>NC_081842.1:158071960-159542826 GCF_963259705.1 Myotis daubentonii
GAGCCCCTGGGGACAGGACTGAGAGCCGCCATAACTGCTCTCTCCGTCCCACCCTGTTGATCCTGTGCGACCCGCCCCGCCCAAGCCCTGCACAGAGGCATTTGCTGGATAGCCTCAGGCAAAGGCTAGATTAGCACCGCCCTAGAGGACAGAAGTTCTCTCACTGCTGACACAGCTGATTCTCATAGCCACTTGGCCTGGAGGTCAAACCCTCCCTGGAATTAGCTACAACAATCAAGATTTAACTATAAGACTGCGAACAAAGACCACTAGGGGGTGCACCAAGGAAGCATAACAAAATGCGGAGACAAAGAAACAGGACAAAATTGTCAATGGAAGATATAGAGTTCAGAACCACACTTTTAAGGTCTCTCAAGAACTGTTTAGAAGCTGCCGATAAACTTAATGAGATCTACACAAAAACTAATAAGACCCTCGATCTTATATTGGGGAATCAACTAGAAATTAAGCATACACGGACTGAAATAACGAATACTATACAGACGCCCGACAGCAGACCAGAGGAGCGCAAGAATCAAGTCAATGATTTGAAATGCGAGGAAGCAAAAAACATCCAACCGGAAAAGCAAAATGAAAAAAGAATCCAAAAATGCGAGGATAGTGTAAGGAGCCTCTGGGACAGCTTCAAGCGCACCAACATCAGAATTATAGGGGTGCCAGAAGATGAGAGAGAGCAAGATATTGAAAACTTATTTGAAGAAATAATGACAGAAAACTTCCCCCACCTGGTGAAAGAAATGGACTTACAGATCCAAGAAGCGCGGAGAACCCCAAACAAAAGGAATCCAAAGAGGACCACACCAAGACACATCATAATTAAAATGCCAAGAACAAAAGATAAAGAGAGAATCTTAAAAACAGCAAGAGAAAGAAACTCAGTTACCTACAAGGGAATACCCATATGACTGTCAGCTGATTTCTCAACAGAAACTTTGCAGGCCAGAAGGGAGTGGCAAGAAATATTCAAAGTGATGAATACCAAGAACCTACAACCAAGATTACTTTATCCAGCAAAGCTATCATTCAGAATTGAAGGTCAGATAAAGAGCTTCACAGATAAGGAAAAGCTAAAGGAGTTCATCACCACCAAACCAGGATTATATGAAATGCTGAAAGGTATCCTTTAAGAAGAGGAGGAGGAAGAAAAAGCTAAAGATACAAATTATGAACAACAAATATGCATCTATCAACAAGTGAATCTAAGAATCAAGTGAATAAACAATCTGATGAACAGAATGAACTGTTGATTATAATAGAATCAGGGACATAGAAAGGGAATGGACTGACTATTCTTGGGGGGGAAAGGGGTGTGGGAGATGTGGGAAGAGACTGGACAAAAATCGTGCACCTATGGATGAGGACAGTGGGTGGGGAGTGAGGGTGGAGGGTGGGGCGGGAACTGGGAGGAGGGGAGTTATGGGGGGGAAAAAAGAGGAACAAATGTAATAATCTGAACAATAAAGATTTAATTAAAAAAAAAAGATAGAGACCTAATATTCAGTCTCCATCTGAAAAGCATTTTTTATGCAAACCTAGTTAATTTCCTCTATCACTCTAACCACAGTTTTCTCATTTGAAAAATTGGGGTAATAACACCCAAGTCATTTAGTTGTAAGGTTCACATGTGACAATAATAGAAAATCAGCCTTTCAAAAATGTTATTTCTTTCTCCTTTATATTCCATACAAATGACCAAGCAGTGATTGTTATCAGTCACAAAATTTTTGACTCAAAGATTTGTTAAGATGGAGAGCAGCCTGAGTAAACCACTTTTTTGCTCAACACTTAAAAATACTGAATATCCGGTGGAATATGGATTCAAAATGGAATGAAGCAGTTTACCAGGAAGATCTCCTCTTTTCACAGTTGCTCCCAGAGTTATTAAGAAAGCAGGTGCACTAAGCCACTCCCCTATTTCTTCGTGAAAGGTTATAAATCTGGAATGTAGAATAGTCAGGGAAGAAGAGAAAGAACTATAAGGGGAGCTACCTGATGAAAGAATAAATCTCTATGTGACTTATAACCATAGGAATCTGGATTGTGTTATTGGGTTCAGGCCTCAATTTTTTAAACTATAATCCACACACCATTTCATCAGATGATAATAGGAATTGGACTTGAATTAAAGAGTAATGCTTACATTCAACTTTAATTTTTAACAACCATATAAGCTAAAACTTAAAAGTTTCAGTGAATAGTATTTTTCAGAAAGATAGGTGGAAAGCTATCTAAATCATTAAGTATTGAGCTCCCATATTTTAAAGCATTGAACTCCCATATTACTTTCACTTGCCTCTCTGCCAACAACAATAATAACGGCAATGAACTCTTATAGCCCTATTATAGTGAGTGCCATTATCCCTTTCCTAGAAGAAACTGAGACTGAAGAGGTGAACTGTGTTTCATGGTCTCAGTGAATGTACTAAATTGTGCCAAACACTAGAAAACATGTTTTCTTTCTTTTCTGAATCAAGAAATTGTTCTGATTATATGATGATAATATTTTTCACTCCAACCTTTGCTCCCCAGTCTCAATAATCACAGGAAAAACACAGTTATAACTGTTTTCTTAAATCTACATGAAATAAATTTAAATCCCTACTTATAATCCTTATACAGATTTTTTAATTATTTTTTTTCTGTGTAAGATACATAGAAATATTCAGAAAATCATTTTCTAAAGAATTCTTTCACTAGTGATTTGTAGAAGTTGCTGGGTTACTAAACTATATTTAGGGCTTTTCTAATTTGTGTTTTGTTTTGTTTTTAATGAAACTAAGTAGTAAATTATCTCTTATTCAGTAGCTCCAGTTGGTCAGGTCATCAACTACATAGTTTCTCCAAGATCACTTTCTTATTGTTTACAACCTTATGGTATACATTGAGCTTTAAAGGTAATTGAAAATTCTATTGAGTAAAATCTAACTTCCCAAATAGAAGATGGCTTGCGCATCCATTAAAATGGTCTAGATTTTGCTGTGGTAACAAATAATCCCCAAAACTCAGAGTTTGAACACATTATTCAGGTTACATAACAAAGCAGGTCAGCAGGGGGATCTGCTCATCAAATCAATTCAAGAGGCCCCAGCTCACAGATGCTCCATTTCAACACTCCGTGCCAAAATCATCGTGGTAAGAGGAAGGGAGAATGGCACATCATGAATCGGCTCATGATGTTTCCACTTGGGAAAGACATACGTTACCTCTGCTCATATTTCACTGGCCAAAGCCAGTCTATGGCCATGCCTAATTACAAGGAGCATGGAGAAGTATAATCCTACATTTGTCTGAAAGAGGATGGGTGGGTTATACATAAACTAGAGGCCTGGTGCATGAAAATTTGTGCACGGGAGGGGGAGCATCCTTCACCTCAGCCTGCCCCCTCTCATAGTCTGGGAGCCCTCAGGGGATGTCCTACTGATGGCTTAGGCCTGCTCCCCATGGGCACAGAACTAAGCCACAGTCTGGCCTCCCTCTATGGGAGGCGACTGGGCTGATCAGGGGAAGGTGCCGCCCCCATCACCCCGCTGCGGTTGCCACTGCTGGCCGTGGCGGCTGCAAGGCCTGAGCTCCAGGCCTCTCAGCCACTGTGGCTTTGTCAGGATGGACGTCTGGAAGATGTCTGCCCTAATTAGCATATTACCCTTTTATTAGTATAGACTAGAGGCCCGGGGCACAAAAATTTGTGCACTCGGGTGGGAGGGGGGTCCCTCAGCCCGGCCTCTTGCAGTCTGGGACCCCTAGGGAGATAACGACCTGCTGGCTTAGGCCTGCTCCTGGGTGGCAGAGGGCAGGCCCAATCCCTAGGTGCAGCCCCCGGTTGGGCTCAGAGCAGGGCCGATTGGGGTGTTGGGACACCGCCCCCTGTCACACTCAAGGCAGGGTCGGTGGGGAGGTTGCGGAGCCACCCCCTGTCACGCACAGAGCAGGGCCCATCAGGGGGGTTGGGGCTCTGTACCCTGTCATGCACAGAGCACGGCCAATAAAGGGGTTGGGGCGCTGCCCCCTGTCACACACAGAGTAGGGCCAATAGGGGAGTTGGGGGCACCGCCCCATGTCACACACAGAGCAGGGTGGATCAGGGGGTTGGGGCACCGTCACTATCACACCCAGGGCAGGGCCAATGGGGAGGTTATGGCTCTACCCCATCACACACAGAGCAGGGCCTGTTGGGGGGAGGGGGTGCCGCACCCTGTCACACACAGAGCCGCAGGGCGATCAGGGGGTTGGGGCGCCGCACCATGTCACACACAGAGACATAGGGCGATCAGGGGGTGGGGAGCTCCCCCCTATCAGGCTCAGAGTAGGGCTGATCAGGAGGTTGGGGCGCCTTCCCCTGTCACGAACAGAGCAGGGCCGATAGGGAGGTTGTGGCCCCGCCCCCTGTCACACACAGAGCCACAGGGGAATCAGGGGGTTTGGGCGCTGCCCCCTGTCATGCTGATCCCAGTGCCGGGAGGCCTCTCAGCTCCACTGATCCCGGTGCTGGGAGGCATATTACCCTTTTACTATATAGGATAGAGGCCTGGTGCACGGGTGGGGGCCAGCTGGTTTGCCCTGAACGGTGTCCTGGATCAGGGTGCGGGTCCCCACTGGGGTGCCTGGCCAGCCTGGGTGAGGGGATGATGGCTGTTTGCAGCTGGTCACACCCCCTTCAGGGTGGGGGTCTCCACTGGGGTGCCTGGCCAGTCTGGGTGAGGGGCTGAGGGCTGTTTTCAGGCTGGCGGGTGACTGAAGCTCCCAACTGCTCCTTTTTTTCTTTTTTTTTATTCTGGGCCAGCTTTAGCTCTGGCTCCAGCTCTGAGGCCTCTGCTGCTGAAAGCAGGTATTTGGTTTGTTTGGGTTTTATAATTGAAACACTTTATCAACTCCAGCTCTGAGATTCCAGCTGGCTGAAAGCAGGTTTCTGGGGTTTGGTTTAGCTTCTATATTTGTAAGAATGTTTCAAACTGCAAGCTCAGAGGCCGGGAAGGCAGGCGGGGAACGTTGGAGTCCTCCGTCACTGAAGCAAGCAAGCCTCATGTTAGCTTCAAGCTGTCTGGCTGCCGGCCGCCATCTTGGCTGGCAGTTAATTTGCATATCACCCTGATTAGCCAATGGGAAGGGTAGCGGTCGTACACTAATTACCATGTTTCTCTTTTATTAGATAGGATACCCCTAATGCCTACCAAAGCAGGTATTCTAACTTCACTTGACTAGAGGCTTGGTGTGATTTTCCTCGGAGTACCTTGAATAAGGAAAAGCCAGCACACCTGCTCCAGAAGAGGCTAAACTAGTTTTTTTCCAGTTTGTAAATGGTTGGCCTTCAATTTTTGGCAAGATTCCAGTTTATTTTGCCATGCCTATAAGTTGAACTTTTTCACCACTCTGACCAAGTGAAAGCAATTAAACTTTAAGTAGTAGGAGAGAGATTTGAAGTCAAAATTTTCAAAAGATGCTTAGGTGTCAGTTATTTAGGCCTCATCCGTTCCCCCTTATTCCACCCACTGCACTTCATTTTGACCAACTTGCAATAAATAGGATAAGCATGAAATCTAGAGTTAGTTTTCAAATTTGAGGACTGCTGTTTCATTATTTTTGGGGTATCTTTTGGGCATATACTCTCTTCTCTATCATGGAAAAGATGAAGGTACAATCCAGTAGTAATTGCTTCAGCTTTGTAACAAGCAGTTACTAGAAAGTCTCTAAATTCAAATATAGCAAATAATTGTTTTATTTTAAGTGTAAAAAATAGCCTAAAATACAGGAAACTTGACTATAAGATATGATTCATGTAAATTAAAGTACAGTGGGCAAGTTGGGTGATGATAACAGCATACAAAGATAGAGGTAATTTGACCATAAATAAAATGATTTGAGGGTATAATTATACCTAAAGAAATATTCGTATAAAAGTTAACATTTGCACCCTAGCTGGTTTGGCTCACTGAATAGAGCGTTGGCCTGCGGACTGAAGGGTCCCAGGTTCGATTCCGGTTGGGGCATGTGCCTTGGTTGCGGGCACATCCCCAGTGGGGAGTGTGCAGGAGACAGCTGACCGATGTTTCTCTGTCATCGATGTTTCTAGCTCTCTATCCCTCTCCCTTCCTCTCTGTGAAAAATCAATAAAATATATTAACAAAAAAAGAGTTAGCATTTGTAACTTTTTACCCATTTTACTTAACTTATAATTCTTTTTTTAAAAAAGGGAAATATTTATAATTTATAATCTCAGGAAAAATTTTCCTAGTTTTGTTTGGATTTCATATATTAGATTATATTGTCTTCTGGTTCCAAGGTATCCTCATGTCAGAAACAAAAAAAAATAAGAATTTTTAATTACTAAATATGAACACTTGAGGTAATGAAGAGTTAATGACAAAAGAGCCAACATTCCTGTGAGAAGTTTCAATTTCTCTTGTTCCCAACATAATAATATTGAATGTCATGTAATAGTTTTGCCCTTACTCTATACCACATGTGATTATGTGACAATGACATATCCCTATGTCTAAGGTAGCTGACCCGATTTTGGATGAAATTCAAGATAGCTTTGTGATATTCTAATTCTTTTGTACAGCTTTTAGCAAAGCAATATAACATTGATATTAATATGATATTTGGCCCAGAAAAACTTGGAACACTCCAATACTTTTAAAGTCATCATCTTTATACCACAAAGGAAATAAATTCACCAAAGGGAAATACATACACCAAAGACAATGCTTGCAAATTGTGATTTCTTCAAGACAATGATCTCAAATCCCTATATAGAATTCCTATGAAGTAGACATGTATGTATAGACATGTTTTTTCCTTGATAAGGATCATTCTAGAACAGGATTCAAAGCAGGCTCAACTATTAACTTCACCTTTTTCCTTACTAAAACTACACATTAATAATGTAAGGGGAAAAAGTAAAGGTGGATATTTCTGATTTGAATAGGCCTTTGGAAGTGGTGGGGAACTGAGAGATCATAAGGGAACAGTCTTAGGGATTGCTTCACCTCACTGTTCTGACATCCCTAGAGAAGCAATCTACTACAATATGTTTATTGTATATCTGGTCAACTTTTAGGATGAGTAGCATTAAACAGTTGTGAAGGTGATGTAAGTGAATTGAGGACATAGAATTAATATCCTGTGTTGTTCTGCATTTCTTAAAATAATTTCATAATAAACTCTGTATTTATTTATAGGAGCTTAAAAGAAATGGTTATAAATTCAAGTGTATAACCAACAAAGCCTTCCACATTGCACACACTTAAAAACTTGGCCTTGATTTTTTTTTTAATTAAAAGGGAATATTTAAAAATATTTTGTTTGTGACTCTGGGTTTCTAGTCCCAGAAATATATCAAATGTTTGTAGAAATTAACCACTGCACTATTTAGCTGCTGATTGCCAACCATAGGTTTGTCTTTTAATTACTGCCTAAAAGCTATATGTATTGAGGTTGCACGTCAATATTTGAAACATTTTGTCCATGCTGTTTGCCACAGTCTTAATTTGATCATATTAAAGAGACTTCTACTTTTTTCTTCCCAATATTTATATTTATTGATTCCAGTAGAGTTGCCTTTTGATAAATTCAGTACCTGGGATATGCATCAGGATTAAAGTGATATAGAAGAAACACTTAAGAGTGGTCAGAAGACCTATTATAGAGGACCTTAGCAAGTTTACAATAATGGCCAGTTACTAGAAGTTTTTATATATGAGGAACTGGAATTAGTTATTTAAACATATAGTATTTCTAATGCTCAAAACTTGCCTCCTAAGTACATAAACTTATCAATTTTTTGAGTGAGGATCTTTAAGCTGGATAGTTAATTAATTTGATGAATCATACTGAGAGATAGCACTGAGATTAAAATCCAAGTCTGCTTGAATCCAAACTAGCGAAGTTATAGAATTATTTCAAGTCCCATTTTTATCTATAAAATGAAGACCACTACATGTATTCACATGCATAGCATGATGATTTAGTTAAATACTATATTTGAACAAGCTTAATGACTAAAATCTTCTAGAGGGAACTGTAGTCATACTGCCAGCCAACCCACTCACTAACTGGTTACCCAGGGAAAATCATAGCTTCACTTTCTCCAGTTTTCTCATCTGTAAAATGGCCTTAATAATAACACTTTTATAACTTTTCATGAGAATAAGGTGAGATGACATATGTCAACTCTCTATCGTAGGAGCTTAATTATTTGTTAATGAGTATTTGTAAATTAAAGAATAGCTACTATTACTTGATTTAATATTAAACATGGCCAATAAAGGATAAGGATAGACTCACTTAGGACTCCACAGATTTTAAAATTTCATTAAGAAGTTTGGATATTACCTTTTTTTCTTTCTTCATTTTGTTTTGAGATCAGAAGACTGATTTTTATCTGCTGGCTATTTTCAAAATATGCTTGCCTTCTTAGGTATAATTTCCTATACATCAATCAGTGTATCGCTGGATAATGTGCTGTAGAGTATAGTAACAATGTCTTAAGAGACAATGCAAACTCTAAGTGCTAGCAGGGGGTCTCATTTTGTCATGCTCTTTAAAAATAATCTCTATGCTTAATTCCTTGCTGCCATCCATTCTATCAGTTCAAGTTGCAAGTGACACTCATGACTAAAATTTTTTAAGTTCTGGCATTTTTTTATTCTAATTTCAAAACTGATAATCTATTTGATAAAATGTATATCTTAGCCTTACTCATCTGAGCCAGCTGGTCCAATGTGTTTTTTTGTTTGTTTGTTTTTTGTTTTTGTGTGAAAGACATTAAAATACTAGGCTTCATACATTCTTTCACTATTTTTTTTTTTGCATTTCATTAAATTACACTTGGAAGTGCCTGCTGATTAGCCACTTCACAGAGAAAGTGAAGTTAAATTTATTAAAATATCTTCAATGCCTTGAAGGAAGTATTTTATTTAGAGAAATAACAAAAAATGAATTGCTTATAATTTTACTCATTGAATGTTCTATTCCCCCAAACCCTACTCATGCAATACTATTGTAGGTGCAAAGAATCTGATTATTTGGGAGGATTTTATTTCTTATTCTTGCATATTTTCAGAAATGCTAATAGCCCACATTTAAGCATAATTTTAAGGGCTCTGAGAATATGTACTTAAAATCAATTTTAAAACATAGCATACAACATTTGTCTATTATTTGTCATGTTTAGACATGAGAGATATCATATGCACATTAAGACATATTTTCAATTTTTAAAAAATAAGAACAAAAAAGATTTAAGCTCTAGACTTTACATAGTGCAGTATCTAATAATTCAGATAGCATTTAAAGACTGAAATGCCATGTGGTCAATATTGTGAACATAATTGATCTCTGTAACACTCCTTTACTATAGATTTTTAGAGGTGCTGAATGAATAACATACTATAGGTAGTCAACTCTAATGCCTCCAACTTAGCTTCCTGAATGATTGGCTGGTAAACCTTAAGATTCCCAGTTCAACTTAAATAATTGAAGCTAGTCCTTATTTTTGGAGGAATTATCTGAGGGCACTAAGTTCAAACACACATATTTGTCTATATCACCAGCCAGTTGGCACTTATCCACCCAACAGAATGGCTAAGTGATGGCAGCAATAAGGAAGGTGGGAATGATAGCAGGAATTTTGTGTGGCAGGTATAGGAATTGGGGCAACTCTTATGGTTTCCAATACTCATTAAGCTTAAGGGGTCTGGTGGTTAAATTATGTCAAAGCCACTTGACAGGGGTGTGGCAGACCCAGCGGTCAATTACACTGAAGGTGCTTGCAGCAGCTTGGGGAGGCCTTTCATGAGTTAATCATCAAGGGTGATTCTGAAAGACAAAAATCATTAATATTGCTCTCTCCTTCATAACTCCTGGGGTCTGAGCTTGTTTTCTCCATAGGTGCCAAGATTGCTTTCCCTCTTCCACCCCCAAGTTGGTATTTCCTATTCCAGCAGTTTCAACTTTATCTTTTTTGCCATCATCTTCTATTTTTTACCTAGCTTTTCTTCCAGAAGGGTAAAGTACAAGCAGGATAGGACATTTTTATAAAATTGATGAAGATATATTACGTCTCCCACTTTTGGAATGTGTGAATTGCTGTAGGGGAACTTGGAGGGAAGTATCATCAACAATATAGTAACTACATTATCATTGTGATATAGAATCATGTCAATTTAACAAGAGAATCTAGGTAGCTGAACCACAATTAAGTCTGAATCCCCTAGAGCCTCTTTTGGCCAGCCACTCTAAAAGTGTAACAAACAAGTTTGTATAACTTTGCTATCAGGGAAAAGAAAGAAGAATCATGTCCAGAAATGGTCAGGGTAAAATATAAAGTTTTCAAAATAGGTCTCTATATCCCCAGCCTTTCCACCCCATTATTACCCAGAAAGTATCCTAGGGAGATGATCCCTTTCTGAGGACTGCCAGCTACGTTTAGTGACTAAGCTACCTTCCTAAGGAAGACGTGAATAAAGCAGAGTCAGAAATATTGCTAAGTTAATTTTTGAGGAGGCCCTTTAATTGTTCAAACTTATCAGATGCCTGTGGATGATGCAGAGCACACCAGTTCGTCAGCTATGCTGAGTAAACGATCCGCGTGCAGCCGATTCAGACAGCTGCAGATAGGGCACATATTAACATGAAGGGGCATGGCAGTGTGGCCAGAGTTGGCTGATTGGACTGGAAGAACAACACAGTGACCTAAAGTGTTGACAGCAGTCTGGCAGCTGTCATCCCAAAAAAGTGGCAAAAGGTTCCAATTTAGTTAATTTGCCAGGAACAAGTGGAGGCCATGCCCCTGCAATGCAGCCTCCCTCACTATGAGAATGCAGGTCAACTTTGTCTGGAGTCACAATTCGGACATGCATTGGTTTTGTACATCAGAGACATACAGACCTCTACTTTGTTCCCAGTCTAGGAAAATGGCTATGTTGCCATGTCTGGTAGCGTGATAGACCTGGGCAATGATGGTGGTGATTTGAGTTGTGTAGCCTTGATCAGCAATTTCATTCTACTGAGGCTCATCAGAGAATGGATCTTACCGTGAACATGAGCGACCCATACAGTTTGGTCTGTAATCAGAATTTATTTCTATAGTTCCCAGCTCCAAAAAGGGGTATTTTAATTTGTCACTTAGGAGTTTTCTGTAACAGCTAGACCATTGTGAACAAGTCAGTGAAGATATAGCGAAGTTCATTGAAGGAAATAGCTTATTCCTTCCCCAGGAAGCCATAAGAATGGCTTTGAATTATGTCCACGGAGCAGAGAGACCACCCATACCCATTACTGATTGTGCATAGCTGATGCAGATGCTGGATGGTGGCTGCAGCCCAATGGACAGCACCAGGTTTGGGCATAGCTGAGCCATCAGCGAGCCCTGCTCAGGCTTTTAGGAAGCCTCTGTGAATGGAAAGCCTCTTAGAGTCATGGCTATTTTTAAATAGAGGAATGTAGGCTAACGTTTCTCACAAAGGAAGTGCTATTCCTGTAAAGCCAAGATGCCTCTGAGGGCAGCTGTGTTCTTCAACATACCATTTACAATGCAAGGCTGGCTGGCCTGCCCACCTTGTTAATTGAGTGCAAGTTGATGTATATTCAAATGGAAATATCAGACAGGAGTATCATCACAAGGCCTCCATGGGTCAGTTCAGTTTTGACAAGAGCCCAGTAGCAAGCTAACATTTGCTTCTCAGAAAAGGTGGTAACTGTGTCACAGACGCATCAAGTCCAGACCTTAATGGGTCCCCCTGAGTAGAGGCTGCCTTCCTTTGACAGAGGCTATGCTAGGCAAAGTCATTAGTCACAGAGATTTGCAACTCAAAGGGATCATTAAGGGAGTGGAGCCCCAAATATGGAGTGTGCCACAGCTTCCTGGACAGCTTCCAACACAGCCTGTTGGTTTGGGTCTCACTCAAACCATATTGATTTGTAGCTTAGGCAATAGAGAGGACCAAATAGAATGCCCAGAGGAGGCACATACTGACTTCAGTCCCTAAGCAATCTCATAAGGGTCGGCCTCATGTTGGTGGTAGAAGGCTGAAGTAACACTTTCCCCTTGACTTCTGAGGAACTATTATGAATCTGCACAGAAAGTCTCAAACATTTACTTGGTGACTCATATTATGCCTTTGCCTTGTTCCATTGGGAAATGCTCAATCTTCAAAGGCTGCTTGCTATACAAACATCCTTGAAACATAGCCTAAAAGAAAGGGTGGTCAGTGCCTCTGCTCGCAAGACATGTAGAAATGTGAGAACCCTTGGAGAATTGTCTCTCAGTATTGTACACTAAAACGGGTAAATTTGACTTCATGTAAATTATATCTGATTTTTTAAAAACCACAAAAACATTTAAGCTTTCAGTCAAGAGGTGAGGCGGATAGGAGGATGAGCTAATCTAGAAATTGTTTCTTCTATTTCCTCAAGAAATTTGTTTTTTAAGTTATTTATTATTTTTCAGTTACAGTTGACATACAATATTATGTTAGTTTCAGTGCACAACATCATTATTAGACATTTACTAGTATAGACCTTATGAAGTGATCACCCCTATCTGGCACCATACATAGTTATTACAATATTATTAACTGTATTCCCTACACTATTGTTTAAATTCCCATGACTATTTGTATAACTGCCCATTTGTACTTCTTAATACCTCACCTTTTTTCACTCATACCCACCTCCCTGCAACCCTCCTACCGTGATTTATTTATTTATTTGTTTATTTATTTTTAATCTTTATTGTTGAAAGTATTACATAGGTCCTCCTTTCCCCCCATTAACCTTTTCCAGCTCTCTCCCGTACTCCCCCATGCTTAGGCCCTCACCCCCGCCCCATTGTCTGTGTCCACAGATTATGCTTGTATGCATACCAATTCATTTGGAGGAGATCAACCATGATTTATTTTTATCTGAGCTTTTCTAAACATATAATTGGATTGGAAACAAATAAAAAGCAAATAAAACTTTGCTTGTTGTTAAGGAAAAGGACCTAATAGTGCACTAGGCACTCAAATGCCTTTAGCACTAAATTCATTAAATTGGGTTCAGTGATGTCTATGTACCTTGAAAAATCTATTGAGTTTAGTAAATACATATCCCATGCTATCATAATTACTTATTATTCTCAGAAAAAGGCAAAATGTGTTGATGTATTGACTAATAGTCCATGGATCATATACAATCAGGAAGAAATGCGTATTGAAGAATTCCATGATAAAGATGGAAGTTCTGTCATTTATTACTTTGATACTCAATAGTTTGTAATACAGAAATAAATTATTCTAGATTACTCTATAGACAAAGGGTTTCTGGGTCTTTGGCCTATAACAGTGGTTCTCAACTCTGGTTGCATTTATCTAGAGACCTTTACAGATAATGAAGCCAGACTTCATGCCTACAAATTTCGATTTAATTGGTTTAGCATGGGAATCATGCTGTGGTGGATTTTTTGTTTTTGTTTTTGTTTTCATTGCCCCAACTTATCCCAGGGTTACAGTCAGAGTTCAGAACCACTGGCCTTTGCCATGGAATCTGCTTTCCTGTAATTCTTTTTAGCTCTTTAGTCTTTGAGAAAATTACTAACAGTGTTATTTAATCATATGAATAATAAAAACACGCAAAATAATTTAAGAATTTTATGGCTTTGCCTTTAAAATTCAAAATGAAAGGTGAGACTCAAAATATGTCATTAATTTATTACAACAGTTTTTAATTTGAGGAGTGAAGGTGGCAAATCAGAACCACCTGCATCATTTTCAAATTAAAATAGCCATGTTCTCACCTAGAGATTCTAATATTTGGAAGGGGATGTGGGTGGGGAGGGGGAGATGTACAATGTTAAAGAGTTTTCCATATGATTCTGATCCTTACCATGGCTAGCACCACTCCATCTTTTGTGGAAAACCACAGGTTTATCCCTTATGCTTCCAACTTGAAAAATAAGTTAGATATATGTTACAATGTATAAGTGGTCAGCCCTAAGACTCTACCCTCTTGTTATGTGATCAGATTAATCATTTGGGAAGCCTCAAAACATGAGTCTGACAGGAGGAAACTATTGGTTAAGAAATACACCACAAATAAGAGCAATTTAGGCACAGAAATAGCCAAAAGCTTTCCTACTCTAAAACAATGAATTTGTTCTGGGAACAACTAAAAACTTGTGCTTATTCTTGGAAACATAAAATTCATACAATGAAAGGAAATGATCATATTAGTAAATTCAAAGTATGTTCTGTAACTGAAATTTCTCAATAAAGTTTCTAACTAACCCAAATAAAGCAATAAGAAGAATCCGAGTATTTTGAAACTTAAAGAAAAAGAGAAAGAAAGAATGTTCAAACTTTCTTTCTATGGATATACATTGCTTGTTCCTTGCTTGCTTTGTCTAAGAGATAAGTAGACGATGATCTCATTAGTGTCTTTAAATCCTTTGTTACTCAAAGTATGGTTCATTCATCAGCAGCATCCTATCACTTTAGGATTTGTTAGAGATGCACAATCTCAGGCTCCTCCCCCAGGCCAACTGAATCATTTTTTTTTTCTTTTGAGTGTGAGAAAGAAACAGAGAGAGGGAGAGGGTGTGTTGATTTATTTAGTTTCTTTTTTTTTTCTTTTGAGTATTTTCTTTGTTTTTAAATAATAGTTTATTGATTTTTTTTTTTTTTTTTTTTTTTTTTTTTTTTTTTTTTTTTTTAGAGAGAGGAAGGGCCAGAGATAGAAACGTGGATGAGAGAGAAACCCTGATGGGCTGCCTCCTGCATGCCCCCTCCCAGGAATCAAGACTGCAACCCAGGCATGTGCCCTGATCTGAATCAAACCAGCAACCCAACCAACTGAGCCACACTGACCAGGACTTGAGTCCTTTCTTACACACTTTCCTTCAAATTTGTCTAATGCTTTGAAGGACTTTCTGCTGCTAGATACTCTGCAACAAAAGCTAAAAAATCGGCAGTCACAACCCCTGCGTTACTGATTTGGGGTGTGGCAGTCACACCACTGCTCTGCTCAACACTGTGTCACCCCAGACTTCCTGCCTTTCCAGAGTAGAGGTGACCTTTGACATGGCATCCCCTCACTCCAGCCCTGAGTCCAGGCGGGTGAAGTGGCTCAGAGGGCCCTGGCTGCTGGCTGGTGAATCAGCACCTTCTCCCTGGATCCCTGGAACCAGTGGCTGTGCTCTGGGCTGAGATACAGGAGTAATTGACTCTGCCCCAGGAGGGACTGGGAGGGAATTCAAGCCCCATGTGTGCCCTCAAAGAGGTCAATTCACAGCCTATTTTATACATTTTACCGCATCCAATATCTAAGCAATCATCCGTGAGTCATGGGCACGTTAAAATTTGAGAAGCATGGCCCAGGTGGCATGGCTCAGTGGTTGAGTGTCGACCTATGAACCAGGAGATCATGGTTCAATTCCTGGTCAGGGCACATGCCCGAGTTGTGGGTTCAATCCCCAGTGTCGGGCATGCAGGAGGCAGCCGATTAATAATTCTCTCTCATTATTAATGCTTCTATCTCTCCCGCTCCCTTTTCTCTAAAATCAATAAAAATATATTTTTTAAAAATTTAAGAAGCACTGTGTGAGCCCATCAATTATAAGATGATCATCTAAACTACTATCCAGAAATATGCAATAGTAACCGAGAAATGTCTGTAACACAAGACAAAAAAAAATACGTTTTACAGAATTATTTTAAAAAGACAAGAATAAGGTGTGTGTTTTTTAAATCTCTTCAGTTCTTTCCTTAAACCATTGAACAAGATCCTTACAATATAACATGGTGGGATTTTTATCTTTCTCTTTAAATATAGTCAATAGATGATAAAGCTGAAGAGAGCTTGCCGACGGTGTTGGTACTGTGGCATTATGTATTTTGTTGCTATTCTTTTTATCTCAGTTTTCCATTTCTATTTCAGAAGTGAGCACAACAGGCTGCAATGCTAACAAGCAGAAGTGCAAACTTCTTTTGGTGGGAAAAAAAAAAAGAACAAAACACAATCATAGCCTCCACTTGTACTTTTATTTCAAATCAACACTATGTAATGCTATTTGTCCAGGCATCACACTTCAAGGGGGGAAGGGGTAGGGAAGAAAACCAAAGTTACATTGTATGACCTTAAGTAAATATATGACCTTTTATTTTTTAAAACGGTAATTAAAATCAGGCTGATTTCCAAAAGCAGCTCCAATATAAACGTTAGGCATAATAACAAAAAACAATAATAGCAACAGTGTTCAAAGCCCTTATTCTTTCTTACTGTCACATCTGAACATTTCATCAGATGAGCTTGCCCACTTTTATCAGCATCCTCTGTATCCCCCTCAGTTCATACTGAGACCTCCAGGTGAGCATGCCTTCATATCATGTTTTCTCACCTACCCAGTTAAGTGATGAGTATCATTGTGAGGGTAGAACTCTAAACTTTGTGTTAAGATCTGAACAGTAAGTACTTTGAACTGGAAACCACATTTTATCATGTGCCTAATGTTTTCACAAGCAGGTAGCCAGAAGGGTTTCTTTTCCTTTCATAATGTATAAAACTTTAACTTTTCCAATTTAGCTAATTTGGGTCTGGATGGGTAATTATGTCACTAATAAACAGCATGCCTGAGAGTAACATGTAGAATATGCATTCAGGAAAATCCTCGGAAAACTGTGCTAGTATGTGGACCATGTATGATGTAAAGGGCCAATCTCTAATAAAGACCATGCCTTACAAAGAATGAACAGTGGGTTGGCCTGGTATACACAGAGACGGGTCTGCACTCTCAAAGCAACTCCTTGTGCCAAAACTCATAATGTGATGTTTGGTTCTATGCCACAATAGTAGATTCTACCTATAACCAATTTATTTCTGTGATGGCTTTAAGCCAATCTCCTGACCTCTATAAACAAATAATTGAAAAGTTTAAGCTATGAAAAGAGAAATTAGAACAATGTGTTTAATGAAATGACTAGTTTGTTTTGTTTGCTTGCATTTTTTCCATGATCACCTCCCTTTTTCTTGTTTCAGAGGAGCTACCTTTGTATTATGGGTTTAGAGAAGAGAAAAAAGAACAGGCTGACTTTTATTAGGCTTTAATGTAATGATTCGATTTTTCTAAGTCGATTTCAATCTGACTGTGATTTTATGCCTATATTAACAGTAGGGGAAGGAGAAGTTTATGAAATGCTATTCTCTTGGGAAATGGTAGGGGGCTGGGATGATTGCTAACACTGTGAGAGGAAATTTAAATAGAATTAGGATCTAGAAAGTAATTGGCCTGAGGTTTATTGTATAAGTCAAAATTAAACTATTCATAAAAAATATTGGTGTCAAATTATATAATAAAGTTTAGCCTGCAATATAAATTTAGAAGACAAAAATATTTCCAACAGCATCTAACCAGCCTGTAACAACAATTATTTACTGATCAAATGATTAATAAATGGATGGGTGAATGAATGAATGAATAAAGATTGCAGTAGTTCATCATTTTGCACTGGATTAAAGAGAGCCAGTTAGATATCTTAGAAAAATATGTTAACTTAAAACATATTTCCAATTGTGCTAACTAATAAAAATAAACTACAATCTAATGGAAGTATCTCTGTTTTCTCATATGCTACTTTTTGGCAACTTTCAACTCATGCTTCTTACAATATCTTCTTATTTTAGAATCCATGGTATCCTAATGTTTTACTTTACTGACCATTCTGGAGGCTTTTTGGCAGGCATCTAGTCTTCCCTGTCACTAAGTTATGGAGGCCCTCTGATAATATTCCAAATTTATGTCATCATCTGTCTTTTGAGCTTGAGTCTTAAAGAGCTAAAAGCTTCATTCTTCTACTAACTTGGAGTCTTGCTGGCTCACAGATATTAAAACTCACATAATTAGAAGGACAATAAAAATTAACCTCTGAATCATTTACATCTCATAAATTGGGGCTATTTTATACCAAATACTTCCAGCTAAAAACCTGGGAAGAATCCTTGATTTCTGTCTTTTCTTAACTCCTTTCCCCACCCTCACCCCCAATTGTTAATTAACACTATAGGCCCATAATATGTCTTAAACTATTTACTTTCTCCATCTCTACCTTCAATCTTAAACCCTCATCATTTTGCGGCTGGAATACTACCAAAACCTCTCTATGTTTGCATGTCCACTCTCTTCCACTTTTAATCCATTCTCTCCACAGAGATAATACTGTTCATTAACTTGATTAAAACAGTTTCATGGCTTCACATTGAATTGAGAAAAAATGAACTCACTTCCTGGACTGTGAGGCCTTGAATACACTACCTCCTGCCTCCCATCCAATCCCTCTTCTGTTCCTGTCCCCCTTGCTCCCCAGGCCACAGACACACTAGCCTCCTTTCATGTCACATGCACCAAAATATTTATCTTGTGTGGTCTCTCATTTGTTTTTCTCTCTGTCTGTAATGTTTTTCCCTTACTTATTTCTTGGCATGGCTAGCTCCTTCCTATACTTCAAGTCCCAGATTATCATTTTGCCTTCTCTGACACTCTGTCTATAGTACAACCATGGCTTTTCAAGCAACATGGTTACTGTCTGTCATATTCCCTGCTGATTTGCTTTAGATTATTTATTACAATCCATCAATGACGCCTCCCTTCCTGCCTGCCTTCCTTCTGTCCTTCCTCTTTTCCTTACTTAAATGTAAGCTCCATATGGGTAAGAAGCTTATCTGTTTTGTCTGCTGTCTTATGCTCTGAAAATTGCAAATGTTTAATAAGTATTTTATAAATAAACAAGGCTGCAAAAGAGTACTTGTTTAAATTTCACAATCAAATAACAATACCATTTTTTCAACATCTCAAAAAAGTAGCAGAACTGACAGTTTTCTTTTTCCTATTCTATCATGTCTAAAAATCTTACATTGTGTGAAGTTACAAGAAACTACATTCTCTTCTTTGGGGTAAGTGAGGATGGTATGACTGGGGATTCTTACCTTACTCATGTAGTTCATATGTCTAAATATGGAAGCACTTAAGTAAGAACCTTCTGATACTCTCCTAGTTATTGGGTTCAGGATAACTGCACCTCAAAGATCAGTTGTATAGTAACAGATTATGATATGGTGATTATTATTCCTGGTCGTATTTTGAATTCAAACAGTGAGGTTAGCTCTGTAGAGAATATTCAGGAAAATCATAGAACTTGCTGTAATATGCTATAGATAATTTAAGGCTTGCGTTTTTTATTCCTCCCATATCTCTATTTTATATTCATTTCCTTTCCTTTTCTTCATATCCTTGTAAGGGTTGGATATTCTGAGCATTCTCAGTGCTCTCTTCAGCAGATGTTAGCATGCATATGCTAATTAAACACACTTCCTTCCTACTCATTCCTAAATTCACAACATCTTCAGTGTTTCTAAACAAAAATATTTCAAACTATCCAGCTCAAAAATACATATATATATATATATATATATATATATATATATAAAAATCTTTGCTGCAAGGAACCACATTTTTTTTTTCCTGAAAACTTTTGAATTTCATCTAAAATTGCTGAAGGTCTGTCCGGGCTTCAGTTTTATAACAGTTTTCATCCTTGTTGTGTGGGTGTCAAGGAAGAAAATAATTTATACCTGCTAAGAAAACAAAACAATATGTGTTTTTACATAATTATTTAAATCTATGTCTTAATGTGGAGAATAACTTATGTGATAAAAAAAATACTCAAGTAAGAGAATAAAACAATAAAAAATTATGACCTGAAAAATCATCCTTGAACACTTCCCCTCCAAATTACTTATTTTTTTTTTCAGAAGGTTTTGTTACGGTGTCACTTTCCATTTTCTGAATTTTCATATTTGTTTATTCATTTATTTATTAGTTCAACGTTTATGAACACCCATTTAGTTCAATAAAGAATATACTTTGTAAAGTACAAAAACCCAGGTAGTCTCCTCAAGAAGTTTGTATAGTTCAGGTGAACAGACCATGAACATGCTTAACTATAATTACACTAAAACAATGAGGGTCATTAAGAGAGATAGAAATAAAATACTTTAAATTGGATCTTGAAGAATGAATAAGATCTGATGAATATTTAGCTTTGAGAGACACAAGTAATAGCATTAGCACAGTCAGTTATAAAAATTCAAGATAAATTATATTCAGAAATAGAATAGTTTGCCTGGAAATAAAATTTAAGAATAAGATAAGAGCAAAACTGTGTATTGAGGCCAAGACCAAAAATGCCATATATAAAAATATACTTTATTTTATGTGAAATTAAAGAATTATTCATATTTAGATAAGGGAAATTCTTGATTATATATGTGTTTAATAGGATTAAAATGGCAAACACGTTGGCTTATAAGAAAGTGATTTAGAGACAAAGAGATCAAATAAGTAACAAAGTATAACGGACAACTGAGATGGTAATTAGGAAGTCAACTGTTAAATAAATAAATAAATAAATAAATAAATAAATAAATAAAAAGATGTGATAAATATTATAAAAGTAGAATACATTTGGAAATAAATTAGACATGGATGTGGAGAAAATGGTGATTTAGAACTTGCATGCATATGGTGATGTGTCCCTATACATTATATTTGATAAGTGAAAAGGAAATATAAGCATGAGTGTAAAAATAATAAAATCATACAAGTCATGTTATGTGTGTAAATATATCCAGTTGACAGATGGTAATGGACTCAAACTGGGATGGTAATTGTGGGATTATGGGGCTAAAAAAATAATTCTGTTAGTTCCCTTGAGCTCACTATAGTTTCAAGAAGTGCCTTCCAGTGATTTAACTTCTGTAACTTCTTGGAGTTCTCAGTTTAGTTGAGGTTGACCCCAATTACCCATGAACTAGTAAAGTATCATCCTCACCCCTTTATTTCTGCACTGTTATAGCCAATAGAAAACGCTTTATATATCATAACTATCACAAGAAACTCATGAGGTGAGTACTATAATTTACAATTGAGGAAATCAAGTAGTTAAGGAACACATTCATGATCACACAGCAAACAAAAAGCTGTTTGAAAATCCCTAATCAAAACGTTCAACTTATAGCTACATCCACCATAAGTTCTGAATCTACCCGAACCAAGGTTGTCAGGAGTCATTCACACGTTAACATTAGTCTCATGTCTCTGAACCTGTAATTAAGTACATGGGTCATTGGTTTTCACATGTCTACTGAGCTTTAGCACTTCACCACTAACCCTGTTCAATTTACCTTATTTACCTTATTTCCTTGGGGCCCCATGCCATTCTCTTGGTCAGAATCTCACTTTTCCTGGCATACATTTTTCTGGCTCCTTCCACAGTAGATAAAACACTGATCTACATAAATCCAGTCAATAATTTTGGATTTCCTTCAACCCAGTTTAATGATGTTAGAAGCATAGTTCTATAACTCATGTCACTTTGCCCAGAGATTCTCTACCTCCCTCACCAGAGATCATATTATAAAAAAAAGTTGACTAAAATAGAGCTGAGTTGTCACCTCCTCCCTAGAAGCCAGACCTTAACTCTGACTAGCTTTATTTCTGCTCATTCATCACTTCCCCAGGCTTGCCAATGAGTACAGTTCATCTTGCATTATACTGGGCATGACAATAAACTTAAGGTTGATACAGTCAACAGGGTGTTTAATGGTCTTAGCCAAGAAATGTCATGATGGGCATGTTTCTGCCTAGGGAAAGTAATATTTTTCAGCTCAGATACCAAATAATATTTTTCTCTCAAAGAAGCATATTCATTAGAGTCTCTCTATTGCTACAGTACACAAAGCAGAATGAGAAGATAGATGCCTGACAGACCCATGGAATAGTCTGAGTAGATAATGTAGCTTAGTAGAAGAGCAATGGACTTTGAAATTTGTTTTATGATCCTATGTAAGCAAATTTTCCTGTCAGTTTACTTAAATGTGAAGCGAAAATAACAACAATTTTGTATAGTTTTTGTGAGGCTTAAATGAGATAATTCTTATTAAATCATTTTTAGAGCTTTGTGGAGTCTAAATAAATGGCAGCCATTATCATCACCATCATCACTTTTAGTATTAAGCAGAGGTTTAGTCTATAAAAAATAAGCTATTTCTCAATGATACGAACTATCATCCGGCAATTTCAAGACCATTTGGAAAGAAAAGAACCTTCAATATAGATGATAATCATTAAATTTATAGTTCACTTTGAGCAATTCTAAATGGAGAGATGCAGAATTTTCTGAAAAAAGGAAAAAAAAAGTGGCATGCAGGCATCCTATCTAAAAGAGAAACATGGTAATTGGGTAATTTGCGTACGACCGCTACCCTTCCCATTGGCTAATCAGAGAGATATGCAAATTAACTGTCAGCCAAGATGGCAGCTGGCAGCCAGGCAACTTAAACTGAACATGAGGCTTGCTTGCTTCAGTGACAGAGGAAACCAATGTTCCCCAACTGCCTTGCAGGCCTCTGAGCCTGCAGTTTGAAACATTTTAACCAATATAGAAGCTAAAAAAAACAACCCAGAAACCAGCTTTCAGCGAGCTGGGATCTCAGAGCTGGAGTCAGAGCTGGAGTTATACATTGTTTCGATTTTAGAACCGAAACAAACCAGATACCTACTTTCAGCAGCGGAGGCCTAAGAGCTGGAGCCTCAGAGCTAAAGCTGGCCCAGAATTTAAAGAAAAAAAGGAGCGGTTGGGAGCTTCCGTCACCAGCCAGCCTGAAAACAGCCCTCAGCCCCTCACCCAGACTTGCCAGGCACCCCAATGGGGACCCCCACCCTGAAGGGTGAGTGACAAGCTGCAAACAGACATCATCCCCTCACCCAGGCTGGCCAAGCACCCCAGTGGGGACCCCCACCCTGAATGGTGTGTGACCAGCTGCAAACAACCATCATCCCCTCACCCAGGCTGTCCAGGAACCTCCGTGGGGACCCCCACCCTGATCCAGGACACCCTTCAGGGCAAACCAGCCAGCCCCAACCCGTGCACCAGGTCTCTATCCTATATAGTAAAAGGGTAATATGCCTCCCAGCACCGGGATCAGTGGAGCCAAGAGGCCTCCTGTCACTGGGATCAGCGTGACAGGGGGCAGCGCCCAAACCCCCTGATCGCCCTGTGGCTCTGTGTGTGACAGTGGGTGGGGCCACAACCTCCCTTTCCACCCTGCTCTGTTCGTGACAGGGGAAGGAGCCCCAACCTCCTGATCAGCCCTGCTCTGTGCCTGATACGGAGGAGCTCCCCAACCTCTGATCGCCATGCGGCTCTATGTGTGACAGGGTGTGGCACCCCAACCCCCCTCCCCCCCACGGGCCCTGCTCTGTGTGTGACAGGGTAGAGCCATAACCTCCCCATCAGCCCTGCCCTGAGTGTGAGAGTGGTGGCACCCCAAACCCCCCTACGGGCCCTGCTCTGTGGGTGATAGAGGGTGGCGCCCCAACCCTCTGATCTGCCCTGCTCTGTGTGTGACAGGGGGCGGTGCCCCAACCTCCCCTATCGGACCTACTCTTTGAGTGACAGCGGGGAGCTCCTCAACCCTCTGATGGGCCCTGCTCTGTGTGTGACAGGGGGGAGCTCCCCAACCCCCTGATGGGCCCTGCTCTGTGCGTGACAGGGGGTGGCGCCGCAACCTCCCCATTGACCCTGCCTTGAGTGTGACAGGGGGCGGTGCCCCAACCCCCCAATCGGCCCTACCCTGAGCGTGACTGGGGGTGGCATCACAACCTCCCGATTCGCCCTGCTCTGTGCATGACAGGGGGCGGTGCCCCAACTCCCCAATAGGCCCTGCTCTGAGCCCGACCAGGGGCTGCACCTAGGGATTGGGCCTGCCCTCTGCCACCCGGGAGCAGGCCTAAGCCAGCAGGTCGTTATCTCCTGAGGGGTTCCAGACTGTGAGAGGGCACAGGCCAGGCTGAGGGACCCCACTTACCCCCGAGTGTACAAATTTTTGTGCACCGGGCCTCTAGTTGAAACATAAAAAGTTATAACATGTGACACAGTGAAAAATTCCTACAGAACTTGAATAATGAAAGACAGAGAACTCTATCCTGCATTAAAAAAACAAACAAATAAAAAACAACCACAGGGTGTTTAGTGAGGAAAATTTGAACTTAATATTTGAAACTTACTACTATATTCTAGTTTATATGGTTATGCTTTATATGCTATTATCATTTTAGCTATATGTACTTTTCATTCTCTAGGGTGGATTGCTTTTTTAATTAACTGCTATAATTTTTTTCAGGAAGTGCATAGGGTGT
Source organism: Myotis daubentonii (assembly GCF_963259705.1). Taxonomy (NCBI): domain Eukaryota; kingdom Metazoa; phylum Chordata; class Mammalia; order Chiroptera; family Vespertilionidae; genus Myotis; species Myotis daubentonii. Next base: position 158,096,208 of record NC_081842.1, read on the forward strand.
AAGATGGACAAGAAAGACCTTATTCGCTCATTTTAGTCAAGGTTTTCAGGCTTTGACTAAACAAACTATGTGGCTGTACCCTTATAGAATGGGCATGTTATTAATTTTTAATCAGCCCTTCAGTAGACCTTTGTACACTATCCATAACATTGAATCACCTAGCTGCTGCTTTAAAACAATACAAAAACATAAACAAACAAACAAACAAACAAACAAAAAACCCAGCAGTAAGACCTCTCTAAACTTGTAGAAAGTGTATCAGTAAGTATAGGGTAGGTTATGCTGCAATAACAACCCCAAAATTGTATCAGCTTACAAAAGTAGTTTTATTTCTTGCCCATGTTACATGTCAGTGGAGAAGCAACTGTAGACATCTTCCATGTCATTTTTACTCCAGGATCCCAGCTAGTATTATCTATCACCACAACAGGAGACAGAAAAGAGATTTTGATTAATCATGCATTAGTTCTTACTTCTTCTCAAATCCTAATGTTTCATTGGCAAAAGCAAGTTGTGTAGCCTAGCCTGACATCTATGGAAATGGGATATAGAACACTCCCAAATGGAGGGACAGCAAACATTTTTAGCAATAATACAATCTATCACAGAAAGCCATGTTACCTTCTGTCCCACTGAAGTGCATATTTTAAAATTCTTCATTGTAATTATAATCTATAACTTTTTCATGTTCTTATAAACATGTAACATCTTAATACCTTTTTTCATTTAGGTATATAGTTAACAAATACAAGCTAAAGTAAACATTATTGTTCATGTTATTTTATCACTGTTACATTTTTAAGAAGTCTAGAAGCACAGGAGTTAAAGAATAATATCTAACTCAGCTTGCATGGCTCACTGGTTGAGCATCAACCAAAGAACCAGTAGGTCACAATTCAATTCACAGTCAGGGCACATGCCTGGGTTATGGGCTTGATCCTCAGTAGAGGGTGTGCAGGAGACAGCCAATCAATGATTCTCTCTCATCATTGATGTTTCTATGTCTCTCTCCCTTCCTCTCTGAAATCAATAAAATATATTTTAAAAAGAATAATACTAAGTTTTCTGTGCATCACAAATTGTATGTGGATCACCTATGTGCCAGAGTTTCATTCTATGTAAAAACTTATTATTTTGCTACAGATCTTAACTTTCATAACTCAATAGAAAACAGTGTTAATTTCAAGGAAGAAAAGAACAGATGGCATTGCTGAGCCTTCTTTTTAATAAAGTAACTTAAATAATATGTAAGCAATGTTGTAAATGTTGAAAGTAACAAAAATAGTTACTTTTATTAGAAACTTAAATATTTTCTTGTATAACCATACATTTTGATTATCAAGTCTAACTCTTGGACACATTGCCTAGGTCTTATGTGGAAACTTTTATTCTATGAAAGACATTCCTATAGGCAATACCAGGAAAGATAATGATAAAATATAAAAAATATGTCACTAATAAAAACAATAAGTAGACATCCCTCTAACTCTCCCAGATCTTCAGTATCTATTTGTTTGTAGATTAAGGTCCTGGTATAGGTGGTTTATACAGGAGAAGGAAAACTATATTGATGTAAAAATTTGTGGGCCCATATAGTAGAGTTCTCCTATTTTCCTTCTTATTAATGACACATAACTGTCTTGCTCAACCATATAAATATGTCTAAAAGCAATGGAGACTGATTATAGGACAAGTTCATTACACTGGACACACACACACATACACACACACACACACACACACACACACACGAGTCCTGATAAGGAAGATATCCTAGAGCAGTATCTTACAAATTATCTCCACATTAGCAAATCTGGGCCTCCACCAGTTTTTGTATGGCTACTAAACAACGAATGTTTTGATATTATAAAGTGATTTTTTAAAAATTAAAAGAAGAAAAATTTTATGAAATGTGAACATTATATGAAATTCAAATTTTAGTGTCCATAAATAAAGTTTTATCGCCACTACCACATTTGCTTCTTCTTGCATTATCTATGGCTGCTTCTTTTTATAGAGATCACATAGTCCACAAAACCTAAAATATTTGCTATGTGGCTCTTTACAGAAAATGGTTGCTGACCTCTGATTTAGATTTATTCTTAAATTAAAATTGCTAAGAAACAATGACATTCTACACTGCTGTCAAAAAGAAAGAACTCTTACCATTCGCAACAGCATGGATGGACTTGAGAGCATTATGCTAAGTGAAATAAGCCAGTTGGGAAGAGATAAATATCACATGACCTCACTTATTTGTGGAATATAATGAACAACATAAACTGATGAACATAAATAGATCCAGAGATACAGAAGCATTGAACAGACCATTAAACCTCAGAGGGAAGGCAGGGGAGGGATGGGGGGTAAGAGATCAACCAATGGACTTGTAAGCGTGCATATAAGCATAACCCATGGACACAGACTGTAGGGGGGTGAGGGCATGTGCTGGGAGAGTGGCCGGAGAGAGGTCAATGGGGGAAAAGGGAGACAGATGTAATACTATAAACAAGAATTTAAATTAAAGAAAGAAACAATCTTTGATAATTAATATCTTCCATGTCTGTATCTGTTTTCTATTTGCTGCATTTGTTCTCTCTCTGCCACACCCCATTCTTCTGCGTTCTTTGATTTTAATTTTATATTTAATATAAGTATTTGTTATCTTGTCTTTTAGGATATCGATTATATTTATGTAATAATTTTGAGTGGTTGACCTAGAACTTGCAATATAATTTTAGCTAATTTAAATCTATCTGCAAATAACAGCATACCAAATCATGTGTAGTATAGGTATCTTATAACAGAATATTCCCAATTTTTCCTTCTCATTCCTTAAGATATTGTGCCATTTATTTCACTTAGCCAAAAGCTGTAAGCACCCAATATATTGTAAGTACTATTAATACAAACAGTTGTATTTTAGATAAATTTATAATTAGAAAAGTAAAATATTTGATTTTACTTCTAATGTGTTTCTTCTCTGAAGTTTTTTCTTCTTTGTGTAAGTCAGCACCCATTTGAAACTTCTTTTAATATTTTTTACATGTTGAGTTTGCTGGATAAAGGTTTTTGTTTGTTGGAGAAAGGTTTTAGTATTCCTTCAATTTTTTTTTTAAATTGGTTGGATCAAGAATTCTAGGTGGTTGAGTGTTTTTTTACTTTCCTTTTAACATTTTAAGTATTTCAGTCTATTGTCATCTTGTGTCAACTGTTTCTTATGAAAAGCCTATTGTGATTCTTTATCCTTACTCTCCTGGATGAGGTACCCCCATACACACTTTTGCTCAATGCGGAATTTTCTCTTAGTCATTTTTTTTAATACCATAGACATATATTGAAGTGCAGATATTTTATATTTATTCTATTGTTATTCTTTAAGCTTCCTGTATCTATGGCTTGATGTACTCCATTAATTTTAGAATAGTTTAGCCATTATTACTTCAAATATTTTTTATGCTTTCTCTTTCTTTCCTATTAGTATTCTAATTACGCATAGGTTATATCTTTTGAAATTGTCCTACAGATCTTGAATATTTTCTTATATTTTCTATTTTGTTTTGTTCTTCAATTTGTATTTCCGTTTGTCTTTTATTTTACTTTTAGGAAGTTTCTGTTACATATCTTCAAGCATATAGAGTCTTTCCTTTGCCATTTCCAGTCTATTGACAAGCCTGCCAAAGCCATTCTTCATTGGTGTTATGATGTTTTGATATCTAACATCTTTTTTTATTTTTTCTTAGATTTTTGTTTCTCTGCTTATATAACTCCTGTGAGGTTTTTTTGTTTGTTTGTGTTTTGTTGTTGTTGTTGTTTGTTTCGTTTTTTTTTTCAATTGCTCAACGTTTTTTATTTGAGCCCTTAACTTATTAATCATAGCTATTTTAAATACCCTTTCTATTAATTCCAAAATATATGTCATGTCTTAGGCTATTTTTGATGCTTTCTTTGTATCTTCAGGTTTTTTTTTTTCTAACCTTTTAGAATCCCCTGTAAATTTTGACTGAAAGCCTGACATGTATTAAATAATTAGATGTTAGATAAATAGGAACTTAGTATGAGGATTTATTTTAAACTGGCCAGCATGACTCAGTGGTTGAGCATTGACCTATGAGCCAGGAGGTCATGGTTAGATTCCCTATCAGAGTATATGCCTGAGTTTTGGGCTTGATCCCCAGTAGGAGGCAGGCAGAAAGCAAGCAGCCCAGCCAATCAATGGTTCTCTCTCATCATTGATGTTTTTATCTCTCCATTTCCTTTCTTCTCTGAAATCAATAAAAATATATTTTTTAAAAAGTTTTCTATAGGTGTAGATTCCAAAAACTTCAGATTCCTAGAGTGTTTTTATTTTTATCTCCCTCTTGACTTTGGTCTTTCTGAGTATACCTTTTAGAGAGAAGCTACATCTTGCAGCTTTATTAGCTATAATCCATTGTATTATACTGGAACTCTCTTGGTATTATGGTCAAGTGTGTGTAGGAGTGAATATTCTACCAGCTTATAATTAAATGTAAGTCTTTTAGTGGTTTTGTGTCTCTGGGCTGTTACCTTCGTAAGTATATATCCAGTTGAAGATGTTTTTTTATCCTTAGTTAAAATAGAAAAGTTAGAGTAGGATAGAATGGGTGACATGACCTTCCCCCAATTGGGATAAGACTGTGGGAAAGTCTTTTTGCTTTAATCGTAGGCCTGTGTTATGGAGAAATCTCTAGCTATATTTAATAATAATTAATCATCTTTCCCTGCTGAAGCAAGATGGTAGCTCTCTTTAATCATCCCTGTGACAATCTCGGAGGGTCCCTGCTGATAAAAACCACAAAATTGTACCACCCCAAAACTATAACCTCAAATAGTTTCTCACCTTCAAACTCAAATGCCAGAAAATTGGTATAATAACCTTTTAAGTACTCATACCAATTAATGGCTCAAATGGGTTCTGGCCCAGTTAGCAGATCTTAACTGTTCCTCTCTGGTTTCAGATCTCTCCAGATTTGGGGTGTCAGTTTACCTTGAAATCTTAGTCCTCCTGTGGGTCAGAAAAATTATTGATTTTCAGCTTGTTCATCTTTACTTTTGTTGTTGTTGTAAGGAAAAGAGCAACAATTTCCGCGCCCTTTACACATCAGTGATAGAAATGAAAATATCCCTTCTCCATTTCTTTTGCATAGGTAGATCTTTCTTCCTTACGATCTCAAGCTCAACTATCACCCTTATAAAATCATCCTTCTATCTAAAATATACACCCATTATAATTACTCTGTAGCATATCACTTTATTTGACAATTTTTAAAAATATATCATTTGTAAGTTTGGTCTAATTGATAGGGACAGTCTGATCCCCAACTTAATGTTTGAAATCGCAAAGACCTGAATATCCAGTACCATAACTGGAATGTACATAAGATATAACTACTTATTGTATAAAGCTACTAACATGTGTCAAAGAAGACAACTTCTATTTGGTTAAAAGTATATAAACTATAATTCTCAAAAGCGCTTATCATCTTCTAACTGAGAAAATAGACTGAAACCAAATTCATATATATAATTCTTGTTTGAGGCATGATAGGAGAGAGGTTAGAACTTAAAAAATTTGGTCAACATGAGTCTACTTGAGGGTCCTGGATGTGAGAAGTAGAGAAAAGAAAAGATAAGAAATAATTTTTCTGAGTATGTTTGACTATCACCAATATACTATGAAATACATGTGTATTTGCTTTCTATAGTCCCAGTATAAGGTTAAATGAAATAATTTTAAAAAGTAGAAACTTGTTTGTAGGTAAGATAAATAATTAAAAATTAGTGATACACCCCCAGATAACTACTCCTACTACTATAATTATGGAGGTAATCAAAGATTAGTATTCCGTTCTTAGGAAATGGAGGTGGAGAGAACATGGAGTAAATCTTGTGTATAAGCCAACAGAAGTTCAGCAGTCTTAAAAAGTAATTTAAAATAAGGTACTTCTCAGCTTTGATATACACTGTATAGGCAACCTAACTATAAAGTTGGCAGCTCTCTTATTACAAATGTAACTCTACCATGATTCATTAAAACATTTCCCTACCTCTAAACCTAAGCCTCGTCTTAAAAATAAATTAACATTTTGATTTGCAATTTTGATTTGCAATATTTTAGATACTTTGCTTTAGAAGCAATATATCCTTCATGACTCCTCAAACACTATAGGAAACTAAATTTATGTTTATTATACTTCCTTTAATCATTAATATATGCTACAGAAGTCAAGTATCTCAATTTAAAATATCAGCAATTATCTGAAACTGCAGATGGGATAAGAGAAATATGGTTTTTCCTTTTAAAATCAAAGTACTGATGCTCACTGTCTGAGACTTGCCACTTCAAAAGACAACATAGACAATTAGAGTAAAAAAGTGCCTTGTTTTCTCATCACCTCTCTTGGGAATAAAAATGATGACAAATATGGCCCACTGGTTATTAACATAAATTTTAGTGTTAGGTAGCACTGGGGTTGAATCCCTGACCCTGCTAGGAGCCCAACTTCAGTTTCCTTTTTGCAAAAATAGAGATACTACCAATATTTAATTTATAGGGATATTTTAAGTACTAAAACGATAACAGAATGGCTATCATCAACAAATCAACAAAAGACAAGTGCTGGCAAGGATGTGGAGAGAAAGGAACCCTTGTGCACTGCTGGTGGGAATGCAGACTGGTGCAGCCACTGTGGAGAACAGTATGGAGTTTCCTCAAAAAACTAAATATGAAACTCCCATTTGACCCAGTGATCCCACTTCTAGGAATATATCCCAAGAAACTAGAAACACCAATCAGAAAGGATATATGCACCCCTATGTTCATAGCAGCACAATTTACAATAGCTAAGATTTGGAAGCAGCCTAAGTGCCCATCAGCAGAGGAGTGGATTAAAAAACAGTGGTACATCTACACAATGGAATACTATGCTGCTGTAACAAGGAAGAAACTCCTACCATCTGTAACAGCATGGATGGACCTGGAGAGCATTATGCTAAGCGAAATAAGTCCATTGGAGAAAGATAAATACCACATGATCTCACTCATTTGTGAAATATAATGAATAATATAAACTAATGAACAAAAACAGATCCAGAGACAGAGAAGCATAGATCAGGCCATCAAACCTCAGTGGGAAGTCAGGAGAGGGTGGGTTAAGGGGGAGAGATCAACCAAAGGACTTGTATGCATGCATAGAAGCATAACCAATGGACACAGACACCAGGGGAATGAGGGCATGAGGCAGGGGGTGGTGGGGCAATGGGAGGGATAAAGACACATATGCAATACCTTAATCAATAAAGAAAATTTAAAAAAAGTTAATGTTATTAATGTGCTAGCTTTGAGATTAGAACAGAATGAGCATTCAAACATGTTAACATTTTAATAATATTGTTTTAGTTAGGGGCCCTAAAATTGGTAACTTTCTTGTACTCTGGGGAAATGTTTATAGAAAAACAAAATGAGATTAATGTATTTTTTCAGCAAAAGATCACTTACTAAGTTGATTCCTCAAATTTTAATATCTGATATTTTGTCATACTATTGGTACATGTGCATGTGTATATATGTATGTGGGTTTATTTCCAGGAGAGAAGTGAAAGTTGTTATTACCAGTTACATTTATGATTATATTATCTTACCATATGGCACTTATTTTTTTAATTTCTCCAGAAAGAATATGCAAGTTTCTAAATCTGACACTTAAGATCTGCATTCTGAGCTTTATTTCCCACAAGAGGAGGATTAGTGGGAAAGTTTCTATAGTTTCCATTGCCACAGTTGGTACCAAGGCAATGACAGAAGCTCCTCATCTCCTTTTTCTACTAAACATTTGGGATCTCCTCACCCTTGGCCAATGCTTTTACTGGTCAAGGTTGCTTGGTCCATAGGTTTTGAGGTAGTTAACTTCTTACCAAGTAGCTAGCTGGTGTCATTAGGGGTGGTACCCTGTTTGGAAATCAATGTTGGTCACTGCAGGTCATCAGGCTTACTGAGAGGGAAGCAAGCAGTTGGATCCATGCATAATCTCCATTTCTGCTACTGTGGATACTCAGTTTATGGAAGCACCAGCATATCTAAGGACAGCCAGGTGACATCCATTGGTTGAATCAATCTGTCCAGTGGTTGTTCAGCATCTTTTTGTAGTGGGCACTCTCTAGTGGGCTATGATAAAAAATACAAAGATTTATACCTTAATGCTCATTCCTATCTGTCCCCATCTTTAAAACTCTCATTCCATGTTTCGATACCGTACCAATGTGATTCTGGCATTTCAACATCTATGAAGGAGTTATGATAGGTTCTTGTTAGGATACTGATTCCTGAGTCTCAGGAAATGAACCTACTTTTAATCAATCTCTCCTGCATTGACTTATATTCTGAACTTCTCTCAATGTAACACTCCAGAATCATTCTTATAAATGATCTCTTAGTCTCTGCCATTCCATGGTATAAATATTCTTCAGATTTTGGGTAAATAATCCCTATCAAGGGCAGACCTTCCCCAGTTAGGCCAGGACAAGACTTGATCCTAGTTACTGACCTAGATTTACTGGAGGGGCCCTGGCTGAGTGGCTCAATTGGTTGACTATCATCCTGGTTACCAGAAGGTTGTTAGTTCAATTCCTTGTCAGGGACTGTGCCTGGGTTGCAAATTTGATCCCATGTCGGGGTCAATGTTTCTCTCTCTCTCTTTTTCTCTCTCTCTAGCTCCCCCCCATGCCTCCTCTAGTGAAGATAAATAAATAAATAAATAAAATTACTGGAGGGAGGCAAGTATAGAACTGGAGGGGGGCAAACATTGTCTGTCAGGTACTGACTTCAGGTGAGACATCTGTATGGTCTCCAAGGAAGGGGAGCAATGTTTACTATCGCACTCATGAGGATGTAGGTTTGAAACTTCTGAAGCACATGTAGCTATTCAAAGGCTCATCCTATGCCATCATATCTCAATTCTTTTCTATCATTGCCCTGACTTCGGCATAGAAGTTTTTCGGGGGCTGCGAATTTAAATTCATTTGTAATTACAACTTTCTTAAGATCCAATAGTGGTCCCAATGGTCAGTACCCTCTTCACTTCCACTGCAGAGAGGACCTAGATGCTGCCATGAAAGCTTCCTGCTTTTACAACCCTAAGTTAATAGTTAGCTGACCCAAGGCTGTCATTCTCTTTCTTCAAGGCTTTTATGTCAGTTATAAAAGTCAGTTGGCTTCACAATTCTTTTATTTATACTCATATCTTTCAAGTTTTAGAGCACTGGCTCTTAAACTTTACACTGCATTAGTATCACTCATAGAGCTTTATAAAACAGATTTTAGGACCCAAGTCTCTGAGTTTCCGATTCAGTAGATTCAGTATGTCTGGGAAAGAGCTCAACAAAAGGTATTTCTACCAAGTTTCCATATGAGCCTAATGTTGATGGTCCAGGGTCCACATTTCGGGAACCGTGTGCTAGAGCTAGTAGAAGCCCTGTTTCTCATCCCAACCCATCACAAATGAGAATCTATGGAATTGTGATGTTGTGTTATGTCTGAGCTACGCCATCAAAAGTGGCATCCGTGTTCCATCGGGTTAGCGAACAATTCAATTCCAGATTGTCATCTTGAAAGTCTGCTTTCTAATGTGTCTACCATAATTCAGAAATTTATTTTGTATTCCCCAAAAAACAAACCCTGAGACAAAGAGTCAGATTCAAGTAGTTTATTTTGGAGCTGTATAAGTCTGGATCCAGTCAGGAGTCAGGACTCGTGTAGAAGTTTGAAAGTAGAAGGCTTCATCTAAAGAAGAATTAGCTATAAAACGAAATCTGAGTAACATAATTAGCTAGTAAGGAGTAAAGAGAACTCTAAAAATATAGAAATAACAAACATGAGGAGCATCCACTACCCCAAAGCCTGAGGTAGAGTGAGTGCCACCTCTGGGATACACACACACACACACACACACACACGCACGCACGCACGCACGCGCGTGCGTGCACACACACACACACACACCTCCCAAGGCTAAGATCTAGACCTCGTTGAAGGGGATGCGGCTCTAGCTCAATGAGCTCACTGAGGCTGTGAAGATATGTCAAGAGGAACCATCCACAGGGAGGTGTTGGGCACTGTCACTTCCCTGTTGAAGCCACTCTAAGGTCTGTCATGGAAAATCATTTCATGGGAAGTACTATGCTAGAGCCACTTTGCACACCCTGAGGGGTGTGCCAGCAGAAGCTGTTCATGGACAGTTGACTGTGGAAGCTTAATGTGCTGCTGTAGCTTGCCTAGAGAAGCATGCTAAAATCAGGAGAAAACTCCCTTCCTAGGGTGTCTCTCCAACAGCCTCCGCTGTGGAAGCTTAACATCAAGCCAGCTGGCAAAGGAGAAATTCTACAGGGCCCATCTCCATTATCACAGAACAGGAAATAAAGGGTAGATTTGAAACTGGGATAATAAATCAGAGCGGGCATAGGAAGCACCATGTGGGACAGAGGAAATTAGAGAAGATACATTTATAAAAGTGTCATTTGAGCAGGTTATTCCTTTGGGAGACTGAAGTCCATTCCCACTGGAGGTCATCTGATAGAATTTCTGGAACACAACTCAGAGTTGCTCCATAAAAGGAGAGGAAACTGGGGGTCTAGCTCACAAATTTCCTCTTCTCATTACTTGATGTTGCTCCTGGGCTTGCACTTCTGATTCACTCACGCAAGCCAAGTTTCCACCTGTGGCCTGAGCATGACCTCAGGCAGAGAAATACAGGAACAATAAGCTCACATGGACACTCTGGGAGGTCTTACTCAGGTAGGCCGATGGGACATGGGCAGGCACAGCATCAACAGTATTCACTGCACCATCATAAAATACTAATAAAGCAGGAACTAGTTCACTCAAAAGTAGAATAACGTGGAAAACAAAACAGTTCATGTTAAATAAAATTGTCTAGGCATTTCAAATGGTCTGTATAAATTCTACAACTTCTGTCTAAGTTCTAAGACCTTCTGATAATGATAATGGTTGTTAAGGGTTGCTGGATGCTTACCATGTTTCAGGCACTGTGCCAAATACTTTGCTTACCTCATCTCTTGCTCACAGTAAAATAAAAAATTAGACACTGCTATTATTACCACATGGCAGCTAAGGAAAATTCAGTTTAGAAAGCTTAAATAAGTTGTTCAAGTCCCCAAAGAGAATAATTGCCAGTTACCTCTTGTTCTTAGACTCCTAACCGCTAGGCTGTGTTTTATTTGTGTCTGCTTTGTATATTGTACTCACTCGGAACATTTTATTCAATAATTATGACCTTCAAAATGAGAACTCTGTAATTCAATCATCTAAGAAATATTGTGACATGCTTAGATACTGTAAAATCTTGCTTCTCATCTCTTCAAATTCAAACCTATCTGTATACTGGCAACTTCTTATATTTATGAAATATTTCGTTTTTATATCATCTCTGTGATACAAATCAATGTATTTTAGACTCAATTCTGTTAATTTGTTCCAATCCAAAAGTTTCTTTCATCTACTAATCCTTCATAGCATTCATTTATTTCTAGCTAGTTATACGCTTACTTATGTTTTGTTAATGTCTCTTTTAATGTACAAAAAATAGAATAATTGAAGAAACTATATATTATGAATCATACACATTTGCTATAGTGCCTACCATTGTTGATTTTATATTAATTCTATAAGGACTGTTTGAATAAGAATTATAAAAAATAGGAATAGCAATAACAAAACATAGACTTTTGGGTCTTAAAGACAGAACTAACAAGAAAATCCCATTATCCAAATCCAAACTGTTCCATTTAATCAGTTCCTACTGTACGGTGCTCCTTCCCTTTCCTGAGGCATTGGAGCCCTCTCAGATTAAGTAAGCAGAGACAGGGCTTTCCTTCATTTTATTTTTCCTCTTGAAATCAACCAGCATCTGTTTTGATCTCCCAGTCAGCATTAATTTCTTCCTTCTTCCAAATTACCCCTGCAGCCTGTAGTTTGTAGCTGCTCAATGAACACCTCAGAGCAGAGGCTACTTCCTTTCAGCCATGTATCTGCTCACTCCTGTTACTCACTAGAGTGGGAGCTCCTGGAGTGCAGGAAGCTTGTCACTTTCATTTTCAACCAAGAAGCATACGTAGCAGAGGGATTTGTATATAGCAAACACTGAATAACTATGTGATGGACCTAGTTTGATTTACTAATATCAGGAAATATAGGTAACAGAATAATGGTAACCATGTATTGCAAGCAAAGTTGCTATGGGTGCTTTCATATATTTCCTATGGTTATTTTCTCATCAATATGTGACACAAGTATCGAATTTTCATTTTACAAATGGGGAAATGAAGTCTTATAGAGGCCAAAGGTGGGAATAATAACATTTTGAAAATTCCCATTTCACATCACGTCCTCTACCTCTTGCTTTATATAACCATTCCATATTTTTTAATCCTCAACTTTTTTCATTTGTTAAGGTTGCCCCCAAAAGCAAACTCTGAGACAAATTTATTGATTTTAGAGAGAGAGGTATTGATCAGTTGCCTCACATACATGTCGCAACCAAGATCAAACTGGCAAGCTGACCAAGAATCAAATCCACAATCTTTTGGTGTACAGGACAATGCTCCAACCAACTCAGCCACCCGGCTGGGCTAACTATTTTATTTTATACTAATCAATAAGCACATCAATGCTCATAATTACCTTATGAGCATTATATTTCCATTTGGTGAATAAAGTGAAATTTGGTAAGGTTAAGGAATTTATCCAAGGTGAGACAGTGCAGATAGAGTTGAAACTCAGGTGTTTTTCATGTCTAGTATTGCTTGTCAAAGATACACAGAAACAAAAGGCATGATTCCTGACCTCAGGAAGTTTACAATCTTTATCTTTGAACTGATTCTGACTCTCAGCAGAATAGGAAGAAGAAGGTTAGTTTCCTTTCAGTAAAACATTCTTTCATCCCAAAGGTCATAATATTTTGTAAATGTTTTTTTTTTAAATTGATTTTAGAGAGAGAGGAAGGGAGGATAGAGATAGAAACATTGATCAGCTGCTTCCTGCATGCCTGCTACTGATGATCTAGCCCACAACCCGAGCATGTGCTCTGACTGGGAATCAAACCAGCAACCTCTTGGTTCATGAATCAAGGCTCAACCACTGAGCCGCACTGGCTGGGTGAGTTCATAATAAATTTAAAGTTTTCAAGTTCTAGTATGCATAGTGATTACATAAAGAGCCAATTATAACAGCAGATTCCTAAACTTTGCCCTCCTGATTTCGACCCCCAGTTAATAATGATGCAGATCATCCCTTCAGGATCTTATGGAAGCTCTTTCAAAGAGAGTTGAAATGCCCATCATTGCTCTGAACTCAATGCATGGCCAAAACAAGAAGCATGACTGGATCAACTGCCTCCCATCTCCCCAGAGTCAAATCAAAAGCAGAAGGAAGAGTTCTCTAAAAAAATAAGTGAAATAAGCCAAAACAATAAGCAAAGACAATAAAGACTGAAATGCACCTATTTAACCCCTCAGGCTCTTTACCAAGTCATCAGCAGCTCCACTGTGCAGCTTTTAGCAGGAGAGCAAGCACCATGAGGACTTCTGTGAATGCGCTGTGGAAGAACTGGTGGGCATGCGGTGAGCATCTTTTCGGATCATCACTGTGATTCCAGCTTTAATTAACAAGAAAGAAGGTGGGGATGGAGGCAGAAAGGTAGAGAAGGAGGGATGCAGTCAGGCCTGAAGGAAGAGGAAGGAAGGGAGAATGGGCAGAGAAGAAAATGAGATGGTGAGAGTGTAAGAAATTCCAGTAACAGCCTAAGTGCCCATCAGCAGATGAATGGATTAGAAAACTATGGTACATTTACACAATGGAATACTACGCTGTAGTAAAAAAGAAGGATCTCTTATCATTCACAACAGCATGGATGGACCTGGAGAGCATCATGCTAAGCGAAATAAGCCAGTTGGAGAAAGAGAAATATCATATAACCTCACTCATTTGTGGAATCTAATGAGCAACATAAACTGATGAACAAAAATAGAGCCGGAGGGAAAAATAATATCCTAGAATATAATAGAATCCATCCTGTTATTTGCAGATTTTTTTATATCTCCTACAACTTTTGTGATATCATACTATGTTAGTACAGTTTTGGTAATATTATTTTACTTAAAATCCTTTATTCTTGAAATATTAATGCTTATTGCATGTAGCATTATTATATTTAAGATCATTTTTCTTGAAATATTAAGGTTTACTGCAAGTAACATTATTATATTTAAAATCATTTTTTGAAATAAAAAAACTAAAATAAAAATAAAACAGATGAAAGTGAAAAAAAAAAGAAATTGCAGTAACATAAAAACAAGAATAGATTCAATTCAGAGGAAAAGGGAATAATGCCATACTCCACTATTAGAATCAAGAGAGCCAGAGAGGGTGATTCTACTGCATGCTTTATTACACAGTCTTCTCCATTTCTCCCCAGGCTGGACTGCACAGAGGAAATTCATTAGCTCCATTTAAATGCACACCCCAGAGTCCACCTTCAGTTTCCAGCAGAGCACACACATTTCACGTTGGATAAACCACTATGACTCCAGAGAATGAATTTTTTTTAACTTAAATCAACCTTCATGAAACAGTTTTTATTCTTACAATTTTTACATTATAAGTAAAGAATTATTCTATAGATAAAGACTGGGGAAAGTCATTATACTAAATAATTCATACTAGAGAATTTTTTTGTAATGAGATCAACAAGGCTTTAATGCTGGAGGCCATTGACCGGGGCTTAGTTATAATTTTATTATTGCAAACTTTTTCCTCGTATTGGTTCTTATTCAACTGGAATTTATCTGTGCAAATAAACTTACATACATTTACAATTCACGGATGGATACCAGTAACCCATATTCAAAACTTTAGAATCAATTTTGAGTGCTCATGTATGGCCCCCATGTCCAATAAGTGACCAAGTTCTTTTTTCTCTTACTCCTTTTGGATATTACACAGTATTTCTTCAGACTATTGACCCATGACTGTCCCTTAAATGCTGATAATCTTTTGTCTGAGACCTTCTCTTACTACAGACTTCAGAGGTTAAATTGTCCATTCTCATTATTTTACCATTTATATCCTAATAACTTCCAAAATTACATTTCTAGACCACAGTATCCTTCTAAGATTTATTTGTATACTATCAACTATCAACTGGTTATTTGATATGGATGCAAGACAATTTATTTTTTTAACATGAATGCTCCTTCATCCCTCATGCAAATTGTCACCACTGGAGACATTATTAAAAATGGAGAACAATGCCTCCCCAACCCTAGCACCCACATGGCCTGAGAGGAAATAGCAACAGTAATCATCAATTCAGCTGGAGTGACCTCCTTTTAATCCCATCAGCAACAAAAATGGGGGAGGGAAGGTGTAGGCCAGAAAAGGGTTCCTGTATGGAAGTTATGAAGAATCTGTTCCTGAGCTTTTGTGAGGAATTTCTAGGGAATTTTCAGAAAAGTCTTCAGAGGAGCTTTGGGAAGAGTCACACCTAGCAAGTAAGTCTGTAGGAGCTTTATACCATCATCTATAAGTCACTTCAATGAAATGAGATATCAAAACTAGATATAAATGGATGACCTCACTGCAATAAACAAATACATTTGATTCTAGGAACAAGGAAATGTAAGCTGTGGAGAATGGGAGAAATGTGATAAATGGCAGTTAATTTGATTTTAAAGAGAATCTATGTTATTTTGGAGAAGTCTGAATACAAACTCAAGAATTATAGCAATTGAATTTTTATCATAATTCTATGGAGATGGGTTAAAAGTAGCCTGATAAATTAGGCTGTATTTCAATGTAGTTTGCTTCCAGACATGGGTGGAGGTATTGCCTTGCTTGTCATCCAATAACATTCTGGGAGTAAAGAAAGCACTGAATCTAGGGAATGGAGAGGAATGAAATCGGAAGCTCACAGGAATGAAAAGACATTGTGGCAGGCATTGTGGCAGGCAAGTCAAATATTTAGTAATTAAGTGCAGTCCCCTGAGACATGGGGCATTCGGGATCCAGGCAGTAAGTCGGCTTCCTAAATAACAGACTGATATTCTTCACCATCAAATATCCTTTCCCATTTCACCAGAGCCCTAGACAAGGACTCAAAATACACAGATGCTCAAAAGAGCACCTCAGAATTGAAAAGAGTTGCTTTGACCAGGTATTCAGAAGAGGTGTTATTCATTATTGCCTCTGCATCAAGAGGGTTTTAACACTTTAAGAAGACACATCAACTATTATTTTTTGGGACCCAGTGGACCTATAGATCGAATTTATTTTTATATTTAAAGTTTTACATATGACCTTTTTTCCCCGATTGACCCCCATCCCCAGCCACTCCCACCCCTGAGGGCAAGCTCCCACCACCCCAGTGTCTGTGTCCATTGGTTATGCTAATATGCATGCATACAAGTCCTTTGGTTGATCTCTAACCACCCCTCTCCCCAACCCCTGCTATTTGTCCCTGGATCTATTTTTGTTCATCAGTTTATGTTGATCATTATATACCACCCTAGAAGCCCAGTGCATGAAATTTGTGCATGGGGTGGGTGGGAGATAAGGGGGGAGGTGTCCCTCAACCTGGCCTGCACCCTCTCCAATCTTGGATCCCTTTTACAATCCAGGACCGTTGGCTCCTAACTGCTCGCCTGCCTGCCTGATTGCCCCTAACAACTTCTGCCTGCCAGCCTGATCACCCCCTAACCACTCCTCTGCCAGCCTGATTGACACCTAATTGCTCCCTTGCCAGCCTGATCACCCCCAACTGCCCTCCCCTGCTGGCCCGATAACCCACAACTGCCCTCCCTTGCTGGCCTGATGGCCCCCAACTGCCTTCCCTTGGTGGCCCAATGGCCCCCAACTGCCCTCTCCTGCCAGCCTGATTGCCTCCAACTGCCCTCTCCTGCCAGCCTGATCACCAGCAACAGCCCTCCCCTGCCAGCTTGATCACCCACAACTGCCCTCCCCTGCAGGCCTGGTCCTCCCCAACTGCCCTGTTTGCCACCCAACTGCCCTTCCCTGCCAAACTGATCACTCACAACTGCTCTCCCCTGCCGACCATCTTGTGGTGACCATCTTCTGGTGGCCATCTTGTGACGGCATTGTGCGAGGGTGTCACGTGATGCCACCTAGACTTTTATTATATAGGATATGAGTGAGATTATGTGATATTTATCTTTCTCTGACTGGCTTATTTTGCTTAGCATTAATGCTCTCCAGTTCCATCCAGGTTGTCACAAATGGTAAAAGTTCCTTCTTTTTTATAGCAGTGAGTACTCCATTGTGTAGATATACCACAGGTTTTTAATCCACTCATCTGCTGATGGGTAGGTAGGCTGTTCTGGAAGCAGGCAGCTTATACAATGTGAACCACAAGAACACCATAATGACTGGCACACAGCTGGCATGCTTCAAATGAAAGAGAATTTCTTTAAGGCAAACAAAATTCACAAACTATGTGAAAATTTATGTTGGTAGTCCCGAATGTGTACTTTTTTTCCTGCTAGTGGAGTATATGAGTCAATTGCCTGAATCTAATCAAAACAGTCCATGTCACCATTGATGTTGGAGTCAGAGACCTCTAGTATGAATGACTTACTTGCAGCCTATTACCTGTCAGGGAGGAAATTTTCATTGGTTTTTCAAAAAGATCCAGAAGAATTCATCATCCCTAATAGTTTTTGCAACAAGAATTCATCTCATAGCCAAATTTTATGAAATACTGAGGAAACTTTATTACATACTCTCTCTTTGTTGTTATAATTTCTGGCTCCATAAAGATGTCCACAGTCATCACTCTCAGGTTCTTGCCACCTTCTTTAGTTTAAAGACCTTTCCCTACCTAATCACCTTACACAATCTAACAGATATGAGAAAGTGGTATATATTTTTTCTTTTTTTCCATTACACAATCATCAGCTATCAAGCATTGTAAAATGCCCAATGTGCTTTTTACCTTTACAT
This sequence comes from Myotis daubentonii, assembly GCF_963259705.1. Classification (NCBI taxonomy): domain Eukaryota; kingdom Metazoa; phylum Chordata; class Mammalia; order Chiroptera; family Vespertilionidae; genus Myotis; species Myotis daubentonii. The sequence continues at coordinate 158,114,254 of NC_081842.1, forward strand.
CTTTGGATTTTTAGACTAGAAAATCACTTCTACAATTTTGGCCCTGGAGACCAGAGAGCTGGCAGTGCTGGGGATGACAGCATTTCTTGGCTGTGACAGCTACATCTGACTGCCTGTGTTTCTCCTTTTCCACAGTTTAATGGGAACCTTGAAACCATAGTCAAAACACAATAAATGCTGGTCTTAGCCCTCCCTCCAGCCCCATTGATACTTTTCCTGAATATAATATATTTGTTTCTATTTCTTCTTTTATTCCTTTTCCTTTTTTTTCTTTTGTGATTACCTGGAGATCTATTTCTCCCAGTTCCAAGAGAGCAGCTGCTGCTATAAAAGTTCACTGAATTTTCTCCCTGTGACAAGAAACATCATGCTGTCAAAATGATACCTTTAGTATCCCCTGGCATCCCAGGCACAGAGGGGAGGAATGCACCTGGGAGCACAGGGTGGCAAACAGCCTGAATGTTGCCAAACATCAGAGGCCCAGATCTGGCTAGTGGTCAGCTCAGGCCCTGACATCTCGCCAAGGAATTTCAGGAGACCTGGAGGGGATTTAAAGCCATTAGAGAATCCAGCCAATGTATTTTTGCAGTAAAACAAGAATAGTGATGTCTAGTCAATATCGACATTACATTTCAGGGTTTGTTTTCTTTCACAGAGCTTTTTCAAAGTCCACCAATCATGCAGCAATTTAGTAATTGGTACCTACAGGTCACCTTGGAATTAATGTGCTTACATAAATTAGAACAGAACAAAGTAAATCATCTGTAGAATGTTTCCAAACTGCCACTTCACTTTGTCAGTGTAGATTTGATGTAGCTTATAGCATTTGTTAAAACGCCAATGATGGTCTACTTAATCCCATATTAAAGTCCTCACCATTACTACTTGTGATTGGCGTTAGTCTGGGAACCAGCAGGATCAACAATATCATCGAGTCCCAAAATGAAATATTTCACATGCCAGGAGATGGTATCCATCTCCAGATTAGGATGATGTTACTGCTAGAGCAGCCTTGACTCAGTGCCCAGCTCTGACAACTGGGTCTATCTGACTCCCCAGACCCAGTCTAGTGTATGTGCCCTGTTTTCACAACTGAGCTCCATCCTTTCTGAGTGTTGCTAAATGACCTAGTAATCATATCTTCTTCTGAATCAGTGCTGTGCATTTTTTTTAACAACTGAAATATCGCATACGTATGGAATCTGCCACTGTATAAATCTTCATGGGAGGTGGGTCTCTGGAGGGCAGCTAAGGAAAAAAAAAAGATATTTTCTATTTTAAAAATAGAAAGTACAGTTAAGAGGAACTTGCGTGTGGTTTAAGCTTGTCCCATTTGAACCCTCCTGCCAGGACATTTGAAGGAAATGTCCAAAGAAGCAGGAGTGATTCAGAATCCATTTGGGCAGCAGTAGAGCAGCATCCTTTGTAGAATGATGGTGACAGCAACAACCCAATTTCCTGGTTCCCACCCATTTCTGAGCATGGTGCTCTGGGTTAGTTGATAACAGTTGATTGCAAGAAGAGACAAACCAGGACTTTCTTTGCTTTTGCAGCCCTGAGCCTGAAACCCAGCTAGCAAATCCAGTCTTCCTTTTGACAGCTGCACAGCCAACTCAATTTCTGTGTGTGATCCAACAGAGCCATCTCCCCACCTGCTGAAACCAGCAACCATTTCACTTTGGACATCTATCACTCATCCATTTAATTCAATTTGATTTCACCTCTATGCCCTATGCTTGCTTTGGATTCATCCTTCATTAGAAACACCTTCAACTGGATCGCTCTTCCAAGACTGGTCCTACTCAAGTGAGTGAGGCTCGATCAGAACCAGCCTTCTCTCAACCCGACCCCATCCTGAAAACAGGACCCATTTCTGAACCCTAATAGGACGCCTAATACATTGTCTTCAGAGAAGTGACAGTGTGCAAGCATTGTGATAAATGTGAGCGGTAAGAGGTGGGGAGATGGAATAGGTCTTTCAGGAACCTAGAAACTGAGCTACTTCGAGGTCAGGCTCAGAGTGGTGTTGTTTCAAACTTATAGAGATCGACTTTCAAAACCCTTGAAGCATACTTGATTTTTATTAAGAGTTTTTTTTAAGGGGTGGTATAAAAATTTCACGCAATTGTACCCATAGGAAAACTTTCTAATATTCCCTATAAAGCCTTTTTCTCACTGCAGCTGCTCCTATGCATTCCAACCCCCTATCCACCAGTCATACCCCTCCCCTAATCATTCACTCCAGTCACTGGCCTCCTCTGCAAACCTCAGGCAATACCCCCTCCAGAAACCTCTCCACCCACTTTCTTCACACCTCTCTTCCCATAACAAAGCACCCGTGAGTGGTGGAGTTCCTTTTCCACTTCAACTTATTTTTTTTATGTGTTTGTTTTTGCTAGGAGTAGCCTCTTAGGAATTCTAGTTCATTCATGGAACATATACTTATTGATCACCTATTATATGCAGGTATATATTTATTGCATATAGAAATTATATAAAGTCATAAGAAGAAACTTTTTATGTCTAATTTTGTTTTAGTAGATTTGAATTAAAGAAACTTTTGTTTATTGGAGTGAAATAACACATGACTCTTATTCTATTTTATATTTTACTAGAGGCCTGGTGCATGAATTCGGGCACAGGTGGGGACCCTCTGGGTGTCCCACAGGGATCGAGCCGAAACCCACAGTCCAGTGCCGCCTGCAGCTTCTACCTGCTGCTCCAGCTCATTCTGGCCCCAGTGTGCCTGCCACAGGCTTGTGCCCAATCAGTCCCGATTGGGAGAGGCTCTCATTGGCCACAGCAGTGCTAGCCAGCCATGAGCCCTGCATCTGGCACCCTCCCAAGGGGAGTGGCCTGTGGGATCAGGCTAAAACTGGCCCTCCAAAATCCCCCAAGGGGTCCTAGATTGCTAGAGGGCCCAGGCCAGGCTGAGGGACCCCACTGGTGCACAATTGGGGCTGGGGAGGGACCATGGGAGGGCTCCAGGGCGTATCTGGCCCATCTTGCTCAGTCCCAATTGGCAGGACCCCAGCAGCAAGCTAACCTACTGGTTGGAGCATCTGCCCCCTGGTGGTCAGTACACGTCATAGCGAGCGGTTGAGCAGCCTTAGTATTAGTATATCGTTAGCATATTACGCCTTGATTGGTTGTTTTGCCATTCAGTCTATTTGCATATTACCCTTTTATTATATAGGATTGTCATTGTATTAAGGATTTTGTAATATAGGATTTTAATAACACATAGAAATAAGAAAATAGTTTCCTGCATTTGAGGATTGCTTAATTCTCCAGTTTGTAATTTAATTGCAATTTTACATAGTTTGTACCATCAAATAAAGTATAACGGTTATGTATGAGGATTGAGAACCAAGACCATGTTGTATGTTTGTTGCCAGTGGGGAGAGGTCCTCATTCTCACTTGTTGCTACTGGGAGTGGAATTCTTGCAATGTCCCAAGAAAAAACGTTTTCTGAGAGTCTCATGGGAGAATGACTGATTTTTATTTGTGTGGAATTAAATCCCTGAGTTTCCAAGGTCCCATTTCCCTTAGTCCAATCATAGAAGAAGTGTAACTGGGGCTTCAACAAAGCTAAAATCAGAGTCAGTGTCCATAGTTTCCTTTCCATGTTGGAGCCAAGTCCAGACCAGCATCAGGCTAGCTTAGCTTGTGTTTTCCACTGCATTCCATCAGTCCATTGTGTGTGGGGTCCCACATGGATGGGGCCATATGTGTGAATGCAAGGAAACCATGAGCCAAGAGCAACAAGAGAACAAGCTCCTTTGTTTAGGGGATTATGTATTCCCAAATGTTTGCATGCTTGCTGTGGCTTTGCCTGCTCTGGCCCATAATCTCTGCTCCCAGGTGTGACCGGCAGACATCTCTAGTTAGCCCAACTTTACTGTGCATGCATTTATCCCCCCTTTGTTGGACCCCTCCCCCAGGATCTGCAGAGAATGGGTCAGGGTTCCATGGGGTGTTCAAAGTTGCAGCTTCCTGTGAAGCTGCCCAAATGACATTTCTATAATGCCTGGCTTTCCTTTTGCTCTTTTTCTATTATTAATAACTACAGGCCAATGCATGAAATTCATGCAAGAGTAGGCCTTCCTTTCCCCAGCGGCCAGCACCAACTTCCTTCTGGCACCAGGGACCCACAGGCAGGCGCTGGGACCCAGGCTTCCCTCGCAGCCCCAGCTTCGTCCAGAAGGTCATCCAGAAGGACATCCGGAAGGATGTTTGGTCTAATTAGCATATTACACCGTTATTATTCTAGACTAAAGGCTTGGTGCACAAAATTTGTGCATGAGGGGTGTCTCTCAGCCCAGCCTGCACCCTCTCCAATCTGGGACCCCTCGGGAGATGTCTGACTGCTGGTTTAGGCCTGTTCCCACAGGGATCGTGCCTAAACTGGCAGTCGGACATGCCTCTCACAATCCAGGACTGCTGGCTCCTAACTTCTCACCTGCCTGCCTGCCTGATCACCCCTAATCCCTCTGCCTGCCTGCCCAATTGCCTCTAACCATCTCTGCCTGCCTGATAACCCCTAACCACCTCTGCCTGCCTGCCTGATCGCCTCTACAGCCCCGCACCTGGGACCCAGGCTTCCCTTCCTCTGGCCAGCCACAGGCACCCAGGACCTGGGTCAGCTTTGCCCAGGCCTGCTGCAGACACAGGGACCATGGGCAGGTGGCTTTGCCTGGACCAGCCACAGCCACTGGGGACCATGGGGCAGGCAGCTTCACCCAGGCTGCAGCTGCAGGTGCCTGAGACCACGGGCAGGCAACTTTTCTCAGTCTCCTGGGCTGCAGCCCCAGCCGCAGGCGCTGGCGCCCAGTACTGCAGGGTGAGTGGCTTTGCCTGGGCCTGGCTTTGTCAGGAAGGACATCTGAAAGGTTGTCCGGAAGATGTCTGGTTAATTAGCATATTACCCTTTTATTGGTGTGGACTAGCTAATTTTAAGTGGTTGGAACTGAGGCATCTCTGGCATGGAAATCTCTAAAAGTTGCTGAAATAAGAGAGTGGACAGTGAGTTTAAATAGCACTTTAAAAGAACATTAACATCACTAACTGGTTTGGCTCAGTGAATAGAGCGTCGGCCTGCAGACTAAAGGGTCCCAGGTTCAATTCCGGTCAAGGGCATGTACTTTGGTTGCGGGCACATCCCCAGTGGGGAGTGTGCAGGAGGCAGCTGATCGATGTTTCTCTCTCATCAATGTTTCTAACTCTCTATCCCTCTCCCTTCTTCTCTGTAAAAAATCAATAAAATATTTTCAAAAGTGCAATCTTAAAAAAAAAGAGCATTAACAATAAGTAATTTTAGCAACCAAATAACCATGCAGTTTCATAATTTAACCATAAGCTTGTGTAAAATACTTGGAAGAGTATATCAGCTCAGTGTTAGTTTACAGCCTTAGGTCCTGTTTTGTGGGTAAACCTGGGAACCATTTGTTGGCAGAGCTAAGAGACAATGGAGGAGTCTACTCACTAATGTAGGTGGAGCTAATTCTGTGGCGTCTCTTGAGCACTTAGCCACAAAAGAAGAAACTGGGATCACCAAGAGTATGGAGAAAGCCTGGAAGGAAACACTTCTGGTTTCATCTCCAAAGTACTTGTAGAGCCGCAAAGGCTGGCCTATGGTTACTGGGATTGCCTGTTCTGACTAAATCTTCAGGATGGAACTATGCAAAAGTAAACATATGAAGAAAAACCCATGGATATTTACTTTAGAAATATAGGAATGTTCAAGAGTCTAAGGTTTCAAGGACTTGGTTATGGATGTAGAAAAGATGAATTCAGAAGTAGCTGAAAGAGAAATTCAAGAAAATCACATCACAGTTTGTTACTCAGTCTGTGATGAATAGAGGTCAAAATGACACCACTATCTACTTAGTATTTGTTGCAGGGAATGTTATTGAAAGACAGCTTAGGTAGAAACTGCCTGGGCAATGAAAAGAGATTCCATAGACAACCCACAGAGAGCAAAGTAGTTTAATAACAGTAACTACTGCGTCAAGGACCAACAAGCATCCACTGGAATGAACAGTGTAGCTTGGTAATTTTGTCTGCTGAAGAATTCTTAGAAATGAGAAACATTCTAAAACATAGGCTTTGAGTAAAAAGTGTGCCTTCCAAATAAACTGCTAACCTTACTAAAAGCAAACCCTCCCAAAAAAGTTCACCCAGCTTATACAGCCTGAAGACTTCCTGATTATAGAGACAGAATGACACAGCCAAGAGAATGGATCTGCTTTCTTAGTGTCTTAAGTTATATACATCTTACAACATTTTCTTTCTCTTAAATATTCTCTTTGTTACAGGAAAGTTCTACATATTTACTGATAAAATTTTAAATTTATTTGACAATAATTTTCCCAATACCAAGATAATAACCCAAACTTAGTATTGTGTGACCTTGACAATGCTTTTTAACTTCTCTGGAGTTCAATTTTCTTCTATATAAAATTTGGAAATGCAGTATCTGCCTCACAGAATTAAATGATAAAATTCACATAAGATATTTTGAGTTTGATATCTATCTATGAGCTCAATGTTAGTTGTTGCTGTAAATTTTATCAACACTCTTATTAGCACAATTATTGTTCTAGAAAGACCAAATGCAATTATATGAACATGTGTTTCTTGTTTCACTCCATTATAAGACCTGAAGAGTGTGGAGTTTGGCAAGTGATGACCATGGGCAAATATGCTTTGACATACTTGCCTTTTGTAGAAAGTGTGATATATAGTTAAAGATGACAATCAGTGATTTATGATCACCATTACCCAAAAATGATACTCAATTAGTTCAGGTCATAAAATGTGGTGGAAAAAAAAGAAGGGATGGAGGAAGGCAAATACGGAGGGAAAGAGAGGAAGAGGCAATAAAGGGAAGAAGGAAGAAACCAAACAAGAAAGGAAGAGAGAGAGGGAAGGAGGAAGGAATGGAGGGAGAAAGGAAGGAAAGGGTTTTGTTGTTTCAGGTTATTGAAGGAATTCAAGAAAATACAACTGATTTTTTATATGTTGGATCCTGAAGAGAAGACTGGGTTTATTTAACACAATAGGATTGCCATTGCTACGGTGTGAATATTTCTGTCTCCCCAAAATTCACATTGAAATCCACCTAGCTGCAAAAGGTAGAGGCAGGGCCTTTAGGTGATAATTAGGTCACGAGGGTGGAACCCTCATAATAGGGAGAAGAGCTATTATAGAAGACTCCGCAGACCTCCATGGGCCTCTTCTCTGTGAGGATGTAGCAGGAAGTCTGCGACCTGGAAGCAAGCCCTGGCTCACCTAACCACGCTGGCACCCCGATCTCAGACACCCAGCCTCCAGAACTGTGCGATATAAACTTTGCTGTTTATGAACTATTCAATCTGCGGCATTTTGTTATAACAGCCTGAACAGTCTAAGACGCCATTTCTTTAGGAAATCGGAGATGTATGGAGCTAATGATACTGTTCATCGTTCCTTTCCAATGGGCTTTGTGGAGAATTCGAACAGGCTCTTCTGCTTTCCAATTTCCCTCCCAGACTCCAGTGGGCTGGCCGCTAGGGGAGAAGTGGGTGGAGCCAAAGGCACTTCAAAGTACTTGTTTTAGGAGACAGCTGCAGGGCCGCAGAGTTTTTATGTGGCCCGCACCTCATAAAAGTCAAGAAAAAAAATAAGAGGAAAGATAAATGTGAAATTCATGTTTTGATGGGGAGAAAAAAACTGGAGTAGAAAAAAGTCCAGTTTGGGTGGCCATAGAGTAATAACAGACTGAGTAAGAAAAAATGCAGCCTGCAGTCTTGAATAGTCCACAGAAAGCCGTTTTGGTTTGTCTTATTGAGGGAGGGAGACTATGAGCTAAGCCAGAGAATCACCAATCGAGTCATCATCACTTCAAATGAATTTTATGCTTTTAATAAAAACAAACTGGTTTCAGTTAAAGTGAGAATATATAATAATGATTTCTTTGGGGGGGAGAGGGAGGGGAGAAAAACAAAGCAGAGAAGTCTATCTGATCCTAGCAGCTGTATCAAAAATAAGAGAGCAAAATTTTTTTTTAATCTGCAAATGTGATTAAATATTTACCCAGAAACCGTGTATAATTTCCTAATGTAGTCCAGGAATGATTGCGGGGCAGATCTCAGAAACCAATCCAGGAAGAGTTTCTGTTTGGAGGGCTAAGACCACTCTAGTAAGGTTTCAGACATCCTCTAGAACAGTGACGGCGAACCTAAGACACACGCGAACTCATTTTTTTGGTTGATTTTTCTTTGTTAAATGGCATCAAAATATATAAAATAAATATCAAAAATGTAAGTCTTTGTTTTACTATGGTTGCAAATATCAAAAAATTTCTAGATGTGACATGGCACCAGAGTTAAGTTAGGGTTTTTCAAAATGCTGACACGCCGAGCTCAAAAGGTTCGCCATTACTGCTCTAGAACATGGTGATCAGCAGGCAATCGATGAGCACTAACATATGCGGGGCACTGCAAGAGAAAGAAGAAAGATGATCTCACAGTGAATCTGTAAATGTGGCAAATAGTACCAAGTAATCTAAAGTGGACTACGAAATCTTAGTGTCATTATCTCAATTTTCACACTATAGAATCAAAGTAGTTGTTCAGTATCTGAACTTTGTTTAGCCATAGCTTTCTTTAGGCAAACAGAGGCATTCCCATTATTGTCCACATAAATTCAAGCTGTAAATTTTAGGTGATTTCAGTAGAAAGAGCTTATATTTTATCACATATAAAATGCTCTTGATCATAAGATGAAATATTATTTAATTGTCCACTAAAGCAGAGATATGCAGATATATAAATAGATCGATAGATGATAGGTAAATATATGATAGATGAAGATGATAGATAGATAGATAGATAGATAGATAGATAGATAGATAGATAGATGATAGATAAGTGACAGATGGAGAGATAGAAATAGAAAGGGAGAGTGGGAGAGGCACCACTCTGGGATCCAACAGCTGATGTACAGAACCATGCTAAACCCTCACTGCAGGGGTAAGACTTAAACCCAACATTTAGGAAAGGACAGTTAAGGGAACTTGTATGTTTCAACAAGGGGGAAAAATATCTCCCATGAAAATTTGAACTACAATCTATCACTTTTGCAGGTGTGCAGTGTGAATTCATAATGCTAGTGTGGTCCCAAAATCCTCTGGAGGGCATTTAGTTTGAAATGGTCTTTGTTTGAGGGTGCCCTTGGGTGACTGGCAAGAACAAACACAAAAATTTCCTGGAAAAAAAGAGAAATGAGAGTTTGACCCAGGACAGTTAAAGTGATAACATGAATCAAATGTGAGGGGCATCCTGGTTTCCTAGATATGCAATTGGGAATAAAGTGCATTTTAATCTGAAGAAATCAGGCAGCTTGTGTGCGATTCTGCTTGGTCAAGCACAATGGTTTTTATACAGACTCAGTTCTGCAAAGACCATGTGGATGTGTTTTTGTTTGTTTGTTTTGTTTTTTACTTTGTTGGACTTGATTTGGGGAAATTTCTTTGTTCCAGCTGCTGTTCTGATTTTGGCTGTCACCGAACTCTGACCTAAGATACCCCATTTGCTTTGATAACATCCTATTCTTTGCACCTTCTCTCTGGTTTTATAGTACTTTGCTCAGTTTCTACTGTCTCATTAATGAATTCAGTCGAGAATGCTTACTCAGATACTCAGAACTTCATGAGATGAACAGAATCTTAGATTCATGAAATTCAAAGACCTACCTAGGACTTTTCAGACATTAGTAAATTTTAAGTTTACCTGTGAAGTCAATTAAGAACGAAGCTGCCCAAGTCCCTCTTTCGGAGATGGATTCAGAAAGTCAGATAACGGTCATCAGAAGCTGTGTTTCTAACAAGCCTCCCGTGCATGCGATGCGGACTTGTTTGAGAACTCCGAAGTCCCCTGCTATGTGTGCTCCCCTCTCATCTTAACATTAACTCTGCTTCATTTCTGCAAATCACTGCTGCTCACAGTCCTGAGTCTAAAGAAAAAATTAGAATTAAAATGTGTTTTTTTGTGTGACAATTCAGTAAGGCAGTTTTGACCTAACCTAACAGAATCAAATTATTCTGAAATTAGTTGGATTTGATCAATGTAATGGGCTCAGCCGTGTAATACTTACTGCACTGTTTGCGCCAACAGTGCCTGAATTAGTTGGAAAATGACCCCAGTCTTCTACAATGGACATACCCCCATCACACAGGGCCATGTGCTCTCCGGGATTCCTCTCATGCAATGAGTTCTCTATACATGTTTCCTGAAGTGAATGAGTTGGTGTTCCTGGAAGAGTTTTAAACTTTTTCTGAATGATCATGTGAAAGTTATATTTGAAAATGAAGTATTCCATTAATAGCAGAGAATCTGGTTCTATGTGGTAAATTGTATTATTATCCCCGGGGGACACCTGAGACTAATTGCTATTGTGTGTAGAAAAAAACAAAACATCCCATTTTAGAATCATGTCAGACATCAGACACTTTTCTATTTTGCTTGTTACAAGCAAATTTGCAAAGCATTCCATGTTAAACACCCTAATCATTTTTCAGCTTGATTATTGAAGTAGAAAGAAAAAGGTAAGGAGCAAAATTTCAGAGTTCTGGTTCCAGCTCAGTCACAAATAATCTCAGTAACTATACCTATGCATTGATGAGATTGGCGTATATGCAGTCTATACTCTCAGTTCACTGTAAAATTCCCATAAATCAATATGTGATCAACATAAAATGCAAGGCGGAATTACCATTAATAATAGTGTCATTAGAATGAAAGAACCACCTGTTATAACTTGGTCAGTTCACTTATAGAGATTCAAAATATGATTGGGAGCATATTACTAGTATAGACTGTTGGCACACTGAATAAATATGCACCTTCATTCACTTACTCCCTTTGTAGGTTTTCAGTTTACGAAATGAACAATGATACAACTTTAAACTTGACAGGACAACACACTTCTCACTCAGGATTTATAAAAAAGACACATCATCCACTTTCTTAATGAATCTTCTCCAGTCTTTTCCTTGTTCTTACTGTAAACTGTTCCACACACCATGCCTGTGGCTGCATTCTGAAAAATGAATGAGTGAAAGTTGAGTTTCAGCATGTGTCACTCTGCTCTGAGGGCAAAGCAGACTTTCTGGATGCACCACTTTCCTCCAGTGTGATATTATACACCGGAAAGGTGTGAATAGGTCCTCAAGGTGCCTCATCTCATGATGGTAAATCAGTTGCCCCCAAAGCGCACTCCTCATGACCTCATGTTCTATGACAGGAAGGAGATGTCACAGCCACCCCAAAAGCTTCAAATTCTACCTCCAAAGAAAACCCCAAATCATTTTCCTCTCTGCTACTCCAGGCCTTAAAGACACCTTTTGAAAATTGCAATGTGCTTTACTATTTGGTTTAACTACATATGTTACTATTACTATTCTTATTGTTATTATTTTTAAAAATATATTTTTATTGATTTCAGATAAGAAGGAAGAGGGAGAGAGAGATAGAAACATCACTGAGGAGAGAGAATCATTGACTGGGTGCCTCCTGCACACCCCACTCTGTGGATCTCACCCACAACCAGGCAGGTACCCTGACCCAGAATTGAACCATGACCTCCTGGTTCATAGGTTGATGCTCAACCACTGAGCCATGCCACCTGGGCTATTATTATTATTATTTTAAATAACAATTTCTCTCTCTAAGTCAATATGGAAACCTTCAATCTGGATGCTATACAAACTTTACTCACAGTAGCATGGTTGTCTGGGAGACAGGAAAATGCATATTCACTGCAGTATTTATTGGAGGGTTTACCTGATAATTTTCTGTAAAAAAGGCATCCCATCTTGTGCTGGGGAAATTGGAAGCCTGGCACCACAATCCCATAAGGATTGAAACAACCATCCATAAATCTGCACAGTGTATCAGATTCTGCCCCCTTTGAGTAACGATAATAGGAGTTCTATAGACAAGGCGGGAGCTGAGTCAAGACTACGAAGAAGGCTGCTGTCAGCACGGATATGCATGAAAGGCAGTAGATGGCTGGGCATGCATCCTAGAACTGTACAGTTTCCCAGTGAGCAAAGTCTTAGATTTTAAAACCACATGTGTCTATTTGCCAATACTTTGCTATTTTACTTATTAAGTTTGTCACTAAACTCTGTTTTGCATACACTAGTACTTGTTCATGCATGCCTTATGAATATAGAAATTAGCATCTCATTAACTTGATAATTAGGCCAATGATAAACAGCTGTTTGGTTGCCATATAGGGCAAGATTTCTACTGAAGTTACTTATTTGCCATACACAATAGTAGTGCAATTATTTGTCACACCATCAATTATAGACAAACAACAATAGGAAATAAACTTTTCTTTTGCACATTTGCTTTCATTGTAATTAAGATCCAAATTCATGCTCTGCTTTTGGAAAAACAATAATGCAATATTGTCTAACAATCTTGATAATGTACATTTGCAGCTTTGCTTTTATATTTTGCAGGCAGTTCAAACATCTCACATTGTACATTCTGCTATGAATGACTATTTCCAAGATGTCCCTTTTTTTAACTGTCTTGTTTCCATTTCCTGATGTTAAGACTGCTGATCACTGAAAATTTCACGTCATCTTGTTTTTGCTCTAGTTTGTGTCTGCCTGTACTTCTAAGATTAACTTATATTGTGACCTTCTCTTGCTTATAGGCCTGTGCTGAAGGAAATTACCTAAGAGATGTTAGGAGTTGATGAAAGCTATGAAAGTGTTTTCTCAATTGCTTAGGTATAGCTCAAGTCACATTTATTTCTGAAAATAAGAAAAGAAAAAGGATAAAGAATGCAATGTGTTTCTCTTAAATCCACATGGATTTAACACTAAAGATATAATTTTTAAAAAATAAAAAAAAATCAGAAACCTGTCTTTCAAACTAATCAAAAAGGAGCTCAGTGCTGTGCTCACAGCAAAGTGTGGGAGATAATTTGAAACTTCAGTTAGCTTCCTGTGGAGAAAAGTAACAACTACCAAAGGAATGGGTAATCAATGGCCAATTGCTTCAGAAAAGAGGTGCCTCATAGAATTCCCTGGGAGTTAACGGCCTGCATAAGATGCGCTGGGGAATGCCTTAAGACTATCCCTGTGACCCCACCTTTTTAATAAGTGCATAAGGGCTAGGGGGTGCTACTTTTGCTAATCAAGACCTAGAGGTGAAAAGCTGTCTTCAGTTAAGTTTCCTGTGCTGTTCTCTAAACCACTATATTAAAAACAATCTTCCCCCATGATTGCTGGTGCTGTAGTGGAATATAGTTTATGTGAAAGTAAATCTGGAAAGATTACCTTTCAAAACTGCCAGATGCTTCGCATTTTCTGGTAGAAATCTGGATTCCAGGTCTGTAATGATATTTCCTGCTGTGCTCAACACTCAATCAGAACGTATCCTTCTTGGAGGGCAATATAAGGATTCCAAGGCTAACTTGGCCATTTGGCTTTTATATTTTTCCAGGCCAGCTGGGGGGTATACATTTAAATGCTGGGCCCCCCAAGCTAAACTTCAGAAGGGGTCTTTGTGAATTTTAGCTCTCCTGCAGTTTCAGTCCCCTCCTTTCATAAACTTTCCCATGTAATGCAGTTTATGATTACATTTATACCAATGAATGAAACATACCCTGCTGAAAAAGAAAACTAAATTATTGCACTAATGTTGCAGGAATGTCTATGTTCTCATTGCCCTGGGCCCTCCCTTGTTAGATTCAAGTTCCTTTCTCCACCAGGTTGAATTACACTAATGTCCCTTTCCTCTCTTCCTTCATCCATCCGGTACGTTCTGTAATATGATGTGGTGGTTACTAGCACGTAGTCTGAAGTGTTTGAGACCAAGGCTGGCATCTCACTGAGCTCTTCCATTTTAAAGCTGTTGGAACTTGGGATGATTAACTTAATATATCTGGTCTGTGCTTTACTCATCTATAAAATGGGGCTAATAATAGCTTCTACTTCCTGGGGTTATTAAGGATTAAATGAAATAATGTATAGAAAGCATTTAGCACAGCTCTGCACATAGCACACATATCAGGGAATGTTGGCTGCTTTCCTAGTCGGGGGACAGCCTCACAGAGAGGGTACATAGAGCGGAACTCTTGCACCTGGCTGCCTCGGTTCCAACCTTGACTCTGGTGCACACAGTGCGTGTGACCTTACACAGCTATCAATATATCCGTGTCCATTTTCTCATTTCAAAAACAGGAAACAATAGCAGTATCTATCTCAAGAAGCTATTGTGAAGATTAAATGAATTAATGGTTAGTAAATACTGAGTTCTATATATTTTTATTAAATACACCTATAATACACTTGGTCCACCTTACCCATTTTAATTTGATCCAACCTTCTTTCTCTACCTGACTGTTGTTCATGCCATTTCTTACAGTGCTCCTTTAAAAAGATAATATACTTTTATTGATTTCAGAGAGGAAGGGAGAGATAGAAACATGAATGACAAGAGAGAATCGCTGATTGGCTGTCTCCTACATACCCCACACTGGATATCGAACCCACAACCCGGGCATGTCCCCTGACTGGAAATTGAACCATGTCCTCCTGGTCCATAGGTCGATGCTCAACCACTGAGCAACACCAATGGGGCTCACAGTACTCCTTTTAAAACTGTAAAGAAAGATCCAAACAGCTCTTCCTGTGTGGGGAAGCATATGTCAGAAAGCAAATTGGTCAGTTAAGGTAAGCAAACTGATCTGGGGGTTACCTAGTCATGCAGTATAGGCTGATAGATGCTGCTCAGCGCTGGGACCTGTTCTTTTCTCACTCTGTCTATCCAGGGACCTTTATTGTTCTCCAGCCTCTGACTCTATAAAGTTCATTACATGGAAGGTATGGGTCCCTTCTTTCTGGAATGCTTGTGTTACTTCTATCCTAGACACAATGGGCCTCAGCAGGCCTCTAACAAGGCAAGTCGGGAGCATTGTGTGAGCTCTGCCACTTCCCTGCTTGTAAATTTTACACAATAAACTCCAGTATATACTTGAATCATGGTGCTATTATCTCTGCCACCGTTGCATGATGATTATGTCATAATTTGTCTTCTTTCATGTGTATTATATTCCTAGATAACAGGAAAATTTCTCAGCAATATCTGACACTATTATGACCTTGAAGTGTGCACTATGTTTAGCCTATCACAGAAACTCAGTACATTTGTGTGTCTAGATAATCCTGATGACATTATTTAGGGTTCAATTTGGCTGCAAGTATCAGAAAATCCTTAAATTATTATGGTAATAATAATTATGGTAACCAAGGTAACATATTTTTCTCTTACCCCAAAAACAACAACAAAAAAGGTAATGTGTTTGATGCGATGGCCCAAAGCACCAGGGATCTAGGTTCATGCTCTCTCATGGCTCATGGCTTCAGATCCTGAGGTCATCTCATGGTTCCAGAAACTGGAGAAGCTCCAGCCATTGTGTTTTCATCACAGACAACCGAAAGACAAAAGGGGTGAGCGCCTCCCTTGAAGAAGACCTACTCGTAGTTAAGGGACCAAGCAGAGTCACAAGGAAGACTAGAAAACGTGGCCTTTGCTCTGAGTGGTGATGGGTCCTGATAAAAGCCAGAATTTTACTACTAAATAGGATGGGAGAGTAGACACTGGGATGACCAGCCTGCTCTCTAGCTGCCACGGCTGTTTACTGCTCACTTCTAAGTCATTCCACTTCCCTTGTTTTTTGCTTTATGTTCCCCCAAAGAAATCTATTTGATTTCTGTCATTAAATGTTACTAAAGAAGCATAAGCAGCAGCAGCACTTCCATGAAACCATGGGTGATTTACCTTATGTTTATTGAGTTTCAGAATTGGCAACATAATGCCTAGCCCACTAGCCTATGTGTGCTACGCAGAATTGTAAAAAGTAAAATAATAAGCATAATAATACCTAATATTTATTTATCAAATGTGTGCTATATACTAGGGAGCAAGATGTTCCTATTTTAATCTCCATAACAATCTTATGAAGCAGATTTTATTACTAATGTCTAAACACTTTTAAAAATCTAAGGTGAAGAGCTTAAAAATATGTCCCAGTTATACCGTTGGGCAAGGATATAGTTGGGGTTGTAGTTCAGGCATTCTAATGCCTATGTTCACTTTGTAACTTTTATGCAAGGCTTTATAGAAACCAACTGTGGAAATATAGTGTAAATTATACAGGCATAATTCTGCATCTTACATATTTTAATTACATGTGTTTATTGTTCTTGATGATTATTTTAATTATCCTTCCTAAGAACAGAACATCATATGGAAATCTGATATGATAATATATACCTTGTAGGAATGAAGGCATAATTAATCATCTCAAAATTTCTCACAGTTTTGCTGGTCTTATCATTAGAACATCCTTTATTTGAAGCTTGTGTCTCAGAGATCACAGAATGGGCTCAAGGCACACTTTCCTTCTCTCTTGATTTTTCCAACCACCCACTCCAGCATGGTTAGGATGAGCCAGAACAGAACTATGCCCTTTAGGTGTGCTTAGAAGAGCAAGATTACTGGTACACCATGAGACAGAATAACTATATAACCATAGTTGTTCACTCATACCTCCTCAGCTGCAAACCTTTTTCAAAACTTTTCCCCATATTGCTCTTTGTTTGGTGTGGCCATATTAAAAGCAAAACCAAAACAGTGTTCCAGAAAGTGAGGAAATGCTTGAGTTTCTAAATAAATTCTAAATACAGGATATTCCTGTCTATATTAATTTCTCTTTCATGGCAATCAAAAATAAAATGTAGAACACAACTTCCAGGGAAACTGCTGAACTCAGTCCCCATTCTTTCAGAACTGCTTTTCACACCTACTATAGTCCATACTTTAGATCTGATAACAGTGTGTGTCATACATGACCCCACAACTCTGACTATAGATAGGTAAGTGGACTGGTGGGGAGGTTCTCCTGACTAAAATTAGACCAATCAGATTAATTCTCCTCAGAAGTTGGTAACTAGGGCTGAGGGGCAGTCAGTCATTTTAAGTTTAGAGATGACTATTTGTCTTTCCACTATGCAAAGAGATGAAGAAAGTTGACCAGTGGAGAGTCATAAATGAAGAACATGTGCTAAGAGGACCAAAGATAGAAGAGGGAGGGATTGAGTGTGTTTCATTCCCTAAAGCTTTTCACCTCCTGGTTTCCTCATTTCTTTCGTCTTTGCTTACACTGGCTCAATTTGATTTTTGTTATTATATGTAACCCTAACAACCTTAATTAATTCAGGAGGGAAACAGAATATTAAGAGAGTCAAAGTGGGAGAAGAATTTCAAAACAGCCTGCTACTACACAGAAATGAGGCAGAAAAACCACAACCCCTAGAGATCCAAGGCAGTCCCAATGAGCCTACCCCTCCTACCTGTCCCAAATAAGAATGGGGGACAGTTTTCTCATTTATTGGGCCGTTTATGAGAGTATCTAATCCCAAAAAATCTCCTCCAGAAAGGTACTCCTCCAGTACCTTTGCCCTACAAAATACTTGAAACCAAACTGCACAAGCTGATAAACAGGCTCGTACTATACAGTGTAATGGAAACAACAGGACTCCCTGTGCGTATGCTTGGGCAGGTAAATCTAGAAGCTATGAAGCCTGAAAGCAACGATTCTTGGAATATAATGCATGAAGATGATCTTGTTTTTCTTGGCACTCTCCCACAAGCCTTCAGTCACTCTGAACTAAATCTCTTCCCATATGTTTTTCATTCATTTGCATTTAAAATAAAAATTATTGGCTCTGAGAGCCCTTTGATGAGTGGTGAGTCAATGATTCTTTTCATTGTGATCTCAGCTCAGTAATGATGCATATTGTTCACATGATGTTCCAAGAAAGTGGAATCATTACTGATGCCATCTGAAGTCATCACTTGGTAATAATAGACTTACCTAGTTTCTTTTACTCTCTAGCAAGAAAAAAAAAAGTTTGATATAGGATCAAAATATGTTTTGTGGCTCTATTTTGAATTCATTCCTTTTGAGCTCATTTACTGAAAAACTAACATTCTAACTAGGACAAAGACTCGTTGTTTGATTTTTGGAAATTATAAATATTTCTTATAACAATTGCTGCTTCTGGAACCACATTGAGACACATCCAGGATCACTGCTCACAGGTCACAGGATAATAATTTAAAAGTATGAAATATTTCAAGAATTACAAAAATGTTACACAGGCATGAAGTGAGCTTTTGGAAAATTATTCCAAAACACAAGGTTACCATAAATGTTAAATATGTAATAATAAAAAAGCAATATCTGCAAAGGACAATGAAATGAGGTATGCCTATACTTTGTTCTTCTCCTGATATTGTCAGTATGTGTTAATATATTAATATTAAAAACATAGGCATAGCCCTAGCTGGTTTGGGTCAGTGGATAGAGCATCAGCCCATGGACTGAAGAGTCCTGGGTTTAATTTCGGTCCAGGGCAGGTACATCAGTTGCAGGCTCAATACCCGGCCCTGGTTGGCGCACTTGCGGGAGGCAACCAATCCATATTTCTCTCTGTCTTTACCTCCCTTCCACTTGCCCTGAAAATCAATGGAAAAATATCCTTGGGTAAAGATTAACAACAACAAAACTATCTATCATCTATCTATCTATCTATCTATCTATCTATCTATCTATCTATCATCTATCTATCTATCTATCTATCTATCATCTATCTATCTATCATCTATCTATATCTATCTAAAAGACTAATATGCTAAGTGTCTCTCTGACCATCTGACCAGTCACTATGACACACACTGACAACCAGGGGACAGATGCTCAATGCAGGAGCTGCCGTGATATGCACTGGCCATTTACAGAGAAACAGCACCAGAGACCTGGCGCCCACAAAGCAACACTCGGCTTCCCCCAAGTGGTACACAGGCCCCGCCACCACTCCAGAGCCACAGCCCACAAAATCACAGACAACACTGCCAAGACCCCACGATGCAAAATATAGCCCACAGCCCAGCTCAGCCCAGAAATGGTGGCTGTGGGTGCTGGTAATGATGTCATGTATCAATGCCCAGCTTCCTCTCCCTAGCGACTAGCCTCCTTGGAGTTTGTTCAGCCTAGGAACACAACTTGCTTTATAGCCAGGTGCAAACATTTTACAGTTTAACCAAATGTCTGTGAAGCGTTTTCCCATGCCTCATCTCATCTGATCCTCACAGAAGTCCTGGGTAGGTAGATAGGAGACTCGATAGAATCCTACTTTCTTTTCATTAGCCAGAATATAGAGATTTAGAAAGTTTAGAAACTTGACCTAACTGAAAAGAAGTAAGAAATGGTGGACCTTGCCAAACCGGTTTGGCTCAGTGGATAGAGCATCGGCCTGCGGACTGAAAGGTCCCAGGTTCGATTCCGGTCAAGGGCATGTACCTTGGTTGCAAGCACATCCCCAGTAGGAGGTGTGCAGGAGGCAGCTGGTCGATGTTTCTCTCTCATTGATGTTTCTAACTCTCTATCCCTCTCCCTTCTTCTCTGTAAAAAATCAATAAAAAATATTTAAAAAAAGAAAAGAAATGGTGGACCTTGAAAATGACTTCAGGTTTTCTCACTGTGCAGAATATATACAAATACTGCTGCAGTTAAAGATTTCACCCTTTGTTCTCCCTGCATGATCTATAATAATAATCTGCTTTTGATATTTACTTCTGTGTTGCTGACAATTTCCCTGAAAGAGAAGTTGGGGTGCTTCACTGGGCTGGAAAAATTTTAGCTAAATCAGAAAGCAGGTCTCATTAAGCAGGTTTATTCTATATCTATAAAAGACTAAGTTGACTCGTGCATGCACGATACCTATAAAGCTCTCTCTGGTGCCAATCACAAGTCTGTGTTTCCATCTGTCATTGTCTATCGTGAATTTGTTTGATACTTCTATTATGGAGAAAGGAAAAAGGAAAAACAGCAATATTAAAATACTTCTTCTAATTAATTTCCCCCCAATGTGCACTAAACCATGCACCGGGCCGCTAATATATATATATGTATATATATATATATATATATATATATATATATATATATATATATATATATATTGCACCACTAATGTAAAATATTTGAGCCTGTCACCCAAATATCTGCCTTTTTATTTTTTTAAAATATATTTTATTGATTTTTTTACAGAGAGTAAGGAAGAGTGATAGTTAGAAACATCGATGAGTGAGAAACATCCATCAGCCGCCTCCTGCACACTCCCCACTGGGGATATGCCCGCAGCCAAGTTACATGCCCTTGACCGGAATCGAACCTGGGACCCTTCAGTCCACAAGCCGATGCTCTATCCACTGAGCCAAACTGGTTAGGGCTCTGCCTTTTTAGATCCTCTTTGATGAAATGTAATTTCTCTCCTGCCTTCTTTGAAGCTATATCTGTCTACCTGATACCAAAATATCAAGTTATTTTGACAAGAGAGTCCAAAATCAATGCAAAACAACTGTATGCCAAGTTCTATAGTAACATATAGCCCTATGTTTTGTCTTGATTGGGATTTTATATAAGGAAGTTTGCCTAGATTTAAAGATAAAATAGATATGGTATTGGAGAAACTTTTTCCATCATTTAAGAAAAAAATAAAATATATATATATATGTACATATATTCTTGAGCCTTCACTAAAACTGTCCCAGTTGAGTTTTTAGAATGACAAAAGGCATATTTTGCCTCATTTGCCTGTAAAAATATGCCTTTTTGAGAGTGTGGGAAACCTATATTATTTGAAGTGCAACTTGATAAGGGTTTCATTTTTTATGAGCCCCAGGAAAAGAAATTTATTCCATTATTACAAATAGTAAAGATTTCTTTTTATTCTTAGAACCATCTCTATTCACTAGAAATTGGCATCATATACTATATATTTCCTATGTAGATGGAGAATTATTCATAAAAGACAGCAGAATACAATTTTTCTTATGACAATCATTTCAGCTAAGATTGAGGTTTTAATAAGTGTTATTTTGCAAATATTATCTCATTTAGTTTTTCATAACTAAAAATGCCCAATTATTGCCCCCATTTTACAAATGAGACAATTCAATTTTAAAGAGTTTCAATAACTTACCTATAGTGACATAGCTAGGAAAAGGAAGAGCTGAGACTCAAACCCAAATTCCACCCAATTGCAAAAGCTCAAGGTCACAACTGTCTGAATACACATCCATGATAAGTTTGAAAACTACCAATAAGGAGAAGAGATGCCAGGATACCAGGTCTGGCCCTGCCATTTACTGCTAAAGTAGGTTTTAGAAAGGCACCTACTTCTGCAAATATATATTCTATAGCGCAGAGGTAATAATACCTATGGTCCCTGAGCAGGTCAAAGGAGATGATTCTGTGAAAGTACTTTGAATTTGTCAAGTGCTCTTCATAGATAAAGTAGAACTACAAAGCTTATAGGTACCTAAACTCTTAGAACCTGACAATGTGTGTTTGCTGTTTCAGGTCACAGATGGGAATCAATGAGCTCTGGGTAGTAGGGCTGTGAATTCTTTGTGAGGGAGAAGTGATTGATACTGAATGCTCCAGCTTTTCAAATCATCTGTTGAAACAGGAAATGTTGTTTTATGTGAGGCAACAAGATACTGTTTCAGAGTATTCACACTCTCATCAATTTCTCTTAAAGAACATATAATTACACAATGGGTGGATCTGAATCCTGAGAGTGAAGAGTAAGAGATGGACTTGCAGAAGCTGAAGATGTGCCGAGCGCGGTGGAAGATGCGATTAGCATTAACTTCCTTCCCGGAAACCATGGTTTCATTCTCTGAAAAAGAAATGGTAATGACAGTTTGTAAGAGAAATAGGCTCTTCTCTGAAACATCTTGAAGGATATTTTTGTTCAGAATAGAAAGTCTTTTCAGAAATGATCATAGATACTAATTTTTTTTGTCCACGTTAATGTTTAGAAAAGTTCATGAAATGTGCTCATTTTAGTATTGGCATTCTCTCTCCATGTATGTGTATAGGTATAGGTATATGTATATGTGTATATGTACATATGTAACGCCGGAGGTCTTGCTCCGGCATCTAGAAGGGTTCAGAAATCTGGAGAAGGGGCTGCACGTAAATTAAATAAGAGTCCAGAGATGAAACATAATTTTGAAAGGCATTATGGTGAGTCAGAGAAGATTTAGCTAAAGGAACTAAGTTCTCCTAGTCTCAGGACCCCTTGCTTTTATTAACACAATTTGTCCTAAGGTAGATATACACATCAAAGGCCAGGGTTAGTTTACAGAATCCATTGTTAGAATGGGGAATTGCTCAAGGCTGTTCAGGTGTTTGGCCAGTAGGAGGCAATAACATGTAGATTGAGATGCCCTTAGCAGTTTGGCAGCAAGTAATCAATTTATGTATCCTTTTTAGGTTTGGGGAAATGCCCTTTAGCCATTCCCAGATGATTCAGCCCTGCTGACACGCTGGAATTGGCTTCTGGCACATATCTAAGAGAAAAGGCAGTGTTAGCATTTGAATAACCAGTCTTAAAGAACATTTATTATCTAACAGACAAGGACCTTCCTTTCCCTAATCTTATTTAATCCTCTCAGGGATCTTGCAGGTGCTATTATCAGATGAAAATCTGAGGCTGGGACAGTTCCGACCATTGACACTTTTTACATCTAACAATAGCCAGAACTGAAAAACCTACTATGTGCTGACATTTTACATACACTATGTACAGTCCTTACAACAACACTGCAAGGTAACTAACATTGTTATATCATTGCAGGCACTAATTCTCAGAACACTTAAAAAGTAATAGTCAGACAACTGGTAAGTCACACAGTTAAAAATCCATGCAATGTTAGGCTAACTTCAAATTATGAAAAATTAGTAACTGCACTAGCTGTTAGCAGAAGCAGTTCATCAACGCATCACCTCACCTACCCTGTCATGTGGTGCTCTTCACAACATAGAGGTTTCTCTCTGTGAGACCAGCAAGAGAGCATCTCTAGTTAGTGTGCTAAACAGTCTTACAAAACAATGTAATCGGTAGAATGGCGTACCATCAACTTTGGCATATAATGTAATCTTATGAGAGTGACATTTTGTCACCTTTCTTTTATTATTTTGAGTAAAAACAAGACAGTTTCCACTGCATTTGAATATAGGGGATTGCATGTGGTATGAATCATTGAAGACCACTTTAGAGTATGTCTGTGCTAGCTAGTACATTAAATAATTCTACCCAGATTAAAATTATTATATTATCTAAATTCTGCCATTCTGTTTATTTGTAAATGAAGTTGTAAATAGTTGAGAGCTGAAAAGAGGATAAACTTTCCTTTATAAAATTATGTAGCCAACATACTAAATCTTAATATTTTGTCACTTTCCCCCATATAGTTCTTGATAAGCATTTTGTACATATAAGTGCTCACAAGCATCACTATTGCAGTATTTCATTCTTTGAATGATTCTTTCAACATTTATACTTCAGTTGACTGATATAATTTACCAAACAGATTTTTCTTTCAAGTTATATTTAAAATGCTTGCCTATATTTAAAAGTGAATATGTGGATATTCACAATAAATGCAAATGATATTCCTTGTTCCTATTAACATAGTTACAGTGATTACTTGTAAAAGAAAATTGTGTTATCACATAAGCATAGATAATGCAGGATTCCAGGGATGTCGGATTTAATGCTGAATTAGGCATAGGCTCTTCAAGCTTCCAAAATGCTGAGTTTGAAGCTGGATCTAAGTGAAAACCACATGTTGTTTCTGCTGATTTTCACTAACAGTCGCTTTAAAAGTACTACTGTAGCTGTAGTAGTTCTGACCCATTTTTCATTCCTATTTTCATTTATTGTGTCCTCTACCATTTCATCGATTAATTTTACTAAAGCTTGTCTATTATTTTTAAAGTATTCCCTTTGGATTTCGTTATTAATTCTCTCTATGCCTTTGATTCTTTTTTTATAAAAAGGAAGACGACAATAGTTTTCTTTAAATTTGATTTTCTATTTCAATTAATTTCTATTCTTATTACTTTATTTTTTTTTACTACATTTTGTTTTATTGTGCTGATCCTTTTTTTAACCTTAAATTAGATCCTTAGCATTTTAATTTGCAGCCTCTTTTCAAATATGAACATTTAAAACTATAAATTTTCTTTAGCTACTTCTATAGCTACATTGCATAAGTTCTGACACATTGTAATTTCATTATCTTTTAGAGCTTAATGTTTAAAATGTTTGTGATATTTATTGTCTTATCCAAGAGTTATTTATAAGTCTATTTTTTTATTTCACAGATATCTTGTGTTAATTAACATCTTTATTGATTTCCAATTTAGTAGTGCTTTGGTCAGGGGAAATATTCTGACACTTCTTTATCTGAAATTTTTTGAGACTCCCTTTATGGGCTGGAGTATGGTCAATTTTGTACCTGGCTGAACTTTTTAAGAAGATTCGATATTCTTTAATTGTCTTTATTTGACAAACCACAAAAATTTCAACAAAATAACATCACAAAAGTGTTTTTTCTCACTTAGATGGGGGTTCAGAATTATGGCTTCAGAATTTTGTTCCTATTGCAATTGTCAAATGTTCTATTTCTGCTGCTTCCAGCTTGTAACTCAACCATTTTTAAAATGAACGTCTTAAGGTGATTTTATAGACTATCTCCATTGTGAGTAGCCTGAAGGGGGACACCTTATGCAGACCCTCCTAGTCATGTGGCCACAAATGAGAGCGCAGAGATGTAGTGAAGCTCAAAGCCAGGAAAAAAGGCAGTGAGTAATGTTAGTTCAGTGCAATGCTACCCCAGTTCTGACATGTTTAAGTTTGCATATTAAACATGTTTTTAATATTTTTATTGATTTTTGAGAGAGAGGAAGGGAAAGGGAGAGAGAAACATAGATGTGAGAGAGAAACATTGACCAGCAACTTTTTGATGCACTGGATGATGGTCAACCAACTGAGCCACACCAGTTATGGTTCTTTTTTTTATTTTTTTAATACAAAATTATAAATCATGCTAGTTTAGATTTACCACATGTTTACCAATATCTTTGTTCATAATTTTCTTAACTTGAGCTTTTGCATATTGGTCAGAATAGGCAGGTTATACTGAGGCAACAAATTAAGTCTGAAATCTCAATGTGTTAACCATCAAAAATGTACTTATTTCTAACACCTATAAATGTCAAATGAAGATGAGTGGAGCCATTTCTTCTTAAAATCTACCAGGCAACTAAGCAGGTGAAGACCACATCATATTATAATGCTATTCTGGGATTCCATGAGATACCAGTTCCCATGTCCCTCCCTCTCCCCGCTCATTAGTCACAACCTGTAGTATGACCTCCAGTTGACTGAAGTTACTTCACCACGGCAATAGGGTGGTGAACACACCATACTGTGTCTGTCAACTCTCCCTTCTGCTTTTCTTTTTCCCTTTAGATATGTCCTACTATAAGTTTCTGTTGGTTGTAAACACTCTTATTTTTGTTTCTGTGACTATTCATAGATGTATATTTATCTATATTACTTAAAGATAGTTTTATTAGATTAAGATCACAGGTTGTTCTTTTCTCTTAATATTTTGAAAGTATTATGACCACAATATGTTTGCATGTCTTCTTAATTATGCCTGAAACTCAATAGTTCTTCAGAAAGTTCAAGTTTTTTCTTCAGTTCAGTGAACTGGCATTCTATTATTTCTTTGTTCATTATTTCTCATTTGTTCCCTTTGGGTTCTTAATAAATATATTATTCATACATTCAGTATCCCAGATCTCTCTTCCATATCTCATGTTATTTTGTTCATATTTTCTATTTCTTTGTATATTTGTTCTGCATTACTGATAACTTCAATTTGATCTTCTAAGATAACCATTTCCTACTATGTTGCTTTTTTTTAAAATGTCATATCCATTCCCTCTTTCTCCTCAATGATGTCAACTCATCATATTTCTCTAAGTACGAAAGCTATCAGAGATCTTCTTCATCTTCCTGCCACAAAATCTGCTTCCAAGTAACTCTGCTGTACCCATTTTCTTTGCTTTTGTTCCTATTGCAATTGTCAAATGTTCTATTTCTGTTATAAATGCTAATACCTCCAATATTGTTATTCTTTTTATATTATCATTAATTTGTCCCTATTTATTTACTTATTTATGAATATGCTATGCTATATACGAACATGCTATAACATGATGGGTCTGGAGTCAGACTATGGAAATTCAAAGCTCAGCTCTGTCAATTTCTAACTATATGACCCTAGACAATATAATTAAATTTTTTATGAATCTTTCTTTTCTCATCTAATAATGGGAAAAATAGTAGTAGTTACCTCTTCATATTAATAAGATTCAATAATTTATTAATTTTTTTTATATTTTATTGATTTTTTACAGAGAGGAAGGGAGAGAGATAGAGAGTTAGAAACATCGATGAGAGAGAAACATCGACCAGCCGCCTCCTGCACATCTCCTACTGGGGATATGCCCGCAACCCAGGTACATGCCCTCGACCGGAATCAAACCTGGGACCTTTCAGTCCGCAGGCCGACGCTCTATCCACTTAGCCAAACCGGTTTTGGCAATAATTTATTAATTTGAAGCAATTGACATACTGTCTGACCGAGAGTCATGTGGCCCCAAATGATGGAGCTGAGAAACGTAGTCTAGCTTCAATGCCAGGAAAAGAAGGAAATAAGTTTTTTTATTATTTTAATATTTTTTATCTAAAAAAGTGTAATCTGCCCTAACTGGTTTGGTTCAGTGGATAGAGCATCGGCCTGCAGACTTAAGGGTCCCAGGTTCGATTCTAGTCAAGGGCATGTACCTTGGTTGCGGGCACATCCCCAGTAGGGGGTGTGCAGGAGGCAGTGATCAATGTTTCCCTCTCATCAATGTTTCTAACTCTATATTCCTCTCCCTTCCTCTCTGTAAAAAATCAATAAAAA
Source organism: Myotis daubentonii (assembly GCF_963259705.1). Taxonomy (NCBI): domain Eukaryota; kingdom Metazoa; phylum Chordata; class Mammalia; order Chiroptera; family Vespertilionidae; genus Myotis; species Myotis daubentonii. The sequence goes on from NC_081842.1 coordinate 158,141,227, forward strand.
TATTTTTTTAAAAAAGTGAAATCTATTTCACTTGACCTTACAAAATACTCTGATTCCTGCCCAATTTTCTATCCCCTTTCACATCAAAACTATTCTCACATTGTGTCTATATTCTTTCTCTCTCTCTTTCTCTCTTCCTCTTTCTGTCTCTCTCTCTTCCCATCCATTTCATTGCTTGAATTCAAATACTATAAAAAAGCTGTTAACTCCCAATTTTCTCTCTCTACCCACCTATCTCCTTTGCATCCTAGACTCATTTCTGCTTATTCAGTATTTCCATTTTGATGTAGCATTTGCATCTCAGCATAATCAGAACTGAATTCTTGATCTTAATCCCTCCCTATAAAATGTTTTCTTTTAAGTCTTTTCAATCTCATTTAATGTCACCCCCACATAACTAATTTCTTAAACCAGACTCCTAAGAACCATCTTTGATCCCATAATTACATCACTAACCACATCAGCATGTATAATTGCTTTTACCTCCAAAATGTATTGTGCATCTGCTCTCCTTCTGCTGCCTCAGGGCCACAACCTTCTTCAATTCAACATCTTCACCTACATGGCATTATGCATTAGCTTCCTAATTACCTACCCACTTTCATTCTTGTACGAAAAACCTCTCTACCTATTTTCCAGATAGCTGCCAGAATTAACTTTTAATAATTATAGTATTATCAAATTGTAGCCTAAAATTTCAACCTTTTTGTAGCCTGAAAGTTGAACTGATATAAAAATTATAGATCCCTGCCTGATCTGGCCCTGCCTACCTCTCCTATTTTATTTTGATCACTCTACTCACATTCATTGTATTCTCACTGCACTGGCCTACTGATAGTTCATAGGGCATTTGTGCTCCGTCCTGTCTCAGGGCTTTAAGGCATAGTTTCCTGTGACTGGATAATATTCATTAGACATATCTCTCTAGCTTTTGGAACTGTGCTAGCACTTCTATAGAAAGGATTTTCTTACAACTTTATATAAAGTAGTCCATATCGCCCTCTTTATTTCCTATCTTAGGACCTTATTCATTGTCTTCATACAATTTATCATTCTCTCATTTTTTGGTCCCTTGTTTACTTTTTATCTCCCCAATTGAATGCAAATTTCTTAAAAGAGGAACCATCTGTCTTGCATCTTGTTAAATACATTCTGCCTGCTACACAATAGGTTCTAAATGATTTATTTATTGAACACATGAATAAATAAAGATTAAATTGCTTCTGAATTATATTATTTTGTTAATTTCTCTTTCAAAGTTTAACGTAAAATATTTTATTTCATTTCAGAAATACATTTTTGTGCTTTAATCATACCTTTTCAAAAGACTTCATTACAGTTGTAGTCAACATTTTTTAAGATTTTTTGATTATTCCAATAGTTCTACCTACACAGAACCACCAAGCGGTTCTTTTGTTTGCCTTTCCTCTTTGATGCTTCCTCAACTGGTCATGTTTGAATTGGCCCATGGCTGATGTCTCTCAAGCAGTAGTGGATTAAAAATCAGCAAAGACAAAGTGAATTGTTTTGCAATGAGCCAAATAAACTGTAAATCAAAGGAATGGTAAGTCAAGGAACTGTCTTTTAAGTTGTGAATGGAGATCCCTCTCTGATTTTCAGCTGCAAGTGAAGATGCGCTGTGTTTAGCCATGCACTGCAAGAGGTACTAGTGCAGCATCTACTACCAGGAGCTATAATATTAGTTTTTCCTAAAACAGAACATTGCTCATTGGCTAGAGCAGTCCCTTCCTCCCTGTGCTGAGGGGATACTCCTAAGTTTTTATACTCAGTTGCCCTCCTTGGCCTCCTCATAAACTTGAAAAGAAAGGCAAAGCAAATTTCCAAGTTGACTTGTTCTTGATCTTCTCCATCACCTTGTTTAATCACACTGTTTAAATAATTACACACCCTTCAAGTACCTGCTAAATTAAGCCTGGTTGTCCAGATGTACCAGTACTTCCTTCCTAATCTCACCATGATCATCTCAGCAGGAAATTGAGAGATAGACAAAGGGTCTGAAACAGGCTCAAGCTCCATTTTCCATCTGTATTTTATTTTGAAAGCCTGGATTGAATTAATAAACAGTAAAAGTCCCTATATGATAATAAACCCAAGCAAAGATGAAGGAAACAGTATAAAATTTGACTCAGGTGTGGGGAAAAAAAATCTAAGTTTGGAATGGGGTGAGGGTAGTTGAGAATGGATACCATGAAGAATTAGCTAGAAAATATAATGACTTTTCCAGGAGTTTTTGACAATGAAAAAAAAAAGTTCAATTTATGTAAATTAATGGCAATTAAACAAGGTTTAAATTTTTAAATTTGTTGCAATATGTTTTATAATGTATTATAAAGTAGAACATATGAAATACATGTGAGGTTAATATGTCATAATCTAACACATTGGTATTACCTGTACTCCACTGGCTGTTTGGGTGCCTTAAATGTTCACCTAAGTAGATAATATCAGTAAAAATATCTTGGAGAATCTATAGAAATATTACTAATTATGATTTCTACTGGACTCAAAGGACATGTCCTTTGTTGACGTTTGTTCAGTGGCAAGAGGTATCCAAAACTCGATATAATTATACTAATTTTCAAAGATAGTATTGTTTTTTTTTAAAGTAAATAAAATAAAAGAATTACTGGAAGAGCAACAAAAATATAGATTATTAGGAAATAAAAAAAATCTTCAGGGTTAGGAAGAAAATGGAAAAAAATACAACTCAGCAGGAAAAGGCACATTATAAAAAGAAAAATGTAAGCAATAGAAATATTAAGATATTTTCCAGTTATTCTCATTTCACACAAAAAATCAAAGGAATGTGTCCAGATAACATAACTTGATAGGAGTTCAAGGGACTCAGCTCTCAGTTTTCTCTTATTATTAAACTAACTCAGAAGTAATAATTTAAGAAAAGAATAGAAACTAAGAGTTCTGCCTTGACTGAGGCTTTTACTTCTTTGACTCTTGATTACTATTGGAACAAGTTTATTTTTGAATATATTTCTTTAAAACAAAAGATGGTCTATGGGAGCATTGGCAAGTCCATCCTTTTTTATATCCTGATATGTGGCTTTATTGACACTTGTATTTTGTAACACAACTCACCAATAAATTCTGATGATGCAGTACTAACTACATGGGTGGCAAAGGAAGACATGTACCCTTATTTGTTTTTCTTTAGAAATGAAGATTTTTGTTGGCTGAATGTCTGCTGAGTAGGGTAACTTCTGAACTAAACCACAATGCTTCAGAAGTATTTCTAGCATTTGAAAGGGCATCAAAAAATGGCATGTAGTCTTAAATGTTATTTTTATGCCATAATGATGTTTGGATTGATGTGAAAATGGCTCCTCGTGCATCCTTTGTGGGAAGGCACCATGGGAATATGCATTTGGAATCAACCCATGACCTTTTGCATGCTTATTGTGACAGGTGCTATAGCACAGTAAGAATCTGAAGTTGATGGAATATTCTAATTAACCCAACAAGGTAGAAAACCCACTGCTTGAAAATGAACATGATGAAATATGTCTGAGACATGGAGGCTAAGCCAGAAATTTCTGAAAGAATTAATAAACTAAGGATGCCAGGTGTTGGAATGTATGGAATTGGAAATATTCTACTCTTACAAAGGCATAAGAAACAACTACAGAGTTTCATATAGTGTCACCAGGGGGAAAAATGGCAGGATTTAAACAGAATAAACGTCAATAATAATAATATTATCTAAAGTATGTTGAGTACTTACTAATGTGCCCAGCCAACATTGCAAGTGTCTCAAAAACCTAATGAGGCAGATATTTTAAAGAAGAGGTGACTGAAGCTCAAAGAAATTGAATAACTTACCCACGATGACATAGGTATAGAAATTATGAACCTAGGATTTGAACACATGACTCTGACCCCAACAAGCTTACTTTCTTTTGTCTCAATAATATGCATGCATTAATTTGTATGAGATCCAAACATCTGCCTATTCTTCATGAAATACTCTTCTGGTGTCTACAAAGAGCAGCACTTTGGAATCTAGAACACAAAGCAGCCTTTTCATTTGGGTATAACTATGGGCTGTAAAATTTTAATTACCTTTTGTTTAGAAAGTGCTATAGAACCTGAACTTGTAATCAGTGCTGGAAGTAGGCACACCAAGGGGTTGTTGATTTCCCTAGTGGATTTGAGTATCATTTATGGAAATGTAATTACAGTAGAATCCTGTTATAACGATCAATTTGGGCAACCCCCACTTGATCATTACATCCAAATGATCACCACATACAGACCATAAAACAGTGAGCCTCTCAAACCAGACAGGCTCCACAGTAAAATATCCATCTTGCAAAAACAGTATTATTACCACTAAGTACTTCAGAACCAGCACAGGTCAGTCAAATTATTGGCTCTAATTAGCACTTGTAAAGGCTATAACATTCCTTAAGTAAAGTACAGTGGCTTATATGAGAGGTTTGAAATTCAACTAAGTCAACAAGTATTTATTATGTGCCTGCTGTGTACTCTGAACATGGTCTGGCACTGAGGAAAATGTAAAATAAATAGGACTTTCTTTTTGAAGCTCTCTACTCACTTCAACAAACAAGCTGCATTGCCCCGGGACAATTCTGTCTAAAATGAGTAGGTACCCACAAACCCCCATATTACAGTATGGCTTAGTTTCACCGGGTGAAAACATTGGCATCAATAAAATAAAAAAGTTTGGAGAATAATCTTTTGTCACACGAATGACTGCGAAAGGAAATGGAATAGGAAATGAAAATAAATGTTCCTCCTGAGAGGTGCATCTTAAGTCAAAGAGCAAAGGGTGTTCATCTCACATTCCAATTTCCATGAATCATTACCTAAGTCAGAGAGCAATGAGATTTTCGTCTCTCATATCAATAACAGTGAATTGTTAATGGCCGACTGACTGCATTGTTGGGCTGAGAAAGATCTTGAGGCCAAATCAAGATTCATGGCAAAGAGTGATATTACTGATGGTGTGGGGATTACAGGGGCAAGACACAGGTGAAGTCTCTTTTGGACTTCCTTAATTTCAAGATCTTTAAATTGATCTGCCTACTGTCTAACTACTCTCATAGAATCACAGCACAGAAAATACGTCATAGTGCATTGCACACAGTAGACTGTTCTCTTCTCTGCCTTTTCTACCATACCTCCTTTTTTACTCTCCCATGGCCTCACACTGTTCCTAAACATTAAGCAGAACCTAAATTGCTATTGTGTCCACATCGGTAATCCCCATCTGACCATTTTTGTCTCCATACTCAAACCAGACACTATAATCCACACTTTAACATCATTCAAAACCTCCACGTTTTAAATCTGACACTAGTATTTCTGCAAAGCCTGTTGTTCAAGTCAGAGCACATCTGGAGTGAAGCAGAAAACCTCACCTCTCTGCTCATGTGGATACTTTCTCTCTCTTCTGACTTCTCTGAAGCCACGGTTTATTCAAGCAATAGTATCTCTCTCCTTAAACTGCTATCTCACCTTGAAACTACAGGTTTCTAAACACCTGTCTATTCCTAAGGGTAGAAGGCTAGTTGCCTTGTGTTTTGATAGTTTTCAATAACCTCCTATTTTTCTTTTCTCTCTAGAGAATCCACTTCAGAATCTTCTCTGCTGATTCTTCACTATAGTGTATCCTTGTGGCCCCAATTCACATATATCTTATGTTATTACACAAGATAAATTCCGTGAAGCTTTCCCTGACCTCTCAGTCCTTTCTATAATATAGCCATTACACCATGAAATGTGCTAATATGGTGTTGGTTCAGAATATTATGATGCTATCTTTTCAAGTGTATCTTTCTCACTTAACTCTGGGCTATGACTTTTCATTCCCGGGTCCTTACCACTTGGCAAAGTTCCAGACACATAGTAATTTCACAAGATACTTTTCTCAGGCTCTTTGGGCATTTTAAGAAGGGAGCCACAACAAAACAGTCTCCTTGGGTGTCATTGTTTCTTGTGTCTCATACTGTAGAGGCAAGAAATAGTGTGTAGAAAAAAAATAAATCTTATGAATTAATCTAATGTAGCCTGATGAGAATGCTTACGCACTGACATTTCACCTGTGCATTAGCTATCTCCATTACTACAATGATCAGTGAAAGCAGATCTCCTTCCACCTCAACTCTCTGAAAGGAATAAAAACAACTCATGTTCAGCCAGCATGGTCCAGTCATAGTCCAATGGTTGAGCATCAGCCTATGAATCAGGAGGTCACAGTTCCATTCCTGGCCTGGGTTGCAGGCTCAACCCCCAGTGTAAGGTATGCAGGAGGCAGCGGATCAATGATACTCTCTCATCATTGATGTTTCTATCTCTCTCTCCCTCACCCTTCCTCTCTGAGATCAATAAAAATACGTTGTAAAAAAAGAATAAAAGCCACTCACAAGGACTAATAATGTTCTAGTATTTTCGGGATTTGGGAAACCTTCTATCCAGACTCACATCTCTGTAGGGTAAAGCTCAAACAGTAGCCTGCAGTGGAGGATTACTGTGAGGGCAGGAGGTAGTAAGGCAGAATTTAAAAGGAAGAAATAACTTGTTAACATTCAGAAAGAAGGATACTATTTAAAAAAACAGTCAGTAAAAAAAAGGCAGTAAATTTCAAACAGACAAGAGCAGAGGAGGGGAAGATTGCAGCAGTAAAAATAAATGTGTAACATCTTAGGTCTGTAGGCTAGAAGGGACAGCTCAGATAGCCTCCCCTGAAACTAGCATTTTTAAAAGTGTGTTTTGTAATTGCATTTTTTTTCTCTTAAGAGCCCTAAGACAGAAAAAGAAAAGAAAGGAGATTGTGATCAGTTGAAAATGGCTTCCTCTAATACGAATAGTAACTACGATAAAATCCATGCATCCCATTTATGCCTTGACTTTTACCATGTATCTTTTTCAAAAGCACAGATTCTTTTGCCCATTTTTAGAAATTCTGGAATGCAAGTTACTCCTTGAATTTTCTTCTACCCATTTTTGCTGATTTTCTGTTCCAGTGGTTAGGCCTCGGGGTTTGGGCTGCAAACTGCTTGGAACGTGACTTTCTTTAGTTCTGAACAATTAAAAGGAGCATTAGGATGTGGTCAGGTTTGGCACTTTGAGTTCAGCCTCAGCTGGGAAAGAAAAAGACACTTGTCAGCTTCCCCATCATCTTGTTCACCCCTGTGGTAGGACAACAGGCTGTGGACAGAAGTCCAGGCAGGAATGGGGACTGGACATTTGGTTGGCTGGTCCTCCCTGTCATACTTGTTAACAACCTGAAAAAAGCAGTTGGAGATTGGCTCTTCTTTTGAGTACCTAGAATACATTTAATCCTAATGTAATTCACAAGTTCAATAACTAATGAGTAAATTCTAATAATTAAATGGGTCTACAAATAGGAGTCACAAGCCAGTTCCCATTGATAGTGACTGAAATGTTCAGATAGCAGGAAAACTTTACTTTATGGGGATAGCTGGGAAAATAGGATGCTGACAATGGAAAGATTTCTTGAGCACATGTTTGGCTATTTTACCTTCCACTGCATGTTGTCTGTGTACATTAACAGCAAGAAACAGGTTGAATGAGACACTTAAATGGGAATCATAGATGTGCCATGGCATGTGACCTTGTCCAATTTCTGAACTTCAGAATGATAAAAATGGGTCAAATAGTACTTTTCTAACAGAGTTTTGAGGAGTCAACCATGTATGCAAAATGCCTAGTGCAGAGCCTGCCATATATGGGGTCATCCATTCATGCTGTTTCCTTCCTTCTCTTCATTTCCCCCTATTTTTATAAGGTTACACAGACATAATCTTGAATATACTTGTGAGTTGGTTTGAGTTCCCAGAGCTTCTAAGTTTTAGATCAAGGAACCAGCGCCTCTTCCTTTTCCAACATGTGAATTCAGGGGTGATCCTTTCAGTCAGGCTTTGCCAATGTACCTCCCAGTACCCTGTGTTTCTAGGGTAGTTTGTTTATTTCCTTCACTGAGTTTGCTTACGAGCCAGAGATAAAAAGCCCTGAATCTGTGTAAGCACTTGTGAGACTGAGGCCAGGCACGTGATTTCTGCAGGTGCTGGCCCCTCCTTGAGTGAACCAACTTAGCTCTAAGCAGAGCTATTATGTGTGTCATTTGGTACCATTACTATGCCCAAGATGAATATGAGATATCAACCTCAGATTGTGAAATGCAGACACTGATGGATGACAAAGACTCATTCAATTACAATTAGGACAAAACAAACAGCTTTTTGAAATGAAGCTCCTAGTGGGAAAGGAGGGGGGATTTCTATCCTGTTGCACTGATAGGTTTTCTTTTCTAAATGAGCATGGCAGCAGACAGGTTATATAGAAATGCCTCTGGCAGGAGAGATGACAGTGACATTAGCAGAATTTGGGAAAGAAAACAAATTGGCATCATCAAAGTACAGCATGAACCTTGTAAATTTATTTCTTTATTATTTTTTTATAAATTGCATAGCATACATATATATCTGTAATAGCTGCTGAGAGCAGTGAAAGTGCAGCACAGAATATTCAAGAACTGCATATAGGCATATAGTTCAGTGAACCAATTATGACATTAAGTATTGCCTTTTTTAAATGGAGAGTTTGGTATAGTAAGAATTAATAAAGAGAAGAGATAATAGTAGAAGTTTTAGAGTGACTCATATCTGGGCTCAAATTCTGCCTCTATCTCAGAGTAACTGTATGTCTTTTCCGAGTTTTAATTTTCTCATTGGAAAATGAGACTATTAATACCTACCATGCAAGTAGTTACCCTTAAAGAACTGTAATGAATGCTGACAGCCTTGTTTTATCCTAGTTAACCTTTATAGACTTTATAACCTTTATAGTCTCTTTATAGACTGAGGTAGGACCCTGAACATCCTTCCCTAAGCCCACCAAAGCATTACGTGGCCCTTAATTTGAGTTTACCTTAACTCCTGCCGATTTCGCCATCTCTCTCAACCAGATTAGGAATTTTTTGAGAGAAGAACTCAGTACATATTTTATATAAACTTAAATCAGGGCAGGAATATCTTAATTAAACAATCCAAAGTTAGGCTCCTTCTGCTCTCTATCAAATATTGTCAACTTCCTGACATTCAGTTATAAGAGATAACCTAAAATAATATCTTCTAAATCATTTCTTCAGTGAGCTATCAGAAAAAATCATTTAGCAATATACTTTTAGCTGACCTTCATGCTTAATTCACTCTAAGATAAATGGGCTTAATATTAAATAGGTTTTCATATTTACTTTAAATATAGAAACAAAACCAGAATCTTAAACTAAAGAATCCAAACATTTTCATGAATAACCTTTTTCTCCAAAATTAATGTTTATCTCGTATTTATACATAAATAATAGTATATATTTATGTATAAAGCATCTATATAAAGACAACTGTTATGTATTGGGATTTAAAAAAATAATTTTTCATTTTACAATTTTCTCCAAAGCACTATAGAAAACTAGTTTTATAAACACCAAGTATAGGAAAACAATCCAAGGAGAACTATATATTCTTATCGTTGTCTTCCCTAATAATAACAGTAGAGCATATAAAGGTGGATATTGGAAACAGAGATACTTTCTTTCAATGAATTACATTATTTCTTAACTTAGATTATTTCCAAGTTTCTGACAAAATATATTATTAAAAACTACAGGAGAGGCCAGCAGGCATGGCTCAGTGGTTGAGCATCGACCTATGAACCAGGAGGTCATGGTTCAACTCCCTGTCATTTGATTCTTGGTCAGGGCACATGCCCAGGTGTGGGCTCAATCTCTGGTAGTGAGTGTGCAGGAGGCAGCCAATGGATGATTCTCTCTTGTCCTTGATGTTTCTCTCTCCTTCTCTTTTCCTCTATGAAATATATATATATATATATATATATATATATATATATATATATATATATGTATGTTACACGAGACAATAAGAAAAAACATAATGAAATTTCAGGATGAAAAATTGTTCAAATTAGTTCTTTTTCTCCAAATGCTGCTCCACTTACTGGGGTTTTGTGCCACATAACTAGTAGTTTTCCACTGAGGGCCTCTCTACATCTTAGAGAAATCAGAGGCAAGAAGACTGTTTGCAAAGGTTCTTCTAATCCCCTGGATTGTCCTCTCTGTGCTCCCTCCAACTCTGGTTCCTGTATCATTATTCACTGGATTTAGAATGAACTGCACTGAAAACATTGTGCATTTCATTCACTTCCTCTTAGACGTGTTATTCAGATGCACTGGATCCATTCAATGTTATCAGGCCAAAGCTACTCTCATAAATGTCATTTTCTGAGATATTAGGGAAGACTGGAACCCTGAGCAAATATGCTGCCCTCCCTAACTGTGATGCATGTATCCCCGTGATGCTCAAAAAGTAACAACGCTCTGTCTTCCCAAAGAATAGGACACATGCAAAGCAGTCCTTTTACTCACAAGGCCAGAGAACAAAGTACTTCGATACCAACTGAAGAAATTGGGGTGTGAAGATAATTATTTTAGAATATTTCTGGAAACATGTTAACCAGTCAAGACAGCATTTATGTTCAAGTATGTCAGCTTAACTTTGCATGGAATTTTTTTATGAGCATTTCTTATCACTCTCAGAGAGCTCTATTATGATATGGAGTGCTGAAGGGAACATGTTGACATGTCTTAAAGCAAACATGAAGAATGAAGCTGGAAATAGCCGGCTGTGTAGAAAGCACTGAAAAGCACTGGTGGCCATCAAAATTGTACATCTAGAATTCAGATGTGTGTGTGTGTGTGTGTGTGCGTGTGTGTGTGTGTGTGTGTATGTGTGTTAGGAGGTGGCGGTAACATGGCACTCATTGCAAGCTTTTCTGAGAAGGAGTTAAGAAGAGCACATCACTGTTATTAGAAACTAAGGTAATTGGGATTTACATTTCTGTGCTCCTCCATTGCCAACAGGGACACACATGACAGAGATGCAGCTGTACCTCTCTTTGCATAGTGCATTCCTGAAAAGCTCTGTGCAAAGCAAATCCCATTATAAAACCAAAAGGATGATTCATCTTTCCGATTGATCTTCAATAGGAACAATTCTTAACATTTAACCTTTAAGATCCTTAGTCTGAGCCACAGGGGGTTCAACTTCCTTTACTCTACTAGCAACTCTAAATATTCTTAATGAAGTTCTCACCAGGCTGTGCAGAAATCAGAAAAGTAAATAAAATGAAGAAACATTTTTGTAAAATACATTTATTCAAATTAAGTAGTTCTGTTTTACTCAGAGATTATGTTTTTCTTTCCTTTTTGGGGGGTTAAAAAGACAAGATTTTACTTTTACGAAATAGTGCTGCTAATAAATGTTCACTTGAGTGTATTGCTTGAAATTTTATTAGCTTGTGAAATCCAAAGCTATTTTGACCACAGTATACAACCACATGAACCATCTCAATCCAACATCCGTTAAAAGCTAATGAATTTTTGCATGGCCAGAGTGGCTCAGTGGTTGAGTGTCGACCTTTGAATAGGAGATCACAGTTTGATTCCCGGTGGGGACACATGCCCAGGTGTGGGCTCAATCCCCAATGTGGAGTGTGAAGGAGCCAGCTGACTCATGATTCTCTTTCATCATAGATGTTCCTATTTCTCTCTCCCTCTCCCTTCCTCTCTGAAATCAATAAGAATATATTAATAAAAAAAGCTAATGCATTTTTAAACAAACACATAAATAAATATAGAACTTTCTTCATGAAGAAAATATGCCATTCCTTGTTTTGTAACACACAGTGGCATCTTTTATTGTTTCTGGTTTTCTAGCAGTGGACGCTATATATTCCTTTTTCTTTTGCAAACTTATCACATTGGTGATATGAATAATGATAAAGTCTATCTACTTGAAATATAGTAATTTCACCATCTAGAAGTTCACCTTTTTCAGGTCACCTTAGTTAATGTTCTTAGTAACAAGAAACAGACTTTAAGTACTCCCTGTCCTTTACATAGTTTTTGAAGATTAAGCAAGATAATGCATGTAAAACACAAGGCTAAGATACAAGCCTAAGAAAAATTTATGTGTTATCACTTCCCTGAAGAGTTGTTTGGTGGTGAAAGATGTTGGCTCACTTAACACAGCCATACAGATTAGGCGCAAAGATATAGTGAACTTCTACTAGTAAAAATACGATGCACGCGGTAGCTGGCATCATCCTCTGATTTGCTGCGCTGAGCCTGCTCTGGCAGCACTCCCATATAGGCTGAATGCTTTTATTCTCAGTCTTGAGTCTTAGTCACCATTTCCCCTCCCCCAGCTTCAGTCAAAGGAGAGAACCTATGTAATACCCTACATTATAATGCATATTTTAGTGGGTAAGGCAGAATTAATCAATCACTGCAATATATCACTGGGAATGATGACACCTTCTGTGGCAGAAAAGTGCATGGTAAAATAAGAATGCATAACCATGGGACCTGGTGTGGGTCAGCAACTTCCCTGAGGAAGTGACATTGAACTCAGATTAATAGGATGATTAGAAGTTAATGAAGTATCCCCTGCAAAGGTAATGGTTAGGATCAGGAATCAGCAGGGAGCAGGGTGAAGTAAAGCAATTGCAGGTCTCACTGGCTGTAGCACAGTGAGTTAAGAGATGGACAATGATGTCATGGTAAAGAAAGGGGCAGCATCTCCAGAAATATGATGGAACAAATTGATTTGAACAGATTCTCCCATTCCCCAAAAAAGATATAAATGCTTGATGTTTAATAAAAGTGATTTTAACTTGAAATTTCAATATTATTTGGCTGCCTGATTCTCTGCCCAAGGGTGATACAGATCCCACCTGGCCTCCCCTCCCTGCCACTGCCCATTCATTGTGCCACCTTCAGGGATGGTCAGCTAAATGCCCCATAGCGTCTTGGGGTGGGCTATGGCACAGTGCAAGTCACAAGCCTCTTGTTCAACCCTGATCCGTGTAAAAGTGCAAAGGTTGCTATCACTGAGGGTTTGTCTTCCTTGTGGTTCAGGGTATTAGGCCTATGAGGATGTGATACACCCAAGGAAAAGAAAAAATATCTCCATGTCTGAGGAAGAACATTAAATAATAATTAAAAATCACCATGGCAGGTAGAGAAAAGAATGTGGAAGAAAGACAAAAGTTTTACATTTAAGTACCTTTTATGCCCCTTTCCCCCCCTTGCTCTTTGAGCAAGGTGGTCAATAGATTTTATTACTCAGCCTGGATAAAAAATATATATATATTAATCATGCTACTAATATTTTGTTCTTCTTTCACAGATCAATGAGGAGCCATCAAAATATTTTTATCAAGAAAATTACACGATCAGATTTGCATTCTAGAAAGATCACCTTTGAATGTCTGCTCCTGATGTGAGCTCTTGTGCCCATCGCCCCCATCAGTATGCAGTGAGCAGATGAAAATACTCCCAAAACACTGCTTTTCAATTATTATGACCATATAATCCTGTTATAAACTTGAATTTCCAAAAGTCAAAAAAGGAAAGAAAAGAGCAATCTTCTGCCACTCGTCCTGTCTTCTTCCTACTCCAAGTCCACTACCCTTTCAGGTGTTTCTCCTCACCTCTGATTGTCATCCATTCGAGCCCTCCTTGTCTGAGTGGAGGGTCCTTTTGCAACACTGCACCTGGAGCACTTAGTGTACATTCAGGAGATTACCTTTGTTGATTACTTTTGTCAATACCTCTCATTCTTTCAGCGAATTTAGTTGGGTCACCTTGAGGGTACTTCAGTTTTAATTCAAATACATTTTTTACTTGCTTGTTATCTCTGACAGGTGCTATCATTCAATTGGCTATGTGAGATATTCTGTAAGGTTTTGTTTTTTTTTTTCCCCTTAAGATATATTGAGTTCAGAAACAAAATCAGCCTAGCCCATGTGGCTCAGTGGTTGAGCATTGACCCATAAACCAGAAAGTCACAGTTCAATTCCTGGTCTGGGCACATGTCCAGGCTGTAAGCTTCATCCCCACTGGGGGAAGGGGGGTGTGCAGGAGGCAACCAATCAATGATTCTCTAATCATTGATGTTTCTACCTCTCCTTCTCCCTTCCTTTCTCTGAAATCAATAAAAAGATATTTTAAAAACAAATTTAAAAAAGAAATAAAATCACATTGAAAGGTAGCTTCCAGAAGTTATTACACCCTTTTCCTCTTCAGAAAAACTGTAAGAAAGCCACATATAAACAATGAGGACGTATTATATTTTCTGAGATTTCTGCAGAAAGGAGAACTCACACATCCCTCCATATCCATTTTGGGGTTAAAGAGTTCTGTCAGGGAATTTTTCCTTATATCTAAACTAAATATAGCTTAATGTTCCTTCTAGGGTGGCAGAGTACACAATGTTCCTTTAATAGTTGAACTATGGCTTTCTTTTTGCTATGACGTGCCCCAAGGAGTTTCAGGACTGTGGTTGGATATGTCAGAGAGAAAACAGGTTTTATGTTATTTGGTCTGAATTTCCATTAGGCGCCTATTTGTCTGGACATACAGGCAGGAGTGTGCATCTTTAAATAATGAGCTTGAAGTTAACTGGGGAATTACCAATGAGTGCTACCTTCAGAATGAAAAAAAAAAGCTAATAAAATTATTACTGAGGGTTATAAAACACCCAGGTGGGTAGTATGTACAGCTTCAGCCTGGATAAGCCATGCCTGTCTAATCTATTTGGAATTTTTGAAAGAGCTAACAAAATAGTGAAGGGTATAAAAGTAATGGGCATTAAATATTTAGACATTCAAAAGGCTTTTGATCAAGTCCCTAACTAGAAGACATTTAGGATCCATTTCAGCCTTATGTAGGACCCAAGAGGTGAGTGGTGAAATTTTGTATTGTAAAGACTTAAAGTTAAAAAAAAAAGGATAGCAATGAAAAGGAAAGGAATAAATGATGTTGTTAGCCTGAAAGGAGGTTAATAGAAAGGTGCCCCAAGGAATGGTATTAGAACCAGATTGCTTGTATATGTTAACACCAGTCAATCCGGGAAGCCTTCTGAATAATGAGGTTGCAAAAAGTGTTGGTAACAGAATTATTTAAGATAGTCAGGAATGGGGAAATTCTTGAAGAACTCCAGAAGAACACATCAAAGCAATAGGCAGTTGAATAATCTGTAATCTGACGTGAGGTAAAATTAAGCCTAGACAAGAGAATGGTAACTCCCATTATAATATATATATATATATATATATATATATATATATATATATATATATGCTAGTGATGCACATTGATAGATTTTGAATTAACTAGAACCTTTCAGGAGAAAGGTCTAATAGTCATTATGAATATCTGAATACAGGTATCTATTCACAGCAGAAAGGCTGTAGGAAAGGTCTGCAGAAGTACAAGTGAAATGATTAGAGGCATGTGAGAAGAGATGGAAAGGTCAGAGTTCTTTTCATTTGGAAAAAAAGAGAAAGTAAGAGAAAATTTGCTAGAAGAAGGTGAAAAATGAAATGTTAAAACAATAAGTCTAGTTGAGAGTAGTACTTCTAGTCGCCCTTTCCCATAATACTAGGGATTTGGTCAAATTAGATAACACAATATTTAAATGAGAACGAGGGAAATGTTTTGTAATTCATAGTTAACATTAAGAGCTTCCTGCATGGAATGTCACTACACTGGAGACCATTTACAGAGCAAGTCATCAAATGGGGTACACACATTTATAGGGTTGGGCTGAGATGGAACTTTTTCTATGAGATCTATTACAGTAGATGGGTGAAGGTGTATTCTGAAGCAGCTTTCACAGTCTCTCTTGCACTTGAGTTAATTTTTTTGTCTGTCATTCTCATTAAGTTAGAATTTCTAAAAGCAGGGATTTTTATCTTACCTGTCTTTGCATCATTTCCCCTTTACTCTTCAGTGTCTAGTAATATATTTTGCTTCTAGAGAATACTCAGAAAGTACTTGCTAGTTTGGTGCATGTGTGGTGTGAGGCAGTGGGGAGGGCTGAGCAATGGAAGGGATGACTTTTCTTCCTCTAGTCAATTTGCCCCCATCACTCCCAGCAAGTGTCCATTTAACTCATACTGCAGCCTTCAAGCAGCAATGAAAACTGATAATGTGCCATCAGAGAAAGGAAATGAAAGCGAATAGTAGGGTTGGAAGCCATTCACCATTATTAACAATTGTGTGCCAGGCACTTTGTTATGTGTTTTGATACATTTCTTCTTATTAGCACCTTAAAAACCAGTTTTAGCAGTGACCAGTCACCACTTATTTGGCAAAGAAAATGTCCCCAACTCCTCCCCTGCTCGACCCCTGCCCCACTCCCTGGAAGACACGAGAACTCAAAGAGCTTAGTTCCTTTCTTGGAAGTGACCTACCTTAAAAACACACACACACACACACACACACACACACACACACACACACACACACACAATAGGATGTGTATATACACACATACACAATATAATGTCTGTACATATACATTCATATCTACAGAACCAATAGCATGTATACATATATGTATGTACTAGGGACCCAGTTTAAGAATTTGTGCTCCTTGAAAGGAACTGTGAGACGCCAGGCTGCAATGGGAACAGGGCTGGATCTCAGCCCATCCTCTGTGCCCCTGCCCAGCCCCTCCTGCTGCAGTCTCTGGTGCCCTGTTCCTGCTGCTGCCACTCCCACGTGCTGACAGTTCTGGCCCCACTTGCACCCACTGATGGCATGGAGCAATTGGCACTGGTACCAGCAGTGGGTGTGAGCGGTGGCTGTTGCCCAGATCACCCCTCAGGGGCAGGGGGAGGTGGAGAAGTCTTCAGGGGTGATTGGGGTCGGCAGCGGCTACTCACACTCGCTGAGGGCAATGAGTGATTGGGACTGGCTCCAGGCACCGGGGGTGGGTGGAAGCAAGGCCAGTGCTGCAGCAGGTGGGAGCGCCGGGCAGGACCACAGTGCAGTGAGTGGGAGTAAAGAATTTTCATTAACCATCAGAGGCTCGCCCCGATGACAGCGACTGGCACCCTGTTTCTTTCTGGCGCCCACACTCACCTGCTCCATCATCCTGCCATGGCTGATGCCCTCTGTGTTCTGCACTCTGCTGCCTGCTGCTGATGCTTGCCATGTTTGTGCACGCCCCCTGGCATCTCATAGGGACCGGTTGTTCAGTTGTTTGGTTGTTCTGTCATTCGGTCTATTTGCATATTAGGGTTTTATATACTAGTATATACTAGTAGACTAGAGGCCAGATGCATGAAATTTGTGCAAGAATAGGCCTTCCTTTCCATGGCTGCTGGCACCAACTTCTCTCTGGCACCGGGGACCTGGTTTCCCTCTGGCCGCCAGCAGGCACCTGGGACCCAGGCTTCCCTTGCAGCCCTGGCTTCATCTGGAAGGTCATCCAGAAGGACAGCTGATCTAATTAGCATATTATGCTTTTATTATTATAGATGATAGTATAGATATAGATATGAGTATAGATATAAATTTGTATAGTTAAAAATAGAGAAAGGGAAAGATTTTAAGGAATCAGGTCATGTGATGGAGTAGGCCTTAACAAGTCCAACTTCTTCAGAGTGGGCTACAGGCTGGCAAAAGTTACAGTTTGAGTTCAAAGGCTATCTCCTAGCAGCATTCTCTCCTCCTCCAGAGAAGTCAGTATTTTTTTTATGGTAAGGATTTAATTCACACTTTGGAGGGTAACCTGATTTATACAACATCTACTGATTTAAATGTTACTCTCATCTGAAAAATTCATTCACAGATACACCTAGAATGTTTGACCAAATATCAGTTTATGTTGACAAATAAACTCAACCATCTGAGTACAGATATCATGCTCAGTCATTGCTGGTGAACAGCTAATGGGAAGTGAGGCCTTGGCATGAACTTGGCATGGACACAGGTGCATGGATGCCGGGCCATCAGTCAGCAATGCTCTCCACAGCAGACCTGAGCAGCCTCTATTTTTGTGCCATTACACACATGAAAGCAGTAATCAAGGCAGCATCAAAAGCACTGCCAGGAGTATAACTATAAGCAAGCACTCTAGGTTTGGACAAAAACAGTGAACAGGCCAGTGGATCCAGGAGAGCACATAGAAGACAAGAGCCAAGCAGGTAGACACGAATGAGGCAACATGCTGCAGCTGAAATGGAAGCAGAAAGTGAAGGCATGGCAGTGTGAGCAAAACCACATAGCATGAGCGGCTCTATGCTAGGTGTGTTACATTAAATCTCATCTACTCCCAAAACACAATTAAGCATAAATTAATCCTATATAATAAAAGGCTAATATACAAATTGACCAAACGGTGGAATGACCAGTT
Source organism: Myotis daubentonii (assembly GCF_963259705.1). Taxonomy (NCBI): domain Eukaryota; kingdom Metazoa; phylum Chordata; class Mammalia; order Chiroptera; family Vespertilionidae; genus Myotis; species Myotis daubentonii. Next base: position 158,159,532 of record NC_081842.1, read on the forward strand.
GCTATGACCTGCACTGATCTCCAGGGGGCAGACACTCAAAGCAGGAGCTGCCCCCTGGTGGTTAATGCGCTCCCACAGGGGGACCACTGCTCAGCCATAAGCCAGGCTCACAACTGGCAATCACAATGGTGGTGGCAGGAGCCTCTCCCACCTCCGCGGTAGCACTAAGGATATCCGACTGATGGCTTAGGCCTGCTTCCTTGGGGAGCCGGCCTAAGCCCTCAGTTGGACATCCCCCAAGGGCTCCCGGACTGCAAGAGTGTGCAGGCTGGGCTGAGGGACCCCCCCCCCCTTTGAGTGCACGAATTTTGTGCACCAGGCCTCTAGTATTATCATAAAAAGAAGCAACTGGGGCTCCAAGGGTTTATGTTACTTGTCCAGACTCATCTGGCTAATAGTAATGAAGCCAGATTTAAAATTTGTCTTCCTACCCTAATTCTGTCTCTTTCTACTCTATTATTCTGACTTTCTTATCTGTTTTGGGACCAAGAGGCCAAACTATTAAGTAAAGAAAGAGGCATGGGCCCAACTAGTGTGGCTTCATGGTTGAGTGTTGACCTCTGAACCAGAAGGTCATGGTTCTATTCCCCTTCAGGGCACATGCTACTGTTGCCCTGATGGGATTGCAGGCTTGATCCCACAGGGGGCCTACAGGAGGCAGCCTATCAATGATTCTCTCTCATCACTGATATCTCTATCTTTCTCTCCCTCTCCCTTCCTCTCTGAAATCAATAAAAATATATTTTTTTTAAAAAAAGAATAAGGCATGGAGAAACAAAAGCAAACATTGTAGGTATGAAGCAAACCATCTGTCTCAGCCCAGAAGCATCTTAATACATTTTTTATGGAGGCATCCCAGTTCCCAGAAAGCCCAGACACAGGCCTACATGTAACAGCAAGAAAGTAAGTAGAATCAGCTGGTGGAAGCAGTGGTTATGAGGGCAGAGACATGGGCTGATTCTGACACATCTTTGTAAAATGGGAATGAACTATCAGAAAAAGAAGGCAGTTTTCCTTTGAAAGGCTGTCACAGTCACAATGAGGGCGATGAAAGACTTTGCTTCCTTGCCTTTTAGGGGACTTCAATATGACCAGACTTTGAAACCTAATACTGCACTGAATTTTCCATTGAATGTGGTGGTGCGATATTGAACTATAAAAGAAGGGGCTGGAACCGTATTTTTAAATACTTGCTGCTCAGGATCCCTTGGCCCTTTTTTTCACTTACAGGTCTGATCTTATCTATTGATATTTTCTGTCTGAAAAGGCCCTCCATCTATTCTATCAGGCTGCCCTATTTTTCATTGTGTAACAGGCTGTATTTTGAAAAGGAATAGCCCAAACAACCACGATGTATTGCTATGACTGTGTTGTCCTTTTGAAGAAATTCTTCACTGGGTATTTGCACCTGAATCAGACTTAAGCTGCTAGGACAGCAGTGCCCCACCGTCGCCAGACGCTGCCGCCACCCAGGCACTGACTCCTTTGCCCATCTCAGCTTCTGCCATCCTTAATAACGAGAGTGCTCGTCCTGACATCCTGAGAAGGGAAGGCCCAGCTGGAAGCTTTATTGCGACCTCTCTGCAGCAATGTCCCTGCTGCCACTCTGCAGCAATCAGCAGGTGCACGGCATGGTGTCCTTTCTTCTTCTCCCTGCCCTGCCCTGCCCACCCTTGCTCTCGATGCCCACTTGAAGTCCTCATGCCTCCCAGGTGTGGATCCTCACGGCACTAAAGTGAACATGCTACAGAGTTATTGGGAGGCCACGATTCTCTTAGAAGCTAGTTGTGTTCTGGGAGCATACTGAAGAGTCAGCCCACAGGTGTGCACTCTGAGCACTGAGGCGGTGGCATTTTAGCTGCAGTTCAGAGAATTTGTAAATGAGACTGGTCTGGGCAAGAATATAATTATATAGATAGGAATAGCATCAGCGGGTATGGTCCAAGTGACAAGTTGAATGGCTCCTTGGCTGTGATCATTGAAGATAGGGACTGAAGCTCCCGGTACGCTGAGCACTCAGGTACCATTCTGGCACAATAGGTCCTCAGTCAGACCATACATATCTGACTTTAACAGAACTGAATTTAAAAGCACAAGAAACTGGTCCTTAAGTTTTTTAGTGTGGGATATGCTGCAGAGTTTTGGATGATCGGGTGAACGTTAAGAACTTCCACCCCAGAAACATCAAGTACAGAGTTACACCAAATTTTAAGTGATCCTTAGGTGACTCACCTAAGGTGCTGCCATGGACCTCATCTGAGATTTTCACACACCTAAAACTCTAATGTTAACATTTTAAAAGTCAAAGGAAGAGCAATGAAGTGTCAACAGCTGGGGTTACATCCTCTTGTGGCAAAAGGTTGATGATCTGACATTTAGATACATCCCCCACCATCTACTGTTTATATGAAAACATTTCTTAACCTCCCTACAGCTCATCTGCAAAATAGGGATACAGCATTACTTTTCCTCTCTAGGCTGTTGTGGCATTTAATACAACAATTTATTTGAAATAGTTGTGCAACCTATCCAGCTAGAGTATTCTGATTGTTACTAGGGAGAAAGTCTAAGTTGGCTATTTTACCTTTGCATTCTCCTCTCTTCCTTTTCTTCTTTTCCTTCTTCTCCTTTTTCTGTTTCTTCTTCTGTCTTGATGGTTGGTGAAAAATGTCATTAGTATTTTAGTGGTTGTTCTGCATACATAAAGTATCATCAGCAATAAAAATATATAATCTTCCATCAGCATCTAGGGAGTTGCTAGCAATATGCATTCCTTAGGTCACATTGGTTGTCAAAAAAGCTTGGATTTAGAGCTTAAAATACTGATATTTAAATACTTCCTTCCATTTATTATGGGAAAATGACACAAACTATTGCACGATTGTACTTTGTAAAGTTTACACATTTGGAAAATAGGGATAATAACATAACAGGGTTATTTGAGAATTCAAGGGACACTTACTCAAAAAATAATACTTTAAGAAATGTAAAGCATTCTGTAAGAGTTAGTTACTGTTAGAAAATGAAGATGAAAGGGTGCTAGTTTCATTGCTCTTTTGCTGTCTGGGCACTGTGAGACTGAAGTGGGCATTTATTATTTTGTCTGTCCATCCACCTAATGGGAACAGAATTGTTCTTTAGATTCTATCCTGTGCCATCATGTGTAGAAATGAGAACTCATATTCTCTCCTCCCCAGCCACAATGATTGGTCCTGGGTCAGGTCAATAAGAGACTTTTCCTAAAGTTTTCCAAATTAGAATTAATAGAAGAAGAGCTTTTCCTCACAGGAAGCCCACATGAAACCATTATAAGTGTCTATCACTAGATGAATGGATAGAGGAAGTTGTGATTATATATATATATATATATGGTGGAATATTGTTCAGCCATAAAAAATGAGAAAATCCTACCATTTGTGGCCACATTAATGGGCCTTGAAGGCATTATTCTAAGTAATATGTCAGACAGAGAAATACAAATACCATATGATGTCATAGATGGAGTCTAATTTAAAAAAATATATAGCAAAAAGTTCAGCAGGCATGGTTCAGTGGTTGAACTCATGAACCAGAAGGTTGTGGGTTCAATTCTTGGTCAGGCCACATGCCCGGGTTGCAAATTATGTCCCCACTGTGGGCGTGCAGGAGTCAGCCTATCAATGATTCTCTATCATTATTGATGTTTTTATATCTCTCTCCATTCATCTCTGAAATCAATAAAAATGTATTTAAAAAACAGCAAAGAGAAAAAAATCATACTCAAAAAAAGAAATCAGCTTTGTGGTTTCCAAAGTTGAAGGTTGGAGAGAGGGGTAACTGAAACAAGGTGGTCAGAAGGCACAAACTTCCAGTTGTAAGTAAGTATGAGATATGTAATATACAACATGGTGACTATAGTTAATGCTGCTGTTTAATACATAGGAAAAGTATTAAGAGAGTAGGTCTTAAGAACTCTCATTATGGTAGAATTTCTTTTTCCTTTTCTTTGTATTGTACCTATAGGAGATGATAGGTGGTCACTAATCCTATTCTGGTAATCACTTCACAGTATATGTAAATGAAATCGTCATGCTGTATGCCAAGCATGTCAAACTCATGGCTGGATAAACAAGGCATGCGGCCCACTGGCCGTGAGTTTGACGTGCTTGCTATACAGTGATATATTTTATTTCTCAATAAAACTAGCAGAAAAAAATAAAAATAATAATAAGAAGAAGCCAAGCTAGGAAGCTGTAAGTATGGACCATAGTTCAGCATCAACTAAAAAGCTGTTTTGAGAGAATGACTCTAACACAAAACAAGAAAAGAAGCATGGAGCACAGAAGAACAAAAAGAAACCCTAAGTGATTTAAATCCCTGAAGTCCCCAAAGTTGCCCCAATCCCTGCTTTTAGGAGACTTGGTTGTTCTGTTCCTTTCATTTTAGAGTATGCTTCTGTTATCTCATTTTCTGAAGTTACTTTGAGGTGGGTTTCTGTCACTTGCACATAATAAAATGCTGACTGACAAAAACCTGTCTGTGCTTTCAGAGAAGGTGCAGGAGTGTAGCAATTGTCATAATGTCTCCACACATCTAGAGAAAAAAAAAATCGGTCCCCCCTCTGGTCCTAGTCCAACAAAAGCCACTTTTCAAGTTTTGTTGCCCTCAAAAGCAATATGACCTGTATTTTTACCTAAGAAACCAGGAAGATGCTTCTCCACAATTTATAAACTAGCCTATTTCTTAGCCCAGAGTATGTGTGGGGAAGCACTGGACTCCTTGTGCATTTCTTGTGCTGCTTGCAGACAGAATCCATCTTTAAGAGGCCCACCTGAGGGTCATGACATGAACAGGGCAATCTGGATTGATTGGAGAGCAGACAAGCACAAGGAGGAGAGAATAGGAAAGAAAGGACTTCTGAGCAAGAGTAGGTTGGCACTGTTTGGCTCTTTTAGTCCATGGAACCCAATAAAAATTTTCCCCAAGTTTCATATTTCCTGCCAATTGAATTCCATAATCACATGTGTAGGGATCTTTAGTCCAGTGAAGACAGATCTATCTGAATAGAAATAAGGGGGTCCCTAAAACCTCTTAGTTAAGGCCAAGATAATATGGAATTTTTAAGTATTTTAAAATCTATATATATAAAAGGGTAATATGCAAAGTGTCCCCTCGGTAGCTCAACCAGGAGACCAGGAGTTTGATCTTTCGTCATGACATGCGCTGACCACCATGGGGCAGCATGGAGCATGGTGGGTGACCAGCAGCAACAGTGGGGTGCTGAGGGAGCGATAGAAGGAGGAGGCAGGGAGGTGGGGAGGCAGGGAGGCAAGGAAGCAGGGAGCCTGATCAGCCCTGATCCCTGGCCAGGCCTAGGGACCCTACCCATGCACAAATTTCGTGCACCGGGCCTCTAGTGTTATAATAATATTCTGTTTTAGGTATCAGAAAAGTTAATTCTGACACAGTTTTACATTTGAACAGTGACAAGCAATATATTTCAATTAAAAAAACACACACATCAATTTTGAATTGCCTGTATAAACTTCTTACATAATAAAAGGCTAATATGCAAATTGTCTGATCACTATGACACACACTGACCACCAGGGGGCAGATGCTCAATGCAGGAGCTGCCCCCTGGTGGTCAATTGCCTCTCATAGGGGGAGCACTGCTCAGCCAGAAGCCAGGCCCATGGCTGGCAAGCACAGAGGTGGTGATGGGAGCCTCTCCCACCTCTGTGGCAGCACTAAGGACCCCTTGGACGGTGAGAGGGCACAGGCCGGGATGAGGGACCCCCCCAACAGTGCCCGAATGTTGTGCACCAGGCCTCTAGTGTATGTATATATAATATGATGCCCTAAAAGTACAACAGATACAGAGACTAGAAATAAATATCAAAATAGGTTTATTCCTTTTCCCCAAAGCCTGGGAACTCTCTCAAAATGCACAAAAATAAAAATAAATGAAATAAAACACTACTCAGTTTCTCTTCTCTATGTAGTACAAATTTTCAATAGGAATTCTTAAAAGTGACGGTCCTTCATCCTCCCCATCAACACCTACTCCTGATGCCTACCCTCTCCTGCTTTTCTGTTAACCATTTTATGGTTCATATATTTAATATACCAGAACTTTATTCATGCTTTAAAGAATCAGCTAGTCCAATAGATTTTTTTCATTTTTTTATTACTGTCTCTAGGTACTTAAGAAACAATTTTGTTATGTTAGCCTCTTCCTAGTTTCAAGGATCTCTGAAATTAAACATATCTGTAAAAATAATTGATAATCCCTTACTGTTGTACTCATTTTTTCCCCTGGGCAATATTATATGTATGCTTAGAATGAACCTTTAAGATCATTAACATTATCATTTGCACAGGCTATATTTCTTATGTCCTCACATACTCATTAAAAATGATATTGCAATATTTAGCTTTCAACTTTATTTTATGGAAATCATATTTTTTTCTTTATTCATGTCTAATTTTCTACTATTTATATATACACTTTTTTGGTAACCTTATTTTACTAAAGATAGATTTATAAATGTCAGTTAAAACAAACAACTCCTTATAGGTGTCATTTAATAGAGTTTTATTTTTCTATTTCACTTTTCCCCAGATCCACTGAATTTCTTTTAAACAATTGGATTTTCAGACTCTATTGATCTAAACATAATTCATGTTGCCAATTGAGTTTTTAAAAATTCTTCAGTTTGTATTCACACATAATTCAAGACGTGTGTAGTTTCCTAGTCTTCTGCCCTTTTGCCCTGCATAATGTATAGTAAATCCTTAAGTACAAGTCACTTATGTCAGGGTGAATTATTGAACTACAAGTTTAATTTATGATCTGGAGAAAATACTACATTTTTACTGAAGGCGGACTATGAATTTCTTTGGGGTAATTCAAGCTGACTCCTTAGACACTTATTCCAAGTGCTTTTTCAAGACATGCAGTTATATACATCTATATCTTTATACTTAAGAATATATTTTACTTTACTGCTAATAACAACATTGTAGAAAATGTTAAATAAGACCTTCTTATTTCTATAAAAACTTTAAATGCGTTGGTGTAACAATTCATGACAAAACTAATATGTTGCTTATGTTGCCTTATATACTATTTGCTTTGATGTTTTCCAAACATTTTCCCCAATATGATTTTATTATATTAGCAATACACAAGTGCATTCTTAAAATAAAGTTAAATGGCTCTCTCTATTTAGCATGTCCATGCCTTTCTCCACTCCCTTTTTTCAGGCACATTTTCTTTGCCTCTCTCTTTCTACTATACTCCAACTTTTGCCTCTGTAACTTGTTTCTTGAACCCATTTCTTCTACAGCTGACTTCTCCTACCTCTGTGACTTTATAAATGAACTTTCTCTAATTTTCTAAATAAACTTTCTCTTTTAAAAAATAAAATGAAGTTGAAGCATGTGAGGAAAATTTGAAATTCTCCTATATTTATTATCCACCCTCATACATGCACACATGTACACACATCTCACACATAATTGCTGAATCCCAGTTTCTTCTTCTCATATAATCAGTTTTTGTTCCCTTTCAGAACATTCGTATGCTTAGCATTTGTTCTTTTCTCTTCCCCAAGATATCCACTAGGCTTAGTTCTTTACCTCCCTTCGATCTTATCCAAATATCTCCTTTTATTAAGACCTTTGCTAACTGCCAGATTAAAAACTGAAAGTTCCTCTCTTGAACATACTAGTAGTTCCTGAACATCCCTATCCCTGACTTATTTTTCTTCATAGTTCTCCTCACTTATAAGTGACATAATACGCTTTTAGCAAATCCAAGTATACAATACAGTATTATTAACTGTAGTCACCATGCCACACATTATATCCTCAGAACTAACTTATAACTGAAAGTTGGTACCCTTTGATTGACATCTGCCCATTGCCCCCCCTACACCCCCTGGCAACCGCCAATCTACTGTTTCTATAAGTTTGATTTTTTTATTGTTTGTTGCATTTTACAAATACAATGTTTTCTCAGTCTGGCTTATTTCACTTAGCTTAATGTCCTCCAGACTCACTTAATTTGTCACAAAAGGCAGGAATTCCTTCTTTTTTATAACTGAAAAATATTTTTGTCTGTGTGTCACATTTTCTCTATCTACTCATCTGTTTATGGACATAAATTATTTTCATATTTGATTACTGTGAATATGCTGCAATGAATATAGAGATCAGGAATCATTAATTTGGTTTCCTTCAGATATAAATCCAAGAGGGGGATTACTGGATCATATGATTTTCTATTTTTTAAGAAAGCTCAATAATGTTTTCCATAATAGCTGCACCAATGTATATTCCCACCAGCAATGTGCAAGGCTTCCTTTTCTTTCATAGCTTCAAAAACACTTATTTCTTGTCTTTTTGGTGATGACCATCCTAATAGCTCTGAGGTGATATTTCACTGTGATTTTAATATGCATGTTCCTGATAATAGTGTAATTGAGCACCTTTATATGTGCCTGCTGGCTCTTTGTGTATCTTCTTTGGAAGAAAATATCTGTTCAGGTCATGTGGTTATGGGAGGAGGTGAGCATGACATTTGCCTATACTGCCATCATGCCCGGAAATCTCATCAATTTTTTGAAAGAATGTGAAAAAGATCAGCATTAATTCTTCTTTAAATGTTTAGTAAAATTCACCAGTGAATCTATCTGGTCCTAGGCATTTTCTGTGTTGATGGTTTTTTATTAATGATTCAATCGTTTTCCTCATTATTGGTCTATTCAGATTTTTTATTTCTTATCATTCAGTCTTGATAGGTTGTAAGTTTCTAGGAATTAATCTATTTCTTTGAGGTTATCCTATTTGTTGGCGCATAATTGTTAATAGTACTCTCTTATAATTCTTTGTATTTCTGTGATTTCTCTTTTTCTTAGTTTACCTGAAGTTTTGTTCAATTTGGATAATCTTTTCAAAATAAAAACAGCTGTAAGGTTTGTTGATCTCTCTCTCTCTCTCTCTCTCTCTCTCTCTCTCTCTCTCTCTCTCTCTATATATATATATATATATATATATATATATATATATATATATATATATATATATATATATATATAGTTCTCTTTCATTTATTTCTGCTCTGATCTTGTAATTTCTTTCCTTCTGCTAACTTTTGGCTTAGTTTGTTATTTTGATTGAGTTATGTAGATTGTTTACTCCATATCTTTCTTTTTCTTGATGTAGGCATTTATTACTATAAGCTTCCCTCTTAGAATTTTGTCTGTATCCCATGAGTTCTGGTATATTGTGTGTCCAGTTTTGTTTATATAAAAATATTTTTTAATTTCTTCTGATTTAATTTTTGGCTTATTGACTGTTCAGGAATGTGTTGTTTAATGTTCACATGTCTGTGAATATTCCAGCTTTACTTGCTGTTTATCATTTATTCATAAAAGATGCTTCATATAACTTTAAACTTCTTAAATTTATTAAGGTTTTTTATAACCTAACATATGATCTATCCCAAGAATGTTTGTATATATTTATAATTGTTATATCCTCTTGATGAATTGATCCTTTTATCTCTATTATTTGTTTCTTGCTACAGTTTTTAACTTAAAATCTATTTTGTCTGTATCAAGTGCATTTACCATTGCTCTTTTTGGGTTTCCATTTGCTTGGAATGTATTTTTCCATCACTTCACTTTCTTCCTATGCGTGTCCTTATAAGTAATCTCTTATAAGTAATACTAGAGGCCCAGTGCATAAAATTTGTGCACTGATGGAGGGGGGGGGGGTTGCCTTAGCCTGCCTGCACTCTCTCCAATCTGGGACCCCTTGGGGGATGTCCAGCTGCTGGTTTAGGCCCAATACCTCTCACAATCCAGGACTGCAGGCTCCTAACCACTTGCCCGCCTGCTTGCCTGGTTGCCCCTAACAGTTTCTGCCTGCCAGCCTGATCGCCCCCTAACCACTCCCCTGCTGGCCATCTTGTGCCAGCCATCTTGTGGCAGCCATCTTGTGGTGACATCACACAAGGGCATTGTGCCACCTAAGCTTTTACTATATAGGATATAATTGGGTCTTGTTTGTGTGTTTTTTTTTCTTGTTTTATGTATTCATCCACTCTGTGTATTTTGAATGAAATATTTAATACATATACTTTTAAAGTAATTATTGGTAGGTAAGGACTTGCTAATGTCATCTAGTTAATTATTTTCTGGTTGTTTTCAGGTGTGTGTGTGTGTGTGTGTGTGTGCACGCGTGCCCACACAATCCCTTTTTTGCCTCTCTTACTATCTTCGCTCATGATTTGATGATTATGAGTAATGGCATAGGGTCTTGTGCTTGAGACATAGACACACAAGGAAAGACCACAGAGCCTTTTGGAACGTGGGCACATGTGGAGCTGTGGAGCTGGGTCTGGGGCATGTGCAGGGTTGGGGGCACAGGCAGCTCTGCTCCCAGGGCAGTACAATAGCATCTCCTTCTGGGGGTGGGAGATCAGCAGCAGCATTCTCTCCAAGAGTCCTATTGCAGTGATGCCTATTGATTGCCTCAGTAACAAGAGCTTCTGGTGTCCTCTTCAGGGCTGGCTGCTGGGGTCTGCACTGATAAATACTATGGGGTCCTCAGTGGAAAAGGCTGCTGAGGTCCTCTGTGCAGCAGGCCACTAGGGACTATGATGGCACCCACCATATGGTTGATTCCAATAGCCCTCACCCTGCTTCTTTGTTCCTAGCTGTCTCCGGACATCTCCACTAAGCCAGTCTCCCTAGTGCTCATTTATATGTGGTTATTTTCCTTTCTTAAAATGTATTCTGTTGCTGTGGGTCCTTAATTGGTCTCTTGGGCCTTCACAGGGTTATTTTTATGGTGATTTGCTGTCTAATTATTTGGGGTTGGGGGTGGGGAGGAAAGCTGATACATACGACCCTACTTTCTTGCTAACATCCCCGCCATAAATAAGTTGTTTTAAATCAAGAAGTTTGCTAAAATGGACTCTCCCTAGGAGTCCCTAAGAAAGGAACACACTCTACCGACACTCTGATTTGAACCTGCAATATCCCATATCCTGCAATAATGACAGGAAATTTCAGGTATATTGCACCAATATCACAGCGAAAAGCCTGGTCCTCCCAGACTGGCACATCTCCTTTGTCAAAGGCTGAGAATGGCCTGAGACTGACAGACTTAAGTTGGTGTTATTCTTACCCTTCCCTCTGGTCCACATAAGCACACCCACAGATCTCCAAAATCTAAAAAAATATTTGATGGCCATTTTTCTAGGGTATTGTAGAATAATTACTACTTTGTCTGAAAAGTGATACAGTAACATCCATTCATTTAATAAATGTTTATTGAACTTTATTAACTGTTAAGCACTAAGGTAGTCACTGGAGATAAAACCATGAATACAATAGCAACTGCTTTTAAACTATTAGGATTGGCAGATAACAGAAAGTTTTATTATGGAGGAAGGTATCCTAAAAGAGGAAATCTCAGGTAACTATGGGATAAAAGAGAAGGGGTTCCTAATCCAGTCTTCAGTGATAAGGAATTCTTTCTTAGAGAAATTGCAAGAAAAGGGAAAAAACAGTAAGACTGATACTTCCAAGATGAATACTAAATAATGTGTAAGGTTTCATTTAGAGAAGGACAGGCCTTAACATTTTTAGGAACTTTTTTCTAGTCAAAACATAGAGTTCAAAAAAGACATCAAGAAGGAAAAAAAAAGGGGGGGGAGCTAATTTTGAAGGCTAGCCAATAGAGGCCCGGTGCATGAAATTCGTGCCTTGGAGGGGGTGTGGGGAGGTGTCCCTCAGCCCAGCCTGTAACCTCTCCAATCCGGGACTCCTTGGATCCCCCAATGGGGATTGGGCCTAAACAGGCAGTCGGACATCCCTCTGGCTCCCAGCCATTCACCTGTCTGCCTGCCTGATTGCCCCTAACTGCTTCTGCCTGCCAGCCTGATCACCCCCAAACCACTCTCCTGCCAGCCTGATTGACACTTAATTGCTCCCCTGCAGGCCTGGTCACCCCCAACTGCCTTCCCCTGCAGGCCTGGTCACCCCAAAATGCCCTCTCCTGCTGGCTTGATCACCCACAACTGCCAGCCATCTTGTGGTGGCCATCTTTTACCACATGGGGTCGGCCATCTTGTGTGAGGTTGTGAGGGTCAATTTTCATATTACCTCTTTATTTTATAGGATATTTAAGAGTATGAAGGCCACAAAAGAATTTTAAGAGGAGTCATAACAAAATTGCATTTGTATTTTTTAAATCACTTTATTATACAATATAGAACAAACTAATGCAGGCTAGAATAAGAATTCAAAATGCCAGTTAATATATGTTGCCATAATATTTGATGGAGATAATGACATGACCTTGGATAGCAGCAGAGATGAAAAAGAAATGAATACATATGATAGATATTCAAAAATTGTATGTCTAGCACTTGGTGCTCGTTTTTGTTTTCTATAAACAAACTATCCCCAAACTCAGTTTAAAATAACAGTAAACATATTTCTATTGCTCAAATGTTCTATGCCAATAATTCATCCATGGTTAAGAAGAAACTGCCAATTTTTGCTTCACTTGGTGTCAGCTGAGATGGCTGGACAAAGGTCAGAAAATTCACCATGCCCTCACTCGCATGTCTGGGACTTGGTGCTGGCTGTCTGCTGAGCACTTTGGCTTTCCATCCTGTGACCTCTCTCTGTGCACGGTGACTGATCACTCAGTAATGCAGTCCAAGCCTCTCTAGATGGTGACATGTTGCAAAGAAAGGAAAATTGGAAGATACGAGCCCTCTTAAGGTCTAAGCTGAGAGGTCATACAGTGTCACTTCTGTCACATTCTTTTCATCAAAGCAGGTTGCAAAACCTGCTAAGATTCAGGAAAGGGACATAGACTAAACCTCTTGATGGATGGATAGCAAAATTACATTTTAAAAGGCCTGTGGGTGGAAAGTTGAGGGAAACCAAGGCATTGAAGGTATTATTTAATCAACTAGATTAAAGGTCATAGTTGTCATTTAGTGGCATAGATAAGGCAGGAGGAAGACCAGTTTGAGAGAAACATAATGAGTAAGATTTTAAAAACAGATAGCTAGATAGATGATGATGGATAGATAGATAGATAGATAGATAGATAGATAGATAGATAGATGATAGATAGATGATAGATAGGTAGATAGAGATATAGATAGATATCTAAGAGGTATCCAAGATAAGGTTATACATAAAATACTTCTATTACTATTTTCTGATTATTTTAAGTACTTTGCAAGTAATAACTCATTATCATAACAACACTATGAAAAGGAGATATCACTATTATTTTTATTATTCTAATTTTGCACATTAATTAAGACTCTGAGAGGACAAGTAACTTACCCAAAGTCATATAAGGAACAGAAGCAGAATTGAAACCTAACTATTCTGGTGAAACCCAAAATGTGGTGGTTGGGTCTGAGTTTTTTGCCTCCTAAAACTGAAGAATGGATTCACAGACAAAATGGTGGGAAGAGAACAAAATTTATTGGGGAGAAAACAAAGTTTAGGGAGGATATACAGACTTCCTGCTGCAAGAAGGGAGCAGGAAGGCAACCCAAAGTGGGTTACTGCTTAAAATCTTTGTCTCGGGGATATGCATATATTCTGCTAGCTTCTGATTGGTCCCTGCAAGGAACTCTGGTAATATCCAATTATATCAAAGGTCAAGTTCCCACCCATGGCCTCCGTGATTGAGGACTGCCACTTCAGGACTGAGGTGACCACTGTTCCTGCCTGGGCAAGCCATGGGCCAAGTTTCCCCCACCTAGCTGGTTCCCGCCTAGCTAGTTCCAGGTCCTTTGTTTGCTTCCATGTCTGACTTCCCTTCACTGTACCTCCGTGTGTCCCTGACTGCCTACCTAGCCCTCTTTTTCTATCTTCTCACTGGTTCCACATTTCTTAGTTGAGCCATTTTTCTCTGCCAACTCTCAGTAGATAGATAATTTTTTTTCCCTAGAGGCTCAAGAAACATATGTTTTATATATCTATAATATTTCAATGTTTAAACCAGAAATTAGTGAAATTACAATTAAAAATTTTTAAACTAGGGAAATATATGTAGGGCTAAAGGATGTAATTCTTATCTTTTGTCTTATTATCTTATACATTTTGAACATAACAGAAAAATGATATGAACTTCTGATCTCTCAGCAGCAACATTCATACAACATACACTTTCTAGTGAGATACATGATTGTACTTGGGAAGAAATGAATATTAAATGAAGTAGCTGCACTGACTCAATGTTGTGAGGTTTTAAGCTATAGACAGAAAGTCCAGAGATAAAATTTGACTAACATCCATATTTCAATGTGCAATTTACACAATAGTATGTGTTCAAAAGAGCTTGCTGTTCTTTAAAGTCCTGTGATATTATAACCTAGTAAGAAATATATATTTGGCCTTCTTCCTTGGATACTGGCACACAGAACTCCTAAACACCTTGGAATTTCTAAGTATAGAGGCAATAGGAGCATCTTTTGTTGTTCATAATAAGCCCCTTTCAACTGTACTGGGACTTTATGCTAATGAGATAACTCTTGAAGAATGGAGGCTGGTTGCCAGAGGAATCAATCCTTTGATTAAAGGGTTGGAACTTTCAACTCCACTGCCAGACCTCTAGGCAAGGCAGAGGGACTGGAGATTAAGGTCAATAATCACGAAGGGCCAATGATTTAATCAATTGTATTCAAGTAATGGAACATCCATAAAAACTCTAGACAACAGGGTTTAGAGAACTTTCAGTTGCTAAACACTGGGAGGTGCCAAAGGGGTGGAGCATCTGGAGCAGGGGTCCTCAAACTACGGCCCAAGGGCCACATGCAAGTACAAATATTGTATTTGTTCCCATTTTGTTTTTTTACTTCAAAATAAGATATGTGCAGTGTGCATAAAAATTTGTTCATGGTTTTTTTTTTAAACTATAGTCCAGCCCTCCAACTGTCTGAGCGACAGTGAACTGGCCCCCTGTTTAAAAATATTGAGGACCCCTGAAGAGCCTGGAAGCTCATACCCTTCCCCACACCTTGTATTATGCCATTATGCATCTCTTACCTCAGGCTGTTCCTGAATTGTATTATTTTGTTGTTGTTGTTAATCCTCATCCAAGGATAAGGATATTTTTTCTATTGATTTTTAGAGAGAGTGGAAGGGAGGGGAGAGAGAGAGAGAGAGAGAGAGAGAGAGAGAGAGAGAGAGAGAGAGAGAGAGAGAAAGAAACCTCAATGTGAGAAAGACAAATTGATTGGTAATCATTGAGCAATACCAGCCAGGACCCTGAGCTATACTATTTTTTATAATATACTGGTAATTTGGTAAGTAAACTGTTTTCTTGAGTTGTCTAGCCTTTCTAGAAAATTATTAAACCCAAGTTGGTGTTTGTGGGCACCTTGATTTATAGCCTGTTGGTGTGACTTACAGGTGATAATTTGGGATTTATGATTGGCATCAGAAATGAGGGACAGTCTTGTGGAACTGAGCTCTAAGCCTGCTGGATATCACTAACTCTAGATAGGTTGTGTCAGAATAGGGTTAAATTGTAGGACACCTGGTCTGTGTCCACTAAGAATTGAAGAATTGCTTGGGGTGGAAGAACCTACACTTCTGGTGTCAGAAGTGTTGAGAGTGTATAAAGAAAAAGAGGGTACTTTACCTTTAACTCCATACTAAATGACATTCTGGAACCATTGGCTATCACATATTCTTGAGTAATGCAAAGGTATTTTGAAATTGCAGAAATCTTTGCTTTTAGTTTAACTTTGGCTCATTCCTGGAAGCCTGCCTTTGATCCCAATCCAAAATTCCCTTGATAGTCATACAGTACATTCCTGTATGAAGAGGATGGGGGTTGAACCTTATTAGAAAGAATTTTACTAGCTTAGACTAAGAGAAAGTACCCAATGAACCTACCGATTTGTTCTCTTTGAAAATAATTTTAAGTTATATTAACTCTATAAAACTGATTTCCTAAATCCCAAAGATATCTCTATAGCAATTAGAATTTTCTTTAAATTGGTGATTTTACAAAACACTTGGATACCAATTCCTTTTATAAACCACCTCTCAAATTGTCAGCAAACATTCTCAGATGATGCAAATTTTGTTAATCAGTTTGAAAAACTCAAAATTATAACATGATGGTATTGGTACCAGAGGTGGGCCAGAGAGTTTGGATATGTCCTAAGGTCAAAAATTAAATCTTTGGCCCCAGACAACTATCACTAAATTTATTATTTTGTCAAAGATTAGTCACGGTCCAGTGTGGAGTTATATTGATTATCACAATTTGTGGGTGGAGCAGAGGGTATTTACAATGAATTAAAGCAACAAATAAGACAAACTGATCTGCAAGTACAGGCCCTTTTGCCTGTGTATTGGCTGGATTGTATTTATGTGAAGAAAGAGGCATTCCTTCTCATGTTCCTAGACTCAACCTTACATTAGGGAAAATAGTCTAGTGTTAATATTAGCTGGAACACAGCCCAAATCTTCTCTCTTACTCACAGGTGCTGCTCATGCCTGCAACACCCAGCAGAGAGACCCCGTGTTCAACCTTTGCAGTAAGTGTGCCCAACAACAAGGCCAGGTGGCAAGAATTCCTGAGCCTCGTAAGCCACTGAATAATTCTCCAATGGGTTCAGTCAGTTTCCCACAAGTCCCTGCTGCCTCTCTTCTCTCATTCTTTCAAGGTCTATGCCTAAACTGGGGTTTAGGAGAGGGAGAAATTCCCTACACAAACTTAGATTATTCTCATTCCAGGGTTTTGAATATGCTATTTCTTTACCTGGAAATTTTTTATCATCTGTTAAGTCTCAAGGTAAGCATTACTTTTTCTATAGAGATGTTCCTAACCTGCCCATGTAGGCAAGAACCACTCATATATATCCCTGTTATATTCGATAGTGTCCTGACTTTTTTTAAAAAATATATTTTATTGATTTTTTACAGAGAGGAATGGAGAGAGATAGAGAGTTAGAAACATCGATGAGAGAGAAACATCGACCAGCTGCCTCCTGCACATCCCCCACTGGGGAAGTGCCCGCAACCCAGGTACATGCCCTTGACCAGAATCGAACGTGGGACCTTTCAGTCCGCAGGCTGACGCTCTATCCACTGAGCCAAACCGGTTTCGGCAGTTTCCTGAATTTTTTACGTGGAAAAATTTACTCATACATACTCACAGAAGGGTAAGGAAGACTATAACACATTGACTCACAACTGATAATTAATTAACATTTAATTTTATTTCCTTCTAGTGTTTCCTTCTGTGTGGAGTCCACTTTGATCTCTATACCTAGACCATTGGCCTCCAGTCCTGAGCTAACTATTATCATAAGTTTGAGTTACATATTTTGTATTCACTCATAATTCTTTTTTTTTTAAATATATTTTATTGATTTTTTACAGAAAGGAAGGGAGAGTGATAGAGAGTTAGGAACATTGATCAGTTGCCTCCTGCACATCCCCCACCGGGGATGTGCCCACAACCGAGGTACATGCCCTTGACCGGAATCGAACCTGGGACCCTTCAGTCCGCAGGCCGACGCTCTATCCACCGAGCCAAACCGGTTTTAGCGCACTCATAATTCTTATGCATATGCATAAAACTTCATTAGCAATAATACATGGTTGCACTACACACATTGCAAATTTATAGAAATATACTATTTTGTTGTAAAGAACATGTTTTTACATATATCTATGTTTATATTTATAGATATATCTCATTCTTTTTAATTACTATGACTTATCAATAATTATCATGTCTTTCAAATATATTTACTGAATCTTATTTACTGTTTATTTCTCATAAAACTTTATGAAATGGTGAACTTTGTTCACCATTGTTTTTCTCATTGCATAGCACTTTTGCCTGCTATTCTATTGGCAAATAGTGAAATACTGATTGAAGTTTGCTCTTACATTTACCTTGAAATGAGCTTTGTGTATATATTTGAAAATATGATTATTAGATTATCTCCTCTTGCTTTTAATAAAGTTTGCAGAATATTTCAGAGAAAATTTTGATGAACTTTTGTTGATTTAGATCTTTAGCCTTAATTTAGTGGGATTTTTGAGAGCCTTATTACTGTCATATGCTGCAGGGCAACTAGAAATGTATGGCAAGTTCTCTTAAAACCAAAACTATTTAATATAGGAGAGCTCCTGAACAGGAGTCAATCCTGACCTGCATGACCTGCATGACACATTACTTCTGCTCCCTCTCCAAACTTCAATTTTATCTATAAGACGTGGTGGAGGTGATTACTTTCACCTCCAGGATTAAAATAAAATTGCCCAGGTAAAGTTTTTATACCAGTGGCTGGTATACCATATGAGTATAATGAACATTGGAAGTTATACAGATTACAAAGTATTAAGATTCTCTACATCATAGAATGATTAGCAATTGTATAAATAAACATCTTTTGTGAGATAATCTTATTATGTTTTCTTTGTGAGACATTAGAAACTCACCTTGAAGATTCACAAAACATAGTCACTATGTCCTTTCTATAAAGTATTATAGTGCAAAGAGTACAGGCTTTAGACTCAGTCACACCGGAGTCCAAGGTACTGGTAACTTTCATTTCATATCTTTGGCCAAGCTATTTCACCTCTCTGAGGTTCAGTTTTTTTATTTGCTGATTACACATTCTATTGAGGAGTGTCAGACTTTCTTGGCAGTCCAATGTCATTATTGCCCCTATCCTGTGAAGATAGAACCGGATACGAAATCAAGGATAAAATAGAATTTTCAATATACACACTATGATATTGATGAGGAATGTCTTTGAGACAGTTGTACCCATCATAATAAATCTAGACAACATCTTTTTCTTTCCACGATTGTACTTACTATGGCTCACATGGCTAGGTCAGCAGTAAAGATTTGTGATCACTCCCCACCCATATAACAAAAAGAGAAACTACATGAACCAAACTTCTCAAGGCAGCATCAGGATCAGGCCCTAAAGAAGGGAGATGGTTCTTCAATAACCATGTGTCTTAACCTCATTAAGGCAATATGTCAAGCCCAGATATGGGGCTACAGTCTTGAACTATAAATATAATCTATATATTTGCTTGTAGTAAATGTTGCCCTTAAAGCATTTGAAAACCAAATAATACATGGACAGTTGGTGCTGGATCAACTTTTAAGGATGTGAGATTCAAATCTTCACCATTAAATTTTTCATGGAGATATTGTGCCAACCTCACAGAGATGTTATGGGATCTGAATTAAATGACATTTAGGAAGTATTTTGGTTATTCTTTTCTTCCTACACATTTTCATTATTAAGGAACTTGATAGGAGCAAATTCTTCATAAAATGTTAAAGTGAGTAATGTTTTATTTGGCATTCTCCCTTCTATTTCTCTGTTCCCTCATGTTTCATACCCTCTCTATCCATTTGTGTACATTCTTTGTATAGCTAATCATGAGAACTGGGTTTCTCATTTGTTTGTTTCATTTTTATAAATATAAGTCTTTAAGTCATCTCACAAGAAATCATGAATATCAGCACCGTTGAGCAAAAAATATTTAGCAATCTTTTTGCTTCCCATCCAGCTAATCATCATGTCCTAATCCAGAAATCCACTCACTGTAGTTATGATTGAGTATAGACTCTTAAAAAAGAATTTGCTTCTTCACCCATTCACCCATAATTAGCTATTATGAAAAATAAGCATCTGCTAATAAGATGCCTTTTCACAGATATCTTATTTTAAGGGAGGACTATTGAAAATTAAACAGGATTCAAAGCAATGAGTTTCCATGTGGAGTTTCAACTATAGTCTGATGGGAGCAATAAAAGTATCCAGACTATAGAAATCACTCAAGAAATAATTGTTGATTGATTGAATACATGTGTTGGCGGTGAGAATGGCACGAGAATGTTACCAGCAGTTGGACCTCAGTTCAGCAAACTCAGCACTTAAGTTTTAGCTAAGAAATAATTCAGAGCCCAGAGGATATGGCTGAGTGGTTTAACATTGACCCATAAACCAGGAAGTCATGGTTGCCAATGGATCCCCAGTAGAGGGCATGCAGAAGGCATTCTCTCTCATCATTGATGTTTGTATCTCTCTCTCCCTCTCTCTGAAATCAATAAAAACCTATTTTTTAAAAAATGAATATTTTTTTAAAGAAAGAATTCAAAGCCAAGAGTCTAATCATAAGAGAAAATAAGTGAGTCATAGGAGAAATGGGCTCAGGAAACAAGTTACAGAGGTAAAAGAAAGGGCCCTTGGAGTTTCAGAAAAAGAAAAGTTAAAGAGCCTGGGGGTTGACGGGGAAGGAGAGGGATGAGAAAAGTACAGACAAGCTCCCAAGAAGGAGAGCGTGCTGGGTCCTCCATCCTAAGGGCTTTTAAGGGTGGGCGTTTTAGGGGAGATCTCAGGGGAGAATCTCAATAGAATCTCAATAGAATATTCATCAGCTTTTCTGGGATGTCCTTTCAGGGTTATGGTTTCCACTTATTGATTGGTGCCAGGGCACAGAGTCATTAGTCATTGCAGCTGGTCCTGATGTCAGCCACGGCATTACTGGTCCTGTTTTGCTTCTTTTCGGGGCCTGGAGCTGAAATGCAGCTAAGGCCTAGATGTTATCCCTACGGGTTGGTGCAATAAGGGAGTGGTCATGCACAGGCCCACATGGTGCCACTCTTTGCTCCTTGTTCCTCCTCCAAGGGCGCTACCACATGCCTATGACATGCTGGAGTGGGAAGGGGAGGATCCAAACCGAATGTCAGTGAGTCCAAACTGCCTGACCAGAGATACGCTAGGGGAGGAAAGGTTCCTCGGGGGGCAAGGTCTTTGTTTTTCCAGTTTTCCCATTGCTAGATAAGGAGGGCTTTCTGCCCTGGTGATGTTCTGTACCTGGCCTATTGTCTTTGCTCTGCTATTGCCTGTTTAACTGCCTACCGCACACAGAAAGATGAACAAATGAAATAGAGATATTTTGGAATAGAACATCTTAATAGAATTCTTTAAACAATTAGAAAATGGTATGTACACCTGGACTCAATCGCTATTTCGAAAACCAAAAACTCTAACTTTTTTTTTATATATATATCCTTGTTTTCCAAGGATGCCCATGGGAGATCTGGCAGTGAAACACATACTGGGGAAGGTGAGAGGAATGAGTCATTGACCTTGGGTGATACCTGGAATTTCGACCTGCAGAATGGAGTACACCTCTCTTTTAAAATGTTTCATTGCTACAAAGCTTGTGTGCATTTATGGCTCTAAGGCAGGAATTCTCCCAGGTTGAAGACATAAATTAAAGCCATACAATGTCAGCTTCAATAAGGGTCTCTGTTTTTCAAATTTTTTGACTTCCACTTAGAGAGACAACACTGCACGGGAGGTTATTCTTTTTGCTCAGTCTCAACATTTTTCCAGCCATTCTCAGCTTCCCTTCAAAAGAATCTATCACTAGAATTACATGAATATTGTGCCCCCAAGGTGAATGCAATGTTTGGAACAACAAACTATTGATTTCCCATTGTGTAACTTCCATTTAATTTAAACCAAAACGCAAGAAGGAGAGAGGTTTGGTAAGAGAATACACTGATATAACCCTTCCCAGTGATCCTTAAAAACTTCACACATTTCCAGTGTTGAATTTTGTTGACAGATACTTGTTTCAGTCACATTTTGGCCTTATATATCTTTTCAAAGTCTGGTCTTAGAAATCTGAAATCTGTCTTAAAGCCTGGCTTCTCTGGCTCAGGGTGATTTCAACAATTGATATGGCAAACATTAAACCCTAACTACTTGCCCAATTCAGTCTGATTCATCATAGTTGGTTTAATTCTTAGAACTCACTCCAAAATAGCCTCTAAACTTGTCTGCTCCATAAATGTATAAAAAAGGCAGTTCTATACCACCTCTAGCAACATGTACTTTGCTTTTGCAATCCTGTTACTATTCCAGTCTCAGAGTAATTGAAAACCCTCGTGAGCAATGCTCTACTATTCTGTTCTCTTGCTGAACATTTCCTGATCTGCTTTCCTCCTCATCCCTCAAGGTCAGAAACATTCCCCTAACACATTTTTCTCAGTTAACAGGATTTTATAAAACTATAGTAAATAAATTTACCATAAGTTATTTTGTTGTCCTTTTCTCTGCCCCATTTAGCTTTGCAAGTCATTCTCCTCATTATTAATTTCTAGATTTTTATCATGTATGTGTTAATTCACTCATTTAAAGTTTCCCTTAACAATGAAAAACAAAACGAAACCTATCTTATACCAGATTTGTGCTAAGCACTAAGCACTTTATGTACATCATTACATATACTTTCCATAATAACTCTTTGAGGTTGGGTCTACGCTCCTCCTTTTACTGATAAAAGTGAGGCTCTGAAGAGTTAAACACACACACACACACACACACACACACACACACAGAAAAACTTACCCAAAAGTACACAGGTAAATAGCAAAAGAAGAACTCCAACCAATAATCTTCACATTCAAATCCTGAGTTTTTGCTCTGTACTATTCAAGATTTATCAGTGGATCACTATTTTGAGATATGGTGTTAGCTGGTAAGAAGAGCCAATAAATTTAAAAATAAAAACACTGCCCTCACAAAACTTGCAATATACAGCAAAAGAAGAAAAATCTCTATATACACCCAAAACTATAATACCTGGTATAAAAATGACACAAGCCTGAGAAAGATAGAGACTAAACAGATTCCTAATGATTCAAGATAGTGGGCCAACTATGACTTTTCATAAAAAGGAGAAGCAAAAATAGGGAACATTTATTAGTTTACATAACTTCACAGTCTAGGAGTAGAGTTGGTGTCAAAGAAGCTTGATCCTGTCCTTAAATGGTGTGACCAGACCCCATTTTTTTCTCTTCCCATTTTTTAGAGTTATTTCTTCAGTATTGGCCCCATTCGTTTCTATGGTTTCAAAACTTCAAGGCAAACAGGATTTCTGGTTTATATCCAGCAAGAAAGAGAAATATCTGCTTCCTTAATAATTCACTAAAAATGCATGAAATTATTTTTTTGGTCATAGCTGGCCTCACTTGAGCCATCCCTTTACCTCCTAAATGAAACGCTATTGCCAGGGGAGAAAGCATGCTAATTGAATTAATTTAATTAAAGATTATTTCTGAGTTCTGGACAGGGACAGTTAGACTCAGGGTACATGGGATATTATCAGAAAAGAAAGTGCTGTCCCTCACTAAGAATTGGTGTCTTAAGATCTCATGATTTGTACATGACATATATTCAATAAGAGGTTAATATACGTAATTTATAAAGAACTTACAAAACTCAACACCAAAAAACAAAAACAAAACAACAGAACAATCCAATTAAAAATTGGGCAGAGGGCCTGAGTAGATACTTCTCCAAAGAGGACATATAGATGACCAATCGACATATGAAAAAAAAAATGCTCAACAACATCATTAATCATCAAAGAAATGCAAATTAAAATGATAATGAAATGTTACCTCACATCTGTCAGAATAGCTATCATCAAGAAATCAATAAACAATCAGTGGTCAAGAGGATGTGTAGAAAAAGGAACCCTGGCGCATTGTTAGTGGGAATGAAGATTAGTGCAGATACTGTGGAAAGCAGTATGAAGTTACTTCAAAAAATTAAAAATGGAACTGCCTTATGACCTAGTGATTCTACTTCTGGGAATATATCCTAGGAAACACAAAACACTAATTTATAAGAATATATGCATTTCCGTGTTCATCGTAGCATTCTTTACAATAGCTAAGATTTGGAAGTAACCCAAGTTTCCATCAGTAGATGAGTGGATAAAAAGGCTATCATACATTTACACAATGGAATACTACTTGGCCATAAAAAAAGGAAATCTTACCCTTTGGGACAGCATGGATGGACCTGGAGAGAATTATGCTAAATGAAATAAGCTAGTCAGAGATAGACAAATACCTTATGATTTCACTCATATGGGGAATTTAATGAGCAAAATGAACTAAAAAGCAAAATAGAGACAGATCCATAGACAGAGAACAGCCTGACAACTGTTGGGGTGAGGTGCTGGGGGGTATAGGGATTGAGGAAAAAAAGAAAACACTCATAGGCATTGTAGGGGAGAAGGGGGAAATGGTAGAGGGAGGAGGGTATGAGGGGGGATGAATAGTGATGGATGGAGACTTGACCTGAGGTGGTAAACACACAATACAGTGTACAAATGATGTGATGTGGAATTGTGAACCTGAAATCTGTATAATTTTGTTAACCAGTGTCACCCCAATAAATTAAATAAAAATGGAAAATAAATAACAGATTTTAAGACCAAAAATATTGTGGAGTGGTATTCTCAAACCCCATTTGCCACTATGCTTTTCATTCAGTTTTGGTATGTAATTAGTTTTCATAAGTTCATAATCTACCTTCATGAAAGTATACCTTATAAGCTCATCTTCTGAGATTTGCTTTGCTCTACTGTTCCTTCAACTGAACTACTTCTCCTTTTTTTTAAAAAAAATGTTTTTATTGATTTTTTACAGAGAAGAAGGGAGAGGTATAGAGAGTTAGAAACATCAATGAGAGAGAAACATTGATCAGCTGCCTCCTGCACACCCCCTACTGGGGATGCGTCTGCAACCAAGGTATATGCCCTTGACTGGAATTGAACCTGGGACCCTTCAGTCCACAGGCCGACGCTCTATCCACTGAGCCAAACCAGTTAGTGCTGAACTACTTCTCCTTGCTCTTCTAAATTCTTAAACTAAAACTAATTCTTAAGCTAAAGAACATACCTTGAACCCATCATCAGAATGCCTCTCCTGGCCATCCTGCCCTAAAGTGCTATCTTATTCTGACAAATCTTGATCACGTTCCTTCACATTTCATATCACTGCTTGTATCATTAGTCATCTGTCTGTGTATATCCGCTGCCTCTTTAACCTGGCGATAATCTTCCTGAAGTCTCCCCCTGAATATCCCACCTAGCTGTATACTAATAAAAGTCTAGGTGGCCCTCAAGCCCTCCTGCGACGCCCTCATGTCATCACAAAATGGCCGTCCCCACCTTGTCACAAGATGGCCATCACAAGATGGTCACCACAAGATGGCCAGCAGGGGAGGGCAGTTGTGGGAGAGCAGGTCAGCAGAGGAGGACAGTTGGGGGTGATCGGGCTGGCAGGGGAAGGCAGTTGGCAGTGATCAGGCCAGCAAGGGAGCAGTTAGCGTCAATCAGGCCAGCAGGGGAGGAGTTAGGGGGAAATCAGGCTGGTAGGCAGAAGTGGTTAGGGGCAATCAGGCAGGCAGTCAGGAGAGTGGTTAGGAGCCACCTGTCCCGGATTGTGAGAGGGATGACCAACAGCCAGTGTGGGGTGGGGCCTAAACCAGCAGTCAGACATCCCCTGAGGGGTCCCAGATTGGAGAGGGTGCAAGCTGAGCTGAGGGACACCTTCCCCAGTGCACAAATTTCATGCACCAGGCCTCTAGTATTTAAAATTAAGGACATTTGTAATTATTCTTACTAACATGGTTCATTTTGAGTAGAGCAGTGCTTTCTCAACTTGGTCAGGTGAGAGAAGATCTAGAAAAGTGTTAAAGTTGTTACATTGTAGAATGAGACATCAATATTTACTTAACTAGGTATGTTATCTTGATACTAAAGGCCCAGTGCATGAATTCATGCATGGGGGGGGGGGGGGGATCCTGCTGGGCTGGCCCCAATCAGGGCATATCGGGGCCGGGCCTGTCGGGAGGAGGAGATAGTGGGGGGTTGGCTGGTTGGCCCACCCCAATCAGGGCCCAATCAGCACTGGGCAGGCCAGAGGGAAGGGGCTGCAGGCAATTGGCTGGTGTGCCCCACTCCCGATTGGGGTTTGGGGGCCAAATGGGGGTGTGGCCATCCATGAGGAGGGGCTTTGGGCAGTGGGCCAGCTGGCCCCACCCCTGAATGGTGTGGGGGAGGTGATTGAGGGCCAGTGGCCATGGGGAGGGGCCGTGGGTGGTTGGCTGGCCAGCCCAGCTCCCGATTGGTATGGGGGGGGGCAATTGGGGATCGAGCCAGCTGAGGGGAGGGTCCATGGGAAGTTGCCTGGCTGGCCCTGCCCCTGATTGGGGGCGATGGGGGCCCATTGTGAGCAGGTCCATCCAGGAGGAGAGGCCATGAGCCAATGGGGTGGGGGGGCCAATAGGAGGTGAGGCCAGTTAGGGGAAGGGGCCACAGGCGGTAGCCAGCCATCCCCGCTCCTAATCAGGGTGGGGGGCCCATCTGGGTTGGGTCAGGGGGCAGGGGCTGCAGGAGGTTGGCCAGCTGCCCCACCCCCTATCAGGCCATTTGCTGGCTGTAGTGGGCATCATAGCGACCAGTCATTCCGGTAATTATTGCATTATTGCTGGTTTTTTATATATATAGATAGCATTTAACATACTACAATATATATAAATAAGTAATAAGCAACAAATACATAAGAAAAAAACTTTTGAGGAAAAACTATTAAATTATACATGTGTATGTGTTGTTGATGTTTACTAGTATCTGCTAAGTTTTGCTTTTTTTTTTTGGTAAGGGCTTATATCAATTTCTACTTTGGGGAAATTATAAGCCTGTTAAAATATTAGTGATACAATTTCTTGATTCAGCTCACAAGGTTTTGGAGTTGTACGAGGCTACACTTTGTGAACCTCTACCACAGTGGCAAAGTGTTATATTTATTCTTACGTTAACCTGTAAGATAGGTAATTGCTACCCATGTTATTAATTACAATAGAATTCAAACTGGCTCAGTTACATTGTTAAGAGCTTGGTCTCAAAATCAAATCTAATTAATACCAAGCACAATGTTTTGAAGGCCTAGTACATCTTTTAGATATTTATTCTTAGTTTCCCAGAACTATATGCTATTGATACCTATACACTTTTCATCTTCAATAAACAATAGAGGGGAGATGACAGAGGGCAACAACATTTATTTAGCTTCAGTTATGGGATAGGTACCTTTCATGACTTAATTTATACGTGTATTTATTCATTTCTTAACAAATACTTTTTTGAGAGCTGGTACATAACAACAAAGAAAGGGTACTATTGTGATAAGCAAAAATAGACACACTCCCTACATGGAGGGTAAATATTTTAGTAGAGAAGTCAGACATAACCAAATTCATAATTGCAATCTGTGTTGGGAAGGCACAAAATCTGATTTTTTTCTCAATAATTCTTTAAGGACAAATACTTCCCCTGTTCATAAGTGAGGAGATTAAGGAACTTGTCCAAATCCACAAGGTTAATAAAGGTCAGCAGGACTGCCAAGAATAGTTGGGCAAGTGTCGTACTGCACCTCTCTCAGGGACAGGAGCCATTGTTCACATCAACTGTAATATGACTGAAGCTCCTAGAATTATGTAGTACAAGCAGTACTGCACAGCCATTTACATCGCCCTGCGTCAGATGGGACTCAATCCTTACTTTGTCCATATCATTCTGGTTACTGTAGAGTTTCAGGGTAACCATATCTGAAATGTGTTAATTTCTCCATCAAATCCACTGTATATGAAAGGCAAGATTTGTGGGACAAATCTAAACAATAATCTGAAATGTAATTCCCCATTCAATTAATAAAGACTGTTTTTGTACCCAGTGTAGGTTAAAAAGGAAGAAGAAGAAGAAGAAGAAGAAGAAGAAGAAGAAGAAGAAGAAGAAGAAGAAGAAGAAGAAGAAGAAGAAGGAGAAGAAGAAGAGGAAGAAGAAGAAGAAGAGACACACAGTGAAGGGTATATACAGGTGGAAAAGATAAAGGGAATTAAAGAGTTCAAACTTCCAGTTATAAATTAAGTCACAGGCTATAATATACTGCATAGTAAATATAGTTAATAGTATTGTAAGAAATATGTACAAGGACAGATGAGTATCAGACTCATAGTAGTGCTCATTTCACAAGGTATGTAATTGTTCAATCACTATGCTGTATACCTGAAGCTATTATAATATTGTATGTCAACTATACATAAGAAAATATAATAAATAAATATAAACACTGAAAAATTGGCCACACACAGTTTCTAATAGACCAGGAAAATGAATGGAAATTAGATTGATCATTATGGCACAATACACTTAGAAGGCACTTAATAATAATAATAATTATTATTATTATTATTACTAGGGGCCTGGTGCACGAAATTCGTGCACTGGGTGTGTGTGTGCGGGGAGTGTCCCTCAGCCCAGCCTGTCCCCTCTCACATACTGGGAGCCCTCAGGTGTTGACCCCCTTCACCCTCCAATCGCAGGATGGGCCCCTTGCCCAGGCCTGACGACTCTGGCCTAGGCGTCCGGCCCGGGCAGCGGGGACCAGCAGCTGCAGCGACCCTGTGATCGTGGGCTTCGCTTTAGGCCCAGGCAAGGGGCCCCTAGCTCCTGGGACTGCCAGCTTCGACAGTGCCCAGCTCCCATCGCTGGCTCCACCCCTACTTCCTGCTATCACTGGCCAGGGCGGAAAAGGCGCCTGATTCTCCTATCATGGCTGGGGGGCAGGGCAAAGGCGGCCCCAGGGCCACCTTTGCCCTGCCCCCCAGCTCTTAGCTCCCCCCTGGGTTTCCGATCACTGTCAGTGGCAGGGGGCTTCTTCCTGCTTTCCCTTTCGCTTCCCTGCATTGTGCCTACATATGCAAATTAACCTCCATCTTGTTGGCAGTTAACTGCCAGTTAACTGCCAATCTTAGTTGGCAGTTAATTTGCATATAGCCCTGATTAGCCAATGAAAAGGGTATCATCGTACGCCAATTACCATTTTTCTCTTTTATTATATAGGATTACATTATTGCTTCTCCTAAAATTCATAGTAGTTATGGGAGAGACATTTGGCAAGGTAAAAAAAAAATTCTGGGGTAAAAAGTTTGCATTTTCTGCTCTGGGCAATAGTAGACCACAGCCAAATTGGGGGGATGGGAGTGGTGGGTGCTATAGGGCATTTAGACTGATTACCCTATCTCCAAGAATCAGGGAATCCATTATAAGGCATTTTTACAGAGGATCAATTTAAGGTGATAAGTTCTCTAGATTATGGTGATGAGAATTTTAAAAAGACGTATAAATGCAGAAAAACATGTGCTATTTAGAGGGAATATTGAGGTCTCTTTTCTCTTTGTTTTCCTGAGGTTGCAGTTTTGTGTGGCAGGTAACACTTAGTAAATCTTCACAGAACTTATGCCTCAGCTTCTTTTAATTAGTATCAGAATAAAAGGATGGGTAGCTCTGGCTGTTAGTAACTTGATATAGAACTTTTCACCCCCAGGTCCATAGTAAATAAACCACATTTACATATTTTTAAGTGGATTTATTGCTCTTGAAGGGAGCCCAGTATAATCCTTGACACCAACACATTATTTCCAGAAAGCCTGGAGGCATTGCAAAATTGATCAGGAAGTAACAGAGGAAAAGTGTTCAATTTCAACTACTTTTCAGTGTTTGGCTTGCCTTACAAGATCTTAAACTGTTTTAAGTAATCGTGATTATGATTCTATTTTTAAAGATTAATATCTCTCTGATGACAAATAGGATATGGACCAATAAGGTGGGCTTATTTCAATTTAGAATATGAGTTATCCAGTTACTCAAAAATAATTATCCATATCAGAAAACACAAGGAACTTACTACAGAGCTCACTTTGTGCTAGCAGGGTGAAGAGAGATGAGTGATATAAATTGTATTATAAATTTCAATATCCAAAATATGGCTCTTATATTTATAAAACAATAGTGCTGGTTACATTGATCTTAGCATCAAGGGGATTCGAAGTTACTTTTTCTGGGTGTATGTGCCTGCCTAACACCCCTAGAAATAGTCATAATAGATTTACCCTTGTCCGATTTCTCCAGCCACCCAGGCAACACATCCATGGCAACAACTAAGCATCATTACAGCTTCTCAACTGTGAAAAATAACAATTTCTTAACACTCTTTAACCCAAGCTTTTATTCAGTAATGTTAAAAAAAGCACACAGACAACAAAACAAAATATCAATTCTATCATTACTGTGTATCTACACTGTCAGATATATTATTAGATGAACTTATGATAATTAAAACACAATTCCTGTGTCACAGCTTGAAATGCACCAAATGAAGGACTGGGGAAAAGAGCTGGCACGCAGATTATTTACTAGGGACATGGTCCTGAGGATCAGGAGTGAGAGACCATGGAGTGAAGCAGGGATGAAGGGAAAGGCAAACCAGGGATTCGTGGATTGGCCTGTACCACAGGCAAATGGTGTTCTATGCAGCCAGACTTTCTCAGGAGATTTATGAAATGTGTCTCAGAATTCTTCACTTGAAAGATAAGAGGAAGATTATTTTATCCATTGGTTAAGTGTCAGGGAAGTTCATGGGGCCTAAGCAAGACATAATCAGGCTCACCTGTGTGAGTCTGGTCAGAGCCTATGTGCAACTAGATGACACAGCAAGGATTTGAACTGGTCAGGGAGGGGGGTCTAGTGCACACTGCCTTGCCGTACTCAAAACTCAATACCTCCCCAAGGAAGTACACTTTTATTTTTTAGGGAAAGAAATTGAAATCTAGGAAAATAAAAACAGGTCTTAAGGAATTTTTAAAGGTGGATCCTTTTAGAATTATTATATAGAGTGGACAGACTGATACATATTAAATATATAGGGCTTTTGAGACAATTAAATTGTAGTTTTAAATATTGTCTCAAATTCTTACTCACTATATTTGCCAACTCATTTAGAGTTTCCTTATCAGTATTACAGGACAGGGGACGTAAAACAGTTTCTATCCCCTACAACAATTGTGAACTTTAAGTGAAATTATACGTATAGCATCTAGTCAATTACTTTTTGCATAGATATCACATAAAGATATTAGCTACTGCACTAGGTAAAGATTGACAATCTTTCCATATTCTTGCTTCTTACCATGAAGCATAAAACATTTGTAATGTGACTAAGGTAGAAGTAAGGCTTCTCATGGTACTAAAAACTGAAAAATAGGGAAGATATATTTTACCTAAAGTCTCATATCAGAGTTCAAAATAGAAATTGTTTTAAACTTCATTTTCAATTCACAAAGTTTCTTTAAACTCTATCTTATGAGAGGAGACCAAGTAATGATTTGGTGTAATAGATGTTAAACTAATTATATAAAAAAATTAAGGAAAGGATTGATGTTTGGCTAAGCTGTTTCTTGAAATATCAGTCACCCTGGATGTATCGTCTTTACAAGCTAAGAATTCCCTGAAGCTCAATAGGACTTTTGAGATCTTAACCTACACACAGAACAGCAGGATCAGGCAAGTTTCTACACTAAGACACCACTTGGGGCCCGATTTTAATAGCTGACAACTCATAATGGATTGACAAAAGCAAAACATCATTAACTTGAATCTACAAAGTCGACATTTCCATATGCAAATAGGAGCTCGCACATATGTGCCTGGGTACAAGTCTCATTGCTTGTTTAGTTGTCTGTATGTCCTTTAGGTTGCCTTCCTTTGTCTTTAAGATCCCAGCGGACAAGAATCACGTCTGGTAACCCACTTTGCAAAACAACAGGTGCACAGATTGGGCCTTCCTAAATGTCTTTTATGGTAATGATGGTGATATTGTTGATTTTCTCTCTCACACACGAAGTTTAAGATCTACAACATAATGTCAGCACCCAAGAGTAAAAGGATAGTCATGAATAATATGTTTGAGCAGTGAGACATAAAAGTTGCTGTACATTTATAGAATCAGGACCATTGAACTGACCCCTACAGGCACAAGCCATGGAAAGAACATTTATCTTTTTTTATACATTTGTTTAAGTTCATAATATAGAGTCTTACAAAAGATGTTTCCTTCATTGAAAGCTAGGGAACTGTTTTTATTTATCCTTCTTGAGAACAACGTGGCTGTGGCATTTTACTTTTTAGTGTGCATCTTCCTGGGTCAGTGGCATAAAAAATAAAAATTATAGCAACAGACGGCCAGCCTAATTCTGGTCCGTGGGAAATGATTTAACCTCTCTGAGCATTAAGTCCTTCTTGAGTTAACTGTAACCTATCTTGAAGATTTGTTGTGTAGATCAGATAAGATCAAATAAGATAATGCAAAGTGCTTTAAAAACTTAAGCTATTGTTATCCTCGAAAATGCATCCTTTGGGCTGGGCTTACAAGACTTAAGGAAATAGCCAATTATGCTATTTCCTTTATGAAAATATGATTCCCAGATTTATTGGTCAGCACGCCTGTATAAACACACCATGAGACTCAGCAGCCTCTCAGGATTCTTTACTCTTTACTTTCTTCATTTTCCCCAGTGAGCTGTCCTTTCTTGGCTTGTCTCTCCTCTGTGGTGTATACAAATGTTGTGTGTTAAGATCAAGGGGGTGGACACCTGGTTTGCTTCTATCACTCACTCCTAAAGATTTTGCTTTGGGCATTGCAGCTGGCATTCCTCTCCTGTCTGCTTCTTGCTGCTGAAGAGTTACACAGGAAAAAATAATGAAGACATAAACTCTCCAATCCTGCTTCCTACCTTGCATCCTCCTTTGACAAAAGGGGAAACATATGTTTTTCAACCTCAATTTTTGCCGATGAAAATTTTGTTCAATTTCACAGCTTCACTTCAGAATTTTCCCAAATGATGGTAAATTCCATTCCCTTGCCAAACAAGGAAATAATCTATAATCATGTTTAGAAGGATGACTGAAAAATCCCTCTCAACTTTAGGATTAGATAATTATGAAAAAGAAAATAATGTATCTTGCCAGCCTGTCATTCAACATCTTGGCATGTTTAATGATTGTAAATGTGGGGGAAATATTTCACGTAGATCAATGGAATTTATTAAGTTACAAAAATGTCAACATTGAAGCACAAATATTTATAGCCATGACAGAATTTGAATGCTGAAAAGACAAAGGTAGAAGTTAAGCTTGCAGGTGTCTTGGGGTTAAATGCATATTTGTCAAATCAATTATAGTTGGAAAGAGTGCTCCATGAGATTTTCTTCCTCTCATGCATTTTATGATTTTACTTAGAAGATTTTTTTAATAACTTATCTTTCCTTGTGAAACTTATGTTTCTTATTCCTCTTATTTACTTGAGAGTTACTTTAACTACTATCATTCCAAGTTTCCTTTTCTTCCTTTAGTTCACCACAGCCCCGATTAAAACCCTTTCTATGGGTCACTTTCATTAAAGGTGTTATAAAAATAAATGGCTTGTAACAGGTAGGGAAAACATGAACCAGGAGGAGTGGTCCAGAATTTTATTTCCCAGCAGTGCCACGGGAAGCCTTCCTGTTACTTGGGATTTTGTTTTTGCTTTAGTTCTGGCCAAGTAAAACCCCCTACCTGGGTGTCAAGGACTAGTACTGAAAGCTACAAAAGGCAAGAGAGACCTTTTACCCCTGAAAGGGTTTTTGGAAGTGAGCTAGTTTATTTAATCCCCAGGCAAATCTGTAGTCACGCTCATCAGAAGGAGAGACACAGCTTCCTACATGTGAGTTAGGACTGTGAGAAATTGTTTTTCTAGGTGTTTTACAGCCTAAACCCTTCAAGGGTATGGAAGAGCTCTCCAACCAGGGGCACAAAATTCAAGGAGAGCTTGTTTGTTTTATGGTTATTTTTATTCCACAACAAACAAATTTGCAGATTATATTTTTTGGCTACAAAGTGGGTTATTTATCAAGATGCCGGTGCTTTCCTAGAACAGATGGAATAAATAGGAGAAAATGCTGAGAATACACCACGGAAATTCTGATTTATTCAATCATTAACGAAAAGAAGTGTAATTTCAATAGTAATAGAATGAAAACACAGCCGTTTCGGCTTTCCTTCAGAAAACTTGTTTTCTATAGAGAACTCTGCTCTTAGGCAAACACCTATTTAAACCTCAAAATGTATAATCTCTCCTTTAGGCAGCATGGTTGTGTAGGTTTAGTAATTTGTAATACCTTTGAAAATAGGGATAAAATATTAACTTTCAGTGATATACGTATTTTCAGTACAAATACTGAAGAAAAAACACACATATATTATCTCCCAGGAAAGATGTCTCATATAGTATAGTCTATACTTAACTTTCTCAAAACAGTTGCTTTGCAGCTTGTTAGAGGAAACACAGCCTATGCATAACCTTTTGGGACTTGGTACTAAGTAGATGAAAGATCAGTCCCATGTCTCTTTCTCAGATTACAATTAAGAAGGAGGATACACAAAAGCCACTTAAGTGCAATAATTCTTAAAAATAATCTTACCGAGGCCACTTCCAGGTTGGAAACCACATTAAATGCTTCCTGGAAAAGTTGTCTAAATATAATAAAGGCAAATAAAATGTTTCAATAGGTTTATTAAAAAACAAATGAACAGAAAACCTAAAATAAAAAGTTCATGATTCATACATGTGTGCACACACACAGGATATATAAGACAGTGAAACGTTTCTGTTTGTATTTTCATTGCATATCACAATGATCCTGTGGGAAATAAAGATTTCATTATGTGCTGGCTTAAACTTTCCTAAGAATTTAAGGAGTTTTTTTTGTGATCAGTGTTTGATCTGGGTGTGCCTAACAGAACTCACCTAACTAACCTGGACCTCAAAACCCAAGATTTCAGTCTTGCTCTGTTAGTAGTCTATGGTGTGATCTTGGCTAAGTCAGTAATTTTTTCTCTTGAGATTTGTTGTGTTTGTGTGGAATGTGGTAGCCCGGTTTCTAAATGAACTATAAAGTCAATTCTGGTTCTAAATTCTTACTATATTAAGTTTTTGTTTATTTGCTTTCAATTGAGTATTTCTTTTCTTACTTTATGCCTATCCTATATAATAAAGAGGTAATATGCAAATCAACCCTCACAAGATAGCTGCCTATGACCAGGCCAGCAGGAGGGTTAGTGAGGGATGACCAAATGACTGAACTCAGGTTGTGTGGGGCAACCAGGGTGGCAGGGGCGGGGGCAGTTAGGGGCAACCAGGCAGGCAAGCAGGTGAGTAATTAGGAGCCAGTGGTCCAGGATTGTGAGAGCGATGTCCGACTGCCTGAGATTGGGCCTAAGCTGGCAGTTGGACATCCCCCGAGGGGTCCTGGATTGGAGAGGGTGCAGGCTGGGCTGAGGGGACCTCCCCCCATGCATGATTTTGTGCACCAGGCCTCTATCCTATACTAATAAAAGAGAAAAATGGTAATTGGCGTACGACCGATACCTTTTTCATTGGCTAATCAGTGAGATATGCAAATTAACTGTCAGCCAAGATGGCGGCTGGCAGCCAGGCAGCTGAGAATAGGAGGCTTGGTTGCCCCAGCGATGGAGAAAGTCAAGGATCCCCGCAGCTGCGGGGCTCTGAGCTCCTGAAGCAACAACTCCAAAAGATACAATGTTTCAATTATAGAAGCTAAAAGATGGCGGTTAATTTGCATACTCAGGCTCCAAGCAGAGCTAAGCCAAACAGCCCTGAAGCAGCAGGGCAGAGAGGCCTCAGGGCCTGGGATCAGCAGAGTCCAGAGGCCTCCCGGCTCCACGATCAGCGGAGGCCAGAGTCAGCCCAGCCCCGCAATCAGCAGAGCCTAGAGGCCCCCCAGCCCCGGTTATCATCGGGGCCGAGAGGCCTCCCGGCCCCATGATCAGTGGATCCGAGAGGCCTCCCGGCCCAGGTGATCAGTAGAGTTGAGAGGCCTCCCAGCCCAGGTGATCAGTGGAGTCGAGAGGCCTCCCAGCCCCGGTGATCAGTGGAGTCGAGAGGCCTCCCGGCCCCGGTGATCAGTGGATCCGAGAGGCCTCCCAGCCCAGGTGATCAGTAGAGTTGAGAGGCCTCCCAGCCCAGGTGATCAGTGGAGTCGAGAGGCCTCCCAGCCCCGGTGATCAGCGGAGTCCAGGTGATCAGCGGAGCCGAGAGGCCTCCCAGCCCCGGTGATCAGCGCAGTCGAGAGGCCTCCCAGCCCCGGTGATCAGTGGATCCGAGAGGCCTCCCAGCCCAGGTGATCAGCGGAGTCCAGGTGATCAGCGGAGCCGAGAGGCCTCCCAGCCCAGGTGATCAGCAGAGTTGAGAGGCCTCCCAGCCCAGGTGATCAGCGGAGTCGAGAGGCCTCCCAGCCCCAGTGATCAGCGGAGTCCAGGTGATCAGCGGAGCCGAGAGGCCTCCCAGCCCCGGTGATCAGCGGAGTCCAGAGGCCTCCTGGCCCCGGTGATCAGCCGAGAGGCCTCCCGGCCCGCTCCTGGCCCCGCGATCAGCGGAGCCGAGAGGCCTCCCAGCCCAGGTGATCAGCGGAGCTGAGAGGCCTCCCAGCCCCGGTGATCAGTGGAGTCCAGAGGCCTCCCGGCCCCGGTGATCAGCCAAGAGGCCTCCCGGCCCGCTCCAGCCCCAGTGATCAGCGGAGTCCAGAGGCCGCCCAGCCCCAGTGATCAGCGGAGTCCAGGTGATCAGCGGAGCCCAGAGGCCTCCCGGACCCATGATCAGCAGAGCCGAGAGGCCTCCCAGCCAGGTTATCAGTAGCCAAGGGTCCTCCTGGCTAGAGATCAGCGGAGCCGAGAGGCCTCCAGTCTCCAGTTATCAGCGGAGCCGAGAGGCCTACAGGCCATGGTTATCAGCAGCCGAGAGGCCTCCAGGCCAGGGATCAGGGGAGCCGAGAGGCATCCTGGCCCTGGGATCAGCAGAGCAGCGAGGCCTCCCAGCACTGGGATCAGTGTGACAGGGTGCGGAGCCCCAACCCTCTGATCGGCCCTGCTCTGTGTGTGACAGGGTACAGAGCCCCAACCCCCCTGATGGGCCCTGCTCTGTGCATGACAGGAGTGGTGCTGCAACCTCCCTATGGACCCTGCCTTGAGTATGACAGGGGGCGGTGCCCCAACCCCCCAATCGGCCCTACCCTGAGCGTGACTGAGGGTGGCATCGCAACCTCCCAATCCGCCCTGCTCTGTGCATGACAGGGGGCAGTGCCCCAACTCCCCAATTGGCCCTGCTCTGAGCCCGACCAGGGGCTGCACCTAGGGATTGGGCCTGCCCTCTGCCACCCGGGAGCAGGCCTAAGCCAGCAGGTCATTATCTCCTGATGGGTCCCAGACTGTGAGAGGGCACAGGCCAGGCTGAGGGACCTCCTCTCCCAACCCCGAGTGCACAAATTTTTGTGCACTGGGCCTCTAGTTTATTAATGAAAGGAAATCAATATAAAATTATGCTTGTGCCATGCAACCACCTATATTGATAAGAGAGAGGTTTGATGGTGACAGAAACCTTAAGGTTCATCCTTTATTTAAAGTTTTTAGTTTGAATCAGGTGAAAAGATCTCCAGTAACAATGTGGTAGTTATAATCTATTAAGATTAGAATGAAAATGCATTAGATCATTTAATAGGAGAACCCATTTAGTAGATTCGCTTACCCCTCACTTATCCCTCTATCTTCCCTTTTATCTCAGCCCTTGCTCAATTCACAAAATGTTAAATAGAGAATGGACCTTCACAATAGTCTGCCCAGGAGTTTTAACAAAGCTTTGTATATAAATACAGTCTGGTTAAACATTTTCAATCTACATGTTCTGAATGTGAATGTGGCTTCTCCTGTCCTAACAATGTGAGCAGAAGGCAACAACACGATGGCTCCAACCAGCTTGGTTTTGAAAATGTGCTGCCCGTTTCCTTTTTCAATACATCGAATAGCACAGCTATTTTTAAACCTCTTTGGGTCTCTCTGCACACACAGTATCATACCTATCTCCTAGTGCAGGTGTGTGTTGGGTTGAGGCTTGTTTACAATGTGGGGCTCGATTGTAAAAGCCCTGCATTATGAATAAACCAATGCCTGAAATGAAGTGGAACGTTGATTTATTTGGGGGGGACTGTTTTCCATTGCTGTAAATCACATTTTTGTGTTCATTTACCTTTGCATGCTTTTTGAGCCACCGGCCCTGAAGCTGACGAATGGGAATCAAATGAAGTGTGCTAAGTGCTTCTGCTGGAGGGTTTCATCTCCCCACATGCCGGGCTGTGATTTATCTCTGCAATACATCACACAACTAGTTTTTCTTTACTTATTTTATTTAGTGTTGTCACAAATAATATCAATTGGCCATTGACTGTGAACCCTAAACAGTAGTAAATTAATGAAATAAGCTACATCTACAGAACACATCTGTCCGCGAGTTGATTAGAGCCACTTTGGTTGAACCAGGTCATTTACTATAGATGAACCTCATTTATTAAACAAGCAGCTTCATGAGTTCTGCGTAAATTGTTACTCATCACATTTGCAGTGATTTTAATGAAATGCTTAGAGCTGACTCTCTTAGATCTCAATCACTAGGAGTATATTTGTGCTTGTGGAACAGGTATTTTCTGTCATCCTGTGACACTGGTCTAACTAACTCTACCTGAAGCACCTGTCCATTTATGGGAAGAGGTGGTCTTTCTTTTTGTTTCTGGGAAGACAATAGGAGCAAGGAAGGGGCACGGGGCTCTTTAGGGGTAAAGGCTTCTTAGAAAAGGCGTCACGTGAGCCGTGGTTAAAGTTTCATCACAACCCACAGAAGACTATGGCAGTCTCTGCTCCAGCATTCCCAGGGCTCTGCTGCTGCACTAGCACATCAAGAATTTCAGACAACAGGAATGCAGAATTCCTAGTGGTCAGTCCACCTTGGAATCTGAGAAGGTAAGTTTTACAAAAGGAGTGGCTTTATTATAAAAAACAAAAACAAAAAAAAGTCTGAATTATTCAAATAGATGTCAATTTTTTTTTTTTTTTGTAGTGCTTATAAAATGTCTGAGATCAACCGTGTCCCAGAAAGAGCACTAAGAGGTAGGTAAAAGTTGTAAACCAAAATCGGGAAACTAAAGCAAGTTCAACATGAAACAAGGTGACAGCCTCTGGGTGTGAAGGAAACTGCTACAAAAACAGGAGACGGGGTGAGGAGGATGACAGGGCAACATAGATCTAGAGCTGACTTGGAGTGAGAGGGTCTGATTGTACATCTTCAGTGAAAGGGCAGAGGAACAAGTAGAGAAACAAAAAAAGTCATGGGGGATGAGATGAGGACATTCCTGGGAAAGATCTCTATGAGACTGAAGCAGAATAAAAATTGAAAACATTTGGTGGAGATTGCCTTTTTCCAGAACATAAATGAAGGTGGGTGGCGGTGATGTAATGCAGAGTCATCCTACATGTGTTTGCTTAGGGCATCTGCCCTCCTCATGAATGCACATGAGGTCTACTGCGGTCAAGATCTGATTAGAGAGCTGTGAGGCAGTTACAGCCACACTGAGTGTGCAAGTTTAAAGCATATTCACCATCCCTGTTTTACTAAAAAATCTCAGGCATGCCAGCACCTCAAACCCTCAGATGTTTTCAAATCAATTTAGAACCCTACAACTTCTAGACTGTGAAAACTGAAAATGAGTAATGTTAGATATGTCAGTCCCACAGATTCTGTTAATGAAGGTTCCCAAGAGTTATTTTATAATTTTTCTATATATGGCTAGTAATTGAAATCTAATTCATTGATAAAAGTGTGTTTCATATTTTAAATAAAATCTGAAAAGTCCATTGAAACAATTTCCTAATTAGAGAGAACATATAAAGAAAGAGAGGAAGGAAAGGAGGGTCAGAGTGGGGGACAAAGGAAGGCTTGCAGTTGATTTATGTATATTATTATTGTTGTTGTTAGTGATCTTTTTGGTACATGATGCAACATATAAATACAATGCAACATTTAATTTAAGGAAAAAGGGGCTGGAAATTGTAGGTAAAATATATCTAGGGCATTATGCCCCTAAATGAGTTTTATGACAAAAATGATTTCTTAATCCCCAAAAACTGGGGAGGAGGGGGGAACTGCGACTATTAATACTTCATTTGTATTCACAGTTTACGTAATAGAGATTCTGAGGAGTCCTACAGTAAAGAAAGCTATTTGAATTTGTCTTAACTTGTATTTCAAAAATACATTTGACTGGGATAACTTTTTTTTAACTTATTACCTATTAAAAGTGTATGGCACACATTTGGGGAAATGCTGCTCTCAACACTTGTGCAGAACTCCCCTACAAAGTATTTTTCAGAACTATCCATAGGAAAATGTGTGCAAGGGTAGAATTACCCACAAGGGAAGCCAGGTTTATAAGGGAATTGTAAGCTCTGAAATCTTTAGCAGTGACTGATGAGGGAATGAAAATCTCATTTGGGAGTCCCCAAACTCCAAATTTGTTTTTGTGGGGTTTTGTTTGTTTGTTTGTTTGTTTGTTTGTTTGTTTGTTTTTATAGCGGAACTTGAAGTTACAAGCTCAGCCTTTTGAATGCAATAGCATCACAAAATAATAAACCTGCAGATAGGATACTTACACTTAGGAACATTCTTTTTCTCATTTTTGAAGTTATAGACATGACTGAAACCCACATAAAAAATTGCAATTCTTGCTCAACAATCTCCTTTGTTATCTGAATGCCACATCCTCTATATTAACCACACTGCTTAAAGCTCCTCTAAAATAAGCAATTACTCCCTTCTGATTATTTCTCAGATTCAGTTTCCTTGATATCTCAGAGGCATTTGTTGGTGTTGATCATTACCTTCTCGAATGTATTCTGTCCTGGGTCCTCTGTGCCTCATCATCTTGATTCTCTCCCCACTCTCAGATTACTCTATTTGTCACTGTTTCCTGATCCAGTGATTTCATTGCTCCTCCTGTGTCACAAAGCCCAGGTTCTAATGAGTACCCTTCTAAAAGATACCCTAGAGACATCCTCACTTCTTCCACTAAGTGAGGACACAGCAAGAAGATGGCCATCTTTGAACCAGGAAGATCCTCACCAGACACTGAACCAGCTGGCACTGTCACCTTGAACTCCTCATTCTT
The DNA here is from genome assembly GCF_963259705.1 of Myotis daubentonii. Classification (NCBI taxonomy): domain Eukaryota; kingdom Metazoa; phylum Chordata; class Mammalia; order Chiroptera; family Vespertilionidae; genus Myotis; species Myotis daubentonii. The sequence continues at coordinate 158,200,375 of NC_081842.1, forward strand.
CAGAATTGTGAGAAAATAAATCTATTTTGTTTGTAAACCACGAAGTCTACAGAACTCTGTGTTAGTAGCCTGAACAGGTTAAGAGAGGGCCCTTCCTCCCTGTTTACTGAAGGACTTGTTATCCTATATATGAAAGTTTATTCCTCTCCCAAAATGCCCACCCTTTTTTATTTGCATCAACACTCCCCTCACCTTTATCACGTGGCCATACCAAAGTCATTTCAACTGAACTCTGTGCTCTCCTGTGCCCTCTCCCTTCCCCGCAGCATGCTCTTCTCCATGGATTTAGATTAGGCCTATTCTCCAGCACCAAATTCAAACCCCTCTCCTCCCCAGAGGCCTGTCTTGAAGACTTTTCTACCTCTTGCCATTGTTCTCACTGCTATTTTCTTTTCCCAAATGCTTTGGCATATCCTAGATCTCACAATTCATGCATTATCTTCATAGTTTGCTACATTTATATTTTATTCCAATTTCAAATAAATGTTTTGCTCTTTGAGGGCAAGGATTTGAGCTTATTATATCCTGAGGTTTTCCAGTTTTTATTGGACAAATTGCAAATAATCAACATCCTAAAATAAATCTTCAAGACTGTTTTTCTTATGTTGGTTTCAATGCAAGAATCTACAATAAGAAAACAATACCTAAATGTATTGAGCATTTGTATATGAAGCATTGTGCTAAGTGCATCTATATGTAAGCATAATATCACTATGTACTTGGTAGTATTATTGTTAATACCATAATGATAACCATCATATCCATACAAGTTACATTAAACAATCACTTAAGGTCACTGATTTATTAATCTAATCAATGCATTTTAATAGAATATATATATATATATATATATATACATATATATATATATATATAATTGTTGATAGTATTGATCATTTTTATGGAGTTTTATAATGTTCCAGGCATGGTTCTAAGCACTAAGGAAGTAATAGTGAACAAAACAAAGTTCTTTCCAAAAAGTAGTGTATTTTAAGCATTAAAAATTTAAACATTTTAATAGAGCCATTTACACAACGGTTTTATAAGTGTCTGGTAGAGTGATGCATGCCAAAAATATAATGCTGGGTAAGAGCATAGAGTGCAATGAATAGTAAATGGTCACCAGTATGGAAGGCAGACTGATGGATTCTAGATCCTCTGTAATGAGACCTATCGGATTCATCAACCTCAATACATCTTCAACACTGGTATTTAAGGCCTGTAGTAATCTTTCCTCACACACATATTCTAATGTAATTCAAGTTGCATCAACATCAAATCTATGTTCTAATCAGGTAAGTCTATTTATTGCTTAAAATGTACTCACCATGGCTTTTATATTTAGCTTTATTCTATTCCTTGGCTCAGTTCAAAGTTACACACACATGCTCACACACACACACACACATACACACACAGTTTTTTACATTAACCCAGGTACAATTTAATCTATAAAACTTTTCTTGTCTATTATAATAAGAATTTAATTTTGTTTGCAATTTCCAACTTGTACACTATTATTCTAAGTAATTTATAAATATTTGTTGACATGTCAGAATTTATCTGAGTTCTACTTCCTGATAATGATGAAAAGAGAACAATATGTTAATATTTCGAAAATGAAAGAATTATAGCCTGGCTGGCATGGCTCAGTGGTTGAGCATCGACCTACAAACCAGGAGGTCATGGTTTGGTTCCTGGTCAGGGCAGGCACATGTCCCAGTTGGGGAATCGATTCCCAGTAGGGGGCATGCTAGAGGCAGCCGATCAATGAGTCTCTCTCATCATTGATGCTTCCATCTCTCTCTCTCCCTTCCTCTCTGGGGAAAAAAAAAAATATATATATATATATATATATATATATATATATATATATATATATATATATATATATATATCTCCTATATAATAAAGAGGTAATATGCAAATTGATCACCACACCCTCGCACAAGGTGGCTGCCCCCATGTGGTCACAAGATGGCTGCTACAAGATGGCCAGCAGGGGAAGGTAGTTGGGGGTGACCAGGCCTGCAGGAGAGGGCAGTTGGGGGCAATCAGGCCTACAGGGGAGGGCAGTTGGGATGACTGGGCTGAAAGGGGAGCAATTAGGCGTCGATCAGGCTGGCAGGGGTGTGGTTAGGGGCAATCAGGCAGGCAGGCAGGCAGGCGAGCGGCTGGGAGCCAGCAGTCCCAGCTGAGGGATGTCCGACTGCTAGTTTAGGCCCGATCAGTCGGACATCCCCTGGGGGTTCCAGATTGGAGAGGGTGCAGGCTGGGCTAAGGGACACCACCTCGTCAGTGCACAAATTTCATACACAGGGCCTATATATATATAGCTTTCTATAGTCTGTGCATTGACAATGATTTTTTACATTAAGGTACGAAATCTGAAAAAATATTTTTGAAATATTGAACCTTCTGATTAAAAAACAACAACATTGAGGTGCCCTGGCCAGTGTGGCTCAGTTGATTAGAGTGTCTTCCCAGACACTGCAAGGTGGTCAGGGCACATACCCAGGTTTTAGGTTTGATCCCCAGTTGGGGGGCTTGTTGGAGGTAACTGAGTGTTTCTCTCTCTCTCTCTCTCTCTCTCTCTCTCTCTCTCTCTCTCTCTCTCTCTCTCTCTTTTTCTCTCCCTCTCTCCCTCTCTCTCTCCACTTTTGGGAGGCTTTCTCTCTCACATCGATGTTTCTTTCTCTCTCTCATCTGTCTCTTTTTCTTTCTCTAAAATCTATACAAATGTCGCCTCAGGTGAGAATAAAACAAAAATGAAAACATTGAGAAGTACAAATACAATCTGCATAGTATTAGACCATGGAGAATATAATAGAATTAATTTCAAAATAACCCTTAAATTGTTGTGTATTAATATTATTTAAATTTTATATCCTCAAATTACAAAAAATATGAAGACATAAATTTAAATGGTGGTTTATTTAATTTCAGCCAGCAAATATTTAAATACATTTAAAAGTGGTGGCTTAGTCACAGTGAAGAGAAAGGCTTCTGTCTCAATAAGATGAAGCGGACATATTCATAACTAAATGGAAGAAACCTGTTTAAGAAAAGCAAAATACTGAGAATTTGTATAACATTAGTACTATTTCAAACTAATGCTCAAGTGACGTTGCCAGTAATATTTATTTTGAACAACTCACTCCTCAATATAAAACAGTACTAGTTCTACCTTTTTATTTCTAACAATAATAAAATCAGAAACAGGCACTGGCTAAAATTCTAATTGCTACTCCTGCTTTTCACACTTTTCCAACTATAAAGCGTCATTTAAAATACAACTTGTATGCCACTGTAAACAACCAGAGCTAATCACTGTACTCAATAGCAACTAGCATGTGTTGTTAAGTTTGGCAGAATCAACTAGAATAGGAACCACAAACAACAGTGAAGAGTATAAGTCTTCACAAAGTTGCTGCTATTATAGATATTGCATTTGTTTGTTAGGGCTGCTGTAACAAAAATACTGCAAACTGTTTGAAATGCATTGACGCATAGTTCTGGAGGCCAGACATTCTAAACCAAGGCATTAGCAGGGATGGTTCCTTCTCAGCCCTGTGAGGGAAGGATCTGTTCCAGGCTTCTCTCCTTACCTTGTACATCACCTTCTTTATGCTTACATGATGTTCTCACTGGATGTGTGTCTATGTCTAAATTTTCCATTTTTATAATAACACCTGTCATCTTCCATAGGGCCTGCTGTAATGGCCTTCTATAAAGCCTGCTGTAGTGGGCTCATCATAGTTTGATTACCTCTATCTCCAAATAAAATCATATTTGTAGGTACTCGGGTTTAGACTTTCAACATATAAATTTGGGGGGAACACAATTTAACCTATAACAGGCATAATTTAAAATGAAGCATAATTTAAAATGCCATTTATCATTTGCCTAAAATGTATAGATTATAAAATTTTGTATTAGGAATAGTATTTAAATGGTTCTTCAAAATTACCTAAGTGTGCCCAAATTGGGTAGGAAAAAGTTAAATTGCCTCTGTCTGCAGATGGCAAAATCTTATATAAAAATCTTAAAAACGCTACCAAAAATAAACTGTTAGAAATAACAAATGATTTTAGTAAAGTTACAGAATAAAAAAATCAACACACAATGTTCTTGCATTTGGATATACTAATAATAAACTATCCAAAAAATAATTTAAGGAAACTATCCTATTTTCTAGTCTTATTATTTAAGAAATACATCCCAGCCCTCAGTGGTTTGGCTCAGTGGATAGAGTGTTGGCCTGTGGACTGTAGGGTCCCAGGGTTTGATTCTGATCAAGGGCATGTACTTTGGTAGCAGGCTCCTGGCCCTGGTCCAGGGCATGTGGGAGGCAACCAATCAATGTCTCTCTCACATCAGTGTTTCTCTCTGTCTCTCCCTCTCCCTTCCACTCTGTCTAAAAAGTCAATGGAAAAATATCCTTGGGTGAGGATTTAAAAAATACATTTCATAAGGTTATAGGTTCTATAGATAATTATCAACACTAATAAAAGAGAAAAATGGTAATTGGCGTACGAGCTACCCTTTTCATTGGCTAATCAGGGCTATATGCACATTAACTGCCAACTAAGATTGGCAGTTAACTGCCAACAAGATGGCGGTTAATTTGCATATGTAGGCACAATGCAGGGAGGCAAAAGGGAAAGCAGGAAGAAGCCCCCTGCCACTGACAAGTGATCGGAAACCCAGGGGGGAGCTAAGAGCTGGGGGGCAGGGCAAAGGCAGCCCTGGGGCCGCCTTTGCCCTGCCCCCCAGCCATGATCGGAGAATCAGGTGCCTTTTCTGCCCTGGCCAGTGATAACAGGAAGTAGGGGTGGAGCCAGCGATGGGAGCTGGGCACGGTCGAAGCTGGCAGTCCCAGGAGCTAGGGGTCCCTTGCCTGGGCCTAAAGCGAAGCCCACGATCGTGGGGCCGCTGCAGCTGCGGGTCCCCGCTGCCCAGGCCGGACGCCTCAGCCAGAGGCGTCCTGCAGGGGCAGGGGCAGAGCCCGCGCGATCGCGGCACCCCCCGCTGCCACTGCAGGTCCCCGCTGCCCGGGCCGGACGCCTAGGCCAGAGGCGTCAGGCCTGGGCAAGGGGCCGATCCCGCGATTGGAGGGTGATAGGGGTCAACGCCTGAGGGCTCCCAGTATGTGAGAGGGGGCAGGCTGGGCTGAGGGACACCCCCCCACACACACCCAGTGCATGAATTTCATGCACCGGGCCCCTAGTTACATAATAATGACATATTATTTAGCAAAGAAAAGAAGAAGAAACCCTGCTATTTGCAACAACATGATGTACCTAGAGGACATGAACATTATGGACATTATGCTAAGTGAAATAAGCCAGACACAGAAATACAAATTCTCTATGATTTCATTTGCATATGGAATCTAGAAAAGTCAAATTCATCGAGAGAGTGTTATCACCATTCAGACACACACCAAAGTAACTATGTGAGGTGATGTATGTAGTAAATAACTTGATTGTGGTAATCATTTTAAAATACATATACATATTCAATCATCACACTCTACATCTTTTAAAAGTCACATTATAAAATCTAAGTGCGTGTAACTTTTTCTTTGTCAATCACACCAAATAAATTGAATGAAAAGATAAAAATCTGAAAGAAAAACCTATATAGATTTAAAGTACCAAACAAAATACCTAAAATTCGGTTAATGGTTGTTTTAATTTTGGCACATTTAATGTTTGAATGAGCTACGAACAAAAAAAGGGACTAAATACCTTTAGTAATCAGGAATTGATAAGTGACAAGATACTGCTATTGAAGTTTAAATGCTAAGTAGTCAGCTGCCTATGATTTGAGGTGCATTTGAGCTACAAGGAATCCCTCATGTCTCCAAAGTACATACTGTCAATGTCTGGCTAATATCTAATATTTCACCAAAAGATTGTTTTACAATGAGATGCCCATATTTCAAAAAGTAGCAAATGATCAAGCCGATCGTCAATCACAAAAATTGCATTGAGAATAACCTTAAGAGATTTCTTCCAACCAAAAGCTCTTTACCATCCAATAAACACAAAGTTTCTTGCTTCCCCAACCAACCATGTATGTCATCTGTCTAGGATTCTCTACACTGTCAACTTCAAGTCCAACATACCTTTTGCCTGAATTTATATACTAATTCTTTGATTCAACAAATACCTATGGAGTTTATACTATGTACAGAGCACTGTCATAGATGCTTAAGTACCTTTGTGAGGAAAAAATAACCTGGTTCTTTTGAGATTTACCTAGAAGGATATGAAAATGCCTCTCTTTTTTTGTCTCCTTCCAATTTTTTATCTACACAACATCCAGAGTGATCATTTCAAAAACAACTCTGATCTTCCTACTTTAAACATTTTCATAATTTTAATTGCTCTGACTAAAACACCAAAATTCCCAGGAATTATGCATAATAATGTAAATGTACCACTATAGTTACATATCATTTATTTTTTAAAACATACCCCCAAATAAAAGCTTTCAATGTTGAGATAAAATCAATATGATGAGACAGCCTAATATTTTCTTTCCACTATTCCATGAGTCATTTTGCATACTCCCTGGATTGCATAGCATACACCATAGCTTACCTCTTATTGACTGTGACAGAAATAGAGCTCACAGGGCATGATAAGTCCTAGGATTGTTGCTAAAAAATAAGTGATAATGTGGATGAGGGCTGTAGTTTTTAGTTACTCTGAAAATGACTCAGTTACTTCTTACTGTGTAGCTTGTTTAGGTGGGCAGAAGGAACTAAATTTGGAGGCTTGGAGAAGGTACTAGAATGTGGAAAAGAATTTATCTGTACACAGTTTTTGTCAGGATTGAGATGTTGCATAATTTACTACCACATGGCACCAGGTTGAGCCCTACCTCCCTTGGCCTGGGATCCCAGTAGGGCACAGTTATAAAGGTTCATGGTTCTCCTCAATGACAAATCTACAGAGGCCATCTGATCATGTAGGCATGGATTTACCAGGGGCTCAAAGTGCAGAAAACATAGGTTATGCAGATGGATTCTAAGATTTAGCCAATTCACTTTTATTCCAAAGTAAGGCAATATGGAAATAAACAGTGCCTGGCCAAATATACTTGTTATATTATACAATCAAGTTAGTTTGATCCTCTACTCTGGAATAGACTACATTCCAAGAAGCCCTTAGAGGAAATTAATTGCAGATTTATACAAAGTTATGAGTTTAGAAACTTCTTGAATTCCAGAGTTATTTGTTATTAGATAAAAGCATCATAATCATCTAAATGAGAAGTAGAATTGCAATAGAATGAATGGGAATACAGACAGTGAAGGGAGATGGGTCTGGTATCAACTTTCACTTTAAACAACGTAATGACTGTATTACCTAGAACAGGATATTTTACTTCTCTGAACTACCATGCAATACAAATAACTGTAGTCTCTCAAATCCCACCTTGAATTAAAACACTTAGTACAATGGTGCTATCATTAGCACTCAATAAAAGGTAGTATTAGTTCTTTTTATTATTGTTACTATTATTATATTATTATTATTACTTCCATGAAAGAAATGAGAATTGTCTGTGATCCAAAGAGTTTTCCAGGTATGTAACTGAACCCTAAACTTACTCTTTAAGTTCCATATAGATACACTTGACTACATAAAAGCTAGTGACCATATGTAAGCTGACAACTTTGATTAAGGAATTTTCAATTTAAACAACTTAATTTTTAGTTCAAGTGGAAAACCTGGTAGTAAGGTTTTCTCTCCTCTGCAATTCTGTCAAATGTTATGTTCCATGGAGACAGAAAGGGGAATTAAGCCAAGAAAATAAAAGCTAGGTAAAAATTTTGTGGAATTGAACCCAGAAGCAATCATGAAAGAACTACAGAAAAAAATATTTAATTGACACTGCAAAAGCAAATGATTCCTGCATCTTGTATTGGCTGAACTTGAGAGTGAAATAATTTCCACAGATTAAAATTCTTAAGGATAATGAGTTATGAATAACACAAACATCAATCTTGATTTTGAATGATATTCTAAAACAAAACTTGAATTCTTACACATTTGGGACAATTGTCAAAATTCTCCAATAGAGACCGGGTTATAAATTAATCAGCAATAAGTTTTATGGGTTTTAAATGTTGTTTTAGTCTAATCAGCTACTAACCCTGCAGGGGTAACTGCTGGAATTAGAGTTGTGAGATAAAGTAATTTGGAAGTAGAAATAATCAATTCTTCCTTTTCTCCTAAGAAAAGAAAGATCTTTAAAAAGTACTTTTTTTGTCTTTTACAAAAATAGACCCAAGCTCCATAATCTAATCTGTTAAAGTAGATTCATAGATTGCTCTTTAAGAATCTGGAACAGTCCAGGGAGCAGGCATAGAATGGAACAGAAATAGCTTCAGCAGAGAATTGCTGTTCCAATTCTCGCTCTGTAGGGATTACACATGGCAGTGCTCTCCATCATGATACACCCCCCACCCCCTGCACAACTGCAAGGAGTTTTGCAATATGTTCAAAAAAATAATAGTCATTGTGATTATATTTCCAGGGTCTAGTAGATTTCAGATTTCTTAACTCTTTATTATCTTGGAATACTTAAGGTTAAGATAGCTTCCTGACTAAATTATTTTCTTTTTTAAAAAATATGTTTTTATTGATTTCAGCGAAAGTAAGGGAGAGAGAGAGAAACATCAATGAGAGAGAAACTTCACCTATCAGCTGCCTCCTGCACACCCCCTGCTGGGAACTTAGCCTACAACCCAGGCATGCGCCCTGACCAGGAATTGAACTGTGACCTCCTGGTTCATGGGTCGAAGCTCAAACACTGAGTCACATCGTCCGGGCAAAAAATTATTTTCTTAAAATACATGTCCAGCTAATGGAGAACACATGAAAAACTTTAAACTTTTGCAAACCAACATAAATTCCCATGCTTTCAACAAAAATTGACCATCAACAAATACCTTTTTTTTTTTTAGACAAATTAAAACAGTGCACACTCAGCTTACCATGCAGGGGCATGACCATCTTTACTGGGATAAGCACTGAAGCATTTGATTCATTAGCCTAACACCCTCATGGCAACATTGTAGTGACCTCTGGATCATAACAAGATGGAGGTCACAGGAAAACCATTAAACTTGATTTCTAACATAAAGTTATTTATAAAAAAGAAGACACAGGTTTATTGTTTTTTGCTCAAATGCTATAAAATAATTTTATTAAAATAAAAATAATAATAGAAAAACACAAAAAGGGAGATAAAATATCCCAATGCAATCAAACATATTTAATAGAGATGAAGCTTATTCTATTTCCCTAGGGTAAAAATGTGTGGTTTAACATATCAGAAGGATATATCACTTGCTGTATGTTACCCATCATAGCAGCACCAGCAGGAGTAGCTACAGAAAATGGTCCATTAGTTTTTCCATAATAAACTCTTTTTTCACTGGCACACTCTTGGGATTCTTTGACATTACTTCAGTGTAGTTATTGGTGGATGGCTTCAATAATTGGAACTCTCACAATCTGAAATTAACATTTTCCATGTCACTCTAGTATATGTTAAATACTATGAAGCTTGATTTTAAAGCCATCCTCTCCAACATGTGTGACTCCAAGAGGCAAGATTGTAAATGCAAAATGCTATTTTTTTTTGCACTTTAGATTTGCATTTGTTTCTCAAATTAGCATGTCAAGACACCTATACAGTATAACTTTATCATGCTCAAGGAAGGACTAATGAATGAGAGCTAACAGCTCCCAGTTGGAATCTCCAATGTGTCTAACTTATACCTAAGGCAACAGCCTCCACACAAGGGAGTTCTCTGAAAATATGTGCCCTAAAAGTACAGGAACAAATGAGAATTGAAGCAATAAAAAAATTTCAGTACGTAATTGTGCCAAGTGCCAGGAAGAAGACAAGGTTCTTATGCCAAAAAGAAATCACAGTCTAATACAGAAGTCGGGCAATTAGGCAACACAGTAAGGCAGTTCAATCAGAGAAATATACCACCATTTTAGGAAGAATACAGAAGACATGTTATTTGTGCATACCGAAACACTTCTTGGAAATTTTTTTAAGCTACAGGGGATATTAAACATCATCTCACTTTATATGCTCTCTAAATATTATGCATAAGACTGAGGTCTAACGAGGTAAATGACTCATGCAAGGACCCACAGCTCATTTAACTCTTATCTCCAAATTCCAAATCTATTGGAATTTGTTCTATTGACTACAGCATATACTTCTTTGTAAAATACATGGTAGTATATCTATAATTCACAACACCAATTTGCACATTATTGTTCTCTTCTCAAAGACTACAATAGAGTGGGGAGGGTGTGACATGAGGGATGACCATTAGTTTCTTACTTATGTTTCCCTTGAGCTAGTTAATGAAAAGAAATCACTGCCTAGAGACCAAGGACTTAGAAGCCAAGTCTATCTGAAAATCTAAGAGAACAGGCAAAAAAAAAAAAGAATAGTATTGTATTAAGATCATGGAATAAGGGATGAACGTTTAGGCATTTTTAAAATGTCTTAACTCATAAAATGAACAAGATCGCTTGACAAAAAGGAAAATGAAAGAAAAAATAATTAGGAAATTCAATCAGGGCAAGTATTGTGATTCAAGAAATAGTTAGTGAACATTTATTGTTCCATGCACAACACTGAATACTAGATGTTGCACAAAAGATGTCAAAGTCCTGGTTTTTAGAAAGGAATTAAAGTTGGTACCCAGAAGTTAATCAAATAATTACATTAATAATTCAACCCAAGTACTCTGTGACAGAAACTTGATTCTATGAGGGGTTATAACAAAGAATGCTTACATATCCCAGAAGGTCCTGTCTAAACTGATTTTGAACTGAGATAATAGATAAATGGGAATTAACTAGGCAAAGGAAGTGGTGTCTGGAAAACTTGGAGTGTGGGAAACTGTGTGAGATGGGTCTGCGAGCCACAAATATTAGCACATATGAAGAATTTAAGTCTTTGTAATAGATTTATTGGTTGCATTAATAGCCTCAATTTACCACACCTCCCTAAAGCCATGGCCTTATTCTTCTGCCTGCCTATAGTGGTTCTGATTCTGAGTTTGCCATATGTCTTGCTTTGGTCAACAGGACAGTAGCAAACTGGACCCAAGCAGAGACTTGAAAAGGCATTTGTACTTAGCTACTTTCATTTCCCCTGTCCTGAGAAGATTCTTGGGCTACCCTATTGAATGTGGGAATGTGGACAGAGATGAGTTACCCAGTTGTCTCCACTGAGGCCTACCCACACCAGCTGACCTGGGACTTCCCTTCCAAGATCAGCAGAGAAACCTCACTGTTTCATAACCAGTGAATGAATCCTGCTAAGCCTTGCTCACATCAGCAAAGCTCCTCAGTTGAGCTCAAAAGAACAATCAAATCCTCAGATTTGAGAGTTAAATATATATTTAATGTCTTAAGCAAGTAGGCTATGTGGTTGTTACACAGCATAAATATCTCTATAGATAACTGATAAAGTTGTAAATGTAAAAAACTGATATGCAGTAATACATGGTATGGAAAAGAGTGGAGTGATTTTCAGGCTGTTGTAGTAAGAGCAGCTTGGACTAAGTGATAGTGACACTGAAGACAAGGCTACAGAATCAAGGCAATTTGGATTTAATTCTCTAGAAAATGGTGAGCTACTAAAGTTTTTCAAGCAGACAAATAGTGACATGAACATAGCTCTACTAATTTAGAAAAATTAAGTTGGCCATGTTTACATGAATGGATTACTGTAGAAACAGACTAGAGGAACGGAATACAAGAACAAAACAATGAAAGGAGGAAAAAAACACATTAAATGCCAGGGAACTATCTCTTCACAACATAATATTTAATGAACAGCCTCATACACTGAAACCATTCTGAGGCCTATATTCAATAATAGGTTTTTGCTCTTAAAAAGTTGTTCTTTATAGATGTAAGTAATTTAATTAGTGGCCCTTTTGACAGCCCAACCTCAATTAGTTGGCAGAGGAAATGGAATGGAATCCATGGATTTAAAACATGATAAATTAATTCCAAGACTTTTTCCATTCAATGGTGTTATGGATAAGAAATTAATATAAAATATACATAATTTAAAGGGTATAGAGTTTCTGTTCGTCCATTTCCCTATTGTTGGCAAAGACTTCTGGAGATTAAGAACCTAATCTTGTCAACAGATTACTCTTTTTTGGCTTTACAAAATTTTCTCATCCCCATTCTCACAAGCATAATAGAAATCATACCCCATAATATATAGACACACATTATGTTCTCATATTCTCTTAGGAGCTATTTAACTACTCCATAATATTCATGGGTATAAATGGAATAAAAACTGTTTAGGAGAATGAACAATGTGTTTTAAGCTTACCTCTATTTGAATCTAATTTCTCCACTTTTGCAAAACTCCCATTTCCTCTTGCTTGAAGACATCATAGCAGGAATTCTTTGAAAAGCATCATTCCAGCAATTCTTCCCTTTTCCTCCTACATTGATATTTTTCTGTCTTTCTCCTGTATAATTGAAATCAGTGTACATATATACAGTTATGTCTAAATTCTCATTCTCTTGTTCTGTCTTCCCTGTCACTTATCTGTCCATTGCTTGGTTGTATTTATTGAAAAACTTTGAGGGGGTTATCTATTCTTGTAGTTTCTAATTCCCTCTTCCATTCTCTTTAAAAACCACTCCAGTTAAATGTTTGCATCTATCACCCCATCTAACTACTCTCATCATGTTTACCCCGACCGCATTGGTAAATCCAACAGCCACTATCAGCAGCACATCGCCCCTTTGATGTATTTTCCTTACATTTTATGCCACCCATTCCTTTGTGTTTTATTCTTCTTCACTAGTTTCTCTTTCTCAGTCTTATTGGATTCTCTTCTTCTCTCCAACCTCCTAACTTTGGAGGATCCCACAGCTTTTCCCTGGATCTTTTCTTTACTTTCTTTGCTCATGTCTTTGGTGATCTCATTCAATCACATGGATTTATATATAACCCACACAGCAACGGCTCACAAAATTTTATTTCTAGCTCATTCCTCTATCCCAATTACAATATTTGTATCTCTGCCTACGTAACTATCCACTTGAATGTTTAATGAACATTTCAAAATCAATATGCTCTAAAATAAACACAAGGGTACTCCACTTGCATCCAACCTTCTACATATCAATTGATGGGAACTCCATCCATCTAATTCTTGGGGAGAAAAATAAAAAAAAAAAATTACCCTGTATCCATCTTCTCAGTAAATCCTGACATATATCCAGAATCCCATGACTTCTCTTCATCCCCACAGCTACCATCCTGGTGCGGATGAACTACTGCCATTTATCACTTGAATTACTGTGATACCCTCCTAATTGGTTTCCACTTTTGTCTTCTGACAGTCTGTTCTTAACACAGCAACCAGAGTGATGCTTTTAACATTTAAGATAAATCATATTATTCCTCTATTCAATGACTCCATTTTCATGCAGACTGGAAGCATTTTTTTAAAAAATTAAATAGATCTTATTCCTGTACCTGAGTCCAATTATCTCTCTAAATTCATTTCCTGATATCACCCGCCTCCACTCAGTGCATCTGTAAGGTCTTCTTTCTTTTCTTTACCGGTAAATATGATGACCATACTTCTCACTTTAAGGGCTTTGCTCTAGCTATGTTCTCTGGTTAGAATATTCTCCCTCCACATATATACATAGCTAATTCTATAACTTTCTTTGAATTTCTGATCAAATGTCACCTTCTTAATGATGACATTTAATGGCGCAGTCTAACTCCTTTCCCTAAATCCTGGTACTCTTGATTACCCCATTTCACCCTTTTTGCACACAGTATTTACTGTCTATGAACACACTAAGTAATTTCCTTATTTATTATGTTTATTATTTATTTTATCTTTCCCTTCTCTTGAAAGTAATAACTGTAAGGTCAGAAATCCTTGTTCCATTCCATGAATAAACATAAAAAATACTAAGTAAATTAGTAAAAAATAATATCATGCTGACTCTGGCAAAATGCACATTTCAACTCTGCTGTTCTACCTTTCTTCTTATATTTATCATGTATGAGTGCAAGTCCTTATGTGTTATTCACATTCTCCCTATATTTTGTTTAAGAGTTGTTCTATGCTTAGACAGTGAATCCTCAAAAGCCGAGTGAACTAGATTGCAGAATATTTCAGCTTTTCATGCTCTGACCCCTGGTTCTCATCTAGACATAGCATTGATTATTGTAAATGCAAAATTAAGGATAGAAAAAGGAATCTTAAAACAATGAAAATAGATGAATAAATAAACACGTATAATTAAGTATTGGGCAATTCCCTTCATTAGACAATACCAAATGAATGGCAGCTAATACAATAAATCCAAATGGTGGAAAGGAGTTTCTCTTTCTTCACTTGCTTATTTTCAATATTTTAGTATTCAACATTTAACAACTTTTAAAATGTGATCTGTTCTCATATCCACATGCAATTAAATGCACATTGTGTACTTATTTTATATAGAAAACTAGATTCTGTGGCAATTTAGCTAGTTAGTTGAAAATAAAAGCAGTATTTGAAACTTCTTCACTACAGTGATTCTAAATTTTTTTTATCACATACGTCCAAAGGATGTGGTTCCTGGTGTTCACTTCTCAAGGACCATGTTATTGTTATTTTTACTTATCCATTTTTCTGGTAAATTGTCCTTTGTAGCACATATTATTTACCTCTTTCCAGTTTCTGTCTAGAGTTCTGTCATTTGGTCTAGAGTCTTCATAAATTACTCATGCTAGAAAAAGAAATTAAATTGATAGACCTTAACTTACTCAAAATTTTAACTAATTTATTTAAATTATGTATTAATTTAAAGCATGTCTCAAATGTCCACATATATCATTATTTTTATAAATACAATACATTCCTATAAGTGGAAGAAAGAGCACATTTAAGTGATCTTATACAGTGATCATTCTTTATGCAAATAAATACAAAACATTTTGATAGTGGTAATACTGATTAAATTAGATGCTCAAATTCACTTATCTAATATTGCCTTAACCAGCTGCATTTTAACTATGATGAGTTTTATAGCATAGGAATATTGGGTAAAGAACTGAAATTTGATATTTTTCATGAAGCTTGCACCAGCTGATTAGTAAGAGACTGCCTCTCACTGCCTGAAATGTGGCTTGATATCAGCAAACTTGTGTTAGTGGGCTTAAGGAAGCTTAAATATAAAATAAGTTTATTCTTCATTGTTTTGTTGACTTATCATGTCATTGAAGTGGGGCCATCATGCCATTTTTCTTTCTTCCCATTTATTTATTTTTAAAGTGGTTATAGTGTTACTTTTCAACAACTGTTTGTGCTCAAATACTAAGTAAATAAATAGTAATAACCCTATTAAGATATTATTCTGTAAAAGTAAAGTGCTCAAAAATCTAATTTCTCTTATCCCTGATAGAAGGTTTACTTAACTAATGTTCTATTTTTAAAAGAATTCTGCAACATACAATCCATTTAGCTAAATATTCTCTATAACTTAATACAGTTCCAGGTGTGGTTTGGGTTATTCTTTTTAGTCTAACAAACAAAAGAAGTGTTTTAAATGTTTTTAGAGCATAGGGTCCTGGGAACAGATAATGGATATCTAGTGTTTTGAAGAATTGCTTAGTCAGTTTTAAAATACATACTTGTAAACCAAGGGAAAGATTTCATTCAGTCATGGCGAAAGGAGGATGGAAAGCATGGATATCTGATGAAACAAGTTTCATGAGTGGGTTTAGACTTAGAGAACGTGTTTGTAGGTATAATGTAGAATGTCAATTCAAAGGGCAAAACTGAGGAAGCAAAGGAGTGATTGCAGAGAAAGTCTTAGGACACACACTGGGGTCAAATCTAGATACAATTTAAGGTGGAGGAGAGAACTAAATAAGACCATGACTCCAACTCAAAACCACTTCTCTGAGGAGTGTACATAAGCAGGAAAATGTGAGGCTGTACATAAGTAACTTTTCTGTGAAAGAAGGAGTGAAATAAAACACTGCAAGTAAAAGGGTAAAGATGTAGGAAGAATGCTGTTTGAATGCTACGACAGAAGGATAAAATGGTTATCAACAGGCTAATGTAAAGCAGAATGAACTACCTTTACAATAAGACCATTTTTCAAGTATGTCTAGAATATACTGTTTTCTTAGTCTCTGTGTTCCCTATTATTATCAACTAGAGGCCCAGTGCATGAAATCCATGCACTCAGGGCGTCCCTCAGCCTGGCCTGTACCCTCTTGCAGTCCAGGAGCCCTTAGGGGATGTACAACTGATGGCTTAGGCCCAGTTGGACATCCTTAGTGCTGCCGCACCAGCCTTGAGCCTGGCTTCTGGCTGAGCAGCACTCCACCTGTGGGAGTGCACTGACCACCAGGAGACAGCTCCTGCATTAAGCATCTGCCCCCTGGTGGTCAGTGCAGGTCATAGAAGTGGTTGAGCAGACTTAGCATATCATTAGCATATTACGCTTTGATTGATTGAACAGACAACCAGATGACTGGACACTTAGCATATTGGGCTTTTATTTTATAGGATATCTAGCACTTTAATTACTATTTAGATATTTTTATAAATGTTGTCCTTGAATCTTTAGACATTTTGGGAAACCTGGCATGCAAAATGACTGGAATTGTTTGAGTGATTGCACCCTCCACGCTACGCAGGCCACATGTCAGGCACATATGATGCCCAGATCCAGATGTCTCCCTTAAAAGGCCCATTGACAAACTAAAAGCATCCACAGAGAATTAGCAAGATATTGAGGGCTCTGACCAGGCTAACTGAAAAACAATATAAGAAAATAAAGCTCTTCTTTCTAGAGAAACAAAGAATTAGAAAGACTCTTAAAGGTCATCTGGTCTAACTGCTTGATACTAGAGCTTTCAGATCCTCCATCAGATGCAACACAGAAGTTTTCATTGTCCTTGCTGAGACTAACCCTCGCAATGAATTATTTTCCTTCTCTCTCTAGGAAAAAAGAATCTGTAGTTGAAACAGCCAGATTGGGGGAATATAATTCCCTCTTTCTTTCTCTAAAACTGTGATGTTGTGATTCAGCTATATAACAAGTGTCTCTCTTTTCAGAAAACTGTGTGTGCATGTGTATTGTTTTTTGCCTAGTTTTCCAGAACCTAATGTTTTGCCCCACTCTGTATACCCTGACTTTATTTCTCTTCACTTCACAGTATAGTCAGGCTACTCTCATCACTCCATTCTGTATGTTCATTTGGGCAGATTGTTCTCATTCTGTCCTGGTGGCTATTTTGGGTTTCCCTCTATGTAACAAACCATTCCAATACTTAGTGCCTTAAAACACCTTAATTTTTTATTCTCAAGATTCTGTAGATCAGGAATCCAGAAAGGATTCAGCTGGGATGTTTTTGCTTCATTTGGCTTCATTAGGGATCATTCATTTAAGCCACCTTTCAATATTAGAACATAAAGAGTACATTTTTTATAATGGTTTTATTACATTATCTTTTATGGAGGTATAAATCTATTTAACCTGTCACTTACTGATGGGTATTTAGATTGTTTCTGAATTTTTCACTATTGCCACATTGCTGTAATTAATACCCTTTGCCAACTCATTTGGCTCTCTGTTTTATAAAGTTCTACAAGAAGAACTGCTGAATAAAAATATAAGTAGATATAAATTTTAGTACAAATGAATATATCAAGCAATGAAAGCTGGGCAAGCCAGGACCAGCATAGGAGTATGACCACTTTTTCATCTTTTCTCCATTTTTACTGTGGCAGTAAACTGTATCACTGTTTTTCATTTGCATTTATTTGAATATTAATGAGGTTGAGCATGATTTTTATCTTTAGCTAGAGGCCCAGTGCACAAGATTTGTGCACTGGAGGGAGGGTCCCTCAGCCCAACCTGCGCCCTTTTGCAGTCCAGGACCTATCACTCCTTACTGCCTGCCTGCAGCAGCGGTGGGAGAGGTTCAAAAGCCATGAGCCCAACTTCTGGCTGAGCAGCACTCCCACTGGGGGAGCACACTGACCACCAGGGGGCATCTCCTGCATTGAGCGTCTGCCCCCTGGTGGTCAGTGCGCATCATAGCAACCAGTCATTCCACTGGTCAATTTGCATATTTCATTTTTATTTTATAGGATAATCATTTGTAGTTTTTCCCCCTGAATTTTCTCTTCGTATAGTTTTTCCCCCTATTTTTATTGGGATGTTTTATTTTATAGCTGTAAGCAGTGGGATATACCATACTTATCCATGTATAAGATGCTAATTATTTCTAAAATTGTTAGACTGTAAATCAAGGGACATCTTATACACAAAAGTCACAGGTGGGTAACTGCCCATACCTTGTCAAACAGGCTCCCTCCAATCACCAGCCTTATTGTTACTGAAGTCAGCTGACGCCATAACTTGATGTGGAGGTGGAGGTAGAGAGTATGCAGATACAACAGTGACCGGAGCATTCCGAGCCCATAAAGATGTCAAAAAATAAAAAGATAAATACCGGTAAGCAATTGTCTTACTCTGCAAAATTCAAACTGAATGTAATCAGCTATGCAAAATATCATGGAAATAGAGCTGCAGAGAGACAATTTGGACCTCCTCCCACTGAGTGTGACCAGACAGTGGAGAAAACAGGAAGAACAGCTCCTTAAGATGCCAAAAAAGAAGAAGGCCTTAAGAGGAAAACCAGAAAAATGGGCAAACTTGGAGCAGAGGCTTAAGACTTGGATTATGGCACAGCACCAGTGTGGTTTGTATGTGTCAACCAAGCTTATTCAATATCAGGCAAGAATGTTTGCAAGTGAAATGAACATGTTGATTTTACCGGAAAGGAAATCTGGTGCTTCAATTCATGAGGAGAGAAGGGTTGGCCATGAGAACACAAAAAAAAGTTAGTTCAGAAAATGCCACCAGTTTATGAGGATGATCTCACATACATAGACAGTGACTCAGAAGACAGAAGTTATACAATAGAAATTGAAGAAATTAATATTCCTGGAACTAATAGTGAAGAAGAGAGCAGTGACACAGAAAAATATTAAGTGTTTGACAACTATCCTATCTAATAAAAGAGAAACACGGAGTGCGGGGTCACAACCTCCCTATCTGCCCTACTCTGTTCATGACAGGGGAAGGCACCCCAACCCCCTGATCAGCCCTGCTCTGTGCCTGATAGGGAGGAGTTCCCCAACCCCCTGATCAGCCCTGCTCTGTGTGTGACAGGGTGGAGCCGCAACCTCCCAATCGGCCCTGCTCTGTGCGTGACAGGGGGCGGCACCCCAACCCCCCAATTGGCCCTACCCTGAGCGTGACTTAGGGTGGCACCCCAACTCCCCAATCGGCCCTGCTCTGAGCCCAACCAGGGGCTGCGGGGCAGGCACCTAGGGATTGGGCCTGCCCTCTGCCACCCGAGAGCGGGCCTAAGACAGGAGGTCGTTATCTCCCGAGAGGTCCCAGACTGTGAGAGGGCACAAGTGGGGCTGAGGGATACGCCCCGCCCCCCGCCACCAGTGCACAAATTTTTGTGTACTGGGCCTCTAGTCCTATATAATAAAAGGCTAATATGCAAATTGTCCCCACAGGCGGGAGTTCGACCAACCAGGAGTTAGATGTGCACTGACCACCAGGGGGCAGTGGAGAACATGGCGGGCGGCAACGATGCAGCACTGGCAGCGGGCAGCAGTGGAGGCGCTGCTGGCCCTAATGGGCCCCGATAAGAGTGGGACCGTGGCAGGATTGTGGAGCAGGTGAGCGGGTGAGGCCAGGCCATGGTGGGTGCGAAGGGAGGCCCCAGCCAGCAGCCACTAGGGACCCTACCTGTGCATGAATTTCGTGCACTGGGCCCCTAGTATACAAATAAAGATATTAAATGTTTGACAACTGTAGTAAAATAATTTTCAAAAAATAAATTCTGTTTTAACTTTATTTATAATGAATTTTTTCACACAAAAGTGTTTTAAAATATTTGGAGGAAAACTCGCTTCTTTTTAAAAATAACTTCTGATTTTGGTGTTATGCTCCTCAATATTATAAAAACATTTACCTATATTTTCTTTCAGTATTTTTGTTGCTTTATGTTTTATATAAACATTCAATCTATCTGGAATTTAGTTTTGTGTGTGCTAAGAGAGCAATTTTTAATAGACTTTTTCTCAAATTAATAGCAATCTAATTAAGTATAATTTTTTTAATAATGCATATTTTCTCAACTAACTTGGGAAATCAAATTCTGTACCACAATTGCTTTGTCTCTTCTTTCAAAGACATAAACTGCTGTAACTTCTCTAGCTATAGAATACGTTTTAGTATCTGTGACCTAGCTTTCTATATTATTGTCAAAGTTTCTTGCTATTCTTGACAATTCGTTCTTCAAAATGATACAGGAAAAACATTGAGAGTTGTCTTATACAGAGTCATACTTTTTATTTAGTTAAATTTATAGATTAATTTAGGAAAATATAAATTTGTATAATATTGAAACTCCCCACCAAAAACAATATTATGATTGTTTTATTTTGTACTTATATACATATTCCCTTATAGTCCTAAGTTTTATGGAGTTATTTATATAGTTGTTTTATTTTTATAGTGCAATAATTTTTCTATTATATTTTATTATCTTTTCTCTCTTATTAGTAGAGTATAAGAAAGCTATCAGTTTTTTAGATTATCAAATTTTGATTAACCAAATATTGAACCACTTTAATGATTTAACTAATTGTTTCTTTTAACTTTTCAGTTGCTTAATAAATTTTCTATTTCTATTTCTATTCCTATTTAAGGTAAACGTTTATATTATGTTCAAATAATGATCTTTTAGGATCTATCTTTGAATGATCAATGCTACTGATAATCTATTTTTACTTTAGTGTTTTATTATATGGATTAGATTCTCTTAGATAATGTTAAATAACTTTTAACTTACTTAATACTTATAAAATGTATTTCGTAAAAACGTTAAATTTTGTTGGTGTTGGTGAGTTATGACATGCTAACAGGCACTATAATGATTACAACTGTGTGGAATAAAAGTTAAGAATAGCTTGTCACTTGCTGAACCAGTTTGGCTAAGTGGATAGAGCATCAGCCTGTGGACTGAAGGGTCCCAGGTTTGATTCCGGTCAAGGGCATGTACCTTGGTTGTGGGTGCATCCCCAATAAGGGGTGTGCAGGAGGCAGCTGATCGATGTTTCTAACTCTCTATCCCTCTCCCTTCTCTGTAAAAAATCAATAAAATATATGTTTTAAAAAAGAATAGCTGGCCACTTCCTAAATAAAACTTGGACTTCCAATGTGCAATGTACTTAGCAGTATTTTTAGGAAATCATATGACTTAGAAAAAGAGCATTGACTTATTTTGAAAAACTGATGTTTCCATTTGAGATCGGGGGATTATGATTTTTTGTTTGTTTTGGTTATTTTCCTTGTCATTTTTTGGCTGAAAATAAGTGTTTTAAAGAAAAATAGAGCAAAGATAGACTAGTAGACAAGGCAAGAACTGAAATTAATAAAGAAGCCACAGATAGTACTTGAATGAATTCATGAGTGCTGACCAAATAATGAGCAAAAAAAGGAAAAAAGGCATGTGTAACTTGAGGGAATGGGCCATGTCTCTCTTGTTTTACTATTTCATTCTAGCAATTGGTAGTATGACTGCACATAGAAAGTGCTTAATAAATGTTGTTAAATGGATGAATGAATGAATGAGTGAGTGCTCATCTTCAACCGAAATGTCAAGTCTGTCCACCACCAGGTAATTCCCACAGGTGCATTAAGATCTAGTGCTAACATTCTCACTTTCAGTCCTAGTGAACATCTGGGTCAGCAGCTTCTTCCCCATAACTGAGAGCTCTAATTACATTTTAGGGCAGTATCTGGTGGGAGAGGGGGAATTGTAGTCAAAACAAGAAAGATAATTACCCAGTTAAACTGAACAGGTTCTTGTTGTTGCAAGCATTCTTGTCCCACTGAGGTTTTTTTAGATTTTTTTTTAAATAGAAAAGTATGCTTGTTGATGAGGAGGGACATTTGAAACTATTATTGGTTCAAAGTTGCTGCTCTCCATCCTATATAATAAATGGGTAATATACAAATAGACCAAATGGCACAACAAACAAACAACCAATTAAAGCGTAATATGCTAATGTATGCTAAGGTTGCTCAACTGCTCACTATGACATGCACTGACCACCAGGAGGCAGATGCTCCAACTGGTAGGTTAGCTTACTGCTGGGGTCTGGCTGATCAGACTGAGCGAGATGGGCCAGACACACCCTGGAGCCCTCCCGTGCCCCTGCCCAACCTGATCGTGCACTGGTGGGGTCCCTCAGTCTGGACTATGACCTTCCCCAGTGCACAAATATGGCCTCTAGCCATAATATAATACTTTAAACAAAAGGAAACAGAAATGCATCTATCATGTAAATCCCAATACCCTTTCTCTGAAACAAGACGACAGAACTGCTCACATGAAATACTTGAGTATGGAAAGTTACTATCTGTATCACACCACAGGAGAAAGGCCTCAGTTAAGACTGGAAGAAATGTGAGTGACTAAGATCTCTACATTGAAAAGCACATTTCTAAGCCTCAGTAACTTGGTAATGCTTAAATACAGATGTTTAACCAGGAAGGTTTGGAGTCAGAAATGCACTGATGATTCAACCAAGCTCTAGGGAACTCTTTTTAAATGTCACAATATTATACTTTTACATAAGCAGAGATACAACATCAAAAAATACTAATTACAACTAAAAGTTTGGAAAAGCTAAAACAAAATCCTGTGACAACAAAAACCGTGTAAGGAGGTTTCACCTACTCTGATGTACAATAGCTATGGGCTTCTTTAATGCATTTCATATGGTGCATTAGTTCCCACATCCCAGATTACTGAAATGCCTATGACTGATGTAAGTAAACTTTTGTATAGACTTTTTCTTTTACTAAATTTTGTCATATATTAAAAAAAAATGTGGAGATAGAAAACTAGGTTCTACACTTAGCTCTGATCAGCTCAGTGCTATTGAACAGTCATTTATGTAGCTTAATTTCTCTAAATCCTAAATATAAAATGAACCAGTTTGTCTCTAAAGTTGATCCAAACAGCCTTTCTCAGCTTGGTAAGGCTGAGTGGAAGTGGACTTTGATGTGGTTGAATATTGAAATTGAATATTTTAGCAGGGGATAATTGAACTCATAGGTGCTAAATCTACAGAATCCTTAGTTAAGCAATCTAATTAAGGGGAATAATAGAGTAAGGCATAGATTGAGACAGGAATATGATTAGGAAAAGAAGTGAGATATTCTATTTGGGCCAAAAAAGCTTACGGTTTAATGTCACTCTACTTAGCAGGTTCATTTAGGGCACTCAGAGCGACTTTATTTGGATGTGTGTTTGAGGGTTGGATGGAAGAGAGTTGCAAACAAAAATGCTATATCAATCCTAAAGAATCGGATATACCCCTCTACCAGAGTTATCTTGGCCTCGCTGTCAAACTTATAATTCTCAGCAACATCTGAAAAGATTCCAAATCACCGGTTCTATTAGCTGGGTTTGGCTGAGTCAAATAAGAGTACCACCTGCTCCACGGTGGACTGTAATGAGGTCATTGCAACGGACTGGGAAGGGACCATGTATAATGACTTTACCTAGGTGACCCACTGACTTTATCTATATGACCAGGCAACAACAAAACAGCCCTAAAATGGACTCTGCTCAGCTGGTTTGTTTCCTCGGCCATGTCAGTGGCCAGGCTGGGCTGTGGGTACAGTCTGTTCGAAACGCTGCTGGAGGATAACTGCTGGGACGTTCTGAATCAGCCATGCCAGCGTGAGCTGGTTGTGTTCTGTCAACGTGCCCACCACCCTCCCTTCAAATTCTGTGGCAAAACGGTGGAATGTGGAAAACTCAAGTAGGAGGGAAAGGCTCTTTTTATGTGATTCAGATTGGGCCATTTATTATGCCAGGAGGTTCCTGGCAGACCTGAAGATTAATAGAAAATTCTCACTTGGAATCTCAATGGAAAATTTCCCAGTCACCCCAGGAAAAGGTCTACGCTGCACTTTCACACTTGCACACTTGGGATATAAGAAAGGGGAGAGGGAGAAAAAGCCAGGAGGAGAAGGGCAAAGGTTCAATATATGTAAATGTTTCTACATAAGTTGATATAAAACACATGACTCTGAATGACTTCCAAAATGCTTGAATCCTGTAAGACATACAAAAAAAAGAATGATCTGAGCACCATCTGTTTGTCCTTTTGGTACATGTGGTAATGGTCACTTATCTGACTACCTGTGGATATGGAAATGCATTTGAAATAATGAAGGACCCTCTGCTCTATTATCATGACAACTACCAGTGACATTTGTAACCTTAGCAGCGGGTTAGTAACCATTTATGTCCACTCCCATTAAGAATTTTACCTCTTTTGACACATCCATTTGGTTCTGTTTGAAAGAGAAAATCATTAGTCTGACCTAAAACCACAAATGAAGACCAACTTTTCTCAAGTAATTTGCATACGCTTAACTATTTATGAGTTCCCTGCTGAGCATCAAAGGTGGTTATCAATCTACCTATACCCTAAACTTCTAGAGAACATTCAGTTTATGTTAAAAGCAAGCTCAATTCCCTGTGAAATGAAACTTGAGGTCAGAAGCATATTAGGCAGTACTTTCTTTTCCTTGGAGAGCATTTAGGCATTTTTGCAATGAATAAAGTTTATCCATTCATTCAACAGGTATTTATTAAGTAGCTACAATGTGCTGAGCACATAGTCTAATATTGGAACATGTTCCGGTCTCAAGAGAGTAGCCTATTAAAATCAATCTTATTTACCATCATCTACTCTTTCACCAGCATTCACAATCATTCCCTCCTCTAACCATAATTCAGTTTGTCATTTGTTGATAGATGGGGTAGATGACAAAATTTGGCAAAATACAAAACATGGAATATCTCTTATATGAAGCACGTGTACTAGTTGAATATTGGTTCTTTAAACGTATTCAATATAGTCTGCAATAACAGCACTTGAATGTACTTATCTCTTTCACTTGCATATTTATTTCAAGTTTTCATGTTTTGAGCTTCCATCTTATCTGAAACAAAAGCAGCAGTTAATACTGTTGTATTTAATATCATTTCAGTGCCTATAGTTGTGAGGCAGCAATCTCGAGGAAATAACTGCTGTTGCTAGTAAATAAGTTATTCATTGTTTTGTTGAAGGAGTTACACTTCCAACACGCAGAGCCGTACACTTTATTTATTTTAAATTTTTTGACACAAACGACTTGCCATCTTAATCTGGAAGTACATCAAAAACAAGAACATTAGAATCTTTGTCCAAGCTACTAATGCTCAGCATATTTTCTGAAATTACATGGGTCAAATAGCAAGATGATTGTTTAGAAAGTACAGAATAGCATCAGAGAGATTTGGGGAAAGAAAATTTTATTTCTGACCACTAATGACTCCTGACATCTCTAGTTCACAGCAAGAAAAATATTTTAGAAACAAAATAAAAATATGTTTACTGATGCCTTTTTCAATTAGCCCTTGTTTTTAGTATAAAAAATAGAGTACATGTGGGTTTTTACTTCAAAAATACATAGAGTCTATTGAATTCCAGCTGACAATGCTGACGGCAATTTTAAGATTTTCCATTATATGATGAAAATGGTATTTACATTACTTTGCATCATATTTCAGTGCTGTATAATTATCAAATAAACTACTTAGGAGTTATATGGGGGGAGAGTGGGAGGAAAAAACCTTAAACCACCTTCCTGGGGTTTTGTTTGTTTTTCTTTTCTCTTTTTTTTTTTTTTTTTTTTACAAAGTGTTTATAAAATGGGCAAGTCTAGGGGAACTTTCTAATTTGTGGATGGCGGTGCCAAGCTGTGCCTATACAGTTTTATGACTGCTTAGTTCCAAAATGTATAAACACATTACCCTTCTGCAAAACAAGTGCCCAGGAGAAGGCGATGCAAAAGAAATGAAGCAGAGGAAAATATATCGCACCAGGTTTTCTTGTGTGTGGGTTTTTTTACATTTAATTTAAAATTGGTATAAAGTGATTTCAGCTTTGAAGAGGTAGTGACTGCCTTCCACTTGCTGTTTCCTTTTCCTCACTTACTCTCAGGTACACTTGACCAACAAACCAATCCTACACAACTTCTAAGAAAGTCTTCACAAGCAGGTACTGAAGGAAGATATGGTCTCTCCTCTGAAAGTTCCTATTACTTACTTTGAAGCTAAATGATTTTTTGGTTTGAAGGGAGAGAGAGAGAGAGAGAGAGAGAGAGAGAGAGAGAGAGAGAGAGAGAGAGAGAGAGGATGAGAGAGAGATAGATTCCTCCTAGTCTTAATTTTGCTATGCAAACGAACTTTTCAAGAGGAACAGCAAACTTCAGCTATTTGCCATCAAAACTCTTGCTACAGCAGCTTCCGAATAAAATGTCTGCAAGTGAAATTGTCTTAAGTATCATACATTTTAGAATAATGTATATGTCTAAACAGTTGGTAGGCAACAGAAAGAAAATTCCAGTTTGAAGGTTTTTGGGCTGAAACCCATGATGTGTGTGTGTGTGTGTGTGTGTGTGTGTGTGTGTGTGTGTGTGTGAAATTCCATGAAATCTGTGTTAATATAAAATACATGAGGAGGTATTCAAGAAAGCTTTTGACACATAGTAGAGCTTGACTAACAGAAGTTGGATTTGAACATGAGTGTTACAGGGTCTCAAGGTGTTCTATTTTTTTCTGAGAAAAATAGCAGTGTACTCCCACTTGTCTGCTTCTTGTCCAAAGCAGAGCGGTTAGCCTAGGAAACTTTTACTCTCATAGCAACTCTACTGGGAATGTGCCATGAAAACAGCCAGCAACACAGACTTTGTTCATGAATGTGAGAGGGGCTTCAAGACACATTGCTATTGCTCTTCTTCCTCTTTTACAGCACAAACAAAATTATTCAAACAGTATTTGGCTGCCACCTTTTCTGTGTCTTTACCTTCCATTTACTCCTCAATGCATTAAATAATCTGCTCACAGAGTGTCTTTTGCCTTCACTCCTCATGGAAATTATTCACTTCAGGTCTGTCCGTGGCCAATGAAAAGATCTGCTTCCATGACTCACTTTTTAAGATCCATGTGAAACATCACCTTCTCTTTGAAAGAGACCTTAATCTCTGAGCTGTTTTAGTTACTTCCTTCTTTGTTTTGCTTATGGCTTTCTTATAGTTACCTTCAGTTGTTATAATTTATCTGTGTTCATAGTGGCTGCTCTAACCAGACTTTAAAAATATATTTTATTGATTTTTTTTTTTTACAGAGATGAAGGGAGAGGGATAGAGATCTAGAAACATCAGTGAGAGAGAAACATCAATCAGCTGCCTCCTGCACACCCCCTATTGGGGATGTCTCCCCAACCAAGGTACATGCCCTTGACTGTAACCGAACCCGGGACCCTTCAGTCCACAGGCCGACTCTCTATCCACTGAGCCAAACCAGTTAGGGCTCTAACCAGACTTTAGACTCTTTAAAAGCAAGAAATGTTACATTCACTTTTGTAGCACTAATATATAGTAGATATACTGACCATATTGCAAAGTCAAAATAGATACTATTGAATGTGTGAATAACGGACAGATCTCTGACCAGTTTTAGAAGAGCCATTTTTTGTTCTATGATGGAATATTATGCTCTATCATTTACATTAGGAAAAGGAATCAAAAGATGCCAATGGTTTTTAGACATGGATTTTTCTTACTAGCATACAGCTTTGTTGGAATGCCATTTTTATTGGGTTAAACCTCTGCTCCAACATGCATGAAACTAGTAACATTAAACATCTATGAACAGGATACTTTAATGACTCCTTTTGCATTATATAATCAAAGAAAACCTCTGGGGATAGTCTTACATTTTCAACATGCTTTATTTTTCCAATATATTCCACCAATACATTCCATTCCATAAAAGATAGTGGTCTCTGACATGTTTGAAGTACAATTACTTTACTGAATGATCTGAAGGTGAGGAAGAAAGGAAAGGAGGAAGGAAGAAAAGAAGGAAGGAAGGAAGGAAGGAAGGAAGGAAGGAAGGAAGGAAGGAAGGAAGGAAGGAAGGAAAGAAGGGGGGAGGGAGGGAGGGAGGGAGGGAGGGAGGAAAAGGTCCCTAAATATATTTCTATTTCTTTATCAGAATAGAGAAAGTATTTTAAATTATAAATTCAGATTGATTTGATATTTGATGGCATATATGTTTGAAACAACATACAATAAAATGAATACTTTTTAAAAGTATAAAGCTTGCCCTAACAGATTTGGCTCAGTGGATAGAGCATCGGCCTGCCGACTAAAGGGTCCCAGGTTCGATTCCGGTCAAGGGCATGTACCTTGGTTGTGGAGACATCCCCAGTAGGAGGTGTGCAGGAGGCAGCTGATCGATGTTTCTAACTCTCTATCCCTCTCCCTTCCTCTCTGTAAAAAATCAATAAAATATATTTTAAAAAAGTATAAACCTTATACACACCGCTACACACACACAAACACACACACACAGAGACACACACACAACAACCACTTTGAGAATTTTGAAAAATTAATACAATGCTTACTTAAACTACTACTGGGTTCAACAACAACATATCAAAATGACAATATTAGAGAGATTACTTAGGTAAACACTGCATATTAAAACTTAAACATGAAATCTAAATCCCAGTGAGGTGGAACCCTCATGAATGAGATTAAGTGTCCTTATAAGAGGAGAGCAGAGAGCTGGCTTTCTTTCCACTATGTGATGATATGAGAAGTCAGCTATCTGCAATCTGGAAAAGGCCCCTCACCAGAACCAAGCCATCCTAACATCCTGATCTCTGACTTCCAGTCTCCAGAGCTATGAGAAATAAATATTTGTTTTTTAAGCCACTCCGTGTATGGGAATTTGTTAAAGCAGCACAAACTAAAGCAATCTAGAGCTCAGACTCAAAAGAATTTAAAGTTTGGGTCAAACCATGAGGTAAGCCACCATGACCTTTTGAAATGGTAGATGAGTGGGAGGACAATTTAGCATGGACAGTGGAAGAGATAGGGGATGAGCTTCAGTCATGACCCTGAGACCACCTGTACAATGAGGCCATCTTCTGTTTATCCTCAGGAAGAAAGTTCTACCAGAACCGCAAAGAAACTGCTTTCTATCCTCTAAGTCTGTGAGACACATAGGAAGAACCAGGATGACGATGAAAAGGACTGCTCAGACCTCCTATTGCGGAAAGCATAGTGACTGCCCTCCTCAGCGGCCACTCTAGTGGATCCATCATATGTGCTTTCATGCCACACTCACCACAGGCTGCTCCCACATAATGAATGAGCACAGCATGGGGTCCAATGTAAGCCCAATCCTATGAGATCCAGGACTCCTTTAAAATGTATCTTTTGCTCAAGAACTCCCCATTGTCACGGCCAAAGCTTTCTTAGATCTTCACAGCCATTTAAGACTACTTCCCTGCCCTCTTTCCTTTTCTTTCTCTATCACAGTTCAGAGCTACCTCACAGTCTGACGATACCCCCAACAAATCTCTGATATGTCTGCTCCTGCCCTGGCATCTGCTTCTCAGAGAACCCAAACTAGAAACCCTCCAAATTTAGGAACAATCATAGGATAATACAATATTAACATTAAAATATTCTCTGAAAAAAATTCAAGTTGATTTTAAAATAAAATCTAAAAAGAATACTAGTGCTCAAAAATCGGACAGAGAAAAGACATAGAGAATTTATCCCAAAGGACTGACATTGAACAAATAAGAAACTGGAATGTTCATAGATTAGAGAAAAAGAAAAGAAAGAGAATTCCTGAGCACTGATAAGAAACCCAAAATTTACAATGAATAATATTCTACTAAATTAATAAAGAAAAGATCCATTATAGTCAGGTATTTTGAAGTTTCAGAATACCAAATATAAATACAAGTGTTTAAACCTTTCATGTGATGGAACACATCAACACTGTGAACTTGAATCAAAATGGCAATGGAGTTCTCAATAAAAGTAGTAGATCCTTAAAAACTGTAAAAGAATGAACTAAAAATTCTGACACACAATAATATTCAGTCTAGATAACTTATTAAAAGTTTAAAGATGCTAATAGCTAGCATTTAAGTCATGGGAATTATTTGAATGATCCTTTTAATCTTTAACAATTCTATGAATAGAGGCAATTAATACCCATTTTACAGATTAAAAATCTGAATCTCAGGGAAGGTGGGGGTGGGTGGGAGGGTGGGAGGAGATTAACTAAAGAATTTATATGCATATATACATAACTCATGGACACAGACAATAGTGTGGTGAAGTCCTGGGGTAGAGGGGAAGAAACATCTGGGTGATGGAGGGGGTCAATGGGGATAAAGGGGGACATCTGTACTACTTTGAACAATAAAGATAAATTTTTAAAAAACTGAATCAAAGAAAGGTTCATTAATTTGCTCAAAGGCACAGATCTAGTAAGTAGCAAAATCAGAATTCAACCCCCCAAAATTGAACTATACTTCATCTCAGTACAAACATTGTAGGTTATAGACATTTTCAGATATACAGTATGAAAATTTATGGTCTATGCACACTTGTTTAAGACGTTTTTAAAAGATATCTAGGGGAAAAATGGAAGTAAACATAAAACAAAACATAACTAACCTAGACAAAATAACTCCCTTCTTCTAAAGATGTCTATGCCTTAATTCCAGGAACCTCTAACTCTGTTCCCTTACATGGGCTGGCAGGAGGGATTTTTGCAGGCATGATGAAATTGAGGATCTTGGGATAGAGGGGTTATCCAGGTGGGCTCAACAGGCTTCCCTACAAGATTGCAGCAGGGAGGCAGGAGAGAGGAAGAGTTTTGAAGATGCTATGCTGCTGCATTTGAAGATGGAAGAAGAGATCACTAAAAGCTGGAAAAGGCAACAAAACAGATTGCCCCTCCAGCCTCCAGAAGGAATGCAGTCCTGCTGACCCCTCTTGGGGTTCTAACCTCCAGGACTACAAAATAATAAATTTCACTACTTTAAGCCTCTAATTGTATAGTAATTTCTTATAATAGCAATA
Organism: Myotis daubentonii; assembly: GCF_963259705.1. NCBI lineage: Eukaryota > Metazoa > Chordata > Mammalia > Chiroptera > Vespertilionidae > Myotis > Myotis daubentonii. Next base: position 158,231,556 of record NC_081842.1, read on the forward strand.
GGAAACTACTACTAGCAAAACAAAGTGTCAGATATATGAGGTCCAAGAAGAAAGACAACTCATCTCAGAAAGCAGTTAAAAGAAGTCCAAGATGCTAGCTTTGTAGAAACCCCAGAAGCAAACCTCTTGGGTTAGAAGAGTTAGACACAGGAATTTTTAAGAGATTGATTTGCAGTAAAATGATATTATATCCTGTGGGTGTTGGGGGAACACAAGATTGAACACAAGAAAGACATAGCAAGAATATCTACACTAATAAAAGAGAAAAATGGTAATTGGCGTATGAGCTACCCTTTTCATTGGCTAATCAGGGCTATATGCAAATTAACTGCCAACAAGATGGCGGCTAATTTGCATATGTAGGCACAATGCAGGGAGGCAAAAGGGAAAGCAGGAAGAAGCCCCCTGCCACTGACAGTGATCGGAAACCCAGGGGGGAGCTAAGAGCTGGGGGGCACGGCAAAGGCGGCCGCCTTTGCCCTGCCCCCCAGCTATGATCGGAGAATCAGGTGCCTTTGCCACCCTGGCCAGTGATAGCAGGAAGTAGGGGTGGAGCCAGTGATGGGAGCTGGGCATGGTCGAAGCTGGCAGTCCCAGGAGCTAGGGGTCCCTTGCCTGGGCCTAAAGTGAAGCCCACGATCACGGGGCCGCTGCAGCTGCGGGTCCCCGCTGCCCGGACTGGACGCCTAGGCCAGAGGCGTTAGGCCTGGGCAAGGGCGGAGCCTGCAACCGCGGGGAGCTGGGGGTCCCCTGCCCAGGCCTGACACCTCTGCCGGAGGCCTCAGGCCTGGTCAAGGGGCCGATCCGGTGATTGGTGATCTGAGGGTGATGAGGGTCAACTCCTCTGGCCGAGGCATCAGGCCTGGGTGGGGGGCGGAGCCGGGGATTGGGGGGATATGATGGTCCCCTTGCCCAGGCCTGAAGCCTGGGTCAGAGGCGTCAGGCTTGGGCAGGGGGTGGAGCAAGCGATCAGAGGGAGATGGGGGTCCCCTGCCCAGACCTGATGCCTGGGCCAGAGGCATCAGGCCTGGGCTGGGGGCAGAACCAGTGATGCGGGGAAATGAGGGTCCCCTGCCCAGGCCTGCGATTGGAGGGTGATGGGGGTCAACGCCTGAGGGCTCCCAGTATTGAGAGGGGGCAGGCTGGGCTGAGGGACACTCCCCCCCCCCCCCCAGTGCACGAATTTCGTGCACCGGGCCCCTAGTATAAAAAATATTAGAAACTCTTGAAAAAAATAATAACTAAAGGAAATGCACTTATATATACAACTTGTGTTGGCATAGAACAATACCCACAACATCACAATGTAAATAGTCTATTGATTTTACTAAAAATAGTAATAGAATGGTATTCAAAAATGAGGAAGTGGGAGCTAAGGTTTATTATGGGAGCAAAGGTTTTATTCAAATGATAAATTCGCCTCTGCCAGTACATAATTAATAGTAATATATAAAATTAGTAAACCAATAAAGAACAGAAAACATATTCAGAGACATAGAAACTATCACTTGAAAAAGAAGGCTGAAAGGAGTTGCTCTTGGTTCTGGGAGATAGGAAGGAGATGGAGAAGAAGGTATATTTTGTTATTTTATTGTTATTATTTTATAGTGTATTGATATTGTTTTATTTTTAACACCACAAAAATTATTTAATACTAGAGGCCCAGTGCATGAAATTCATGCATGGGGGTATGTGTCCCTCAGCCCAGCCAGTACCCTCTCCAATCTGGGACCCCTCGGGGGATGTCCAACTGCCCGTTTAGGCCCAAATGGAATTGGGCCTAAACGGGCAGTTGGACACTCCTCTCACAATCCAGGACTGCTGGCTCCTGACCGCTTGCCTGCCTGTCTGCTTGATTGCCCCTAACTGCTTCTGACTGCCAGGCTTATCACCCCCTAACCACTTCCCTGCTGGCCTGATTGACACCTAACTGTTCCCCTGCCAGCCTGATTGCCCCTAACTTTCCTCCCCTGCAGGCCTGGTCCCCCACAACTGCCCTCCCCTGCAGACCTGGTTGCCCCCAACTTCCCTTTCCTGCAGGGCTGGTCCCCTCCAACTGCCCTCTCCTGCTGGCCATCATGTAGCCACATGGGGGCGGCCATCTTTGGCCACATGGGACGACCATCTTGTGTGTTGGAATGATGGTCAATTTGCATATTACTCTTTTATTAGATAGGATAACTTAAATTTATAAAAGATAACAACAAATAAAATGCAATATTAAAAGATATATAGATGAATATTTAACTGAGATTTTAAGCACAAAACAAAGAAAACACAAAAATGAGATCAGTAAATATGATTCTCTAAAATTTTTGTATTTGTTGAAGTGACCAAAACATATATATTTAGAAACAAATGGAAACAGCAAAAAAAAAAAAACAAACACACACACAACACATATTTGCAGCAAACATCACAAAGAATGTATATTCTGTTTTAAAAATAATGTTTTTATTGATTTGAGAGATAAAGAGAAGGGAGAGAGAGAAACATCAATGTGAGAAACATTACTCAATTGTACCCCATATGCATCCTGACTAGGGATCGAACCCACAACCTGGGTATGTGCCCTGACAGGGAATTGAACCAGCAACATTTCAGTTCACTGGAAAATGCTCAACCAATTAAACCACACCAGCCAACACAGCATGTATATTCTTAATGTGTAAATAACTCTTTGCAATCAATAAAAGTCCAAATATTCCTTTGAAAACACTGGCAAAGTACATGGACAAGTCAAAGAATTATGAATAATCAATAAACATAAAAATGGATTTAACCTCTATAATAATCAATTTTATGTATATTAATAAAAAGGTGTTATGTTTTTAACTTACAAAAATTACAATAATAAAATTGATTGTTTGCAGGAGTGTGGTGATATGAGAATTCATTAATGTCTTGAGAAGGTACAAATTAATACAGCTTTTCTAAAAGCAATTTAGCAATCTATACAGTCTGAAAAGTGTTCTACCTTTTGAACTAGTAATTCCATTTCTAGAAATCCACTCAGAGAATAATGGGCAATGTACTTGAAATTTATGTACTTGAACACAGTGTTGCTTGTAATGGTAAAAATTGTAAATAATTTAAATGGTCAACAGTAGGAGACTGTTTTAAGATATTATAGCACATGTGCAGCCATTAAATTTCTTGTTTATGAGAATTACTTGACATTGACAACATTTTAGGATATATACTGTTCAGTTAAAAAATACTGGAGAGACACACACACACAGTATACATTCCAAAGGGATTCATATACATTCTGTTATGTATGATTGCATTTTAAATTTTATTTGCATCTCTTTTCTCATTTTTTAACAATGGATTTATATGAGTACATAATGAAAAACCAATGAATGAAAACAGCTACAATACAAAGAGTATTTGTCTTTTGTCCTGGACCTTGTGATTTTTACATTGGAATTCTTGATGGGCAATAATTTCTCTACCAAAGTAATTGGTGACCTAAAGAAGTGAAATACCTTTTACCCAGGCACTAACTTCAGAAGAGTGTACTTCTTTAGTACTTGATTTTCTCCATGATTCCATTGTCTACCAGCCCTTGCCTTCATTTCCCTTCCTATCTAAACTTTAATTTCAAATTCCTTACTCATGACTTCAGCTCTCCTCTGTCTTTCTAATATACCATTAAGGCACTTTTCAAATATAGATAAACAAAACTACTTATTATTCTTCTTTTAAGACACTGAAAATAAGGAAACATTTGAAAAATGATTGCTTTTCAAATTTACATTTATACCCATCTTTCTCAGAAAATATATTACTCTTCTTTTCCTTGACTTGTCCTCTTTCTCCTTTTCCTTCCCATACCCTCATTCTTCTTCTCCCAAATATTTTCTGCTTTCAGTAAAAAGTCCTTCCTCTCAAGCTACAAGAGGAACAAAGCTTGCCCAGGTCACATCCTATGAGGTCTCAGCTGTGAAACACAAAGAACTATAGTGCGAGGCAAGGGTTCAACAGGAATGGCAAGGCTGGGCTTAGGAGCCTGCTAAAGGGGCTGCAAACTATTCATTGGGGGAAACCTAGTATGTTTAGTTACCATTGGGCAAAGAGATGTGGGTGGATAATATTCTACCAATTGAGAGGCAGTGTACCAGCATGGATTAACTCAGAGTAAGATTCTCTTGATTTAAATAAAGGATCTACCAGTTATTAGCCCTGCGACCCTGTAAAAATTATTTCAATCTAGGGCCTCAGTGTCCCCTATATTAAATGGGCTCATGTGACCTATTTCTCTGTTACTACGGAAAGTTTATATGAAGATCCAAAATAAAATCCTGAATAATATAGTATAATGCCTCACATAATAAATACTCAATAAAAAATTAGTTGCTATTTTTAATTTTGCTATTATCATTATTTGGCTGATCTGGTGGAACCTCTATAGTCAGATTCATGTGGTCAGAAGAAGGTAATTATGTCATATGTATGTTTTCTTTTTTATTTGAAGCCAGAATTCAGTGAATTCCAATCAGAATTGGAATGGAGAGGCTTGGTAACTCAAAGAATTACCACATAACCCTAGAGATTATTGCTTATTTTATTTGGACAGAACAAGTGGAAGTTATTGGAATTCCTCTGGCTGCTAATTTTTGTTTTTTAAAGAAGGGCTATAATATCTTGGAATGAATCTCTGTGTTTATTAAGGATGTGTTTGAGATCAGTGTGTTTTTGTTAAATTACAGTTTTACAAGTTCAATAGATGGATGAGTCATAGATAATGACTGTTAATTAATAAATAGTTACTTAATAATTCATAAATAATTAATCAATTATGGAAGGACTTTCTACTTTCATGGACAGCTCACTGTGTTCCAGGCTAGTACCCTTGTACAACTTATAACCTAAACTAGAATTAAAATATAACCATACAAATGAAAATATACTTACACATTATATTAAATGTACATAAAAGTTCAGGATTGTGCAAAAAATATAAAATGAGCAACAAGTGCTGTTTATTGGGGTGGAGAAGTCTAGAAAAGTGGCAGATTTGAGGTCATGAGTTCAGTTTTAGATATGTTAGAGATAAGATGCCTGTGGGGCTTCCGTCAGAGAGATGTTACCTTGAAATTTACAGGCATAGATCATGAGCTGTGGCCTCCTTTATTTGTTTGTTTTTCTCAAAGAGAAGATTGATATATATCACAGTAACTACAGAGAAAGTATTAATCTCATAAAAAGGATGTTTAAATATTGGTGAAACAGTTGTTGGATGTATTTTAACTTGGGGCTAGAAATAGTGGAATATAAACAATACAGGGCCGCAACTCTGCTCTATGTGTTTCATGTTGGCAAAATGCACCACGAAGGGACTGTTTCTTCAAAGCTGTTTGGTTCTGCAGATCAACATAATGTGCTTGGCAAACAGAATGTATTTACTCTCTTTCAGGGAGAAAAGTACAAACGTAAATAAATACCAAAGGGTCTTCATTTAACACTGCTTCATCACCACCCCTCTGCTATCCTACAAATAAAGTATTACCCCCAAGGTCATAGAATTCTCTCAGATAAATTACCCAGGTGTCTTGGTACAGGAGATCAACTTTCAAATGCTGGGGGACTAGCATGCTGTCCTGGGGAAGTCACAATAAGCACCGTTATCTGATTTAAGTGGCCTGAACTATGAATGGAGGCTGAACAGTAAAGAGCAAAACACGTTGACAGGAAAGGTAGAAATCAGAGTATTATCTGAATTTTCACCAATTCGGTGGGCAGCCAGCTTCTAAAATAGTAGCTCTTTAGTAAGCAGGCTTTGTAATAGCACTTAATAGGAAGCTTTAAAAAGTCATTTATTAATCTGAATTTCTATGAGGAAAAGCCCGGCTACACTTGTGGGCAAGGGCTTCCTAGACCATGAAAGATCTCAAAGGTAATTGCTCACACTTCCAGCTGTGATGAGGTGGTGAAAACTGACGTCAAACCTCAGCACTGGAGTTGGGAAAGATGTTTGACAGCACTGGAGTTCAAAGACTGATGTGTTTCTTCCACTGGCTACGGCCATTAAAATGAAGCAAAAATCTTGAAAGTGAAATATTCTGAGAACAGAAGCATCCTTTTTCTAAGCTTATTTTGACTTCTTGAGAAAGCAAAGGGGAAAAAAAGAAAGAGACTCAACCATGACTCTCTCTGCTAATCTTGAAGGCAACTATACTACTTTGGAGTATAATTTAATTTTAAACAAATTCACTTAATAACAAAAAAGAGGAAATAAGAGAGAAAAGAGGAAAGAAAGGAAGAAGAAAAGGAGGAAAGAAGAAAAGAAAGAAGGAAGGAAGACAGGGAAAAAGAAAAGTCTTAAGATAAAATCCTAAACTATAAGGAGCTTTAAAGTATTTGGACCCAATCTGGTATGAATTTAGTAATCCCCACTTTCCCCTCTAACTATTGTTTATGCAACTTGATCAATCACAGTGAAAGGGAGCCAGATCCATTCACTTGTTAGACACACCTAATCTATTATTCAGTTTTTCCTTATGAATTTTAACCTGACTTCTAATAACTTTTACTCATTGGTCCTAGGTTTAACCTCTAGACTTACCAAGTGATGTCTACTTCCTTTTTCTCATGAAAGCCCTTCAGTATGTAAAGCCCAATATGCTCAGACACTCATAAAAGACCCTGATTCATGAGGATGCCCAGCCCAGCAGATTCACAGCAAGCAGAAGCAGACCATCCCTCAAAGGAAATACCACTCGGGGAGCAGGCTATGACATCATTCTGATTAGAGAAACTGTTGTAGCTGGACCCCCATGTTGTAGAGATTTGTTAAACATTGAATAGTGAGGCCCATCTCCACAGGGAAACTATAAAAACAAAACAAAACAAAACAAAAGAACGGGGCCAGCCATGCCCAAGGGAGCCTGAGGCAGAAGCTTTCGAGCAGGAACAGACAAGACTGATGTCTCTGATGCATTTAGTAAGGCAGTTCTGATATTTGCAATTGGATTCAGTAACACTGGAATGATTTGATTCTACTGACGTTAAAGCAGAAAGTCTGTTCACAAAGGCATTGTTTTGTCGCAAGCTGGGGAGGTGGGGAACTAAAGAATTCATCAAAGAAGAGAGAAGACGGTGAACACAGTGGAGCATCCAGTTCCGGGCAGACTAACAGGAAGTTCCACTGTAGCTCATATCCAAGCCCTCAAGATGATAGATGAGCCCTGTGCAGGGACAGCAATCATGGGAATCTTAGTGAACTCAAAGCTCAATCACAGGAAGGAAACCAACGCTGAAGATGGCATGTTTCTTATAGAAAAAGTATCATTCCCCCTCCCCCCTTAAAATTTCAATTACAGATGTTCTGCAGCTACAGTTGAAGTTGTAACACAGGAAACAGGACCCTGAGAGCAAAGGTTTGAAATGTGGCAACTGATAGGTTTAGAATAATTTCTCTGCTTCTATAATTAGAAAAATTGTCCACTGGATAAAAGGGAGGGAACAAAGTACCTGAGAAATTAACCCTAGATAAAGAAAAAATCAAATGCAATACAGCCAGTGTGGCTCAGTGGTTGAGCATCAACCCATGCACTAAGAGGTCATTGGTTCAATTTTCCGTCAGGGCACATGTTCTGGTTGCAGGCTTGATCCCCAGTAGGAGTGTGCAGGAGGCAGCTATTGATGTTTCTCTCCCATAGATGGTTGTATCTCTCTATCCCTCTCCCTTCATCTCTCTCTAAAATCAATAAAAATCAAATACAACCAGGGAACCAGTCAAATGGGATTATGATTATATTAAGCGTAAGCTAATCTAGCGGGGGAAAAGCCACCAAGTTGTAGGCCTCCTGACTATTAAGACAGATCCTGATGGACATTTCCATAGCCCTAGTCTTCTCCATAGTGATAAAAATAGGTAGGAATTGCTTGGGTGCAAAATCAAATCTGAGATAGCCTCACTAATCATAGAAAAATTTAATGATGTTTTCTGTAGTTTCATGATTATAAATGAGATGTTATTAGAATCAGTGTAGAGAATTTTCCAAGTGGAGCCTAACAAGAAAAATATTCTTTGCATTCACAATATTAGTCTTGGAGAAAAAGGTGGTAGGTGGTTTTTATGATATTAAAGCAAGCAATATTATTCTTAGAAATTACATCTTTGGATTGGTTTCTCAGCTCACATTGAACTCTCTCAATGATCCATTTACTTTCTGAAATAAGCCCCTGATAAACCTTGTTTATATTTGTCCCTGAGTTAGAGCAATTATATTTTCCACAGAAATTGAGCAGAAAAAAAAATTCTGGTTCAGTCTGGGCTTGTGCTTTGAATGGGGTGATATTAATTCAGGCATCTGCCATGTGGTTTGAGAAGCAGAGGGAGAAGTCTGCAACAGAAATGCAGAGACAGGCAAATATGAGATGCACAGAGTCCGTTCTAGTTTATGGTTCCAATTTTATTTTATAGTTCCAAATTTCTTCCAGACTGAGGGCCAACACATGCCTTCCAGTATTTTGCATGAGCTACCTCTATATTCTTTTAATAAACATGTCTCTTTCACTATAACTAGTTTAGGTGTTGTTGTTATTGATAACTAGAGTTTTATTCTATAGAATAGAGCTGTGTTCCTGCTTTTGAGCAAGATATTCCACAGCCCTAACTTTAGATACAAAATCATGTTTTTACCAATGCTTCCTGCAGTCAATCTGAACAGCTTAGCATAACCCTGGGTAGGGCAAACCCTTCAGAGAAGACATCTGGCAAAATCAAGCATGTTGACTCAATTCACTTTAGCAAATGCACTCACACATGAGACATTGATTATGTGTTTAGACACTGATTTGGGTCCTTGGGTTTCACTGGTGAACATGATGCAGTTCAAACTTACAAAGAGACTATAAAATCTATGGAGAAGACTAAAGAGGAAATTTCAGTGCAGTGTGGTGAATCCTAAAAGAGGAGTAAACCTGCATGATGTGAGAGCACAAAGAATGGACATCTATGCCAGACTTTAAAGATCCAGAAAGGACTTCCAAGGGAAATGAGGCATAAAACAATATCCAAAAGATAAATAGGAGTCAAGCTAGATTAGAGTCAGGGATTAAGGCAACAGTTTCTGAGGCCAAAAGTAAAGCATGTCACAAGGCTTACTTACAAGCAAGAGTTAGCATGAGTAACTTTTCACTATGGCTGCACCTAACATTCAGAATAGCAACTGGTGAGAAACAACGCTAAGGAGAACAAGGTCCAGATCCAATGTAAGGAGCATGGGTTCGATCTAAAGGCAATGAAAAACCTCTGATGGATTTTAAGCAGGAGAGTTACATAATCAAAAGGGTGTTTTTAAAAGAGAATGTTCTCCTCAATGGGTTGGAGGATGGTAAGCCTGCCTTTAGCTAAACCTAGAGAAGGAAGCTGGTTCAGTAATCATGCCAAACAGGATGGTGCCCAGGCTTAGTAGCATAGCGTGGGGATTGAGAAAATGAAAAAACACGGCGAGCTAATGACAAAAGCATTCTGCTGGGGAGATTGTACTAAAAATCTGAGATAAAGGGTCAGGTCACTTCTTACCATGATCCAAAATCCAAAGGCTTTGATGCCAAATAGAACCACATTTGAATATCATGAGTTGTTTTTATTCCAGAAGAAAATTTACCTCTTCTTGATAATTGTTATTATTATCTGACCCTCAAAGGGCTTCAAGACTGGATTGGAAACTTTACTTAACCACTTTACTGCCGCACAAGTTACAAAGCCTGAGGCTGGCCATAAAGATGTTAATTTAATGAATATTCATAATCAATAAATATTCATTAAACAACATTTCCGTTTCAGGCGTGCTGTTGCTCCTGGCAGGTCCCGCCTGCATGGCAGAGTGCACTTGTTAAATGAGTGTTGCTCATCGCAGAAACACCTTATGGGATTTCATGAAAGAAGCTGTATTCATCCACAATACATACAGATGTGTAGAGACAAGTTTGAATAAATTCTGTACAAAAGGAGAAAAAAAAGCTTTTCCTCTTTAGTACAATGCTTGCGTTTCACACGTCAAATGTGTAGACAAATATGTGAAAGTCTGGGGAAAACCAAGTAGACTTCAAAGGGTTTTATTTCTATCTTCATGTGCCAGGTAAACACAAACCCAGTGGTCCCTCACCAGCTCCATGGCGGCCTAAGAAAAGCCAGTTTTTAAATGCAAATGAAGAGTTGTGAGCATAATTGCTCAAAAAATATTTTTTACATTGAATGGTGGCTTTTGAAAAAGCCATTTCATGTTAGATGAAGTAACTATGGTGCTATATAGATTTCAACTGGAGTGTGTGTGTTCTATTAAGATAAATTATTTTTGTAAAAAGTGGAAAGGACTGCTCACAAGTGTTTCTCATCAAGAACCCAGAGGGATTCTGTGTGACCACTCCCCCCCCAAAGAAGAACCTTCCCATGTTCTTATACACAGATAACAACATATAAAACCCACTGGATATTGACAGTAAACAAGTAAATATGACTACAAAATGTTATCTGATTCAGAATTTCCTGCTTAATAATATTGTGTAAAAGAACTAAATATTCAACAGTTGTTGTTGTTGTTTTTTTTCATTTTTAAGATGCTGTAAGGCCCTTGTTTTCCACTGATCCCATACTTACTTCAGAAAAACAGGCTGTCTGCTGTTTTCTAAAAGTATGAGGAGCTTCCATTTAGTATATAGTAGTATTATCCTTCTCTAAGATACCTCAGATTCTTCCCTCATGCCTGGATAGCCCCTGGTCATCACCCTTAGTGCTGGGCAAATTAGGCAGATAACAAAAACTCGAGTTGTTTGGCCGACATGCTACCAATTGAATAAAAGGAAAGTCCCTAACAAAGAGCATCTTTAGCAACACTGGGCCTCAGACTCTTTGAAGGAGTGAGCCAAGAAGCTATGGAAGACTTGGAAACTTTATAGGACATTTAATGTTTTGTCTTGGTTGTTGCTATTGCTGTCATTGTTGATTTTCATTATTGTTTAGGTTCTTTCGTAGAACTCCCCGCTATGTGCTCTCAGCAACCTTATCCCAAGAAAAATGAGAGTTTGCCTGTAGAGGTAGATTTCTCCAATTCTCACAATTTGACCTTTTATTTTTTTGTCTTCAGATCTTGAAACTTTAATTAATCTTACATATTTTATATAAAGTACTAAGGTTCTTGATTCAATAAAGATGGTATTTACTGTCATGTGCCTGACAGTCTTTGAGTAGAAAATGTGAGAGGTGAGAGGTTGGTGGAAGGGCTTACTGCCTCAACCATACAGATGGAATAAGAAGCCTCGGCTAGGGCACTATCAAAGGAGCAATGGTGTCCTTACATCTTTCTACCTTTGCTTTCCAAGGGAACCTTCTTTTAATAGTCCTTGCATTATACTACTTTCTTTTTTAAAAGAATGATATAGAAACTACAGGACTCTCATAACCTAAGTAACTGCCTGTCAACTTCAGGTCACTAATTAGCCAAATTAAATTTTTCATGTACTTAACAATCACTAGTGGGCACTTGCTATACCTCCGAAGGAAGCTTTCATGGTCATCCTATTACCTAAGCAATTTTAATTGCATCTTGTGGCATACCATTAGTTTTATTAGTGAGTTTCTTAAGCTTGCTCATGAATAATAATTGTAAAATACAATAAATTTTTAATACAAATTATAAGAAAAAAAAGTGAACTCAAATACTTTTCTTTGAGACTAATTTTAACCCAAGTTGAGCTTTATCTATAATTTTATTTCCTCTTCAGCTGGAGAATATAAAGCTACAATGGAAACCTTTCACCTAAATTGGTTCCAGGTGACACTAAACAAACTATTTTTAGGGAAGTGTAGTAAATTGATTTGAAAACTATTGATTGTTAATATCGTTGTTTCTATGATGACTTTGTCTAATAACAAGGGTCTTTTTATCCCAGATCTTGATTATCTGTGTAACTTAGTAATAAACAGACTGTTTCTTGCTCTTAATTCAATGCAAGATAACTTTTTGAAGGGCATTTCAAGGAAAAACAAAAAGAGTTTAAAAATAAAGATATGAACCCAGCCAGTGTGACTCAGCAGTTTAGCATCCACCCAGGAAACAGATCACCGATTTGATTCCCAGTCAGGGCATCTGCAAGGGTTGCAGGCTCGATCCCTAGTAGGGAGTGTGCAGGAGGCAGCCATTCTATGATGTTTCTCTCTCATTGATGTTTCTTCTATCGCTCTATCCATCTCCCTTCCTCTCTCCCTAAAAATCAATAAATACATATATTTTTTTAAAAAAAATAAGATATGTGTGCTGCACCAACATGGCCAAGGGTGAACCTGAGAGGGGGGCAGTGAAGGATTGAGAAAAGACAGGCAAGAGAATGAAAGCTGAGGCTGGGTGGGATGCTGCCCTCTCTGATGGAGAGAGACAGCACCATGGACTACAAGCCGTGTCTTTATTTTATAGCCAGATTCCAGGTGGCAAAGTAAGGGCATGGTCAAGATGTTTACAACATTCTCGTGAGTTTCGATCCTACTTAATTATATGCACCTAAACTCTATCAAGCCCACATTATTCAGGCACCTTGGGGCACGTGTTCGGACCATAGGTTCAAGCTTACAACTATAGCTGTTGGCTATAATTGTGCTGGGAGGGCTCTGCCCTCCAAGCTGGGACTTGCATGTGGTCATGAGAGGACTGTGCCCTCTCATTAGTCTGAGGCTTGAATCTGTCCAAACACTGTAGCTTCTCTCCACAGATATGAATTTCAGTCCTATCTTTTAGTAGAAATCTCTAACCACCAAAATTTTGCATTCAGTTTAACAAAGGGCATTGGTTGGGAATATCCCATGAATATTGTCTTCTGGAGCAATGCAACAGGATAGTAAGAATGAAGGGATTGAGTTTTCATATTCAAATCCAGTGCTCCTAACTTCAAATTATACTTAATTTTAAATGGTAGTAGACAATTAAATATGATAATATTTTCATGGAGGTTGATGGTTTGTTTTTGTTTTTGTTTTTTTAAAATATACTTTATTGATTTTTTACAGAGAGGAAGGGAAAGAGATAGAGAGTTAGAAACATCAATGAGAGAGAAACATCGATCAGCTGCCTCCTGCACATTTCCTACTGGGGATGTGCCCACAACCCAGGTACATGCCCCTGACCGGAATCGAACCTGGGACCTTTCAGTCAGCAGGCCGACGCTCTATCCACTGAGCCAAACTAGTTTCGGCGGAGGTTGATGGTTTTTCAGTTGATTAAACATACTAAGAAACTCTTTTGCAAATATACTTCCTAAACTCACCTAACTAAAACTTTCTCAAATAAGACACAAGTATCCTTACCATCTCAACTTTGCTCCAGATATGTCTGTCCTCACTGCTTGCTCTCCATTTCTCCAAGCTGGGAATTGCAGACCCAAGGCAATATGACAGCTGGTAAGCCACTAAGGTGTCAGTAAGCCTGGGGAAATAGAGTCAGATTTTTTGAACATTTGTGTTCACATCTCATTTAAAAAAAAAACAATCAAAAGAACTACAGAAATGAATCTTCTTACCAAAAATATGCCACTCAGCTTGTATTTTACTCATGAGGAACCAGGCAGTTATCCCTGGTCTAAATCCTACTGTTCAAATCTTGTTAATTATTTTATTTTAATATTTATTTAATTTATTGGGGTGATATTGATTAATAAAATTTTATGAGTTTCAGGTGTACATTTCTATAATACATTATGATAAGTGAAATAAGCCAGTCAGAGAAAGACAAGAACCATATGATTTCACTTATATGTGGACTCTAATGAACAAAATAAATGAAAAAAATAAAATAGATATCTTGTTAACTATTGAGATGCTGCAGTAGATGGAGCCCAAGAGCTCAAGTAAGGTTCATAAATTTAAACAAAAAATGTCTTCACTCTCTTGATTCTGATATATGTCGCTTGGAGAAGCATGGGCATGGGAAGGAGAGATGTCACAGCTTATATGCTGAGGGAAATTGTCTTATTCTCTCAACATCTTTCAACAGATCATATCCTATAGTCTCAGGATCTTTGCTTGGCTTGGTTGGAAACATCTCCTTTCAGAACCAAATAACTTTTAATTGTTATCATTACCAGGTTACTGATACAACATATGACAGCTGTCAGCCAATCATGTCTATCATATATTTAATGGGAAGGCTTATCAGCCACAGAGGACCTTTAATTAATTAGGTATTCTCCATTGTAAAGTAATACACAAACATGCAGTTCACACTTATATGAGATAAGCAGCATGAGTCATAGTACAATAATATGCTGGTTATGTGAATGGAGAAACTGAGACGAAGAAGTTAAAAATGATTCATTCAAGGACACAAAGATAATCAAAAATAGAACTCAGAATGAAGCTTAGATTTTCCTGCCACCTGTGCTGGTTCTCAGAAAACTCTTCCATTGCCAAGAGGGGCAACAATAGCAACAAAAGGCCCTTTGGGAGAGTGTTTTGCATACAGATTTATAATTCACAGAAATGGAGTTTAGAAAGCAGCTGTAGGACAGAGCAGAGAAAGCTGACTCTGCTAATTGTAAACGAATCATCTAGTTGGTTTTCTATTCTCCACTCTCTATGCTACTGTAACTTAAGGAACGGTGGCATCGTAGCACCACCAAGCCTGGTAATTTGCTCTTTCACCCAGATATGTTTTGGAAAGATGAAGTGCGTACGTCAGTTTGCAAAACAGCATGACTCTCTTAGCCTTTGCTCTCTTTATCCTGAGCCAAGAAAATGTAGATCTGACAGCATCTGTTTCCACTACCCATGCTATTCCAATCATCAAAAAAGCATAAGGGTGGGGAAGGAAGTTCTGAAAGCTTTCATATGCCTGTTCCTTACCAGGAAAGCCACTTTCTTCCATGCATTCATTCTACTTCCCTTATACTTGTGTCTGACTCATGTGTTCAACTGGGAGATAACTTAAGAGGAAGTCAAGGGGGAAAGATCAAGGGTAAAAAATGTATTAAGTTCCATAATTACAAAAAAAAGGTGATGTCAAATATTTTTAAATGGAAGCTAAGCATAATGGTCTTAAAACGAGAGCAAGAAAAAGAAAAACAATCACCCTCAGATCCTGAGAAAATTGTGCTGGAATATACTAGATCAAGCATAAGAAATTTAACTTTATTGAAAAATTTCAGGACACACATCAAAATGTCTTAAAACAGGGTAATAAAAAAGAGGGGGTGGAAACAGCCCATACATTTACTATATCGGTTTACTTGCAAAAAACAGGGATGAAGAATTCAGATTTTCTAAAAGCAAGTGCATACAATGGCATTTCTTTACTTGCTGTTACTTTTTATTTTATTTTTCTTTAAGAAACTACAAGAATAATTCACCAATAAAAGCTGATAAAATGTGAATTAATTTAGAGAAAAGAATTGTATAATCCAATGTGCTCATTCTTCTACCTCAAATAACTCAATATATGTTAGAGGATAGACAGAGGATCAAAGAAGGGCACTTAGAGGGGGGAAATGTATTTTATTGTTATTATTATTATTATTATTATTATTATTATTTTGTGCATAACGTGTTGTCATTTTTAACCAATTAACAACATTAAAAGATATATGGAAATATTTTGAGCATTGGATTACTATTAAGAGTGTTTTTCCAAAGCTTGTAAACAGGAAAATAATCTCAGTAAGATAAAGATGTTTTTATAACATTTTATTTACATTTTGAAAGTGAACATACAGAAGTAACTACACATTGATATAATTTCAATAATTGTTTATTATTTCATTACAAACATTACTAAATTTGTATAAAATAAAGGCCATTCTAAAACTAAAAACTTGTTTATATCACTCTGATTAGTTTCCTATAACAAGCTCAGAAAATATTTTTCATAATAACTCAATGCTCAGAATATTCTTATACATCATTTAAAATGGGCAATAGGTTGGGTCGTGGCTTTCTCAAGGCTACGCACAACAAGCACTTGTGTCTCACTCTCTTTATAACTGGGATTAAATTTATTCAGATCTGATTCCCCTATCCTTAGAAATCTTTCACTCAAAACTTTCAGTGCCATATTTTTAATATTGGAGAATAGTCTGATCTAATATACATGGTTTTGCTTGATATTTATTATTCACAGCTCTTTCTCTTTCCATCTGAAACTTAGTAATAAAAATCTAGTTATATGAGCCAATAACTTTGTGACAGTAAGCCATCTGTATAGCCTTTTATGTTTTGACTCAATAACAGGCAATCAACGACTTCCCAAAACAATTAACAGACGTTTTCACAAAGAATGAAAGGAAACTCTTGCTTAATTATAGTCTTTGGATAAGTTAACACATTAACCTCCTAAATGACACATAATCTTATTATTAAACTTTCACAAACTGTATATACATTTATCATTATACTCCATTTACACACATCTATCATCATCCTCTATTTATAAATCCTAGGTACTTATCCAAATAGTGTAATGCAGTATCAAACTATAGAGGAACTACAGAGAAAGGTTTTTAGGGTAAACTACCTAAAATATATATGCATGCATGGCATTGAGCACATTGCTTTGCAGTTTTTAGCATATTTGCTAAAATTTAATAAAATAAATGTTTCATAAATGTGCCGGTTTACCAAGTCACTATTTACTTCAATTGCTCACTCAGATAAAAATAAATTCAAGCATAGAGTAGCCCACACTTAAATGGAACATTGTGTTTGGATGTATGTATCTGCATGTACCAGCCCCATCAGAACGCCTTCCAAAGATAAACTAATGTAATTGGAATAATAAAGACTTCACCGCACTACCTAGTCCAGGTGTTCCAATAAATCAGACTGATTCTGTGCATTTGTACTTACATTACAAGCACAGATCACTTAAAGCCATCTTAGTCTATACACAATAAACTATTCTTCATCCAGACGTTTCATGGCTAGTATTTAAAGTGAAATTTTTGTTGTCTATGTTTGAAAAGAAATGCAGATGTAATAATTAAATAATTCATACCAAAAGAACACATTCAAAAGAACATATTCTTCTGGAAAAGGTGGCTACTAAAAAGTAAATTTATTTTATTTTTAACTTAAATTATTAGAATAATTATTTCAGTGCATTCTATAAGTATGGAAGGGATTTTAAAAATTCCTTTAGGATGTGATCAAAACAAAAATTCCTGAAGGATTAACATTTTGGAAAAAAATAGATTCAGTTATAATTATTTAATTGATTTGTATGAGTATTATATTTGGATTTTGGATATTGCTTAGACAGATACTTATACAGTAAATTTTTTATTTATTTACTAGAGGCCCGGTGCACGAAATTCGTGCACTGGAGGGTAGGGGTCCCTAAGCCCAGCCTGCCCCCTCTCACAGTCCAGGAGCCCTCAAGGGGTGTCCTATTGACGGCTTAGGCCCGAGCCCCCCTCAGGCACCCCATTGTGTGTGTGTGTGTGTGTGTGTGTGTGTGTGTGTGTGTGTATGCATGTATGTGTGTCTGCTGGAAATCTGCCCCCAGCCGCATCAGAGGCTCGGATCAGGTGCTGTGTGTGTGTGTGTGTGTGTGTGTGTGTGTGTCCACCGGGGGTCTGCCCCCAGCTGTGTCAGAGGCTCAGAGCTGGCACCCCTCTGTGTTGTTCTCTCAGGCTCAGAGCCACACCTGGCCCCTCCTCTTGAGCTGGTCATGACCATTACGGAGTCCCGATGTAATTTGCATATTAGTTATTTATTTTAATAAATAACTAATTAAAATAAATTATTTATTTATTTATTTATTTATTTATTTATTTATTTAGAGAGAGAGAGAGAGAGAGAGAGAGAGAGAAAGAGAGATCCTATCTAATAAAGAGGTGATATGCAAATTGACCATCACTCCAACACACAAGATGGCTGCCCCTATGTGGTCAAAGGTGGCCAACCCCATGTGGACACAAGATGGCTGGCAGGATAGGGCAGTTGGGGGTGACCAGGCCTACAGGGGAGGGCAGTTGGGGGGGACCCAGGCCTTCAGGGGAGGGCATTTGGGGGGACCCAGGCCTGCAGGGGAGGGCAGTTGGGGGCAATCAGGCTGTCAGGGGAGCAGTTAGGCATTGATCAGGCTGGCAGGGGAGTGGTTAGGGGCAATCAGGCAGGCAGACAGGTGAGCGGTTGGAGCCAGAAGTCCTGTAATGTGAGAGGGCAGTTGGACTTCTCTTGAGGGGTCCCAGATTGGAGAGGGTGCAGGCTGGGCTGAGGGAACACTCCCCTCCACCCCACCCCACAGTGCACAAATTTCATGCACTGGGCCTCTAGTAGATATATAGATAGATATAGATTTTTTTTTCTGCAAAAAATCTCTGTTGTTTCCTTTTGGTCTAATGCATATGAGGGACTCCAGGGTGATCAAAAGGATGCCTAGCAGTTTCAGGGAGAGGCTCAGGCAAAATCTAGATACAAGGGGGATAAAGTGGGGCCCCTCAAAGCTCTCTGGACTCCAAAGACTCCTAGTTGTGTTTGAGGGTGAGCCTTTTGAAGAGAATTTTCCCCCATCCCAGCCTGGGGGCTGGCCAGCCTTCAGAGGTTAGTCAGGTGGTCACCCATCTTCTTGAAGAGTTTCATCTCCTCATCCAGGAACTCACAGGATAAAGGTCTGTGTGAGAAGAACCAAGGGCATGCAGATCAAAAAGGGCCTGGTTCAGGTTCTTCTCCAAGGTCATGGCAGCTTCCACGGTGTCCTGAGTTTTACCCAACTCATCATGGGAAAGCTTTAGAAGGCTCAGAAAGAGAATATGGCCACTGTGGTGGTTTTGCATCTCCAAAAGACACTTGGTATCCTTGCAATTCTTCTCGTCCAAATAGAGAAGATGTTCCCCATGCTCTCTGGAGCCACATGATCTAAATAGAAGCCCAGAGAGAGAGAGAGAGAAGAGGGGGGGCAGATGCAGGTGAAGCAGGCAGTTGAAGGCAGCTTCCGCCTTGGTGGAATAATTCTGACCAATTTTTGAGCTCATGGTTGTTCAGCAATAAGGTAAACAAATAATAGAGGCTGAGGATGGCTGAGGTGATTCTGAAGATGGTGACTAAAAAAATGGATGAAAAAAAACAGATCTAGAGACAGAGAAGCATTAATCAGACTGTCAAAGCTCAGAGGGAAGGCAGGGGAGGGTGGAGGTAAAGGGGAGAGATCAACCAAAGAACTTGTATAGATGCATATCAGCATAACCAATGGACACAGACACCAGGGGGGTGCATGCATGAGTGGGGGTGGGGGTGGGGGGCCACAGGGAGTAAGGACACATATGTAATATCTTAATCAATAATGAAAAAAAGAAGTTGGAAGGATAGTTGAAGATGGAAGAAGAGGTGCCCCAGTCTTCTGTCCAAACACTGTTGAAGCCAGAGATAAACCCAGGGGACCACTGAGGGCACTACCCATAAAATTTAAAAAGAAGTAAACAAACTTAGGCCATAATGTATCCTTTAAGAAATGATAAACTTGGATAATAAAGAGGTAATATGCAAATTGACCATCACTCCAACACAAGATGGCTGCCCCCATGTGGTCAAAGATGGCCGCCCCCATGTGAACACAAGATGGCCACCACAAGATGGCCAGCAGGGGACGGCAGTTAGGGGGGACTCAGACCTGCAGGGGAGGTCCTAAACGGGCAGTCGGACATCCATTGAGGGGTCCCAGATTGGAGAGAGTGAAGGCTGGGCTGAGGGACACCCCCCTCCATGCACGAATTTCATGCATCAGGCCTCTGGTTTATTACAAAAAGGGAAGGTACATTGAAATTTCTAGTACTTGATTCTGATTCCAACTAGATATCTTACTTGTCTGTGTGAGTTTCAGCAAATCTACCAACGTCTCTGTGCCTGTTTTAATTAGCAGCTTACTATGAAAAGTAGGAATAATTTATGTTACAGGCACAGTACAGTATCCCGTACCAAGTAGAAAGTCAAACATGGTAATTGTTTTTAAAATATTTGTTTTATTATTAGGTAACTTATATAAATTTTAACTTAGGCTGGACCACCATTTGGGTTGTCAACTAAGGCTTTGAATATGAATTCAAAATAATTTAATCAGTAGATTGTTAGGGTCATACATGTACAGAAACAAAAAGGAAGTTGAAATACATGAAGTGCCATCTTTGTGCTTCACATCATTTTCAGCTCGAAAGTTTTATTTGTTTACTTGTAGTCACAGGGTGCTGTGGATATGACCTAGTGAATCTCAACTGTCTCATGTCCTAATTTTCCTATATCTGCATTTGTAATCAAGTGACATTGATAGAACTTATAATTAAAATTTTAGAAGATAGTATATGCAAACAAAGGTACCCCTGTTAGAGATTATGAGTTCATTCTATAGTGTGCTACAAACCAAAATGTCATCTCAGAGTTGGTGTCCCTTGACCTCTGGTAAGGCAATAAAGGGGATCCTTGGGTCCTATTATGTTGGCTAAACTCATTTCTGCCTCATGTCAGAAATTTTATTGATAGTAGCAAATATTTTTGAAAAAATTCAAAACCACCTAACAGTTGAACTAGGCAACATGAACCTATTATTGTGATAATCATAGTTTTTTTAACTAATTTAAAATTATGGAAAATAATCTTATAATAAAAAGGGAGTATGTGGAATAAAAGAAGTTTTATCTTTTTTGACTATAGTTTATAAGTACTTAATTTTGGCATTTCATTGTGATTTCTTAGGATTTTTCTTCTAAAAACATCAGATCTTCTCAAACAAATTAATAAATTATTATTAAAATGTAAGATAAATAAAAAGTTTCTGTTTTTCTTTTTAAAAAAGTTTTATCAGCCTATCTAGCTAGAACTTAATATAGTACAGAAGTAAAGAGTTTGTGCTTTGGGCCAGAATGATATGAATAGGAGACCTACATTTGCTACTCGCCAGGTATCAGAACTTGAGGAAATTATTTAACCTTATAAACGTCAGTTTCACCAAGTATAACATAGTATAATAATACTGTCAACTTTATTAAATCAATTGACTATTAAACTAGATAATGAATAAAGTATTAGCAAAGAGCTTGGCATATTGGAAACAATTAATAGTAGTTAATTTTATTAATTGAAGTTTCCACTACTAGCTAAAGATATGGTTCATTTGACCAAAATAGAATTTTATAAGCAATACATTTCTACTATATTTTTTCAGGTCAAGACATGTCTTATCAGTGGGACTTGATGACAATTGTTGCAAAATGAGGATTATGCAGAAAATACGACTCACATGTCTAAATTCTGTATTAAAGAATGAGAACACATATGTTTAACAGTACATTATGGCTCAGTGAGATGTCACTGCTGTGACAGGATATGAACTTCTCAATGTAAAATCAAATAGATGTGATACAGCCATAATTGCCAGGTCATAATTCTTTTTCTATTAAACTGCTTAGTTGTCTGCTTCTCCCTCTAACACAGTGAAATATAAATGTCAATATCCCCTTCATCAGTTAAAAATTAATATTAATAAAAAAGTAGGGTCATACAAAAATCAAGTGGTTCTAAAGTAAAAAAGAAAAAAAGGGCTAAATAACACATATTCATTATTTTTCTTTAAACGTTACTGAAATGACAGACTTGGAAATGACTTAGGATATGAGTGACTCTCTGTGAGTCTAGTGGGGTGATGTAGTCTCAAAGATAGCATGCAATATGGCAGTTGCTGTGGTAACAAGATGTTTTTCATTGAAGAGCAGTAGAAAAAAATGGTGGCGTATAAATAACACATGTACAGTATATTGTCTCTGAGTGAGTGACCTTTGCTCTCAGACCATAAGGACATGTTATGTTTTTTTTTCTGAAATTCATGTCTATTTTTGATGTGCATATGTATCTAATAGACTGGTGATCAAACTGCCCTCTTTGAAGCTACACAGAGTACAGGGAAATGAAAGATGGCTCGATATTGTATATGGGGTTAAAAGAAGTTGATGAGTTGGAAATTGAACCATTTGAATTAGGCACTGTACTAAAAACATTTCACACTTTACAAGCTCAATTTACAATTAGAACTTGTAGTAGAGTTATAATTTGATAGGAGGACTACTATATCTAGCAATTAATTGTTCATACAAAAAATGATTTTGTGGACAGAGAAGTTAGAGATCTCTTATGTACAGAAAGCAAGCACTGCTGAAGTGGGAAACACCTGCTCTTAAAGTACCAGGAAGCCTGGCTGAGATTTATCCTCTCCTGCTCTCTGGCCTTGGCTGAGTCAGTTAGTGACTTTGTCTTATCTGTAAAATGAAGATCTGGTTAACCTATTGTTACAGAGAATAGGCAAGGGTATCGAAGTAGCAAATGCAAGTAAGACTTCCACGCAAATTCAAATCATTGTTCTTATCAAGTATAATGAAAGTAAATATTCGATAAGGTCAAATTTTGGAAATAGTTTGTCTTGCCTGGCTTTAAAATTATGTACAAGTGCTAATGGCAACTTAACAATTTTCTTATTTTATAGTCAACTAGTCTATGCTACTCAGCTAGTAACTTTTGACCTTTTAGATTCTGACATGAATGTGCTATTTTATCAATGTGATCTGACTTATGTATTCAACAGCATGGCAGAAATTCTAAATGCTTCTGACTGAAATAATCATAACTGGAAATTGAAATGATATAGTTTATGTAAGTATATATTTATATACAGGGTTGGGCAAAAGTAGGTTTACAGTTGTGAGTCTGTGAAACAGAATTTATTCTTGTATTATTATTTATTAACTAGAGTCCCAGCGCACAGATGTGTACACCAGTAGGGTCCCTCGGCATAGCCTGCAGGGATTGGGCAGAAACCAGCAGTCCAATGCTGCCTCTCCTGCTCATCCCGGCCCCGCTGCACCTGTTGCCACCTCAGCTCGGTAGGCTCATTCCCGCGGCCAGCTGTGAGCCCTGCGTCTGGCGCCTGTTGGTCAGCTGAGCAGCACTCCTGCTGTGGGAGTACACTGACCACCAGGGGGAAGCTCCCTCACTGAGCATCTTTTCCCTGGTGGTCAGTGAGCATCATAGTGACTGGTCAACCAGTCGTTCAGTCATTCGGTAGTTCGGTCGCTTAGGCTTTTATATGTAGAGAGATTATTGAGTTATTTTTCATATGATCAACTGTGAACCTACTTTTGCTCCACCCTGTATGTGTATGTACAAAGTATCTTTTCCGAGCCCGGGCCTGATAGCTCGTTTCATTAGAGCTTTGTCTCCACAGGCCAAGGTGCGGTTCCATCACCATCAGGGCTCATACAAGAATCAACGAATGCATAAAGAAGCACAAATCAACGTTCCTCTCTCTCCCTCTCTCTCTCTTCCTCTCCCTCTCTAAAAATAATAAATAATTTTTAAAAATTCTCTTTATGTATAGGTATAATAGAGAATATACATGAATTATATTCATATATATATATATATATATATATATATATATATATATATAAAGATGGTACATAAATTATATATGTAGCTCATTTCTCAATTGGAAGTCCTAGAAAGCACAATACAATATTAAGAAAGAAATAAAATATGTACATTTTATAAAGGAAGACACATTCATAGATAATATAACAATCAACATAGAAATGCCATAAGAATTTATATATTAATTAGAGGCCCGGTGCACAAAAATTTGTGCACTCTGGGGAAGGGGGGGGCCCTCAGCCTGGCCTGTGCCCTCTCACAGTCTGGGACCCCTTGGAAGATAATGCCCTGCTGGCTTAGGCCTGTTTCCCGGTGGCAGAGAGCAGGCCCAATCCCTAGATGCAGCCCCTGGTCGGGCTCAGAGCAGGGCTGATTGGGGAGTTGGGGCACTGCCCCCTGTCATGCACAGAGCAGGGCAGATTGGGAGGTTCCAATGCCACCCTCAGTCACACTCAGGGTAGGGCCAATTGGGGGGTTGGGGCACTGCCCCCTGTCACACTCAAGGCAGGGTCAATGGGGAGGTTGCGGCGCCACCCCCTGTCACACACAGAACAGGGCCAATCCGGGGGATTGGGGCTCCTTACCCTGTCACGCACAGAGCAGGGTCAATCAGGGGGTGGGAAGCTCCCCCCAGTCACTCACAGTGTAGGGCTGATAGTGGAGTTGGGGCACCGCCCCCTGTCACACACAGAGCAGGGTGGATCAGGGGGTTTGGGCGCCGCCCTATCACCAACAGAGCAGGGCCGATCAGGGGGTGAGGGCGCCACCACTGTCACACTCAGGGCAGGGCCGATGGGGAGGTTATGGCTCTACCCCGTCACACACAGAGCAGGGCCCGTGGGGGGGGGGGTTGGTGTGCCGCACCCTGTCACACACAGAGCCGCAGGGCAATCAGGGGGTTGGGAGCTCCCCTGCATCAGGCACAGAGCAGGGCTGATCAAGAGGTTGGGGCGCCTTCCCCTGTCACACACAGAGCCGCAGGGCGATCAGGGGGTTTGGGCGCTGCCCCCTGTCATGCTGATCCTGGTGCCGGGAGGCCTCGCGGCTCCGCTGATCCTAGTGCTGGGAGGCATATTACCCTTTTACTATGTAGGATAGAGGCCTGGTGCATGGGTGGGGCCTGGCTGATTTGCCCTGAAGGGTGTCCTGGATCAGGGTGGGGGGCCCCACTGGGGAGCCTGGCCAGCCTGGGTGAGGGGATGATGGCTGTTTGCAGCTGGTCACACACTCTTCAGTGTGGGGGTCCCCACTGGAGTGCCTGGCCAGTCTGGGTGAGGGGCTTAGGGCTGAAGCTCCCAACTGCTCCTTTTTTTCTTTTTTTTTCTTTTTTATTCTGGGCCAGCTTTAGCTCTGGCTCTGATTTGTTTCGGTTCTGTAATCGAAACAATGTATAACTCCAGCTCTGAGATCCCGGCTGGCTGAAAGCAGGTTCCTGGGGTTTTGTTTAGCTTCTATATTTGTTATAATGTTTCTTAAACTGCAGGCTCAGAGGCTGGCAAGGCAGGCGGGGAACGTTGGTTTCCTCCGTCACTGAAGCAAGCAAGCCTCATGTTAGTTTCAAGCTGCCTGGCTGCCGGCCACCATCTTGGCTGGCAGTTAATTTGCATATCGCCCTGATTAGCCAATGGGAAGGGTAGAGGTCGTACACTAATTACCATGTTTCTCTTTTATTAGATTGGATTATTAGAATTAATAAGTGAGTTTGGCAAGGTTGCTTAATCCAAAATTAATATTCACATATATTTAATTATATTCAATAGGAATGATATGTTAGGCAACATAGTTTAAATATAAAACCTTTTTTTAAATAACATCCAACTGTTAAAGTACCTAGCAATAAATCTAACTAAAGTGTGCAAACTTTTAGTGTAAGTATAAGATCTTATTGAAATTCATTTTAAAATCAAATTAAATTGAAATATATTCAATGTTTATGATTAGAAAACTCAATGCCATAAAAGTATAAGCTCTCCCCAAGTTCAATGCAATTCCAAACAAAACTCCAACATAAATTTGTACGAAATATAACAAGCTGAGTCTAAAATTTTCATGGAAGACTGAGACATGATAAAAACAATATTTTAGATAATTCTGAAAAAGAAGAGCAAAGAAGATAGAATGGAGATATAAAGAAGAAATACAGGTATTAAGATTTATTATAAAGCTAAGATAGTAAGAAAATGTAGTGACAAATTGCTAAACAGATGTTCAAATGGGACAGGAGAAAGAGCTCAAAACAGAACTGTGCATACATGGAAACTTGATTTATGACTGTGTAGACCTTATACACTACATTGGAAGGAATATATTTTTTAAATTTATTTTTAATAATTTACCCTGAGATAATTACAGAACTGTGCATACATGGAAACTTGATTTATGACTGTGTAGATCTTATAGATTACATTGGAAGGAATATATTTTTTAATTCATTTTTAATAATTTATCCTAAGATAATTGGTTGCACATCAAAAAATGAAATTGGATCATAACTCATATATGCACAAAAATCAATTTCAGGTAGATTAAAGAATTAAATGTGAATAGCAAACTATAAAAATATTAAAAGACAAGTTGAGGAAACATTTATTATATACATAGTGTACAGAGGATTAATATCTACAAGAAAAAGACAATTAACCCAGTAGAAAATGCGCATTTCACAGAAGGGTAAACACAACATATTTTTAAGCACATAAAAATATGTTCCACCTGTTTAGTAATCAGGGAAATTCAAATTAAAATCATCCTGATATCTTTTTACATGTATGAGACTGGACGAAAAAATTGAAAGTTGAACAATCCTGATATGATCTAGAATGTGAGTTAACAGGAATTCTCACCTACCAGGGGGTGTGTATAATTGTACAACCATTTGGAAACAGTTTGGCATTGCCTACTAAAGTTGGATGTTTGTAAATATATACTTTGTTATGTGCCATAGAGAAATTCTTGTTTGAATTCATGGCAATTTTTTTCGACATTCATAGTAGCATTGTTTAATATGATCAAAATCTTAGAAATAGTCAAAGTTTCCAGCAGGAGTAAAATATATATATAAACTTTTAGGTCATAAAATGGAATATTACATACTGGTACAAAATTAAATATTGGCTACAAGTATCAATGTAGATTTTTTTAAAAAATATGAACCAAATAAGTCACAAAAGAGTACACATAATATTGTTCCATATATGTACACTTCAACCCAGACAAAACTAAACCTTATTTAATGTTTAAATCATATGCAATAAAAATAAAAGAAAAAACATGAGAATGATTAAAATAATATTCAGAAAAGAGAATATATTTGCTGAGCAAAGAGGAATTAATTGAGAAATTCAAAATGACTATACTATTTCTTTAGCTATGTGGTGGCTAAATGGAAATTTATTTATTATTCTTTTAACTGTAATATATATGTTTTATATACTGTCATATGTATGATACATTTCTTTAAAAATAATAAGATGTCACTCATTCATTAGTTTGCTCCTATATTAACATATATAATTATCGAATGCCTTTAATCTGTAATTGAATAGATGTTAAATTCATTTAACAAATGAATTCTATCTTTTCAAAGAGGTAAATATATAGTATCAGTTACAGACAAGCACACCAGAAATAACTATACAATAGTATCACATGTTCCACAATAGATTGGTGCTCAGAAGACAGTTAAACTCGTCTGGGGTTTGATGATTGGTG
The DNA here is from genome assembly GCF_963259705.1 of Myotis daubentonii. NCBI lineage: Eukaryota > Metazoa > Chordata > Mammalia > Chiroptera > Vespertilionidae > Myotis > Myotis daubentonii. The sequence continues at coordinate 158,258,671 of NC_081842.1, forward strand.
AGTTCTAAGAAGACTTCTTACCAATGTTAACAGCTGAGTTGAGCATTGAAACATGCATGAGAAGGTGTTAGCCAAGAGAACAGTTCCAAGAAATGCCTTCCAGGAACAAACAAATGTATATGTGGAGGCAGACATTATTAGTGCCCTGAAGTGCAATCGCGCTCCTCCTGTCTTTTGACAAAAGTGCTGGGAGCGCTTTGACTTCCAGTTCTAAGTCTGCTTTTATTAGTGATGATGATATTGCTAAATATGTCAAAGATGAAAACAAATGTAGTAAAGGTTTTGTAGTTAAGTTTTTGAATATGCAACTTCATTTACTTGTGATTCATAATTTTTTTCCTAAACTGCTGTTAAATCAGCAAAAATGCCTTGTCAATTTTAGCATAGTTCCTAGGATATTGGTTGGCACTCAAAGGGTTAAGCAAGCTTTTTAAGGGACTGGATGAAGCTGGTAATTTTCTGAAAATTGCCAATGGATTGCCTAAGTTCTTTGGAAGAAAAAACAAACAAAAGACCTAGTAGATTTCTGGAGAGCTGAGAGAGATATAGACTGACGTAGAGAATGAAGCCCTCTTTAGGCATGGTATATTCCAGTTGGCCCAACACTTAATCAGGAAGCTACCAAAAGGAAACAAATTACTATGATTCATTTTTTTAGCTTGATGTTGTACCAAGGAAGTGATTCTGTTAACCATAAAGTAGTTGATTAGTCAGGAAACATGTTTTAAATTAAAACTGCTTAAATGCCTTGAAAAATAAAATAATTTTTAAAATTTTACTACTATCTTACCAGAGAAGTTACTCAATAAAATACAGAAAAAATATATAAAAGGGAAACATGAATTGGAAGGTTCAGGGAAGCCCAGTATGAATCAGAAGCAAGTGCATGAGGAAGGCAAGAAGTAAATTAAGAAATGGACTAGTCTTTTAGGCATCACATTTTAAGAGAAATTCATAAACACTAACACATCTAGTTCAGAGTGCAGTGATTAAGATATTGAGCAACCTAAAATGAGAGGGGGTAGCTTATAAAACATAAAGTAAAAAGACCTGAGAAATGTTTAGCCTAAACAAGAAGAGACTCGAGGGCGAAGAAAATTGGTCTTCAATCTGTCAGTCTTGGATAGTTACAATGAGGTAAATTTTGGAGTAATATAAGGAGGAATTTTCATACCATCAGAATAACCTAAATATCAAATGAATTTTCTTGGTGGTGGTGAGGTCTCTATCATCAGGACTATCTGAGTAGGAACTATACAGCTAATAGGTAGAGGTTATATTGAGGTAATATCAAATCCAATGAATATATACAATCTCTTCCACACCAAAGATATATTTTGAGTAATGTGTTTAGGGGTTTTCTTTCCACATTTTATGGTATCCATTTGTAATGGAGTATTGCCTAATACAGAAGTTTAAATCATGCAATTACTGCAATGAATACATTGTTATTTATAGAATTTGATAGATATGGAAATTAAACAAGTGAATACAGGCTATTTTCTTACCTCATGTAAAGTTTATATTTTGAATAGTAAAATGTAATAAGACATAAAAGAATTTTTGAGATACTCGTAACAAGTTTTTTTAGGACAAAATTTCTATAAAGGCCTGGGGCAGTTTTAGTCCTTGCAATAAGAACTGGGAAGATGATCAAGGTCATTGCTGCCCTTTTCCCCCAGACCTAGCAGTAACTGTGCCACATTGTGAGAATGTGATAGAGGGACATGCAGACCCATTGATGCTTAGGATTCTAGGAAATTACAGGAAAAATACTACAAAAATATAAATTCTGCATGCAGTTTATATGTGATAAATACAGGAAATGCCAATTGACATGACCCTACATATGATATCTATTCTGTAAAAAACTTAATAATAAATGCATTATTTCTTAAATTGATTTTAGAGAGAGGAAGGAAGGGAGAGAGAGAGAGAAACACTGATTTGAGAGAAACATCATCGGTTGCTTCTCACATTGGGGATCAAACCCACAACCTGGGTATGTGTCCTGCCAGGGAATCAAACATGCCACCATTTTGTGTATGGGACGATGCTCCAACTAACTGAAACACAACAACCAGGGCAACAAATTGCATTAAAAAAAGAAAGAAAACACCAAAACATAGTTCCTCTGAGTCTCTAGATGACTTTAAAAAGTTCAAGACGTCAGTGCCTGAAAGAGTGTGCAAATTTAGCACATTAGAGGAAAAAAGATCATAACCTTAAAACCCAGCTTCCTTAAAGGCAAATATGAGTTTACTTTCCTTTACAGGAACCAAGAATCATTCAACTCATTTATGTCCTGCATGAATTCAAGCTTTAAAATGAAAAAAATTATTAATAATTTTCAAGCCAAGTGGTGTGTTCCCTATTTCCTTCTTTGTCTTTAATTTAGGTGGTGTTGATTGATGTGTTATCTATAATTTTATAAAAATTTGTTTGATTAAGGAGTCTTCTAAATTTAACTATAATAAACCATTGGACAAGATGATCTTTATAATCCTATATAGCTCTAAATTATGTGAGAACATAAACTATACCTGTCTTTCTCCCTTCTATTCCCAATTCTCAGCAGTGCCTACAGTGTTTAAGAAATATTTCTATATAGGTGATATATGAATGAATAAATAAAAGGTGAATAAATATAATTCATAGTGCTATAGTTAAGTGCCATACAGGCTATAAGAAGTATTACCAAGAAATACGTATATTTTAAATGTTTCTTTGTAAACATTTGTTTATTCATTGCCCAAAAGTTTATTGAGCATTTATTGTATGCAGGTACTATTCTACATAGTTCAAATACATCAGAGAACAAGACAGAAAAGGACAGACAATAAGTAATAGACATAAATAAATGGTTGGTAGAAGGTGATGACTGCTGCAGAAATTAAGAGATTAACCAAAGAGCCCTGACTGGTTTGGCTCAGTGGATAGAGTGTCGGTCTGTGGACTGAGGGGTCCCGGGTTCGATTCCGGTCAAGGGCATGTACCTTGGTTGAGGGCACATCTCCAGTAGGGAAGAGGCTGATTGATGTTTCTCTCTCATCGATGTTTCTGGCTCTCTGTCCCTCTCCCTTTCTCTCTGTAAAAAATCAATAAAATATATATTAAAAAATAATAAAATAAACCATAGATTTTTTTTAAAAAAGAGATTAACCAAAGAACATAAGTGCATAGTCCATGGACACAGAAATAGTGTGGTGAAGGAGGCCAGGGCTGGGTGTGGCAGCTGGGTGGAGGTGGGCAAAGGGGTGGGAAATGGGGGACATCTGTAATAGTATCAATAATAATCTATAATAATAAAAGCATAATATGCTAACTAGACCAGGCAGCCGAATGACCTTCCGACCTTCCAGATGTCTTTCCGGATGTCCTTCCAGACTAAACCGCTGCCCAAGGGCTGAGGCAGAGGTGGTTAGGGGTGATCAGGCAGTCAGGTGAGCAGTTAGGGGAGATCAGGCAGGCAGGCGAGTGGTTAGGGGCAATGAGGCAGGTAGGAAAAGTGGTTAGGGGTGATTAGGCAGGCAGGCAGGTGAACGGTTAGGAGCCAATGGTCCCAGATTGCGAGAGGGCTGTCCAACTGCCTGATTAAGCCCAATCCCTGCAGTCAGACATCCCCCGAGGGGTCCCGAATTGCAAGAGGGTGCTGGCTGGGCTGAGTGACGCCCTCCCCCGCCTCTGCCCCCATGCATGAATTTCGTGCACTGGGCCTCTAGTAAATAAATAAGTATAATGAAATGGTTAAACCATTAAAAAATAAAATAAAATATGGAATAGTGTAAAGGGATTTCAGTGACCCAGGCTGTGGTGGTAGCAGGTTGCAATAATAAATGAGATCTTAGAAGGCCCCATTGAGAAAGTGGCATTTGATCAAAGTTTTAAAGCTGGTGATCAAATTAGCCATGCAGAATACCTGGCAGAAAAAAATTCTAGGCAGAAGACATAGCTAGTGCAACATCTCTGAGATAGAAGCACACATTGTATGCAAAGAAAAAGGAGAGAGAACGTTATTTCTAGATTGGAGTGAGCAACTATGATATAAGAAGATGAGGTATTCTTTGTCTCCTCAGGCTGCCATTAAAATGGGGGTGGGAGGAGGAAATACCACAGACTGGGTGGCTTAAACAACAGATATGTATTTTATTATCGTTCTGGAAGTTAGAAGATCCAAACAGGTCCAGCAGAGGTGGTTCCTGATGAGCGCTCTCTTCTAGACTTGTAGCAGCTGACTTCTCACTGTGTGCTCCCATAACCTTTCCTGGCTGCATGTGTGAATAGACAGAGAACGAGAGACCTCTTTCTTTCTTTCCCTTTTTATAAGGCCACCAATCCTAGGATTCCATCCTTATGACCTCATTTTACCTTAATTACCTCCTAAAGCCCTATCTCCAAATACAGTCATATTGAGGGTTAAAGCTTCAACATAAAAACTGGGTAGAGAATGAGGGTGACGGGGTCAACAAGGTAAAAGTAGAGGACAGATGATATAGGGCCTTGCAGACTATTGTCAAAGCTTGGGCTGGTTTTCTCTGGATTTCTCTATACAAGGGAATTTTATGATTCTGAATTCTATTAGGCCATATAATTTTTCTTCACATTATTTTTATTGAATTTTTATTCAGACTGAAATGGCAAGAGACAAAACTATGAAGATACTAGAGTTGAATCTCAAATATCAGCTTTGAATACTGGCTTTGAATATAATTGGAATAATTTGTCTGAACTTATTAATTGAATTCTATATCACAAACCTTGGAATTAAACTCTCTTTCATTTAACATGCAAATCTATGCAGAAACATGCAAAACAGGATTCATAAAGCAACTGAAACATATCTTTAGGCTTTACTATAGAGGTCAAAGAATGCAGATGGCAGGCAGGGAACATAAATTCTTTAAAGAGAGTTTTTATATAACCTATTATGCCAAAATATATACTGGATGTATACTAGACTGGAAAACTGATAGCTCAAGCAAAAAATGGGATGAGACACTGTTCAATTTAATTACAGAAATTCCTGCTCCATGCTTATAAAATATAATAATGGTCTAGTACAGTGGTCGTCAAACTGCGGCTCGCGAGCCAAATGCAGATCTTTGGCCCCTTGAGTGTGGCTCTTCCTAAACCTTAGGAGTACCCTAATTAAGTTAATAACAATGTACCTACCTATATGGTTTAAGTTTAAAAAATTTGGCTCTCAAAAGAAATTTTAATCGTTGTACTGTTGATATTTGTCTCTGTTGACTAATGAGTTTGCCGACCACTAGTCTAGTAGATAATGTGCAAAAATGTCTAATTACCACTTAAGATTAACTATTCAACACATATGTAACAGCAATTTTTGGCAGAATATATCCTTCCATTTAGCCAAAAAGTAGCCTACCTAGTAAAAAATCTAATTTGGTCTTTATCCAATGTAATTTTAAAAATCAAATGCAAAGAGAAAACAAAGAAATTTAAAGATAGTCTGTGCTCACGGATTGCAATAAATAATATAGTTAAAATATCCATATCATCCAAATCAATCTACAGATTCAATGCAACCCCTATCACAATTCCAATGGTATTTGTCACACAAATAGAATAAAACAAAAAATTCTAAAATTTGTATAGAACCAAAAAGACACCAAATAGCCAAAGCAATCCTGAGAATAAAAAGAACAAAACCAGAGGCATCACACTTCTTGGTTTCAAACTATATTACAATGTTATAGTAATAAAAATAGTTTGATATTGACAGAAAAACAGATACACAGACCAATGGAACAAGACTGGAATCCCAGGAATAAACCCACACATATACAAGGTGGGGCAAAAATAGGTTTACAGTTGTTGGTATGGAAAATAATACAGCAATCCTATCTAATAAAAGAGAAACATGGTAATTAGCGTACGACCGCTACCCTTCCCATTGGCTAATCAGGGTCATATGAAAATTAACTGCCAGCCAAGATGGTGGCCGGCAGCCAGGCAGCTTCAAGCTAACATGGGGCTTGCTTGCTTCAGTGATGGAGGAAACCAACGTTCCCCACCTGCCTTACCGACCTCTGAGCCTGCAGTTTGAAACATTGTAACAAATATAGAAGCTAAACAAAACCCCAGAAACCTGCTTTCAGCCAGCCGGGATCTCAGAGCTGGAGTTATACATTGTTTCGATTATAGAACCCAAATAAACCAGATACCTGCTTTCAGCAGCAGAGGCCTCAGAGCTGGAGCTAGAGCTAAAGCTGGCCCAGAATAAAAAAAGAAAAAGAAAAAAAGGAGCAGTTGGGAGCTTCAATCAACTGCCAGCCTGAAAACAGCCTTCAGCCCCTCACCCAAACTGGCCAGGAACCCCAGTGGGGACCCCCACCCTGAAGGGTGTGTGACCTGCAGCAAACAGCCATCATCCCCTCATCCAGACTGGCCAGGCACCCCAGTGGGGACCCCCACCCTGAAGGGTGTGTGACAAGCTGCAAACAGCCATCATCCCCTCATCCAGGCTGGCCAGGCACCCCAGTGGGGACCCCAACCCTGAAGGGTGTGTGACCAACTGCAAACAGCCGTCATCCCCTAACCCAGGCTGGTCAGGAACCCCAGTGGGGACCCCCACCCTGATCCAGGACACCCTTCAGGGCAAACCAGTCAGCACCACCCATGCACCAGGCCTCTATCCTATATAGTAAAAGGGTAATATGCCTCCCAGCACCGGGATCAGCGTGACAGGGGGCAGCGCCCAAACCCCCTGATCGCCCTGCGGCTCTGTGTGTGACAGGGGGCGGGGCCACAACCTCCCTATCCACCCTGCTCTGTTCGTGACAGGGGAAGGTGCCCCAACCTCCTGATCAGCCCTGCTCTGTGCCTGATACGGGGGAGCTCCCCAACCCCCTGATCGCACTGCGGCTCTGTGTGTGACAGGCTGCGGTGCCCCAACACCCTGATTGGCCCTGCTCTGTGTGTGACAGGGTGCGGCACCCCAACTCCCCCCTCCCCCACGGGCCCTGCTCTGTGTGTGACAGGGTAGAGTCATAATCTCCTCATTGGCCCTGCCCTGAGTGTGAGAGTGGCGGCGCCCCAACCCCCTGATCGGCCCTGTTCTGTGGGTGATAGAGGGCAGTGCCCCAACCCCCCCCCCCACGGGCCCTGCTCTGTGTGTGATGGGGTAGAGCCATAACCTCCCCATCGGCCCTGCCCTGAGGGTGACAGTGGCGGCACCCCAACCCCCTGATTGGCCCTGCTCTGTGCATGACAGGGGGTGGTGCCGCAACCTCCCCATCGACCCTGTCTTGAGTGTGACAGGGGGCGGTGCCCCAACCCCCCAATCGGCCCTACCCTGAGCGTGACTGAGGGTGGCATTGCAACCTCCCAATCTGCCCTGCTCTGTGCATGACAGGGGGCGGCGCCCCAACTCCCCAATAGGTCCTCTGAGCCCAACCAGGGGCTGCACCTTGGGATTGGGCCTGCCCTCTGCCACCCGGGAGCAGGCCTAAGCCAGCAGGGCGTTATCTCCCAAGGGGTCCCAGACTGCGAGAGGGCACAGGCCAGGCTGAGGGAATCCCCCTTCCCCCCAAGTGCACAAACTTTTGTGCACCGGGCCTCTGGTCTATATATATATATATAAAAGACTAAGTGACTGAGCAACTGTCCGTGAAACAAGCCAACCAGCTGGCTGGCCAGTATTATGATATGCAATTTAAAAATAAACGTTGCCTCGCACATGTGCCATACATAAAAGCTCTTGCTGGCGCCAATTGCATGCATGCATTTCAATCTGTCATTGCCGATTTTGAATTTGGTTGTTTTTGTTGACATTCTGAAACTGAAGGAAAGGGGAAATTGTCGACAGAATATGTCTGAAGACCAACTATTGGCACAACGTACCTCTGAAGCTAAAAGAAGCCTGCGTTATTGACAGAATGTATCTGAAATATATCTTCTAATTACATTCTTTTCAACGTGCACAGATCCATGCACAGGGCCACTAGTTAATGAATAACAACACAAAGATACACTGTGTTTCATATACTTACAACTATAAACCTACTTTTGTGCCACTCTGTGTTTATGACATAGTTTATAACAAAAGAGCCAAGACCATAAAGTGGGGAAAGAACAGTCAGTTCAATAAGTGTCATTGGGAAAACTGAACAACAACATGTAAGAGAATTAAACTAGACTGCTATTTCAACAGCATACACAAAAATTAATTCAAAATGCATTGAAGACTTGAATTAAGAGATAAACTTGACCTAACTGGTCTGGCTCAGTGGATAGAGCGTCGGCCTGCGGACTCAAGGGTCCCAGGTTCAATTCCGGTCAAGGGCATGTACCTTGGTTATGGGCACATTCCCAGTGGGGAGTGTGCAGGCGGCAGCTGATCGATGTTTCTCTCTAATGGATGTTTCTAATTCTTTATCCCTCTCCCTTCCTCTCTGTAAAAAATCAAAAAATATATTTTAAAAAAAGAGATAAACTCATAAAATACATAGGAGAAAACATAGGCACTCAACTCCTGGGCATTTATCCTGGGAACATTCTTATGGATTTGACTCCAAAGAGAAAAAATAAAAAAATAAACAATTTGCATTACATTAAGCTTAAAAGCTTCTGCACAGCAAAGGAAACCATCAACAAAATGAAAGAGCAAGCACCTGAGTGGGGGAAGATATTTGCAATTGATATTTTTGCTTGAGGTTAATATCCAAAATATATAAAAAACTCATACAACTAAACAACAAGAAAAAACAATCCTATTAAAAAATAAGTGGAAGATCTGAATAGACATTTAACAATGAAGATATACAGATAGCCAACAGGCACTTGAAAAATGTTGTTCAACATCACTAATTATTAGGAAAATGCAAATTCAAACCACAATGATATATCAGCCTCATATATGTTAGAATGGCTATTATCAAAAGGATAAATAAGAGGCTGTGGAGAAAATGGAAACTTCTTACATTGTTAGTGGGATTTTAAATTGGCACAGCCACTATGGGAAACAATTTGGAGGTTCCTCATAAAAATTAAGACTAGAAGTACCATATAATTCAGTTATTCCACTTCTGGGTATATTTATCAAAAGAATATGAAAACACAAGTAATTTTAAAAGGTATTTGCATCTCTATGATGTTTGTACCATTGTTTATAATAGCCAAAATATGGTAAAAAAAACCTGTGTCCATCAACTGATGATTGGATGAATATGTAATACACACACACACACACACACACACACACACACACACCACACACACACACAACGGAATACAGTGGGGCCTTTACTTACAAGTTTAATTCTTTCCGTGACAGAGCTCATAACTCAAATTACTCGTATGTCAAATCAATTGTGAACGAGTGAAACACGTGATGCTGGGCTGATGTGTTCACTGTAATGTTCGCAGCTCCAACTAGCAGTGGGGTATCTGAAGCTGGCTCATAACCCGAATTTTAGCTCACAACTCAAAGCAAAAAATCAGCCGAGAGATGGCTCATATCTCGAAAAACTCGTTAGTCAGAGCACTCGTAAGTCAAGGCCCCACTGTACTAGTTGCCATTAAAAAAAAAAAGATGAAATATTGTAATTTGCAACAACATGGATGGGCCTCAAGGAGATTATGCTCAGTGAAATGAGTCCAACAGAAAAAAAAATAATCATGATTTTATTCATATCCTAATATATAAAAACCCAGGGTTCGTAATGTCCAAAACGACCAAAGGCTTGACTGAATGCCAGACTGCGTATGCAGCAGGCTCTGGTGGGCGGGCACTGGTGAGCGGGCTGAACTGCTGACTTCTATGTCTGAGAGATCAGCAGGTCAGCCCACTTGCCAACAGCCTGGGGTGGCTGCTGATCAGCCCCGCCTCTCTGATCAGGCCTGGAGATAGGCCCAGAGATGCTGACTTGCATAGAAACCGACAAATCAGAACCAAATCTGGGTGAACTGTGAAGAGCCAATGGCTGCCTAGGAGGTGGAGCGTCTGACAGTGACTGGGATAGAAACCAACCAATCAGAACCTAATCTGGGTGAACTGCGAAGGCAGAACCGAAGGTGGGGGCTGAGGAAGAGTTTTAAGGGCAACAGCTGTTTGGTGTAAGGTGTAAGAAAGCAGTTCAATTTTTTAATGACCAGTTTGGCAGTATAGTGCATATGGCTGGCTATCAGTCCAGATATAGGGATTATATATTTTTGTCTGCCAAGAGCATCTCCTCCTGCTGACCCCCCCCCCCCATTTAAGCAATCCTATTCTATATAATCTATCTATACTAATAAAAGGGTAATATGCTAATTAGACCAGGTCGACCGGCCATCTTCCAGACGTCCAACTTCCTTCCGGACAAAGCCATGGTGGTGGGGGCTGAGGCAAAGGCAGTTGGGGACAAGATCAGGCTGTCAGGGGAGGGCAGTTGGGAGCAAGATCAGTCCGGCAGGGGAAGGCAGTTAGGGGTGATCAGGCAGGCAGGTGAGTGGTTAGGAGCCAGTGGTCTCAGATTGGGAGAAGAATGTCCAACTGCTGGTTTGGTATCAGGCTTAAACCAGGAGTCAGACATCCCCCAAGGGGTCACAGATTGGAGAGGGTGCAGGCTGGGCTCATGGACGCCCCCTCCATGCCCGAATTTTGTGCGCCGGGCCACTAGTCTATATATATAAAAAAGGTAGTGACTGTGATGACCAAAACAACTGGTCAACTGAACAGCAGGCTTCATGGGGCAACCAGGCCGGCAGGGGGGCAGTAAAGGGTGACTAGGCCAGAAGTGGGGGGCAGTGAGGGGCGACCTGGCCAGCAGGAGGGAGCAGCTAGGGGCAACCAGGCTGGCAGGGAGGCCAGTTAGAGGTGACCAGGCTGGCAGGGGGGCCAGTTAGAGGTGACCAGGCTGGAAGGCAGAGGTGATTAGGGGCGACAAGTTCAGCAGGAAGGACAGTTGGGGGTAATCAGGCCAGCAGGCAGAGGTGGTTAGAGGTAATCAGGCCAGTGGGGGTGGGGAGGGGCAGGGGCGGGGGAATGTGGATAGGGCCTAAACCGGCAGTCAGACATCCCTAGAGGGGTCCTGGATTGGAGATGGTGCAGGCTGGGCTGAGGGGAACCCCCTCCTGTGTACGAATTTTGTGCACCAGGCCTCTAGTGTGGAATATAAAACAATAAAATAAAAAGAGAAAAAAAAATAACCAAAAAGCAAACTCATAGATTTGGATAACAGATAGGTGGTCACCAGAAGAGAAGGGCAGTAAGGATGAGGGCAAAAATGGGTAAATGGGGTCAAATGTGTGATGAGAGATGGAAACCAGATTTCTGGTAGTAAACACACTGTACAGATAGTAAATTACAGTTGTACACCTGAAATTTATATAATGTTATAAACCGATGTTACCTGAATCAAAACAAATAAAAAAGAAATGCAGGTAAAAAAAATTAGTTACTGGTACAGAATTAGAATTATCAAAGCTTAGTTATTTGTAAAAATATTATAAGCATGTATTATTTTCAATTTATACCACCATAATTAAGTGGCTCACATTGCTTTATTCCAAAACTAATTTTCTGTATGTGACAGAGTATAGAATATTTCACCCAATGCAAATCTATGAGGAGGAAAGGAAGAAATTGCACTCATTTGTTTATAAGTCCAGGCAGGATCTAAGAGATCAGCTGTCTAATTGTCTCATTTTACAGATGGAAAGAAATGCAGAGATGTTAAATAGTGAAACATGAAATTGAGATTATTTTCTCTCACAAAGATTTATTGTTTCCATTCCTATCTACCCATTCAGCTCCAAATCTAGCCAAATAAACAAATACATAAATAATTTTTAAATGTCATTTTAAAAATAAGGCTGACTAAAATTTAAATACTTGCAAGCTCATACCTGTCAGAATGGCTATCATCAACAACTCAACAAATGACAAGTGCTGGTGAGAAAAGGGAACCTTAGTATACTGCTGGTGTGAATGCAGACTGGTACAGTCATTATGGAAAACAGTATGGAGTTTCTCAAAAAATTAAATATGGAACTGCCATTTGACCCAGTGATCCCAATTCTAGGAAGGATCACCTAAGAAACTCAAAACACCAGTCTGAAGGAATATATGCACCCCTATGTTCATAGCACCACAATTTACAACAGCTAAGATCTGGAAATGCCCATTATTAGATGAGTGGATAAAAAAGTTGTGGTAGCCCAGTTGGTATGGCTCAGTGGTTGAGAACTGACCTATGAACCTGGAGGTCACGGTTCAACCCAGTCAGAGCACATGCCCAGGTTGTGGGCTCAATCCCCAGTGTGGGGCTGGCAGGAGGCAGCCAATCAATGATTCTCATCATTGATGTTTCTATCTCTCTCTCCCACTCTCTTCCTTTCTGAAATCAATAAAAATAGATATATTTTTAAAAAGCTATGGTACATTTACACTGTGGTACTATGCAGCTATAAAAAAGAAGGATCTCTTACTCTTTGAGATAGCATGGAGGGACCTGGAGAGTATTATGCTAAGCAAAATAAGCCAGGCAAAGAAAGACAAGTATTACATGATCTCATCCATATGTGGACTCTAACGAACAAAATAAACTGTTGAACAAAATAGATCCAGAAACATAGAAGCAAGAAACAGACTGATGAATCTCAGAGGGAAGGTAGGGTTGGGATGGGGTGGGGAGAGATTAACTGGGGAATGTATATGCATATATGCATAGCTCATGGAAACAGACAATAGTGAGGTGAAGGCCTGGGGGAGGGGGGTGCAGAGAAGTGGGAGGGTTAATGGGAATAAAAAGGAGGACATCTATAATACTTTCAACTATAAAGATAAATTTTAAAAAAATAAAATACAACTATTTGCTATAAGTTTTTATAATAAATTACACATTTCAACCCTAGAGAAGATGAATAAATTTTTTTCAGGATTATCAGACTACAAAATTTCTATCATTTTTGGTGTTAATTGGGTCTGCAAGCTATTTTATTGTTTTGTTTTGCTTTTTAGCCCATCTAGGAAAAATGGGATAGCTTTCCATCCTGTTTCAGACACATCTCCCAAATCAGTTTTCCATCCATAAAGAAAGACCTCAAAAAAGTATGTTGGCATCCATGTATAGATTTTTTTTTCTAAATGAGGAATTTTACACAGGATAGGTCTATGCTCTTTATACTAGGCCATATTACCAAAAGAATACCTCAAAAAAAAAAAAAAGGCCTTTGTTATGGCCCCATGCACCCAAGGGTCATTGTTCTATCACAATCAGTGTTCACTGTTACACTTATAAGGTGGTGACTTCTGTAACACTGCCTTGAGTTATAAACCTGAAAGTAATAGGAAGCAACGAAACCAGCAAAGCTGACCCAACAAAGACAGATATAAAATTAGCAGTGGACTAGAGATAACTTTATGCCAGTTGCCAAGGGCAACGCACAACTGATGGATAATGTAATAATGCACATTAAGCCACACTTATACTAAATAAGTTCACAACATCATTAATATCCTTAGCAGCAGGGGCACCAAGCTGACTGAGGTAAGCAAAGGTGTTGATGATGACTATACCTCAGGGAAAGGCCTAACCACTTAATGACCCGATAGGATTCATAACAGGAGGAAAAAAGGACACTGCAGTTTCTGCTTCATTTGTCCTTGCTTTTAACTTAAATCACCCCTGTAACCCTTTCTTTCCACTGCCATACATAGTACATGTCGCTCTTCTTCAGCGGTTCTCAACCTGTGGGTCATGAACAATGAAAATACATTCTGCATATCAGATATTTACATTACGATTCATAACAGTAGCAAAATTACAGTTATGAAGTAGCATTGAAAATAATTTTATGGTTGGGGGTCACCACAATATGAGGAACTGTATTAAAGGGTTGTGGCATTAGGAAGGCTGAGAACCACTGCGAGTCTTATTGAAGGTTAGGGATATAGCTCTACGTTTATAGTCTTATGGACATAGATTCTCCGGTCAGCAAGCCTCTTAATTTTTATTGTGTCCTGATTATTCTTTCCCGTTCATGGGCTGCTTCTTTGCTATGCTGATTGCCTGCCTTCTGCTCTACATTAGAAGGGGGATTAGGGGGTAGGAGAGGAGTGAGAAAGGAGAAGAAAAAAAAATTGACTGTGTGAGGAAGTTATGCCTATATAAAGGCTATCATAGACAGAATCATGAAGGCAAAAATAGTGTCTGACCACTACCACTCCTTACATTAATTGTTCCCAGGTTACCACTGATATGGCTAGCTAAACCATTCCCTACGGCATGTCAAATCCAGATCTTTCTTTGTCTCTGTTCCCCATGAATACACTCACCAGCATTCACTTAGGAGCCAGTTGACTTAATACCTTGATAGTTAATCTGAGTTCTGATTAGAAATGCCTTGAGTAAAAGAAGCGAATCAACCAGAGCAACTTCAGACTTCATGACAGTTTCTAGAGCTAGCACGTCAAATCGCAGTCCCCGGGTTCCATGCCTCATTTATTTGGCCCTTGTTAGCCTTTGAGTTTGACATGCTTATTCTAAAGAATGGAGCAGAGATAGGTTGTGCTTGGGATATTATACATTCCTTAAATAATACTTCCTAGTAGTCAGCAGCTCTGTATTCTATGGAGTTGGCTTGATCTATATGAAATCACAAGGCCAAATGATGTTAGAATTCTGAAGGACCTTCCAGATGATCTCGCCAACCACTCTTGCTTTTCATTTGAGAATTACTAAGAGCTTTTCCAAAGAATGTGATTATGACTACAGTAGTCCTACAGTGTTCTCCACAAATAATGACCTTAGAAATAAGTAGATACTTTGAGAATTGTCACTCAAAATGGACTCTAGATTCAGGTTGCCTAAATTTGAATCCTGGTTCCAGCATTTACTAAGACTTTTTGACAAGGCAAGTTACTTAATCTCCCTCTTTTTTCATCTGCAAAATTGGATTAATAATATTATCTATATCATCCTCATAGGATGACTATGAGGATTTAATAAAGTAGTAATTGTAAAGCACAATAAACTAGAGCATGGCAAATGCTCAATAAATTTAATGCCATTAGTAAAGGAATGGCATAAAACTCAAACAGGGGCTGTCTGTACTTAGATGGTGCAGTCTTCTTATCTTGTTCTTTTATCTTTTCTACTACAGGCCCGGTGCACAAAAATTTGTGCACTCAGGGGGGAGGTCCCTCAGCCTGGCCTATGCCCTCTCGCAGTCTGGGACCCCTCAGGGGATGACCACCTGCTGGCTTAGGCCTGCTCCCCGGGGGATTGGGCCTAAGCTGGCAATCAGACATCCTACTGGCAGCCCAGCAGACTTAAGAGACTGTCCACTTGCCAGCGGGGAGCAACCTAAGCTGCAGTCGGACATCCTTAGCACTGCTGAGGAGGTAAGAGAGGCTCCCACCACCACCGCTGTACTGGCAGCCATCAGCCTGGCTTGTGGCTGAGCAGAGCTGCCCCCTATAAGAGCGCACTGACCACCAGAGGGCAGCTCCTGCATTGAGCGTCTGCCCCCTGGTGGTCAGTGTGTGTCATAGTGACCAGTCATTCCCAGTCTTTCTGTTGTTAGGGTCAATTTGCATATTACCCTTTTATTATATAGGATAGAGGCCTGGTGCACAGGTGGGGGCCAGCTGGTTTGCCCTGAAGGGTGTCCCGGATCAGGGTGGGGGTCCCCACTGGGGTGCCTGGCCAGCCTGGGTGAGGGGCTGATGGTTGTTTGCAGCTGGTCACACCCCTTCAGGGTGGGGGTTCCCACTGGGGTGCCTGGCCAGCCTTGATGAGGGGCTTATGGCTGTTTTCAGGCTGACCACACCCTCTTTAGGGTGGGGGTCCCTACTGGGGTGCCTAGCCAGTCTGGATGAGGGGCTGAGGGTTTTCAGGCTGGCCAAGCCTACTGGCAACTGAAGCTCCCAGCCTCTCCTTTTTTTCTTTTTTTTTTATTCTGGGATTTATTTACCTTCTATAATTGAAACTTTGTTGCCGCTCCAGCTCCGAGGCCATGGTCTGCTGAAAGCAGGTATCTGGGGTTTGTTTAGCTTCTATAATTGAAACTATGTTGCTTTTGGAGCTCATAACCTGGCTGTGGCAGGTGAGGAACCTTGGCTTCCTCCATCACTGGAGCAAGCAAGCCTCTTGCTCGCTTCAGCTGCATGGCTGCCAGCTGCCATCTTGGTTGGCTGATAATTTGCATATCTCGCTGATTAGCCAATGGGAAGCGTAGCAGAGGTACAGTTAATTTCAATCTTTGTCTATTATTAGATAGGATAAATCTCCCCCCCCCCCGCTCTTTATCCCCAATTCATTGCTGTCTTCCAAGAATCCTTAATTAAGGCCAAGGCATAGTTTTGTTTAATGTTATAAATCAAATTTCTAAAACAATGCTAGATACATAGTAGGTACTCGATGAATACTTGTAGAATAAATGTATACTAGATCTGAAATCTGTACTGTCTCTAATAAGAAGAGATTACGGTTCAATTCCTGGTCAGGGCACATGCCCAGGTTGTGGGCTCGATCCTCAGTGTGGGGAGGGCAGGAGGCAGCTAAAGAATGATTCTCTCTTCTCATTAATGTTTCTATTTCTCTCTCCCTCTCCCTTCCTCTCTGAAATTATATGTATATTTAATTTTGACAATATAGACTTTTAGAGCAGGAAAAGACTATGGACATTAATTTAATCCTCACATTTTTTAGGGGAAGAGACATAGATTGATCAATTTAGTCTTTCCAGAGTCAAACTAACACATCTATGTTAGTGAGTATATTGGCTGATAGTGCACTTTTTTCCCCAGAGATGTCCAAACCTCTGGTTCCCCTAATGATGACACAGGTCTGGATGGTGTGACCTGCTTATGTGTCTTAAGCCATGAGAATAATAAAATGATATTATATTGACCTATACCAATTTCTGTATATAAAATAAGAAATCACTCTTTTAAAAAAATGAAAAACATGATGATACTACTACAACTTGTGGAAGAAGAATAAATGGGCACCGCGGAAAATTTGTCACGTAATAGAAATCTCTTTGATCTACAGAGGATCATAATGAGACCATCCTTCAATTTCAGGTTAGCCAATGATTCTGTGATCAGTAACAGGAGCTCCAATGTAAATTAATTTAACACTCATTTTATAAATTTCAGTCTTAGTACTGTTCAAAGCACTAAACCTGACTTTGCCTACAAGGACTGCCCCTTCATGTACCAAGAGTATCTCTAATCAATCTGTTAATGAAGGTGCCTCAGACTTTCAGTTTCAGCCAATTACTTATAGAGAAGTCAGTGTACTGCCTCACTTAAGACAGCGTAATAGTGCCGGGGCCGATAATTTACATCTAAAGCTTCTTAAGCCAGCTGCTTCATTAAGATGTAAGCCAGTAACTGATATTTTTAATTTAACGCTTTTTTCTAGAGATCTCCCATCAATTGGGAAGTGTGCCAGAATAATACCTTCATAAAAAGAGAGAGAGAGAGAGAGAGAGAGAGAGAGAGAGAAGTTAAGCAGGCTTGAAAAAATGTAGTGGAGAAATAAAAGAAATTGATCTAGGTTTTTTTCATAATCCAAATGACTCACTTGGTAGTCATCCAATACTAAACCTAAATTCAAATGCAGGAGGGATTAAGAGATTGTAAAAGGGGATGGATGTGAGGGTTATGAAAATTTAAGTCAGCACCAAAAAAGGGGGTGGGGGATATGGTCAAAATTAGGACACTCTCTGAAGGCTAGAAAGATAATGAGAAATCAAAAGATATTTATGTATATGAGTTTATTATCTGGTGTTTAGATAATTCATCTATTAAAGGTATATTGAGACCACATTATTCTATGAGGCAAGCATAGTGCTGGACACTATAGCTGATCCAGATGGAGATAAGACTGAGGAAGAGGGGGGGAAATCAGTTAATTCAAGATGAGATACATTATTGTGCTCAAATATACATAAACAGAATGAGTATAATCATGGGTTCAGAGAAGAAAGAGCACAGTGTGGACAGCTCTTAAATTTTTTTTACTTGCATACCAACTAAAAGCTTTTAATCATGTTTAATTAGCTGCATAGAATACAACTTATGGTATGTTGTGTATTTGTACAAAATATCCAAAAGTAACTAAATAGCATAGCATCTGATACCAAACAAATCCATTTTAAAAGTTATATGGGCAAGCTTTCCTCTAAATCAGAAACTTTATATTATTTCTTTTACCTCTTGAACCCATACTTTTATTTCAATTACATACAAAATCATATCTTAATGCAGCATAAGTTATGCTTATCTCTCCTGTCTCAAAAATATGAATGTAAATTTAAAAATTTAATTTTTATTAAATTTTCTTTGACTCTAATTTTGATTACACAATCCCTTTGACCAAATATTGTACAACTCATCAAAATCATATATTAATAGCTATTTACTAAGTATTAAAAGTAAACTTTATTAGAAATAATTTCTTGATAAAACGGGTAGATTATTAGTTTTAATTTGTTCATGTATCATAAAAGAATACAACTTATTGGTAAATATTAGTGAAATAAGTAACAATTCTGTTCCTATTTTTTATTTGTTTGCTTTAAAAATCTATCTGCTCAGAAATTTTGTTCTTTTAGATAGGAGATGTGAATAGAAGGAGTTTTTCCATGTCAACACTCCTCAATTTTTTGAACATTTTCTAAAGTACATATTAAAAATCACCTTGTGATCTATTATCATTTTTAGTGATCTATCAGCTAGAAACTCAATAGGTCTTTCTTCAATTTCTTGAATGTAACAAAAGATTCAATAAATTATTGTTCATCAGTCATTAGAATCTTTTACTTTATTGCAGGAAAGGGTTTATTAATACTTACCAAAAGTCTCAATTAGACTTCTTCCTCTTTCACTAAGAGGCAACTTGTTTGACTTGATATATACCAAGTTCAGGAAACTTTAAAAATGATTTTATATCATCATCATTTTAAATACAATTTCATCAAAAGCTTGGAGTTACAGATTTAGCTCATTCAATTTATGGAAAATGTCCACCAGATGACCTTATTGGTATGAATTAGAGCTAGTATTCACTTTCAAACCAATCAGCCAAGTCCAATTTAAATTCCAACACAACAAACTGACTTTATTTCTAAATCCAAATAAATGTTAACACTCATGCCCATGACAGGCAGTTAACTTCTGAATTTTCAAAGTAAGTAGGTAAGTAAATGATAGAGGATGATGCAAAGAAAAGTCATAGAATTTGGTCTTGTTTGTTTCTGGATAAAATAAACCACATTGGTATTTCTTTCTAATACTTTGTTTTGTTTGCTTTAACTCTCTCAGAGGATTGATACATTCTTTAATAAAAGGCACTAGATGAAATAGGATAGGTGGTTAAAAGGAAATTGCCACCATTCCCACTGCTCCACATAAAAACAAATTTGAATTAAGACATCCAAACGCATCTCAAAATATTCCAATTCTATTTTCTTTTTTTATTAATAACAATATATATATGACAGACAGCAAAAAGCAAATATCTCATTTCTATACATAGAATTTCAGAGATATTTTTATAGCATATATTATTGATTATCCATGTCCATACAGTGGGGTAATAATGGGAGAGTGCCAAATGGCAGATTAATTAAAGTATCACCTTTGGAATATATGACTTAATCATTAAAGTGAATATAGTACTAATACTCTACATTTACAGAATACTTATCATCATTGAAGTGTATTCCCATCATTATTATTCCAGGTCCAGATAAGAAATAGAAACTTCTCTTGGTCTTTTACAATGAATTTAATATAGTGAAATGGGTGTGTAACTAATAGGACAACTGAGAAGCCAAATAAGAGATGGTGAGGCAACTAAGAGGTGGGCAAACTTTAGAACCTGCTATCGCTAGGAACAATATTCAGGCTTTTGCGTAATTCACATTATTGACTTTTCTAAAACTGCTTCCCATTGGCCAAAACTATGCAGGAAACAGAAAGCACGGGGAAAATGAAATTCACAGTTTTCTGCAATTCAGAGGAGCAAATAAAGAGCAGAGACTGGATCAGAAAGCAAACCGGTAATCAGCAGGCAGAGACAGTACTCATCATTTGATTCTTATAATCATTTTAAGAGATAGAAAACATCCTGCAAGCACCTTTTTGTTCCTTTATGCTTATTCATTTATTTGTTTGTTTGTTTGTTTTAAAATAAGGCCATTGGAGTTTAGAAAGTTTAAGCTGAAGGGGAAGAATTGAATCTGATCCTCAAATTGGACCTTTTATTCCAGTGATTTTTCAAAATCCACACAGAACTTAATATACCATTTCAATCTTTCAGATTTAGGTTTATGGTGAAAAGGTATGCTTGTGGACCTTTGAGCTTGAAATAAGGAAAGGTGACTGGAGGAAATGGGCCCTGTGATTGTCAGCTTACTGTATTGAGATTATTCATGCTGCTTGCAAGTTAATAACCTTACAATAAAATGAGTAAGTATATTATAAACATTTATAATGTTGAAGAACCCTGACCATGACTATTGTTTTTCTTCTCAGCAGAGAAAGAAAAATCCAGATTCACTAATGACTTAATACTGCCCCAGCCTTATAACTAGCCTAGAGTCACCAAAACACATTGTCATGGGTTTCTCTGAAATAGTATAAAGGTGGTTTACTATGGAGATAGATTGAAAATGGTTTCTCTTACAGCTTCTGCAGTAGCTCTTCATGCTGCAGGATAATAGGACAGTCTAGGAGAGAAGAACCAACTATGAGCATTCTTAAGCCAGAGTCTCTGTGTCTCTGAAACTGAATGTTGGTGTGTGTTGTGGTCGTGTTTTAATTGTTGCACTGCAATAACTGTTGCATCATTAGTATGCAGAGCAAAGATTTTACATTAGATAACTCTTGCTTTGATTGCACATTTTATTCTGACCTGTAAATTCTGAATCCTCCTACAGAGAAGAAGGAAAAAAAAGAAAGTGGCAGACATTACTTAGCTTCCCTCCAAATACTGGCTCACCATGCTACAGACCCCATGATTTCACACAAATTCTTGGCTCTGGACTCCCAAGACTTATTAAAGGCAGATATCCACGTGATTTAGTATCTTGCTGAGCAGAACACTTCTAAACAAAGGGAAAAATGTCACTGATGTTCATATTTTTTTGTGTGAAACATTCAATGCTCCCTGCTGTTGCCACGCAGGAGGTGACACTCAGGGGATAGTGAGTTTGTGAAGACGTTAACATACCTTGTCCAGGGCTTTGAGGACAGAATCCATTATCAGAAGAGCCTGGGCACCCACAGAAGATAACTAATCCAACATTTCCCCAATGCTACCTGGAACAATGCACAGTTTTTGCAATCTGGAGAAAGGTTAGCATCGCTTATGAGTCTGAAACCTCTGAGTACTGAAGAGAATTCTGAGAGACGCTCAGTCAATTTCTTGCAAACTCATCCAAGAATGATCGGTCCTGTCATTGTCAATGACAATAGCATCTATCCAAAGAATAGAAGAAAGCAAAATTATGAAACTCTTATTCTCCTTTTTAATTAGCAATATTACTTGAGGCTCCGTAATTTTTTCACTTGCCATGAATGATACCATGCTTTGGGGGCTATTATAAGTGTGCAGCCAGATTTCATTAAATGAGGTTAAATTTATTCTGCATAGGTCAAACCAGATTCCTTTTGGTATTAGTTTTCTATTGTGCTAACAAATTACCATAAATTTCAGTGGCTCAAAAAAACCACAAATTTATTATTTCATAGTTTCTGTGAGTCAGGAGTCCAGGCATGGATGGCGGGGTCTTGTGCGGAGGGTCTCACAGTTTAAATTCAAGGTGTTAACCAGGCTGTGATCTCATCTAAGGCTTTGGGTTCTTCTCTAAACTCATAAGTTGTGGGTAGAATACATTTCTCTGTGGTTTTATGACTAAAGCTCTGGTCTCCTTGCTAGCTATCTGCTGATGTCCTTAAAATCAGGTTTAATTTCTACTTTCACTTCTCAGTGGTTGTCCTTAAATTCTTGCCTGGCTGCCCCTTCCTTCACAACATGGCTGTTTGCTTTCTTCTGAGTCTGCAGAAGAGAATTTCTTGATACTTCACCTCATGTTAAAGGTGCATCTGATTAGATCAAGCCCACCTAGGATAATCTTCTTTATTTAACTCCAAATCAACTGATAAATTACCTAATCCTGAGAATGGTATGGCACCATATTCACTGGTCCTGCCCACACCAAAGGTAAGAAAATTATGGAAAGTGTACATCAATAAGCATCAATCTTGGACACTCTTAGAATTCTACCTACCGCAATTTTCATGAGTTTATTTTGCAAAATTTACACCTCGGAATTTATAAGACTATTTGTAAATATATTAGAAACCAGATATTTCAAGTAAAATTTTTGTTAGATAATGTACCATAGCTACCATGAATTATGACTAGACATAAAGTTTGAGTTAATTAAAAATGATAACAACATCTGAATATATTTATACAAAATATAAATGACCAATGCATAATGTATATTCTGGATTAGATCAAGGTCAAATGCAGAGCCTTAACTATATATTTTCATTAACCAGGCTGTGATTTTGTTCTCTCATTTGAAAATTCTTGCAACTGATAAAAGAGCAAAAATGATAATTTTTCAGTTTATACCATGATCCAAATGAAATGTTTTACATTTCGGTGTGTTTTTATGATACTTCTCAGACAGCACTTATTAAAATGAGCAATTTGTAACTAATGAGCCTTATGGAATAGAATGGAATGATGCCCATTCTACAATGTTGATCCAGCTTGTTGTGGTGGATTCTAAAACAATGTATGAAGTGTAAGCTTTAATCTTTCATGAGCATCTTCTTGGGAAAAGCAAGAAGGAAGTGATCATTACCTATGTCTGTTCTTCAAAGGAAGAAAAAGCAGCGTGTTTATTGTTTTAAAATGGGCAGAGGAAATCAATGAGCATTTTTTAAATAGAAAAGTAGTGGTCTAGAAGAGAATTCAGTCATGTGAAAATAGTTCTAAACTGCCAAGTTATTTCTTTTAGTGGTATGGAATGGTCAGTGTTCCTGTGTGTATCTGCACTTTATGGAATAATTTAAACTCTACTATGGCTTAATGCGCTATGCCTGCTCACAGAGACGAATGAAAGAAGTTTTATATAAAGGTTTGCTATTATGATTACTGCTAAAGTGCTACATGGTTGATCTAAATTAATGATATTTAAACATTTCCTTCAGTAACTTTACTTCACAACTGAAAGGAAGATACATTTTAGGAGTGAAAGTTTTTATTCCTTTAAACTAAATGCTCCTAATATTACAAAACAGCACTCAGTGATCCATGCAGGCTTCCATTTATAATATTAATAGAAGACATATTCTATGCTAATCTAGCTCATTAATATTAAAGAAAGGACTCCAACACTGGTGAGCACTTAATCATTTGCAATTAGCACCTAACTGTTAATTCTATGGAGGGCTCTTAGGGAGGGAGGCAGAAGGAGCTCCCCTTTGCTAAATGTTAGTTGATTTAACTTAGAGTATTTAATTATGGGAAAACTCAGTAATTAGAACAATTCATGTAGCTAGACAAGTTTAATTGATCAGTTAAAAATAAAAGAGTCCCCAACTGAGAGTAACCACAAGATATACATTTTAGAAATGTCCACAACATAGCCATTTTGCTAATTTATTTTATTAGGTTCTGTGTACATCCAGGCCAATGGATTTGGCATCTGAGCAGAGATAAATAAACTTTCAGTTCAGACTATCTCAATACAGATCCCAAAATCAAATTAGCAGAATGGGCAGGTTGTCTGGTTTGGCTCCAACTAGAGCAGCTTGCTTCTTCAATGTCAACTCAACCTGAAAAAAAGGAATGACTGTGAGTTCCCTACATTAAGACTAAAAAGAATGTCAAGACCCAGAATAAAAGCTCGATGCCAATGACTTAGAGCAAAACCAAGCTTCCCACTGTGGTGTGGCCTTTCTGCTTTCCTTCTTTCTACATTTATCCTGCCACTGAACGGGCTCTCTCTCTCTCTCTCCCAGCTCTGAAATCTGTCTCTTTCTAGGGACAGATCCTATTATTAATCATTTGTTGAAAACTCCCTGGAAGAATCCAAGGCATTGAGAGAATCTATTACAGAGCACCAAGGGGGATTTGGCCACAGGCTAGCCATGCTTTAAGAAAAAGAATCTGTTTACAACATCCTATTGACCCAATTCTTGTTAACGCTACTTCCAGCACAATTTATTTTTAATTGAAGAAAAGTTGAGGTTGGCAGGATCCCTTAAAAGGCAGTAGGATTCCATGAAATGAGTAGAGACAGGCTTGTTCATCTTTTCTGATAATGTCATTTACTCAATTAGTAATGATGGAGTACGCCCAGGACATACCACACCAAAGGTTGACTGTGGTAACTTTTAACACCAGTTCCACTACCAAGTCTAGCAAATTAACCATATTTAACTAAGCACAATTCTGACAGTTTTTAATTATTTTGACAACCAGGGCATTTTAAAATTGATCGCTTTATTTGACTACCCTTATCCTGCCATCTCACCATCTCCCAATACACTGTCTTCATTTTGTAATGTATTGTTTTATGTCAGTTGCTCTTCTTCCTTTCTATGTCTTTTGCTGTTGTGGCTGTCTTCTTTCTAGTCTTGAACTTGACTCTGCTTCTATTCACATCTGATAACAAGGCTATCTGCTACCTTTGCCAAATGGTCGGCTCTTGTTTTACAGCAGCTCTCCAGATGTGTATGGGCACTACAGCTGCATAGCCCCTACAGATGGCATGAGAAATCTGTTTTCTGCCTTCTGCCTTACAATATACCTAATCTTTACCAGCTGTACTGAAGTGCCTTAGCCTTTAAGGATTTGGATGAAAGAACATGGGTAAAGCAACAAAAGTCATCAACATCAGACACATATCAGCCATAAGGCTCCCTCGTGGCATAGGATACACCAAGAGCAGCATTCCAAATGAGCCCCGTTGAACAACGAAGTGCATAAACAGAAGAGTAGTTTGTAGATAGTATCCAAAAATAGACTCCATATTGGCAAATGGCAGGTACCAGGTTTTGAGGGTCAGAATTCTTCTAGAGACACCCTAAGAAAGCCATTCATCGCCAGGCCAGATTTGAAGAACCCTTGTGAGATTGCATGATTAAGAACAATATATATTCTATGCGGTAAGGAACACAGAGTCTAACAGATCATGGATTGATTTTGTCTCTGCTACCTGCTTACAAATTTGCTTGTGCAAGATGCTGAACTTATTTGAGACCAATTCTGCCGGGAGCCGGTCCATGCTTGCTGTTTCAAGGGACCTGGCATATATGGCATACTGTTCTTAATATGTTTGCTCACCTTCTTGGCGCTGTGTTTTAACCAAGGTCACCTCTCCGAGAAAGGTTGAATCCCCAGGTAGGGATTTTCCCCTGAAGTTAGGGAGGGAATAAAACCCCTCAACTAAGTGCCAGGCGGGTAATTAATCCCTTTAACTACGAACAATCATGCTTAAACTACATAATCTTTTCTCCCTGGAATGGAGATAAGAAACGCCCTAACCTTTGTAATAGAGATTGATAGGATTGAATCAACTGGTATAAATACAGTTGTAACAAGACAGAAAGACTCAGAACTCAGGAGACAGAATTCAGAAGACAGAACCTACACGGAGCCTAGAGACAGAAGAACTTCGCTGGCGAGAGCATGCCAGAGGATCCTGGACCGGGACTGGCCTCGGAGCCTAGAGACAGAGCCTAGCGGGAGAACATGGCAAGGGATCCTGGACTGAACCTGACTACAGAGATTGGCAGGAGAACCTGACTGGAACCTGGACACTGAACCTGACTGGAGAGCCTGGACAGAACCTGGCTGGAGAACCTAGCGAGGGAACATGGCTACAGAACCTCGCTGGAGATCCTAAGCAGAGCCTCTCTGGAGATCAAGACCAGAACTTGGCTGGAGATCCTGGCTAGGCTGCTGATCAACTGAACGCTGTCTCCGTGTCATTCCTTCTTCGCCGACTCCGTCCACACCTTTGGGGACCCCTGGACCTGCTGGGGCTGGACCCCGGCACAATTCCTTATCCATAAGTCCAGGATAGTGAATAATGTTTACATCATAGGGTTCTGTGAGGATTATGTATTACCTTGCACTTAGCACTGTGTCTGGTACATGATAAATGTTCATAAGTGACAGTTATGAATCTTGCTATTATTTTAGGTAAACATTTATATAGCTGGGTTCCAGCACTTTTTTTCTTGCTATATAGCACGTCCAGAAATCTTCTCTTAAATATTCTTTGAAAAACAAAGACAAGGAATAGTTGGGTTTCAAAGGGCTTCACTGTCAGCTGCATACAGCATAAAAGAAAAACAGTGTCAACCAAGTCAATAAGCAAGGAAAAGTGCCATTTCTCTGGAAAGTAAGGCTTGCCTTTTGATTAACCACCATTGTGAACTCCAACACTAGAGCTCAGTATGTGTGCAATTGCACAGTTTTGGATGTTTGTGTGCATCTGTCTCTCAAAAAGTTCACTAACCACGATTCAGTCATGGTGTAGATATAGCAAAGTGAGTAAAATTAGGATGCCTTTTTTCTCTCACTTTATATTTAACAACGTTAAATAATGAAGAAAGGACATAGAGGTGAGGCTTAAATTCCAGTTTAACTGTTATTTGCTATGAGATATTAAACAAATTGTGACTTCTCTAGGCCTTAGTTTCTGCATCTGCAAAATGGAAAATTAATGCCTATTTTGCAATAGTTATTGAAAATGTAAATAATTATTTTAAAATGACTATCTAGTTTTCTGGAACATAATAGGATTCACTAAAAAATAACTGCTATTACCACAATTAATCTTCATAAATACTGTATTAGATTTCTACTGCTGTGTAACAAATTACCACAAACCTAGCAGCTTAGAACAATGCCAATTTATTAGCTCACAGTTCTGTAGGTCAGAATTCCAGGCATGGAGTGGCTGGATTCTCTGCCTGAGTCTTAAAAAATTAAAATAAAGGTGTCAGATGGGTTGTGTTCTCATTTGGAATTCAAGCTTCTCTTCCCACATCATGTGACTGAGGCAGAATTCACTGCTACAGGACAAAGATCTCCATTTCCTGCTGGCTGGCAGCTGGCAGCCACTCTTGGGAGCACCCACATCTCTTGGTACATGGTCCCCTTCATCTTCAAAGCCAGCAATGGAAAATCTCCTTTGCATTGAATCTTTCTCATACCTGAAATGACTCTCTTTGGCCAAGAAGATCCCCATTCTATTTACAGACTCACCTGATTAGTTCAGGCCCAGGGAACACAATTTCCTTTACTTAGTCAACTGATGTAAGACCTTAATTATGTATTAAAAATCCCTTTACAGCAGCACATAGGTTAGTGTTTGAATATCTGGGAGAAGGTGTGTATACACCAGGCGACATCAATCTTGAAGGATATCTTAAAATTCTGCCTATTGCAGTAATTTTGAGACACAAGTATTATCCATATTATTACTTTGGAGGAAACTGAAATTCCAAAGGTTCAATTGACTTGTCCAAAGACATCCAGCTGAGAAATATATTTTAATAGATGTCCCTACGGGATATTTGCCAATGTTTGGACATATTTTTGGTTGTCACAATTAGGGAGAATCTGAAAAATTTTTAGCTGGACCAGGTTAACATTCTATCAATATACAACAAGAAGAGAACAGACAGTGGGGACCAGTGGTGGTCTCTGCCAAAGACTATGCTCATTTATGCCAGGCAGATCTCTGAGGATGCGGCTGGAGTATAGTGAAAACAGTCCTCAGCCAACTCCCACATGCTACAAAAACATGTCAGTAAGAAGCTTTCAGTTCAATGTAGGATTTCTCCAATTTAGCAATACTGATGTATTAGGCCAGATAATTCATCATTATTGGGGGGAGAGGGGAAGGAGGGCTGTCCTGTTCATGGTAGGATGTTTAGATGTTCACTAGTTACTAACAGTGCCACCCCTCCCCCCTCTCCCACCATCAAGTTGTGACAAACAAAAATTTCTCCTGGGGAAGGACCAAAATGGCCCTCAGTTGAGAACCACTACTCTAAAGGGAAGAAGCAAGCCTTCCCTCAACTCTCCTCCTTTTCCTATTGGCTTGAAGGCAGATATGAGTCTGTAGCCAAAGCAGCCCTCATGACCCTGGAAATTAAATGCTATGGGTGCTGAAACCGAAGCTGAGGGCCCTGATCCCTGACTCCATGGCCTGGACTGCTTACACCTAAATTATTAGAGGTGATGGACATAAACTTCTATTTTATTTAAACCACCATATTTTGGGTTTCTCTGCATTTCTATCCTAATTAATACATACTTCTCGAGAAAGCCAATATGGCAGAGCTGGTGTTAAACATATTGTCTGTTACCTTAAAATCTTGTAGCTCTATTTCCTTTTTTTGTTATAAAAAAAGGAAATAGAGCTACATTATCCTTACTATATAGCCTGTCCCCAAAGAGGCAATGCTTACAATGAGGAGCTGTACTTGATTCTTCAGTAAATACATACTTTGTTTGACCGTGTTCTAACAACCCAAATGGAGGTTTCTGTTGTAAACATTTGTTTCACAAGCAAACACATCCAAATTGAAATGTGTTTTTTTTTTCATTGTTGCAGAAATATCCATTTGCTTTCAGGCCATTAGGGAATGTTGAATGCTTTTGTAAATGTTTCCACGGCCTGCTGGCCACTCCAGACCCCTCTCTTTCCCACTGCTCAAGAATTACCTAATGGTCAGGAACTTCTGAGAGACTCGCCCAGGAGTTCAGCCATTGGTTAATAGAAGTGATCATCAAAACGATCTTGCAAGTTAGAAAATGAAGACTCATTTTTTTTTTAGCAGAACAACTAGCTGTGTAATTGAATACACTACTTTCTTTGAATATATTAAGCATATCTAAGAAGCTGTATTAAAGTTTTCAAGCCATTCATCAATCACTAAATGGGTTTTCTTGACCTTAAGAAATTACTTCCATATTACATGTTGGGGATTGTTTTTCTGCTATAACAATCAAATGTTTTTAATAGTGTTTTTAAGTAAAATGAAAATATGAGAAGTATATTTACATCTACTGACACAAGATGTTGCCTATATGTACATCCGCAGAACTTCCTTGAATGCCTTCCCTTCCCATATCCATCTACTGAAATGCTACCTACTGAAATGTTACCGCTGAAATGCTACCTTTACTCCAAAGCTTCATCTCACTCCCTTCTTAAGTAACTACAAGCCTCAACAGTCCTGCCAGTTGCACAGCTCCCTAACAAAGAAAGTGTCCTGAGAGTGTGTGCTTTTTAAAAAATGTACATTTGCCACAGCTTTTTCCTTATGATGCGTTAAACCCATTCCGCTGCCCTGGGAATTTTGATTGAACAAAATATTGTTGCAATAGTCAGAATCAACCATATGTATACTGAGTAACTATCACCAAAGCATGTTACTTAGTCCTCCACCCACTAGGATGATGGCAAACTAGTAAAAGGGAAGGTTCTTCTTGCACAGAATGAGCGGAATAAGGCAAATCATTCAAGCCTGGGTTGTTATGCTCTGAATAAACCTGGTGAGAATCCCTGTATTGATGGCACCGGGACACCTCCCAGTGACAACTTTGCTGAAGGGCATGCAATCCCTGCTCTCCAATGTCATAGTACACTCTTGAAATAAACTGCCATAAAACACCAAGTATCAAGAGAGCATCTTATCCTTTGAAAACATATACAAATTAACATATGAGTATGCATTATAGCATCCTTCTTAATTTCCTTTCCATCAAAATTGGATAAAATAAGAAATTAGAAAAAATAGCTAGCATTTTGTCAGCTATCTGCCAGGTCATACCTTCATTTTCTCATTTAATCCTCACAGCTCAATGAGCAATTGAATTATTATACTCATTTAATTGCTAAAGAAAATGAGCCCTGCAAAGGGTACATGTGCTTGTACACACACACACACACACACACACACACACATGTGATTTTCCCAAGATCACATGGCTAGTAAATGACAGAGCTAAGTTTCAAATCAAATTCATCTTTCAGAAATAGCAACACAAATTTTAAAATATGATATGTAATAATATAATGCTAAAAAAAAGGATGAGAGGTTTATGAAATCCAGTGGATAAAAATGGAGACAATTAAGTAAGTAAACAAATGAGTGCAGACATACTCCTCCTGAAATAAGTGGCTCTATGGCTTTTGGGACCTTGCCCTTGAGGTTTCTAATAGAGAAGCTCAAATGTCAAGCATGATGGGCAAAGAACATGATGAGACCTCGTTGTTTTCTGGCAAGTTCAGAACCCTGAGGCATGTGGCTCTGCACTTTGCTCAAAACCAGTATGACCATAGTTGCATGGGCCTATGTATTGTATATCTCACATATACAGTCAAAAAAGAGCTACTTTACATAACTTATTCTCTACCCAGTGTGTTCCATGGACCTGCATAGCATTATCAACAAGCAGCCATAAATTTGGACTTTGGATTTTGCTTCTGCAATTTCCTAGCTATAGAGACTCAAACAAGATTTTTAAAGTTCATGCACCTCCTATTAGACAGGAACAGTTCTGTTGTGAAATTAAATAAAATAAGATTTAAGGCACCGGTCACATAATGGAGCCCACCATGGTTAGGTGTGTCATAAGAATTCAAGATATCAACCAAGTCATACTTGTACTTGACCACCATGGCCAACTTGGATAGCCCTGGGGAATGTCTGATTAAAATCCATTTACCAGAGTTTCAGAAATTTTCCACAGTTTATTTACTGTCACTGAATCTGAAGTTCTGAAATACTGATCCTCCTCATAATTTTTTCTACCTTCCTGATAAATACATGTTTGGAGATAATGATACTCATTGTAGTAGGGTGTGATCGGCATGTCTCTTCTTTTGCATTAACACAATGCAGCAGAAGAAAAGAATTAGACAAATGATAGATGATCAACCCTATGATTTGAATTTCCTGCTTGCTCTCAATATAACAGTTCCCAACTTTACATTTCTGAAATGGTTATTTCGTGATAGTTTGAACTGATTTCTTTTTACTCTGTAGCAGAATGGGTGTGATTTCCATCCACATTTCTGCAAAAAAGAAAACTATTAATACACTCTTACCTGGGGACAATGTTCAATTATTTTGATTGTGTTTCCTGAATGAACACATTATTTCTTAATATGCCTGACATTCCAAACAGTTCAAAGAAGAAACATAAATGCAAACAACCAACATGCAAGCAATTCTTCTACCTCTGGAGGCAGTGAGTGAAATGTGAAATAGTTTAAAAAATGTTATTGTTTAGCTCAGCTTTGAAATTTTGGGAAAAAAATAATAATCTTCCTGTTCTGACAGTTGGGCAATCATTCCAGGTATCTTTTTAAAAAAAATGTATTTTTATTGATTTCAGAGAGGAAGGGAGAGGGAGAGGTAGAGAGAGATAGAAACATCAATGCTGAGAGAGAATCATTGACCGGCTGCCTCCTGCATGCTCCCTAGTGGGGATCAAGTCCTCAACCCAGGCATGTGCCCTAATGGGAAATCAAACCACCATAACCTCCTGGTTCATAGGTCAATGCTCAATGACTAAGCTACACTAGCCAGGCCCAGGTATCTTTTCATATCAAAAGGGGAGGTGTGGCAGGACAAGGCCAAGGTTGGTATGTCTCCTATACAAGGAATTACAATGTAAACCTAATATCTGGAAAGGAAAGGCAAAGGGGAGTAGTGGAAGAACAGTTTGGCCAAATTATAGCTATTTCCTCTCCAAGAACATTCTCTCACCACCACTCCACCCCAGATCAGCATCATGCCAATCTTATACTGGTCTAGTGTAAAAATACACATTAACTCAGTATTAAGAATAAATGCTTTGAGAGAGAAATCTGTGGGTTTATAGCTATTTAACCTTTGAGAGTTACTTCTTTTCTTTATTCCTAAGGTTTTTTTTCACCTGTAAAATAATGACATTAATATGACCCACTCATAGAGTTCTTACAAGGATTAAGTTATTATCAAAGTAGTTAAACAGTACCTGGCATGTTATTAGCTGATAAATATTATGTATTGTCTTTCTAAATTAGATAACATTATATATATTATTTGTCAGTTTGGAATGTCTGTTGCTGTTAGAATACAGATTCTTGGTTTTTTGAGGCATTGAAAAAAACATATGTAATTGCCAGTTTTGAGGCCAAGAGAATCCAAGAGTGAGGGAAGGCCAAAATATACCCACAAACAAATATATAAACATAGCTTTGTTTATATTCTCATATATAAGTATGGATGATAGTCCACTTGTCTTTTGCAACAATAAAATAATTAAAAATATGTCTGCCTCTCTTGTATAAGCTCTAACAGTTTCACAACTGGCAAAACAATTTTTCAATGTAGTGACCCATTCATGCCTATTGGCAAGCTTTGTGTTTGATGGTTGCACTTTCTGGCTTCTAAAAGACGCCCTAGGCTTTGTTTAAAGTGCTTTCTAGAAATTATATTAAGAGGAGCCATTGAAATACAGGAGAGAAAAGAGCAGAAAGTAACTCACAGATACTGGAATAATAGCAAATCGATGCAAACTATTGCAGCTTTGAACTACAGCTTGGTACTGGATCAGTATGACTTTTAATTTATAATGAAAACCTTTTTATTGCTATTAAATTTCATTAAGTGCTTTGTGGAAGAACTTAAATAAGGTAGAATTTTCTTATAGCAAGTATGCATCACTTTGGAGCACAGAAATAGGTACATGTTCATTCAAACATATCCAAAAATAATACAGTAGATGGTGCTGCTATATTCATGGTGTTACAGACATATGATTGATTGAAGAATCACTCATAGAATTTTTCTCGTTAAAAACAGTTTAAGCTCGTTTACTTTGAGAAAGGGCCTAAAGCCAAGCTTAAAGGATCTACCTTTTCTTCACTTATTTTTATTTCACAGGTTATATGAATTTTATTGTTCCCTTGAAATGATTCATCACCTAGTTCCTGCTCACTCCATGTTAACCAGTCTGTCTTTTGCTCTTATTTTTCAGCACTTGGTAAATGGAACAGATTGCCTCATGATCATCTGAATGTTTCCTGCTGCTTTTCTTGTGTTCAGTAACATCAAAATTGGTGATAAAGTTTAACCAAGATGACCTGGTTGATATCCTTGTAAAACTTATTATTCCTCTGATTTGACTCTTTTCTTTGCACTTCTACCAGGTACATTCCAGGAGCAGGGACAGTCTTGTTCATTTTTGTATGTTTAGTTACAAAAGACCTAGTATACAGTAGGTCCACAAGATATTTTTGCCGGATTGTGGAATCAAAATGACCAATACATTTATTCTACCTCAAATATAACTGTGCTCTGAGCTGGGTGGTCAGTTTAAGTAAACAATTGTTATCTACTCTTAGTTTTCACCAAGTGAGTGGAACATAAGGAGTGGACCATTTTGTCAGACAATGGTTCCTCCTAAAGCTTTTTGAAAATCTAATTCATGAGAGTAAGAAGATTCTTACTTTCAACAGTTCCCTTGATCATGTCTATAATCAAAATCAAATTTCATAAGAATATTTAGAAATGGGGAAAATGTTCATTCAATACAGGTAAGACGAAAAAAAACTAGCTTGATATCCTGCCCTCTCTTAAAACAGACTGCAACAAGCGCATGATCTCAGAAGTTATCTTTAAAATCTAGCCCAAATCTAAAACCTTTAGCTGAGTCTTCTATCACTTAAAGTTTAAATACTAGTATTCTTAACAGGTACAAGACTTAAAAGTGTCATGTATCTTATTCCCAGAAGGCTGCCTGGCCACACTTGAAAGGCAGGTTATAGATAAACAAAAGTATCTAATACTTTTCTGCCAAATAATGTGAAGTGGTTTCTCCAGTGTTAGAGAGGTGACTTTGTATGATATAGGAAACTAAGATTATAGTCTGCCTCGTCAATAGCAACACTAAAAACTTTTATATAACATCTGCATATGCAAGGTTACACATATTAATTCACCTAATTCTTATAACATCCCATGAAGAAAGTATTGACATTAAACTGTTTATCTCTTTTTATCTATACTAATAAAAGAGTAATATGCTAATTAGACCAGATAGACTGGAAGTCTTCTGGACATCCTTCCTGAGAAAGCCGGGCAGGCGAGGCTGCCCAGGGTCCCAGTTACCTGCGGCTGGCCAGAGGGAGGTAAGCCTGGGTCTTGGGTGTGGGGGCCAAGGCAGAGGCAGTTAGGGATGATCAGGCAGGTAGGCAGAGTGGTTAGGGGCAATCAGGCAGGCAAGTGGTTAGGGGTGATCAGGCTGGCAGGCAGGAGAGCGGTTAGGAGCCAGCAGTCCCAGATTGCAAGAAGGTGCAGGCCAGGCTGAGGGACTCCCCCCCCTCCTGCACAAATTTCATGCACTGGGCCTCTAGCTTTCACTGATAGGCACAGTTTGGAGTTTAGAACAAACTCAGAAACTGGAGAATCCAAAAATGGCATTAACTTACTCATTGCTTTTTTCCTAAATTATAAAAGTGAAATGAGTAAAGACATTCTACAATGTCTTCCTTTTGTTACCCTAACACATTCAAAAATCAAATACACAGGCACAGACTGGAGTTGAGATGTTGCAAAGAGTAAACAAACAAGTTTAGCCACCTGTTTTGTGGGTGGGAACAACATTCTAGAACAGTGGTTCTCAACCTTGTGGCCCTTTAAAAACAGTTCCTCGTGTTGGACCCAACCATAAAATTATTTTCGTTGCTACTTCCTAACTGTAATGTTGCTACTGTTAGGAATCGTAATGTAAATATCTGATACGCAGGATGGCCTTAGGCGACCCCTGTGAAAGGGTCATTCGACTGCCAAAGGGATCGCGACCCACAGATTGAGAACCGCTGTTCTAGAGGGAGACTGTCCCAGAGCTCCAGTGGAGACCCGAAACAAAGGGAGGGCTTTACGTTTGTTTGAGAAGTAGGGTGCAAAATGTGGCTCCAAAGTACTACTTGGGCCAACTCAGCAAAAAGAAATATCCTTCCTCGTGGTACGGATTATAAATTAGAAGTGATTTTTGTTTGGGGTGGGGAGGAGGGGAGAGAAAAGCTGGTGCTTGGGTTATGTATTGTCAAGTGATAAAAGCAAGTACAAGAATATTTGATAGTAGAAGTCTGTGTGCATACGTTAGCAGCGATTATGAGTGAAAGAAGTATGCATGACTTTTAATTGCTTTTTGTGCTATCGTGCATTTTCTAATATCATTATGATTTATAAGCACTACTTTTTATATCATAAAGCAGTTATTAAAAAAGAATTATAGACAGATAATCACGGATAGCCAAGCATGGTATTAATACTTTAAAGATCATCTCATTTAGAAAGTCCCTTTTTGCCGCTGAGAAACCGAGGACGTTGTGCCAAAAGCTTGTTCTACCACTTACCAGCTTATAGCTTTAGGCAAGAAACTCTCCTTGCCGCAGTTTCTTTAGGTATAATATGGTGTGGATGAAAAGGGGCCACTTGCTAACCTGACAAGCTTACGGAAGGCCTGCATGGAGCCCTTGAAAACTCAAAGACAGGATGGTCAGAAATTAAAATTATAACTAAAAGCAATTTATGGCTGGTAGTCATGTCTTAGGCCAGTATCTTCTCTGATAAAAATTGTCTTTTTGCATCTAAGATAACATACCTTTGGAATGTCAGGGTCATTGCCCTTTTTTCTGGACCAGTCAGGGCACCAGGGCTAGATCACAGATTCCCTCATTACTAGCATTATTATTAACACCTGTGTATTCTGTACCCATCTGTGTAAAAGAAGCATGCTTCTATCATTTTACTTTTTATCCAATCCCAAAGGTTTCCGTACTTTGCTTTCTCCCACCTCCCTAATCTAGCACCAACGGATGTCATGTAACCCACTTACATCTCCTCCTTTGATTGTAATTTATAAAACAAGGTGAAAAACTGCCATTCTCCTGAGCATTACCTCAATCTATTGAGATTCTGCTTCCTGGAAATTGTCCAAGGTGGGCTCAAATGAACTCACAAAAATTCTTTACAGGTCTGAATGTTTCTTACCTTACAATGAGAATAATATCAGTTTCTCATAGATAGATTTCAAAAATGATTAAATGAAATAACATATGGAAAGCACTTAGACTAGGACCCATGATGCAATAAATATTAGCTATTTTTTTAATTCTCACACTCACATTAAAGAGGATAAAAATCTTGAGAAGGTTTAGTCATTAGTCTATGGTTAAAAATTCAGAGAAATGTTGTAATCAAGATTTGAATACAGATATGCCTAAAATTCTGTTATTGCTATAGGTAAAACACTCAAAGATTCATGGCAATTTTGAATGAGTGATTCTTTGGCCATCTGATTAATCTATTAAGATAGAGCTGATATCCATTTCTGCTTCTTTTCTTCCTCCTCTCTCTCTTCCTCCCTTTCTTCCTTCCTTCCTTTGCAGTTTTTCTTCAATTTTCCAGTCCATAGGCAAGGGAATATAAACACCCATGATAATAACGCTAGTGATGTATTAGATTGAGGTGTTTAATTTTTAAAATATCCAAAAGACAGTGTTAAATAAGATAGAATTATATCTCTTTCCCATGACAGTCCAAAGCTAGGCAATACAAGGTGGGACAACTCTACCATCCTCAGCAGGTGCCTTCCAAAGTTGGTCCTGCCCTCACTATTTCCCAGCCAGCAGGAAAAGAGGGAATGAGGAAGCCCAATGGCAAACATATCATAATGGCAGATGATTAAGAAGTTGCATATATCACTTCTGCACTCATCATACTGATCAGGGAGGCCACGCCTGGCTGTGAAAGAAAATGAGAAATATAGTCTGCGGGTTCTATTACTAAACAATAAGGGGAGGACAGATGTAGAGGGCGCAGTTTCAGGCTCTCCCATAGGAGTGTAGTGAGCATAGGTACATGATTATTAATGTCTCGGAGTTTCTATTATAAAGTATATTTGTGTCTAATGACTGATGACAGCAGAAAGTTCGAAGGCCACTGTGAAAGGGCCCATCACAGATTTTATTATTGATCATTGCCATATTGATGAAACCAGCATCTTTCTTCCATCATAACAGGTAATGCTTTTGCTTCCTACTTCAGTACCACCTATGTGAACAGTGCCCCAGAACTGTGCAGTGCAGCAACACTGGCGGGATTGTATTATATAAATTGCACTTTAATACTCACAAGTTACTCTGAGTGTTATTACAGGAACTAGCTCAATGAAATATGCCAATGCCTTTATGCTTTTCGGGGGAGGATACTGAGATGTAATTGACTCAATCACTTGGCATTTTAGGAAGATCCTCGGGAGAAATTTCTCGTAGGCCTCATGGGTGGTAAAAATCTTCTTTTTGACAATATTTTTCTCCTATAGAAAGGAATGTGAATCATTAAACTGTTTTGTTTTGGTTACTATGAAACTCAGTAGAATCCACAGCCTACATTCATACATTTATGGGGCTGGTGTGTTAAATTGTTCTTTTTTGTCATCTTACCATCCTGCATTATTTTCTTTCATTCTAATTTGTTTAATTTTCATAATACACATGTATAAAGGATGTGTGCATACAAACAAATAAACAAATGCTAAAAGTATCATCATATGACTCTCTGAAATTACACTACATTTATTTACTATATGATTGCTCACATAATTAGACATGTCTGAAAAATCATAATTTTTTACTTTAAAGCATCTTTGACTTTTAAAATGACAGGAAATTTGCAAATAAGTTTGATCATTCCCTACCAAAACATGAATGTAAAATGGTGAGTTGGTGAATTGAGAACTTACTTTTAGTTAGGAACAAGTACTATCAATTCAACCTACACTTAATTAGTAAAAGGGAATGCTTACATATGGTGATGTGTCTTCAGTAGATTTGCAAACTAAAGGAGATTTTGCTTATTATAGAAAACTGAAATGCCCATAGTGGCTCTAACTTTTGTTTTTAATAGTGAAGGTAAAAAGATGGATCCCTTTTGGGGGAAAACGTGTGGCTCACAATGCAAGTTTTAACACCTTTCCTGTGATTACCCACACCTCTGGCAGAAAAATCTTTTCTGACCCTGTGGGTCTTTGCCATGGTTTAGGCCAGTGGGGACTTTTCAGAATGGTGGATAATCAATTTAGCCTCATTAAATGCAGTTCCCATCTTAAATTACGCAAAATGTTAGGGCCCACGGGTCAAAACAGAGGTAGAAGAGAGAGACCCGTAGGCATTCTAGCAGTTAAGCCAGGGAGACTGTGCTATGGGAATGTGATTCTTAGTTGAATTGCTTTGAATAATTCTCCTTGCTTAGAAGCAAATGATGATGCCTGCTGCTGCAGTCCAAAGAAGAAAAATAGTTTAATGATTTAGTTTATGAACGTATGAAAAAGCCTGAAACATAAAGCCCCTTCAGTCAATAACAAGACAGTTTTGTAAACCACGTAAGGCTGTGATAAAATCCTGCTCGACTGGCCCACGAGCAGATGTGACAAGTTGAATTTATTTCCTCTCTTACCAGGAAGCTTTGCAGGAAACTCTTAACATATGGTGCTTTTCGCTTCCATCTAGAGCTATAAATGTTATTGGAAAAGGATGTTCCCAAGAGCAGTGAGTTTCTGACGTCTCTGCCAAATGGAGTCCAAATGATCCTTCTGTGGTTCTGAATTCCCCGAGTTCTTAGGCATTGGCAACCAAGGGTCTCTGATCTAAACACAGCTCACTAATTTAATTATTTTATTATAGATTTCTGGAAGCTCTTTCAGACGAGTGACTTAGCATCTGTATGGTATCTAGCTATAAAGGAGTTGCAAGTTAGAAGGGTGTAAGTATTTTGTTTCTTAACTGCTTTCATTTTAAACTTGAAAATCACTTCACACAGGAACAAGGCATTACAACTGAAGACAAAAGAGTGAGAGAAGTCAAATTTGTGGAAACTTTTCTATCATTTAGAGCTTTTTATATCATACATACATGCATAATCTACCACTTATGGTGGGGATGTGGTAGTAAGCGCTCGTGGTGATTAGCAAAAATACAAAAATGAAGTATTGCCAAGTAAAAATCATGCACTATCGTATGTATAGTTTATAAGGCTCCACAAAGTGCTGAATATACACCAGAGGGCACATCCTTATTTAATGTCTTTTTGAAGCATTTCATTTTAATAAATTAGAAGGAACACATTGACGCTTTGACCATTAGAAGGTTGCTGCTAGCTGAAGCAACACCATGATTGCTAAATTGAAATTAATGGCACCTACAAGTTTTTATTGTCAATGCAATGAGCTATGTTAAAATGTCACCCAGTTTGAGACAGCATATGCATTAAAGTAAAATATTTGAAAACTGGCATTTTAACAGTTGTGCTGTAAATGATTAAGTATAAATAATTCTGGAGTAATTACTCATCATATATATGTATGTGTGTGTATATATATATATATATATATACATATATACATATATATATTATATATATACATGTTTACCCATCTTTAACATTTTATAGTATTTTAGTGATATTTTAGCACTTATAAAAATTAATTATTCTATAGTCATGGACACTGGATATTTTGTAGTATATTTTAGTTTCCTATTACATGAGCTAATTTCTGAAAACTCAAGTTTAAATATGAATGAGTACATGTTCTCTCTATATTTTATATACATACTTATATATGTGTCACTATGGGCAAATCAATACCTGGCATATGTACACATAATGAGTTTAGATGAAATTTGTCAGAACAAATACATATATACTAACCTAAAGCTCTTAAGTTATAGTTAAAACACCTTAAAATTAATTGTAACACAGCTGTCTTTGAAAGCCTTAATTATCATTTGAGTCTTTGAACAAAAAGTTGTAACACACTGAAAGGGAAGAACAAATTATACCAATAACTATGCATTTAAAACCACTCTAAAAAAGTTTTTGCACAGCAAAGGAAACCATTAACAAATTTAAAGGACAATCCACTGAATGAAAGAACATAATTGCCAGTGATATATATCTGATAAAGGGTCAAAATATAAAACTTATAAAACTCAACATCAAAATGACTAATAATCCATTTTAAAAGGACCTGAATAGACACTTCTCCAAAGAGGATATGCAGATGGCCAGTAGACACATAAAAAGATGTCTGGCTTCACTAATCATCACAGAAAAGCAAATTAAAACCTCAATGAGATTATCTCACACCTGTCAGAATGGCTAACATAAATAATCAACAAACAACAAGTGTTGGTGAGGATGTGAAGAAAAGGGAACCCTCCTGCACTGTTGGTGGGGATGCAGATTGGTGCAGCCACTGTGGAAAGCAGTATGGAGTTACCTCAAAAAATTAAAAATTGACCTGCCTTTTGACCCAGTGATTCCATTTCTGGGAATATATCCAAAGAAACCCAAACACTAATACAAAATTAATATATGAACCCTTATGTTCATTGCAGCATTATTTATAATAGCTGAAATTTGGATGTAGCCCATCAGTAGATGAGTGAGTAAAAAGGATGTGGTACATTTACACAATGGAACACTACTCTGCCATAGAAAAGAAGGAAATCCGAGTGGAGGTATGTTTCTGGCTGGGTAAAAAAGGTGAAAGAACTGAGCAAAAACAAACAAAAGCAACAAAATTCTCATAGACACAGACAGCAGTATGGTGATTACTACAGGGAAAGGAGGATAGGGGCATATAGAAAAAGT
Source organism: Myotis daubentonii (assembly GCF_963259705.1). Taxonomy (NCBI): domain Eukaryota; kingdom Metazoa; phylum Chordata; class Mammalia; order Chiroptera; family Vespertilionidae; genus Myotis; species Myotis daubentonii. The sequence continues at coordinate 158,299,397 of NC_081842.1, forward strand.
CATCGGGGGATAAATTATGAGAGACAAAGTCTTGACATGGGGCTGGAAACACACAATAAAATATACAGAAGATGTATTATAGAAGTGTATACCTGAAATCTATATAGATTTATTAACCAACATCACCCCAATAAATTCAACTAAAAAGAAAAAAAGACAACAAAACCACTCAATTACAAAATTAAATAAGTTAATGAATATAAACTAAATGCCAAATATTTCAAAATTCAGTTTTAAAATTCTTATTTTTGCTAACTTATTTTTTATGTGTTTATTGATTTTAGAGAGGGAGAGAGAGAGAGAAAAAAACATTAATGTGAAATATCAAAAAGCTGCTTCCTGCATGCTCCCTACTGGGGATTGAGCCCAAAACCTAAGCATGTGCCCTGACCTAGAATCAAATCAGGACCTCTTGGTGCATAGGACAATGTTCAAACAACTAAACCACACTGGCTAGAGCACTAACTTATTAATATTTAAGAATTAATAAACATTTTTAAACTATCAATAATGTTTATTTAGACAGAATACCCTTATTTTAATGATTTTATTTTTATCTTTGTTTAATGTGATACAATTATCAAGCTCATTTTATCACTATGTTTTTACATCAATATATAAATTAATACAGAATTTCCAAGAAATTTTGAGAAAATTTTATCATTTTTCTCTTGGTATTCTTCTTTTCAGGAGATGATGTCCTTAATTTTAGTTATTGTAGGCATTAGAATTATTTTTAAAAGACAAGTTCCGTATAGCAATGACGAAGAAAGGGAATACAATTCTGAGTTTTATTTTACTATCATTTTGCATGTCATTAAACAAATAGTTACCTAAGTAAAACTGAGATTACTTGTATATGTAACATGCTTTATTATTAATAGACTATAAACACACCACTATATCATATTTTTTCAAAAGTGTTTTTATTGATTTTTGGAGAGAATGGAAGGAAGAGGGAAAAATAGAAACGTCTATGAGAGATATTGGCTGCTTCCTGCAAACCCCCACTGGGGATTGAGCACACAACCCGGGCATGTGCCCCAACCAGGAATTGAACTGGCAACCTCTTAGTGCATGGGATAATGCTCAATCAACTGAGCCACACTGGTTGGGTCCACCATGTTATATTGATTTACTTCCTTAAGTATCTACTTTTCAAAATTGTTTTCTTCAGTTGAAAACAAAAAAAAAAAAGGGGGAAATTTATTGGGCCCTACCATGATATATATCATTACTTCCCTGATTTAACCTTTTTCTTTCAGTTATGGGTATTTTGCTTGGTTCTAAAATTAATTATAGGTTTTAAAACTATTCAGAAGAAAAGTGACATTAATAATATTAAGTTGTTAGGTTTTTACTACTCAGTGATTAAAAAATCAAAAGCAATTGATGTTTGGCTGAAATTCATGTTACAAAATCCTAAATTTTCACTTACATAATTGTCTTGTTTAAAGGAGGGAGGAAACACCCAAAACCACAGCATAGTTGAAACTAGCTTTTTAAAAAAAGAGCTGTTATCTAGATTCACAGACATTTTAAAACTTGAAGGAGATTTGGACATCATCAAACATAAACCCTCAATTTTTTTATGTGACAAATAAACCTAGAAATTATAAAACACATAAATTTTGAGAGCTGCAAGGACCATTACAAGAATAAATTTAAATCATGGAAATTGTTTTATCCAGAAAGGTGCCCTGAATAGAATAAACTGATAATGAACAAAGCCCCTGCATCTTTGCTCCTAAGAGGTTGCTCCATTCTCTTGTGAAGTGAGAACAATTGGAATAAAAAAGTAATTGAGCTTTTATGTTGGAAAAGCAAAGATTAACAAGTCCAATGCTCTCTATCAAAAAGTGAGGCACAGAGAAGTAACACCAATTTCTAATTAAGTCGATGTATTTTTTAATTATATCATCAAATTCAATGGGGGTAATTTGCCCACTCCAGATTTTGTCACCCAGGCAAACAGAGAGTTCAAGAAGAGAAGACGAAGAAGGAAGAAGGAAGAAGAAGAAGGAGGAGGAGGGGGAGGAGGAGGAGGAGGAGGAGGAGGAGGAGGAGGAGGAGGAGGAGGAGGAGGAGGAGGAGGAGAAGGGGAAGGGGAAGGGGAAGGGGAAGGGGAAGGGGAAGGAAGAGAAGGAGGAGAAGAAGAAGTTGAAACTACTGAAAAGCAAATTTACCACTCTTTACTTCCACAAATGTGAATAAATAATAATGACAAGTTTCTTTAAGTTTATACGATTTCACAAATAACTGATGAATAAATGATTCATTTGATTTTCCATAAAATGTATCATCAATTATCCAACTAGTTATGACTTTGGTTTAGTAGTTTGTATACTAATTATTGATTCTTCACAATTTCATGCTTCACTTTACTTTTTTTTTTTTTTTTTGCTTCCCATGTTCCCTCTGGTTTTCCATCACATTTTATTTACACTAACCTTACTACAGCATTTCCCCTTATAATAAATGTTCTAGATACTGGTAGGGTCAACACTGAGAGTATAATGGCCAAGAACTTGAAGATGTCTTTCTGAGAGTTTTTAATTTACAATATTGACATGTCCAAAAAATAAAAATAAAAAGAAGATATTAAAAAATAAGATTTAGTGAAGAATTTTTTTCACTATCCAGTAGAAAAAAAAAAAGTTAATTAGCTACTAGTAGGAGAACGTGTAAGAGGAGGCAAAGGAAACAGCTAACATTAATATTCTGGTTAGTAAGGATAATTTATCAGATCTCACCATCATCCAAAAAAGACTACTCATTTATCACCATTTTCTGCTTCTTAGTCTAAACCTTTCTCTTTGCCGAGACTAAGATGACATTTGAAAAGTTGCCGGGAGCCGGTCCATGCTTGCTGTTTCAAGGGACCTGGCATATATGGCATATTGTTCTTTAATATGTTTGCTCACCTTCTTGGCACTATGTGTTCTAACCAAGGTCTCTGAGAAAGGTTGTTTTCCCCAGGTAGGGATTTTCCCCTGAAGTTAGGGAGGGAATAAAACCCCTCAACTAAGTGCCAGGTGGGTAATTAATCCCTTTAACTACGAGCAATCATGCTTAAACTACATAATCTTTTCTCCCTGGAATGGAGATAAGAAACGCCCTAACCTTTGTAATAGAGATTGATAGGATTGAATCAACTGGTATAAATACAGTTGTAACAAGACAGAAACACTCAGAACTCAGAACACAGAAATCATGAGACAGAATTCAGAACTCAGAACTTAGAACAGAATCAAGAAGACAGAGCCTACACGGAGCCTAGAGACAGAAGAACTTCCCTGGAGAGAGCATGCCGGAGGATCCTGGAGAGGGACTGGCCTCGGAGCCTAGAGACAGAGCCTAGCAGGAGAACATGGCAAGGGATCCTGGACTGAACCTGACTACAGAGATTGGCAGGAGAACCTGACTGGAACCTGGACACTGAACCTGACTGGAGAGCCTGGACAGAACCTGGCTGGAGAACCTAGCGAGGGAACATGGCTACAGAACCTCGCTGGAGATCCGAAGCAGAACCTCTCTGGAGATCCGGGCTAGAGATCCTGGCTAGGTTGCTGATCAACTGAACACTGTCCCCGTGTCATTCCTTCTTCGCCGAATCCGTCCACACCTTTGGGGACCCCTGGACCCGCTGGGGTTGGACCCCGGCATCTGGCGCCCGAACAGGGACCCCTAGGTAAGCGCCCCACACTCGGGACGGATCGGACTCCACCGTAGGAAGAGGGTGGATAGTCTTCACCGACTCCGTCCACACCTTTGGGAACCCCTGGAACAGGATTCCCTTAGGTAAGCCGCCCCATTGAGAACCTCCACACTCGGGACGGATCAGACTCCACTGTAGGAAGAAGGTGGATAGTCTTCGCCGACTCCGTCCACACCTTTGGGAACCCCTGGAACAGGATTCCCCTAGGTAAGCCCCCCTCCCCCATTGAGAACCCCACACTCGGGACGGATAGGACTCCACCAGGGTGCTACAGACCCCCCTATAGAGGATAAGTAGGGTAAGAAGGTGGATAGTACAGAACTTAGATTGAGAAGATGTGCCATACTGAGTCCAAAGAAAGAAGACTCTGTATTGATCCTTAGATTGAGAAGACGTGCCATACTGAGTCCAAAGAAAGAAGACTCTGTATTGATCTTTAGACTAAGAAGATGTGCCATACTGAGTCTAAAGAAAAAAGACTCCGTATTGATCTTTTAACATATATGCTTATTAGCAGAGGAATTAAGGTTACTCCCAGTCAGACAGAACATTTTATACAAGAAATACGTCCATGCTTTTCTGAGGAAGGAAAGGTGCCGGAAAGGTAAATGTAGAGGCATGGGAGAAGGTAGGCCCAAGGAGCCTTATCCTTAACCCCACTGCAGCCTTTCCACCCCGGGAAAGTGCAGGATTGGCAAGCTCTCCCTGGGGTGATAGATCAGGACTCAGGTAATAGGAGAAAGCGCCAATCCTACTCTTAAAATGGATACAAGAGAGCGTTTGAGGTTTTTCTTTTTAATGCCTGCTTTTAAAAAATAAAAAAGGGGGAATTTGCCGGGAGCCGGTCCATGCTTGCTGTTTCAAGGTACCTGGCATATATGGCATACTGTTCTTAATATGTTTGCTCACCTTCTTGGCACTATGTGTTCTAACCAAGGTCTCTGAGAAAGGTTGTTTTCCCCAGGTAGGGATTTTCCCCTGAAGTTAGGGAGGGAATAAAACCCCTCAACTAAGTGCCAGGTGGGTAATTAATCCCTTTAACTACGAGCAATCATGCTTAAACTACATAATCTTTTCTCCCTGGAATGGAGATAAGAAACGCCCTAACCTTTGTAATAGAGATTGATAGGATTGAATCAACTGGTATAAATACAGTTGTAACAAGACAGAAACACTCAGAACTCAGAACACAGAAATCATGAGACAGAATTCAGAACTCAGAACTTAGAACAGAATCAAGAAGACAGAGCCTACACGGAGCCTAGAGACAGAAGAACTTCCCTGGAGAGAGCATGCCGGAGGATCCTGGAGAGGGACTGGCCTCGGAGCCTAGAGACAGAGCCTAGCAGGAGAACATGGCAAGGGATCCTGGACTGAACCTGACTACAGAGATTGGCAGGAGAACCTGACTGGAACCTGGACACTGAACCTGACTGGAGAGCCTGGACAGAACCTGGCTGGAGAACCTAGCGAAGGAACATGGCTACAGAACCTCGCTGGAGATCCGAAGCAGAACCTCTCTGGAGATCCGGGCTAGAGATCCTGGCTAGGTTGCTGATCAACTGAACACTGTCCCCGTGTCATTCCTTCTTCGCCGACTCCGTCCACACCTTTGGGGACCCCTGGACCCGCTGGGGTTGGACCCCGGCAAAAAGTCATCTGTCTTTAGTCACTTTTTTTTAAGTGTCCCCCATTAGTGTCGCATACAATAGCTGAAACGCCTAGCAATCACTTGGAGCCCAAGCTAGGACAGCAATCTTCTACAACTTGATGGTAGAAGATTGCAAACCCAATTTAGTGTAGCTTAAGCACGACACACTTTTTAAAATCAGCTTACCAATAACTCACAACCTTCGGACCAAATATGATATCCTTTTTTAAAAAGTGGCTGGGGGCGTCTTATACTCTCCAGACTTGAAATTCAGAACACGAAGTCAGTATGTCTCTCACCATCAGCCTATTCTGTCCATGACTATTTCTCAATTTACCCTCCGTTTTGTAGACAGGAAACCCAGTTAGTTTGGCCAAAAATAAAGTTTATATCCTAGCATAACATAGGTGGGACTTTGCACCCTCCTCTATGATCTGCCACAGACTTGACAGATAAAGACAGACAGACCAGGTTCCTACCACGCACTCATGCCCCTGCCTCCAAATGAGAAAACCCGAAAAGTGGTGTCAATGCTGTCTACAATATTAATATCAGTCAAGTCAATCCATTACACATAAATACCATCTTTTAATTCTTATTTCCTCTGCATTCAAGTAATTTTTAAAGATAAAAGCTCATGCACTCAATTAATCATGTCTGGAGATTGATACCGCTTCTGTTTATCAAATACAAATTGACAATTATATTTGCAAAATTTGAGAGTATAATTAAACATGTATTCATTTTTGAACTAGGAATCAGTCAAATTAGCACATGCCCAGAGGTCTCAAAGATGAAAGAAACTACTGAAGAATTATTAACCAAAGGCAGATAACACAGTTCTATCTATGTATGACCCAGGGCACCAAACTTGATGTAACCATGGCCTTCTAGTCTGATGGCTTGCCCCAGGTCCCCCTTCTGCCATCTAGTCTCTTTGTGACCTCAGGTATGTTTCTAAACTGCTCTGATCCACAGGTTCATTACTGCTAAAAGGAAAGTAACTCTGGTTTGTTCTGAGGGCAAGGGGATTCTTGTTTATAAAAGTCACTTTGTTTCTAAAAGTGTGAACTGGTTTACTTAGATGTCACTGTAATTTTACAAGTTACGGTTGTTTTATCTGTTTTTGTAAAGACTATCAATTTTTTAAAAGTGTAAACTGAAATAAATTTGAAAGATCATTGCAAACAAGAATTGTCCGACTTATCAGATATATAGTCCTAGAGATAGTATTTGCAAAGTCTCATACAAAGTTGACTTAAAACAGACAACTATAACAATAATAACAAACTTTGCTTAAGACCGATCCCACCCAAGATCTCAGGCCTTAGTGAGGAGATAGAAGAGGATTAGGAAGTCAGGGATGGGACCAAGGGAAGGGGAATAGCACAGGGAAGTCCAAGAGCAATAGAATCTTGCAAAATAGCAGGATGCAGCTTGCTAACTGCACCACAGAGACAAACAAAAGGACCTAGATCTGAACCCAGCCAGGCAGGAGTTGCTGGGGCAACCTGGCAGGGTGGGAACAGTGATATCACCTGGGGCCTGAGGTGGCAGTTTTCAATCAGGCCTGTCCTGCAGGAGGGAACTTGATCTTTAAAATGTGTGGATGTTGCTAAGGCAGAATTCTTTGAAATGACCAATCATGACCTAGCAAAGCATATATCTACCCCTAGACAAAGCAGCACACGCTCTCCTCTCTCTGGCACACTGGGTTTCTGGTTCTCCTGTGGCTGGTGATATGCTCCCCTGTGCCCATGTAGCTTATGGTCAAATGGGACTCCACACATGGACTGGTGGACTTTAATTAGCTTGGATGCTGAACTACACCCGACTGCAATATGGAACGGAAGCTGTGGACTCTGGCCTGCTTTTGGCTCTCCTGGAACCCCTGGGGCACCTTTTGCAGGACTGGCTTAAGGGGCAGGGGACTTTGACACCTGAGACAAAGCAGCTTCATGCGACCCACTTTGGGCCCACCTCCTGCCTGCTGCAGGGCGTCTGTCTTTCTCTCAGTAGACTGTGCTTCCACTAACCGCCTTTGTCCCTGAACTCATTCTTCGATTTTGCAAGACAACAAACTAGGACCCGAACATAGCACTTTGGTTCCACTAGTATTGCCATACTTGTTCCTTTTGTTCCTCTTCTAACACCATCTGCATCAAAGCTACAGTAATCTCTGACCACAGAATTCTATCATTAGAATCTCTCATCTCCTCACTTCTAATGAAATCTGGTCCTCAGTCTCATGATTACCCCTCCCCTTCCCATCCCTTGATAACTCACTATTGTCTCAGTTCATCAGTCCTTCTTCTAGCCTCATTTGCTTGCCTAACCAGCCTTGACACTAGGGTCAGCCGCTTTATTAGATTTTCACACTCACTTGCCCCAGAGCTGCCGTTCCAATCCCCAAGAATGGGTAAATACCATCATTTGCCTTCTCAGCTCCCAGTCCCAGGCTGCCACACATTGCCTAAGAAAGTCACAAAGCCAGGTTGGCTGTTTCCACTACAGTTCCGAGCTAGCTAAAGTCATCTGGGCCCTCATTGCTGCTTGACAATACTTGTTCTCATCCATGATTTACAGTCCTTTGTATTCCCCATGGTGTCAATTCCGAGATTTCTTCTCACTTTTAGTTTTTTATACGATCTCCCAATTCCTAGAAAAAGTCAAGGCCAATGCTTGATTTCCTCTCGCTCTCTCTTTTTCTCTCCATCTAAAACCTCAATTCATTTCTTCTGATCTCATAGGAAAGTGCTCTCCTCTCCCATGCTAAGCTTTTCACTTAGCCAAGCCTCTTTCCCTAAGACTTTATCACATCATTTATCTACATATCCCCATAACAAGGTTTTTTTAAAATATATTTTATTGATTTTTTTACAGAGAGGAAGGGAGAGGGATAGAGAGCTAGAAACATCGATGAGAGAGAAACATCAATCAGCTGCCTCCATCACACCCCCAACTGGGGATGTGCCTGCAACCAAGGTACATGCCCTTGACCGGAATCAAACCTGGGACCCTTCAGTCCGCAGGCCAACGCTCTATCCACTGAGCCAAACCGGTTAGGGCAAGTTTGTTTTGCTTTATTCTTTCCCCCCATCTAGGCATTCTCTATATTTGTTACTTGTTTAATTTCTTGAAAAATTACTTGAATGGAGAGAATAGTTTACATTTATTGATTCCATTTTCTTACCAATTCCCTCCTTGTGACCTGCTTTCTGCTCCAATACTTAAATACAAGGATGGCTTTTGGTCCTTCCTCTTTTTGTTCTCTGTAAAGCAATTACTATAATTGACAGTACAATGTCTTGAAATTCTCCACTGTGTCCCTCCAAAATTATCCTCATCTTATTCATATTTCATTTCAGTGGTGCCCATAGCTTCCAGGATACCTGGCATTCAAACTCTAGAGCCGTGTTTGACTCCTTACCCTCCTTATAGCCAATAGTTGACATGTTCTGTTACTTCCATTTCATTTCTGCAACATTTCTCACGTTTGTACTCTATCCCAAATTACTTTTTCTAGGACTACTGAAGCAGATTAATGCAAATATCACTTAACCCCATCTCTTTCAAGTTTTTTCCATGACATTATATTTGCATCCTAGGATTGTCAAGTTCTTCAATCTGTCTAATTTTTATTCTTATTCTTCTTTCCTTTATCCTGTCAAAAGGAACTTTTTGTTCTTTTCCTTATAAAACCTGAGATTATGAGCCAATTACCTCTACCCAGAGATGAGAAACAGGGGAGGAGGCTAGGATAAATCAGTGTCTTTTGCCCCTTCAAACCAAACAATACAGATATATATGACATCGGATTTTTAAACGTACAAAGGGCTTGGATCCATGAATGTTTTCAGATTTGAAAATTTATGAAGCTGTACATATATGGCATATGTACTTTGCTGTGTATATAATATACTATATTTTCTGTATGTATAATATACTTTAATAAACATGTATGTATAATATACTTTCTGCATGTATGGTATACTTCAATAATTTTTTTACCTTCAACAAAGACAGTGTTAAGTGGGCAAAAAGAGGAAAAGATGGCAACATATAATCTGAGCAATGGATTTAGCAGGATAAAAGCAGCTAAGCAAAACATTTTTATCATGATTCAGTAATTTCTTTTTTTAATGCTCTGGCTCCCTGTGTCCTTCCAAATATTTGGTGCAAAAAGAGACAGGACCCTAAAAAAATATTCTGTCATTACTTATGATTGCATTTTACATTTAAAACATTAAGGACATTTGCATTATAAGTACATCTAAATGTATAGTATTATATGTTTCCAAAAATCATAAAATGACCCAGGAAAGAAACCCATGAGATGGCAAAAGTCAAGTTGCTTATAAATTAATTTTCTTCATTTACAGATGGAATATCAGCACCACTCCTGAAAAAAAAAATAATATAAATTTTTTAAAAGACAAGAAATAAACCCAATATGCAGATAATGTATCATAGAATTGTGCACTTGAAACCTATATAATTTTATTAACCAATGACACCCCAATAAATTTAATTAATAAAATAAAAGATAATCTTAAGCCTCAGGATTATCTGTCTAAGTAGCATATTAAATGTAAGTTCCAGGGTCAAATCAAAGAGACCTGAGTATTGATTCCAGTTTAGCGATTTACTTGTTATGCGACCTGGGACTATAGCCTAAACTCTATGAATTTCAGTTTCTTCATTGCAAAATGAACATAACTACTTTGCAGAAATGTAGTGAGGCTAAGAAAAGATATATGTAATTTGAAAAATACATCATTGAAACAATACACATGCTCAGACAATAGCTGTTATACCCCTTATCTGTAACTTGAGGTGAAAATAGATAAACTTTAAAGTCTCCTCCAGTTTTAACTTTCTACCCTTCCTATTTTGCCATTACTAAGGCTTCTTTTCCATAATAGCAGTCCTTACTTAAAGATTATGAGAACATATTGAAAGGTGAGACAGCCAATCAGATTTGTGGAATCTTAATGATGTCATAATATCAGTAGAAGGTTTGGAAGCTGTAGTTTGAATGTTAGCCTAGCTCAACAAATACATTGTCCTCCATTTTAGCTTCCTCAATTCAGTATGTGAAGTTGGTCTTTACTTCAATTTCAGAGATCTTTTTCTAGGGGAATTTTTCCCTTAATTTTTCTTTTGTTTTCACTATATCTATTTTGTTGTGGTTGTTAATCCTCGCCTCCCACACACATCCAGACCAGAGACTGGATTTGAGCCTGCAACCAAGGTACATGCCCTTGACTGGAATAGAACCCAAGACCCTTCAGTCCACAAGCTGATGCTCTATCCATTGAGCCAAACAGGCTAGGGCTGTTTTTACTCTATCTTTTTTTTTTCATTTTTAGGTGTGTGTTTTTTTTATTGTTTAAAATATTACATGTCTCCTTTGTTTCCCTAATTAAGCCACCCACCACCCCCACCCCTGAAGGCAAACCACCACCACCCCAGTGTCTGTGCCCATTGGTCATGCTAATATGCATGCATACAAGTCCTTTGGTTGATCTCTAAATTCCCCCTCCCTGCTTTCTCCTCAAGGTTAGATGGTCTGCGCAGTACCACCTTGTCTCTGGATCCATTTTTGCTCATCAGATTATGTTGATCATTATATCACACACTAGAGGCCCGGTGCATGAAATTCTTGCAGTGTGGGGAGGGGTGTCCCTCAGCCCAGCCTGCACCCTCTCCAATCTGGGACCCCTCAGGGGATGTCTGGGACCCCTTGGGGGATGTCCAGCAGTCAGACATCCCTCTCAGTCCTACAATCCGGGACTGCTGGTTCCCAACTGCTCGCATGCCTGCCTGCCTAATTGCCTCTAATCGCTTCTGCCTGCCAGCCTGATCACCCCCTAGCCACTCCCCTGCCGGCTTTATTGCCCCCAACTTCCCTCCCCTGCTGGCCTGGTCACCCCTAACTGCCCTCTCCTGCTGGCCTGATCACCCACAACTGCCCTCCCCTGCCAGCCATCTTGTGGCAGCCATCTTATGCCTATATGAGGGTGACCATCTTGTGCCCATATGGGGGCAACCATTTTGTGCAAGGGCATGACAGTCAATTTGCATATTACCTCTTTATTATATAGGATATGAGTGAGATCATGTGATATTTATCTTTCTCTGACTGGCTTATTTCATTGAGCATAATGCTCTCCAATTCCATCCATGCTGTTACAAATGGTAAAGTTACTTCTTTTTTATAACAGCATAGTATTCCCTTGTGTAGATGTACCATGAAATTTTTTCATCAATGCAATCCCCATTAAAATACCAACAGCATATTTCACAGTCCTAGAACAAACTCTCCAAAATTTTATCTGGAATTAAAAAAGACCCTGAATAGCCACAGCAATCCTGAGAACAAAGACCAAAGTTTGAGGGATCACAATACCAGATGTCAAGCTATAATACAAATCCACTATTCTCACAACTGCCTGGTACTGGCACAAGAATAGACATATAGACCAATGGAATGAAACAGAGAACCCAGAAATTGACCCAAGCCATGATGTTCAATTAGTATTTTCAAAGGAAGCAAAAGTATACAATGGAGTCAAGACAATCTTTTCAATAAATGGTGCTGGAAAAATTGGTCAGATACATGCAAAAAACAAAAACAAAAACAAAAACAAAAAACCTAGATCACCAACTTACACCATACACAAAAAACAAACTCAAAATGCCAGGAAACCATAAAAATCTTAGAAAAATCCATAGGCAGCAAAATATCAGACATATGTGTAGCAATATCTTTACCAACACAACTCCTAGGGCAATGGAAACTAAGGAGAAAATAAACAAATGGGACTACATCAAAATAAAAAGCTTCTGCACAGCGAAAGAAACCATCACAAAAAGAACAAGAAAGCCCACTACATGGGAGAACATATTTGCCAATGCTACTTCAGATAAGGGTTTAATCTCCAAAATTTACTCAGAACTCATAAAACTTAACAAAAGGAAGATAAACAATCCAATAAAAAAATGGGCAAAGTACCTAAATAGACACTTTTTGAAAGAGGACATACAGAAGGCCTAGAGACATATGAAAATATGCTCAAAGTCACTAATTATCCGAGAGATGCAAATCAAAACAACAATGAGATATCATCTCACACCTATCAGAATGGCGATCATCAACAAATCAACAAACGACAAGTGCTAGCAAGGATGTGGAGAAAAAGGAACACTCCTACTCTGCTGGTGGGAATGCAGACTAGTGCAGCCACTGTGGAGAACAGTATGTAGTTTCCTTAAAAAGTTAAAAATGGAACTCCCATTTGACCCAGTAATCCCACTTCTAAGACTATATCCTTAGAAACCAGAAAGGATATATTTACCCCTATGTTCATAGCAGCACAATTTACAACAGCTAAGATTTGAAAACAGCCTAAGTGTTTTCACTATATCTTAATGATATTCATATTCCTTCATATTGCTAGTAAAGATAACAACTGATATTACATTAGATAGAGAAAATTCTAAGAAATGCAAGTTCAGGTTTTCAGTGTTAGCCCACTCAATCTATAAGAAAATACAAAATGAAAGAGAGTACAAAATGTCTATTGTAATGGATGCTGTGATGTGTCACTCAGATGCTTCAGGATGGAGGCACTCATTCTCCCAGATAGCAGGAATATTGGCTGAGTTCTTTTCTGGCCTCACAAAAGTTTACAGCCCCTTTCCCAGGGGCAGTCTACTGAGAGATTCAAGGTCCAGAGGCCTGGCCCTCTTACTTGATTCAAGGCAATTCTGAAGGTCATCTCAACTGCAGCTGTCCCCATGGAATCACCTGAGGGCACTTGTAATTTCTCCCTCTGCCCATTCTTGTCTCCTTCACCTAATCTGTATTTTTCCCTATAAATAAAGCTTCTGCATGCAACTCTCAATTTAAGAGTCTGTTTCCTTGGAAACCCCTTCTACTATATCCATTATTATCAAGTATTGAAAAGTAATTGGGAAGATACTTTTCAGTCTCCCAAATGTTTTGAAGGTAACTTCATCCATATGATCAGATTCATCATAACTCAGTCAACTTTTACAGCTCCCAGAAGAGAAAATATAGAGAATCCACAGCAACTCTGAAACAAAGATCCTATCTAGTTACTATACAGTACCTAATATTACCTAGAAGATCTGTGAATACCTAGGGAATTTGACCATTTGTAAAGTGGTTCACTTTGTTACATTTGTGGATGGAATGTGAATCGTATTGGGAATGCTATATAATCTCACAGACTCTATGATATGCCATTGTCTTCTCAGGAATGTGATATGCCTGGGATTCTTGTAATACCCAAAGGAAAGTGGCTGTAGCCAATTGGATATCATGAATAAACAGAGTATTTGAGAAATGAATGAGTGTCTATTCTCCCTTAAGGCCATTCTTTATCCATACACACCTGGTAAGATAGTTACCTTTCTATTTGTCAGATACTTACTCAGCCAGAGGCCATGCAAACAGTTGGTGTCTATACCAGAAACACAGTGTCAGCTAAAGAATGACCCAACCAGGTAACACAACTCCTCTTACCTATACATAAGTACCCAGGTGAGAACCTAGCTCAACAAAACTACTTAAGAATAGTTCCATAATACAACTTAGGGAAGCATGAGACATGAAGTAAATGTCTAAATTAGCTGTTTTCAACCTTTTTGAACTCAGTTACCCTTTAGAATAACAAATTATTAAGGAGTCTAAAGAGCTTTTGTTACAAGTTATACATATCAATATTTACCACATTAGAGATGAAAACTGAGAAATTATAAAATATTTATTAATTTTGAATTACAATAATAAACCCAGGACATAATTTAAATATTTTTCATTAAAAATATTTTTCCAAGACAAAAAATTTAAGGAGAAGAGTTCCATATTTTCTTTTGCATTCAGTCTTTTGTGATATATTCTTCAGAAGTATGTAAAGAAAACCTGGCCTCATGAAAATATGTAGTTCAAAAGGAAGGGATATTTTAATGAACAGCTGTGCATATCCATCTTTGATATTATTCCATAGCTTGACATATGTTTAGTTCCTTAAGGTTGGTTGCAATGTGGAATCTAAAACCATATCATACACTATTCATACTCTATTATATTAAAATTATTGGATTAACTTGCATTTTGAATGGATCTTTTACCCATGCATGGATTTTGTAACATCTTATACTGGAGGTTTGTAAAACATTGATTCATAGAGTAATGTCGATTTTCCAAATCTTGACACATTTCCTTATTCAATAAAAACACATTTATGAATACCCCCACCCATCTCATGAGAAAAATATTTAGGAATTGGGAAGCTATCCAAATTAAAATTGTTCCCAAGCTCTAATTTTTGAAATTAGAGTTCTAAATTTCTTTTTCACTTGAAAACTCAGATCTTTTCATTGCCAACAAATATTGTATATTTTCCTTGCAGTGACACATTTATTTGGTTCATTTTTGATAAAATGTCTGCCAAATATTCAAGCGTGAATAATCAAGTTTATCTGCCAATTGTTCTCCTCAGTAAAAATGATGTTGCTAGAGAATGCAGATAGTTCAGCTCACAATTCAAACATCTGTACAAGTGCTTACCTCTGAGACAACGCCAGGCTGCAGTGTGCAGCAGAATCTTGTTTTGCTTACTTTCATTGGGTCACACTAAATACTAAAAGGAGGCAGAGTAAAGGGGAAGGCTTAATGAAATTAATAATTCTTACTTACACATCAAGATTTTTTAGTGAAACTGGCATTTAAAAAGTTTTGTGTGTGTTGTGTTGTTTTACACTTAGTACCTGTCAGTGAAGAATATGATGACTACTATTGTAGTTTGGAACCATTGCTTTAATTCCTACCAGGGCACCAGCAAATTTACCCACCATTGTTTTCACATAACCAGTGCAAAAGTCATACAGTGTAAACAAGAAATAACAACTTAGTATTTATATAAAAACTGTTTTGGCTTTGCAGACTCCTAAAAATGCCTCGGCTACACCCTGGGGGTCTGTGGCTCATATTTTGAAATCACCCTCCTCTGCTCCTGTTTCCACCCAAACCACACATACAAAACCGGGGTTGAAAGTAGGAATGAGTTTAATGGACATTACACTCAGCTTTATAAAAGATGCCCATTAAGCCTTTTTCTTTGATCTCTTCTGAAAGTAAAAAGGACCTATCTCCATAGCTGGCTCAGTCTTGTCAGCTTCCTGCCTCTACCATCAAGTAAATTCCCATTGTATTTCTGTCTTAGACATCTTGCAAAAAAAGTATTTGCACCACATTTCTTCACAGAATGACTCTGTGGAGAACAACTCTTTTTCTCCCCCCAAATGTTTCTTTATATCTAACACAGATCTAAGGCTGTAGTGTACATGTCCCCCTCACTCTCTCATTAGAACCATGTGAACCAGCTAGTCAGCAAGCTTATTATAAGAACTAGGCAGATATTTAAACAAATATTAAGTCATCCTTTAGCCTTCTTGTTCTTTCCACCTAAACAGTCCTGGTTATTAACCTTTCCTCTCGGGTTCTATTTTCTCACTCTTTTATCATTTGTGTTACTCTTTGCTGGACTCTCTCCAGTTTTACTACATTCCCCTTAAAGTGTGGAGGACAAAACTAAACACCATCTTTTAATAAGGTCTTTACCAAGGGCCTGTACAGAGGAAACATTGCTTCCTGGACTTGGCAAGTCACCCCCCTGATAATATGTTAGCATGTTGGCCTTTTAAATAACAGCACTGTTGTGCTGACTGGTATTTGCTCTTAGGTTTGCAATTACTGCCAACTTTCTGTTGTAGTGGTGCCTATGCAGACAGTCCCTTCCTTTAATCTCTGCATTTGGTTTCTGGCTTCTGATGTTAAATCTTGCCCTTGCCCTAGTTTTCTTCCCCCTAGGTTTTCCTGCCAATTTCCCTAATTGATCAAGCTCACACTGAACTATGCCTAGCCTCCAAGATGTAAGCAATACCCACCACTTAGTGTCATTCACACATGCTCCTGATTCCATCATTCTAGACATTCATTAAAAAAAAAGACCACTTGATTTTGGGGACATCATTTTGTATACAGGCGGGAATGCAGTAACTAAAATGGGCTTCCCAAAGTCATGTCCTTCCTACTTTTTCACTATTCAGAAAGAATACAAGGGCCATATGCCACTAAAAATAGAAATAAGTAAATCTCAGTTCTGTTATATAGTAGAAATCCTATCACTGGAAAGAGTATTAAAGCAGGACTAAGCTTCTGTTAAAAGAGACCAAAAGATACAGTTGCTCCTAGAAAATAGTAGTTAATCCTCTTTCTCATAATAGACCTCAGGTAAGCAGGCAGGTTAGAGGTGCAGGTTTGGACCTGGTTCATTCAGAGACACAGATTTCTTCCATGCTGTTGCTCTGCCATTCCCTGGAGTATTGTCCTTATCTTCAAGGTCCAAGCTGACTCACGTTCAGAAGAAGAAAAGAGCATGAAGGTGTGCACCACAATGTCCACATGCCCAGACTTAAAAATGGCATGTATCACTTCTACTCGAGCTCCATCTGCTGGAAACGAGTTATCCATAAGAGAAACTAGAAGGTATATGAGCGTCATTAGAAGATGAAAGAATGGATTTGGGGGGACCACTGCAGTTTCTGCCACCAAACATCTAGATGAATCTAAATTGTATGGTCTGTTATGCCCAGCATGGACCCTGCCAGTGGACATGAAAAATAACCCTTCTCTCTGTGTTCACCAGCTTTATTCATGAGGCTTATCCTAAGCTTCATTTAAAACTACTTGCCTATAGCCCTGGTGGGGAAGCAAAGTTGGTTCAAGCATATTACTGATACACCAAGGTTGCAGGTTCGATCCCCGATCAGGGCACACACAAAAAATCAACCAATAAGTGCATAGACAGATCGATGTTTCTCTCTCTCTCTCTCTCTCTCTCTCTCTCTCTCTCTCTCTCTCTCTCTTTCACTTTCCCTCCCTCCCTCTCTCTAAAATCAATTTTAAAACTTGAATAAAAATAAAACTACTTTCCTATAAAGGCCAAATCTCAATCTATACATGCTGTTAGCCATGGTCTCCCATTCTTGTTCCATGACATCATAAATAGAACCATCCACCCATTCACTCTTTCCTCAAGCTAATCATTTCATAACTTGCATTTGCTTTAAAGTCCCTAAAAGTGAGGGAGGTAGGCCTCAGAATTAGCTTCATTGTGGTACATCTGCCATTAAAGAGAAAGCCTCAAGAATTCGGGCTGTGTATTTTAAGCTCCATTGTTCTGGGCCTGAAGGGAACAATTTGATTTTTGCTCTTTCAGTTTCATCACCTATAAAATAAAAATCATTTCACTTTTTCTAATGGTTTTGAGATGACTATATGTAGACAAAGTGTTAAAAACCCATGACCAAATGTTCATATTATTCTAAAATAACCCATTCCAATTAGGTAAAAATATTAAAACAAAAGAACACAAAACCCTTTAGACCGATGAGTCCCTGGCCATTCTGTGTGCACTGCCCTGAACTCCTTTCTGGAATTAAGAAGAGGAATCATGAGGTTTTGGATGGGATGCCAATAAAGTAATAGCTGGTATAGATTACGTGAAATAAGTACATTATTAATAGCTGCCAGAAACAGAGAGACCACATATTCACATGAGAAACACCAACTCCACAAAAGACTAGACTGCTGACCGCCTGGAGGAGTGTTGTGGACCACACTCTGTGAACCAGTGCTTTAGAATCACTAAAAAATGGATTTTTAAAAATCTTGTAGAGATGTGTCTGGCCTATTGTTTGAGCCCTTTCCAAGAAAAAATAATGGTGTATAATTACTTTTTGCATGCTAATTCAGCTGTTTTATTTTTTCCCCCTGCCTTGGTCTTGCTTCTTAAAAGTGGTACTCATAATGCCCTGGGTTATACCGACCCAGTTATATTGGAGAATGGTGCTTTGGGCATACTCTGGCTCTTTCTATCTTATTCTTCCCACCCGATTAGCTCACCTAATTACACAATAAGTCACTAATTCTATGACACATCTTCCCGAGCTAGTCGATTGATGCTTTTATTTCACTCAGGGAAAAGTTATCAAAGGAGACCAGGAGCCGTAAATGCAAGATATTTGATGCTAGTGGTAAGCTTATGTTGTTGTCGTAGCAATCTTGTCATTAAGGATGTTTCAGCTTTTCCTATTACCCTCTGTTTCCAGAGGCTTATAACTTCTTGGCAAAAACTCCTGCAGGCCAAAATTTGGTATACATGATCTCAGCCATGCCAGGTGTCAATGAATAGATACGTACATAGCATCCATTTTCTCAAAGAAAATCTGGTGAATTTCCAAATGAATTATCTCATTTTTCGTAGGGTAAAAAGTCATTAAATTTAGTGTTAACTTAATTATTTTAACTTGATTTGTGGCAATACAAGTAAGCACTTGTAAGATTTAGTGTTTGCTGTTGCTTTCTTTTCTTTTACCTCACTGGTTGGCATGGTCACAATGAATCATCTCAAATATCACCAAGAGAGACTGGACTGATTCAAGATCAGTTTCACATTCACATAAATAGAGGCAGTTAGAAGTGGATACTGTGTGAGTGTATATTTCACTTTTATCAGAGTATAGGGAATATAAAAAGAAACCTCACTGGTTTTGCAGGTAGAGGTCAGGGGTCATGGAAAAGGCAGGGGCTAAGAGCTGAATCCACCATCACCCTCTTTTTCTCTCATGAAAATGGGACCACATTTCCCATGATCCTAAGGAAGAGCCCTGCATTCTCCCAAGGATTAGAAACCAATTCTGTCCTCCTACTTACTGCACAGTTCTAGACTTGGGATAACACTATAGTCAAGGTTTAGTTATGTTTTTCTCAAGAGATTTGGTTTTGTTTTCTTTAAGGCAATTTCTTAATAATATATTTTTAATTTCTTATTTTTCTTTTTCTTTAAAAATATTTTAAACTCATAGAAGAGTTGGCAGAATAATGGAATAAATATCCATCTACCTCCTACATTAACCAATTATAAGCATTTGAGAGTTATTAACATTACTGTACTTCAGGCCCAAGTATTTCATTAAGTATCTAAGAATAAGGACAACCTCCTATGTAGCCACAAAAAAACAAAGATCACACCCAATATATTTAGCATTACTGCAATTATCTAAGAGAATTCTTATGCAAATGTCCTCAGTTGCCCCACTAATATCCTTTTCAGCATTGTTTTCCATCTAGAATCCAATCAAAGATTATGAATTACATTTAGTTGTCCTGTATATATGTTCTCCTTGAATTCTGAATATTTCTCCATTCAGTTTTGTCTTTCATAACATTGAATTTTTGAAGAGTTTATATTAATTGTATTAGAGTGCAGAACATTCCTCAATGGTTTCTTTTTAATTAGATTAAATAGTTGTATTTGTGTATTGTTTTCTCCATGCCATACAATGCTCCCAACATCTAGCTACATAAAGTTTTATATAATTTTTGTTTTGTTTCAATGGGACAGGGGTGAGAGTACTGTGTCAAAGAGTATATGCACAAATAACGGTTGCTTGATTGTTTTAAAGTCTATAATAAGACATTTTTCACATACTTACCAATGATATAGGGTTGGTTGTCTTAATTTTATTAATTAATTAATTAATTTATTTATTTATTGCTTTTCCAGGTGTAAAATGATGATATCTCATTAACACTTACTGCCTTTTTGGACTAATGTCTTTGGGCAGCTTTATATGTTTATCAGGCATTTTGATTTGCTCATTTGAATTACCTTTTGACATCATAAGCTTACTTTTAAAAGAACTTTTATCCTTATCTAGTGAGCTTATAAAAGATCTTTGAATATTACAGATACTATTCTCTGTATATCATCTATATGATTTTTTAAATGAATATTTTCCATTGATTTTATTTTTTGTATCATTTTCCTTACAAAGATCTTTAAAATATTTTTTATAGTCAAATATGTCTTTCTTTTGCTTTTCAGCTTCTAAAGGTCCCGTCCGTTTTAGGAAGCAGATAACTCTCCCCTCCCCTTGGATTTTATATGTAATCTCCTAGATTACTTTTCAGAATGCTTATTATTTTATATTTTTAAGAGTTTTATGCACTATAATTTAATTTATAATGTACAACATAGAGCTTAATTTATTACCTTCTAAGATTAACAATTGTTTAAAATAACAATTTATTAAATCATTTTTTCCCACTAAATAGAAATGCATGTTAGTCATGTTAAATTTCCATATGTACTGAAATCAATTTTTCCATTTTAATTTTTTTTACTAGTTTATTTGTCTCTACATATGTCTACATTATGTGAATTTGAATACATCTTATCCCAGGTTAAGGTATCTATTTAAATTTATTGGTTGTTTAGTTGGCACCTGTTCTCAATTACTTTCTTAGGTTGTGGTACTTGGCTACTATTTTAAAAATTATTGCATGTACACAAAAATATTTTTTCCCCAAACAAGTGCATAACAATTTGTCTGTTTATAGGACTATTGAAATACATTTCTGGCTATTAGAAATCCATAAGATATCTGTTGATAATGTTCTTTCTCGTAACTTGCAAAAATTTGCACATGAGAAGTCTGATGCTAGTATAATTTTTTTGCCTTTGTCAGAAGTATCCTTTCTCTCCAGAAGCATGTGCCAGTTTTTCATGGTACATATTTTTAAGAATAAAAAAAAATGCCTATATAAGTCTATTTATGTTTCTTTTCTAATCATTCCTTCTTAGAACACATTGAGCCCTTTCAATGTACAATTTCAAGTCTTTAACCATCTTAGATAATTTGTTCATGATTTGTTTTAATTATTGCCCCATTATCCATTTGTTCCTTTTTAATTCATCTTTTTAGAAATTTTAGTAATGTCATATAAAGTTTGCTGGATCTATCCTGCAATTCTCATATCCTGCCTCACTTCATTCCTTTTATTTGTCCTTTTGTTAAGTCTTTTTTTCTTTGAACTTTAAAATTAAAATCTATTCTATTTGTTTTTCCAATCTACAAATTCACAGTTCAAAGATATCTATACTCTTCTTACAAATTATTCAGATTGGAAATCATGATTTTATGGTTAGCAATCCCATGTATGTCCACGTATCTGTGCATATGTACACTTGAATGCAACATTTGCATTTTCTAAGGTGTTTGTATTGTTTTTCTTCACCACTTCATACTAATGTTGTGGCCCCACCCCATAACAAAGAAACAGAATTTCCGGAGGATAAGGCCCAGAAATCAGGTTTTTAAAAAGATTCCCAGGTGATTCTAATGTGCAGCCAAGGTTGAGATTACAGTGATGACGAGCCTTTTGAGCTCGGCGTGTCAGCATTTTGAAAAACCCTCATTTAACTCTGGTGCCGTGTCACATATAGGAATTTTTTGATATTTGCAACCATAGTGAAACAAAGACTTACATTTCTGATATTTATTTTATATATTTAAATGTCATTTAACAAAGAAAAATCAACCAAAAACATGAGTTCGTGTGTCACCTCTGACACACGTGTCATAGGTTCGCCATCACTGGTTGAGAACCATTGACCTAGAGATATGTATATGGTTATTTTTCTTTCTAGGCTAATTAGTAATTGATGTGGTTGCTATAGGATCTGAATTAGCAACATTCCCAAAGGTAAGAGAAAAGAAGTTTTTTTTTGTTTGGTTTGTTTGTTTGTTTTAGAGAGAGAGAGGAAGGAAAGGGAATAGAGAGTTAGAAACATCGATGAGAGAGGAATATCATCATCAATCAGCTGCTTCCTACATGTCCCCCACTGGGGATCAAGCCTGCAATCCAGGCATGTGCCCTGACAGGGAATGCAACTGGTGACCTCCTTGATCCTGGGTCAAAGCTCAACTGCTGAGCCACACTGGAGAAGTCAATTTTGAACTTTTGAGAGAGCTATACTCCTCTGAGGACCAAGTTATTACAAATATGCAATGCTGTATAACTTTCTTTGTAGGGCTATCTCATTTGAGTCTACATGTTCTTACCAACCTCAAAAGAATAAAGCCCCATATGAATCCTGTGTGTTGGAATTACAGTGGATTGCAGGAAAAGCAAATAGACTGGAATCAATAGAGGGGAGGAAGCAAGGCTGCCATATGTAGGTCACCACCTGCTGAATCCTTTCTAGCTGCTTTTGCTACAGTGATTTTCATTTTTAATTGTACTAATGTTTACCTTAAAATTTTACACACACCTGCTTAAATTTATATTAAATGTATCATTAAAATAAGTCTTAAATGTTCCACTTTCTTTTGAAAATGTGAAGTTTTTGAAATGTTTCCAACCATTCCCCAACACACAGAACTTCCCAGTACTTGTTTCTCATTTGAAATGATAAATTCTATGACTTTAACTTGTTTTTCAAATTACAAAGATAAACTGTTATCAAGTTTTAATCAGATTCAAAATAATATTAAAATTTCTCTCCATCTAGTTAACAGTTTTTATGGCTCACCTGCCAGTTAACTTCAGCCACAAAGTCCTCATTATAATTTGATTTATGTTTCATCATTTCAGAATAGCTTTTCTGGCAATTTAACAGTTTTTCCTGAAAAGAACATAGAATTGGGGGGTGGGGTAAGCTGTAGCTCATCAAGGAACCACTTTCTCCCATCTTCATAAATGGTTAGAAATGGGTCAAAATATTTTTTTTTCTGAATGATAGAGTTGTTCCATTTTCTTTTATACTTTTATTTTTTCCCCTTATTTGATCATTTCCTGTGGGTCCTAAAAATTTTTCTTAAATTCTATCCAAAAAATTTTTTGGCCAAGTTCATACAATGTTCCTGGAAATATCTTGTTTATCATCACAAGACAATCCTTTCTAATGGCATTTTGTGTTTTTTTTGGTCTGCTGGTTTTGGATTTCTTTGTTGCAAAGTAAATGACATTTAGTCATGTCCAAGAATATATGATGAAGCATTGAAATCTGAAGCCTGACAATGTCTACTTTATCATCTGCTTGAAACCGTGATGTAATGGCTGAAGATCCATGTTGGTTCATGAAGTAATCTTGGGATTTGGTTTAGGCCAGTGGAACACTGAGATGTAAGGAACCTCAGTCTCTAAGAATGTGGTAGAAAGAATTTACCCTGCTAGCTGAGAACTGATCATTTCTAAAGTTTATGTAAGTAAAAAGAAATTCCTCTTTTTGTTTAAGCCACTGTTATTTTTTACTCCTTTTAAATGTCTCTATAGACATTATAGAGCTAGGCTGCTGAAATTTACATGACAGACAGCATTTCTTGTTAACTCATTTTGTGGTCTGCAGGCAAATTACTTAGGGTCTCTGTACCTCAGTTTATTCATCCATAAAAAGGAGATGCTAATAGTACCTATTTCAGTTTGTTAGGATCAAATAAATGACTGAGTGAAGTTGCTAGCATATTGTGATTACTGTATAAGTGTGCCTATTATATATATTAGTTTAACAGAACCTAGTTCTGTCTCACACATGGATTATTACAGAAAAGCTCCCACAGAGTTGTTTCTTTACTGTGCTATTGGCTTTTTAGAGTAGTCTACACTGACAAGAAATCTGGGTCATGTCTCTACTTAGATCCAAAGGCTACGAAAGAGACTTTAGCTAGCGTGCTTCTGGACAGGCCCTTACCCTGATATTATATACAATTCTTCTCTATTCACGATAACAATATTGCAATGAAATTTTAGGGCCTTCTACTTATTATCTAGGCTCTACAGTTTTCCTATAGAGTGGAACCCATGCCTTAACATCTAACTTTTAAATGTTAGCAGTAGGCAGCTAGCTGTTGACAAAAGAGAAGGGAACAAACCTGGCTAAACCTAAGCCTGATTAAGTCTGGAAGTTACAGTTTCAAACACCCCAGGGGACAGTGCATCCTTCATCAGGGACTTAATCCCTGAGCAGGCCAATTTCAGTCTCCTCAGGGAACAACTATCTGGTCCATTCCTGCAGATTACTGAAGGGAGGAAGAACCAGTAAAAGGGAAATTCCTCTGTTGAATGTGCAGTAGGGGCCAAGAAGATGGCAACCTAACCTGGGAAAGGATCGGAAGAGCCACGAAACCCCAAGATCTAAAAAAGAGATTGCTTAGAGGAAGGCCTAGCACAACCCCTTGAAGTGTCAGGAAAGAGACTGTTTAAAATAAAGCTGTGCTCTTTCAAGCCCCAGATAATATAATCAAAGTTTAGCAAAGGCCCATCTCAGTAGCATGCATTAGTTCATTCCTTTGCTCTTTCATTTGTGTGCTCTCTCTCTGCAGCAGCCTTGATGCTCCAAGCAGGGGCCTGGGTTCATCAGTGCAGCACCCCCGGAATGCTCTGCAGCAGAACTGAGACTAAACTAGCGGACAGGGAGAGAAACTGAGCTGGACTTTGGCATGGACTGACCTAAACACAAAAGCTTCAGATGCCCCACTAATGCCAGGCCAAAGGCACAGAATCTCTGGGCCCTGGTCCTCCCGGGCTTGGTGAGGATAAGTGTGGGCTTGCTGCCCCAGAGGCTGGACTTCCCCCACAGCGGGACGGAGCTTAGCCACCTGGTCCTGGATGAGACGCCAGGACACCAGGCACCACCCAAGACAGTCCTTATTTTTGCTCCAATAAATCTTGAGCAACACCTCATCCTCCTATGCCTGGGTCCCAAAAATGCTTTTCTTGTGACTCCATGGAAGAACTCTATTTCCACTGGCAACAGTAATAGTGCTATGAATTTTTAATTTTGTTCCTAGTTACTGTATATCCTAGAATCTATATGCATTCTAATGAAATGAGGTTTTCTCCAAAGAAATGCTGGTCAAATGGATTGAAGTCCATAATCAGGCCCTTAGGGCCCTGCCTTATAAGCTCTCACTAAGACATTGTCTTGATAAAAGGCTATCAGGTTGGAGGAAGATGACAACGGGCAAGACAGCAGGGAGAGAGATAGTGTGAGAGAGTGAGGGAGCGGAAGGGGAGTGTGTGGACATGTGTGGTGAGTGTGTGTGTGAGCTAGGGACAGTTAGATCCTGCAGTACTCTCGGGGGCTGGCAGACCAGGCAGTCTTAGACTGTGAGACCATGCTGCTGCTGCAAACACTCCCAGGCAGCTGGCACTGGCACAGAAACCATGGCATCTTGAAAGGCAGAACTGCTGTGGCTAAGACCCCAGCCTCACCATCAGCCAGACTGCCCTCAGACGCAAACTAGGACCCTACAGCTACTCTGGACCTGCCACCACAGCTGCAGACCTAGGGACACCGAGACTCCAGACATCCCTGCAGCAGATTTCTGTGAGTCACAGAGTGCACCCCCCTCCCTGCTGCAACTGCATTGGCCCTGTGCTACCTGTGGCACATTAGCGGGCCTCCCTCCAACACCTGATGGCTGTGCAATCCCACCCTCCTAGCAGGCCAGGGACTTTGATTATTGGAATGTGAGCTGAAGGCCACGCTGAGTGCCAGCGACTTTGATTCTCCACAAGTGCAAGCAGGGACTCTGTTTCTCATCATGCGTGTGCACAGGGACTCTGATTATCGGTGTGTGCAGACTGATTCTAGGCTCCACGCGAGGCCGCACTGAGCACTGCTGACTTTGATTCTTGGGGCATGCATGCAGGGACTCTGTTCCTCTTCATGCATGGACGGTGACCCTGATTCTCAGAGCACATGCAAGGCTGCACTGGTGCCAATGACTCTGATTCTCGATTCTCGGTACACACATATGGGGACTCTGACTCCTGGCATGCACTTGGGGACTCTGATTCTCAATGCATGCATGCAGGGACTCTATTTTTCAGTGCATGAATGCAGGGACCCTGATTCTAGGTGCGCGCAAGAAGCCACACCGAGTGCCAGTGACTCCAATTCTCAGTGCAGCACATGGGGACTCTGATTATCAGCACACAGGGCTCTTGCTGGCCACGGCAGCTACATGTCTCGGTGGCCGAGCTCTTCAGTGATGCTCAGTAGGTGCAACACTCCAGCCACACATGGCTCAGGCCACCCCAACACAATGCTTGGACCTTCTGGTGATAGCTGGAATGGGGAGACAATAAAAACAATTCCCAATGGAAAGAAAAAGAGGACGCACCATAAAAGGAAATAAGTGAAACAGAGGCATGCAATATGTCAAAAAAAGAATTCAGAGTAATGGTCATAGAGTTCATAAACTGGATGGATGAGAAAATCAACAACCCATACAAAAATCAAGAAGACATAACAAGTGATATAGCTACAATAAAAAATATGATGGAAGGTTTCAACAGTAGAGTAGAAGGGGAGGACTGAATTAGTGAGTTACAAGATAAGGTAGAGAAACAAGCCCAATTTGAACAACTGGAGAAAAAATTAAAAAGCAGGAGGAGAGCCTAAGGGAGCTTTGGGACAATATGAAGCAAAGTAAGATACATATAATAAGTGTGCCAGAAGGACAAGAAGAGCATCAAGTATTATAGAATCGATTTGAAGAAATAATGACAGAAAACTTCCCTGATATGGGGAAGAAAAAAGTCACACAAGTACAGAGAGTCCCAAGCAAGATGAACTCCAAAAGAGCCACACCAAGGCATGTCATAATTACAAATGTTAATGACAAAGAGATACTCTTAAAGGTGCAAGAGACAGAGAGTAACCTACAAAGGATCCCCTATATGATTATCAAATGATTTCTCAATGGAAACACATCATGGGAACTCATAGAACTTAACAAAAGGAAGATAAACAATCCAATCAAAAAATGGGCAAAATACCTAGGTAGACACTTTTCAAAAGAAGACATACCAAAGGCCAGGAGACATATAAAAACAGGCTCAAAGTCACTAATCATCTGAGAGATGCAAATCAAAACAACAATTATGTTCCACCTCACCCCTGTCAGAATGGCTATCATCAACAAATCAAAAAACATGTGCTGAAGAGGACGAGGAGAAAATGAAACCCTCATGCACTGCTGGTGGGAATTCAGACTGGTGCAGCCACTGTAGAAAACAGTATGGCATTTCCTCAAAAAATTAAAAAATGGAACTACCATTTGACCCAGTAATCCCACTTCTAGGAATGTATCCAAAAAAAATCAGAAATACCAATCAGAAAGGGTATCTGCACCCCTATGTTCATAGCAGCACAATTTACAATAGCTAAGATTTGGAAACAGCCTAAATGCCCATCATCAGATGAATGGATTAGAAAACCATGGTATACCTACACAAAGGAATACTACACTGCTGTAAAAAAGAAGGAATTCTTACCATTTGCAATAGCATGTATGGAACTGGAGAGCATTATGCTAAGCAAAATAACCCATTCAGAGAAAGATAAATATCACATTATCTCATTCATTTGTGGAATATGATGAACATTATAAACTGATGAACAACAATACATAGAGACAAAGAAGCATCAAACAGACTGTCAAACTACAGCGGGAAGACAGGGGAGAGCAGAGAGGGGGTAAGAGATCAACTGAAGGACTTGTATGCATGCATATAAGGATAACCAATGGACACAGACACTGGGGGGTGAGGGCATGTGCTGGGGGGATAGGGGAGGCCTGGGGGAGGTCAATGGGGCAAAAAGGAGACACTTGTGCTACTATTTGTAATACTATAAACAATAAAAATAAAAGACATTATCTATAATAATAAAAGTGTAATATGCTAATTAAACCAGACATCCTTCTGGATGTCCTTTCAGATGACCTTCTGGATGAAGCCGCGGGGGCGGAGGCTGAGGCAGCCATCAGGGCAGCCATAATTCAAGTCCCTTGCATGAATTTCATGCATTGGGCCTCTAGTCTTCTTATAAGCACTTATCTATTTTGCATTTTTGTATAATATTGAGTTATTCTAGCCATAACTCAAAGTTATTTCCTTTGACAGCAGGCACATTACTTCTTGTAATTCCCTCCCCCAGCTCCCCAATTTTTAAGAAAGAGTTGAGCATATCCAAGATTAACATAACCTAATCTTTAGTTTTATAATTTTAGCTATATCTTGCCTCAAACTGGCAATAGCTTTTAACTATTTTAACTACAAGCAGCATTGTCATTTATAAGCTTTCTAAAAATAATCCTTAACAAACTGGATATCCATGGATGTTAAGATAAAATATAATTTATTTTGCAATTATGAGAATGAGATGGGAGACTGAAAGACTTTCTTAATTAAATCACACACTGTTAAATAGGTTTGATGCTCTGGCTGGTCCATCTATCCTAGAGAAACTCTCTCCTAATTATGCAAATCTGATTTTAAGGTTTTGAGGTTCTATGACTTTTTGTTTTGGTTTGTTTTCTAGCCTCATTCTAATAATCATTGTGTTTTGAGCAGATCAATTCTGCTAATTTGAACTATTGAACCAGTAGTTGGGCAGTCATGGTAAAACAATTCTTGGCTCAGACATGGAGTAATATTTTAATCTGGGGCATAACTGAATGCTGAATTTTAAAGTCAAAAGCCTCAGACTATATAATATTCACAAATGTATTAAAGGATTGATCTACAAGTGTTAGTCCTTGGGTGATGTCATAAATAAAGACTTAACCACCAAACTGGAAAACATGGGTTTGATTCTTAAATCCCATATCTCAAAGGACATCAAAGTGACTTTAGAACCCAAAGCTTGTATAATTTCCACATAATATAAAAGAAAATATAACAGTTTACCACCTGTGAAGCTTAATTGTATGTGTCCCCAGGACTGGCCACAGGGTGCTCAGATTTCACATTATTTCTGCATGT
This sequence comes from Myotis daubentonii, assembly GCF_963259705.1. Classification (NCBI taxonomy): domain Eukaryota; kingdom Metazoa; phylum Chordata; class Mammalia; order Chiroptera; family Vespertilionidae; genus Myotis; species Myotis daubentonii. The sequence continues at coordinate 158,328,482 of NC_081842.1, forward strand.
GTTGTGACGGTATCTCTGAATGAAATTAACACTTTAATTCATAGACTCCAGAGAGGAGGTTTTCTTTCCCAAAGTGCATGGGTATCATTTAATTAATTAAGGGCCTGAAAGAAATAAAATGGAAGAAAGAAACTCTGGCCCTTCCTACCTGATTGCTTGAGTTGGGACATTGTACTTCTCCTGTCCTTGACACTCCTGGATTTCAGGCCTTTTCACATAGAATGATTGACACCACCTGCTCTCCTAGGTCTCCAGCAGTGGCAGACCATGGTACTTCTCAACCTCTTTAATTACACAAGTCAATTCCTTATAATATATTTATATATGCAATATATTATATGTCCTATATTTATATATAATATAGTATGTAATATATCTAATCTAATAAAAGACAAACATGCAAATTGACCACACCTCTGCTACACCCCAAGCCATGCCCACCAGCCAATCAGAGTGACTATATGCAAATTAACCCAACCAAGATGGCGGCCGGCAGCCACAGAGCTGGAGCAAGCAGGAGGCTTGGTTGCCCCTGGGATGGAGGAAGCCAAGCTTCCCTCCTGCCCTGGCTGGCTGTGGTCTCCGCTCAAAGCAAGAAAGTTTCAATTATCAAAGATAAATAAATCCCAGATACCTGCTTCCAGCCAGCCTCCACTGGGAGCTTGGGTGGCTGGGGGCCGTGGCCAGCCTGCTAACAGCCATCAGCCTCTCACCCAGGATGGCCACACCCTCATGGGGTGAGGGTCCCTGCTGGGGGGCTTGGCCAGCCTGCAAACAGTCATCAGCCCCTCACACAGGATGGCCAGGCACCCCAGGGGGGACCCCTACCCTGAAGGGGCTATGGCCAACCTGAAAACAGCCATCAGCCCCTCACTCAGGCTGGCCAGTCACCCCAGTGGGAACCCAACCTGATTAGGGACATCCTTCAGGGAAAACCAGCTGGCACCCACCCATGCACCAGACCTCTATCCTATATAATAAAAGGGTAATATGCAAATTGACCCTAACAGCAGAATGACTGGGAATGACTGGTCACTATGACACACACTAATCACCAGGGGCAGACGCTCAATGCAGAAGCTGCCTCCAGGTGGTCAGTGCGCTCCCACAGGGGGAGCTCTGCTCAGCCAAAAGCCAGGCTGAAGGCTGCCAGTACAGAGGTGGTGGTGGGAGGCTCTCCCACCTCCTCAGCAGCACTAAGGATGTCTGACTGCAGCTTAGGCCTTCTCCCTGCTGGGAAGTGGACATCCCCCAAGGGCTCCCAGGCTGCCAGAGGGATGTCTGACTGCCAGTTTGGGCCCATTCCCCTGGGGAGCAGGCCTAAGTTAGCAGATGAACATCCCCTGAGGGGTCCCAGACTGTGAGTGGGCACAGGCTGGGCTGAGGGACCCCTCCAAGTGCACAAATTTTTGTTCACTGGGCCTCTAGTCCTATCTAATAATAGACAAACATAGTAATTGACCATACCTTCGTTACGCCTTCCATTGGCTAATCAGCGTGATATGCAAATTAAATACCAACAAAAATAGCGGCTCATTTGCATACTGCAGGGAGGGTGGGACAGCACGAGCTGGCATGAGCCACCATCCAGACCCCCGTGTGCAGCCGCAGAAGCCGCCTGCCTGCCACATGCCACCATGATCCACTGAGTTATGAGGCCAGAGAGCAAGGAGAACTTCCGCCCCTGAGTCAAAGTGGGGAGCAGAGGACGCGGCCTCCCCTCCTAAAGTCGCCAAAGGACAGGACCTAACCTAAGCCACATCCTCTGAGACAGCCCGGAAGGCACCACTGACCCTCTCTGCAGGCCAGGTCCCCCTCCCCCTTCCCCTGTCCCTGCACAGCTCCCATAGCTCCCCACTGGCTGAGTCAGGCACAACAAGTTTGCAGCCACAGGGACAATTTAGCAGCTAATGAAAAATGAGAAATGCGAGAATGAACAAATAAAGCAGCTACTGCAGTGGGGAAAAGACGTTCATTAAATTCTTTGTCTCTGAGAAACTGAGGCAGCCAGCACAGGCCCCTGCACGGGACGAGGTTTCTGCTTCTAAAGAAACGTCCTGGGGTTAGAGGTGAGAGGGTGCTGCCTTTCCCCTCTTGGTGCTCTAGGAGGAGTCTGTGCTCCCCCTCCTGGTATTCTTAGCACCCAGAGACCCCTCCCCAATCCAGGGCAGGAATGTTCCATGCTGACCGCCTCCAGAAAGCAGAGAACAAAGAGGCACTTCTTGACTTCAAGCCTCTAAACCAGTGGTTCTCAACCTTGGCTGCACATTAGAATCACCTGAGAATCTTTTTAAAATCCTGATTTCTGGGCCTCATCTTCTGGAAATTCTGTTTCTTTGTTATGGGGTGAGGCCACAACATTAGTAACAAAGAAACAGAATTTCCAGAGGATGAGGCCCAGAAATCAGGATTTTAAAAAGATTCCCAGGTGATTCTAATGTGCAGCCAAGGTTGAGAACCACTGCTCTAAACAGACTTGACCACTGCGGGCAAAGACCTGCAGCTGAGAGGAGACAGGTTCTGGGTGTCGAGGTCCAGAGCACGGAAGGCCTCCTGGGGGAACAGTGGATCTGGAAGCCTGCATGCTGGGTCAGAGACACCCCTGCCTCCCACCCTCCCCTGCCCTGCACAGAGACGTGCCTGGACTGGGGTGAGGAGGAGAAGGAGAACTAGAGGGAAGGAACACTGAGCGTTTGTTGGCGGCCGTGTAAAAAGGACTGTGACCCTCCCCTCCCACTGAGTCACTCCCTAAGGCAGCAGGAGACGAGGGATCTGAGAGCAGCCACACAGCTCTGTGGCCGTGACCCAGGCACCAAGATGGTGTCTGTGCAACGGGGCTGAGGAGGTGTCAGAGGACCTCACCCCAGAAAGCCCAATAGCTCTTTGTGTGAGAGAGAGAAGGTGGCAGGGAGGGAGGGAGAGAGAGAATTGGACTCAAGAGGCCTCAAGGCCCAGATGAGGAGAATATACCAGGGATCAGCATGGACTTGAGCTCTGAGGTGAGGGTCAGGGGCAGCTGAATGGGGGCCAGCCCAGACAGAAGACTGAGGTCCAGATGTCCTTGATCCTGCTCGGCTTTTTGGCACCTCTGCCTGAGGTATAAACTGTCTGACATGGAAGTACAACTCCAGAGAAGGGGGTGGGGAACCTAAGTTAAATAATATTTTGTTTTTTGTTTTTTCACTTGGCAGAATGGGGGCTGAAGTTGAAGTTAGGTTTGGTTACTAAATAATAAAGAAACCAACATTTCTTGCACACCCGACTGTGTGGTCATAGTTTGCTGCTGCCTATAAACCGAGAAAAAGTTGTAAAATGAAGTACTAATCTCTAGGGTTTAGGTCAGACTGAGGAGTAGTGCCACTCAGCCAGAAGCTGGCTCATGGCTGGCCAGTGCAGAGGTGGTGGCCGGAGCCTCTCCCACCTCTGTGGAAGCACTAAGAATGTCCAACTAAAGGTTTAGACCCGATCCCTTGGGGGCCTAAGCTTTTAGTCAGACATACCCCGAGGGCTCCCTGGCTGCCAGAAGGATGTCTGACTGCAAGCTTAGGCCTGATACCCCGAGGAGTGGGCCTAAGTCAACAGGTGGACGTCCCCCAAGGGGTCCTGGACTGCAAATGGGTGCAGGCCAGGCTGAGGGACCCCCCCCCTCTGAGTGCACAAATTTTTGTACACAGGGCCTCTAGTTACATATATAAAAGGCTATTATGCAAAGTGTCCCTTCGGGAATTTGATCAGGAGACCAGGAGTTTGATTGCTCTCTATGAAGTGCGCTGACCACCAGGGGGTAGTGCGGAACAAAGGAAGGCCTCGGCCAGCATGGATTTCTGCACCAAGCCTCTAGTATATATATATTTTGAGAGAGAGAGAGAGAGAGAGAGAGAGAGAGAGAGAGAGAGAGAGAGAGAGAGAGATCTTAATACCTTTATAAAGATATCTTTTAAAAAATACACCACACAGAAATGTTAAAAAAAATCCAAAGGGTTATAGGCAAATATTGAAATAATGAAAATGTTTTTAAAAGAGGTACATAATAGGAAAGACAAAAAAAATAGTTTTATATACTGTTTAGACATTAATAATAAACCATAGAACTAAAAGCTTTCCTAACTTAAGCAAGAAAGGCCAAACACTCTTTGATCTTCCTTATGTTCACTTGAAATTATGCTAGATATTCAGGATGAGAAGTATTATCTGACACTTCATAGTCCCTTGCTTCATTTAAGTCCAAACAAAACAAAAATAGTCTATCAGGATGTTTAAGGACGATATTAGTGAATATAAACTGCAATTATCACCATAAATTTTTTGAATTTCTAGAATAAGTTACACATCTATAGATTTCTGTAGCTTTTGCAACCTATAGATTTCTGTAGCTTTTGCAACCTCTCTTCACTGCTTTTTTGGCAGCAAAATAGTGCCCCCCCCTTTTTTTCCAGCATATTCTCCCTGGATATTTGCAATTAGTACTTCAAAATCCTGTCATAGATATATAGATGGATAGATAGATGATAGATAGACAGATGATAGATAGATAGATAGATAGATAGATAGATAGATAGATAGATAGATAGATGATTAGATGATAGATAGATAGATGATTGATGATAGATAGATAGATAGATAGATAGATAGATAGATAGATAGATGATAGATAGATAGATAGAGATATATAGTATGTAGGTATATACTAGAGGCCCGGTGCACAAAATTCATGCCCGGACCCCCTCTCCAATCTGGGTCCCCTTCGGGGATGTCCAACTGCCTCTCACAATCTGCAACTGCTTGCTCCTGACCATTTACCTGCTTGCCTGCCTGATCACCCCTAAACACCGGTGCCTTTCCCTGCACTTGGAACCCAGGATTCCTTCCTCCAGCCGGCCACAGGCACCCGGGACCCAGGCTTCCTTCACTCTGGCCAGCCACAGGCACCCAGGACCTGAGCTATCTTCGTCTGGTCCAGCCACAGCCACAGGAAACCATGGGCAGGTGGCTTTGCCTGGGCCACAGACGCAGATGCCTGGGACCATGGGATGGGTGGTTTGTCTCTCTCCTGGGCCAGAGCCAGAGCCATTGGTGCCTGGTACTTTGGGGTGTACAGCTTATCCCTCTCCCGGGATGGGCCGCAGGTGCAGGCATAGCCAATGGCCCCTGGGACTGTGGGGTGGGTGGCTTGTCCCTCTCCTGGGCTGCAGCCCCAACCGCTGGTGCCAGGGACCACGTGGTGTGCTGCTGATTCCTCTCCTGGGCTAGGCTGCAGGTGCAGGCACAGGTGCTGGCACCCAGGACCGTGGGGCGGACAGCTTGTCCTCTCCAGGGCTGCAGCCTGGCTGGTCCCCATTCCTCTCTTGAAAGCTCATTTGTGCCTGGCTGGTCTCCATTCCTCTCTCCCCAGTGTTGTCTGACCCATGATAGCATGATGGTGTGACAACCATTTGCATATCAGCTCTTTATTTTCTATACTAGAGGCCCGGTTGGGGGGGGGGGTGTCCCTCAGCCCGGCCTGTGCCCTCTCGCAGTCGGGGACCCCTCGGGAGATAACGACCTGCTGGCTTAGGCCTGCTCCCGGGTGGCAGAGGGCAGGCCTAATCCCTAGGTGCAGCCCCTGGTCGAGCTCAGACCAGGGCTGATTGGGGAGTTGGGACGCCGCCCCCTGTCACACTCAAGGCAGGGTCGATGGGGAGGTTGCGGCGCCACCCCCTGTCACACACAGAGCAGGGCCAATCAGGGGGTTGGGGCGCTGCCCCCTGTTACTCACAGAGCAGGGCCCATCAGGGGGGTTGCGGGTTCCGTACCCTGTCACGCACAGAGCAGGGCGGATAAGGGGGTTGGGGCGCCACACCCTGTCACACTCAGGGCAGGGTAGCTGGGAGGTTATGGCTCTACCCCATCACACACAGAGCAGGGCCCGTGGGGGGCAGTTGGTGCGCCGCCCTCTATCACCCACAGAGCAGGGCCGATCAGGGAGTTGGGGTGCCGCCACTGTCACACTCAGGGCAGGGCTGATGGGGAGGTTATGGCTCTACCCCATCACACACAGAGCAGGGCCCGTTGGGGGGGGGCGGTTGGGGTGCCACACCCTGTCACACACAGAGCAGGGTCGATCAAGGAGTTGGGGCGCCGCACCCTCTCACACACAGAGCAGGGCCAATCAGGGGGTTGGGCACCGCAGCCTGTCACACATAGAGCCGCAGGGAGATCAGGGGGTTGGGGAGCTCTGCCCTACCAGGCACAAAGCAGGCCTGATCAGGGGGTTGGGGTGCCTTCCCCTGTCACGAACAGAGCAGGGCGGATAGGGAGGTTGTGGCCCCGCCCACTGTCACACACAGAGCTGCAGGGCGATCAGGGGGTTTGGGCGCTGTCCCCATCACACTGATCCCAGTGCCGGGAGGCCTCGAGGCTCCACTGATCCCGGTGCTGGGAGGTGTATTACCCTTTTACTATATATGATAGAGGCCTGGTGCACATGTGGGGGCCAGCTGGTTTGCCCTGAAGGGTGCCCTGGATCAGGGTGGGGGTCCCCACTGGGATGCCTGGCCAGCCTGGATGAGGGGCTGATGGCTGTTTGCAGCTGGTCACACACCCTTCAGGGTGGGGGTCCCCACTGGGGTGCCTGGCCAGTCTGGGTGAGGGGCTTAGGGCTGTTGTCAGGCTGGCAGGTGACTGAAGCTCCCAACTGCTCCTTTTTTTCTTTTTTTTTCTTTTTTTATTCTGGGGCAGCTTTAGCTATGAGGCTTGGCTCCAGCTCTTAGGCCTCTGCTGCTGAAAGCAGGTATCTGGTTTGTTTGTGTTCTATAATTGAAACACTGTTTCAACTCCAGCTCTGAGATCCCAGCTGGCTGAAAGCAGGTTTCTGGGGTTTTGTTTAGCTTCTATATTTGTAACAATGCTTCAAACTGCAAGCTCTGAGGCCGGCAGTGGCAGGTGGGGAATGTTGGAGTCCTCCGTCACTGAAGCAAGCAAGCCTCATGTTTGCTTCAAGCTGCCTGGCTGCCGGCCGCCATCTTGGCTGGCAGTTAATTTGCATATTGCCCTGATTAGCCAATGGGAAGGGTAGCGGATATACTGCTAATTACCATGTTTCTCTTTTATTAGATAGGATATGGCAGGGTTTTGTTTTGTTTTGTTTTGTTTCTGTGAAGAATCCTGATTAATACATCTGCCTGAAAAATTTTTACAATGAGGTAAATAAAGTATTTTTAATAGTTAAAGTGATTTATTCATAGTCAGTCTTTTGATTTCTAAAACTGCTGGTTTTATGCTTTGGCATATAAGGCAATAGCCATGCAACTCCCCAGATCTAGCTTCCACTTTAACAATTTTTATAGACTAGATCTCTAACTCTCATTAAGAACAACAATAGATCAAAGCTGGGATGCTAGGATTTTTGAAGTTTAAAATTTTTAAAGAAGAATTTTAAAACAATCTGAGTTAATAACTATTATCTGCTAACTAATATACAATTATGTTAATAAACAAATTTAATAACAACACTTTCAGATACTCTTGAGTGTGAAAGGCAATATGATATTCCTAAAAGAGCCCTACCAAGTTCTAATTTCCTAGATTCAAGTCTCAGTTCTGCCAATTTAATTACCAACTAATCTTGAGCAAGTTGCTTAATCTCTCAGACTATCAGCTTTCGCGTTTGTAAAATGAAGTTAAGATTGCTTTACTGTATTATACTAATATACAGCAGTACTATGGAAGTAATCTTAACTTCTTTACTCTTTGCTACATTTTAAATCAATTTCTGTGTTTTTTCTGTATCTAACCCTCCTTTCTACAAAGAGTAACTTGTTTACTTATAAAAGATGGCAGCTTTCTCTCTTGAAGTTGTAGAATCAACACATCTAACAAGATTGTCTTATTCAGCAAAAGAAAATGGAAGTTTTATAAATGGTATAGCTTCTGTTATCCTCTAGTTATTTCTACTATCAAACATAAAAATAATCTCTAACTTGCTGTGTTATTTAGTGATTTACTTTAAATATTGTTTGGATTAATTTTAATGGTTCTATATTTACCCCCATTGCAAGAATTGTTACAACTATGTAAAAGAACTTATTTGTGTTTCTTGTATCACCCAACCTATTGATATATACTTATAGTATTGTATCAAAATATTTTACATTTTTCTAGCTACTTTTTTCCTCTCTAAACAATTTTAGATATTTTTATAAACATTTCAAGACTGACTTTTTGTTATGCTTTCAAATTAGTTCTCCCTGCCACCCACCTCAGACTCCATCTCCAATTTTCTCATGAAAGGTAAATTGGAAAAAGGATTCCATATGTAGAAACCACATGTAATTAACTTTTTAAATGAATATTTTTATCTGTCCCAAAGCCTAATTGATTTGGTGAGGTTTGTGCTAACAGAGGTGAGGAGTCATTCTTTCTCTCTCATTCTCCACAAATCATCCAAACCTGTTGTTAACACTCCACTGGAATGATTACACTTCTGCATACTAGTGCCACTTATTTTATTAAAACACTAGGCTTTTAATTGTTCTTGATGCCAGTTATAGGTTCTATTTCACTAAAACATTATTCCAAAACATAAATATGACAATTTCACTTTCCCTCTTCAGTGACCCCCAACTACCCTCAGGATTATATATACTTAAGAATGAGATTTAAACTTCTTTATACTCCTGATTTTCTCTTCAGCTTTCTTTATAACCTCTGCCTCTCTCCTTTCCTTCACAGTCTACCCAGTGATACTAAATATGTTTCAGTTTCTGTACTATAATGTGATCTTTGTTCTTCTGGAAAATATCTCATGCCTATCTCCCTCCTTGAGCTGGGTAACACCTATGTCTCAAGGATGATTTCCTTTAGATTTGACCTACTGGGGAAGATTTCTTGAGTTTCCTATGTTACTCTGTTGCTCATTTTCATTCGACATGTGAACACCTGCTTCAGGGTGCTTTTTTATTCCTCTGCCTACCCACAAAATGACAAGCTCTGTGTAATATCACACATTCTGTCTCTAGCCCCTATATCTACCATTTGCCTTGTGGATTCTCTCATAACCCTATAACCCTGCCCCTACATCCTGGAAACTGATCCATATGGACTATATCAATGGGCTTTCTTGTCATGGCTTTCTGCTGGCTTCTGCTGAGGGCATACCCTGCCATAAGATCAAAAGGAGAGTGAGGATGGCGTTTTGAGGTTTGATTCCCTCTGCTGGGTTACCTTGGGCCCATTGCTTCCCTCTGATAATAGCCATAACTTATCTAGGCTCTTTCTAGGATCTGGCAACCATTCCTGTCCATTTCGTCTTCAGATATACAGATAAAAAAAATAAATATTTGTTTACCTAATTTAAATTTAAGTGTGAAATACTTCACACACAACCCCCCCTACCACTGTGGATATGTTTTCTAGAATAAAGAAAACAAATGAGTTTTCTCATATCTGGCCTCATTAATTGATCATTATATAGAGTACTATTTCCCCTTACACTTTTGGTATTTAGATGGAATGTAGATTAACATTTTATATTTTAATAATTGCTTATTTAACATATAGTAGAAAAACTAAGGGTATTATAGAGGAATATATATTTTCCTTATTGAACACAATTAAGTGTCGATTGAAAGAAAAATACTAAGTAAATAACTTTCACTTAGTATTGGGAGAAATAGATATGACAAAATTATGGAATGTGTAACTGTCTGGAATTTGGGAAATACAGACTGGCTTAAGAATTTTGAGCCTGTGTGTAACTCATGCAGAAACGGTTGTGATCAATTGATGGTCTATCACAGGTACCAGAAAGGCAAAAAGTACATGTTCCAGGTGTGCATCATGCCTGGAGTCTAGCTCTTCTTTTACCTTGGTAATCTGGGGAAGATAATTTCTAGTTCTAATATCTTGCCTCACCTATTCGACGGGGGCTGGATATCCTGCTAGGTACAAAGGTGGAAGAATATACATTTTGCTTTTGACAGAAATCTGCCTGTGCCTATTACTGCAGAAATTGAGTTGAAGCTCATTCAACTGCCCCAACTGGCCCAACGATTCTCTTAAATTATTAGATCCCAGCATAATAACAAAGATCATGAATAAGTATTGGTGCTGTCACTATAATTGTGTGAACAGAAACAGTATCGCTTTCATCTTGGGAGTTGATGAAAATTGAAGATATTATCTACACTAATAAAAGAGAAAGATGCAAATTGGCCATACTTTCACAATGCCCACCAGCCAATCAGGATTGAGTATGCAAATCAACCCAACAAAGATGGCGGGTTAATTTACATATGCAGGCACCGAGTGGCTGGGGGTGGGGTGGGACGTAGGCGTTCTGCACTGCCCCAGCCACTCTGGGCCTCTGGGCAGCGTGGGAAGGCAGAAAGGCGGCTCTGGGCTGGAGTGAAGGCAGTGCCAGCAGCCAGGGGACGGAAGGCCCATTCTTGCACTAATCTTTGTGCATCGGGCCTCTAGTCTATATATATATATACAAGCCAAGTGACCAAACAGCAGAATGACCAGAATGACCTGTTGAACAGTCTCTATGATGCACACTGACCACCAGGGGGCAGATGCTCAATGCGGGAGCTGTCCCCTGGTGGTCAGTGCACTCCCACAGCTTGGCTGAACAAGATGAGAGGCTCTCCCATGGTTGCCGGCCCCACAGGCCACGCCCCCCACTAGTCTACAAATCTATTCACTGGGCTTCTAGTATGTTCATAATTTTGATATTGGTTAAAAATCTATATTAGATTGTTAGAGTCATGGTTATAGGATTATGGAATGGAGATACTTTGGGACAACTAAATTTTTTATAGGAACTGAATAATTAAAACCTATTTCCATGGCTATTCTCCTGGGTGGTGACTGGGTTTATGACTGTAGGCACACCATACTGGGATTGAAACATTAAGTAGGTTTAATTCTGTAGAGAAAAGTATATTATTTACTTATTTATGTATAATTTATACTCCACCTGCCTCCAAAACATATGTTATACCAAAGAAAAAACAATGTACATTTGATTGGTTTTGGTCGCATGGTAATGAGCTGTATTCATTAATTATACTTAGTATTTTCATCCTATTTAGTTTGTCTATGATCACCCAAGGACTACCACAGCTTAATGGATCCTAGAATAGCGCCAGACAAATAGAATCACAGAATAAGGTGGTCAAATTTAAACAAACAAACAAACAAACAAACAAACAAACAAACAAACTTAGGGACCTGATTGGTCCAATTAGCATATCTGCACTGATTCAGTCCACTCAATAATTCCAAGTGTCTTGTTTGTATGTAGTAAAAAGCAGCAGTAGACAAATACCTTAAGAACTCAAAGGATTAAAAAGGGTTTTTATGGGTAAGGAGAACCATTATGTATCCAAACCACCAGAAGTAGCCCCCATAAAGTGCTTGTCTAGTTTCTTACTGTGGTCTAACCCATTTAGGAGGATAAGATCAGGCACAGCTATTCCCATTTTAAAAGACTTGGCGCTTGGTTTCTTAATTCTCATTACTCTATGTAGAAATCCATTTCTCTCTTTGCTGTCTCTTCAGGAAATCTTTGTTTAATAATGCTCAGTAAATTAGGCCTCCATAGGCTTGGCTTTATCCTACCCTGCCAGTGTCTTTTCCTTTTTGTATTTCTGTAAAATATCTGCTTAGAGTCTCTGATTTGAAATGTTAATTAAGGTGGGCCTGGCCTCAGGTTACAGTGTACATCCCTTTTTACATGCAAAGGGGATATGCTAAGTAGGTTACTTGGGATCTGGGGGCCAAAAGGGAGGCTTCAGAAGACAACAAAATCCTCCAGGAAGCAGGCACTTCTCAGCAACTCAGGAAGCAATCGGTAAGAGTGTTGGCTGAAATGAGTTAACTAGCACTCAGAAGGGTCTTGGGTTAATTTTGACCACTGTTTTCCTTTTGTAATCTCTTACTGTTGAGTTTGTATCCAGTTAACATAGGTATAATGTGATTTAATTAGATATCCCAAAAAGCCAGATATGTAAGTAATCCTATGTACTGATTTCAAACAGGTAAATAACATTCAATGTTTTTGAATTCAAGATGACAATCTCAAGACTTTTTAAGGTTTCTGAACGGGATAGTTATTTCAAATCTGGGCCACCTGAAAATCTAGAAATGATGAGACAGTGTCTGTGTGTCTGTGAGCTTTATAATGGTGAGTGCTAGGCATGAATGGATTTGTGTGAAAATAGTGTGTATTGGAGTGTGAATACATTAAATGCACCACTCTTCTAGCTAGCAAGAGTTAGAAAGGCAAAATCTACATTTGAAAGCAAGGACATCCTAGATGTTAACTTTAAATCTTGTAAGATGCAGCACAAAGAAATAAATTAATATTCTTGTGTAAAAAGTACCCTAAATTAGCCTCCAGAGACATGAATAGCAAAGTAAGTGTAAAAGTTACACCTTTAATTACTGTGGTGGAACCTTTGAGATTTTGAGAAATTTGTATGAATCACTTTCATAGTTATTGTGTAAAAGATTTTCAAACTCTTTTGATTATAGTGTAGATGAGAAATGCTAGCTTCGTTATTCTCATACTTTGAGAGGTGATGTTTAAAGTTTTCCCTTCTATTAGCATGAGCAGATTTCATCTGCTGAGCTATGGAGGACAGTCATTCTAGCACACATAAAAAGAAAGTATTTAGTAAGGAACATTTTCTCTTAGAGGTCAATCTTAACTCTCTCTCTCTCTCTCTCTCTCTCTCTCTCTCGCTTTTTTTTCTTTCCAATAAAACAGTCTGTCTTCCTTGCTTTATAGCAAGAGTTCATTGTGTGTGCACTATACACCCTCCAATAGCCATAGATGCCATGGAATCATTCTGGTTTTGAATATAGCAGTCAATCATGTATTTCAGGCTTTCTCCCTAGTTCTTGAAGGTTGACTAGCGATCCTCTTCATGTGAAAGACATTATTGATAAAACATTTTAATGAATTGAACAGTTAGTATTTTGGGCAAATGTCTGTACAAAAAGAAAATGTAAAACACCCAGTGACAGAAGAGAGCTTGTGGTTTTCACCTTTCCCCTCCCCAACCCTTTATTGAGAATAACTTTGGAAATAAATAAATAAGTAAATAAATAAGCAAGCTGTGGTGGTGGGGTGGGAGTAGTGGGAGAGGGTTAGGTTTATAACAATGGCAGAAGACACATTGTACTGATTCATTCAAAATGCTGTTCTAAAAAATCTACTTATTTTAAATACAAAATTTCAGCCCACAACCAGGAAAAAGAGCCCAATTTTGAAATGTATGAAATGCTTCTTTTTAAAGGAGACCAAGAAGAGCAATTAAGAAAAGTGATTTTGACACCTAAAGAAATGCAAACTAATTTCTGACTGCAATTTATAATTGTTTTCTTTGAAAACCTTACAGAAAGATTTCTTCCTTGCTGTATTATTTAATTAATAGTATGTTTGACTTAGCTAGCATGATTCTTTGCTTTACTTCTGGCTACTGCTGCAGATGCAATATAATATTTTCCACCAAATCAGAGGGAATAAAGTTTAGCACAGTCTAATTAGCTTGTGACTATCTGGAGCTTTGTCTTACTATTCTCCAAAACCAAAGAATAGCAGATTTAAATAAATAGGTAAAAATCCAGCAATCATCTTCTATCCACTCACTTAAAAGTAGTATGTCAACACTGCTTTGTAAAATACTATTAGTGTAAGTCATTTGATATATGGTAAAATAAAGTCAGTCAAGACGGCTGTCATCGACTGTACATATCCACACAACTATCATGTTCTTTTTAAAAGTTAGGAAAAACTTCTCATTCTAAAGTAGGCCGTATTTCCACAATGTAGAAGCTTAGTTCCCCTCCATGGCTTACACTGACTCGTTAGGCTATTACTTCCCCCGTTGCTGATAATAATGATATAGCCAGACTCATTCCACTTCAGAAAAAAAAAAAAATTAAATAAAGTGTCTTCAAGCACAAATGAGATGCAGCATATTTACATTTTTATTTGATGAAGCCTGTCCCTGCTATCTTTGTTCTTAATTTGGTCTCAAAAGAATTAGCAGTAAGAGGAAAAAGAGTCTGTAAATATGTATGAAATCAAATATAGAGGGTAAGCTAAAAGGTATTGACTGCCAACAGAGCTTAGCTGCAGGAGGCAAAATTTTCTCCATAGTTTTCTTCTTGGCTGGAAACACATTGCCTTCTATCTAGATTATTTAATCCTCAAAATGCACATCAAAGCTTCCCATCAGGTGGCACATGTCTTTATAGGCGGTTGAATGTCAAAGATCTAGATTAAAGATTTTTAAAAAATGTAAAAACATAATAGATCCCAGATAATAACACAGCAGTGGAGCTTCTGTCGTATCCCTTCCAGCAAAGCACCAGCCTCCCAGGCTGTGGCTAATCTCTGTGGCCCGGGGAAGAGCACATTCTGCTGCTGGGGAATGTGTGACATGTCTCCAACTGCCAGGAATGCAGCGCTTAAACTAGGTTCCAGACCCAAATTAGCGTGTTACCATTGCCAGCCCCACTTCACACCTGTGGCTGAGGAGAACTCCGGACCATAAATTCTGCCCTGCTCTCATGCCCAATTAGGCAGTAAAACAACTTATACAAAAATATGTGAGAGGCATTTTTCTGTCCTTCTGTGTGAAGCAAAATGCAGGCTTCAGAGCTAGCTCTCCCCTTTTCCGACTCATTTTTCAATCTTTGGCAAGGACAAATTGCTTGTCATGATTACATCAACTCCTTTAAATGATTATATCATTGTGAGTTTAGTTTAAAAGCCCTTTAACACATTTATTTTGCACTTCAAAAGTTGGCTTTTATCTTAGAAAGACAGCGGAGCATATGGAAAGAGACAAAAGCCCCTATATTAGTTGGAATGTGCCATACACGAGGGACGAGGCAGTGTAGAAGGTCACATGCTAGGTGTAATAGAAACTGCCTGGAATAGTTCCATAGAGGGATCAGAGTTGTATTCACTTACTTCGAAGATGTTTAGAGGAATGAACCGAGCCTCTGTCTTTTTCCTGAAAGATGTAACAAGGGGTTAACTCAGTCAACATCTTCATGCATATCATCATCATCATCATCATCATCACATCACCACCTAACACCTCTCCACCGCTTAAAGGAAAATGTCTGGATGTTTTTTCACATTTGACAGTTTTCTCTGGTGTGTAATTTGCCCACAGAATATGCTCTCTAATATTCTAAAGAAAATTAGAATCTCTGAGGAATGCCAGCTATCAAGCTCCTCCCCTTAATCATGCTACCCCAAACCCCTTATCATAATCTGCCCAGCAACTAGACACTTCCAGCTCCCTCTGGGGAGAGATCATTATAGTGTATTAATTCAAGGTTCCTAGTGATCTGGGACGCCATAACACCATGCGGTAGTTGTATTAAATACATTATTTAAGTCTGTAAAGTATTCGGGGATACATTTTGGCATGAAGACACTACATAAAATAAAGTTTTATTTTATTAACAGAGTCATATGGGAGAAATGGGCCATGATGTTCCAGGTTCAATTTTAAGTACGGCTCTGCATTTGGCCAACAACCATGTTTTTCCGCCCCGGTTTTTCTCAGATGGCTGCCTAATTGCCTTCTAATGCTTACCAGGAAAGGAGAACAGGTTGAATATTTTTCAGGGCCCTTGATGTTTTGGGGTACTCCAGCGATTTATAGCAAAACTGCTTCCACGATGCTGTATTCTTTCTCTCTGCGAGCATTACTATACCGAGGGAAGAGGAATGGTTAGGAGGCCCTGTGTCTGACAGACACCAGCATTCTCACACTGATGGCTATTTGCATCTCTGCCCAGCTTGAAAATGTTGTCTGTTGTGCCAACACAGCTTCCTTACTTGTAAAAAAATGCTTCTCTCTGTTGGAGGGCTCAGAAAGATATTCTTCATACGAAATCCCCTTACAGAACCTCCAATCCCTGTGGGGTATATTCTGGTGGTTTACGGTAGTGATGAACTGTCATCGGTTCCTCCTTGGTCTGTGAGATTGGGACCCGTAGAAATGGCTGTGACTGTTACTTTACTCTTCGGAGATTTGCCCTTTTTTCATTTGGTTGGAGATTGAGACTGAGCTTTGTTACAGAGAATTATCCTGTGGCAGTGGGTTGGGGAGATAAGTCTTTGTTGAGACATAAAACACATACAGACAAAAGTGTGAAAAATTGAAATGACAAGGTGGCTGGGGTGTTGTTTCTTAAGTTCGGTCAAATGTTCAGACTGTGGAAGCAAGGTACTCTCGGCTTGCTGCTGTGAACTCAAGTGAGTGTATGTTGCATGTTCCCAGAGTGGAGATGCTATATGATTATATCAGAGGTACATATGCCAGCCACTAATGCCGTGTCCAGGACTTACCTTATCTTAGTGTCTGTTCTGACTTTTATGATAGAGAAATAAGGTGAACGCTAACGTATAAGAAGCTGGGCAGAGAAATCAAAGGAAGTCCAAGTTTCTCACTAACTATTGTACAACAATTATTTGATTCTATTCTGTATGGTTTCACACACAGCAGTAGCCATAGGGACTCTCTATGAAGAACAGAGGTGACATTTGTGTCTGACGTTTTTAAAATTCTCATTTACTTCAAATAAGACTGCTACATTTTTAGGCCTCAGGTTTAAGATTTCTGAAGTCCAAATGACATGAACTCACTTGCTGAGCAGAATGTGTTAAATACTAAAATACAAAAACAATTTATAATAAAAGCATTCAACATCTTCATTTTAGAAAGAAAGCAGTATTAGTATCTGCTTTACCTACTGATATACCTAAACATTTATAGGAAGAGAACCTGTTAAATAATATCATTTACCTTCTAGACATATTTTAAAAAGTTGTGTTTTTTATTATTTTCCCCTTCCTGTAAGTAACTTTATCTTCATAAACATGATTTTAGATATTGTTTATTTTAATTTCTAATTCTAAGAGCCAGTATTAATAAATGCTATGAATATATCATTTATATTGGATATTATATTGAGTATATTTTATGAAAACAGGGTTATTGTTGGTGTGTTCTTTTTAATATAAGGTTAACATATATTAATTATTTCCTGAAAAGGCAGAATTTTGATTTAAGTACAGAAATTTTAATAAAAAAAAAAACTGAGGAGTGTTAACCAAAAACTAAATAGAAAACCATAAAGTGATATAAAACATTGGGATTTTTATTTTGCAATGACAACAAAGCTACATCAAAATATTAATAAACACATGAACATTCTTGTAGAAATATTCTACTAACAAATAAAAATATCTATTGGCATAAAGGTCAATTTAAGGTCTAGAGTACACAACTTTCTGATAAATTTTAGTATTATCTCTAACCTTTCTACTCTTAGATTTATTCAAACTTCAAGTCTTAAGATGGTATGTCAACACTGCTTTGTAAAATATTTTTAGTCTAAGTCAATAATTCTTCATTTGATATATGGTGAAATAAAGTCAGTCACAATGATTGTCATCAACCCTGTATATCCACACAACTATTTTATTTATTCAAATTTCAATGTTTTTTTAATCGACAGAAATTAAATTTAAGTTTATTCTAATTTCAATGTTTTTTAATTGACAGGAATTACATTTAATTTTTTTTTTCATTTTTCTGAAACTGCTGGCCTGAAATCTGAGATCTGAGTCTCATCCTGCTATGTTCCTAATTTGCTAAGTACTAAGTCTGTTAACCTCTCTGTACCTAGATTTTCTCTTCTTCAACATTAGATTATTCAAATTAGATTTTTTAAACCTCTTCTCCATTCCCATGGTCTGCAACTCTGTTCTCTAATTTTCTTTGTCACATCCAGGCAATCTTTTGGACAGGGTGTTGTCCCCTTAAATCTTAGTATAAGAGATTCTGCAATCTATTAGTTGTAATTTTAATCACTTAGTTATCACCTAATAAAAAGACATCACAGTGATGGCAAATCATCTCAAGTTGATCTAAAAAGTTTTATACTGATTATATTCACTATCAGAAAAAAAAGGAGACATTTACTAGTATAACTTGTGTTATGTTTTAAGGGTTACCATTAACTTAATTTTATATCATTTTAGTCATTTAAAATATGCCAATCATTAACAAAGAAACTCTTTGTGACATTTAAGTTGTATATTTTAATAAAAGTGATGGTAAATTCTTGCCCTAGCTGGTTTGGCTCAGTGGGTAGAGCATCGGCCCTTGGATTGAAGGCCTGAGTTTTATTCTGGTAGAGGGCATGTACCTTGGTTGCAGTCTCGGTTGCATATAGATGTTTCTCTCTCTCTGTCCCTCCCCCTCCCTTCCACTATCTCTAAAAATAGATGGAAAAATATCCTTGAGTGAGGACTACTAAAAAAAAAACACATTATGGTAAATTCTCACTGAAGACTCCTAAATTCCCTTAATAATAATTTTGTTACATATTTGAAATTACTATTGATTATCTAGGTATATATTTTACTTAGTATTTATATGGCAGCTAGGTGACCATGAAAAATAGGTGAAATAAGTAAGTCAAAACAAACCAGAGAAATAAAAAAAATCACTCTTGATTGAACAACATTTATTATTAAAGAATTATTATTACATACTCTTTTAGAAACTAGTAATATGAATAGTTCATATCTCTAACCTTTTACATGTGCTATTTTATTTAATTCACAAAGCAACCTCATGAGGTACCACTAATATTCTATTATGCAGATGATTGAGCTAAAGAGCAAAGAGGTTAAATTACCTATCCAGGGTCACACAACTAAGTGGAGAGCCCGGAATGCCATTCATAGCTTGGGCTCTGAATCACTTGCCTCTATCTCAACCTCATACATTTTTAAAGAGTCTGCATTTACTAAAAGAGATAGGACCTTCCTGACTGTCTAAAATAAAATGGTTCTGTTCCCTAATAGATGCCTGGATAAATTGTAGGCAGTTAAAGAAAGAGACATTTTTGTGGGGTTTTTTTATTTATTTTGTTTTAGCATTAGGAAAGGAAGGCGTGTTTAAGGCTCAAAACAAATGCCCACTTCCTTGAGAAAATCCCATTGTTGAAAGCCCCAAAATATAACTGATTCCATTTCCACGTGTGCTGACAGGACTAGGCAGTGTGGATAGTTGCAGACGAGAGTGGACTCTAGTGAAGTGGCCCGATGCCTAACTATGCCAGCCACAGGAGTTGTAGCTGTTTGTCTCTTGCTACTTGGCAGCATTTACTAGTTCCTGGCTAGGATGCTATGCTTAAATTATATGCCCATAATTTGTGTCAGGAGAGATAATCAAGGGGTGCTCCACAGTGGGTTTCGCTGACAAGATTAAAATGTTCCTCTTTTCTCTATTCCCCTCGGTTGCGCTTTTGTAAATCTCTTGGAGGACCATACAGTTGTGTTTCCTAAACCAGAAGGTCTTTTAAAATTGTTTTTTTTTTATTTTTTTTTATTTAATGTTTCTTGTTGGCACAATTCCTTTGGAACGTCCTTATTCTTTTTGGACAATTACCCCAAATCAAATTTGAAACTACAGTATATATCCTATGGGAACCTTTTTTTCTGTGATTTTGTTGCTTTATAATATTCAAATTAATCAAAGAAAATAAACATTGAGTTGCACATATTTTTGTTTGGTTATAGTCCACTTTTAGTACTGTTTATAAATGGAATGTTTAAACTATTAATATTTTCATAGCCATTGAAAACCAATTGTCTGTTTTCTCCTATTTAGCTATTTTGTGAAGTCATAGAGAAGTTTAGGCTCCTGGTCATAATTTATCATTGCAGAGAGCAAGTTCCAGTCTTGTGTCACAGTGAGGTTAGGTGGGATTGTGAGTAGAGACAGATTGCACAGGGAGGTAACCCCCCAACTTCAGTCTTACGTGGTGAATTACACTGAGCTGTTGCTCAGAAACCTACAGGATTATTAGCGAGAGCATCACTTTCTTTTTTCCTCACACGCCAAGCATGATGAAACAAAAAATGTTCAAATAAAAATATGTGCTATAAATATTAGATCTCATGCAAAATAGTCACATTTGAAATATGGCCAAATCTCTTTTAGGGTAGTAATATATATTTCTTCAAATAATATCTTGCTTCAAACAGAATCAAATGGACATAACCCTTTTACATCTGAAAATGAAAGCACCGTGTCTCCTTTCTGACACATTTATTTTAAAAAAGACTGACTTGACCTATCTACGCAAATTCTCTCTGACTCTCTACCACTGTATTCAAGTTGACCAGAAGTACAAAGCATACCAATACTGAGGCTGGCAGAGGTGGATTTGTAGGAAAGGTGATTTTGTTAGTGTGAAGAGAAGAGCTGATAAGAAACAAGACAGCCTTAGCCACTTGCACCAGATGAAATGGTTAAAAGAAAAAAAAAGTTGCTAACTAATCAGCTTGGGTTCTTTGGGGAAAAAAAAAGAAAAAAAGGAAATTGTAACTAAAAGGAGTATAGAACTTCTGTGAAACTTCAAAAGGTACAGCTGGCTGGAGAATGCACCAGTCCCTTGAGATGGAGGATAAAAACCTATAAATGCTCCCTCTAAAGTCTTTTCTCCTGACCTCATGCCAAGGTTAAGATAGAAGATTTTTTTTATGACTTTGAAACAGAGTTAAGGTGAAAGAATTTGATGAAAACAGATGAGAAGCGAAGGCCCGGTTCCTTTACTCAGGGGAAGCATCTGAGTGAAAAGGCCAACTGCTGCCACCCCAGTTTTCTCCCAGCTGCATCGGAGGTTGTGTGTGATTATTGTACTAGCACCTTTAACTCCTGCAATTATGCATGCAAATCGGCGAATTCTGACTGCGACGGGAAGGGGGGAAATGCGAGAGCAGGCGGGACGAGGAGCTTCCCATGTTTCGTTTACAGCATCTCTTCTTCAGAGCGGCCCTGTCCTCTGCCCTGTCTAAAATAAGTGCCAGGAAAATATAGCAGAGATTTGTAAAGAACGAAAATATTGCAGCTAATTTCCAATGGAGGCTGAAGACGATCCGGTAATGTTTGCTGTGGGGCTGTCTGTGACTACCACATGCACGGACACACTTCCTTTCATTCGGGATGCTGTGTCCAACAAGAAAATGTCAGTGAAAGAACGACACCTCTTTAATCACATTCTGAACTGTATTTGTCTCCCGCCCCCCTTCTCAGCTCTTTTAATCCTGTTCTTTTGAAACAGTGAAAATAAAACTAACAATTTTTTTAAGTTTACTAAAAGGAAGCTTTAATGATCCAAATGAGTGAGATTTATATATTCTTTCAGAGTCTAAATGTCTTTCTTAAAAAAAAGCAAAACAAAATGATTATCCTAGATTTAGGCTTTTAAAACTTTGCCTTTGTAAATTATGTGATGTTCTTTAATCTTTTATGTCGGACTTCCCAGAGGGTCACTGACATGTGCTCCTAGAAGGATTCTGCCTGAATTTCATAGCTCACCCTGGCTGCTCCCCCAGCTCCCATCCCAGGTAATGTTCATAATTTTTTGAGCCAATGGATTCAATCTGCCCATGTTATTACTCCCCATACAAATAGCACACATTTTAAAATCTAATGTAAAAAATATACACTGAACTATTATGACGGGGTTCAGGGTAGAAAGCAAGCAGATGTCTAACAGAAATGGAAGAAAACGGCAACCTGCATTAGAAGGGAGAAAGTAAGGTAAGCTTTTCCTTGTGATTTGTGTTTATTGAGGAGGATGCCTCTCCCACCTGGAGACAGGCCAGTAGGAAAATTTACTAAGGAGACCCAGGGTGTAGGCAAGGAGGTGTGTATTGTTATTGACTCTGGCGGGAGCTCAGCTGAACTGTATCCTGCAGATCCTCAAGAAGATCCCCTTCAACCTGCCGATGATACATTTTGCTTTCAAGATTTTGAACCTTAACCAGTAAACAGTGCACACCCTGTCCCAGGATTTGATTTTTATTATGTGACTCATGCCAAGAAGGAAACATCCCTAACATTTTCTAAGGGTGGAGACCAAGCAAACCAAAGAAAAGGGGTACAAGGAATGGGAGATGACTAAATGAAGCAAAGAGAGGCTGACCTAAAAGAAAAGAAAAAGAAAAAAGAAAAGGGAAGAGGGGAAGAAAAAAATAGATCTGGCTTTAAACCAGTCTCCTTTCAAATAAGATCGGCGATTGTAGCACTTGAGTGAGCTTCAAGCCCCATGAGAGACACACTGCCTGCCTTTAATTGTTAACCCTACATTACAGGAATCTTTGTCATAAAACTGAAAGCTGTTTGACTCAAAGCAGACTCTTTGCACATGAGATTGCACAGGTTGTGATGAGCCTGGAGACTTAATTACTTTCTTGCATCAATTGAAGGGGATTCTCTAGGTCAGGCCTATGGCATATTGATGGGAAGCAAAAGAAACCTTACACAAAATTAGCCTTCAGTGCGCTGACTTCCCAGACACCCAGGAAGGCTTGAGTTCTGTTCTACCTTTCACATTTTCTTACTACTCAGGAGCAATATATCATGTATGCTGATGCTGAGTCAGTAGGAGTTAAGGGGGAGTGGGGATGAGTAATGCAAAAGACTAGCTTGCAAT
Organism: Myotis daubentonii; assembly: GCF_963259705.1. Taxonomy (NCBI): domain Eukaryota; kingdom Metazoa; phylum Chordata; class Mammalia; order Chiroptera; family Vespertilionidae; genus Myotis; species Myotis daubentonii. Next base: position 158,351,015 of record NC_081842.1, read on the forward strand.
TACTATGGTAAATTATTATTTTTTTTGGCAAACAAACAAACACAAACAACAACCACAAAGCCGAATCTAAATCAGTGGCCATACTTTCTAACGTGAGAATGTTACTTTGTTAAATTTGTTTCATTGTCCAGGGCTGTGCTTACAATTGCCTGCAGTTTGAGATAGGTATTTTGCTTCTCCTATTTAGTGTTCCTGGTGGTAAGTGTGTAGTACGATTACTCAGTCATAAAAGTGATTTGTTTAGCAAAGGCTCCTTTAATAACATTTGTGTAGTTTTATTTCACTAAATACAGAATAAATTTGGAGTTTGAGAAATGCTTTTTATTCAAAAAATGATTACAAAGTTCTAAATGCAGAATCCTTAAGACAGAAGATACTGTTGGGTAACTCCAGGCGAGTCAGGCAGTGTTTGTGGATTTCACTAAGGGAAACAGCTGGGAGTTGCCCCGATGCTGTTCTGTCTCCATCACTCTCCCGCATTCTCCACGGCCGCACTCGGTCTGATCAGCTTTTGCAGCAGTTCTATGTATTCTAAGGCGGAGGAAGCATGTCAAGGTTGTCATCTCTGGTCAGGAGAGTAGTTTGTCAGAAGAGTTTTCAACTATAAAAGCATCAGTAACTCATCAGAATATTTGTTGTGTGCTTTTGACAAAAGAGGCAAATGTCTGTCAAGAAAAATCTGGGGTTTTCCTTGCCTTCCCTGAGGAACTTGGAGTTCGCCTCGAATAGCCTTAGACTCCAGAAACCTTCTGTGCAAAATAGATGTATTGATTCCCGTAGAATCTTGCTATTTGTGACATGCAACAGTATAAGTCGACGTGACTTAGCCTGTTTGTTGCCATGTGTGAAACAGAATGTGCAGTTTTCAATAGTGAGGAGAATATTATGAGCTGAGGCTCTAATGGAGGTGTCATTAGAAACCCACGGAAGCACAATTCACACATAATAATTTGGCAAGAGCCATCAGATGTTTAAAGGGACGCTCTAAATGGTTAAATGTTAATGTATTCATTGGATGTTTAAATTTTTTTCAAGAGCTAAAAATGCATACTCATGCTTATAAACAAACAAATCAGTTGCTTAAGGGTTATAAGAAATTTAAATGCAAATAGCACTTTGTAATGATACCCCAGAGACTGACATTGTAGTCAATTTCTTGAGAATGCATCATCGTAAACTTATTTTTTCCTATTGGTTTCCTTAGTAACTGGAACAACATATTGTTCAGGACATAAAATAATATCCTGTTTCAGCCACTGAGAACCTTGAACTAAAATGTAATTGATTTTGCATGAGGTACAGGATTATCATGTCCTCTCCATTTCGGTGAGGTATTACAGCACAAAATGTAACCTACTCAGAAAATTTTTTCAAACCAGCCATTTTGTTTCTAATCATCTCATTGTGAGAATACTAAAATTGCTAACAGTGTAGAATTTATACCTTTAAGAGGAACAGGTTATTAAATGGAATTATATAGTTGATGTATATTTCCAAATCATACCGAGATAATGTTTATTTCTCTTATCTCACATGTAGAAGGCAACATAATATGGAAATATTTACATTACTATTAAACAATAGTGATGCTTACTTTGTAAGATCCTTACATAATTCAATACATACCCATTAGATATTGTAGAGAATGCTTATTAAAAAAAAAGCCTGCTATCCAGTACAATTTTACAGCTATAATTGGCACAAAGAGTCCAAAAATTCTATTCTATTTTCATTTCTGCAACTGGTCTACTATACTGCCTTAGGCAACTTATTAGTTCTCTGGTGTCTCAGTAAGCTTATCTATGAAATGGGAATAATAACACCTGCATCGCAAGGGTGTTATGTGGATAATTACTTGATGTGTGCAAAGAGCTTTGAAGATATAAGTGTTAAATCTTATGACTGTTTTAAACCACATAGAGAGCAGTGTGTTATAGGCATAAAATTGGAGAGTAGTTTAATGAGCTTAAAAAATTAGAGGCCCCTGATTTTGGAGAGGAATATCTAGAGATCTAGAAAAACTCTTATTTTGCTGTGTCTGCAAGTAGCATTTACTGGAGTAATGTGGCAATAGCAGAATTCTTGAGTGATTGATTTTTGATGATATCCTTCCTAGAAATTCTGAATTACCAAGGAGGTGATAATATCATGTTCTGGGCACCTCTAGTTCTAGTGAAATTTGTTTATAGATTATTTTCCCCAGTCCATTGGGAAATTGATCTCTTTTCTAACAGATTTGGGGGCCTGCTTGATGGAGAGTTTCCATATGGTATGCCTTGTTAACTTCTTTGCTAGCAGAGGGTCAGTCTCCCATCACATCAGCCATGACGGCTTTTCTATAAAGTAGCAGCTTGCATGAGTTTTCTAGTTATTGCCAAAGGAAACATCCTGGACCTTAAGAGTGTTTTATTAATTCAGTCACTCATTAAATAAATATGGAACGGCTACTATGAACTAGCTAATATTTTACATGGATTACAGTGGATTAAATGATGGTGCTGTCCTTCAGCTCTCTCTCAGTGCAGCAGGGGCAGTTACCATGTGTATACATAACTATGGTACAGTGTGGTGACTGTATCATAAACATTGCACAAAGAGCTCTGGTTGTTTTGAGGATGGCGAAGATAATCAACATGGATTCCAGGAGCAATGACATTTAGGTGGGAACTCAGGGAATAAGAAGAATTTCAAAAGACAGTGAGAAGGAAGAAGAAAAGCTAAGGTATATAAGAAACACGTAACTACTATATTTTGAGAGGGAAAGGACAAAAGTTGAATAGCTCTCAATTAATCCAACTTGGTGATAACATCAAGTACATGGAGGAGAGTAGTAGGAGATAAGGGTACTTAAGTTCTGTCATATCACTTCTCATGAATACTACACTTGTTGAGTATTTCATGGTTTGTAATAATACATCAATTTATTATTTGACTGATATCACTTATTTACTCCTCCCTCTGTGCCCACTCCAAATAGGCACGCTTTACTACATTATTCCTAGTTCATTAAATAATGTTGAATAAATGCAGGCAAGGGTCAAGTTGTGAAGAGACTTGATGCCAGACTAAGGAGTCTAGATTTGTCCAGGGAGCAACATAAAGTTACTGGTGGTCTCTCTGCCTAGAAGGAAAGAACAGGAGGTAGTGAGCTAGTATAGCCTCAAGGTAAGAAAATCTATAAGGATGTTTTTGTATTAGTCAAAGGATGGGCCATAGGACTTTAAACCAAGGTGGTGGTGACATGAAGAAAGGCATCATGCCAAGAGAGAAGCAATGGCGTTATAGTCTTTAAGGGACTACTTAGAACCAATTAATCAGTCATAGGCAGGAACTGATTTGGTGGGGTAGCTGAAGTTATGTTATAAATACGTTGAGTCTCAGATACCATTAGGGCACTCAGGTGGGCGTGTGTGGCAGATGTGTGAAAATGGAAGACTGAATCAAGAGGAAATATAGAAATAGAGATATATTTTCTGATATTATCTGTATAAAAACCATAGGGTCATCAAGAATGAGAACATGAAGAGAGGAAAGGACAAAGGAAACTGACTTTCCTTGAAATCTATCAGAGAGTTCTGGAGCAACACTAGACATAGAATTAGAAAGGCATAGACTTTCAAAAAGGACAAGCTGATACCCAAAGCACAAGTAGGAAGAGAATTAGAAAAAGTCATTGAATTTGATGAAAAAGTTCATTGGTTGATATTTAAGGGTTTCTTATGAGCCATTGGTACTGACATCTGACATTAAGTGACTGAGGAGTGAAAGAATGAGTATTGAAGAAGTAAATGCAATAATTGTAAAGCACTTCTTTCAAGGGCTAGCTGATGGCAGAGACTACCACAAGTATATCACTGTGAGTGTTGCTGCCTGTGATGTTCCACAACTGTGTATCTATTTCCAATACAGAGATATATGGCTGCTCTGTCTGGCTGCATACAATCCTATAATAATAACCTCAAATTCATGATTTCTGTGTTTTAGGTAAAAACTCTTTCATAAACTCTTCATTGTCCTTGTTCAGAATAGAATAGTGTTCAAAGAGACCATAATTCTGACTCTGAAATCAATCTTTATGTTCTCGCCAAATGGTAACATTAAAAAAAATAAATTAATCTATTTTCATATTTTATGAAATTAAAAAACTCAGTTTTTTCATATACATTATCAATACTAATAACATTAACAATAAAGCTTAACAATTAATGCATCTACAAATTGAATCTACCACTAAACTCTCTGGGGGAAAAAAGATAACTTTATATAATTTTCTAGACTTGTTTTATAATTGAAAGTCACATTCCAATCACATTTCAATGTATTGTATATTTTTGTGCTGTTGGGGACAATCCTCCATGGTCTTCCATGTTTCTGCACATCCTGTGGATGAGGTACTAACTAGATCCTTGTAGAATAGCCTTAGATAACAGAGATAATATCCATCTACAAATCAAAGATTTCAGTCTTGGAAGATAGAGATAGTGTTTCCTGCTGGAGTACAGGACACCCATGTTTACCAATCATTCTCCTGTAATAGCCTCCATTGGTTATAGAGGTATTATTTGGCCCTCTTGATAATTCCCTGAGGAAAATGGGGCTCAGGCAATCACTGCCAAAATGGTGATACCAGGGCTATGGGACTATGACTAATGATTGCTGTAACTAATAAGCTGCACTTTGTCTCTGACCTAGGGGTCTCATATCTTCTACTCAAATGCATGAAATGTGGTGGACTAACTTGTTAGCTCCCAAATAGGGTACATCTCAGACCCTTCCCAGTTTTTTCATATGCATTATCCACTGAGCCAAACCAGTCAGGGCTTCATATACATTATCAATACTAATAACATTAACAATAAAGCTTAAAAAATTGAGAAGATGTACTGGGTACCAAATATACCAGATTCTGTATTGAAACTTTATTCTCATTCATTCAATAAATAGTTATTTTGTTTCTAAAATAAACTAAAAAATATGCTAGGTTGGATATTAAAGAGTAGTAAACAAAGTAAATATGAGACTTTCTATCATGGACTTTATGACCCATTTAATTCCCATAATATCTTTGTAAAATAGGAATATCACTAATTTAGAACTAAAAACATTGAAGTCAGCAAAATTAAATAACTTACCCAAAGTCATGGCAGACTGTGGTTGGGTTAGGATTTGAAAGCACATCCTAACTGAATATGTCAGAGTTCTTTTTAGGGTAACACATGTTTTAAAATTTTTTTATAGGTTCTTATTTACATTTGAATAAATATATTATTTTAAATATATATTTTATATACCATATCTATCTATCTATATGGTACTTGGATAATATCTAATACAATTGATTTTAAAAGGACTCTAGCAATTAAGTAATCTTTTTAGTAAAAATGTGCATTTATATAAAATAGTGATGGCAAACCTATGACACGTGTGTCATAGGTGACACACGAACTCATTATTTTGGTTGATTTTTCTTTGCTAAATGGCATTTAAATATATAAAATTAATATAAAAAATATAAGTCTTGAGAAACCAAGATGGCGGCATAGGTAAACACCGAAATTGCTGCCTCCTACAACAACTTCATAAATACAACAAAAAGACAAAACAGACATCATCCAGAACTACAGGAAGGCTGACTGAGTGGAAATTCTACAACTAGAAGGAAAGAGAAAAGCACACTGAGAGTCAGGAGCTGCGGAAGTAAAGTGCAGAGGTACGGAGGCTCGAGTGTGCGTGGAAAGGGGCTGGTACCTGAGGACGCGGCTGTCTTTTTGAATAGGGAGGGAGTCACAAGCTCCTGACTGCTCTGAACTCCAGTTCCTGGAAGTCTCTGGGGACCCAGGACTCATACGGGGAGAAACTGGACTGTCTGGTAGTGGGCAGAACTCGGAACTCAAGGGCGGCTTTCCCTCAGAGGTGCTTGCAGCAATTAAATTACCGGGACACTGAGACATGGGGTCCCTTAGGGCAGGACTGAGCGTCAGCCATAGCTGCTTGCTCCGCCCTGTTGATTCCTTGAGACCCTGCCCCACCCAAGCTGCTGGCAGAGGCTTTTGCATATGAATGCCCTGGCCCTTTGCAACCTGAAAATTACCTAACAAATTACAGCTGGGCCAGACAGACCCAGAACTTCCAAGAGAAGGCCCAAGGCCCCACAGCAGCTTGCATTGCTTCACAGCTGGGCCTCATCTGGGCACCTCCAAACTCCAAAAAAGGAAGGGGAATCTGCAGATCTTTTTGTAGCTCCTGCTGGGTAACCTCAGGCAGAGACTAAATTAGCACCTTCTTAGATCCAAGAGCCAGTGTACCCAGTGGTCAGAGTGGGACCATCCAGATTACAACTCCTCAAAGCCATAAGGGACACACTCAGTGAGCACCAAAGCCCCACTGAAGCAAGTCTTGCCCCAGAAGGGTGTCTTCAGCGCAGAAGTTCTCCCACTGCAGACACAGCTGATTCTCACTGCCAATTGGCCTGGAGGTCAAGTCCTCCCAGTGATACCTACAACAACCAAGGCATAACTACAACAAGACTGTGCACAAAGCCCACAAGGGGGTGCACCAAGAGTGTCCACCTCAGGTAACTGGGAAGGCTGAGCCACTGGGCCCTACAGGACACCTAGCACACAAACCACTCTACCAACACAGGGAAGCATAAAAAATGCGGAGACAAAGAAACAGGTCACAAATGACAGAAATGGAGGAAAGCAAACGACTGGATATAGAGTTCAGAACCACGTTTATAAGGTTTTTCAATAATTTTATGGAAACCGCTGATAAATTTAGTGAGACCCTAGAGGATATGAAAAAAGACCAACTAGAAATTAAGCATTCACTGACTGAAATAAAGAATAATATACAGAGATCCAACAGCAGACAAGAGGATCCCAAGAATCAAGTCAAAGATTTGAAATATGAAGAAACAAAAAATACCCAACCAAAAAAGAAAAAAGAATCCAAAAATATGAAGATAGTGTAAGGAGCCTCTGGGACAACTTCAAGCGTACCAACTTCAGAATTATAGGGGTGCCAGAAGAAGAGAGAGGGAAAGATATTGAAAACCTATTTGAAGAAATAATGACAGAAAACTTCCCCTACCTGGTGAAAGAAATAGACTTACAAGTCCAGGAAGTGCAGAGAACCCCAAGCAAAAGGAATCCAAAGAGGACCACACCAAGACACATCATAATTAAAATGCCAAGAGCAAAAGACAAAGAGAGAATCTTAAAAGCAAGAGAAAGACAGTCAGTTACTTACAAGGGAGTACCCATACGACTGTCAGCTGATTTCTCAACAGAAACCATGCAGGCCAGAAGAGAATGGCAAGAAATATTCAAAGTGATGAATAGCAAGAACCTACAACCAAGATTACTTTATCGAGCAAAGCTATCATTCAGAATTGAAGGTCAGATAAAGAGCTTCACAGATAAGAAAAAGCTAAAGGAGTTCATCACCACCAAACCAGCATTATATGAAATGCTGAAAGGTATTCTTTAAGAAGAGCAAGAAGAAAAAGGAACTCTTACCATTTGCCACAGCATGGATGGAACTGGAGAGCATTATGCTAAGTGAAATAAGCCAGTCAGAGAAGGATAAATACCACATGATCTCACTCATTTGTGGAATATAATGAACAACATAAACTGATGAACAAGGACTATCCAGAGACGAAGAGGCATTGATTGGACTGTCGGGCCTTGGAGGGAAGGTAGGGGAGGGTGGAGGTAAGGGGGAAAGATCAACCAAAGGACTTATATGCAAGCATATAGGCCTAACCAATGGACATGGACAACAGGGGGGTGAGGGCATGAGCGGGGGTGGGGTGGGGTGGGGGGGGTAGGGGGTAATGTGGGGATAAGGACACATATGTAATATCTTAATCAATAAAAAATATATTAAAAATATATATATAAGTCTTTATTTTACTATGGTTGAAAATATCAAAAAATTTCTATATGTGGCCGAAACCAGTTTGGCTCAGTGGATAGAGCGTTGGCCTGTGGACTGAAAGGTCCCAGGTTCGATTCCGGTCAAGGGCATGTACCTGGGTTGCGGGCATATCCCCAGTGGGAGATGTGCGGGAGGCAGCTGATCGATGTTTCTCTCTCATCGATGTTTCTAACTCTCTATCACTCTCCCTTCCTCTCTGTAAAAAATCAATAAAATATATTTAAAAAAAATTTCTATATGTGACACAGCACCAGAGTTAAGTTAGGGTTTTTCTGCCGAAACCGGTTTGGCTCAGTGGATAGAGCATCGGCCTGCGGACTCAAGGGTCCCGGGTTCGATTCCGGTCAAGGGCATGTACCTGGGTTGCGGGCACATCCCCAGTGGGAGATGTGCAGGAGGCAGCTGATCGATGTTTCTCTCTCATCGATGTTTCTAACTCTCTATCTCTCTCCCTTCCTCTCTGTAAAAAATCAATAAAAATATATTTAAAAAAAAAAAAAAAGTTAGGGTTTTTCAAAATGCTGACACGCCCAGCTCAAAAAGTTCGCCATCACTGATTTAAAATATCCTGTCAAAATATTCCCTATACCATCCTTTCCCCCAAAAAGTGATATAGCCATGTTATAGTAAATTAGAAATTAAAACCAACCTTTTTTTTTTAACCCCTCTTTTCTTTATTTTTTTTTCAGTCAGCATTGGAAACTCTGTGGAGATTGTATGTATTTCATTTTAAATATATATATGTTTTCGGTTTTTTTTTTTTTTTTTTTTTTTTTTTAGAGGGAGATAAACAGCCCTAACTGGTTTGGCTCAGTGGATAGAGCATTGGCCTGTGGACTGAAGGGTCCCAGGTTCGATTCAGGTCAAGGGCACATGCCTGGGTTGTGGGCTCTATCCTCAGTAGGGGGTCATGTAAGAGGCAACAGATCAGTGATTCTCTCTCATCATTGATGTTTCTATTTCTCTCTCCTTATTCTTTCCTCTCTGAAATCAATAAAAATATATTTTTTAAAAAGAGAGAGAGATAAACATTAGTCAGCTGCCTCCTTCATACTCCCACTGGGGATTGAGCCTGCAACCAGCATGGGCCTTGACCAGGAATTGAACCAGGGACCTCTTGGTTCATGGGTCAATGCTCAACCACTAAGCCACACTGGCCGGGCTGTGTGGATTTTGTTTAATTGATGCTGTTATGTGGTTAAATTGTATTTATACATAGAAATAGAGAATTTGTTGATGAGCAGACCCACATTTAGGTTAGCAGTTGATTTTACATAATTACTAAACATTTTTTCTACTATCAACTTTTTGATGTGACTCAGGGATGCAAACAGAGAGGCAGTATTGTTTAGTAGTAAAGATCATCGGCTTTGAAATCAGAAGCTATGCATCCTATGCCCCTGGCCTCACAACTTACTCAACCTGTGTTTTGTGCAAGTTACTTTTTTAAAAAAAATATATTTTACTGATTTTTCACAGAGAGGAAGGGAGAGAGATAGAGAGCCAGAAACATCGATGAGAGAGAAACATCGACCAGCTGCCTCCTGCACACCCCCTACTGGGGATGTGCCCACAACCAAGGTACATGCCCTTGACTGGAATCGAACCTGGGACTCTTCAGTCCGCAGGCCGATGCTCCATCCACTGAACCAAACCGGCCAGGGCACAAATTGCTTTTTTATTTCTCAATTTTCTCTTCAAGAAATTTGAATAATACTAGTACCTGTGGATAAGGCTATTGTTGTGGCTTCATTGATTTAATAAACTCCATGCACCCAGCACAGTGCCTGTCATATAGTGCACACAAAAAATGTTTGCGGGATTTGTAACAACATACTGGGGATTCACTGCATAAATGCCTTAGCTAACTCCATAATTTTTAATATAATAATTGTTTAAAGTCACTTTGCTCTAAACTTGGAGCTCTGAGGCTAAAGCCCTTGACTTTTCTATTTCTAAACTTAGGGCAGGCATATCAGTTCAATAATAATGATGTCTGACTTTTAAAAGTAAATGTCATCAGCCTCCACTGTGAACATAAGCAAGGTGAGTGGTCTAAAAGAGAATAAAGAATTTTAAAAAAATTTGTCTCCTATTCCCAGCTCCATTACTAACTTACGAGGCAGAGAAAGTAAATCACAAATAAATAAATAAACAAATCACTTAACCTTTCTATCTTCCAGTTGTAGCCAAATGAGAGTGATAAGCTTTTGCTTTTTAAGGGCTTCCAAAGCATTGGCTGAAAGGTGCTACAAGAGTGACAAGTGTTATTAACTTTCCAATATTTCAGTCTTACTTCTGCATACTCTGAATGTTTGCTTTTCATCTGGGAAATTAAATACTTCTTTAACATTGATATGTGGTAACTGCAAGGAATTAGTAAAATTTGCCAGCCCTCAGATAAAATCAGAGGACAAATAAGTCACGCAGTTAATTATGTAAAAGAATAGATTACAGGAAGGGAGAACAACTTCAACAGAAATGTCCTGATTGTTGTCCCAAGTTCAGGGTTACAACTTGGGAAGGTGAAAGAGGGAGGGTGGAGGTTACAGAGCTAAAAGGAGAAGGGGTCCTCTGTGTTTTGCAGTTAATCTTCCCCTGTGTTCTGCCTACACTTATTCCAGACTCCTGCATCCTTTGCCTGCACAGTGTGTGACCACTTCAATCAGATTCAAGCTGCTCTGTTTTGTATTTTTTAAGTAATTGCTGTTGCTTGATATGTCTCAAAAACCCATTTTATTTCAAAAGCCATATTCTTTGCCTATTAATTTTCTCCTTTATTATTTATAAACTCATTTTTGAAAGTGCAAACACACATCCCTTTATGTACATAGCTAGGTATGTACATAATTATATACACATATATTATTGTAGGTAAGGGTGTTAGGGAGTTAAATAAATCTTCATTAATTTGTTATTAATCACCCATTATTATTCTTATTTTCTTAATTATTTTTAAATGACGGCCATTTGTAAATTTTTGAAATACGTGGAGCATTACATTTTTGCTCCTGTTCATAAAGCAGACACAAAAGAGTTACAGTTTGTTGGCCAAATGAGATTTGCTGCGCTCCTCGTAAATCTTTTATTTAATGTGTTTTTGTAGGAAATCGATATTACATTGGTGTAAAATACAGATAAAATATAGTTCACAATGCATTTTATAAAATAGGCTTTACTAGAGTATTTTTCGTATACATTTTAATATGTCACATTTTTATTTGAATGTAGAATTATATTTTCAACTATATGTGAATGTGTCTTTTCCTTCAAATGTGCAAACTCCATCAAATTTGCTTGTTGTATGTGCATATATTTGTGTGTATATGGATATAAAAACATATAGACTTTTTTCCAACAGTTTTTTTTCTGAAACATTTGCTGCACCTGGATTTTTGTTACATAACCATTCTCTACAGAAATACTATAAACACATCAATAAGTTTCAGACATAACAGTATATATTCAGGTATTATTCATGTATTACTAGTCTTTAAAAGAAATCTTATAGTACTCCTGAATTTAAATATTTTTATATAAACCCTATAAATATAACGATTAACAATCTGTTGTGTTTACTATTCAGTACATGAGATGTCATATTTTCCTAATTACATAAACCAGTGTTGGAGGATATGACTGCAAAAGATTAAGTCTATTGTATTTACTCAATGCTGCTTTGTAGCTTTGCCTAGAAAACTCAGGCCTGCTGTATTGAATACTGAGGAATTTGATTACGAGCGTAGTAGACTCTGCCAATCTTGGCTTGAGACAGCAGACTCAACTAATTGTCTATCAGCAGTGATTTAGCTGTATCATCCGTCTACAATCTTGCTATTGATGGGAGCATTTAAAATCTGATGAAAATTACTGTTTAATTATCAGGGCTTGGAAAACCCACCTGGCAGATGCTGTCTTCCTATCTTTTTTTCCCTACTTGTTTTTAAGGAAGAAGAAACTCAGGCCTGAGAAACTCAAGTTTCTCAGACTTAAAGTACAGACTTGATTTTAAAAGAATATTTTAAAATCAGATTTTAGAAATCTATTATCAAGGACAGGAGTATATTTTATTTATGTTGTTGTTCTTTGTTTGTCCTAGAGTTTCCATGAACACCATTGATTCTATATTATGTGTCCTACTTTTAGAACTGAAGAGGTCGCTCAGTTGTTAGGGTGGTGTTTAAGACTTCCAAGGCTACCTTTTTTTATTTCTCCTCTTGAAGTAGAGGAGTCACTAGCAGGTTTCTAATTGGGGGTGGATAGTAGAGAAAACTTTCAATTTATACCCTTAGGGGCCAGAGGTTGTACAACACTCCCGTATTGCTGCTCCACTCCTCTCAGTTTTTAGATTCTGCTACATAATGTTTACTGGAGGCAGTAATTTAAAACATTAGCTAAGTGTGAATATATCTACTATCTTTCATACACTTAAGTATGAAAATTCAGATGCTTTTAAAAAATGATTTGTGCAGCAGAAATTCTCTTCCTTATGACAAATCTAATACATGTCCAAAAAATAGTATATTTCATTGCCTGTTCAAAAAGGAGACCATTTCACTTGTAGAGGAGAGGATTAAGACAATCTGAAATATTATATAATAAGTAAGAGTGGGCGGATGAGCTGAGCGCAAAGTCAATCAAAACCTTGTTGCCAGGTTTGATGAAATAAATATTTAATAATTTGGGACATTTACATTCACTCACCACTCAAGTGAGCTTTGCAGAGTGTTTCCCTAAGATTAATATGGCATTTCTGTAAGTTGACAGTTCAATGCACAGAAGGAGTGACTTAAATGGTCTTCCATTTTTCCCTGAAGCAAAACTGCAATGAACATATGTAACAGTCTGTGCTCCTATGTGAATACCAATTGGTGTCATTTGGTGCCTGGAGTCTCAAGTTGCATTATCGAGGCATGATTTTTAGTGGGAGCAGGCTCATACATACCAGTGTCAGATCCTTACTGTGGGCTTCATAGTTTGAGATTGTCTAAGTGATTGGTTCTGTTCTGGGAGCTTCCCTAGTCTTATCTATGTTGAGAAAGAGAGGATACTAACGTATTTTGTGCCTCCCCCCACCCCCACCCCCACCCCCAGACTGTACTTCCATGAATCCCTTGTAGATGGACTTGAAGCATCAGTAGAAGCAGCAATACAGCAAAAGCTAGAACAAAAAGTCAAGATGGAGATTTTATTCAGATATTCAAAGGATTTAAGCAGAATAAATTATGTCTAGTAACTGAGAACAATAAGCGAATGAACTCCTGAGAATATCAAGGTTTCTGATTCCATGCCACTTGCCATTAGGCAATGTGTTTATACATTCTAAATTCTCTACAGAACCATGATGACATAATTTAAGAGTGCGGTCTGTATTTGATTCCCTAATTTGCTATTTTGAGCTAGAAAAAATTAGAAAAGTCACTTATCTTAATCCCACTGTTCTTATTTCTATATGTAATACATCCTGTTTTTCTATGAGACAATACATCCAAAAATACTATCTAAATGATAAAATGCTACACAAATATAAATGATCAGAATTAATATGTTATTGCCTGTTCCCTAGGAAGGCAGATTAGAATTTTTTGTTTTATTTTTTGTTTGCTTTTAATTTTCTAATACATTTTAATTGCTTCTATAATTTTCTACATACGTTGATAGGAAATATCAACTATACAAAGTATAAGATGTAAATCTCTAAACAAACAACTCCTTGGTACATGAAAAATGTAATTGAGAGATTTTAGACTTAGGAAAATTAAATAAATTATTTGCTAATAAAACCATGTTATGTTGATTTTATATCTTAAAACAGATAAGAGAAGAAACCTTCCCACTATTCTTTCATAGACAATAACCATTCTAGCTTGTGTGCAACCTTAGTAGATATATATATATATATATATATATATGTATATATATATATATATATATATATATATATATATATATAATATATTAAATATATTTTTATTGATTTCAGAGAGGAAGGAAGAGGGAGAGAGATATAGAAACATCAATGATGAAAGAGAATCATTGATCAGCTGCCTCCTGCATGCCCCCACCAGGGGCTGAACTTATAATACGGACATATGCCCTGATGGGAATCGAACTGTGACCTCCTGGTTCACAGGAAGATGTTCAACCACTGAGTGACATCAGTTGGGTCTTCCTGGATATTTAAAATATATATTATAATGCAAAGGATACTGGTCAAATTGACAGGTCAAATTGCAACTTTAAGTTATCCTTAGATCAAATGTTATCAGAAATGTAATAGAAAACTATTTCAAGTAGTCAGCTCACAGGCCATTATCAAATTTATTATCACTCATCCACCTGATTCAGCCCAGAAGGATCATTATATTTTTTAATATCTTGCTTTAAAATGTTATTGTGTATCTTAGGAGATCAATGAGAGGATTATATAAATGATATTAGCCTTGTTTCAACATGTTTTATATATATATATATATATATATATTTCCATAGGTGGTTGGATCTTATACAAATTCTGTTTTGCTCAAATTTTGTGTCCAACCATTTCTTTTTATGCCTATTTAATAGTGAGTATGTATATTAAAAGTGTTACAGTCTTATTCCTATTTAATTTACCATCCCTTGTTATGAGTTACATACTGATCAGACATCTATCTCTGGAATTCTTCAAAATTAAAGGTGAAAACTAAGAGACTATGATGCAGAATTTATAGTTTTTCATTAGAAAATATGGACTAATGCTGGAATTTTTCAAGATTTTTTTTAACTTTTTTAATGTAAGGTAACTTAACGCTATTATTTTTTTCCATCATTAAAACTGAATAATCTGGACAAAGATTAAAGTGCACAGTCATTTGAATTTTAAACTAAGACTAATTATTACTACTGGTTTTAAAATAGAAAAGCTTTTGAAAGGTAGTAAGATCACTGCATCTTAAAATATGTCCATGAGAAAAAATTTTGACAAATAAAATGTTAATTATGAAACTTGGTTGTAATAGCACAAGTTAATTATTATGACATGAATTGGGTATCAGCAGGAGCTGGGATAATTGATGTCAGATGAATGTGGAAACTCCCTAGGATGAACTCAGTCCCAGATGAAGTGACGATTGGAAAAATATAAAAGCTGTTATGATGCATGTACTCATCCCCTGATGGAAGCCGATTAATTCCAAAAGTTAACATTAAGTCAGTAGGGGAAAAATCTATAGAGATCCTTTTACAAAAGTTTGAATAGAAACAGGCTATTTTCTATCAGTAAAGTATGAAAAATGTCAATTGTTTGGGTGGATATTTTGCTACTATTCATTAAAGGGTCCATTCTCCACCTTCCTCTTCATATAATTGTTTCATATCCCATGATACAAAGTGTAATTTGTTCTTTTATTTTTTTATTGTCTTCCTATTGTATGAAAGTAGAAGCATATGCATTTTAGAGTCTTTTGTTTCATTACACGACAAATGTGCAGCACTTCCACTAGCCTGGTTTTGATATTTCATTAATTGTAGGAATAGCAGTGAGTAGCAGAATGTGACACCAAAATGCAGGAAGCAAAGCCAAATCGGTCTCCTGCTTTTGTTCTCAACATTTGTGCCATTAGCTGTGGGAGGAAAAATCTCCATTGAATGAAACAGGAGATTTTTACCCCGCTAGTTATCCAGTCTCATTTACAGTCTTTACTGATTCACTGTGGCATGTTTGTTCCTATGCTTATAGTTCCAACAGACCAGTGGACAAAGGTTAGATATATCACAAAATTCACAACAATTATTACTATTTTAAAATATACTTTATTGATTTCAGAGAGGAAGGGAAAGAGAGAGAGAGAGAGAGAGAGAGAGAGAGAGAGAGAGAGAGAGAGAAACATCAGTGATGAGAGAGGATTTTTGATCTGCTGCCTCCTGCATGCCCCACAACTCAGGAATTGAACCATGACCTCCTGCTTCATAGGTTGATACTCAACCATTGAGCAACACTGGCCGAGCCCAACAATTATTTTTATACTCTGAATTAAGGGATCCAAGTGGATCAAATAATTGATGTTCTGCCTTTCTGATCTTTTGATTTAACATGGATAACACACTAGCTTTTGTGTTGTTTCATGTATGCATCTTAGCCTTTTCAATCTGACTGGTTTGACAACGCTTCATGAAGAACGTCAAAGGTAGCCCTGGACAGTGTGGCTTAGTTGGTTGGAGCATCACTCTATACACCAAAAGGTGATGGGTTTTATTCTAGATCAGGGCTCATACCCAGGTTTCGGGTTCAATCTCCAGTTGGGGCAAATGCAGGAGACAACCAATTGATCTCTCTCTCTCTCTCTCTCTCTCTCTCTCTCTCTCTCTCTCTCTTTGTATCTCCCTTCCTCTGGTTCCCAACCTATTTGGGGAATGCCCCACCAGTGGTTCCCAACCTATTTGGGGAATGCCCCACCTAAGCATCTCTAAAATCCTGATGCCCCCCATGACATATAATTCTTATTATTCAAAAAGTGAACTCCTGCCCTAGCTGGTTTGTCTCAGTGGATAGAGTGTCAGCCTGTAAACTGAAGGGCCCCAGGTTCGATTTCGGCCAAGGGCACATGCCCAGGGTGTGGGCTCGATCCTCAGTGTAGGGTGTGCATGAGGCAGATCTCTCATCATTGATGTTTCTATCTCTCACTCCCTCTCCCTTCCTCTCTGAAATCAATAAAGAAATATATATATTTTAAAGTGAACTCCTATTCACATGGAGGAAGCCTGAAAGCCAGTAACTTGGTCTAAACAAGATTCCAAAAAACATGGCATCCATGAAAGAGAAAAATAAAAGAATGAAAGGACAGTTGAAGTACTGAGGAAGAAATAACTAAGAAGTTCTTTTAAAAAAAATAATAATATGAAATGATATGAAAAAATAGCAAATGAAGTTTCAAAACATAATAGAGAACTGAAATGCATAAATATGTCACAGTATATATTTATATACTATATATGAGGCCCCTAGAACCATAAGAAATACAAAAATTTCACTGTTAATAACTCATTCTCGAATTGTCTCCCTTAAAAATCAATTGCCCCCCTGTGGGACGTGTGCCCCACGTTGGGAACCACTGGTCTAAACTCAATAATAATAATGAAAAAGAATGTCAAAGGTAGCTCAAACAGTGATAGGAAAAGAAGAAAATGTGTATTCATCAAACCCATCTTTCTTACAAAAAAGGGAAATCAATAACCAAGAAGATATTTATCATGATCTCAATTCATTAAAAATCTTCTCTGTGATTATCTTCAGTGGATTTTTTTCTTCAGTCTCTAACTCTCAAATACACTTCTGAGTATGTCTTTAATTTCCACACTATGACTCTTCTGAAGATATTTAGGGTCACTCCTTAGAACAGTGTCTGAGTCTGCAATTGTCTGTAAACTCAGCTTATTACATTTTGTTGAACGGTCATTCTCTTTCACGATGTCTCTTTTGTTCAGGCCTTAAACACTATTATAACTTCCAGACACTGTCTAGTGTTGTTTTTGGTTATTTTTGTTTCAATTGTATTTGGCTTCAGTGGACAATAATAAAAGGCATTTCACTGTTAGTGCTTGACAAAATTTTCTTATATACAGACATTACTGCAGTGACTGGTTAAAAAAGGAATTGATCTTGAATTTCTGTAAATTATTTCATCGTGACCCTAGTCTTTTCTAAACAAAAAAATATACATGTTTACTCACAGATCATATATAATTCAATCATTCCAAAATTTTGCTCATGTCCCTCTACTGCCAAAAAGATTCCATGATATTATTTTATCCTTAACTTGTGACCATGTACTTTATGATCTTCCTTGCTTCACGTCTTCACCTCCTTCTCAGGAAAAAAAGCAAAAAAAAAGCAATCTTTTGTTCAAAGCTACTGCTGTTCTAGAGTCAGTTTCCTCCACCTGGTAACTCCCCATTAAAAAGGCCTGTGCTTTGCCTACAGGCTGCCAATTATTCTCCTTCCATAACTGGGGCTCCTTTTAGAGAAAGCTTTTGTCGTTGTTTTCTATTGGATTAACATACCTGTTAAAGTTATAGAGTTATGACCCCAAATTTTCTAAAACGTCACTAAAGAAAAAGAAATATATCATAATATCATGAAATGAATCTACTTAAACAGAATATGGCTTATTTCATCATATGGTATCTTTTCACTTATCCAATTTATTTGGTAGAATAAAGTGTCTCTTGTAAGTTTTCCTAATAAAAAAGGCACTATTTATGTGCCCATTTTTAATATATAAATTTGATTAAAATGATATTAAATGAACAGCATGTTTTTGTATCTTGTATTTTGTAGCAAAATATGGCCAACATGATTTAACATTTTTTAAATGACTTGACAGTCTTTGTTTTAGAAATCAATTGTTCTGTTCTATATTATCCTTGGGGTTCCTGCCCTGCGTGTCCTTGTATTAAATGCCTACAGACAGTTGAGGTTTTATTGTTGGTTTGTCCGGGTTTTGCATTGTTCTTCTATGTTAGCTCTCTGCTCTCACTTTGCAAATATCATGTCAGTTAACAAAACACCAAAGATGTTTGAAAAATATACAGCACCTAATTAATTACAATTTGAGAAAACTTTGAGAATATTTTTTATTATTCCTATTTCATCAGCTTTTTTGTTCATTTTATTCAGATTCTTTTGCCTTTGATCCATTCAGAAGAATACAGGATAGGGGAAGAAACAGAGAAGTTGTGATTGTACCTGAACTGTCGTATTCAATGACAGAAGCAGCTTCTCTTTTGGGGGCAAAGAATGGCTGTCAAAAGGATGAGATCCCTGACCTTTTTGATGCTTCTAGAAAAGATGTGAGCTGTGAATCTATTTTCCTAGATACTTAGAACACTATCCTCATTGCAATGGTATCTCCTCATGAAATACAAGGCCTTTGTGGACAGAGGCTCTATCTTTTCACAAGCTATTAGATATTTGTGGGCTGAATGGCCGACTGACTGACAAGACGGCAGAAGTAAAGGAGTAAAGTCTCAATAAGGAGAAAGGCAGATTGGCAAACATCTCCTTAGCAAAAATGCGATCTTAGCTCCTCATTCACTACCCAAGCTACTAAGACATATGAAAGTGGTTGACAACAAACATGATTTCTGTATTTCAGTTAAGAAGTAAGAGCATCAAGGCCAGTTTCTCCATTTGAGGGGAAGGCAAAAACCTAAAATACAAATACAATGTCAATCAATACTTGTTTTTGTTTTGTTTTTTTTGGCCTTTGCTATGGTAATATGAGCCGTATTCTCTATTGCTTTTTTTTTTTTTTAAACACAACTAGATCTGGTAGTTTGGCAGCCTTTTCTTCTTCTTCTTCTTCTTTTTTTCCCCCCTTTAACAAAGACAGTGCCTTCAAACTCTTTTCATAGCGAGGCTGCAAATCCTGCCAGGTGAAAAAAAAATGTTATTGAAAACCTTTCTCCCCTTATAGGCCGGTTTTGACAGGAAATCTTTGAGAGGCAGCAGCAATGAAGTGCCCAGAGATTTCATCTGTCTTCTTTTGCTTCAGGAAATGCTGAGCACAAGGCTCTCTATTAGGCAAATAGAAGGAGTACCAAAGCTCTTTAACAATCATGGGCAGCTCCGGGGTTGACAGCTCTCTGTGTCCTAGACTGCCAGACAAGCCAGGATCACATTACCGGGCCCACTGTAGAAGCTTTTGACAATAATTTACAAAAAAAAACTATTATATTTTTTTCTGTTTTCTGGTTATATGGCAGCATAAATTTTGCATGGGCTAATCAGAACAAAATCTATACCAGGAAGACATTAATTTGCAGTTCTTTTTTTTTCCCCACCCTCAATTGTTTTGACATAAAATTTCTTTCTGAGTGTTTTTGCCCTGTCATCCTGTTGGATTGGTTAAATTGCAGCAGTCATTAGACGCTGTATTAGAATATCCAATAGAATGATAGTGTGTTTGTTGTTTTGTTTCTTTGACAGATGCTAACTCTAAATTTTAAATAATTCTTTCAGAAATCAAAATGCCAGCTTGTAGCAACACTATCAAAGTCTAAGCAGATATACTTTAAAATATAATTAGGATTAGGTAGAATGGGTGAAGTTCACAGTGGAAGTTAAAAAAAATCTTTAATTTTAGGCAGACAGTTTAGATTTGCTTATGAATTTTCTGTTACTTCAGAACTATATTTATCTACACATTACCTAGAAACTTTACACAAAAATGCCTAAATTTAAAAGTTTAAATAAATTTGTGAATAATTTTTATAAAAGTTTAATAGATAGTGGAATGTATGTGTATTTTATGCTATGTGTGAACTAATTATACTGTAGATCTAAACATCATTTAAATAACAACCTATGTTCAAGGAAATAGGAGCAGGAAGAAATGGGATATCATTTCTAAAACATTCCCTGAACTAAATTAGATGGCAGAGATATGATTTTTGGTCTAAAAAATGTCAGTTGTAAAAAGGATGATCACTATTGTTTAACAGCAGGCTTCATATAATTTGCATTACCTAGGCTTATATTTTGGCAATTAACATTCAAAATAGGACAAATCATGCAAGAGATTTCTAGTTACAAGACTCTGAAAGCAGAAAATAGGACATCCTAAATGGACTCTGAGTCTCTAGCCCTGGTCTTCTCAATCTAGTCACCAAACAGCTATCCCTATCCCTAAGTGATATTCTTCTTCTTCTTTTTTTAATCCTCACTTAAGAATATTTTTCCATTGATTTTTAGAGAGAGTGGAAGAGGGAAAGACAGACAGAAACATTGATGTGATAGAAACACATACATTGGTTGCCTCCTGCATGAGCCCTGACTAGGGCCAGGGCTGGGGAGGAGCCTGCAACCGAGGTACCTGTCCTCTACCAGAATCAAACCCAGGACCCTTTAGACCAGGGGTGGGCAAACTTTTTGACTTGAGGGCCACAATGGGTTCTTAAACTGGACTGGAGGGCTGGAACAAAAGCATGGATGGAGTGTTTGTGTGAACTAATATAAATTCAAAGTAAATATCATTACATAAAAGGGTACGGCCGAAACCGGTTTGGCTCAGTGGATAGAGCGTTGGCCTGCGGACTGAAGGGTCCCGGGTTCGATTCCGGTCAAGGGCATGTACCTGGGTTGCGGGCATATACCCGGTGGGAGATATGCAGGAGGCAGCTGATCGATGTTTCTCTCTCATCGATGTTTCTGACTGACTATCTCTCTCCCTTCCTCTCTGTAAAAAATCAATAAAATATATTAAAAAAAAAAAAAAAGGGTACGGACTTTTTTTTTTTTTTTTTAGTTTTATTCATTTCAAACAGGCCGGATCCGGCCCGCGGGCCGTAGTTTGCCCACGGCTGCTTTAGACTGTAGGCCAATGCTCTATCCACTGGGCAAAACCAGCTAGGGCCCTAAGTGATATTCTGAAAATCCAAGATGTATTGTTACTCCCCTATCTAAAATGCTTTAACAATTTCCAATACATAAAACCGACATCCTCATTTTTCACAATGTCATGTAAAACTTTCTGTTATCTTGCTCATGCCTTCCTCTCTGTGCTCATGCTCTCAATATAAATATTTTCATTATCATGGTTCATTCACTGAAGTTTGTCAAATGCCTTTATGGTACAGTGACTTGAATATACTGTTATATACTGATTGGTTGATTAGCATTCATGATTCAATTTCTCCTTTTCTTTTGTTTTTAATTCTCAACTGAGGATATGCTTTATTGATTTTTTGTTAGAGAGAGAGGGGAAAGGAGAGAGAGAGAGAAAGAAACATTTATCTGAGAGAGAAATATTGATTGGCTGCTTCCCATATGTGCCCCAACCTGGGGTGAATGCACAACCTAGATATGTGCCCTGACCTGGAACTGAACCCATAACCTTTTGATGTAAAGGAGGACATTCCATCCAACTGAGCCACACCAGCCAGCGCTCTCTTTTTTTAATGACTTCAAATTTGCTGAGGCACCTTTTCTTCCCCATACAACCTTTGTATGCCATGGAAGTTCATACGTGGTTACTTTCACTTGCCTATGCAAATTAGAGCGGTGCCACCCCTCTTTGTGTCGGCATGCATCTGTGATGTCACAAGAGATTTGTTGAGCCAATGAACTATGAGGAGATATTTGTTGGGGGAATTCCTTTTTTGTACATCTTATGAAGTGTTCCCAAAGAATGACTGATTTTCTGCTGTCCCTAGTGCTTCTGACTCTGATTACTATCTTTATTTGCAAAATGGCAGAAGAGTCAGATAGGGTGGAACATTCTACAAAGCAGAAGAATAAACACTAGATGCTATTTTCTAAAATAATTTTACTGATTTCAGAAAGGAAGGGAGAGGGAGGGAGAGATCGAAACAGCAATGATGAAAAAGAATCATTGATCTGCTGCCTCCGGTATGCCCCTCATTGGGGATCAAGCTTGCAAACCAAGCTTGTGCCCTTGTCCGGAATCAATCCTGGGACCCTACAGTTTGCAGGTTGACACTCTATCCACTGAGCCAAACCATCTAGGACTAAATGCTATTTTTGATAGTTTAAAGTCCATTCATAAAATTATAGATTTTATATTATTTTTAAGTAGTAAAGTAGTAAAGAACTAAAGGCCTGGTGCACAAAAATTTGTGCACTTGGTGGGGGTCCCACAGCCTGGCCTGTGCCCTCTTGCAGTCTGGGACCCCTCTGGGGATGACTACATGCTGGCTTAGGCCCGCTCCCCAGGGGACCGGGCCTAAGCTGGTAGTTAGACATCCCTCTGTCAGCCCGGCAGCCCTTGGGGGATGTCCACTTGTCAGGGGGGAGCAGGCCTAAGCTGCAGTCGGACATCCTTAGCGCTGCTGAGGAGGCAGGAGAGCCTCCCACCACCACCTCTGTACTGGCAGCCATCAGTCTGGCTTGTGGCTGAGCAGAGCTCCCCCTGTGGGAGTGTACTGACCACCAGGGGGCAGTTCCTGCATTGAGTGTCTGGGCCCCTGGTGGTCAGTGTTTGTCATAGTGACCAGTCATTCCCAGTCGTTCTGCTGTTAGGGTCAATTTGCATATTACCCTTTTATTATAGAGGATAGAGGCCTGATGCATGGGTGGGGGCTGGCTGGTTTGCCCTGAACGGTGTCCTGGATCAGGGTGGTGGGCCCGTTGGGGTGCCTGGTCAGCCTGGGTGAGGGGCTGATGGCCGTTTTCAGGCTTGCCACACTCTCTTCAGGGTGGGGGTCCCTGCTGGAGGGCCTGGCCAGCCTGGGTGAGCGGCTGAGAGCTGTTTTCATGCTAGCCACACCCCTTTCAGGGTGGGGGGTCCTGCTGGGGTGCCTGGACAGTCTGGGTGAGGGGCTGATGACTGGGCTGGCCAAGCCCCCCAGTGGTGACCCTCACCCCATGAGGGTGCGGCCATCCTGGGTGAGGGGCTGATGGCTGTTTGCAGGCTGGCCACAGCCCCCAGCCACCCAAGCTCCCAGTGGAGGCTGGCTGAAAGCAGGTATCTGGGATTTATTTATCTTCTATTAATTGAAACTTTGTTGCCTTGAGCAGAGGCCCCAGCCAGCCAGGCCAGGCAGGAAGCTTGGCTTCCTCCATCGCCAGGGCAACCAAGCCTCCTGCTTGCGACAGCTCCATGGCTGCTGGCCGAAATCTTGGTTGGGTTAATTTGCATATAGTTGCTTTGATTGGCTGGTGGGCATGGCCATGGGGCGTGGCGGAGGTGCGGTCAATTTGCATGTTTCTCTTTTATTAGATTAGATTCCTTAAATTATGCATAGAGAATCTGAAATGTAACTATAATTAACTTTAATAGATGCCCTTTCACTTACAAATCTGAAGAAAATTCCAGTTCTTCAGCACGATTAAAAAGTACTAGAACTTACCTTTCAGTTCAGAAAGGTTAATGTAATATGGCCATTTTTGCTTTTTATTTACCCTCGTGTCTGTTATAATGCCAGTAATAGAATTTTAAAAGATACCACTATCCGAGAGCACAAAGGCAACCGGGGCGGAGGGGAATTGTCAATATATCTCAGGAAGGCAGGAGGCTGATGGAGGCTAATGGCTGGTGAAGCAGAAAGGGGGAAATAATTAGAACCTTCTCTGGCTTCTTGATCATTGATTCCCCAGCCCCAATAATTGAGCCTGCCGTTCCAAAGGAAAACAAAACAAAAAGAAATTAACTTACTGAGCAGTAAATGAATGTGCAAATTCAGTTAAAAAGTGAAAGTTTACCTTCAAACTTCAAACCTGTGTTTTTTAATAAACTAGAGACAAAGTGCAGGAATTCATGCAGAGGTGGGATCCCTCGGCCTGGCCTGTGATGGAGACCTATAAGGGGGCCAGCTGGCCAGGGGCAGGGACCCCAGGAGGTTGGCCGGCCGGCCCCTGATTGGAACCATGGGGGGGGGGCAGCCGGCTTGGGTGAGGGGGGCTGCAGGAGGTTGGCAGATGGGGGGAGGGGCCGTGGGAGGTTGGCTGTGGGAGTGCATTGACCAGGGGGCAGCTTCTGCATTGAGCGTCTGCCCCCTGATGGTTAGCGCGCGTCATAGTGACTGGTCGACTGGTTGATCAGGTCATTTGGTTGTACTGGTCGCTTAGGCTTTTACATATATAGGTAACAAAAAACAGTCAATCTTTTCTTAACTGAATTGACCTGTTAGGCTTTGTATGCCAGATTGTTAGCATTATTTACTTTTTACACATACCAGAGGAAGCCTGGGAACTACATTTCCCAATAGCCATTGCCAGCAGTATTCCAGGTTAGTTTGTAGATAGAGGATCACTCACAAGGGATTTGGAAGGAAAAGCAAAGTCAAAAGCCTTATTATTGCTTCCCTGGCAGTGGTTGAGAGATGTGTGAATTTTCACATGTGGGATTTTGCAACAGCTTCTGTGTGTTTAGTTTTAAATCTGTCACATTTCTGGAGCAGCTGTGACCATCACTGGTGATTTCATAAAGCTGCTTTAGCTCCGAAACTGTCTGAATGCTTCATTGCAAGTTGATAATTATTAGTATCTTCACATGGCATGTACTTTTTAGTCATTCTATTGCTTCTTGTTTTACATTTTTTATTTTCAAACAGTTTTAAGTGTATAGACAGTTGTAAAAATAGTATAGCCAACCCTGCATACTCTTCACCCAAAGATGCTCTTCAAGTTTCAACAATATCTCTCATGATGTAATTTATGACAGAGGGGTTATGCTCTGCATCTGGTTGTCTTTCCAGTCTCTTTCCTTTCGGAACAGGGTCTTAGACTTTCATTTTCTTCACCTGGATGTTTTTGAAGATTATAGGGAAGCAATTTTGTAGAATGCTCCTCAATTAGATTTGTCTGATGTCTCTTCATGATTAGACCTAAGTTGTGCATTTTTGGCAGGAATAGCACAGAAGTAATGCAGTGTTCTTCTCATTATATCCTATTTGCTAGCATGCAATGTTGATTTGTTCCATTGTGGGAGGTTTAAATTTTGGTCACTAGAATAAGATTGTGATTATCAAGATTCTCCACTATAAAACTGTTTGTTTTTACTTTGTAAAAAATAAATGTTTCCTGTGAAAATATTTGAGAATAAATAAATATCCCTTTCCGCATTTTACTTTCACCCAATAGTTTTAGAACTCATTGCTATTTCATGTCTAAATTAGCACTATGGTGATAACAAAATGATATTTTTAATGTAATTTATTCTTAGATTTATTAATTGACATTCCTGTAAGGAACATCTTCCCCTTCCTCCCACTCCCCCCAATTATTTATCCATATGGATTCATGGACTTCTATTTTATTCAATAAATTAAAATCCATTACTATCATTTGTTTTGAAGTTTATACTTCTATTTTGTTGTTGTTGTTGTTTTGTTTTTTGTTAATCCTCACCCAAGGATATTTTTCCATTGATTTTTAGAGAGAGTGGAAGGGAGGGGAGAGACAGATAAAAGTCAAAATAAAGAAAAATATATGCCAAAAAAAAAAATCTTGACTAAGTTTTTAATGTGAAAATGAAAAATTTTAGAAATTTTGGAATTTTAAACTTAAAATATTTGAAGAACTCTGATTATAATAGGTGTTGCTATTTTAACCTTGCAAATGCTTACTTTGTTGTTATGTGTTTTTCACTTATAGTAATTAGGTGGAGCTTACAATTCTGTCCTGATAAACTGGTTTAGGGTCAGAGTTATGTAGAAAATGTCAGACTATTTTACTGTTAGATATATATCAGAAACATAAAGTCCTAAGAAATACCAGGTGACAAATTTTAGAAGATTATTTTACTAAGTAACATTTTCCTTTAGCATTGAACAAGTGCTGAGTGTTATTTTATTTTCAGGGAATGGTGTCTAGAATAAAAGTTTCTGACCAAAAAAAAAAAAGTGACTACATTAAAGAACATATTCATTATCTGCATGTCAGAATTTAACTAGCTGGAGGTCCAAGCTATACATTGTATGAAAGAAAGCTTTTTTTCTCAATCCTGCACTTAAAACCTTCTACCTGTTTATCTTGTGTCACTTGGCAGGTAAAAATGTAACCTGAGAAAAAAACAAATTCTGCTTTGAAATATTTCTGCTAAGTCAAGTTTGCTCATCTGGCATATTTGCTCCTAAGCAGTAAGGCCCCTAGCAGTGTCTCCATATCTTTCTCTTATGGGTTTAAAATCCTTGAGGTATTAAAATGATAAAACGAGAAGAAAACCTATGCATCCAGTTAATATCGTAATTTGAAAACTATGTCTCATTTTTCGTAAAATTAAATAAGAGCACCAGGAAAACTACTTTTAGCTTTCCCAATCCTCCTGTGTGTGAGTGGAAAAAGGGGCTATGTAATAAATCCACAAGCTCAGAGGGCCACATGGCAGGCCTGGCTAACTCAGTGACTGGAAGTAATAGCATAGGATGGTCTGTCTGATCACAAATTCCTAACTGGACAGGTCAGAGCAGGTAGTCATGTCCCAGGTCTATAGCTTCACTAGCAAAGGTCAGTCCACTCGAAGTGACCCCTGTCCATTGTTCTTATGCATCTAGGATAATACACCTTTGAAATGTCAAAGCAATTTTCTTTTCTAGACCCCTTGGGGCCCAACTGCAGGCACTAAAGCACAAGATCACTAGAGCAAGAGACTATAGAACCCCACATTTTTATATTGTTCCCCACATACCATCTTTATGTGCTGTACATGTTAATTATTAACTCTCCTGTACCTACCAGAGTAAAATAAGTGTGTTTCTCCATTTTGTTTTTTTATCTGACCCTACAGATTTCTCCCCTTTGCTTTCTCCAACCTCCTTAATCTACCACCAGTGAATTCCATGTACCTTACTTATTTTCACTCTTTGATTCTAAATGCATGAATTTAGAGCATTTTCTCAATCCATTGAGATCTTGATTTTGGGCATGTCCTTAAAAACTTAGCTCAAATAAACTTTTATATAACTTTTCTTTCGTTTTGGATATTCTTTAATCGATATATGATATAAATCAAATTAAGAATTAAAAAAATGCTTGACTTATGTGTACAGCCCATGTCTTTTATATACTTGAATTCATTCTTAGTTCACCTGTTACTAAATCCTATCATGAGCACACTTTAAAAATAAAAAACTAACTCAGGGCTAAGTTTTGGCCAGTATATTAAATAGCATGAGGAAATTTTAGTTATTTATTTTGATTTAGTAAATATTCATTTGGTAGGTTTCAATATTCTAGGTATTAAATGAATCATAGGTTAGGTATTAAGATAGTTACAAAATAAATCTAAAATTAGTACAATCTGGAGCCCTAAAATGTTTCCAGTCAATAGTTGGAGATGTAGGGGCAGGGAATTGACACAGGTCAGGATAGCACATGTCAGCAGCTTTTTATAAATGCGTTTCCTCTCAGTGGTGTAGATGGTTGTATTTCCTCTCTCATTGCATCTCTATCTTGGAACTTGGATTGACACATTAATACACAGGATATACGTATATGGACACTGAAATAACTTCAGAACACAAAAAGCACTTAAGACATTTGAGACTTGGTAGTGACGTGCTAAATGCATGGAACAGTATGCTAGAGCAACTCTTCACAAACGATGCTCAAAGGGGAATGTGGTGGATGCTGGGAAGGAGAAATAAAAGGAAAGTATTTCATGGTCAGTGAGTTTGGAAAATGCTGGGTTAATTAAAGTTAAACCAATTTCTTTCCTGCAGAATGTAAGAAGTTTTCATGAGGGACTATAATATGCTGGGACACATTTTGGGAAATTCTATGCTCCTGAAAATAGGCAGAATTAGCAGGCAAAATAACCATCTAAAATAAAAATTCAACTAACTGCTTTGATTTCCTGTGCTCTTTTTAAACATCTAACTCAAGCGCTGCTTGTAGCTTAGCCAATATCATTCTGTGTTTTCTGTGGCCACATTTAAACACTGGAAACAAATGCATCAAAATGCCTGGTATCTTTTTATCCGTTACAGATGTCCTTGCTCCCTGGTAAAGAAACCATTGGAATGTTGCCATTTTAATTAGGCTTAGCTACCAAAGAGCCTTAATCTGCCATTGAGATGTATATTTGCCTGTTCTATTAAAGCTTGGGGGAGGTGGAAGAGAGTTCTAAGTTTATAAAAATTATGTAATATTACAAACAAACATATTCCAAGGTAATTTTATAACTTACAGTGATTTTAAAATATAATTGATGATTTTTGAGACTGTTGCCAAAATAAAGAACAGCTTTATTTTGTGTTATTTTTAATTACCAGGACTTTGTTTTTTACCATTATTAACATGATTATTTCTTGGAACAGTGTCAGGTTGTATAATTTTGCATGTTAAAAAGAATCTCCCAGTTATATACCAAATACTTTCATTAGCATCAATATCATAAGCTCTTAATTAAGAAGAAATAAAATTGGGAAAACAGCTTTTATAAGAGTGCTATTAGCTTGCTATAATATAACTAGAGGCCCACCCTGATGCCCTGATCTGGGCTGATCAGGCCAGGATGGAGAGCAAGGGAGGGGTCGAGGATGGGCTGGCCCTGCCCCTGATGGGGTGGGTGGAGCTGGTCGTGCGTGGGGCTGGCCTGGGAGAAGGACCAGCTGGTGGAAGGGGCTGCAGGTGGCTGGCCAGCTGGCCCCATCCCCTGGTCGAACTCCCAGTCAAGGGGACAATTTGCATATTAGCCTTTTACCATATAGGATATTTCTTTGACTTTTCCTTTAAGTAAAGTATTATAAGGACTATTAAAATGGTTTCTACCCTTCTCATTGTAAAGATCCTTAAAAATAAATTTTGAATCTATTTAGTCAGAATTATTTTATGTTTACAGATTTGTTTGGGTGCTACACTTTGTTTAATCTTATAAATATTTATTTAAATGTAAAAGAACATGAAGAGGAAGTGTGCCATAAACATGGATACATCAGACATTTTAAAAAATGAGCCCAATGCCTATTTTGGAACATGTATTTCCTTATTATTATTATTATTATTATTATTATTATTATTATTAATTATTTTTAATATTTTAATTTCAGAGAGGAAGGGAGAGGAATAGAGAGATAGAAATATCAATGATGAGAGAGAATCATTGATTGGCTGCCTCCTGCACACCCCTCACTGGGGATCCAGCCCACAACTTGGGCATGTGCCCTGACGGAATCAAACCGTGACCTCTTGGATGATAGGTTGACACTCAGCCACTGAGCTATTGTGGCCAGGCTGTATCTCCATTTTAATACTTAGCTCCTGCTTTTAAAAAATACTGTGTTTATGATTTATTCAATGTGCTAATACCTTAGTTAAAATAGAGCATGCAGTACTGATAAGGAGCGTGTACCACAGCTAGACTGCTGGGAATTAAACCGTTTACCATTTTCCAAGGATGTGTGTCCTTGGAAAATCTCCTAACTTTTCTGTGCCTCATTTTCTTCATCTAAAAGATTAAAATGATAATTGCATCTACATCAAAGCATTACTGTGAGGATTAAATGAGTTACTATTGAAGTAAATACTTAAGTGTTTGAGGCATGAAGTCCCTATAATAATGCTTGGCTATCATTAAATACATTTGGTTTGCCTCCACAAACTTACATTTTATTTCAAGAGTAGTTAGTCTCACCTTAAAAATTTCAATCCAATCTCTTTCCTTTAACTGCTTTGGTTGCCTTTGGCTATTATTAATGAAAGTTCCACTAAGAATTAGTAAGACATTGGAGACAGCAAACTC
This sequence comes from Myotis daubentonii, assembly GCF_963259705.1. Classification (NCBI taxonomy): domain Eukaryota; kingdom Metazoa; phylum Chordata; class Mammalia; order Chiroptera; family Vespertilionidae; genus Myotis; species Myotis daubentonii. The sequence goes on from NC_081842.1 coordinate 158,381,140, forward strand.
TTTATGGTTTTAAATGATAATTTCTCATGAGTGCTGGATCTAAAAGTATCAAAATCTCCATGAAAGTTTAATGAAACAAAGATACCATGTTCTACTTCTAAACAAACTAATGAGGTAATAGCTGGTTTTTCTTCTACAAAAATTATTAAAGGAAAGTTTAGGTTAATGTTGTATGGAACAAACAAAACTTTCCCAACTAATTCTGCCACGAACAAATACCTGAATGAAAAAATACTATTCTATACACTACACAACACCTTAAAAAAAATGAAACAAAAACTTCAGAACACTTAGCATAGTGTCTTCCCCATATTAATTATCCTATATAATAAAAGGATAATATGCACATAGACTGAACGGCCAAACAACTGGAATGCCTGTGGCCCCTTGCCTTGCCTGGCCTGACCCCAAGTGGGCACCCCCACCCCGATTGGGGGTGGGGCCGGCCGGCAAACTGCCCGTGGCCCCTCACCTGGCAGTCCCCCTTCAATCGCTCCCCCCACCCTAGCTGGCCCACCCCCAATGGCCTCTATTGGGGGTGGGCCAGCTGGACCCTACCAGTGTACGAATTCATGCACCAGTCCTCTAGTTTTTTACACATTTGGGGATTATTTTTGCAGAAAATTATAAAATATGTTAGTTAAATTGAAATTTCAGTTTGACATTAAAGTACTGGAAATCAGGTGTTTAAAATATCACCTTTGACAATATGAAAATATCCAGTGTCTTTAAGATTTCTGATGTAAGTCAGAGTTTCCTTGGTTTTGTCTTCACCTGTACTTGCTTGTACTCTTATCCCCAGATGTTCAGTAAGCTTCATCAACCTTGTCTTTATGTTTTATTTCCACCCACACCTGACTTCATGTTATGCCATAGAATTTATCTTGAATCTCCCTTTACTTATAAATTTATCTCCTTTACTACTTGTAATGGGTACCTATTGGATCACCCTTCCAGCCATACACTAATGGCTGGACTTTTCTTCAGATGTTACTCTTCATGTAAGCATCAGCCACCATCGGTCAGGCATATAGGCAATGACACCACCCCTAATGATAGCTTATTAGCACAGATGTTCATCTGTTCCATGTTGGGACAATTATATTTTTCATTCTTAGGGAATTGGAACTGAAATGAAGGCTTTGTTTATGAATGCACATGTACATTGAAAGTTAGAATTTTGGGGTGCCACTGTTTCATCACATGGACTAAATTTTGAGAAGAGTCTGTAAGGAAAAGACTAAAGCCAACAGTAGGAAAGAGTAAAATTGTTGTCAACTGATTTGGTTGTTGGCACCAATTCAATCCCAACAGGAATCTCTCATTTGGGGTGCAGTGAAGAAGGAAACTTTATTCAGTTCAAACAGCTGAATTGTGACATAGCACAGTTATGAGAATAACATGATTATGGAACAGCTCTCAATAGTGAGGACAGTATGGCTGTGGAACATCAAGGCTATAAGGTGGCTCTGGGGTGAGGTGGCCTTGGGGCAAAGCCCCTCTCTGACTAGACAACAGTAGGTCTGACTGGTCTGTTTTGCCCTGCTCTACTACCCTTACTCTGCCGTGCTCTGGTCCAATGAGATGTCTTTAGTGTTTCGGTTCCACTTGGGGCAATGCATCCTTAGTCTTTGGTGTAAAGGGAAAGTGTGCTCTCTGAGACAGAGGGGAGCTGACTTATATAGACAGATGTCCATACTCCATCTCTGATTAGGGCATCCTTATGCAAATAAGGACTCCAAATCCATGAAGTTTGAGTGGTTCAAAGGCACTGTTGGGATTGCTCAATGAAGATGCTGATAGAGAATGTAGCCACACAGCTCCAATTGGGCAGGGAAAGTCTCAGTCCTATTGGTTGAAATACAATCCCAGGAACTCTTTGATAAGGTTGGCTCGGACAGTAGGAACACAGTGCAAGCGGGCAGTTCAGGGCAGGAGGCAGTTTAGCGCAGGTTTCTTCTTGAATTGCAATTTGTATGAGAAGCCCCTCCTTAGAAAAGACTGCTAGGCTTTGTTTTTGTTTTTGCTGTTTTTTTGTTTGTTTGGTTTTGTGTGTTTTTTTTTGTTTGTTTTTTCGCCCTGTTAGTGATCAGGGGCCCTTCTTGGTAGGTTTCTTCTCTCTCAGAGTATGCAATGTAAACCTCAGACTAGGAATAGGCTTCTAGTTCCCATTTTCAGCTTGTCTGTTGGGTTTGGGTCTATTTATTCATTTGGGCTCTGGGATGCATCTCTTTTTAAAAAAAATCCTATTTTGCTCGTGATGAAAGAGCCAAATAAAATTTTTGAGAAAGCCAGATTCTTTGTGTTCCTAAAACATTTTCTATGACAACCTGGTTCTATAATAATACAAACTTGAATTTTATCATAAGGGCCAACATGAATACAAGATCAAAATATCAATCCTTAATACCAAAGCATTTAAAATTTATAGAACAGACACCTATACATGGGTTGTCATTAAGATAAGTATCAATAGTTAAAAGCAACTTGTATAATTAAAATCTCAAGCAACCATCTATTCAAATGTAAATGATAACCCCACAAAAACCTTGTACTATCAAAAAATAACTCACATTTCAGGTCATTTAATTCCTTATATCTTTAAGTGCAGTGAGTGTTGTCAGTTTTAGCAAATCAAAATACAGGGCATTCAGTTAAATTTGAATTTGAGATAACAAGTACTAAAAAATGTTTAGTCAACATAAAGATATATATACTAAAAAGTTTTTGTTCTTTATATAAATTCAGATTTAACTGTGTATCCTGTATATAATCTGGCAACTCTAAGTAAATGATATGCAATGGCAGGCATAGAAAGAAGAATTTAATTTTCCCAGTATGCATTTTTAGTGGCAAGACTTGTCACTTGGCAATTAAATTGACCAAGATGCAAAATGGCAATTTCTATCAAAATGTTCTTTCAATAAATTGTATAGATGGGTTAACTGTAGGTGTATGATAGGTCTTATTTGAGGCTCATTCAATTTCTTTTGTAGGAAGTGTTGGGGAAATGAAAGGACATTATACTTGTTAAATGTTAGCAATTTAAAAAATTTCTGGTATTAATAACGATGGCAAAGCTAATATTTTGAAACATGAAATAACAAGGGAAGAAAGTAGAAATAAAACATAAAGATAAGGTGATTAAAGCTGATTTTTGTTTGTTTATCTGTTTATTTGTTTTTGGCTGTCTGTTTGCTTTGGCAAATCCAATTGGTAATAGTGATTTGACTGAAAAAGATAGAATTTAACTAGTATATAATAACAAAAATTGATACTGCTTCTGATAGACAAATACATCAATTATACTGAGATTTATATCGTATTACATTGATGTTGTCTTTTGCTCTCTGAAAATGTTTCTTTCTCTCACTTTTCCTTTCCACAAAAGAAAATAATATACCAGCATAAAGTGTGAAAAAATACTATATTCAGGAAGGCTTGACTAAAAAACAAGAGCAAGGGAAGGAAAAAAGGAAGGAATTTATTCTATTGTGGGGGAGTTTGGCTTCTTGGTGGAACAGATAGTGTGCAGTGGTGATGTGTGGGTATAGCCTTTGTAAATGCCCCCTTAATAAGAACCAAAGCTATAGCAGTTCACCAGGCATTATCTAGTATGCTGAGCTGTATTTCAGGAAATATAATTTATCTGCCTGAATTCATGCAATAATGAACTATGACAGTAAGGAATATTAATTAAATTAAGATAGAAAAGATCACTGTACTTTGAACTCAAGAATGCTGTATATTTGGCAATAACATTATAAAATTTGAGCATGACATCCATCTCAAATATTTCACTAATAAAATAAGGCATTGCATTCTTAGAAATAATTGAGACTCTTCTAAACCAAGGCAGAAGATCCATAAAGAAAAATTTCAGCAACATGACTTGCTCTCACTCAGTGCATATCAAAATTCTCCTTGTGGTAGCTCTTGGAAAGATCATCTTTTTTTATGATTAGAACAGGGAATACTGGTGTCTTGCTGACTACATTGCTCTCTCTGATGTCTGATGTACCCACCCACTATGTCAAACTCTCTAGTACTAATATGTAGGTCCCTTTAAACCAGTAGGTTACACATCAAACTTCAGGTTTGAAGCTCTGGAAGATTCTCTAGGATCACAGGTTAAAAATCTCCCTGGGTCCAACGCAACCTTTTATTCTTCCAGAAGGGATAAATCAATCAGCACATACTTCACTGTGTTAGGGTGTTTCAGATGAGAACTTATAAACTTAGACTCCTTTGCTTTGTAATGACATTAAAGATCTCATGGGGTGTTTGTTCTAAGGTTTGAAGACCTTCCTAAAACCTTGAGTAGTTTTTGCTCATACTTGAAGTCCGCACTATGAAGAGGCTTGAACAGTCTTATGCGTTATTAAGGTTTTGTGTACCTTATTAAGTTATGAAAATTAAATTCATCTTTAAAAAGTACTTTCAGAATTGGCATTATCTGGAACCAGAGATTACCGCATACGTGGGAGGATTTGAACATCACAGTAGTTCTATTTTTATCTCCTGTGTGTCACAGAAGAATTTTATACACCTTTCAGCAAAATAGCATGACAATGTCTGTTTTTTAATAAGCCACGGCCTATTGGCGTGAGACTCAGTTCTAGAATAACGACATATAACACATTGAGGCCTCTGGTGACTCCTTTGTGTCTAAGGCCCCAAAGACTTTTTTGAAGACTTTAATAAAGTCACTCTCATTGCCTTGTGTCTGATCGAGTCCGCCTGGATTACCCCCTGCCCTGCACTATATTATAAACATTCATCTTTTGATTTCAATTCCTCTTTTCATGATTTCTTTTTCTTTATTGCTTTTAAACTGCCATTCCCTCCGTTGTTTATGATTAGTTGATCTTTCTGGCAAACAAATAAACAAGGAGAAGCGTGAAGGAGCATCCCGTGAATGTGTGAATATAGATAAAGGAAACAAATATTCATAATCAGCATTCCGATATTGCCCTTGATTTTAGAGTTCCTTTTAGAAATCTCTGAGTGCTATCTATAATACTTTGTGTCATATATTTTTGCTTAATATTTCTTGTTTGATTGAAAGCCACTTAGAGGGTTCATTTTCATTTCATTGTGAAGCATGATCCTCTGGGATCATTCTATCAGAAAAATTTCCACACACTGCTCACAAATCCCCGTAGGGATGGTGTCCTGTTGGAGACACCCAAAGAATTGTGGGAAGGTATAGAAAACATGCAGTTATATTTTAAATTTACATGAAATTACCTGAGGAAATTTATTTTTTATGTAAAAACCGAACGTACTCCATCTCTAAACTCTCTGAATAATTCCTCCTGGACAGTCTTTTACAAACCCCAAATGGAGATGTTTCTTCCCTTCTATTCATTTCCTAATACAGTTGCAGCCCCATGGAAACATCTCTTCTTTTCCCTTCACATATAATCATAATTAATTCCATAAGCTTCTTCCAGCTTGAGAATTTAATTTTTATTTTAATAGAAATTAATAGCATTGTAATATAGCAAATGCAGGGAATAGTTCCTATGAATGGAGATGCCACATTTTTATGTACAAAAATGAATCTCCCTTTTGTGTTTAGTATGACCTATGTTCTCTGCCAGAAATTTTAATATCATCTCATTCATCACTCAGCTTGCTGAGTTTCCTTTGTCTATCTTGTTCATTACCCCCCACACCCCGCCCCCCGCCAAAAAAAAATCACTTGCTAATGGAGAATAATTATCACTATGGTTTTTCAGGTTATTTTTTCTTTGAAAAATAGTATAATTGAGATGAGTAAATAATATATCTTTGTAATTTCATTTGAATGCTTGGTTCTAAGTAAATACAGCAGTGTGACATTTTGGATCTCTATGATCTGGATAAACATCAAACAGAGGCACACATACACACACATTTCATGTGGCAAAGATCTTTAGTGTCTTATTTATTGTTTTATCTCTTGGGCTAAAGTCAGTGTCAAACACATAGACACAGCCAACAAATAATTTTTGAACAAATGAAATTACACATTAATCAATTTATATGTATTTTTAAATGCAAATTAAAATATTTGAATTTTTTATATTTTAAAAAATAAATGTTTGTAATCAGTGTGATGAGTTAAAACAAGACATGATAAAATCCTAGTCAACTCATTTTCCACAACTAGAGCAGTTTGTGCTTTTCAGTTCAATCATTCTCTCAAAGTTCACAGTAGCTTTAAGGTAAACTCCCTAATTACAAAACCCCATTTGAAGAGTCTCATGATATCAGAGTTTGCTATGCACAAAGAATATATGCATATGTTTTCTTATTAATCCTGTAATAAGGTAATAGTCTCTCTAAGTTGAAAGAGAAACTCTAGACTAAAAAACAGTTAAGTATTTAAATGAAAATATAATAATTAGTAAGAAGTAATACTTTTAGGAGACAAAGTCTGGTCCTTCCACATCTGAGTCCTTTGATTTATTCATTGCACTACCATTCCTTGTGTGGAGTACTGTTGGGATTACCAAGTGGGATGAGTTCCTGCTTTTTTCTTCACTAGCATGGAGTTCTCCATCTTCTGCTTTGAGGACTGAGAGATAGGCATATACTGATGTTATCATAAATTCAAATTTTTTAAAAAATATTTTCTTTGAAAGTTTCATACAAATTCAATATTTATATTTTTCCTAACTCTATGTGTATTTATATCATAAAGCAAAATATGTAATGACCTTCCTATCAAGCCCTGCAAGAGGTTCCTAATCCTGTCTAGTTTATTTACCTAGTGTGGTGAATAAATGTGATTTCTCTTTTTCTGTTTACCAATATGTTGGCAAGCACTATGTAAGGGATATAGAATTTAGGAAATTATTATAATACAAATGCAGTATCAATAGGTGTCATGATGGCTACTCTGAAAGTTTAGAGGAGAGATTGACCATTTAATTCATTCATTCAACTGCTGTGTACCTGAAATTATTATACATGCTAAGGATACAAAAGTGTCCAAAATTATATACCTTCCCACCCACATGGTATTTACATATTCCTTCCAAAAGTGGTTTTTCACAAATCATCTTTACTACTAGTTTTCTGATTTCTACCCCATTTTTATATTAAGAGGTATTGGAATAGCATCTCAATAACCATTTTGCCCACTCTTCATTCATCCTTAATAATTTCTAAAATATGGATATGATTATTTCTTATTTAATTAAAATATTTCTTTTTTCTTATATAATAAAGCCAATATTCCATTTTAGTACAGATCCTACAAAATGTAGACCCCATAACATGTGTAGCTGACTCCCCCATCATTCTCTCCCTCTTGCTCTACAATTTAGACCCACTGGAATCGTGGCCCATTCAGGAAGACATGAGCTTATTATTCTGTTTCATCTCACTGGTATATCACTTCTCACTCTTTCTACCTTATAAACTACTACCCACCTTTTAAGATGTATTTCAAATGGGATTCCTTTAAAACTTTTCCATTTATAACTTTTCCCATCTGTATTAGTGGCCCTATATACACCCTACTTGCACACAGTGAGGCATTTATCGCATTGGAAGTTATCCATCACTGTTTCTTGAACTGAGTTCTGAATTTGGAGACAGAGAATTAGGGATATAGACTATATTTAAATAACAGAGAACACTCAAACATATGCCATGAGAAGAAAATAAGTTTACTGCAGGTGGATGAAATAATATGAAGGACCAGAAATGGAGAAGCACTAGGCAAGAAAAAAAAGCTATGTGGCCAAAACTCTGGATATATAATTAAGAGTAGTGGAGAGATCATGCTTGAAGGACTTTGAATGAATATAAAGTCTTAAGGTTTTATCTTATAGGTAAAAGAAAACTGAAGTAAAAAGGTTCAGTGCCCTCCCCATATACTCCTGGAAGCTACCATTTTTGTATCTGCTGGGTCCCATTTCCCTGCCTAAGGGCTTTCTTGGCCTTTGGTGCTGTGTGTGTGTGTGTGTGTGTGTGTGTGTGTGTGTGTAGTAGTAGTAGTAGTAGTAGTAGTAGTAGTAGTAGTAGGGCAGGAAGAGAACAGGACACAAGAGTCAGGGAAGTTATGCCAACCTGGGAGCCATACTCACACTCAATCCATGACTGGTGGACATTGAGATGGTAAATTAATATCCCTGCTTGCTCAACCTACAGTTGGAGTAACTCTGAGACACATGTCCTATAGTTTCTCTCTTAGATTAAGCTTGCTGCCCAAGTTAACACCTTTGATGGTCTTCTCTCCTTTCTTTGAATCACTTCTTTACTCCCCTATAGTGTTTCCTGCTATCACTCTTACAAATAAACTACTTGAACATGAATCCTAATCTCAGAGTCTGCTTCAAAAGGATAAAATGAAAACAGTTGATATTGAAAGTAGTCCTAATGAAACAGAGTCTTAGAATGTGATTTCTGGAATTGGATCTTTTGCTGGCTGCCTAGAATAAAGGCATCAGTCCCATTGATGAGTAGGGTGGTGATAAAGCCTGATGTGTTATAACACCACCTGTAGTGAGATGAGATACAGATAAAAGGGAATGCCCTGTCTTATATATTTCAGAGATATGGTGAAAATGATGATTACAAAAACTCTGGAAGGGTTAGTTTTTCTTAACTTCCCTCAAAGCGCTGAAGGAAGAAAATAACAGATTTAGGTCATCCAGCTGCCTAAAGCATGGGGTAAAAGCCCAAAATGTATGGCTGCATTTAAAGGGACCCAAATCCCTAATTTTTGGAGGAGAGATTTCTAAAAATCATGACGAGGATTTGATTAGGAGAGTAGTAAATTTACCACAAAAAGCCCCAACCAACCAACCAAGCATAGCCCCAGTAAGCTTCCTACACTTGTTTAGGGCACTCATAGGGAGCCCAAAACCTTAGATGTAGACATCTGGATTGACACACTTGAAAATCTTGAACCCCCATATAGTCAGGAACCCTTTGGGTTGTCATGCATGCCCCACTTACTGGGAGAGATTGTCCCTTCTCTGGAGGTCACAAATACCAGTAGGCTGCCCTGAGGTGATTGCCTCACATGATGTCCTTTGGTTTCCTCAAGGTCTGTGCCTGCTGCCCTTGTTGCCTTTAGAACAATAACTAAAAACAAGTCTCAGCATGATTCCACTGGGGAAGTACAATTTGTGTTATGGGAAGAAGGGTGTTATTCAATAAAACATCTAAAAGATTTGGCTAATATGTTGCCAATGGCACTGCAATATGCCTAGAAAATAGATCTTGATTGTTCTTGACTAGGAATGGGAGTGAATTTAAGGCTGGATTTAGAAGGCTTTGAGAGATGCAGCATGCAAGCATGGGTTCACTGTATTAGACCTGAGAACCCCCAGATAACTGTTTTCTTGGGAGGCTTAGAGCACACTCACTTCATTAAAGCAATGTGCATGTGACTTGGGGTGTTAAGCACACAATACAGTATACAGATGATGTCCTGTAGAATTGTGTACCTGAAACCTGTATAATTTTATTAATCAATGCCACTCCAATAAACTCAGTTAAAAACAAAAAGAAATACTAGTATGCAAGCGAGGAGGCATCCACGTGGCTGAGAGGCTCAGTGGTAATTGTCTTATATAAGGCAGTGTGGGCTAGCAGAAATGCTGACATGGACCCCCTGGAGTCAATGGGGATCATAGGATCCTGGAGCAGCAGAGGCCAGGTAAATCCCATAATTATCACAACCGTGATAGGTGTAAGTTAAAGGGAAAAAACGAAAACAAAAAACAACTAACAACATCCTACAGGCTTTGAAAGAGGGTCGTATTGGCTGCATAATTTGCAGGACCCAGTGCAAAATAAAAATGCAGACCCCTTGTTCAAAAATTACTAAAAATTTTGGATGGCAATGGCAGAGCACTGAACAAATCTGGCAGCCTTCTGCTCATGGAGCCCTCTTCCACTGCACACCCACAAAACCACCTCTGACACAGGGAATCATGGTGATGCTTATAGCCCATGTTCCTAACGCTAAAATAGATGGACAATCAACAAAGATATTGTTTGACTTATATAACAAAAAACGTGACAAGAATAGCTAAGAAAAGAACATATATTAACCACTGTAGTGAGTAAATCAGAAGAATCCCTCACCTAGTTATCAGACCAAGGACACTCAATTGTAGAAGAGTCTGAGTCCCCTAAAGCAGACTGAAAAGCCTCAATCTAAGCTGAGCATGACTAATAACTAATTTTGGAGACCTAATTCTCTATATTTAGAACCTTGGTATTGAATAAAAGTGATAAAATACTAGAACAAGGTTTCAAAAAATGACTTCAAATCCCTTTTTGCTCTGGCTTCCAGCTCTCTTTCCAATCTTGCTTCTTATCTTTGTCTACACCCATCTACTCGCAGTCGGTATACTGCACAAGCAACACAGCTACCTTCCATCCTTGTGTTCCTCTTTCTCTCTCCTACTCATCAGACAGGCTGTTTCCTCCTTTTGGAATACTCCTTCTCTGTCTATTCTACTTCTCCTTCTACCTACTGGTTAGCCAGTACTCATCTTTAGTTATAAAATTTCAAGCCATGTCCACAGGCTAGCTTAGATTAATTTAACCACTACTTTCTCTCAGGCTCATGTGCTGTATTCATGAGATTATTTTTGGATAAATAATAACAAACTCATTTTCAACCTTAATTTTCCTCTTACTTAAATAGATTTAATTCCAAATTTTATTTTAAGTCCATTTTGTTTTTACAGGAGGTATTTTAAGAATCAATAAGTCAAGAGAGTTAGGGAGTTAGAGGGATCATAAGATGGTACAAACCTTGGTTTAATGAAGATTTTTATCTTCTAACTATTATAATTCCTTGTCCATTCTTTTATATAAATTAAAAATAGGCATTAAGTGTAGAAAAGGCAAAGCATCATGAGAAAGCTTAACTTGCTACTCCCTTGAAAGATTTTGTTGACTAGTAATATTTATAGTTCTTATAAAACTGTTATTTACTAGTCACCTCCAATTTCAAGGAAGAAAAGGGGACTGAGAAAAAAATCTGGAGGACGAATTTTCTTTGGAGTGTATTTATTGAAAATATTACAAACTGTTAGAGCTGAGAACTAAGAGCTCTAGTGTTGTGTTTTGACTTAATATCAGAATCTTCCCTGTAGCTTTTAACTCAGTGTAACTAAAGTCAAGACAGCAGTGACCTAGGATAAAAGAAAGTGTGTGTGTGTGTGCAATTTTCAAGTGTGTGCATAAATGTTTCCTGTGTGCATTTTTCTTGTGATCCTAGGTTTTCTTGTGATCCTGTATGCATTTTTGGCAATGCAGAGAAGTATAAAAGATTACTACTGAGGGGGTGTCTTGGCATTATTTTTTTTTCTGCAATCCTTGTACTCTCCAGCAGTAATTTCTAAAATGTACCTTGTTCTGAATGTGATGGCTGGGAACACACCTGTTCTGCAGATCATATACAAGTCTCTGAAAACCCCTTACTTATCTGAAAAAAAAATGGATCAAAACTAGAAAAAAGTGTAACCAAAAAAATCACTCAAGATAAAAATTTAAATTAAAGTGGCCACTCATTTCCAGGGTTCACCACAGACCAGGAATCATATGCAAAGAGCATTTACCCTTCTGCTCTGGTTACTGGCTTAAGTGAATTTGGGCAATTCACTTAACCTTTCCATGCCCCCATTTTCTTCTTCTGGCCTCTGACACTGGTAGTGAATTTTCTCGCAGTAATGTGACAATTACCCGATTAATGTCTATTAAACTCTGACGATACAATGAAAGAAACTGCTTAATAGAATGGTAAATAAGAGGAAAAATGGACAGTAAACTGCCTGTAGCCACAATTGGAAACATTATGAAGGTTGCTTTAAGAGGAACAGTGAGAGATAGACAACTCCTAACACTGTCTAATTGCTGACTGCCTGGTCTTATAACTCAGAGCGTGGCCTAAGCTTTTATGGATCAGGACAACAGGGAATCCCACACCCGCTTCATGGCGAGGCTTCCATCATAGCCAAGTTCCCAGACGCAGCAGCATCTGAACTTTCTCCCTAAGAGCTACTTTCATTTCATTGATGCCTGTTAAAAAACTAAACTTTTTTTTTTGGCAAAGATAGAACACTAAGTCATTTTTCTCTCCAGAGCAAACTTGCCCTCTCTTCTCTCTAGAATGGCTTTACCTCTGTAGTTTCCTATATTTCAAAGGCAGGAATAGGACATAATGGGATTTGGCTGAAGGGTTATAATTCTAAGAATTCCAAAACTTTTATCGAAGGCCCATTTATAAAGAGAGCTTTTATCCATTGGCAATTTCAGCTGAGAGCTATTCATTCTGACTCAGGAGGCTTCACATAAAGGGCAGAAAGAGAGGTTCTATGTGGTGTTTCATGGCCCATTTGTAACAGCATTCATCCAAAGGAGGAATAGCCTAGAGCTAACCTGCTAGGAGCCAGGAGGCTATTTCCTGGGCCAAATCTGCTATCAGATCAGCCCCCCACCCTTCTCTACCCACTAAAAGAGGCCTTAACATTTTGTACTAGTCGGGCTCAGCTAGGGAGGCATATAATATTGATTCAGGGGTGTATTTTCATTTCTGGGGGGGCAGACTGACCATGTTGAAGAGAAGGTGCTTTGTGACCCAAATGTCAGCAGGGACATGATCACACAATACACACACACACACACACACACACACACACATACACACTCATGCTTTGCCAACTCATCTTTTCCCATTTCAAGGAAACAATGAGATAAATCGCATTTCTATGGAAAAGCTGAATGTATCCATAGAGGTTCAATGTGTACTTCTGGCTCTAGGCCATACCTGGCCCTTCGTGGCTATAACCATATTTCTCTGCCAGCCCTTATTCAGAATGAATAGGGAGGCTTCTGAGCAGTTAATTTTTCCCATTAGAGTAGGAAAATGTTCACATAGAACAGTAACTTTGAGAAATACCCTTGTAGTATCTAGTGAGTTGTACACATTTCCATTGTCTTAGGAGGGGGTAAGAGTAATTTATTTCTATGTAATCCCAAGCCTTTTAGGTTAAACAATGAGATCTCGCCAAGTACTTAGAGAAAAGGGAAATAAGGTTGCCTTGTGGGAATTAAATTAAAAACGACAGTTAGCAAAATGTTTTCTAGTTCCATGGGAACATACTTGACTATCACTTAATTAGTGAGATTGTGGCATCTGCAGACAGCATACATCATCTAAAGGGATCAGCCAGCCATGTAGCGAATTGGCTAGAGGTCCCACTGCCTATGCAACTGGGAGACAAGAAGAGAGACCAGCAGGTCCTGAGCCCCCTGGTCAGCAGGCCTCTGGAGGATTGGATGAGCCGTCCTCAAGACTTTTGACCACTCTCTGTTCTGATTCTGCAATTACTCAGCAGTCCTTTGATTTAATAATTCCTCCTACCAGATATTTATGTATAGAAAAAAACCTAGACCCTGAAATTATAGGAAATGTAAGCACCCAAGTCACCAAAAAGTAATAGTTCATGTTTATAAATTAATTATTTGGCTTTCTAGTTCACCTAATTTCAAGTAAATCTAATTATAAGTTTGTCCTTATTTCTGTGTATACTTACAAAAGCCTATTTTCAAACCTAAGACTAAGGGCTATGGTAAATTCGTTAAGGTAATACCACCCAGGGAGGAATCTTGGGGATCAGCCTCCAGCATCCTGGAGATCATTCCTAGCTATTCCACTGACATGAGTGTTTTCTGTTTTAACTTTAATAACTTACAGTTTCTGTAGATATGGTGAAAAATCTCTAGAAATTAAAATAATCCTCATGTTTCCCTAACATATGAAGCTGATATTTGTTATTGTTGTTTATGAAGTTGAGTCTTTTCCTATGGAATGTTCATACCTCTTTTTAGGAATCTGATTCCCAGCCATGCAAGGAATGATGACACCTGGACATTCCCACAGTTAAAGGGCATCATAAACAACCAACTCCACTTTAACCACATAGGAGTGATTAGGCCTGGCTGGTGTGGCTAAGTGGTTGAGCGTAGACCCATGAACCAGGGGTCATGGTTCCATTCCTGATCAGGTCACATGCCCAGGATGTGGGCTCAATCCCCAGTAGAGGGCATGCAGGAGGCAGCTGATCAATGATTCCCTCTCATCCTTGATGTTTCTATCTTTCTCCTCTTCTCCCTTCCTTGCCCTGATATATATTTAAGTAGGGGTGATTAGGACATAGACATGAACTGATTTACTATAAAATTTTTTTATTAAAATACACTCCTTTCAGTTATTTATTCAATATACTTTTTTCAAATGCCCAATACTTGTTAGCATTTGTTAGTCTATGGAGACACATTGGTGAACAAGGCAAACCCTTACAGAGATTTGTAATCTAGTAGAAAAGGTAAGCATTAAGACAAACATTCCTATGATAATTCATTGATAGAAATTGTAAGAATCTTAAGTTCCATGAAAAACACAAACAAGATGTTATATTGAACACAGTGGGGCTGATCAAGAGAAGATTCTGTGACAAAGTAGCATTTCGGCTTAGCTCTAAAGGGCAAGTAGGGACCAATCAGGAAAGAACCCGAGGAAGAGCCTCTAAGCATAGATAGAAATATGGGCATAATCTGAGAATCAAAAAGAGAATGGTATCCTGCAAAAATTTGAAGAAAGCCAGAATAGCTGAAACTGAGAACCATGAGAATGGAGGTTTAGACAGTACTCTGATCCTACATAATATAGCAGCGAGGGAGGCAAACCACAAATAAGCACATTTGTAGTATGTCAGAGGCATTTCATACTGTGAAGAATGATAAAACAGGAAAATAAGGAAGCATGAGGGTTGAAGTTTGGTTACTGCTTACATAAGGTACTAAAGTTTAGCCTTACTGATAAGGTGGTGGTTGAGCAGAGAGGCAAATTAAATTCGAGAGAGTAAGGCAAGGGGATATCTGTGGGAAAAGCAGGTAGAGGGAAAGGAATACAAAGGCCCTAAGGTAAGAGCATAATTGAAGTGTGTAAAGGACAGCAAGGTGGCCAGTATGACCCAAGTAATTAAGAGAGGAGGAGTAGATGAGATCAGAGAGAAAGTGGGCATGTGGGGTCTATTGTAAAGGTTCCTAGGCCACTGTAAGACTCTTGCTCTGCGTGGAAAGAAACTGTGAGCAGGTTTTGAGCAGAGGAGTCTCATGATTTTATTCCCATTTAAACTGATCATTTTGGCTTTTGTGTTGGACTAGACAGTAGTGGGAGGTAGGAGGAGGGAAGTGGCAAGGAGACCACTTAGAAAGCTATTACCTTTATCCTGAATTTAAAATAATTAAAGAGTTTAAATTGGAAAGTTATACTTTATTAAAATAGCATACTCTATATTCTAATTACAAACCTGTTTAACAATTGATTACAAATACAAACATCTTAGTAAAATTAAGTCCTTTCTATTTTAAGTAATTTCCATATCAAGTAATTATGGCTAAACTTCACTTTGACTTTTCTTGTTTCCTCTAAATCTCAATCACGTGTCCTGGGTGTATCTTCCAACTAACTCTTTTCTGATGTTGGAATAAACTAGATGACACCTAGCTCCAATCTTTATCCTATAAAGAAAACATTTAGGCAGTGTTTTTCCAGCCTTTGGAAATGCCTTGCATCCTTGAGGTTTCTTTGTGTAACAAATATTATAACAATGAAGTACAAGAAGAAGATGGCTCATCACTATTGTCAAGAATTCTACTATCACTCATTCTGGGATTTATGGTCCCTCCACTGGATTGTACAAAATTCCCAGAATTATGGTTGCCATAGAACAAAGATATTTCCATGTCACCCTGGCCACATGGTGCGTGGCTTCCTTCCTGAGCTCCCATGGGCA
This sequence comes from Myotis daubentonii, assembly GCF_963259705.1. Taxonomy (NCBI): domain Eukaryota; kingdom Metazoa; phylum Chordata; class Mammalia; order Chiroptera; family Vespertilionidae; genus Myotis; species Myotis daubentonii. The sequence goes on from NC_081842.1 coordinate 158,396,964, forward strand.
GTCTGAGTGGAGATGACACTAGTGATAGCACCCACTTTCTCAGTCATGAGACCACTTCAGCTCAGCAGCCAAAGCTTTGGTCTTTTGTGTCCATGCTACCATACTTGTGTCTGGTTTCTTGCTAGCTCACTGTTTTATATTCAAAAGAACTAGTCATGAGCACTCTCAGAAGCTGGAAAGCTGTAGTCTTCTTTTCCAGAGAACCAATAGTTTTCCGGGCGTCAGAGGCAGATTCCCAGAAGCTACAAATCTGGAGTGTGAGTATTTCTGGGTATAAATGTCTCTGCACTTGTCGGACCAAAGCATCTGTCTGGTTTCAAAGACAAGCGTAAGAATGACTCCAGATTTGTCTAAAAATACAGTTTACTTCAATTTTCTACTAAGTCAGTTAATAAGCTGTGCAAAGAGTATGGATGAAACATGAGTGGACATTCCTCACACCCTCTATATGTGACATCTATATTGTTCACAGTGGCTTGCTAGTGTTGACCTTAAACAAATAGACACTCACATTTCTACAGCAAAACAGGTTTATTTGGGAACAACAAAGAATAGCAACATGGGGCACGCAGTCTAATGATGAACCGTGCACTAGTCCAGAGAAATGAAGGGGGGGGGGGTCACTCTTATGGACTTTGGAAGGGCTCTTGTAAACAGAGTCCATTGGAGGAAGCTGAAAGTTTAAAGTATGGTGACTTTTCATTGGATGAGTCACAGCCTCTCCCATTGACTGAGCTGTTACTGAGCAAGTATAATTTCCTGTCAGAGATGCAAGTACCTCTCTTCCTGTTGGGGTCAGTAATGCCCACTGAGTGACAAATGCTTGCGAGTTTGCCTTCTAGCTTCCCAACTCCATTTTAAATGAGATTTCTCCTTTTGCTCAAGATTTTCTCCTTTTGCTCAAGATTTTTCTTCAAAAACTTCACTGATCAAGAGTCAGGTTTTCTTGGATTCAGCGGCCTGTGTCCTTCGGTGCCATGAAAGACCTTTCTGAGGTGTCTTTATCTAAGTCAAAAAGGAAAATGCACAGGCTGGAAACCTACTGTGGTCACATTGGAGTCACAAGACAGGGTAGGAGGAAGATCTCTCAGGCACTTCCCGTCTAAAGGCTCTATCTTAGAGAATGAATATGGCAAAAGCACACTCAAAACTGAATTTAACAAGAGTACCGGGAAGATACAATGCAGAAATAAAACAAAGAAATCACAGTTTTGTTAGCTCAAAAGGAACTGTTTGGAACAAAATGTGTTATCAATAATGCCTGTATATTGCAAATTCAGAGACTATATAAATTTGAATGAGTATCCAGAGTCAGTTAATAGACAGACTTCTGTGGAATGTAAACCTTCTAACTGACCAGGTCTGAACATCTTGGGAAATCTGTCTCATCACGTGTCCTCTGCTTCAGTTTTGGAAAATCTTTACCTTTAGGGCATGCAGGTCCACTTAGCATTAGGTGTTTTCTTTGGTTGTGTCATGTGAGTCAGAAGTCTGTTCTCTGGAGTTTGGCAGCACCAGGGTTGGTCAGCAATACCTGAAAGTGGCCTGACCAGCCAGGTGGAAGAGAGTTGTTACGGGGGTATCTTTTACAACAGGTGAAATCTGCAGGTTTCAAACTGTGTTCCTTAAGGTCTTCATCACCCTGGAGCACTGTGAAAAGACTGCTCTCCCAGAACATGGTTAATTTTGATAAAAGCAATTAAGGCTTTACAATATGGGATATGTCTCCTTTTAGCAGATGTAGCTCGAAAGAGACAGGGCCCAGGTGCATTGGGCCATGTGACTGTAACGGATGAGAGTTTATGAGTTGCCAAGGGAGTAGATCTAAGATTTAAAAGGACCAATTGCAATACTGTGCCCAAGGTATTTGGAGGGCCTCTACACATTTTGCCAATAGAGTCTTAATAATACCATTAGTACACTTGACTAAACTTGAGGATTGAAGGGAGTAAGCACCCTGAAAGCACTGTGAGACTGTTTTATTACATGTTAATCACTGAGACAGACATAAGGCAAACACTGATAAACACAAAGTCATGTTCCCAAACTTCATGGAATGTAGAGTAAAATAAGTGAGAACTGGATAGAGTAAAATCCTATCTAATAAAAGAGAAACATGATCATTAGCCGTACGTCCGCTACCCTTCCCATTGGCTAATCAGGGCAATATGCAAATTAACTGCCAGCCAAGATGGCGGCGGCAGCCAGGCAGCTTGAAGCGAACATGAGGCTTGCTTGCTTCAGTGACGGAGGACTCCAACATTCCCTGCCTGCCACTGCCCGCCTCTGAGCTTGCAGTTTGAAACATTGTTACAAATATAGAAGCTAAACAAAACCCCAGAAACCTGCTTTCAGCCAGCTGGGATCTCAGAGCTGGAGTTGAAACAGTGTTTCGATTACAGAACCCAAACAAACCAGATACCGGCTTTCAGCAGCAGAGGCCTAAGAGCTGGAGCCAAGCCTCAGAGATAAAGCTGGCCCAGAATAAAAAAAAAGAAAAAAGAAAAAAGGAGCAGTTGGGAGCTTCAGTCACCTGCCAGCCTGAAAACGGCCCTCAGCCCCTCACCCAGACTGACCAGGCACCCCAGTGGGGACACCCACCCTAAAGGGTGAGTGACCAGCTGCAAACAGCCATCATCACCTCACACAGGCTGGCCAGGCACCCTAGTGGGGACCCCCACCCTAATCCAGGACACCCTTCAGGGCAAACCCGCCGGCCCCACCCATGCACCAGGCCTCTATCCTATATAGTAAAAGGGTAATATGCCTCCCGGCACCGGGATCAGCGTAACGGGGCAGCACCCAAACCCCCTGATCGCCCTGCAGCTCTGTGTGTGACAGGGGGCAGGGCCACAACCTCCCTATCCGCCCTGCTCTGTCCATGACAGGGGAAGGCACCCCAACCCCCTGCTCAGCCCTGCTCTGTGCCTGATAGGGGGGAGTTCCCCAACCCCCTGATCGCCCTGCGGCTCTATGTGTGACAGGCTGCGGTGCCCCAACCCTCCCCCCCACCACAGACCCTGCTCTGTGTGTGATGGGGTAGAGCCATAACCTCCCCATCAGCCCTGCCCTGAGTGTGACAGTGGCGGTGCCTCAAGCCCCTGATTGGCCCTGCTCTGTGGGTGATAGAGGGCGGTGCCCCAACTCCCCTATCAGCCCTACTCTGTGAGTGACAGGGGGGAGCTCCTCAACCCCCTGATAGGCCCTGCTCTGTGCGTGACAGGGGGGAGCTCCCCAATCCCCTGATCGACCCTGCTCAGTGCGTGACAGGGTACGGAGCCCCAACCCCCCTGATGGGCCCTGCTCTGTGAGTGACAGGTGGCAGCGCCCCAACCCCCTGATTGGCCCTGCTTTGTGCGTGACAGGGGGTGGCGCCGCAACCTCCCCATTGACCCTGCCTTGAGTGTGACAGGGGGCGGTTCCCCAACCCCCCAATCGGCCCTACCTTGAGCGTGACTGAGGGTGGCATCGCAACCTCCCTATCCATCCTGCTCTGTGCATGACAGGCGGTGGCGCCCCAACTCCCCAATCAGCCCTGCTCTGAGCCCGACCAGGGGCTGCACCTAGGGATTGGGCCTGCCCTCTGCCACCCGGGAGCAGGCCTAAGCCAGCAGGTCATTATCTCCCCAGGGGTCCCCGACTGCGAGAAGGCACAGGCCGGACTGAGGGACCGCCCCTCCCCCCGAGTGCACAAATTTTTGTGCACCGGGCCTCTAGTATCTTATAAAAATGTTGAGAAGAAACTATAATATGTTCTGTGAAGAAGAATGCCATTGTGCCATTCAATCATAGAATAAGGACTTAACCCACTTGTGAAGTCAGGGAAGAAGTGACAGTGGACCCGGGAACTCATTGAAGGTTTTAAGCATGTGGGGAAAATATGACCTGGGTAATCACTGTTCTGAAAAGAACACAGAGCTACTGTGTAAAGGGCGAGTTTTGTTTCTCTTTTTGAACAGTCTCCTAGGAAGCATGGACCAAATTTTCAGTCCACTTTTTCCCAACTCTGTAACATCTGATGGCATTGATTTCGGTCACTGACTTTACCACTGATCTATATTACTCTTTCTTCTTTTAATTTCCATTGCCTCATTTTTCTTGCTTAGCAATTTTAATTGCTTATAATCCATAGATTGTTTTGACTGTGTATTTTTTTCTGGGGGGCGGGGGGTGGATGAAGGGTTAAGATACTAATAAATAAATGAAAGAAAAATGTCCTAGTTCTAAAAATGTTTACAACATACTTGAAAAATTAGAGAGTGTGAAAGAAATAGTTCTGAACAATGCAAAAGACAGATAAGAGAATAGGTTTATAGATTATTTTACTCACTAGAGGCCCGGAGCATGAGATTTGTGCACTCGGGGGTCCCACAGCCTGGCCTGTGCCCTCTCAGAAACTGGGAGCCCTCAGGGGATGTCCGACTGATGAATTAGGCCCACTCTCCATGGGACACGGGCCTAAGTCGGTAGTCGAACATGCTTAGCACTGCTGTGGAGGTGGGAGAGGCTCCCGCCACCACTGCTGCACTTGTCAGCCATGAGCTCGTCTTCTGACTGAGCAGCAGTTCCCTTGTGGGAGTGCACTGACCACCAGGTGGAAGCTCCTGCATTGAGCGTCTACCCCGTGGTGGTCAGTGCGCATCATAGCAAATGGCCATTTTGCCTTTTGGTCAATTTGCATATTAGCCTTTTATTATATAGGACTAAGGCCCGATGCATGAAAATTCATGCAAGAGTAGGCCTTCCTTCCCCTCGCTGCTGGTACCGGTTTTCCTCTGGCACACAGGACCTGGGCTGCTTCCCTCTGGCCACCTGCAGGCACCCGGGATCTGGGCTGACTTCCCTTGGGCTGCCCACAGGCACCCGGGACTCAGGCTGGCTTCCTTCCACCCCTGTTTCATCAGGAAGGACGTCTGGAAGATGTCTGGTCTAATAAGCATATTACCCTTTTATTATTATAGACTAGAGGCCCGGTGCACAAAAATTTGTGCACTTAGGGGAGGTCCCTCAGCCTGGCCTGTGCCCTCTTGCAGTCTGGGACCCATTGGGGAATGTCCACCTGCTGGCTTAGGCCTGCTCCCTGGGGGAATGGGCCTAAGCTGGCAGTCCACATCCCTCTGGCAGCCCAGGTGCCCTCGGGGGATGTCCACTTGCCAGCGGGGAGCAGGCCTAAGCTGCAGTCAGACATCCTTAGCACTTCTGAGGAGGCAGGATAGGCTCCTGCCACCACCGCTGTGCTGGCAGCCCTCAGCCTGGCTTGTGGCTGAGCAGAGCTCCCCCTGTGGGAGTACACTGACCACCAGGGAGCAATTCCTGCATTGAGCGTCTGCCCCCTGGTGGTCAGTGTGTGTCATAGTGACCAGTCATTCCCAGTCTTTCTGCTGTTAGGGTCAGTTTGCATATTACCCTTTTATTATAGAGGATAGAGGCCTGGAGCATGGTGGGGGCCAGCTGGTTTTCCCTGAAGGTTGTCCTGGATCAGGGTGGGGGTCCCGCTGGGGTGCCTAGCCAGCCTGGGTGAGGGGCCGAGGGCCATTTTCAGGCTGGACACACCCCCGTCAGGGTGGGGGTACCTACTGGGGTGCCTGTCCAGCCTGGGTGAGGGCTGATGGCTGTTTGCAGGCTGGTCAATCCCCCCAGTGTGGACCCTCACCCCATGGGGGTGTGGACAGCCTGGGTGAGGGGCTGAGGGCTGTTTGCAGGCTGGCCACATCCTCTTCAGGGTGGGGACCCCTACTGGGGTGCCTGGTCATCCTGGGTGAGAGGCTGAAAGACGTTTTCAGTTTGTCCACAGCCCCTTCAGGGTGAGGGGTCTCTCTGGGGTGCCTGGCCAGCCTAGGTGAGGGGCTGATGGTCCTTTTCAGGCTGGCCACTCACCCACAGCGACCCAAGCTCCCAGCCTCTCCTTTTCTTTCTTTCTTTCTTTTTTTTTTTTTTCTTTTTTTTTTTTCAGAGCCTCCTTGAGCAGAGGCCACAGTGGGCTGGAAGCAGGTATCTGGGATTGAAACTTTATAGCCTTGAGCAGAGTCCAGGGCCAGCCAGGGCAGGCGGTAAACTTGGCTTCCTCCATCGCCAGGGGCAACCCAAGTCTCCTGCTCACTCCAGCTCCGTGGCTGCTGCCATCTTGGTTTGGTTAATTTGCATACTTGCTCCTGATTGTCTGGTGGGCGTCGCTGGTGGGTGTAGCAGAGTGAGGACCAATTTGCATGTTTTTCTTTTCCTAGATAGGATAAGGGAACTTCATTTTTAAACAAGATAAACTTGGACCAGTCAGTGTCTTTGAGATCTCAAGCAAACCCTGTTGAGTATTTATTTCAATATAGATAAATTTTTATCTCTCATATCTTTCTCTTTTGTTCTTTTAATCTTGGGACCCCTGTTCTTTTGATTGTTGTTAGGCAGTTAATTTATGGCGGGAAGAGATCTTGTCTTTCATTTGTTTATTTTTCTTTAACTCTGTCTCCCTGCCCCCAACTCTCCGTAAGACCCAGTACAATACTATGAGTCTTTTTACAAAGTAATGTATAGCTATGCATTCTAAAAAGCATTCATTTTTTCTCACAGTTTACACCTGTTAATGGTAAGGCTGGCCTCTGCGTTTCCAAGCATTGACATGTGAAGTTAAATATTGCCATTACTATTTCTTCTACTCCCCTGTGGTCAGTATCATCTGGCAGTGAGTGAGCAGTGAGTTCCTACATAAAATGCTGATGACCACCACCGCTAGCTTAGCTAAGAAAATAGCAGGAAAGAGACTCCCATATTATTTTTTCTATCTTCTGCTTAAATGTTTTAAATTTTATCCCAGTGTTTTGGGTAGAAAACATTATCATGTAAGCATACAGGCAAATTCCCTTTCATAAGTTAGCCTATTATAGCTACCGGGTCTGATAAGGCCGTCTTTTAAAAAACAAATGAAAGGAGCCGTGCGGAGGCTGATGAGGAGGTAAATAACCCTATGTCCCAGGAGCTGGCGGTGGTTAACCTTCAGGCCAGTGAAAAATACTGAGCCGTGGGAAAGTGGATGGAGAGAATTTAGGGTCTTTCTGGAAGGTTTTCTTTTTTCCCCTGTGAAAGCAACTTTAACCTTGTAAAAGATCTACTTTTGTCTTGTTAACCTGGCTTTGAAGAGGAATGACCCTGAGAGGAAAACAATAGCAGGCCCAGAGTATAAAGGGTTGTAAACTCCCTAGGAGCCTTTTTGCTATCTTCAGAGTCTAGTTTGGGGCAATATTAAGGCATACCCCTTAAGAAAAAGGCAGTAAGAGCAATAGAATACATCCCTTCTCTCTTCTCTTTTCAAGATTGTTCTCTGTGTTCACTAACCCTTAAGGGGTGGTGGGGGGGGGGGGGTCTTTCTGTCATCCCGCCTCAGCAGAAAGGCATTTTTCTTCTTCTTTATTCTTGGAATATTTCCTTCCTTTTCTTGCTTCCTTCTTTCTTTCCCTCAATTCTCCCTTTCCTTTTAAGGCTGCCCTAAGAGACTGTCACCGGGCAGTAGCTCAGAAGGCCAGCAGGGAGCTAGCTATGTGAAGGCTGAGAGGAGAGGCACCCTGTCTGCAGAGCTCTGGGAGCACCGGGAAAGGCTTTCATCTGAGCAGACCTGGAGGTGCAGGTGTAGTGCTAGGTGCTTTCTCATTAGTAGCTACAAATCCTTGGTTGAAATTTAAAATCTAACAATTATATGAGCATGAACTCTGGATTAGAATTCATCAACATCATAATCATTTGCTTTAATCTGGGTGACAGGTGTGTATTATTTGGACTTTATGTATTTCAAATAATGTTTATTGACCTATAGACATGACATATATATATATATATATATATATATGTAGTATATATGTGGAAGGTGTGTATGTCTGTGGAAATATATCTATCTATCTATCTCTATCTATCTATCTATCTATCTATCTATCTATCTATCTATCTATCTATCTATCATCTATCATCTATCTAGGAAGTTAGACTTGAGCGGCTGGGGGTGGGGCCTGCCCTGAGGTCCCTGGGGTCGGACCAACATTGCCTTCAGACCGCCTCCCTATGGGCGGCCCAGCAGCCAGCAGACTACCAGCAGGCAAGCTCAGAGGAAAATGACATAACCTCAGTGTGACCTTACTAGGGTCCTGGACTAAAATTATAATATAATTTGCATTTTTATTTCGACACCCCTCCATGGTTTTTTTCTATATGCATATTGGTAAGGGTATGCCCTGAAGAAATATAGTTATGTAACCCTTTTCTTTCTGTCAATCATCCCTGAAAGCAAATGAGAGTCTCCACCCAGAAAATCCCTCTTTTAAACTTTGGGGCCATTGTCTCTTTTGCTACTGGCCCACTCCTAGTTTGGAGTGTATCTTCAATAAATCCCACTTTGCTTTACTTTCACTTTTGTTGACCTTGAAATCTTTTCTAATCAATGATAAAAAACCAAGGTCCCCAAAGGGTAGTATATCTACGTATCTATCTATCATCTATCTATCTATCTATCATCATCTACCTACCTATCTACATATCTGGCATCCCAAAGGATTTGTCTGGCCTTCTTCCCCTTGCTAATACCCCTCCAAGTGGAATCTCTCTTCTGATTTGGAACACCATGGATTTGTTTTGCCTGTTTTTTTGCCCTTGTATCAGTGCCTGGATCCTTACACTCAACATCAGGTTTGTGAGATTTGTACATACTGTTGTGGTAGCTGTAGATTGTTCATTCTCATTATGTGTCACAGCGACATCAAAATGTGCTTTCAAATTATTAGTATAAGCATTGTAGAAACTTGTGAGTAATGCAAATTTCTGAGCAAATTCTTGAATCCCCACCTTGACCTGCTGAATCAGAAACTCTGAGGGTATGGCACACTTTCTGTATTTTAACAAACCCTCATATGATTCTGATATACACTAATTATCAGAGACATTGTTACATAGTATTCCATTCTATGAATATATTGCTATGTATTTATCATTCTACTGCTGATGGAAATTTGGTCTGTTTTCAGTGTAAGACTAGTATGAAGAGCTAAGAATATTCTAGCACATGTCTTTTGGTGATTGTTAAAATGCATTTATTGTGGGTATATATCTAGGAGTATAATTTCTGGTTCATAGGATACAATTTTGTTCAGATTGAGTAGATATTTGTCTAGTAAACTTATTTATCTAAAAGGTTATACTATTTATATTCCCCAGTTGTGTACAAGAGTTATAGTTTCTTAATATCATCACCAAACATATACTTGGTAATTGTTAAATAAAATAAACCCTGTCAGTTGGTTGGTTACTTTATTTTTAGCCATTGTGATGGGTGATAGTGTATCTCGTTTATGTTTTAATATGCATTTCTCTAATGACCAGTGAAATTAAGCACCTCGTCATATACTCATTACCCACTTAAATATCTTCTTTACTGGAGTGTACATTCAAATCTTTTCTCATTTTTCTATTATGTTGTCTATTTTTATCTCATTGATTTTTAGATGTGGGTCTGTCATATAAATGTATTGCAAATATCGTTTCGGCCTTGTGCAATGCAAGGCAATTATATTTTTGATAACAAACATTCCCAAAGTGTAAGTATGAACTAAAAGCCTGCCTTGTAAGGTATAGATTTTTTTTCAACACACTTCCCATTTCGGGATTGTGTGTCCATTATCTTTGTTAATGAGACACGGTGCATGGAGTAGCAGAGCTTTGCCTCATTCCTTACACTGCTGAGGGGATGCTGGTAAAACCACACACAAAAGCTATATGGGATACTTGGGGCGGTCGGTGTCTCACAGCCAACTGTACTTACTCTACGGCTTAGGCATGTATGTCCTCATTGTTTTATGTATCTCACAATCACTTGTTCCTTCTTCTTTTAAATATGGTTCCTGGGTGACTGGCAAGTAGCCCAGTAATAGACCATGGATGATAAAGGAGGCTCCACAAATCTGTGGGGAGAGGAAAAATTATTAAATAAATAAACCCAGGGCAATTGGTTGGTTATTTGGATAAAAATCCATTCAGTTTCTGATCTCAAGCCATTTGTAAAAGAAAATATATTCTCCAAGTGGAACAAAAGCTAAATATACAAATCCCAACCACAAAGAACTAGAAGATAATATTTGTGAATAGTTTTCTGATTTCTTAATATGAAAGGAAATAGCAAAGGGAAAGATATATAGATATGTCGCAATTTAAACTTGCACATCTAAATTCAAACCGAATTCCACAGGAAAAAGCAAATTGAACCAAATATTTTCGAGAACAATGACAGAGTTCATATTCGTAATCTTAAATTCTTAACATATAAAGATCATGAGCAGTTGGGAAAAGCAAAATCCTTAAACTTTGCAGAAAATTTACAAAAAAAAAAACAACCCACAAAAGCATATTTATGAGACATAAAATTCAACTGCCTAACCAAATTAATAGTTGGTTAAGTATATTTAAAAAAAAAAGGGCCGAAACCGGTTTGGCTCAGTGGATAGAGCGTCGGCCTGTGGACTGAGGGGTCCCAGGTTCGATTCTGGTCAAGGGCATGTATCTGGGTTGCGGGCACATCCCCAGTGGGAGATGTGCAGGAGGAGGCTGATCGATGTTTCTCTCCCATTGATGTTTCTAACTCTCTATCTCTCTCCCTTCCTCTCTGTAAAAAATCAATAAAAAAATATATCAAAAAAAAGGAAAGAAGGAAAAAGTTCAAATTCACACATAGTCAAAGAAACATAAACTAATATTTTTGTTTAATTGCATTTTAAATATTTTGGAGAATTTAGATCAGATTTATACTCAAATGTAGTTTGAATTAAGAAAATAAATCACGGAGAAGCAAAAATTCGTTTTCTTTGTAGCAAGATATAAGTGAGGAGAGAAAAGGGAGGTGATTACGCATTTGTTAGCCAGTGAAGAAAGAAAGTCTTCCACCAGCTTGCTGGCAGCCCTGAGAGCATGCCCATCAAAAGAAAACAACAACTGTAATAACAAGAGGAAATGAAACAGCAATGGGTCTGAAGAAGTTCAGACTTCAAGGGTGTCGGTAATTAGCATTGAAAGTGAAAGTGCTGAACAAAGAACAGCCCACATTTGTACAGTGTGGTTAAAAAAATCAGTTATTTATTGTGTTCAAAATGATTCAGGAGCTGTGGTTAGTAAGATGAATGCATCCCACCCCTGCCTTCAAGGAGCTTAGATGAGTGATATGATAATTTGAACTATTGTTGAAGCATCATGAGCATATTGAATAAGATTTTATTAAATTTGCCTGAGGCACTTCAACCTAGTGCCCTTGAAAACTAGCTGTTTCTGATGTGTGTGTGTGTGTGTGTGTGTGTGTGTGTGTGTGTTTCAGTTCATCCTAACAACTGATACTTATAATGACAATCCTGGTTTACAAGAATTGGTGAAATTGCCTGATAACAGTAACAGGGAATACAGGATATATTTTAGAGAGATTTACAGCAAAACTGATTTTTAAAACAATTCTGGCTCTGATGGAGTTAATGTGCAACTACCTCTGAGTCAAAGGAGAGCTCAGCAGAGCTGAAAATGTACTTGTGCCCCCTTCAGTACATAGGATTGACTGAAATATTAAAATGAACTGCTTAGTCCTCTACCTCTGGGAGTGCAATCCAAAATAAAGAGGGATAGCTGGGAGAAATAGGCACTTATTTAATTTTTACAGCACACAAATATTCTAGTGCCAGTCGCTTTCGGAAAAGCCATACAGAAGTGAGGATAAACACAGGATATTACAGACACCACAACATTCTTTTGTTTCTGGGAATGATTAGCATAATTTAGATTGTTTTTTGCTTGACTCCTCTAAGTAATTACTTCAAACCTCTGCTTTATTTTTAATCTCATGCTCTAGTTTATTATTGTTCTACCTGAAGAAATCAGTAAAACATTGTACAGCTCCTTTGTTTTTTGCAAACTTAAATCTTTGGTTTTGTATTATAAATACTACACTTGGTAATAAATACCATCAAACACATCACTTTTTTTTCTAGAATGAGAAGCAGCACTGACAAAAAGAAATATGAAAGTGTGCTGATTTAAAAAAAGTTTTCTGCTTCATGTAACTGATTCTCTGAGAAATTTCATGACAAATTTTCATCCATTGTTTTTGTAGTAATCATTGCATCGTGAAATTAAAACAGACTCAATATTATGCATTTTAAAAATAATTATCCAGCAATGAAATTATTATGCAAGGTGAGGCAAAAGTAGCTTTATAGTTGTGAGTGCACAAAACAGTTTATTATTGTATTATATATTAATTATCATATTATTTTCCTCACCCACAACTGTAAACCTACTTTTCCCACCCAGTATATTTTATTTTTTTAAAAAAACAGGTGGTATCCTACGCACATTTATGTGAAAAATGGCTGAACTTTTTTATTCAGTTCTGCAGCAACATTCATGAGTCTCGCTTTTTAATTTCTGCAGTTGGTGTATGTGAAGTGCAAGGCTGTGCTGGGGGTTCAGGATATGAGCACGTGTATGTGATTCCTCCTGATCAGGAGTAGAGCTGACCCCTGTCCCCAACCAGTTTTTCCCCTTTTGTGCCTGTGTGTTCGGAACAGCCTTTCGGAATATAGTCCCACATTGCAACGATGTCCCAAATCGCAGGATTAATGTGTCTACGAACAGACCTCTTATGCCTCCAAAATGAAGTACTCCTTGCTAATTTCTCTTCAAGACACCAGCTTAATTGCATTTTAAACAAATGGGCTGCTTTGCTGGCCAACTTTTAAATGAGATAACAGCAATGTTCACTCTCCAGCAGTGATGAGTGCCTTGCAGTAGATTCAAAACTCTGTTCAATAACAGGTTTAATCTCACACCAGCAGATTTACTGCAGAATAAACTGCCACTGAGCTCATAATTAGTAAAACAACAACAGCAAAAAATCCAACATACTAAATATTATTTTCCAAAGCAGCAGGCAATGTTTTAGTGGAAAATTTCAGTCCTGTTCTTTGTGTGTTTTATTGATTTTATGTATGATATTGGGAATTCATGCTATGATTTAAGATAATGTTCTTTATCGATCACTTAAGCAGTTGTTCAGCTATCCAGTAACAAAATGATGCCCTCATTCACAGAATATGTGACATACACAGCCGGGTAGAATACAGTGTTTCTCCCTTTAATGTTTATTTCTTCTTTTTCCACCCCCTAACAGCATATTCACTTCTGGAAAACAACAGCCAAAAAACATTTGTATTTTAGAAACAATCTTCTCATAATTTTCTTTGTTGAAGCTATTAGTGGCCAATTGTGATTCAGTGAAAACCCCGTTCAACAAACAGATGTTACAAAGTATATTCTCTGCTTGCTGCATCTAAACAAATATTAATGAGGTAATTGAAACTATTAAGGAAAAAGAGAGTGCTTAGTATGTATTTATGGTCTTATGTACGAGGCTATCCCCTTCAAAAATTTCTCATTTATGTTGCACCATCGTAAGATATAGTTATAATGACACACCAAGGGACACATTTTTCATAATTGTCTTAACTATCTGTGCAAAAACCCTGTATTACGCAATTTTGAAAGGCTCATCTGTGTAGCTAAGGGTAAACAAAAGCTTTTGTGCAAGTTGAGAAAAGCAAATATATGTATGTTTTTAAAAATCAACCTCATTATAGGCACCATACACAGATTTTTTTAAAGAATCTTAATTTTTTTGTGTAAAAATAAAATGTATAATAGCCAAAAATCTACTATAAAATAGCTTCTAAATATTTGAGCAGTGTGCTTCTTCTGACATTTTTCAAGCAGAAGTAAGTTGTCTTTAATACAAGCACTAGCTCACCTCCCATCACTCACACATGTAGTAATGGTATGTGAGGCTAGCTTTATTTCTGGCATTAGCTTTTGGTAATGAGTGCTACATCAAATGGAATTTCAGGAATCTAATGGTACTGCTGTGTGGTTTACTTTTTTTAAGACCCCCAAAGCAAATTAAAACTCAGTGAATCAGACATCATATTCACAGACAATAGCAGTTCTAAGAAATCACTGAAAAATACCAATTTACAAATAAAGCTTTTAACTGTATAGGTTCTCCAAGTGATGATTCAAAGAAAAATCACTCATTCTTTTCTTCATTTAAATGGTCCCTAATTAGTACTGATACTGAAGAGTGAACATTTTAGAAAAAGGAAGAAAATAAAAGAAAGTATTTCCAGTTCTATTGATGTGTAATTATCATGATATTTCTAAGTCATAGACACAAAGACTTTTAGAAGGGAAAGGCCTCAGGAATGACCCAATTCCCATAACTGACAAAGGGGGAAACTGATGTTCAGAAGAGTGATGTGATAGGCCTGAGGGCACATTCCCCATTGGTCTCATCATTTTATAGGAGCAATGTTTACTCTTCTATCTCGTACCTAATAAGTATTCTAGTCTGGACTTGGGACCATTAGATTTCAGATTTCAAAGTCATCACTTCTAACCACACATATGGAATGACCTCATCCGAAATATGACTGCCTTATGGATCTTATACAAGACCCCATTCTTCTTTTCCTGATCACTTTAATTCCAGCCTCCACACTGCTGGAGAAAACATTGTTTTGTCAATAAGGGTTTTTAAAAACTTTATTGAAATGTAATGTACATTTAATAAAATGCACCCATTAATGAGTACACAATTTGATGAACTTTGACAAATACCTGTGTAACCACTACCCCAACCAAGATTTTGAACATTGAACGCATTTCAAGACTTTCCATCCTAACACTTTGTAAAACAAATCACTCACCATTGGAAATCACCAATCTGATTTCTATCACAATTGGTAAGTTTTGCCTGTTTTAGAACATCATATAAATGGAAACACAATTTTATTTATTAATCTGATTGGCAATTACTTATATAGAGCTTATTATGTGCCAGACCCCAAGTGCTATACCTCTCATAACCATCACAAACTGAGGTAGGTCTTATTATTCTGATTTTATAGATAGTAAAGTAGAAGCCCAGAGAGGTTAAGTCATAGTCTAAGATCACACAGCTGGTAAATGGTGGACCTGCAATATTAGTCTGGTTCCAGAGCCTGTGCCTTAACCATTACATAATGCAACATAGGAACTGATAATAAAGATAACAGGCAAATCTTATTCTCTGCCAGCCACTCTTCTACTCTTCTAAGCACTTATGCATATTAGCTCATTACAACAATCTTTTAATGTAGATAATATTGCATTCTTCACAGATGAGAAAATGGAGGCAGAGGGAGGCACAGGATGGTTATAAAGCCAAGAACTTAATATATGTTAAGTCTGAATCTCCAGGGTTTGGAAAAGTGGTGTGTGGTAGTGTTCAATAACACACACATTATATATAATATACTATATGACTTTAAATATGTAATATACCCTTTATAATCTATATTTTACATAAACATATACATTTAAAATAAATCTATAATATATATCATTTATATATTATTGAATCTACTTGATACATGAATCTATTTGCAATGATTTTATTAGTATCCTCATTCTATAAACAAGAAAATAAAACTCATACATTTGGAAAGAAAAAGTTAATAATATCCAAATTTGTAAACCTAGTGAATGGATTGCTTGACTTTTAACCATCAGTTTCCAAAGTTCACACATTTTCACTGTATTTCCCCACCCATTTTTCAACACTCTGCTAGGTACATGTACCACCTAATTGTCACAATAACCTTATGTAGAAGGCACTCTCACCACTTTGCAAATTAGATAACCAACACATAGGCATAGGAAACAAATTCTCCATGCTCACCTAGCTGGGGATGTTTATTCTCCATGTTTAAATCCAAATTGGGAGTTGAGTCTGATGTAAAAAAATTGAAAATCTCCATTGTGTGAGTGACACTTTGGAAGGGCATGAGAATACTGAAACGGGATGAAAAGAGAGAAAACGAAGTTCATAAAAGTGTGAGTACTTCCCAGTGCCAGGAATTTTATATACTGCATTTTATTCAGTCTAAGTTACCATCATTTGTAAGACATGTCCTGATTTCTGATTTGTTAAAATGTGAAAGCCATAGATGACATGAAATCAATGAGACAGAGTATCCTATCTAATTCCTATCATGATTATTATCTCTGTTTTTCAGATGAGAAAAAACAAGGTTCAAGCAGAAAGGGTGAGCACCTATGGGCCCAGAGTCTGGACTTAGTGGCTCTGGAGCCTGTCCCTCTATGAGCCCTGCCTCATCTGTCATTATTTGCTGCTCTGCCAGATTGTTTTGCATGTGTGGGCACTGCTCCTGCAAACTGAAATTGGTTAGATACAGAATTTTCAGAAAGCATTCACTCCAAGGGAAGTTTAGCACAGTGATAATCCAAACTATTGCCATCTTGAACTTTTGAACTATTTTTTAATTAATATTGTACCATACTTCATACTATTGTTTATAGTTTCACAAGACCTCACATTTTTGCTTTTGTGGTTAGCGCAGACATATCCTTCATTGATTAAATCTAACTTCTTTTCCAGAAGATCACCGTCTTTCCTATACTAACTGCTAAGTCACTATGCCAACAGTGAAGTGTTGTGCTTTGGCAACATGTTCTCTTCCATGTATTTTATTTTTATAGTGGGATGTTGTAAGATTTCAGTAAAAGCATTTAGTCAAATAATTGTATAAAATAAATAGGTTCACGTGTTCCAATGACACTTTTTAATTTTACAGCAGTGTAAACTGAAAGTTTCCCACAGGCAATCCACTGGAGGAATTAAGTTGGCTATGCCCACTCACATTTCCATTTTGAGCTCTCACATCTGAATTCACATCGCCTTGTTACTTTTATGTGTAACAAGACATGTTCATCTGATTCTGGACAGGACTTTTTTATGAAGTCACAGCAATGACGTTTGTTCCATTTGTGAAAACCCCCTGTAATATAAATGACTAGATTTCTGAAGGGACTTACTTCATGTCAAATTAAAAGTTTCTTAGAAAGGGACATATGTGATTTTGTGGGAATAAAACCCTGACAAATAACTGACTATTACCTAGGACAAAATGATTTGGTTACCATCCATAGGAAAACTGAATTCCTAGACATTTTTGTACTTTATACAAATGAAAAATAACAATTCATTGTTTTTCTTCCCAGAAAACTTCCAATTATCCACAACCTATGAAATTTAAAATGTGTGGTAAAACAACTTTCTAGACTTAATTTTTGAAAAATTTTACCTAAAAAAAGTAAAAGGAAAACTTTTTTATTTTACTCCCTCTGTCTCACCAGCTGCAGCTTATGAACCCAAATAAAAGAAAAAAATATCTCCAAATACAGCAAATTTCAACTGGATGTTTTATGTGGGCTTTTTTAATCCTTTACGGATAAATTGCTCCTTTACATACTAGTATGCAACCTTTGAAAGTTGTCAATGCATTTAAACCTTCCTTGCTTCACTTAGTCTCCACAACCACCTTAAGACACAGTCAGAATAAGGACTATTAGTTCTTACAACTGGTTTCAGGGGCATGTGAGCCCATGACTTTGCAGTTGACCAGGACTCAACACTTTGCTTATCTCTGCTGTCATTGTCTTGAAATTCTTAATAATAATTATTTATTTTTACTTTGTACTAGGCCCCACAAAGTATGTAACTGGTACTGTGAGTTACCCCCATATAATAGACCAGAGGCCTGGTGCATGAATTCATGCACGAGTGGGGTTCCTCTGCCTGGCTGGTGATGGGGGCCAATCAGGGCCCCCTCATCCAGTCCCGATTGGGCTGGTGGTTGGAGAGGGCCTGGGAGGGCTCCTGGGTGTGTCTGGCCCTGTCTCACCCAGTCCCAATTGGCCAGACCCCAGCAGCAAGCTAACCTACCGGTCAGAGCATCTGCCCCCTGGTGGTCAGTGAATGTCATAGCGACTGGTCGGTTGACCACTCAATTGGACACTTAACATATTAGGCTTTTATATAGAGAGATTATAACTCATGGCACAGGATGTTAGAACCCACTTTCCCTTCAGCTCCTGGTCTTGGAGAGCTCATGTCCTTCCAAGGTTCTGCTCATCCTCTTCAGCTGCCACACAAAGTAAATTGCATTGTGTGCATGGAAACCCTTGCAGGCTCCATGGATGCATCTTTACTTTGCTGCAGTTCCTATTACCCCATAAGGAGAGACACCTCGTTATCAGGTAACACCATGTGGTACGACCCCTGCTCAGCCTACTGCAGCAGTTTTAAGTAGGCCATGGGTCAACCTAGATGGTTTGGCTCAGTGGATAGAGCCACAGCCTGTGGACTGAAGGGTCTGGGTTCGATTCCAGTCAAGAGCACATTCTTGGGTTGTGGGCTAAATCCCCAGTAAAGGGTGTGTGGGAGGCAGCAGATCGATTCTCTCTCATCATTGATGTTTCCATCTGTCTTTCCCTCTGCCTTCCTCTCTGAGATCAATAAAAATATATTAACAAAAATAAAAATAAATAGGCCATGAGTCAAACATCGCTGCTCTCCATCCATCCAGTCCCCTAACACACTCATCATCCCTCTCCACCCACACACACTCTGCTGGGGTCTGTAAAATGGGGTCAGGATTTCTACTTCAACAAAGGGTGATGCTTCCACATGGCCCTCCTTCCCCACCCATCTCTGTCCCCAGCCCTGTGGGGTCTCTCCCTCCCTCCTCACCATCTAACTTGGTGGGCCCTGCTCTGCCCCCTCCTGTCTGCAGCCTCCCTCTTTCTCCTCCAGGGGTGTAGTTTCCCAAAGGCCTGTGGGCCGGGGCAGGGGAGGCAGTGCGGGAGGTGCTGTGCAGCAATGCGGAGCTGTGCGGGGTGAGCGCAGGCAGGGCCTTGAAAGTGAGCTGGCGTGACAGGTCACGGGGAGGAGGAGGGAGGGATGTGGAGCCTGTCCCATTGGAGAGGCATCAGTCTCCTTGGCTGCCCCCACCCAGCAGCTTTTCTAGTCCCCTACGCAGCTGTCACCCTCCACCCCTCGCTGCCTCCTGCTTCCTTTCAAGTTTTGGACTTAGTTTCTGCGACTCAGCCCCACCCTCCTCTCTGCTGAGTCCCTGGGAGCCCAAGGCCACCTCTTGGCCTTGGGCAGGTGTGCCTGGCCCGTCCTCCCATAATAGTGCTACCCACTCTCCTGGAGTAGTTAGTGAAACTTAACAAAAAAAGAAATAGCTCTGAAGACTATAAATTGCACACTGAGAAAGCCACAGGCTGCGGAGGACTGCACAGTTCACAGCTCTCCGATCATGCATCGCAGCCTCCCATGCCACCTGGTCCCCCCTGGCTCCCATCCCGCCCACCTCCACCCAGGCTCGGGCCAACCCCTGGGAGCTTCCTGACAGCTCTCACCTCTCACCTCACTTTCCAGTCCAGCCCACCAGCAACCGCAGCAAGCTAGCCTATGGGTCGGAGCATCTGCCCCCTGGTGGTCAGTGAGCATCATAGGGATTGGTCCAGTGGTTGAACTTCCAGCAGAACTCCTATGGAGGGGACAATTTGCATATTAGGCTTTTATTATATAGGACAGGATTATATTTTTCTCTGCTCCACAGTAGAGGGTTAGCTAGCATAAAGGAACCAAGAGAAGGACAGTTAAAGACCTTATTAAATAGTGTTATGTTTGGGCTTCATCTATATCTTGAAATGTAAATTTATAAAATATTAGACATATTCATGTTCGATTATCATCTACTGACAAATATAAGCCATTTTTCATTTTTTTTTATCACTGAAAAATCTATACCTTAAAAAGCGTGTATTGGAGCCCTGGCCAGTTTGGCTCTGTGATTAGAGTATAGGCCCATGGACCAAAGGGCCTTGGGTTCAATTTCTGGTCAAGAGCACATACTTTGATTACCAGCTCAATTCCTGGCCCTGGTTGGGGCATGTACAGGAGGCAACCGGCCAATCAGTTATAAAAAAGAGGCAAATTCATTTAGCTATTCTTGGACAAATTATCTCACATTTATAAGTGTTGGCTCTCACTGCAAAGAAAATTTGAGTTTAAATTTTGGACTCCTATGGAGGGCTTCCTTTTTTTAAAATAAATTCTTAAATATGATAAAAATGTTCCTTTAGGATAATTGAAAAACATATAGTAGAATAGTTTGTGAATAGATACTTACAACTGGAGATAATATTTCTAGTGACAGCATCATATATGGATCCAGAATGAATTACAACAACTGACAGAAACTGTGCTATGAAAGATTGAGGGAGATGCTCAAAAGAGGATTCTAGTGATGGGGAAGTCACCAATGTGGAAAATCATGTGAACAGTTGGATAAAATTATTCCACAAAATTCAAGTGTAGGAACATTTTATAAATTCACATTGTTTTATAAAATGTTTACATTTAAACTTCTCTACATAAATTATTAAATATTATAAGTACCAGATTACTTGAGGTACATGCCTCAAAGTTTCTATATTATCCCCCCAAAAATTCTTTGAATTGGAAAAATGAGGTATTGCCATTTATTCAAGTTTGTCTTACCTTTAAATATTTGGGGTGATAATCATAAACCTTTCAAAATCACCTACTAAAGTAAGGTGTTATTTCTGCTATTTTGTGTTATTTGCTCTTTATACAGTGTGGAGGGTTGATTAGCATAGTTAATTGAAAGTTGAACGGATTTAGGTATTATCGTTTGAAAGAGTCTTTACAGCTACAGAGTGCCAAATTGAATTATTTTCATCTCTCTAGTCCAAACCCTTGGCTGTGAATCTCACCTGGACAGCTCTGCTGAGATTTATTACACGTACACATCTGTAATCCCTCTAAATTCTTCATTCCTGCTTAAATGAAGAGGGAGTCCGATTGCTTACCTTCCTCCCCCTTATTCCCTAGGCCCATGCTAGAGAGGAAATAGTTATAACTAAAAGCAAGAATCCTGGGAATTTAAATCTGCCTTAAAACAAACAAACAAAAATGAAATGAATCCTACGTACTCTACACACATTGCCTTCTGTTACTGCTTTAATTAAAAACATTTTTTTCTGAATGCTTCTATTCTTATCTCTCACATCTTTCTCTTCCTTCCCATCTCTACTTCTACAAGCTTATCACAAATTTTTTTCACTCCCTGTCTAGATTTCTTTCCTGCAGTTAGTTTTCTCCTTCATATTTTTTACTCTCCATTTCAACATGCAGTACCTGCTGCCGTGGGTGCTCTTTCAAGTTCTCTTTCTGATTAATGCCATCTTAACTCGTACACAATTTCTGTGGCTCCTGACTGCTTATGAATAAAATTACATTTTCTTATTTCAGCATTTCAAATCCACTAAACTCTGATCTCAACTTACTTTTCCAACTTTGTTTCTTACTGTTAGCAATCGAAACTCAACCAAGAAATACCTGATGGCCGAAACCGGTTTGGCTCAGTGGATAGAGCATTGGCCTGCGGACTCAAGGGTCCCGGGTTCGATTCCGGTCAGGGGCATGTGACTTGGTTGCGGGCACATCCCCAGTAGGAGGTGTGCAGGAGGCAGCAGATCGATGTTTCTCTCTCATCGATATTTCTAACTCTCTATCTCTCTCCCTTCCTCTCTGTAAAAAATCAATAAAATATATATATAAAAAAAAGAAATACCTGATGTTGTTCTTTAATATAATTGTCAATCATATTACTTTGTTATAATTTATGTGCCCTCATGGGATACTTTAAGTCTTGTCTAGAACAAGGTAGAATTTAAAAATTTAAAATTTAAATACCGTAACTTTGAAATATTATAGCTCCCTGTTTTTGTTCATGCTGTTTCCTCTGGAGTACTCTCTGATCCTGGTTATTTGTTCTCTAAATTCTATCCATGCTTCATGGAGGCCCAGCCCATATGTTATTTCCTGCTAGATGAATTTCCTAATCAATTCAAAGTCAGATTCTTCCCCTCCCTCCTGCCCTTGCACTCTACAGATGCTTCATATGATGGCTCATATAGTCTGGTATTACTAGTAACCAAATTCTATTTACTAAATTAGATACTGATTACACATAAGCTTTTCAGCTTTTAGTGTTAAAAAAAGTCCAGCACAATATATTGCACAAAGGAGACACTCAACAAACAAATGTTGACAGAATTAATGAAGAAAGAAAGTTAAATAAGTTTTATGTCCCCAAGTTTGAGTTTAAATTATGGACTGCTATGGAGGGCTTCCTTTTTCTAGTAAATCTCTTGTTTAAAAAAAAAAAAAAGTAATTTCAGGAAGTGAGCCACTTGATGACATTGGTATCATGGAAAGAGTTCTCTTAGGGAGACATTCATTTGCTGCTATTTCCTAGTTGTGAAATGGTAGGCAAGTCACTTAAGTCTTGGATCTTCTTTTCATAACTGCAAATAATAAATAATGACTAACATTTACATAGTCCTTACTGTAAGTCAGGAACTGTTGTAACATTTTATTTATATTGCTTCATTTAACCCTCAACAATACTTTTAAGGTAGATGCTATTATTATTACCCTTTTACAGAATAGAAGCCAGTTGAGTTTCCCAAACTCACATAGGTATAGGTGAAAAAGATGAGATTTGCCCTGGTTGGTTTGGTTCAGTGGATAAAGCGTTGGCCTGTGGACTGAGTGGTTCTAGGTTTGATTCTGGTACAGGGCACATGCCCAGGTTTTGGGTTTGATCCCCAGTGGAGGGCATGCAGGAGGCAGGTGATCAGTGATTCTCTCTCATCAATGCTTGTCTCTCCCCTCTTCCTGAAATTAATAAAAATATACATTTTTTAACAGAGATGAAAATTGAACCCACTTATTTAGGCTGCAAAATCTGTGTGCGTTCTATATAGTCAAGTGGTAGTTAAAGAAATTATTAGTATCCTTTTTACTGCAATCTAAAGAAAAGCTATGAATATTAGGCAGATATCATGCTTTGCTTCAGTCCTTAAGTAAGATAAGAATGTAAGGCACTATTCTTGAACTTTAGTAAAATCTTTTGTTATTTTGGTTAAAAATCAAAGATTGGTGCAAGATTAGCCTCTTGAGAGCATATAATCTATGCAATTGCACAGGCTGTGAACTTAAAAGGGCCCCACACTTGGTTTCATGGATCCTGAAATCCTAAATAATTTTTGAACAAGTGCTCCAGAATCTCCTTTTTTACGGGGCCCCACAAATTATATAGCTGGTCCTATTTCAATGTTTTTGAGACAAATATAAATATTTTTTCAGTATGTTAAACTAAATATTAAAGGCGTATCCCTTCCACTCTCACTTCCCTTTCCTTCAAACACACCTCAAAAGGTATGGAATCATGATCTTAAAATAACTAAAGATCTCATTTATATGAAAGCAGTAGAATTTCCTGAATAAAACGTTAATATTAGTAGGTCCATCTGGTAGGCAGATGGAATATTTGCCTCCCTTTCCTCATCCTGGTTTAGTTCAGAATTGCCCCAGTTTCCCATGAACCAAGATACATGGATATGTATGTTTCCTTCTTCTGTGTAATTTCTGTATCTGCATTTTGCTCATTTTCATTCTCTGGTCCACTCCCCTTGGCCAGCTTGCTCCCCTCGCCCTCAGCAATTTCTGGACTATTTACTATTGAGACTCGTGCCAATTCTTTTGGCTTAAACTCGGTTGAGTCTCTACTGCAGTGGAAAAGAGGAACATTGAGATGAGGTGACACCTGACTGTGTTGTTTGGCTTCCCATTTATCAGAAAAGGCACAAAATGCATTTGAAGGATGGCCCATGATGAATAATATTCTGCAATATGAGCCTGATCCAGCCAAGAAACACAGACTGGGTCACTAAGTGCTAAAGAGATGAAGATGAAGTCTAGACAGTTCCTGTCTTCTGGCAGCTCCCCGTGTAAAGAGGAGATAGTTATGCACTTAGTGGTCATACATTGACAAATGCAATAATGTAAATGGGACACAAACAAATGAGAGCAGAACAGATAGTATGTGGGTTTCCTTTGAGGATGGGGAAGGGCAGTCTTTGCAGCAAATTCAAAAGACGAAGCCATGAAACTGCAGCATTCATTTGTAGAAATGAGTCATCTGCTGTGACGAGGCCTAGACCTGAGCGTATAGGTGGGGACAGATGTACCATGCAAAAGGTGGGGTGATATTTTGTTAAAAGGGATGAAACAATAATAGGTTTTAAGGAGCAAAGAGATTTAATAGAAATATATGTTTAACACAAATTATATATATGGAAGGCTGAATAATGGCTCCTCCCTTTCTCCCACAAAGACATCCATAGTCTAATATCTGGAATCTGGATATATTCATTCACTTAGGCAGTGGGGAATTAAGGTTGTAGATGGAATTAAAGTTACTAATCAGCTGATCTTGAGTCCAAAATAATCACAAGGGTCCTTATAAGTGGAAGAGAGAGGCAGAAGAGAAATAACCATGAAAAGAATTCAGCCAGACATTGCTTGCTTTGAAGATGGAGGAATGTGGCCATAAAGCAAGGAATGCAGGTGGCCTCTGGAAGCTGGAAAAGGGCAAGGAAATGGATTCTTTCCTTCAGCCTCCAGAAGCCCTGCTGACAACTTGATTTTAATGAGGCCAGTGAGTCCAATGTTATATTTCTGACCCCCAGAACTTTAACATAACAAATTTGTGGGACTTTTGCTTCTGGCTTAACATGGCAACCTGGGAAGATACTGAACTTACTTTTTCCCATAGACACACTTAATCGAGAGCAGAGATGGCGAACCTTTTGAGCTCAGCGTGTCAGCATTTTGAAAAACCCTAAATTAACTCTGGTGCCGTGTCACATATAGAAATTTTTTGATATTTGCAACCATAGTAAAACAAAGACTTATAATTTTGATATTTATTTATATGTTTAAATGCCACTTAAAAAATAAAAATCAACCAAAAAAATGAGTTTGCATGTCACCTCTGACACGCGTGTCATAGGTTCGCCATCACTGATCTAGAGCTACATATGGAATGATTTCCTCTAGGAAAAGCAAACTAAACACTGGCCAGCGTAAACCCTTCTCACTGGAAAACGAGAGGGAAACCACATGAAGCAGGCAGGAAAGGCTGAGACACAATTTCGCCATAAAGCCCACCCCCAGTGCAATGACTCAAAATTGTTAGAGAACTAAAAACCTGGAGCTTCTTCCTGAAGAGCAAAGAATTTGTACCCCACATTGAGCACCCCAACTTTTAAAACTAGCACCTGAGAGATAAGACTCCAAAACATATGGCTTTGAAACAAATGGTGCTTGTGCCCAAGAGACCCCATGGGCTTGGCCAACTGAGGAAAGGCCTTGAAGAGCTGCAAGCAGACCACCTCAGGGCTCAGCCCAGAAGTAGCCCTTTGTAAAACACTCAGCCTTTAGGTGGATGAAACTCATTTCATAAATTTAAAGTGTGAGTCTGAGGGGAAGAAGCCTGCTAGCATATTCTCTGGGGTTGAAGGCTGATGGGCACCAACTTCCTGCTTTCCCTTAGCCTTGTTAAAGATGGCAGGCACCATCTTCTCCTCCCCGCTTTCCTTACTTTTCTTCTACTTCCTTTTTTCTTTTCTTTTTCCTTGATTTCAGGCAATGCTGTGCTCAGAGAGCTTCTACCTCAGTTTTTATGACTGATGACTTGGTTTTGCAGCTGCTACCCAGGGAATACACCTTAATCTCCTGGCTCTGGAAGCTGGCAGGGTGGTGGGGCACTTGGGTTCCTAGGTCCATGAAACTATAAAAATTAAGACAATTCTTGAGAGACAACCACTTCCAGGACACTGAACACCATTGGTCTTTCTAAGAAAAAGACCTATTTGCTTGTCCAGGAGGTTTTGTCAGAGGGACAGGTTTCTGGTTTGGCAAACATATAGAAACTGATGGCAAAGATCTCAGGGAACAGAGACTATTGGACATACTCTTTTTGCCCTCTCTCTGCCTTGTTCCAGCTTGCTGGTATCTTGCATAAAGGAGCTTATACCCTTGTCTGGTGCCCTGATTTTCGTAGCTGTTACCAGCAGACCTTTATATTCCATGGCTCTGGTGACCAGCAAAGCTTATACTTTTGGGTCCAACAGGACTATAACCAATAGAGAAAAAGGTTTTAAATAGAAACCACATCCAGGACACAGCAAGAAACAACAGACACAAGAGTTTAATCTTTCTGTAAAAGAGGCTTATTAGCTAACTAGAGACCCAGTGCATGAAATTCGTGCACTGGGGTGGGGGTGGGGGTGCCCTCAGCCCAGCCTGCACCCTCTCCAATCTGAGACCCCTCAGGGGATGTCCTACTGCCAGTGTTTAATTAGAAGCCTGCTCCTTAGGCTGCATCTATGATGAACCTATATAATAAAGAGGTGATATGCAAATTGACCATCACGCCCTCACACAAGATGGCCACCCCTATGTAGTCAAATATGGCCACCAGGCCTGCAGGGGAGGGTAGTTAGGGACAACAAGGCCTGCAAGGGAGGGCAGTTGGGGGAAACCAGGCCTGCAGGGGAGGGAAGTTATTGGTGACCAGGCAGGCAGGGGAGGGTATTTGGGGGTGACCAGGCCAGCAGGGGAGGGCAGTTGAGAGCAATTGGCAGGGGAGCAGTTAGGCATCGATCAGGCTGGCAGGGGAGTGGTTAGGCGGTGATCAGGTTGACAGGCAGAAGCAGTTAGGGGCAATCAGGCAGGCATGCAGGCGAGTGGTTAGGATCCAGCAGTCCCAATTGTGAGAGGGATCGGGCCTAAACCGGCAGTTGGACATCCCTTGAGGGGTCCCAGATTGGAGAGGGTGCAGGATGGGTTGAGGGACAACCCCCCCCCATTGCATGAATTTTGTGCACTGGGCCTCTAGTTAAAAATAAAGCATGCTGCTTATTCAATCTCAAAGGTGTAAAAGATAACCAAAAGGTAGGGCAGAGTTGAACAGTAAGGTTCATCTCCTACACAAAGCAACCCTTCAAGAATGGGAGAGGTGGCTTTTTCCTCTTCTGTATAGAAACCAACACAAGGAGTAAAGCAAAATAAAGAAACAAAAAAATATATTCCAAACAACAACAGAGATAAACCTCAGAAAGAAAAAGTTTTACTGAAACAGAGATAAATAATTTACCTGAAAAAAAGTTTAGTAATAGTCATAAAGATGCTCTCCAAACTTGGGAGAAAAATGGATGAACACAATAAGAACTTCAAAAGAAGAAAGTACAGAGTGAAGCAAAGGTAGGTTTACAGTTGTTTATATGGAAACAATACAATAATTAATAAATAACAATATGAGAATAAACTGTGCTTTGTGTACTCACAATTGTAAACCTACTTTTGCCCAAACAGAAGTCACAGAACTGAAAAATACAACAACTGAATTGGAAATTGCAGGACAGAGGTTCAACAGCATACTAAATGAAACAGAAAAAAGAATCAGTGATTGCAAAGAAAGAGCAGAGAAACTCACCCAATCAGCACAACTAAAAAATTAAAAAGTAATAATAATGATAATAATAACTTAAGGATATTATGGGATACTTATGGGATAACATCAAGTGAACTGACATTCACATGATAGGAGTACCAGAATGAGAAGAGAGAGAGAAAGGGGCAGAACATTTATTTGAAGAAATCATGGCTGAAAACTTTGCTAACCTGAAGAAAGAAAGAGACATCCAGATCTGGGAAGCACAGAGAGTTCCAAAGAAGATAAACCCAAAGAGACTCAGAATACAAATTATTAGAATGAAATGTCAAAATTTAAATACAAGCCCTAGCTGGTTTGGTTCAGTGGATAGTGCTTTGGTCTGTGGTCTGAAGGGTCCCAGGTTTGATTCTGGTCAAGGGCACATGCCTGGGTTATCGGCTTGATCCCCAGTGGGGGTGGGGGGGGCATGCAGGAGGCAGCCAATCAATGATTCTCTCTCATCATTGATGTTTCTATCTTTCTCCCTCTCCCTTCATCTCTGAAATCAATAAAAATATATTTTAAGAAATTGAACACAAGAAGAGTATCTTAAACAAAGCAAGAAAAAAATCAATTTGTTACATATAAGGAGACACCCATAAGATTTTTAGCAGATTTTTCAGCAGAAGTTTTACAGATCAGAGATAGTAGCATGATATATTCAAAATGCTTAAAGGAAGCACTTCAAACCAATAATACTTTCCCCAGCAAAGTTATCATTCAGAATGGAAGAAGATAGTTTCCCAGAAATAACAAAAGCTAAAGGAGCTCATCACTAAAAGCAATTGTATAAGAAATGGTAGGACAACGTCTTTAAGCTGAAAAAATGGTGTTTATTATTAATAGGAAAACATGAAAGTCTAAATCTTACTGGTAAAGATAAACATATAATCAAAGCAGTGGATCAATTACTTCTAAAGCTAGTATGAAGTTTAAAAGACAAAATCAGTAAAAATAATCATAATTACAATAATTAGGTAAAGGAAACTTACGATAACAAGATGTAACATATGACATCAAAAAGATAAAATGTGGGGGTTGGGGAAGAATAAAAATGTAAGGGTTTAGAATGCATTCAAATAAGTTGTTATAAACTTTAAATAGAATGTTATATATAATTTGTTAAATATAAATATAATTTGTCATAGTAATCACAAAGCAAAAACCTATAGTACATATACAGAAGATAATAAGAAAGGAATCTAAACATACCACCTAAGAAAGTCTTCAAACCAATATTCCTGATAAACATAGAAGCACAAATTATCAACAAAATATTAGCAAAACCAAATACAATATATTTTAAAACTGTCATACAACATGAACAAGTAGGATTTATTCCAGGTATGCAAGAATGGTCCCACATCCACAAATCAATCAATGTGATGCACAAAATGAACAAAATAAAGAATAATTATATAATCATTTTAGTAGATGCATAAAAAATGGACATAATTCAACATTCATTTATGATTAAAAAAAACCACAACTTTTCATACTGTGAGTATAAAGTAAATGTAATCATAATGAAGGCTATAATGAAAAACTCACAGCTAACATCATATTTAATGATGAAAAGCTGAACCTTTTACTGTAAGATCAGAAACAAGATAAGATGTCCACTTTCATCATTTTTATTTAACAATAGAATTGGAGCTTCTAGCCACAGTACTTAGGCAAGAAAAAGAAATAAAAAAGCTTCCAACCCTAGCTGGTTTGGCTCAGTGGATAGAGCATCAGCTGGGTTTGATTCCCGTCAAGGGCACATGCCTGGGCTGTGGGCTCAATCCCCAATAGGAGGTGTGCAGGAGGGAGCCAATCAATGATTCTCTCTCATCATTGATGTTTCTACTTCTCTCTCTTCCTCTCCCTTCCCTCTGAAATCAATAATATATACATAAAAAAAGGCTACATATTGTATTTTAAAAAGCTTGCAAATTAAAAATAAATAATTATAACTATCTCTATTTGCAGAAAGAATGATGCTATGTATAGAAAATCCATAACACTCCACTAAGAAAACTTAGAAACTATAAATAAATTCAGTAAAGTTGCAGAATAGAAAATTAATATGCAGAAATTGGTTGCATCTCTATATAACAATAAACTATCAGAAAAGGAAATTAATAAAATAATCCTATTTATAATTGCATAAATAAAGTACCTAGAAATACATTTAAACAAGTAGGTGAAAATCTATACACTAAAAACTATGTCATTGAAGAAAACACAAATAAATGAAAACATAGTCTATGTTCATTGACTGGAAGAATTAATAGTGTTAAGATGTCCATAGTACACAAAACAATCTACGGATTCAATGGCAAAATTCCAATGGCAATTTTCACAGCATTAAAACAAACAAATCTAAAATGTGTATGGAACCACAAATGATTCCTAAATAGCCAAACAATCTTCAGGAAGATCAAAGCTGGAGGCATTATGCTTTCTGATTTCAAACTATATTACTATAGTAATATATAAAAGCTATAGTAATTAAAATGGTATGGTATTGGTATAAAAATAGACACATGGATGATTGGAACAGAATAAAGAGCTTATAAAGAAATCTATGATTATATGGTCCCTTAATTTACAACAAAGGAGCCAAGAATATATAATGGGGAAAGGACAGTCCTTTAAATAAATGATTGTTGGGAAAACTGGACAGTCACATGCAAAATAATGAAACTTTATCACTATCTTACACCATACACAAATATTAACTCAAAGTGAATTAAAAATTTCTGGGAATATATCTTAAGAAACCCAAAACACTATTTTGAAAGAATATATGCATCCCTATACATAACAGTTCATTGCACTGTTATTTACAATAGCTAAGATCTGGAAACAGCCCATGTGCCCATTAGTAGATGAGTAGATAAAAAAGTTGTGGTACATTTACACATGGAATATTATGTGGCTATAAAAAGAAGGAAATCTTACCTTTTGTGACAGTGTGGATGGACCAGAAGATTATTATGCTAAATGAAATAAACCAATCAGAGAAAAAAAATACCATATGATCTCACTTATATATGGAATCTGATTAATAAAATAAACTGATTTAAAAAATCAGGTATGGATACATGGAACAAACTGACAGAGGAAGGGAGTTTGGGCGACTGGATGCAAGAGGAGAAGGGATTAACCAAAAAACATACATAACACATAGGCAGAGACAATAGTGTGGTGACAGGCAGAGGGAAAATGGGATGGGGAGAGGTGGAGGTAGGCAAAGGGGGGGGGGGGGCGGCGGTGAAGAGTGGTTGGAAAAAGACTTTGCCTGAGGTGGTGAGTGCATGATGCAGTGTGCAGATGATATTTTATTGAGTTGTACAGCTGAAACCTGTATGGTTTTATAAAGCAATGTCATCCAAATCAATTCAACAAAAAATATGTATATATACTTTAGTGTAAGATGTAAAACCATAAAACTCATAGAAGAAAACGCAGGTAGCAAACTCCTTGACATCAGTCTTGCTGATAATTTTTTGGATTCGACACCAAAAGAAGAATCAACAAAATTAAAAATTATTAAGTAGGATTACATCAAACTAAAAAGCTTCTGCACAACAAAACAACAACAACAAAAAACATAAAGACAATGAAAAAGCAACTTACTGAATGGAAGAAAGTATTTGTAAATCATATATCTGATAAAGGGTTAATATCCAAAATATATAAAGAACTCATACAACTCAATATAAAAATACAAACAAACCAGATAATCCAATCAAAAACTGGGCAGATGATCTGAATAGACAGTTTTTCAAGAAGACATGCAGAAGGCCAACAGAAACATGAAAAGATGCTCAGCATCACACATCATCAGGGAAATGCAAATCGAAACCATAAAGAGATATCACCTCACACCTGTTAAACTATTATAAAAAAGACAAATAATATAATAAATGTTGACAGGGATGTGAAGAAATGTAATGGTCATGCACTGTCTTGGGAATATAAATTGGTGTAGCCACTATGAAAAACAGAATGGAGTTTCCTAAAATAATTAAAAATAGCACTACCATATGATTCAGCAATTTCACTTCTGGTCATTTATCTGAAGAAAATAAAAACCGTAACTTGAAAAAGTATATGTACCCCCATGTCCATTGAGTCATTGTTTACAAAAACCAAGTGACAGAACTAACTTAGTCATATTAATCAGGCATAAAAATTATGTCTTGACATTTGCAACAACATGAATGGACCTCATATGTCATTATGCTAAGTGAAATAAGTCAGAAAGAGAAAGACAAATATCATATGATCTCACTTATACATGGAATCTAAAATAGAAAAACCTAACAAAACCCCAAAACAAACAAAAAAGGCTGATAAGTTCTGAGAACAGATGGTGCTTGCCAGAGGTAGGTAGAGGTGGGGATGGGCAAAATTGGTGATGGAAGTCAAGAGTCATAAACTTCCAGTTATAAAATAAAGTGTCTTAAGGATGTAATGTACAGCATGGTGACTACATTTAATAATATTGTATTGTAGATTTGAGTGTTGTAAGAGAGTAAATCTTAAAAGTTGTCATCACAAGAAAAAATATTAAAAATGGTGTATGGTGATAGATATTAATTAGACTTCTTGAGGTGATCACTTCACAACATATAGAAATATCAAACCGTTATGCTATACACCTGAAACTTAGTGCTGTATGTCAATTATACCTGAACAAAAAAATAAAGTTGTGTCATTTTAAGGTAAGCAATTCTTCAAATTAAAGTTGTATAAGATAATAAATTTGAGCTATGGTGTTTCAGCAGCCATAGGAAACTGGTACAATATTGTACATTTATAAGGGTAATATGCTAATTAATCTGGACATCTTCTGGACATCATTCTGGACGTCCTTCCTGATGAAGCCAGGGCTGGAGGCAAGCCAGCCTGGGTCCCGAGTGCCTGCGGGCAGCCAGAGGAGGGAAGCTCGGGTCCTGGAGGGAAGCCGGTGCCGGCAGCCGGGGGAAGGAAGGCCTACTCTTGTGTGAATTTTCATGCATCAGGCCTCTAGTTAAATTCATAATAATAAAAGAAATCATTGAAAGTCAACTTTAAAATATGATTTAACAAACAGTAAACATATTCTACCATCTCTATACCTTCTCCTAATTTTCATAGGTCTTGGCATACATTTCTCGGTGCTCCTTACTTACGCCTGCTGCCTTCTACTGATTCCAGATTACTTAGATTTGTAATCACGACCTTCTGCTTCCAGCTACATTCAGAACAGAAGCATAAATACCAATGCGTATTACAACCTAGCCTCAAGCTAATACAAAGGAGAGGTTGTTACGGAGTTTTTGGGCACATCACCACTGTCTTTCTCTTGGACAGGAAACACTAATGTTGCTTACATTGTTCTGTGCCTCATTTTGTATTTTAATTTGTATCAAATTTAAAATAATTTGGATATGGCAAAAAAAATTTTAAAGGTCAGAAAAGCCCTGTACCTGAGATGCTTGACACACTGCCAAATCCGTAATTACAGATTTTGTTTATGATGTTCCTTTGACATAAGGTAACACAGCTGTATAAAAACTCATTTACTTTAGAATGACAATTCTGTTTAGATTAATTGGCTAGGGAGATTAATATTTACTTTACTTCTTTATCACTGTTGAAATGTGAACTATATAGTATAAAATCCATTAAATACTAAGTCATACTTTGCAAAATGCAATATGTTGACTTACTTCTAACATGCAGCTCATATGGTTGCAAATGGCAGGAAATCTTTGCATCTTTTAAAGGGCAAATGATTTTATTTGAGCATCAAGAACATAACTAGTGGGAATTGAGTTTGGAATCATTTATCCTTGCAGTGCAATGACCAAAACTCTTCCACTCCTGAAAGCTGACCACTTCCAGAGAATTTGCTAGTTCTCTAAGGTTGCCTGATCTGGAGAAGGCTACCAGTACCTGTTTCCCCACCAGAGTGAAAAGGAGAGCAATGTGTTCCCATGTGCCCACATCAGTTCCTCATTGTGAATTAGGTGCCCCAGATCAGAAAGGTTTGTTCTATAGGAAAACCTTGAACTAATTGCTTTTGGTTCTTAGCAATAGTCCCTCAAAGCCAAGCTTAAGGGAGATCTCTAAGGTGCCTGCCACCTGTCCAGGTCTTTGGAAAATCAAATGTTCTTTGACTGAATTAGACACCATCAACTAGTCACTTTCACTCCACTGTTATACCTTTCACTTTTATCAAATGCAACTACAAAAAGGGCTATATAATGCTATTGCCCACTATAGTGCACATTGTCCTCTATAAAATGTTTCAGGTGATAAGTCTCTCTCAGAATTTAGGACCAGGAAATTTTCTTGAGAAACTTGCTTTCTTTTTTGAATAATGAGAATGATGTATTTTCTATATTTTCTTCTGCATGCCTTATCACACTGCTGTCACTCATCACTTGACTATCAGGATGCTGAGAATCAGAAGAGATGCTCATTCACACAATTCAACATATAGATCCGTAGTTGGATATTTGCATGTATCCTTTACTTTTTTATCCTTGTCTCCAGTTTAACAAAAGGAAGATGATCCATAAATTAGTGCATTAATATTTTTTATTTGGGAAGTTACTTAAGGCTAAGTAAGATGGAGAAGTTAAAATCTTTGGAATGACATTATAAGTTGTAGATAAAGAAGGCTATATACACAATATCAACATCAGAGTATTCTGTAAAAAACAACAACAACAAAACACTTAATTTTTGGTATGGTGGCAGGAGTTAAACTAATAAAACTTAGTTAAATGTAACCATTAACTCATCCAACAATATTTATCAGGGCTCTACTATATGTACGACACATTTCTTGCCCTTAAGGAATTTTCTGTCATGAGTGTGAACAGGTAATTTAACTGTATAACATTGCAATTTTAGAATAAATAGAGCAAGCCCTTGTGATTTGAATGTAGGGTGGGCTTGAAGAGGAAGAAAGGTTAAAATAAAGACCCAAAGGAAGACAACAAAGGAAGGTGTTCAGAGGAAGAGGGAAGGGAAGAAGGGTTCAAGATAAAGACAAAGAATTGTCAAGGACACCATAACCCGGGAGAACGCAAACCTGTTAAACAATGGGTTAGGCAGCACCTCCCAGAGACATTGAGGTTAATCTACCC
This sequence comes from Myotis daubentonii, assembly GCF_963259705.1. Classification (NCBI taxonomy): domain Eukaryota; kingdom Metazoa; phylum Chordata; class Mammalia; order Chiroptera; family Vespertilionidae; genus Myotis; species Myotis daubentonii. Next base: position 158,431,441 of record NC_081842.1, read on the forward strand.
TTTAGGAGCCATGGCTACACACCTAGTGTTAATAGTAATTACCTGATTAATGGTGACTGCATTATTCAGACAGTAAAAATGCACTCACCTTTAATCTACAGTGGTTACAAAACATAGAGTATGTTCAGTGGTTATAGAACATACTCTAGTCCCAATGATGTGTGTTTGCGTGTATGTATATATCTACAACTATGACTTAAAAATAGTGACCTATGGAGGACAGAATCTTATTTCTGTTTCACACAAAGCCCTGGACACCAGCAGCCCAGGGCTGCTGTGGCATCCCAGTGCCAGGGACCTATGCTGTCCGTGGCCTCCATTCTCCATATTCAATCATGGTAGGATGGCGGGCTGGTCCAGCATCTGAAAGAAACAAAGAGACACTTTTTGTTTTAAAAGGTTGCTATGGTTTGAGGCTGAAAATTAGTCATTATTCAAGGTCACCAGGAGACTTAATAAAAAAAAAGTTCATATTCAAAAAGGGGACAACAGATTCTAACAGATCACGCGCAGTTTTTGACACATTCTCTATCAGCTGTTTGAGAAGTAGTACAGAGATATCTTGCAAGAGCAAACTGAAGACTTAATTTACTTGGAACATAAATGATTAATGTTAAAAGGTGTGGATGGCTATTAACCATCCATATAATCACCTTATTTTCCAAGGTATTTTTCAAGTGTACAGTTTCCTTCATATCCATATATAATATCTATGGAAATCTGTGGAAATAAATAGCTCATGTTCTCTTTAGATGGAATGACATGTCTCAAAAGTATTGTGACAATTACCCAAGGAACCCAGTTAATTTTTTAATAGTTTGGCTTTTATAGTTTTAATAAAAATATGTTTTGGACCTAAATTACTGAATAATTGTGTATGTATTTATTTCTTTTTAAAGTGGGACTATCACAATACAACAAAATCTATGTATGATTAAGGGAAACAGAAACCCAGTGATTACATACGGTGGTATTGTTTGTAAGAGCCAAATAAAAAAAGGAGCCATTTTTAAATTTTCTATGCAGATTTGATTAAAAGGCAAATTTTTACTGTTGCTTCTGGTAAAGCAAATTTCTTATCTCTTTGCCTCCAAATTTTTACTCATCTTGGTCATTTTTCTATGAAAGAATATAATTCTCTTTTTATAGCAGAAGCCCATGGTGGGAAGGGGTGAGTAGTATATAAAAAGGGTGTTTCACTCCCGGAGCCTTTTCTCTTCAACAACCTGAATGTCCAACCATAGATTTTATCTTTTAAAAACTTGCATATGTGCCCTACCCAGTTTGGATCAATGCATAGAGGGTCGGCCTGCAGACCAAAGGGTCCTGGGTTTGATTCCAGTCAAGGGCACATACCTTGTTTGCAGGCTCCTCCCCAACCCAGGCCCTGGTCAGGGCTCCTGCAGGAGGCAACCAATTGATTTGTTTCTCTCACATCAATGTTTCTCTCTGTCTTTCCCTCTCTTTTCCACTCTCCCTAAAAATCAATGGAAAAATATTCTTGGTGAGGATTAACAACAAAAACATAAAAACTTATAAATGCGAAAGTAAGCAATTAGATTATATTAAACCAAAAAGCTTCTGCACAACAATAGAAATCATCAATGAAAATGAAAAGGCAAACTATTGAATGGGAGAAAATATTTATAAACCATATACCTGGTAAGTAATTATCCAAAATATATATATAAAAAAAACTCATACAACTCAATAGCAAAAAAATATGATTAAAAATGAGCAGAGGATCTGAATAGATATTTTTTAAAAATGCAGATGACCAACAGTCATATGAAAAGATACTCAGCATCACTAATCATCCGGAAAATGCGAATAAAAATCACAGTGAGATAGTACCTTACACCTGTTAGAATGGCTATTATCAAAAAGACAAAAAGAAACAAATGCTGCTGAGAATGTGAGAAAAAGGTAACCCTTGTGCACTGTTGGTGGGAATTTAAATTGGTGCTGCCAGTGTGGAAATCAGTGTGGAGGTTCCTAAGAAAATTAAAATAGAACTGCAACATGATTCAGCAGTTGCTCTTCTGGAATCTAGCCAAAAAAGATAAAACATTAATTTAAAAATATATATCTTGGCTGGTGGGGCTCACTTGGTTGAGCATTGTCCCATGCACTAAGGGGTCACTGGTTTGATTCACAGTCAGGGCATAAATGCCCAGGTTGTGGACTCAATCTGCAGCAGGGGGCATGTGGGAGGCAGCCAATTGATGCTTCTCTCATAGATGTTTCTATCTCTCTCTACCTCTCCTTCCCTTTTTCTCTCTAAAATCAATAAAAATATATTTAAAAAATAAAATAAACTTGCATGCAGATATGCATATAACCCATGGACACAGACAGTAAGGTGGTGGAGGCCTGGGGGATGGGGGGTGTCGGGGGCAGGCTATAAGGGGTCAAAGGGAGAAATTACATATTTTTTTCAATAATAAAGTTAAAAATACATTTTTTATAAAAAAATTCAAAATTTAACTTAAATGCATTTAGTGATTCTCTCAGATCATCTTTAACATTGAAATCTGTACATGCAGCAATCATGCTATTCATAACGTTCTCCTGAACATGCCATTAAAAGGAAAACTACCCACCCTGGAGCATTGCTAGAAACATATTGTCATCTGGGAAAACAATAATGCATAAAAATCAGCTTAGGGCAAAGTGCAAGTCTACTGAAATACACCATTTGATGCTCACAAAGCTAAGATGGAATTTTTAATATATTCTGATATCCTCTCATCAATATTTGGACACAACAATTTGTGGTGATGTCTTTATTGCTAAGAGATAAACCTGGGTAATTATTCAATCTAACACTTGACTATATTTCAGTAGACAAATTCTTTGAACAATTCTATCAATTCTCTACTTTGCTTTGATAAGTATAAAGCACATAATGTAGGAAGCACAAAATAAACTTGGCAATTATTCTGTGCATTAGGGGTATGTAGTTAGTCAAACCATGAAATTAAAAGACAATATAGTCACTTTTGGACCTAAATGATTTGTATTGGTTTTCCTATCAGTTAAATGCACCATAAAATGGCCAGTTTTTCACATTACTTCAGGTTCTATAAACCTGGATAAAGGGAAATTTTAAACAGAAAGTGGTGGAAATAATATTTGAAAGGTCACAGGGGACATGGCATGAATGGTTTAAAAATTATTACCTTCTGGATTTTTCTCAAATTAGAAATCAGGACTTGGTAGTCTACTAGTATTTGTATTAGAAGGTGGGGAAACTTATATTACAAGTTTCATAACCAGTAGAATGTTCTAATGATAAACTGACCTGCCTGAGGACACATAATGCCTTATTTTGTGATTCATTAGAGCTATAAGACAATGGTCAGCAAAGTACTGTAAACCTCATGCCACAAATCCAGCTCTACACCTAGATGTGTCAATAAAGTTTTGTCAAAACACAGCCCTGCCTCCTTGTTATGTATTGTCTATGGTCACTTGCATGCTACAATGGCAGAGTTGAGTAGTTGCAACAGACACCCGGTGGACCACAAAGCCAAAATTAGTTGCAATCTGGTCCTTTCCAGACTAAATTCACTGGGCCCTGCTATCCCAGCTGTACTATTGTCATTTTGAACACATCCTGCCATGGATGAGTAACAGTTTCTGATAATTAATCATATATTTTGTTTGAGATCACCATGCCCTCTGAGTGTGCTTGAATCCAACATTGGAAAATGTTTCTAAGTAAGGGAGTAGAGCTCTAGCTGGTTTTATTAGACCTGTTAAACAAATAGGAAGCAGATTTCTCATGGGCAATCAGTTTGCCATCTTCTGTGAGCATGAAGTTCATTTCATCATTTTAGGGAGGAAAATGCGATCTTAAGCATGGGAAAAAGTTTTAAAATATATTCTGTAATATGACCTACCTTCCCACTGTTTGTTTCAACTCAATAATAAAATATAACTCCCAAATGTGAAGAACTTTCCTGGGCTGTGAAATTGATAAGATCCAGACTCTTCATCTGGACAATTTTCTCAAGCCTCTTCCCTCCCAATTCTTACCTCCACTTGGCTTCTGCAAATTTTAAAGGAAAGAATGTTCCTTTAAATATAGGCACTGATATTTGCATATGTGCTCATTTTTTTGTAAAACAAAGTTCACACGTTTATTTAACAAAAAGTTACAATAAACCTAATAGCAGCATATAGCAAATAAAAGGCAGCCTGTTAGGCTGATTCACAGACCCTTCTAGGTAAAAAACAACATCTAATTTTTCCAGAATGGGTACACCATAGTAATGATGTCACATGTAAAATTAATTTTAAAGGAACAAAATTATTTGCTGTTGTGAACTATTGCACTCTCTTCGTGGTTCTGCATACTCTGTTGACTTATTTCTCCATTCAGTAGAGGATCACGTCCCATTATTTTATTTTTCTGTACCATTCCCAGAGGCAATTGCTCATCATTTCACAACAGTGTGATTGCTCCCTGGGTGTTCCTCTTCCTTCCTGGGCTACTATCAGAGACAGAGAAGGATTGATCAGATTGTCAAACCTCAGAGGGAAGGTAGGGGAGTGGGGGGGTAAGGGGGAGAGATCAACCAAAGGACTTATATGCATGCATATAAGCCTAACCAATGGACACAGACAACAGGGGTGTGAGGGCATGAGTGAAGGTGGCTGGGGGGGGCGTGGTAATGGGGGGATGAGGACACATATGTAGTACTTTAATCAATAAAGAAATTTTTAAAAAAAATCTTAGTGGTACCCCAACAGTTATTTTGTTGTGTGATTCAATCTTAACTTAGATCTCTTAGCATGCTCCATATTAAACTAAGTGTAAACTAGTTTTGCTAAAAGATTAACAGCAACCTTAATGAAGTAAAAAAAAAAATGGGGATATTAAGCAAGATGGGACAAGAAATCCATACTGTGACGCATCCTCCTCAATCCTAAATGGACTAGAAATAAAACACAGAAAACAAGGCTGAAGCCACATGCCTCCTTATATTTAGACCAGAGTAATACAGTGGCACTGGGAATTTGGCATGTGCTTAATACTGAGAACCAATGCCCAATTGGGGATGGGAACTTGAAGCTGAAAGTTACGGACTAGAATGTGGCCCAGCACTCAGCTGGAAAGGACTCTATGGGACCTGGGAAACCTAAGGACAAGAAGGAATTGAGCTAAGCCACCTACCTGCTGGCCCAGTGACTGCATGTGTGGTATTTACAATTTTAGATTCTGTAAAAAATGTTTATTTAATATCTTTAAAAAATGAGGTTATTCTTTAAAGAAGCAGATGTACAATGTTTAGTTTCTAGCAGTAGAAGAAAACCACCGGGGTTAATAGAGATAACCTCATCAACCCCAAGAAGACACAGGAAAGGATAGGAGGAGGAGACAGAGTTGAAGAAGAGGAGAAAGAAGAAAAGGAAATGAAAAGGCTAGCAGACTGAAAGCACAAAATAGTAATTATAGAAATACAAATATTCAACTAAAAATAATGTAAACAATTAAACCTTCTTATAAAGACCAAAAATATTTCATTGTTTTTTTTTAAAAAAGAATCTAGTTGTATGCTATATACTCGATTCACACCTAAAAGGACCCTCCTCCACAAAAGAGCAACAATAAAGGAATGAAAATAAAAACACCTGTCAAACACTATGGAAAAAGTAAGTTGCTTAAATATTACTTTCAAGTAAATTATAATTAAGAGAGACATTGCATAATAATTAAAGGAACCACATACTAGAATATCTAAAAATTGCAATGTGTCCTAATCATATTAGCTGAATTTTCTTAAGCAAAAACGGAGAAAATTACAAAAAGAATTTACTAAATTCACAATCTGTTTGTGGTTTTTAACATGTAATATTAGGAACAGTGGAACAAGTCAATAAATATAGGATAATTTTGAACAAATTAATAAATTCACGATATATATGTATACATATGTATATGTGTGTGTGTGTGTATATATACATATATATTTATATATATAGTATATATATATACATATATATATGTATATGTATATGTGTGTGTGTATATATATATATATATATATATATATATATATATATATATATATACTAGAGGCCCGGTGCCCTCTCACAGTCTGGGACGCCTCTGGGAATGACCACCTGCTGGCTTAGGCTTGCTCCCCAGGAGATTGGGCTTAAGCTGGCAGTCAGACATCCCTCTGGCAGCCCGGGAGCCCTCCGGGGATGTCCACTTGCCATCAGGGAGCAGGCCTAAACTTCAGTTGGACATCCTTAGTGCTGCTGAGGAGGCGAGAGAGGCTCCCACCAACACCACTGTAGTGGCAGCCGTCAGCCTGGATTGTGGCAGAGCAGAGCTGCCCTGTGGGAATGCACTGACCACCAGGGGGCAGCTCCTGCATTGAGCATCTGGCCCCTGGTGGTCAGTGTGTGTCATAGTGACCAGTCGTTCTGCTGTTAGGGGCAATTTGCACATTATCCTTTTATTATATAGGATAGAGGCCTGGTGCTTGGGTGGAGGTTGGCTGGTTTTCCCTGAAGGGAGTCCCGGATCAGGGTGGGGGTCCCACTGGGGTGCCTGGCCAGCCTAGGTGTGGGCCTGATGGCTGTTTTCAGGCTGGCCACACCCCCTTTAGGGTGGGGGATCCCCACTGGGGTGCCTGGCCAGTCTGGGTGAGGGACTGAGGTCCATTTTCAGGCTGACCCAGCCCCCTCCCTGGCAACGGAAGCTCCCAGCCTATCTTTTTTTTCTTTTTTCTTTTATTCTGGGATTTATTTACCTTCTATAATTGAAACTTTGTAGCCTGGTTGGAGCTCAGAGCCACTCGGGAGGGAAGCTTTGCTTCCTCCATCACCAGGGGCAACCCAAGGCTCCAGCTCCGTGGCCACGGCCCCCTGAAAGCAGGTATCTGGGGTTTATTTATCTTCTATAATTGAAACTTTGTTGCTTTGAGTGGAGCTCAGAGCCTGCAGCGGCAGGCAGAAAGCTTTGCTTCCTCCATCACTGGGGCAACCAAGCCTCCTGCTTGCTACAGCTTCGTGGCTGCTGGACGCCATCTTGGTTGGGTTAATTTGCATATAGTCGCTCTGATTGGCTGGTGGGCATGGCTTAAGGTGTAACAAAGGTATGGTCAATTTGCATATTTGTCTTTTATTAGTGTAGATATGTACACATTGTAATACTTCTCTGCCATAATAAAGATTAAATATTGCCACCTTTGACAACATGGATGGATCTTGAGGAATTATATTGAGTAATGTAAATCAGGTGGAGAAAGACAAATACTGTAATGATCTCATGTATAATGTAAAACTTGAAAAGTCAGACTAATAGAAACAGATATACATAGATGGTGGTTGCCAGAACTAGGTGGAGGGGGAAGGGGTGTGTGAATAAAGGAAACGGGTATAGGTGTTCAATGGGTACAAATTTTTAGTTATAAGATGTGTAAGTTTTGGGGATCCAATCCTATATAATAAAAGCCTAATATGCTAAGTGTCCGGTTGTCTGGTCGGCTGTTCAACCAATCAAAGCATAATATGCTAATGATATGCTAAGGCCACTCAACCGCTCACTATGACGTGCACTGACCACCAGGGGGCAGATGCTCCAATCAGTAGGTTAGCTTGCTGCTGGGATCCAGCTGTTATTACCATCCCTTAGGATTGAGTGAGACAGACTGGACACTCCCTGGAGCCCTTCAATGGTCCCTCCCCAGCTGGCCAACCTCCCGCATCCCTCCCTGGCCCCAATCATGCACCAGTGGGGTCCCTCAGCCTGGCCTGTGCCCTCTCGTAATCTGGGACCCTCAGGAGTTGTTAGAGAGATGGTTTTGGCCCAATTCTGCAGGCCAGGCCGAGGGACCCTACTGGTGCACGAATTTGTGCACCAAGCCTCTAGTGTACTATATAATGACTATAGGTAACAATACTGTATTATATACTTGGATTTTTCTATAAAAGCATATTTAAAAAATTGTCACCATAAAAAATGTCAAAGAAAAAAAATATATGGATGTATTAACTAGCATTATTGTGGTGGTCATTTTGCAATATATAGAGATATCAAATCATCACATGCACCTTAAATTTACAAAATGTTACATTTCAATTATATCTCAATAAATATGAGGGAGGGTGCCGGGAGCCGGTCCATCCTTGCTGTTTCAAGGGACCTGGCATATATGGCATACGGTTCTTAATATGTTTGCTCACCTTCTTGGCGCTGTGTTTTAACCAAGGTCACCTCTCCGAGAAAGGTTGAATCCCCAGGTAGGAATTTTTCCCTGAAGTCAGGGAGGGGATGAAACTCCTCAACTAAGTGCCAGGCGGGTAATTAATCCCTTTAACTATGAACAATCATGCTTAAACTACATAATCTTTTCTCCCTGGAATGGAGATAAGAAACGCCCTAACCTTTGTAATAGAGATTGATAGGATTGAATCAACTAGTGTAAATACAGTTGTAACAAGACAGAAACACTCAGAATTTAGAACACAGAGCTTAGGAGACAGGGCTTGGAAGACAGGACCAAGAGAGACAGAGCCTAGGTACAGAACCTACACAGAACGTTCTCTAGGGACAGAAGAACTTCGCTGGCGAGAGCATGCCGGAGGATCCTAGACAGGGACTGGCCTCAGAGCCTGGAGGTGGAGCCTGGCGAGAGAGCATGGCAGGGGATCCTGGACTGAACCTGACTGCAGAGATTGGCAGGAGAGCCTGACTAGAACCTGGTGACTGGACCGGCCTGGAGAACCTGGACAGAACCTGGCTGGAGATCCTAAGCAGACCCTCTCTGGAGATCGAGACCAGAACTTGGCTGGAGATCCTGGTTGGGCTGCTGATCAGCTGAACGCTGTCTCCGTGTCATTCCTTCTTCACCGACTCCGTCCACACCTTTGGGGACCCCTGGACCTGCTGGGGCTGGACCCCGGCAGGAGGGAGAGAAAGAATAAGAGAAAAGTTGATTATCCTGACCTAGAAAAAAGGTAAAACAGGTAAGCTTCCATTAAAGTTGATTCTATCTGTTCAGAGCAACCAGAACAAATACCTAAGATATAGATCTATATACCATCTATGTCTAAATCCATGTCTATCTCTATCTCTATCTCTATCTCTATCTCTATCTCTATCTCTATCTCTACCTCTATCTCTATCTCATCTCTATCTATCTCTATATCTCTACCTACACCTACACCTACATCTATATATATCTATTTTTATATCTAATCATATATATGTCTATATCTACCTATATCTGTATCTGTATCTGTATCCAAACCTGTATCTACTAGGTGTAGCAGTTAATGTGGATATTTTTCAATAGATGAAGTTATACATATGTATATATATATGCGATTTGATATGTATGCTATTTTATTGTATTGACAAGTTTCAAAACTTCATATGTCAAATTTTCTGAAGGTGTTAACATTATAGATACTTTTATGCTTAAAAATGTCAAAATTTGTGCCAAAAAAGGAGCATTTGCCCGAAGTTTTAATTAATTACTTTATTTTGAAGAAAAGTGCTGCTGAATACTTCAGGAAACTTATGGTGAACATGCTCCATCTTAGGATAGTACTTGTGAACACTGGTTTAAATGTTTTAAAAGTGATGTTTTTGATGTGAAAGACAAAGAACATCCAGGTCAACTGAAAAAGTTTGAAGACCAACACTTATAAGCATGATTGGATGAAGATGCATGTCAACCTCAAAAACAACTTTCAGAAAGATTAAACGTTGCTCAGCAAACACTTTTCGATCATTTACAAGCAATGGGAAAGACTTTAAAGGAAGGAAAATGAGTGCCACATCAACTGAACGAAAGACAAATGGAAAACCGAAAAGTCATCAGTAAAATGTTTCTTCAATGGCATGAAAGAAAGTCTTTTTTGCATGGAATTGTGATTGGCGATGAAAAGTGGATTTATTTTGAGAATCCCAAATGCACAAAATCATGGGTTGATCCCAGGTCAACCATCAACATCGACTGCAAGGCCAAATCGCTTCAAAAAGAAGACAATGCTCTGCGTTTGGTGGGATTAGGAAGGTGTGGTGTATTATGAGCTTCTAAAACCAGGTGAAACTATTAATACTGATTGCTATCAACAACAAATAATCAACTTGAACCATGCTTTGATCGTGAAATGACCATAATGTGCCAGAAGATACGGCAAAGTAATTTTGCTTCATGATGTTGCACTATCACACAGTTAAAGACACATTAAAAAGTCTTGCCTGGGAAGTATTAACCCACCTGCTGTATTCACCAGACCTTGCTCCTTCAAATTACCACTTGTTCTGATTGATAGCACAGGCACTTTCTGAGCTGCACTTCAAAACATATGAAGAAGTGGAAAATTGTGTCTCTGAATGGTTTGCCTCAAAACCAGAAAAGTTATATTGGGACAGGACGGTATCCACAAATTACTTGAAAGATGGGGAAAATGTGTAGCTAGCAATAGACATTACTTTGAATAAAGCACTTTTAACGTTTCTCTTGAAATTATAGTGTTTTCTTTGATTACAAAATCTGGCATTATTAACCAGTACACCTAGTATATCTATCTGTATCTCTCTATTTCTATCTCTATCTCTCTCTCTATCTCTCTCTCTCTCTCTCTCTCTCTCCCTCTCTCTCTCTCTCTCTCCTCTATCTCTATCTCTATCTCTATCTCTATCTCTACCTATCCTATATAATAAAAGGTTAATATGCAAATCAACCAAACAGCAGAATGACCGGTCGCTATGATGTGCACTGACCACCAGGGGGCAGATGCTCAACACAGGAGTTGCCCCACCACACAGGCCCCAAGCCATCCAAACTGGGTGCCAGCAGGGTCCCCTCCCCCACATTGCCCTGCCGGTCACTCCACAGATGGGCCTTGATCGCCAGCCAGGCCTAGGGATTCTACCCATGCATGAATTTTGTGCACTGGGCCTCTAGTATATCTATATGAGGACTATACTTTGCATTTTAGAATGTTTAGCAGAATCATTGATCTCAACCCTCTAGATGCCAGTGGCATCCCCTTCTTCCCAAGAGGAGAAAAACTTTTCTTCAGACATAACGAAGTGTTCCCTGGGAGAGAAAATAATACCCGATGAGAAACACTGTCATCTATATTATTTATAGTTACAGATGTGTAAACTGTATCTTTATCTTTTATTGTCCCAGTAAAAGATCTTAGAGATAAGAAACCAGAGTTTTCACATAGTATTTGATTAGTGATTTACCCCACCTATGATGAAGATTTTTTTGTTGTTGTTGTTAAATGTAGATAGTAATTTCTGCCTTATCTTCTGTGTGGTTTGTTTAGGTGCTAAAAGGATATAGTAGATATGAAAATCTTTTAAAAATCTGTGCTAACAAGACAAAGATAAAATAATAGTAGATGATAATAAAATAATTTATTGCTGTAGTTATTGAACTAACACAGAAATTAATGTTATGTGTACATTAATATGGTTTATTAAAGATAAGAAGTAAAGTCAAGAGATGATATAGAATAGTAATATGCTACTTGGTGATAGATATAACTGGAAAAAATCACTTATTTCATAATTTCAAAGTTTCCATTCTTAATTGCTAACATGAGAATAATAGTAACCCAGATCTAGAAGAATTGTGGGAAGAGATAAGTCCATTGTCATAAGTGGCTAAAAATACTGGCCCGTAAGAGGTATGTGAAGAAATATTTGTAGACTCCAAATCCATGCCCCTTTCTTATGATATTCTGGAGCATATTCTTCTGAAGCCTGACTTTTTCTGTAGTCCTTTTGATTAAATATTGTGGGCTTTCTCTATTCCATTTTCTTCAACACGTAGCAATCTAACACACTACTCATTTCCCTGTTTGTGGCCCTAAGTTTCTACCCTCTATCAGTAATATCTTCTACACCCTTGTCATCCACAAGGATACATTTCTCCTATTTGCAAATTTTGGAGAGGCTTCTCAAGGACACCACACTTAGAAATAGCATCATCTCTAGTAATCAACCAAATTAGCTTTTGTAAATAGCTAGTACATACCATGTATTAAAATATTAATAATTCACACCCAAATATGTCTCTCTCTGAAGAAACATATTCCTGCAGTGGCTACTAACAGTTAAACCTATTATGTTTATACTATAAATCTTTTGTTTTAAAAGTCAATGTCTCAGCTGTGAAAATTCTCCTTGTGGTTAAACTTGGCAGAAAGGTTGACACTCCAGAGTGATATGTTCCTCTCCTCAAGTTTAGAGGAGCCATTAGTTTATTTTTAAGATGCTAACAGGAAGACAAGAAGAGGGAGTGGCAGCCGAGATGTCTCCGATGATTTTTATTGCTAGAAAATTGAATAACCAGTTGGCTTTATTTTAAGCCATAAGGTAACACGAACACTCACTTTTGACTTGGGAGGATTCTCTTCCATATATGATGCCACCAGCCAATCTAGCCTATTTTAAGTTTCTTTTTGAACACTGAAAAGGGATTCTGGCCCATGCGCAGTTGCTCATTTTCTTCAGAAATTTCATAAGGATGTTTAGTATGGAAAGTTATTGAGCATGCAAGGCTCTGCGGATGAAAAGCTCCCTAAGCATGCATTGACAAGGAGGACCCGGGTTGTTACAGTTTGTTGTGTCAATGATTTGCAAATAATGGGTCTCCGGGAGATTTTTAAATTGCAGCTTTCACTCCAGGCCTTGGTGCTTTTTAGGATGAGCAGAGTTGCTCTGAGGTTTGGCACTCTTCAATGCACCTTAGGCAGGGCTCTAATACTTCCATTGAGATCATAACAGCTGGTCATTATTATCAATCTCAATGACATATTTTTCTTGTATTTTTCTTTTAATAAAAAAAGAAAAAAGCACAGGCAAAAGACAATATTAAAGTTGTAACTTTAGCCAACTACAGTGAAGCGCTTTCATTGAATGCCTTGTACACCATGAATCAAGTCTTTACAGAACCATATTAAAGCCACACATAGACAGTAGTCTTAAAGAGGGTGAATTTTAACTGGTCAAACTGTCTAACTCAGGATTCCTGAAATTAACATAGAATTCTAGAAGTGAGGAAATTAAGAGAATTTATCCAATTATTACCATCCCTTAGGTTAGGATTTGACAGCCTGAAGGATGTTCCTGTAGAAGGCTGATATACAGGAATACTCCATGGATATAACACTGACTCATCCATCTAAAATACAAATTTTAGAAAGCACATTTTAAAAAAATATATTTTCTTGATGTTTTACAGAGGAAGGGGAGGGATAGAGAGTTAGAAGCATTGATGAGAGAGAAACATTGATCAGCTGCCTCCTGCACACCCACTACTGGGGAGGTGCCCGCAACCAAGGTACATGCCCTTGACTGGAATGGAACCTGGGACCCTTCAGTCCGCAGGCCGATGCTCTCTCCACTGAGCCAAACTGGTCAGGGCAAAAGCACATTTTTTTATATTAGATTATCCAACTAGGTGTAATTTCACTTTATGAAATACTAAAGAACTGATATTTATCTATAAATATTACTTTTGAACATGAAAATTCATATAATGTGTTTACAATTTTCAAGGATTTTTACAGGGCTGTCTTAGTTTTAGTAGAAAGTTATAAGCTTCTGCATTATAAAGGTATCTCTTATGTTATTTATCATTCACTCAGCATCTATCATTAGCCTGGCACAGTGGACAACAACTATTTGTTGAATTGTGAGTTATTGTTGACTGACTATTGTGCCTATGCTAAAACTTCTGTTAACATTTCCAAACAGCTCTGGTCAAAATTGAAAAGGGAGTTTGAGAATTACTCAGAAAGTTAGAATGAGCCAATATAAATCAGATACTGAATGCTGTCCACAAACTGATATAAAAACCACCCATAGATTTTTGAGAAATGTCAAGCAATAGAAATTAAGTGAAGAGTAAACTGATAATCAGGAGAGCATGATTTATTGAAAGGGGGATGACTAACTTACTATTGGGTAAAACCAAGAAAGAGCTCCCTCTCCCAGGAGAAAGCAAGAGATGTTATAAAATAAGGGAAAAAATCACAGAAAGAATAAGGAGGGACTAAGGATTTTCATTAACTGGAATAATGTAAATGTATGAGAAATGTATTTAAATCTTATAGGAGAAAAAACAAGATTGGATTAGGGTAAGTAACAAAATAGTTGAGTTGTCATTTTGCTTGCATTCTTTTCTTCCTACAACGTTTCTTTGTTCTTTTCAAACCTTTGGAAAGGATTTGATATATTTTCCATTCCGACCTGGCAGTGGACAGAGGTGTCAGTAACATATTAAAGGATACAAGTGGAGTTGAATGATGAAAATAGGAACTCCTGGCTGGTGGCAAAGTTTGAGATAATGAAACATTATCTAACATCCAGGAGGGGAAAAACACCTCCAGATTTGACTTGAGAGGTGGAGTCAACCAGGACAAAGTGGAAGGGGTAGATAGGCAGACTTGGAGATACAAAAAAGAAAAGAAAAGAAACAGAACCAGGGATATGTTCCCCCCCAAAAAATGAAATTCAGACACTGGATAAGGGGGAGAGGACATAGAATAATTTATTCTATTCATTTTGAATACATTTGACACATAAAAATCGTAAGAGAATTACTTTCTTCAATCAACGTTTCAAGGTTTCCCAGCAGAAAAAAACTATGGAACCATCTCATTTTCAAAGCCCTCTGGGCATGATCTTCGTTTAAGGTTGAAGTTCTACATCAAGGTGCTGAGCAGGGTTAAAGAGAAATGCTTTTGTTAGAGCTCTAGTCCCTCTCCAACCTCTGGAAGTCTGAGCAGGTGTATTGGTCTTCAGTATTTTTTTCTTTTTCTCCTCTTCTTATTTTCTAAAACGTTGTCTGGCTTTATGTCTACATCCAGGGGAAATTCTCTAAGAGTCAGAAACCGGTAACAAGCCTTTTGGGGATGATACACACACTCAGCTGCTTTACATTAACTATGAACAACCTGCCATTCAATGCAATGAGTCCTAGCAAGGTGCACCTGGAGACGATGGGGCCGCCTTGTAACCACATTAAGTAATCTCTACTAGTTGGCATTTCAAGCAATTGATTTAACTTTTGATTTTGATGCTGACCGGCATTAAGAATTTCCTGGTTCAGCAGCCAAGTTTCCTGAATATGGTGCTGTGACCAATATTTAAAAACTAATTAATAAATTAAATAAAAGGAAAGTCTTCCTAGGAACTATGGGGACTTGATGTTAACAAGTATGAGAATTAAACTATAGAGTGAGAGGACCTTTTCCTCTTATTATATTGATTTTCAGATTTTTTATTTATTTTTCATATCTCAAATAATTTTGGAGTTCGGGCTAAATTTCACAAAGATAAAATTTTGCCTACTACAGTATTATAGAAACAGCTAATAATAATAATAATAATAATAATAATAATAATAATAATATAAAAATACCAACACATATTGGAGGAGAAAAATTTCCTAAAAGCAAATGTAACTCATCACATTTGTCTATTAAGGGTGAAGGTGATTTTAAGGAATGTGATTTGGTCTCTTTAAGCTCTCTATAAATACATAAAGGGGTAAATTATATCAGAATGTCCTCTTTAAATCAACACAACCATGAAGTGTACAATATGCAGTTCAATGTGGGTGTCAAAGTCAACATCAGTAGGTTATTACCCCATTTTTAGCATTTCCTTCCCAGAAGAATTTGAGGGAGAGTGCTTATTTTTCTAGAGGGCTTAAATACGACTTAATCCAGAGAAGCCTGTGACTAGGTGTTGGCAAGCTAATGTTTTGACAAGAAATAAATCAGTGCATGTGGACACGGGTGATGCATGAGTCTCCCCAATAAAACATTTCCTCAAAATATGTCTTTCAAACCAATGTGTCTGTCATAATTCCTGGGCCAAATGTTTAATGAACAGTTCATCTAAACACTACTGTCAAGAGAGAATGTTATTGGCTGTCAACATCCCACATGTAAGTGATTAATAAAATGACAAATTCAAGATCAAAGCTCGCAAGGTCTAGGACAGATTTAGTAGTGAATGTGTAAGACCTGGGTTTTGAACAGGAATTGTTCAAAATATCTGCTCAGGTGAACATCCTATCCATTATTAAATATGTCAGCACGTTGCATAAAATGTTTGAGGATACCAGTTGGATATTAAAAGATAGTTTCTCACCACGTTGCCTGGACTAAAAGAGAAGATAATTCAAATGCGTACTAACCAGGAATTGCAGGCTAATTGCTGATCCAGAATCAGAAATGATGGCAACTATTATTTTACTTTTATAAATTAAAAAGTCTATTTATTTTTTCCTAATTATTATACTCAATATTGTTAAAGTATATAGAAACATTTTTATGCTGTGAGTATATGAAATTCAAAATCTCAGAGATTGTCATAGAAATGTTAATGTCCTCTTGATAAGAATGAATAACAATATTTTTTCTAAATGTTCAAGTCGACAACTTTCAAATTTTGAATATTATTATTTAATGTTAGTAAGTAGTCACTAACTTTAAACATTTCATTTTCAAAATGTGGATTTGAATTCAAAGCCTTTTCTAAATATGTCAATGTATTATTTATGACATTAATGACACCTAGAAGTTAATAACCAAAATATATTTATTTATGAAAAATATGTGTATGATTATGATAAAAATTATATCAACTTTAGGGTTAATATATGGAACATGGCAGTTGCACAACTATAATTTTATTTATATTCAGAGAATAGAGATTTTTAACTGTTTAAATATGCTAAGTTGTATTTTAAATAATTAATCTAAGAATATATAAAGAGTTGCTTTATATGAAATAAACAACTATTTGTTGCCGGCTACTATTGTGTAAGCTATGTAGAATGATATCTCAAAAAAACCAAAATTTATGTGTCTAATATACCATTTTCTATTTATAGATACACTGAGTTTGGATTGAAATGGGCTTAACTATCAATCCAGTTTCATGTGAACACATTAATGACATTAAACTATATTCTCCTTTGTAATTACAAGAAAGACATAGTGACAAAGGTCACTGTTTTCACAATATATAATAAATAAATGCAATAGAAATAAATTATTTAATTAACTTAATAGAATCATTTAAATTAGTTTTGTTCTAATTCAAATGAAGTCAAATTAATGGCATTTTAAAAGTCTACTCATTCTACTGAAAAGATGTTTTATGTGGCATGTACTTATTTGAAAAAGGTAATGTTACATCAACTTAAAACTAAAAAAGCTAATGAATTTGAATGGATGGGTTGGGGAAAAGGCTAAGTTTTAAAATCGCTTTTGTTATGAAACTCTCCTTCACCTGTACCTCTCTCTCATCAGGGGTAAGGACCTTGTGAATTCTGGTTATCACTGGTCTGGAAAAAGACAGCAAGCAACGGACCATTCAGGACAATAAGTGCTGGCCTCATGTGCCGAGGGTCCAAAAGAAATCAGGCATTAGGCCTAATAAGAATCAGGTAATGTACCTAATAAAAGTTAGGCAACAGGCCTAATGATTCTTAGGCAGTGAGACTCATGAAAGCCAGGCAGTGGGCCTAATGAGAGAGGCAACTGGCCTAATGAAAATTAGGCAACGAGCCTAATGAGAAATGGCATGGAGTTCTTTCTGGTTTGTCTCTCCTTGAAAGTTTGTATGGTGTGCTTTAAGTGGAGCCACTTAGAAACATACCTGGGGAGTATTTGTCTAAGTGCAAAGCAGTAGAAAAAGCAACTGTGAGTAGTAAAAAAGAAGAGCCACTGCATAGTGTATCTGCTTTATTGAATTTTTTAAGCACAGTGAATTTGAAAACCATCAAGGATGGTAGACACCATTCCAGCAGTGTTTTTTAGTAAATATGTCATAGTTCTAATTTGAGATTTCTCCTGAGTTTCTGTCTTGTTACTATGCCCTAGACAGCCTCTTTTCAGGTATTTATCCATTTATTGATAGTAATTTATTAAATAATTTAATTAGCATTTAGGAGAATCTACATACCAGGTATAGACCTGGCCCTAACAAGAAACAAACAAACAATACAGCCTCTAAACTTTCTAATATTTGATATTTAGAAGAAAAGAGAATCACTTATAACATTTCCATGGTCCTCAGTTCTAAAAGAATATGCAGAAATTCTAAAAGAATATGCAAAATGCAGGAAAGATGTCAGCCTTTCATTAATTTTTTTCAGACAGTCTTTGGATGGCTATGTGTAAGGCACTCAGAGAGAGTGGTGAAGAAACATACATGAGCCCCTCCCTGGTGGAATTTTTAGTCCAGTAGGGTAAACAGACAATAAATGAAAAAACTGTAAAGCTACAACTAATGAAAAGTGCTAGGAAGGAAACAAACAGGTGATAAAGAGTGTTGGGGCAAGAGGCCTGAGGTCTGCTTGTGAGGTCAGGGATGAAAAGATGTGCTACAAATTGCATGAGCAGGAGCAAACATTCCTGACCCAGAGACCAGCCTGAGCAAAGCTAGTGTGGTTGAGGGACTAAAAGAAGACCAGTAGAGGTTACCAATTGTCAGCAAAATGGGCAATGTGAGATATATGTTAAGGACTGTAAAGACACACATGCCGCAGTTTAATTCCTGGTTCTGGCATTAATATATATATCCTATATAATAAAGAGCTAATATGCAAATGGTTGTCGAGCCCACATGCCCTTGTGCCCTCGTGCCCTCGCGCCCTTACGCCAGGGCAGGGGGACCTGAGACTGTGCCAGGGGATCCGAGGCCATGCCCCCACCCAGCAGGGCTTGACAGGGGACCTACGGCTGTACTCCCCGCCCAGCGGGGCTTGATGGGGGACCTGAGGCTGTTCCCCCTTCCTGGCGCTGGGCCAGGGGACGTGAGGCTGCACCCCCTGCCCTGTGGGGCTTGATGGGGGTGGGACTGTCCTGGTCTGAGTCTTGCACAATTTCAAGGCATGCACGGGTGGGTGGGGACTTGACTCTAGGTCCTGACAGGAGGGAGATTTTCAAATACGTTTTACTAATTTTCTTTCATATCTAACACTTTTATTATAGAGAAAGGGCAAATAGCAATATTAAAATAGTTCCTGTAATTAATTTTCTTTTAATGTGCACAATTTTGTGCACCTGGCCACTAGTATATATATTTAATCCTCACCCGAGGATATGTTTACTGATTTTAGAAAGAGGGGAAGAAGGAGGGAGCTGGGGGGGGGAGAGAAAGGGGGAGAGAGAGAGAGAGAGAGAGAGAGAGAGAGAGAGAGAGAGAGAAACACATCAATGTATGAGAGAAACATCTTATCAGTTACCTCCCTTCGGGGATCAAACCCAAAACCTAGATATATGCTCTGATCAGGAATCGAACAGGACAACCTTTGAGGGCATGCAATGTTGCTTTAACCAATTGAGCCACACTGGCCAGGGCCATTTAGTAATTTATAATCAAAGAGTACATGTATATATTTTCTTTTAGCTTTATATTCTCCTTGCATATAATACAATATATAATGGTAGAACCTGTAAAACTTATGTATCATAAATAAGGACTGAAAAATATATTCTAGTATTCTTTCACTTATACATTTCAATTTGATATAAATTAAAAAATATTTTTATTTTAGGGACAAATATAAACATACCATTATTAAAGCAATATGGTAGTGTATATCAATCATTAAAATAAAAAATACATTTAAAACATACTATGATAAAATTTAATCACTTTAATTTTAAAATTAGTTTAGTGTCAGTATTCTAACAACAGAATCAAATATTTTGGTTATTTGCAAATGTGACCTAGAACCATATAGTAATATGTATTATAAGTATAATGTGTCAAATTTTATGGTATTTTAATTATATTAGTCAATCTAATTTTGGTTGCATTATTTATAGAATTAATATCAGATAAAAACAAGAGTAACTGCTAAGAACATGATTCTTTCTTTTTCATCTAAAGTTGAATTAGTATAAATCCCACAATAACACAGAATAATATGTCTGATGTGGTTTTCCTTCAGGAAATACTGAGATTTTAGATATTTACAAAATCCCATGAAAGCTTCATGGTTCTTAGGATGCCTGGAGTCAAATTTGAGCAACTTGGCAGTTTACTAGAGGGAATCTTAATTCAAATTCAACAAAACACTGAAAAAAGGAATGCTTTGGGGCAATTAGTTTTCTCCAAGGACATAAATATGACATCCCTGATGGGACCAATGAAGATGTAAATAATATGTCTGTGATACTTCAATATGTTCAATGGTGTTAACGATAAAAATTATAAGTAAAAACTTAATCCTTATTCATTTCATTGAGAAAATTGGGACTACATCTAAAGACGAAACAAAAGTTAATTATAAAACAAAAGTTAATATGAAATCTTAACAATTAAAAAAAACTATTTAAAGCATATTTACAAATTTATTGTAAAGTATTTCATTTGTTTAATGTATAATGTTGTGACTTGTATAAATTGATCAGAGACAGAAAGTAAATGACTTGTGTTTATAGTTTTAATAATGCTCTGTGTCCACATTAAATCAATCATTCACTCATCCATTCATTTATTCATTAAGTAAATATTTATTCAGGGTATACTATGTGTCATATATTATAATCATTGTGGGAATACAGTGATGACCAAAAGAATCAAAATTGGCTGCTTCCTAGTTCATAAATAGTATTGTATACTTCCTGTTGCATTATTCTGTGATAGATACGGTATTTTAACAATGTTAATATTGATCACTGGACTCAGATGATTTCAGCTTGACCTGTTCATTATAAAGTTTTTCATTGGCTTTTATTTCACAGTTTAAGAGTGATAATGATTATTGCCTATAATCCATTAATTCACTAGTTGTTATAAAATAACTAGAGGCCCAGCGCACAAAATCATGCCCAGGTGGGGTCCCTAGGTCTAGCCTGTCATCAGGACGATCTTCCGCCTGCTCACCAGTCCCCACTACTGCCCCGCTACCACCCACCCCGGCTCCCGTGATTTCCCATTCGCCATGATCAAAGCCTGCAGGCCAGGGGGAGGGACCAAGAGGTTGGCAACGGCATACCTCTTGTTCCCTGAGGTTCCCCATTGGCCATCCAGTGATCAGAGCCTGCAGGATGCGGGGAGGGTTCGAGAGGTGGTCAATGCACCTCATACGACTGGTCAATCGGTTGTTCTGACGGTTATGCCGCTATGGTCACTGGCCTTTTATTATATAGGATAATTTCAATTCTTATATTATTTCTGCATTTTATAGATTTTTTTAAAGAACAAATATCTTTATCAATTAGTTTGTTTTCATGAAAAGAATTTTGTCAGGAAAGATAGATTCAATATGTTTGTTCAGGAAAGAAGGGATGCTTAATTCCTACCCTATATTTATGTTTGCAGAATAATGAGCCGATTCCCTGAGACAGGGAACTGAAGTTAAAGTTCATTTTTCTTTCAGTATCATTATAAACACAGGAATTTTAATACACGGGTGGTCAAAAGTAGATTTATAATTGTGAGTATGCAAAACACAGAGTTTTTGGTGCATTCTTATTTATTAATTATTGCATTATTTGTTTGTATTATAATTGTAAACCTACTTTTGCCTACCTCTGTATTTGATGTTTAAATCCATTTCTCTCCTTGCTCTTTCAATGGTCAAATTGTTCACTTTTCAAAGTTAGCTTCTAGAACAGTTGAAAAAATCCTAGAGATCTTAGCTCTCTTTCTTTCAGTGAA
The DNA here is from genome assembly GCF_963259705.1 of Myotis daubentonii. Classification (NCBI taxonomy): domain Eukaryota; kingdom Metazoa; phylum Chordata; class Mammalia; order Chiroptera; family Vespertilionidae; genus Myotis; species Myotis daubentonii. The sequence goes on from NC_081842.1 coordinate 158,453,129, forward strand.
ATAGGACTTTTTAGACTTATAGAATTTTTGCTCCAAGTATGGGGTAACTTGCTTTTCTAGGGAACATTGTCTTCTTTTGTTACACGTGGTGTTCAGAGACCACATTACAAGTGCTAGGTGCATTCATTGCTACATGCATGACTTTCAGAGGACAAACCTAGCAACAACAATGGTGATTTTGTTTCTAAAAAATAATAATACATTCATATTGTTACTTGTGATTCAGATTTAAGATTAAAGGATTTTTAATTTTAAATAGGTGGTTACTCCTCACCCATCTCATTTTGGTTGCATTATTTATAGAATTAATATTAGAGAAAAATAACAGCAACTGCTGGGGACATGATACTGGTGTGGCTCAGGGGTTGAATGTCGGCCCATGCACCAAGAGGTCACCCTTTGATTCCTAGTCAGGGCACATGCCACATTTGCGGGCTCAATCCCTAGGGCAGTGATGGCGAACCTTTTGAGCTCGGCGTGTCAGCATTTTGAAAAACCCTAACTTAACTCTGGTGCCGTGTCACATATAGAAATTTTTTGGTATTTGCAACCATAGTAAAACAAAGACATGCATTTTTGATATTTATTTTATATATTTAAGTGCCATTTAACAAAGAAAAATCAACCAAAAAAATGAGTTTGCCTGTCACCTCTGACACACGTGTCATAGGTTTGTCATCACTGCCCTAGGTGATATGGGTGTTGCAGAAGGCAGCAGATCGATATTTCTCTCTCATTGATTTTTCTATCTTTCACTTCCACTCCCTTACTCTCTCTCTCTCTAAAATCAATGAAAACATTTTTCTTTTAAGTGGTTACTCCTGTAATTCTTTTATTCTTAGTGGTGGAGATAGACAATTCAGAAGACTCTAGCAAAGTACTACATTTTACTTAATTAATAATTACCCTTTGTATTAGAAGTACAAATATAATCTAATTCTTAAAGGTGCTTATAGTTTTCCTTTAATCACACATTAAGTATTTTCAACTCTTCTTATATAAAATACTTTTTTTTCAGAAATAACACTCTCTTCTATCTAATATTTTATGACAAGAGAGCCAGTCAATTAAACATGATTGTGCCACCTTTAATCCTTTAAATCCTACAAAAATAAGTATTTCATTTGGATGTCATTATCATTTTAGATTCATAATGGCCAAGCAAACCTCTCATAACGATGACAGAATTTCTGCTAATTATCTAAAAAAAACTGTAATGAATAGTCTTACAACAATTTATCTTAAATTTCATTCTGAGTAATTATCATGTGATTCACTAAGAGGAAGAGGAAAAAAGGGAAGACATTTTTTATCATATCCCATTGTCATTTACTTCTTGAGATATTTAGTCATAACATAAATTATTTTAATGTGGAATTTAATTTAATGAAATGAAAATTGTAATGATGACAAATGCATAAGATTTTAACTGCAAGTAATAAAACTCAACAAAAAACTTTTATTAAAGTATGTAAATCGCCATCTTGAATGATAATACCACGGAAAATTACTTCACCATAAGAAACACTCACTCTATAATTTGCATGAGTGTGCTGTCAAATAAGGTGGTATTGCTTATTGTAGATATTAGAGAAAATAAATTACAAAGGCATTTTTCTCTTTAAAGTTAAATATATTGCTATATATTAGCTGTCAAAAGTTAAAACCATAGAGATATATTTTCAAATGTATAAAATGTGTCAAATATTGAATATAAATACAGTATTATATTAAATATATGTTTTGGGAGTTAAGCAACCAATATATTGACACTTATGGACCCATTGGATATAAATCTTAGTTTCCCACACGCTTAAATTTTGCCTACGTTTAAATAACAATGAGTTTCCCGTACTAAGAGAAACAGATTTTTGGGTAGTTGGAGGGAATGGGCCAGGAAATGGGCCAAGATAACTTTCCAACATTTATGTTGCCCTTTCTGTTACTATGAAGGCCATAAAATTAACTTTTGATACCTAAAATAATTAAACTCATAGAGACAAAGAATAGAATGGTCGCTTCCAAGGGCTATGGCAAAGGGGAAATGGGAAGTTGCTATTCAATGGGTATGAAACTTCAGTTATAGGAGATGAATAATTTATAGGGATCTGCTGTAGAACAGCATGCCTATAATTAACAATGACATATTGTACAACTCAAAGTTTGTTAAGAGGGTAGGCTCATGGTACATGCTCTTATAATAAACAGCCTCTATGTAATCTCATCTTGGAGAGCTAAGCTTGGGTCAACAAGGCTGTCTGGTCCCAGTGCTGTGTGTCCTCAGTCTATAGGTCTTGCACTACAGGCTGGTGCTTTTCACTTTATACCTTGTATTTTTCTCTTAAGATACTTGTTGAGATCGGTCTCCTCAAGACCACTAACAGCTCCCCTCTCTTCAGTTATCTAAAACTTTCGTCTTACTCCCAAATTTCTTTTCATACTCTATTTGAACTCTGCTCTTAGCAATTTTCCCTCAAGGGTAAGGTTCTGTCCCTTGGGATCAGAGAGGGAAGCCCACACCTACCAGAAGGGCTAACATGAAAGACATGCGTTCTTGGTGTTGACTAGAATGTGGAACAACCAAGCTTGCATGCAATGTAAGCTATTATAACGGCATCGGAAAGCTCTCTGGAAGTATCAAAGACCCCTGGATATGTGCATGGCTAGTGGTTCTACTCCTAAGCATATGCCCAGCAGAAATCCATTTATTTGTTCCCAAAATGATTTGCACAAGAATGTGTATCAAGAATGTGTATAGCAGCACTATTCCTAATAGTTCACAAAACTGGAAATCACCAAAATGTCCGTTAATATTAAAATGGATATATTGTAGTACATAAAAACAATAGAAGATAGCAATCAATAATTTTGAATGCATTCAATAATGTGGGAGATCTCTTAAACAAGATTTTGGGCAAAAGAAAGAAGTCCCAAAAGAGCAGACACTGTATGGTCCAATTTACATACATTTAAAAACAGCAAAAGTAATATCTGGTGTTAGAAGTCAAAATAGCAGTTGCCATTGCAAAAATGTTATTTTGTTTCTTGATCTTGACACTGATTGTGTGTTAATTCTGAAAATCTAGTCCTCAGATCATATATAATCTTTAAACAATATTTCCATAAAAAGTTTACTTAAAAATACAAATAATCAGGGAGCTGGTTATGGTCATAGTATGACTAAATTGTAAAATCTGTTTGATCTTGGTAAAAAATGCATATTTCAACTGTGCTGGGGATACAGGGGAAAAAATTACACTGCTTTTGTAGTCCTGGAGTAACTGGAAGTGATATAATTACTTTTTAAAATTTGAACATACCCTTTGGATGCATACAGAATTCACTCTTGGGAAATGTTTATTTGTAGAGGTCACATGTTCATTACTTTGGGCCAAAATCCATTGCACTTTTGGTATTATTTAATAAGAGTATTGCTTTTCTGTTGAGAAAGGTTAGACATTGCTAATTAAATAGAATTAAACTCAATGCTATCCGCCGTCTCTGCTGTCAGAACCGATTCTCTGCCCCATGAAAAGACTCATGAAACAGCAGCTAGTCTTCACTAACTTATTTCATTCAATTAAAATTAAATCACACAGCTGAACTATTTTTCTTCCCCCCCCCTTATAGAACATTTTTGTTAATTGCTTAATTAAAACAGAAGCTTGACATATGTTTCTCTTTAGGAAAAAAAGAAAACACACTCACTGCTACTTTCTGATTCAGTTATTCTACAGGAAGCTCTGGAAATTACCTTCTATCACCAAAGAAAGAAGTATATTACATGTTTCCATGAAAATGTTTATTAAAAAGACACAAGCATGCTAGTTATTAAGTTCACTGTCAGGTTCCAGTTTATAGGAAAGCGTTTAAAATGTAACCATATTCAACAATATCTCTAGTTTTCATCACACACATACACACACACACACACACACACTTTTCAGGAATACTATCTGGATTTTTTTTAGTATTTTTGTCATTTTCCAGTAGTGATTTTGCATATGAAAATAGTGACTGTTTATTGACAGTAATATATATTACTGTTGCTCCAAAAATCTAATCTATACTAATAATAGAGGGATATGCAAATTGTCCAGGACGCCATCACAGTAACAGTAACGACCAAACAGCAGGCTGCGTGGGGCGACCAGGTTGGCAGGGGGGTTAGTGAGGGACGAACAAACTACAGAACAGCAGGTTGCGTGGGGTGACCAGGCTTGCAGGGGGGGGGAAGTTGGGAGTGACCAGGCCGGGAGGGGAGCATTTGGGGGTAACCAGGCTGGCAGGGGGGGCAGTGAGGGACGATCAGGCAGGCAGGCAGGTGAGCAGTTAGAAACCAGTGGTCCCGGATTGTGAGAGGGATGTCCGACTGCTGGTTTAGGCTCATCTCCCGAGGCGTCCTGGATTAGAGAGGGTGCGGGCTGAGCTGAGGGGACAACCCTCCCATGCACGAATTTTGTGCACCAGGCCTCTAGTCCTATATAATAAAAGGCTAACATGCAAATCGACCAAATGGTGGAATGACCACCAGGGAAAAGACATTCAACACAGGAGCTTCTCCCTGGTGGTCAGTGCACTCTCACAGGGTGCCTGTATCTTAGCCAGAAGCTGGCTCACAGCTACTGAGCACAGTGGCAGTTGCGGGAGCCTCTCCTGCCTTCACGGCAGTACTAAGAACCCCTCAGCGGACATCCCCTAAGGAGTCCTGGACTGTGAGAGGGCATAGGCAGGGCTGAGGGACCCCTCACCCACAGTGCATGAATGTTGTGCACTGGGCCTCTAGTAGTCTCCAATATAATGACTACCATTTGTACAGTGACTACTATTTTGGCATTGTCAAATTGTTTTGTGTATATTAACTCATTCATTTAATATTCATAACATCCTATGAAATAGGTACTATTATTCACTTTCTGTAAATGAGAATACTGAGGTACAGTATAGTGAAGTGATTTATCCACAACTATACAGCTAGTAAGTGACAGAGCTGGAATTTTCATCTAGAATTTCATTTAATTATATTAATTTGTCTGTGGTAATCACACTTTTAACCACTATAATGCCTCCAAAAATATTTACATAGGTCAATAGGTAAGTCAATTTTTTTTTCCTATTAATTCACAGCTATTTGATTCTACAATATGTGTTTCTGATGTGCTAGGTAAACATCAGTGAGTAAAACTGGTATAGTCTTTGCCCTCATGAAACCTAAAGACAATAAACATATAGATGTTAACTGAACTTATAGTGGTAAGCATATCACAGCATATGTAAGTCAAAGCATTAAACTTTAAATTTATGCAGTGCTGTATATCAAATATATCTCAATAAAACTGAAAGAACAAAAGACAACCACATGTGAAAATACATGAATAAACATGCAACTAAAGATAAAAGACAGTTAATCACAGGTAGCTCTGGGTGCACACTTCAATAATAAACAAATTTCAGTTACTGCATTTACATAAATAAAGTCAATTCCTCAACAACATGGTTCAAAATTCAGTTACCATACTATATTAACCATGAGTATTTCACATCATACAAAACAGCCTGCTGACTCTTCAGTCCATAAATTTCTACAGAAATACCAGGTGCACGCTACCTGCTGAATAGAGCGTTGGCCTGTGGACTGAGGGGTTCGATTCTGGTCAAGGGCACCTCAGTTGCAGGCTTGATCCCAGTGCAGGAAGCCACCAATCGATGTTTCTTTCTCACATGGATGTTTCTCTATCTTTGTCTCTCCCCCTCCACTCTCTCTAAAAATCAATGGGAAAAAATCCTCAGGTGAGGATTAACAAAATAAGAAAAGAAGAAGAAATGTCAGATGCACATTATAATCAGTAACCATTCACATCACTTCTTTCATTTGTTATTCAGTTCATTTATATACAGCAAAGCCTCTCCATAAGTTGCTTCTTTGTCTCCCAGTGATAAAACCCACGTGACAGCATACAAATATGAGTAACTGAAAGGGGCAATTGGCAACAAAGATGAACATGCAGCACAGTTCCAAAAAGCGATAATGCCGACAGTGAAATTAAAATTGAATGTAAGTGGAGTTGTAGAAGAAACAGCTGATCACGTTGACAGTGTTGCCATTTCAGAAACTCAGGATATGCAGCCATGGGAACTTAGCAAAGGTGAATTTATTGACATAAGTGGGAAAAATGATTTTGACATGAAAGACAAAGACGTCCCAGAGCAGGTGACTTGAGCAAAAATCTTCACATTAAAAAACTCTTGAACATATTTCATGACATTGAAAAACACATCAGATAAAGTGTTAGGAACTAATCCAAACTGAGAAAAAAGTGTGATAATTTGTCAAGACATAAAAAAAGGTGCTTGTATTGTAAATTACATGATGAGAAGGCAAGCCTTGTGCCATAATATTTGATAACATTTTTAACAAAGATAAAACACTGTAAATCATAATGTTTCTGATGTATTAATTTACAGTGTATTAAATAAATGTAAGTTTTATTATATTTTTCATTTTCCCTTCCATCGATAACTGAAAAGGAGAGAGTTTTAATGTTTGATCAAAAATTTTAAATGTTATGGAACAATTGTAATTTTGCTATCTATTATTTAAATAGCTTCACATGATTTCAGCTTTCATGCTCATTTTTAGAATCCTACTATTGTGTAAAGCAAAACTCACCAGTACAAAAAATAATTCAACAATTTGTACTCCCCAACCAATGTGTTTTTTCCTATTATTACTCTATTGGTGAAATAATTAAAATAATATTTTTATAGCTCTTTTCCTAGACTGTCAATTTTAAACCAGTGACAGATTTATCTATTTCTTGCAATGAATTTTGCTTAGGTTCACTTTTCCTCTTCTTTCTTTTCCTAGTATAGTATGCCTCCATTCTTACTTCAGCTGAAATTAATTTTCTTTTAAGTTATAAATAATACAACCCCACATTTATTTCCTTTTTCCTAAGCTATAGATAATATGTTTTGACTCTGCAAATTGAAAAATACAATCTCAAGGCCCTACCCATTCCTCTGACAGCTCTCAACTGCCAACTCTGGAATTCCGAAATGTTTACATCTACATCATCTAGGTTAATTAAAACTATTCAGCTGTATAGTCATATATAGTATTATAGTGCATATCTGTTGATGATCATTTTTTCAACTTTCATATGTCTAAAAAAGCCTATATCTTCATTGTTTGAAAGATATCTTTGCTAAATAAAAAATTTGAAGTTAAGTTGTTTTTTTTAAAAAAATAAAACAACAAAACAACAACACTAAAGATGTTGCTCCATTGTCTTTTAGCTTGTGTTGTTTCTGACAAGAACCTGCTGTCATCCTTATCTTTGTTTCTCTGTAAGTAATATCTTTTCCCTTGTATGTCTTTATGATTTTCTTTTTACCACATATTTTAAGTAATTTGTTTATGGTGTGATTTGATGTAAATTTTTTGTATGTTTTTCCAAAGCTTTGTGCTTGGGTATATTTGAGCCTCTTAGATCAATAATCTTTCTCCAATTTGGAGATTTTTTTAGCCATTATTTCTTCAAATACATTTTGCCTCTCACTTACTTTGGCGACTTCAGTAGATGTAGTTGACCACTTGCAGTTATCCCACATTTGACTGAAGCTGTTTTTTCATTTTCTGTTTCATTTTTTATCATTTTATTGCTATGTTTTCAAGTCACTACTATTTTCTTCTGCAATCTACCATTAATCCCATACACTGTAATTTTCATCTCAGACATAAAAGGTTCTAAAAGTTTGATTTTGCTGTTAATATTTGTATGTATTTATTTTAATTTTTGAATTTGTGGAATACATTTATATGTTTTAATATCATTGTCTACTAAGTGATATTTGGTACCTCTTTTATGTAGTTTTGATTGATTAATTATTACTCATTATTATGATAGTTCTTTTCTGTTTGAATTTCTTATAGTCTGAGTGGATATGAGACATTGGGAATTTTACCTTGTTTGTGTTTATACAAATGCTAGTGGCCTGGTGCATGAATTCATGCACATTGAAAGGAAATGATTTAGAAGAAATATTGTAATATCTCTATTTGCCCTTTCTCTGTAATAGAAGTGTCAACCAAATTCATGATTGACAATGACAGATGGAAACACACACAAGTGCGATTGGCACCAGCGAGAGCTTTATATGTATCGCGCATGCGCGAGTCAACTTAGTCTTTTATAGATATAGAATAAACTTTCTTAATGAGACCTGCTTTCTGATTAAGCTAAACTCTTTCCAGCCCAGTGAAGCATCTCAACTTCTCTTTCATGTAATTATCAGCCACACAGTATTAAATATCAACACAAAGCAGATTATTATTATAGATCATGCAGGGAGAACAAAGGGTAAAATATTTAACTGCAGCAGTGTTTGACTATATTCTGCGCAGTGAGAAAACCTGAAGTCATTTTCAAGGTCCACCATTTCTTACTTCTCTTCAGTCGGGTCAAGTTTTTAAGCTTTCTAAATCTCTGTTTTCCAGATAATGAAAAGAAAATAGGTTTCTACCTAGTCTCCTATCTACCTACTCCAGAACTTCTGTGAGGATCAAATGAGATGAGGTATGTGAAAACGTTTCACAGCCATTTGGTTACAGTGTGAAATGTTTCCACCTGGCTATGAAGAAAGTTTTGTTCTTGGGCTGAAGAAACTGCAAGGAGGGTAGTCGCTAGGGAGAGGAAGCTGGGCATTGCTACATGTCGTCATTACCCAGACAGTTGGACACTTAGCATATTAGCTATATATATTTTATATAATATATATATATTCATTCTTGTGATTTGTTTGGGACTTGTCCTGTGATTTGTTTGGGAGGTTAAGTTACTTGGAATCAGTCTGGTCCTTTTAGGTTTTATTTTCAGGTAGAATTGAAGCTGAGTTTAATGTAGGGTTAATTAACACCCACTTCCTAAGAAGGTATGACCTTTTCTTAGCATTCTTATCAATACCTCCTAAATTATGAGGTTATCTGCAATAATTATTGGAAATTTCTGGAATTATATGAGCTGGGGGGCACTTTTTCTCTTAATCTTTTTTAGTGGTTCTATACCATCCTAGGGCAGTTTCTTCACACAATTGTATTGATCATTTCTCAAGTGAATCCAACAGAAGAAACCTCTGCAGATCTGCTGAGTTCCTCTTTGTGTAGCTCTCATATCTGTTACTCTGACCTGTGACTTCACTTCTCTTTCTAAACTGGTTTCCCAGCTTTATCTTATTAGTTCAGGAAAACCCTGGAGCTTCCCCATCCTTGCACCACAATCTGAAACTTTCTCCAAGCAGGAAGCTGGGGCAATCACAGGACTCATCTTATTTGTTTCAAAATTACTAAAGAACTATTGTCCTTCATTGCCTGATACTGATGACTTGAATCCTGTTATTTTACTCCCCTTCCACCCCCGTTTTTAATAATTTCAAGCATGGGAGTACATTTTATCTCTTACACATGGCCATTATTTGAACTAGTATTTCTCAAACACCAAATATTTATAATATTATCATAGAAATGCAATAGAAAATTAATAATCAGAAAACAAAAAAACCCTTAATATTGAAAGCTTTATATTTCCTGAGAAATAAACATATTCAAGACATAATTATACAAATAGATGGCAAAGTTTAAGATAAAAGTATCAACTTTTCAAACTCATTTATAAAGGTACATCATTTAAACAAATGAAACATTTTTTAATTTATAAAGACATCCTAGAAACCCTTATCAAAAGGACAGTGTAAACTTCACTAGTTTGGCTCCTTAAGTTGAAAATAGACTTGGAAAAGGACATGGGGTGTTCGATAGGTCATAATCAGAACAATTAGCAATTGATTATGTCTCTGGAGCTCCCTAGAAAAGGAAATCTCAGTTGAAATTGCTGAACCCAAAATGGTATTAATTTTCTTAGCTAAATCATAATTCAGTAACCAACTACTCTTTTTTTTGTACACGAAAACAAATAGTGCCCAAGCCTCCTTTATCTAAATTTGTAGGTTAACTTTAAAAGTATATACATGTTATACAAGTTACATATTTGGATGAGGATTTGTAGATGCCTGAAACTTTCATTTTATAGAAAAGCTAACTATAGAGGGCACTCCAAATTCAGCTCATTGGTTGACTTAATAAAACGTACATATTTTAAATTATTGGCTTATAGAAAACATTTTGAACTTCTGAGTACAGCTCAATCAAATCATATTTAAATCTTAACTACCAATTTCCCTTCTTCTTTGAATTGTATTTTAATGTTTCATATTACTGTCATCAGTTTTAAAATTTAATTTTTTTTTAAGAATATGCTTTAAAACACTGTACACAGTCTCAGAACTTTTAGATTAGGAAGTTAGTCTCTTTGACATTCTGAACCTCAGTCTCTGTGAAATGTGACTAAAAACATTTGTCATTTTTACTTTCCTAATAATATATCATGTCATAAAGCCTTTAAGTGTGAGTTTCCTATTTTTTATTGTTGGTCTTTTAGAATATGGTGCTATTTCTGAGTGTGTAAATTTGAATATAAACAAAAATTTGAGGACATAGATTTTCAAAATTCCAGCCTGTTTTTCTGCACAAGTACAATAGACATTTTCCTATTTTATTTACCTTATAAAGATAGGGAGATAAAGCAGTGATCTAAGTTTAAGAGAAAAACAAAATACTGGAGTGACATGCTTTCAGATCTATAACCAAGGAGCAGCATGGAATCTCAAAACGCAGACAACAAGGACCTGAAAGAGATCACTTAGAAAGAGAAATTTTGACCCAGTGATCCCACTTCTAGGAATATATACTAAAGAATCCCTCAACACTAGAAAGAATATATGCGCTCCCATGGTTATAGCAACACTATTGACAATAGCAAAGATCTGAAACAGCCCAAGTGCCCATCAGTAGATAAGTGGATAAAAAACTGTGGTACATTTATACAAAGAAATACTATGCAGCAGTAAAACTCACCCTTTAAGATAGCATGGAGGGACCTGGAGAGTATTATGCTACACAAAATAAGCCAGTCAGAGAAAGACAAATATCACATGCATGACCTCACTTATATGTATAATCTAATGAAGAAAATAAAATAACAACAAAAAAAAAATAGATCCAGAGGCGTGGAAACATGCAATGGACTGAAGAATCTGAGGGAAGGGGTGGAGGCAGAAGACATTAATCAAAGAACTTATATGCATACATGCATAACCCATGGACACAGACAATAGTGCAGGGAAAGCCTGGAGAGAGGGAAAGAGTGTGGTGGTGGGAGTTAATGGGGGGATAAGTGGGGGCATCTATAATACTTTTAACAATAAAGATAACTTTTTAAAAAGAAATAGATAGAGGAAGAGGAAGATGAAGAGAAAGAGGAACAAAGAGAAATGATTATTAAGTAAACTATTTTAATCTAACTAGGAAAATAATGGTAGGTGGAACAGCATAAAAAAATAAAGGATCAGAGCAGGATTGGATTTAAATTCATGATTTTACTCTAGCTTATCAATAAGGTGACATAAATTAAAGTTATTTTTGTGTCAGACAATGCTTTGCCATATTATCCAATATAATAAAAGAGAAACATGGTAATTGGCATACGACCGCTAGCCTTCCCATTGGCTAATCAGGGCAATATGCAAATTAACTGCCAGCCAAGATGACGGCCGGCGGCCAGGCAGCTTGAAACTAACATGAGACTTGCTTGCTTCAGTGAGGGAGGACTCCAATGTTCCCCGCCTGCCGCTGCAGGCCTCTGAGGTGCAACTCTAAGCAACTATGTAACAAATATAGAAGCTCAACAAAACCCCAGAAACCTGCTTTAGTCCGCTGGGCTTCAGCCAGCAGGATCGCAACATTGTAAGCAAAGGCCAGAAAGCTACTTTCAGCAGCGGAGGCCTTAGAGCTGGAGCCAAGCCCAAAGCTAAAGCTGGCCCAGAATAAAATTAAAAAAAAGAAAAAAAGGAGCGATTGGGAGCTTCAGTCACCTCCAGCCTGAAAACAGCCCTCAGCCCCTCACCCAGACTGGCCAGGCACCCCAGTGGGGACCCCCACCATGAAGGGTGTGTGACCAGCTGCAAACAGCCATCATCACCTCATCCAGGCTGGCCAGGCACCCTAGTGGGGACCCCCACCCTAATCCAGGAAACCCTTCAGGGCAAACCAGCTGGCACCCACCCATGCACCAGGCCTCTACCCTATATAGTAAAAGGGTAATATGCCTCCCAGCACCGGGATCAGCGGAGCCGCGAGGCCTCCCGGGCACTGGGATCAGCATGGCAGGGGGCAGTGCCCAAACCTCCTGATCGCCCTGCGGCTCTGTGTGTGACAGGTGGCAGGGCCACAACCTCCATATCCACCCTGCTGTGTTCCTGACAGGGGAAGGCGCCCCAACCCCCTGATCAGCCCTGCTCTGTGCCTGATAGGGGGGAACTCCCCAACCCCCTGATCACCCTGTGGCTCTGTGTGTGACAGGGTGTGGCGCCCCAACCCCCTGATCGGCCCTGCTCTGTGTGTGACAGGGTGCGGTGCCCCAACCCCCCCCCCCCCACGGGCCCTGCTCTGTGTGTGACAGGGTAGAGCCATAACCTCCCCATCGGCCCTGCCCTGAGTGTGAGAGTGGCGGCGCCCCAACCCCCTGATCGGCCCTGCTCTGTGGGTGATACAGTGCGGCGCCCCAACCCCCTGATTGGCCCTGCTCTGTGCGTGACAGGGTTCAGAGCCCCAACCCCCCTGATGGGCCCTGCTCTGTGAGTGACAGGGGGTGGCGCCACAACCTCCCCATTGACCTTGCCTTGAGTGTGACAGGGGACGGTGCCCCAACCCCCCAATCGGCCCTACCCTGAGCATGACTGAGGGTGGCATCACAACCTCCCGATCGCCCTGCTCTGTGCATGACAGGGGGAAGTGTCCCAACTCCCCAATTGGCCCTGCTCTGAGCCCAACCAGGGGCTGCACCTATTGATTGGGCCTACCCATCAGCCACCTGGGAGCAGGCCTAAGCCAGCAGGTCGTTATCTCCCGAGGGGTCCCAGACTGTGAGAGGGCACAGGCCAGGCTGAGGGACCCCCCTTCCTCTCCGAGTGCACAAATTTTTGTGCACCAGGCCTCTAGTCTTTTCTAATAAATTGGGAATATGCAAATTGACTGTCATAACAGTCAAGATGGCTGTGCCCACAGCAGAGGCAGGGATTCTGTAATACAACAAGGCTGCACCCACAGTGGAGGCCAAGTTCCCATAAGGAGCCTTAACGAACAATCAGCAGGGACCTGAGGCTGCATGGCACTGGGCTGGGGCAGAGGACCTCAGGCCATGTCCCCGGCCCAGCAAGGCTTGATGGGGGACCTCAGGCCATGCCCACCAAACCGGCGCCAGGCTGGGGGAACTCAGGTTGTACCCTCCACCCGACAGGGCTTGAAAGGGGACCTCGGGCAGCAGCCATCACCCAATGGAACTTGACGGGAGACCTCAGGCCATGCCCCCCACCTCAGTGTTGTGCCATGGGACCTCAGGCCACATCCCTAGCCCCAGTGCCAGGCTGAAGGACCTGAGGCTGTGCCCCCCACCATGTGAGGCTTGACAGGGAACCTCAGGCTGTGCCACCCACCTGCAGAGCTTGCCGGGGCACCTTAGGTTGTGCACCCTGCCCTGTGCTGGGGGACCAGAGGCTGTGCCCCCTGGCCCAGAGACCTCAAGGATCAACCCCAGCCCAGGCTGGGGACCTCAGGCCATGAGCCTGCCCCACTGCCAGGCCAGGGGACCTGAGGCAGCGCCCCATGCCCAGCAGGGCTTGACAGGGGACCTTTGTAAGGCCAAGGGACCTCAGGCCACAACCCCCGCCCCAGCTCCAGGCCAGGTGACCTGAGGCCGCAGAACCCACCCAATGGGGCTTGATGGGTGGGGCTGGACAGGTCTGGATCTAGTCCAATGGGGTGGGGCCGGCCGGGTCTGGGTCTGGCACAATTTCAATGCACACGTGTGTGGGTGGGGACTTGTCTCTGGTTCCCGTAGCACGCCCCAGACTCTGACAGGAGGAAGATTTTCATATACATTTTACTAATTTTCTTTCATCTCTGACACTTCTACTGTAGAGAAAGGGCAAATAGCAATATTAAAATATTTCCTCTAATTAATTGCCTTTTAATGTGCACGAATTTCATGCACCAGTTCACTAGTTTTGTTATAAGAACCAATGTTCATTTTTCTATCTAACCCTAGGTGGCTATATGGTATTAGGTCTTCACTTTTATCAAAGAAGACCTGTTAGTTAAAATATTCTGCAGTCATATGGTTTGGGTTAAAACATCTGTTCAGGATATTAGATAATATTAAGAAATCATTGTTTATTTTTATAGGTGTGGTAAAAGTAATGGGGTTATATATTTTTAAATGATCCTTATCTCTTAGAGCTAGATTCTAAAATATTTACAGTTAAAATATATGTTAGGGGAATTTGCTTCAAAATAAGCCAAAGGATGGTGAGAGTGTAGGGATTTGGATAAAATAAGACTGGTCAATAAACAGATAATTATTGAAACCAGACCATGAGTTCATATTATTATTCTCTCTACTTTTTAATTCTATGAAATTAAAGAGAAACAACAAAAAATTTTTTTCATCATATAAGTGCTCTGTGACTTTACACAAGCTATTTAATACTTAGTTCATCACTTATAAAGAGAGAAACTAAGTTATCTGTTGTTTCAAAGACTAAATAAGTTAATAGCTGTAACTAATGCACATAGACTATTGCCTGTCTCATTAAAGATCTTGCATAAATACTAACTCAAAAAATTTCTTCATTTCATGTCCACTTTTTAAATTAAACTTTTTATTTGGGGATAATTATGGATTCACATGTAGCTGTAAAAATGAGAAATTTGTGTTTATTACCCAGTTTCTCCCAATGGTAACATCTTGCACAACTATAGTAAAATATCACAACCAGGATATTAATATTAATACAATCAAGATTCAGGATATTTCCATTACTACAAAGATCCCTCACATTTCCCTTTTCTAACTACACCACTTCTATCCCCCTCCTTATCCCTGACTACCACCAATCTGTTCTCCATTACTGTAATTCAGTCATTTTAAGAATGCTATATAAATGAAGTCATACTGTACATAACATTCTGGGATTGACTTTATTTTTTATGCAGCATAATTCTCTGGAGAGTCATTCAGATTGTTGTGTATATTAATAGTTCATTAATTCTAATTGCTGAGAAGAATTCCATTATATGGTTATTCCAGTTTCTTTAGCCACTCACTGTTCACTGAAAAATATGTGGTTTATTTCAAGTACTTGGCTATTCTAAATTTAGCTTTTTAAAACTTTTGTGTACAAATTTTTCCTTAAACATAACTTCTCATTTCTTTGGGATAAATGCCCAGGAGTACAATGGTTGGGTCATGTTGTAATTTCATATTTAGTTTTTTAGAAACTGCCAAAATGTTTTCCAGAGTGGCTTTAACTTTTGAAAGTCCCAAAGCAATGAATGAGTGATCCAGTTTCTCCACATTCTTTCTAGCAGAATGGTGTTTTTACTAGTTTTTATTTTAGCCATTTTGATAACTGTGTAGTGGTAGTTCATGCAAATTTAATTTTTTGGGGGGGGATCTTTCATATGGTTATTTACCATTTGTGTATTCTGTGCATGTCTGTTGCCCATTTTATAATTGGGTTGATTTTTTATTCAATGTGAGATTTAAAAATATTTTATTATTATTTATTTAACATGTAACAAATATGTATTGTACAATGCTAAGTGTCAGAGCCTGTTCTAGGTATATCAATGAATGAAACACTGATCTCAGCTTTTACTAAAGTTACATTTGAGGAGGGGGAGAGCAACAATGACATATATGAAATATGTTTAGAAAGTTACACGTACTGCAGGAAAAAATAGAGCAGGGAAAGTGGGATGGAGGAAGCATGAACAGGTTACAATCTCAAGGAATTAGTTCATGCTTAAACATGTTTGCATATGCAGACACATTTGTCTTTTGAATACTAGAAAGAAAATGGAAACATTAAGAACAAGATTACTGATGTGCTTTAAAAGTAGTTTGGTGGATTTGTAGTAAGTAGAACTGTGGGGTTTATAATATCTAAGATTTATTGAATGCTAAGCACCACTCACTGCATCTTACTTATACTATCTCATTTTTGTCAGGCTTTTTTAACCTCTTTGTATGGCTGGTTTCTCCATATTCATGTATTAGCTTAATGGAGACCCTTCAGGCTATCAATCAACAATCCATGCCATCTCAATTATCTTTTAAAATTTTAGGTAAAGTATCTGCAGAAGTCTTCTTGATTGGTTATTGTCATAGAACTCTACTTGAATAGGCAAGTTTCATTCACTAAACTATTCCAGTACTTTTTTATTATTATTATTGATTAAGGTATTACAAATGTGTGGTTATCCCTACATTGCCCTCCACACACCAATCCTGCCCTCACCCTCAACTTCTGTTGTCTGCAACCATTGGTTATGCTTATATGCAGAGAGATCTTGGTTGATCTCTCTCCCTTACCCCCACCCTCCCCTACCTTCCCTCTGAGGTTTGAGCATCTGATCAATATTTCTCTGTCTCTGGATCTGTTTTTGTTCATCGGTTTATGTTGTTCATTATAATCCACAAATGAGTGAGATCATGTGATATTTATCTTTCTCTGACTGATTTATTTCACTTAGCATAATACTCTCCAACCCCATGCTGCTGCAAATGGTAGGAGTTCCTTCCTTTTTACAGCAGTATAGTATTTCATTGTGTAGATGTATCAAAGTTTTTTAATCCACTAGTCTGCTGATGGGCACTTAGGCTGATTCCAAATCTTAGCTATGAATATAGGGGTGCATATACCCTTTCTGATTGGTGTTTCTAGTTTCTTGGGATATATTCCTAGAAGTGGAATTGCTGGGTCAAATGGAAGTCCCATTTTTAGTTTTTTGAGAAAACTCCATAGTGTTCTCCACAGTGGCTGCACCAGTATGCATTCCCATCAGCAGTGCACAAGGGTTCCTTTTTCTCTGCATCCTCACCAGCACTTGTCATTAGTTGATTTGTTGATGATAGCCATTCAGACAGGTGTGAGATGGTAACTTTTTATTTGCATTTTTTATTTGCATTTATCAGATTATTAGAGACTTTGAGCATGTTTTCATATGTCTTTTGGTGTTCTTTATGTCTTCTTTAGAAAGTATCTATTTAGGTCAGTTGCCAATTTTTTGATTGGGTTGTTTATCTTCCTTTTGTTAAGTTGTATGAGTTCCCTGTAAATGTTGGGGATTAAACCCTTATTGGTGATAGCATTGGCAAATATGTTCTCCCATGCAGTGGGCTTTCTTGTTGTTTTGTTGATGGTTTCTTTTGCTGCACAAAAGCTTTTTATTTTGATGTAGTCCCATTTGTTTATTTTCTCTTTAGTTTCCAATGCCCTAGGAGTTGTATCCGTGAAGAAATTGCTTCAGCGTATGTCTGGCATTTTGTTGCCTTTGGATTCCTCTAGTATTTTTATAGTTTCCTGTCTTACATTTAAGTCTTTTATCCATTTTGAGTTTATTTTTGTGTGTGGTGTAAATTGGTGGTCTAGTTTCATTTTTTTTTTTTGCATGTATCTGTCCCATTTTCCCAACACCATTTATTGAAGAGACTGTCTTGACTCCATTGTATGTTTTTGCCTCCTTTGTCAAATATTAATTGAGCATAGTGGTTTGGGTTTATTTCTGGGTCTTCTATTGTATACCATTGGTCTATATGTCTGTTCTTGTGCCAGTACCAAGCAGTTTTGAGAATAGTGGCTTTGTAGTACAGCTTGATATCTGGTATTGAGATCCCCCTACTTTGTTCTTCTTTCTCAGGATTGCTGCAGCTATTCAGGGTCTTTTTTTTTATTCCAGATGCATTTTTGGAAAGTTTGTTCAAGTCTGTGAAATATGCCATTGGTATTTTAATGGGGATTGCATTGAATCTGTAGATTGCTTTGGGTAGTATGGACATTTTAATGATGTTGATTCTACCAATCCATGAACACGGTATGTTCTTCCATCTGTTTATGTCCTCCTCTATCTCTTTTTTCAATGTCCTGTAGTTTTCTGAGTAGAGGTCGCTTACCTCCTTACTTAATTTATTCCTAGGTATCTTAATTTTTTGTGTGTGCAATGGTAAATGGGATTGTTTTTTAATCTCACTTTCTGTAAGTTTGCTGTTGGTGTATAAAAATGCCATCAATTTCTTGGTATTAATTTTGTATCCTGCCACATTGCCAAATTCATTTATTAAGTCTAATAATTTTTGATGGAGTCATTAGGGTTTTCTATGTACAGTATCATGTCATCTGAGAATAATGACAATTTTACTTCTTCTTTTCCTATTTGGATGCCTCTTATTTCTTATTCTTGTCTGATTGCATTGGCTAGCACTTCTACTACTGTGTTGAACAGGAGTGGTGAGAGTGGGCATCCCTATCTTGTTCTTATTCTTAAGGGAAATGGTTTTAGTTTTTGCCCATTGAGTATGATGTCGGCTGTAGGTTTATCATATAGGGCTTTTATTATTTTAAGGTATGATTCCCTCTATTCCCACTTTGCTGAGCGTTTTTATCGGATAATGGTGTTGGACTTTGTCAAATGCCTTTTCTGAATCAATTTATATGATTATGAGATTTTGTCTCTCAATTTATTTATATGATGTATCACACTTATTGATTTGCAGATATTGTACCAGCCTTTCATCCCTGGAATAAATCCCAATTGGTCATGGTGTATGATCTTTCTAATGTAATGCTGGATCTGGTTTGCTAGAATTTTTTTGAGGATTTTAGCATCTATGTTCATCAAGGGTATTGGCCTGTAATTCCCTTTCTTTGTGGTGTCTTTATTTTGTTTGGGGATTAGGGTAATACTGGCTTCATAGAAAGGTCTTGGAAGTATGCCTTCCTCTTGAATTTTTTGGAATAGTCTGAGAAGGATTGGTTTTAGTTCTTTGAATGTTCGGTAAAACTCCCCTGTGAAGCCATCTGGTTCAGGGCTTTTGATTGCTGGAAGCTTTTTGATTACTGTTTCAATTTCATGCATAGTTATCGGCCCATTCAGGTTTTTTTTTTTTTAATTCTTCCTGATTGAGTTTTGGAAGCTTGTATTTTTCTAGGAATGTGTCCATTTCATCAAGGTGATCCAGTTTGTTGGAGTAGTGGTGTTCATAGTATTTTTTTTACAATCCTTTGTATATCAGTGGGGTCACCTCTTTCATTTCTGATTGTGTTTATTTGGATCATCCTCTTTGTTTCTTGGTGAGCCTGGCTAGAGGTTCATCAATCTTGTTTATCCTTTCAAAGAACCAGCTCTTGGTTACATTGATCTTTTGTATTGTTTTTTTGGTCTCTATATCACTTATTTCTGCTCTGATCTTTATTATCTCCTTCCTTCTGGACTTTTCTTTCTAATTCTTAATTCTTTAAGTTGCAGGGTTAGATATTTTATTACCATTTTTTTCTAGGTTTTTGAGATAAGCTTGTAGAGCTATGAATTCCCTATCTGGACTGCTTTCATTGTGTACCATAGGTTTTGGATTGTTGTGTTTTCATTATCATTTGTTTCCAGGATGCTTTTTATTTATTCTTTGATCTCTTTGATAACCCAATCATTGTTTAATAGTATGCTATTTAGCCTCCAAGTGTTTGATTTTTTTCATTCTTTTTATTGTAGTTGATTTCTAGTTTTATGCCATTGTGATCTGAGAAGGTGCTTTTTATGATTTCTATCCTATTGAATTTGAAGAGACTTTTCCTGTGTCCTAATATATGGTATATCTTTGAAAATGTCCCATGTGCACTGAAGAAGAATGTGTATTCTGTAGCTTTGGGGTGAAATATCTGAAGATGTCAATTAAGTCCACCTGATCTAGTGAGTCATTTAGGATTGCTATCTCCTTGCTGATTTTTTGTTTAGAGGATTTATCCAGTGGTGTCAGTGGGGTATTAAAGTCTCCTACTATGACTGTATTGCTATTGATCTCTCCCTTGATATCTCCCAGAAGCTGTTTTATGTATTTGGGTGCTCCTGTATTGGATGCATATATGTTTACCAGAGTTATATCTTCTTGTTGAATTGCTCCCTTTAGTATTATGTAGTGGCCTTCCTTATCTCTTGTTATGGCCTTTTCTTTGAGGTCTATTTTGTCAGCTATAAGTGTTGCAACCCCAGCTTTTTTCACATTTCCATTTGCCTGAAAAATTATTTTCCATCCCTTCACTTTCAGTCTGTGTGAATCCTTTGTTCTGAGGTGGGTCTCTTGCAGACAGCAAATATATGGGTTGTGTTTTCTTATCCATTCAGTTACCCTATGTCTTTTGATTGGGGTATTTAATCCATTTATATTTAATGTTATTATTGATAAGTACTTGTTTGTCGTCATTTTTATTCTTAATGTTTGTGTTTCTTCTTGACTTTCTGTTTCTTGTTTTTACAGCAGTCCCTGTAGCATTTCTTGCATTGCTGGCTTGGTGATAATAAACTCTCTTAGCCCTTTTTTTTTGGTCTGTGAAGCTCTTGATTCCACCTTCAATTTTGAATGATAACTTTGCTGGGTATAGTATTCTTGGATTCAAACCTTTCTTTTGCATGACTTTGTATATTTCATTCCATTCCCTTCTGGCCTGATGTGTTTCTGTTGAGAAATCAGTTGATATTCTAATGGGAGATCCCTTGTATGTAACTTTCTGTCTCTCTCTGGCAGCTTTTAAGATTCTTATTTTGTCATTGATGTTTGCCAATTTAATTATGATGTGTCTTGGTGTTGGTCTTTTTGGGTTCATCTTCTTTGGAACTCTATGTGCTTCTTGGACTTGCGTAGTTTTTATCTTGCCAATATATGGGAAGTTTTCTGTCATTATTTCTTCAAACAAGTTTTCTGTTCCTTGCTTCCTTTCCTCTCCTTCTGGTACCCCTATTATGCAGATGTTTTCTCTTTGTGTTGTCCCAAAGCTCCCTTAGAGTCTCCTTTTGCTTTTCAAATTTTCTTTCCAGTTGCTGTTGTGTTTGTGTGTTTTTTCCTACCTTGTCTTCTTATTCGCTGACGTGGTCATCAGCCTCTTGTCTACTGTTGAAGGCTTTCATTGTGTTCTTTATTACAGCTATGTAGTTCTTCATTTTCTCTTGGTTCCTTTTCATGTTGGTGACATTCTCATTCAGCTCCTTATCATTCTCATTGAGTTGTGTGTATCTGTCATCCAGCCATTTGAGCATCCTTATAACCATTACTCTGAATTCTTTCTCTGAGTTGTTATTTGCCTCCTTTCCATTTAACTCCCTCTCTGGTGATTCCTCTTTTTATTTCCTTTAGGGATTGCTTTTTTGTCTCCCCATGTTTGCTGTAATGTTTGAATTGTTTCTGTGTCCTAGATCTGACTGTTTTGCTCCCCATGTTCTTTTGGGGATGGTGCTGCTGGTGTGATCTTTTGGGTCTTCTGGGCTTGGTAATCTAGCGTAGCTCCCTACTTGAGTCATTTGGGGTTTCTTAATGTAGGCCTGCGAGCTGGAAAGGTGCAACTGCGGTGTCCATATTTCAGCATTTTAGGAAGGGGATGTCCCAATTTTTGCTGCCTGGCATCCTTGGTTGAAATCATGCATGCCCGTGGGGTGGGGGTGGGGGGGCTCACAGAGGTACCGTCTGTCAGGGTGGTAGGGCTCAGGAGGCCTTTGCTCTGGAGAGGCGCTACTGTAGTGTCCAGAGTTCTGTAGCTGTCCTATAGCCTCCCAGGTCTTACTCTGAAGTTCTTGTAAGTAGGGGTCCTCAAAATCCAATGCCCCAGTGCTTGTTTTTTGAACAAAAAAAAAATATGAATATGCCAACTAATAAGAGTGCCTTAACTCTATGTGATAGCTTTAAAATATTTCATATTTCACTGTTTAAAACTCCTACAATATTACTTATTTGTTTATGTACAATGCTTTTCACTAAGTTAAATATTTTCCTAATACTGAATATCTCCCTCCAACTTCCCCCTTCCTTCCATTTATGACCTCTTCTTCAGCCCATTTTCTAAAAAACAATTTGAAATTCCTTTCCCAACCTTCCCTTTTTACCAGATGTCTATGACTTAATTTAGATTCAGTCAAACACTGACTGCAGCTACACTTCCAGAGACCCAGCACTTGTGCACTGTGTTAAACCTTGGCCAATTTCCTGGTGCCTGGCCACTAAACTCCAAGCCCTTAAGTCCTAGGAGCTTGTCCTGCGCTCCAGGCCTCTACTTAATTATATCATGGGTTCTATGGGTCTAAAACAATTGTTTTTACTATGATATGGGCACTAAAACATTTTGGGATTTGGGGAAAAAAAGAAAACAAGACTAATTTTATCGAATTAATGAAAATATTGGTTTTCTTGACTATGACTCATTTAAATCTGAGCTTGGGAGTCATTTGTGCAGCCGTTTGCTCAGTGTTTGACCAGTATTAAACCAGATTTAGTTTTATGAACAACTTCTTTCGTCCATAACCTTCGTTGGTCAAAAACTTCTTTTACTTATTCTACTATGCTATCATCTCCTTCTTTCTACACCATTTAGTATATCATTCTCTTTTGCTTAGTTTACTAGTGAGAAAAGTAAGATTTTCAAAATTACATTTTATACCAAGATTAAATGTTCCATAATTTTATTTATAATTGGACTATCATTTTATTGCCTAGATTTCCCCCTAATAAGTCTTGGTTTTCTACCTTGCTTTTACCTTCTTGATTCTAGAAATACTTAATTTCCTGTACAAAAGCATGGCATGGTATTCTATATCTATTTTTAGTGTTGTCATCAATTGCCAAATTGAGTGATCTCTCCATAAAAACCTTACTAAGGATTTCTTTGCAAGTGTCAACATAAGGCTATGAAAGTTTAGTACTTTTCTGAGATTAATCATCTATTATATGGAAGAACATGATTTTCAACCAAAGCATGATTTCAAACTACATGTTCTCTTCACTTTGTTGTACTGCCACAAGCGCATGAAGAGACAAGAAATATAGCCAACTGCCTCTAAGGATAATTTATAAGGGTTAAAAATAGTAATTTATTGCTAAGATAACATTAGGAAGATGGAGAAAATTCTATTTCACAGAGTTCCTGTCAAAGATAGCAATGCATATTGTTGGAAGAAATATTTGATAGGCCATTTGCAGTGCTTTCAAGAATGGGGTGTGCAAACGTGGAACCATGGTTAAAATATGCAGAACAAGGGAGCAGACTCCACTGTCAGCCCTGCACAGAATTCAGCCATTGTTCTAAAGTCATGGTGAGCAAGTATTTAGGAAATATCAGTTTGAAGAAATAAAAGTCATTAGTTTATTGGGAACTGACATCTATCCCAGCATGCCTGTACATAGCACTTTACTTTTTAGGTTATGAGAAATTCTCATCTAAAGAAATTCACCCATGTCTTCATCCCTATTAAAGATTTTTTTCTTCTGAAAGCTGAAACAACTTGGCCAAAATGAAAGGTTAAATAAAACAGAAGACAATTAGGTCATCAGTAATACAGTATATGGTATACGTTTGAAGTTCTGAAGAAGACAGGTTCTTGTAAGTTTTGTTATAGAATGCTGCAGTTTTGAGGATCACATTTGCAGATTGAATGGTGGTGCTGAGAATGCTTTAACTTCTTCCAGCATGCTAAGAGCATAAATATTGGAGTAGAACCCACTTTCAACGATTTATGAAAAAAGTCTGATCAGACTTTGGGAAAAGTCTGTCAAACTAGAGTTTCTTCTCCAACACAAGGTTTTCACAGCAAATCATGGAAGAAAAAGTGACGGCCTTCCTACCTTGGAAAATGACTAGCCTAAGGAGTGATAAAACAAAATATATTTCAATGTTCATTGTGGACAAAGCCAAGATTTATTTCTGGTATTAGAAATAGGTCACTCTAAACATAAAGACATATTTAAATTCACTGACAGATATTCAAATACAGAAATATTAAAGAAATGTGCACATGCTTACATCCCTATTAAAGATTTTGCACATTTTTAGGAGAAAGAAATTCTGAATATACACACACATATCTTCTGGAAAAGGCCATTTTTAAAATTTTAGGTTGAATTTCATAAGGAAAATATTGAACTTAGCTATCCACTCCTAGACACCTACAATAAAAACCACCACAGCAATCACAACATTGCCCTATGCTTCCATTTTCTATTATAGTAATAATATTTTCAGTCACAAAGTTCAGGTTGATGCCCTCAAGTGAAATTTAGAATTGAAATAATTTCATAGATAATTTATACTAAAAATATCTTTCCTTAACTGAGACTTCCATGTTATTGAGATTTATTTTGATTAGAATCAGGCAAATGAGACCTATCTTCTCAAAACGTAAGCATTATTTGCACATTTAGTGACTACCAATAGCATCTTGAAAAGTCTCTTTAGTGGCTCCATTTATTTACTTCCATATTTTACAAGATAACTGGGAATGAAAAAAGGATTTCATGCTGCATTTCCAAAGGCATATTGTGACATGAAAATAAAAGCTGACAGTTGTGCTACACACCTTTGCCCAGTGACATTTAACCTAATATAAGTGAAAACATATTTATGGTGAAATCATCATAATAAACGTTGATAGAAATTCCAGTAAGTATGGCAGTTCTTTTTTCCAAAGTGTGGTCTCACAATTGCATACAAGATAATAAGCTTAGCATAATATTTTGATTACTTATTTTATTAGTGGAAATTCTCCTTAGCTCAATTTCTAACAGGACTTGGGTTACTTTGACTCCATTGCTGTAGAACATTTCACTCTCAGTAACTTTTCCAACCTTGGTAATGAAAGTATTTGGGTACTCACACTTGCACCATTCCTTGAACTCTTGCCCATTAGTTTGCTTGAACCTCATAAAATGTTAACTTGAGTTGTGTGCAGTAAGGAGACCAATAAAACACCATATGTTTGGTGACTAAACCATTAAAAAATGTCCCAGCACCTCTTCCATAATAGTCTGTGACATATAGGAATTTCAGATTTGACTGTTCATAACAATAAGGATGAAATATTCTTTCTTCTCATTATAACTTATTATTCTTTGAAAGAGACATTTCTCACACTTGTAAGAAAAAGAAACCCTGGATTCTGGTTTCACTGATTTATATTAAGAAATAAATTTTGAGGAAATTTTGCTTATTTTACTTCCATGCCTTATTTATCTTTTTAGTGATCAACAGGTGATTACTCACAAAGAACCAAAATATAAAAACAAGTGTTCCATTCATCTTCAATACTGAGAAAATAAAAGCTTCCTCGTAAAAGTGTGTAAACAGGAAATAAATGCATGCTCAACCAACTTTCTAAGTTATAGTTTCTTTTAGGTAGCAAATTTAAATAAGAAAAACAGAATTATCCTTGAACAAGATAAAAAACTATGAGATATGAAAATTGAAGAATTTTAATTTAAAACTCAAATTAGTCTGCTAATCATGACAACATTATTAAACTAAATTGCAATCCACGAAGTAAAGAGAGAAATCAATTGACAACCAAACCAAACCAAAACAAAGCAAACAGAGATAAACCTAGAATTAGTAGGCAAAACCATAGAGGTTTTCTACTTCTACTCAAAATCTTTTTTAAAAATATATATATTTTAATTGAGTTCAGAGAAGAAGAAGAAGAAGAAGAAGAGAGAGAGAGAGAGAGAGAGAGAGAGAGAGAGAGAGAGAGAGAGAAACATCAGCAATGAGAGAGAATCATTGATCAACTGCCTCTTGCACACCCCAAAATGGGGATTGAACCCATAACCCAGGCATATGCCCTGACTGAGAATTGAACTGTGACCTCTTGGTTTATAGGTCGATGCTTAACCACTGAGTCATGCTGGCCAGGCTCTACTCAACATCTTTGGCTCCACATATTGATGGGGCCCTTCTCCTGAGTAAACCAAAGGGAAATAAGAAAGAAAGAAAAGAAAACCCCCAAACAACAACAAAAAGTCCTTAAAACACCAAAATATGTGAATCTGAAATTCAATGGTAAGCAAGTTTACAGAAGAACCTAGCCAATATCTCATGGCCAATTCAAACTTTCTCTCTATAAAGGCACTCAATTTCAGTTTCATTTGATCAGTGCAATTCAATAGTAGTTTGAAGACAGATATATATCTACTTCAATATTTTGGTGATTGAATGGGCCCAAAATACCAATGTCTCTAAAAGTAGATCACTAAATACAAAGAACATAGCCTGCTGTGATTGGCTTATCTTGTACTGAGGTTTTAGACCTTGGTGCAAAGAATGTATATAGAATTGTGGAAAGGGAGGAAGGAAAGTTATAGGTTTAATTTAAAAAATGCAAAGCATGGCTTTTTCAAATTGCCTAGCACTTCCTATCTCTTCTCATACCCCCAACCCCCACATTCTAGTTAGAATGTTAGCCAAGCTCCTCTTTCTAGTGCCAAGTATATCTCCCTGCTCTGCAGATGGACAAAAGAAAACAAGTTAAAAACAAGCCATCAAATGTTTAAAACTTATTTTTTTGTATGTATGACAAAATCTCCTTATAACTTAACAGTAAATATGTGAATTGCTTTGGATTTGAGTGTTGAGTCATTTCATATTTTAACCCATCTACCAACTCACTATTAAAGCAATATTAAAGAAATACCTCAATTTCATCATCAGTTTGCATATGTTAAAGACACTGGACAGGGAGTGAGATATGCAAATAAATATTTATAAAGAACTCTGAAACCCCTTGGTAAAAAATGACATGGGTGTCTGAAGTATTATTGTAATTATTGGGGGGGAAAACAATGCAAATATTCAATTTTGTAATACTTAACAATTTGGTAGGCTAAATCATAACTTTTAGCTGCATTCACTTTTGCACTAAAGTTGATATCCAACCTAATACTCTTAAGCATGATATATATAGCTGTGGTAGTAATAATGCTCTTAGAATTTTTATATGGTATTTGAGGGATCAAATAACATATTCAATGGCATTGATTTGGGGATACATTAAATTTCCACACATCATGCAACTCTTCATATAGGTTACAAGAAAGGTGGGAAAATAGACGAAAAGAAACTGAAGGAGCTCAATAGCTTGGCACACAATGCCATACTATTCCCCACTTAGGGCATGAGTCAATATAGTTGTGCTCCCCTGGTTACTCCCCTGTTTACTACTCTTGTTAAACAAGAGTAGAGAAGGACATCTCATGTTAGGAGATTTCACAACATTCCTATTTCTTATAACTCTTTGTACATTTTTTTAAGGAGAGAGATATATTTTCATTGAAGTATGAATAATTTCAAATGCACAAATTAGCTCTTCCAACAAAATGATCCTCATACTAAAACATTTGAAAATGTCACCACTCAGAGAGGCTAAGAATGTTACTCTGACCCTGTTTGACTCTTGAATGTATTCTGAGTCAACAGCTAAGAGCAAGACATATGCACCAGTCTTGACTCAAGTGGCCTACAGAGAATGGGGTCAAGGGCATGCCAAGGTCTCTTCTGCAGCCCAAGCATTGCTTTAGAAAATTGCACTGCTGTTGGTCCTAGTTTATCAGAACTTTCTGTAAAAACATGGAATAAAGTATAAAAGTAAAAACTCATTCATCATGTTATCTAAAGCCTTTTTTAATTATATTATTGCTAGAGGTCCGGTGCACAGATTCATGCACCGGTGGGGTCCCTTGGCCTGGCCTGTGCCCTCTCCAATCCAGGACCCCTCAAGGGATGTTGTACTGCCGGTTTTGGCCCGATCCTTACAGGCCAGGCCAAGGGATCCCACCAATGCACGAACCCGTGCACTGGGCCTCTAGTATGCATATAAGATCTTTGGTTAACCTCTTCCCACTCTCCTTCCTCTCCGCTTCCCTCTGAGATTCATCAATCTTGTTCCATGTTTCCATGCCTGTGCATTGAACATCTTCCTCCAGTGGTCAGTGTCATAGTTACTGGTCGAACGGGTGAACAGTCACTTAGGCTTTTATATATATAGATATTCAAAGTTACCACCAAATGTTTTGAAGATCATTAATGATAATTTCTGAAACAATTAAAAAAAGGCCATCAAGAACTGAAGAATTAATACGTGATTAATTTTAGCAAAACAGGTATATAATTCATTCACATAGGATAAAGACCAATTATTTGGTTACTATTAATTTTGATTGATTTAAACTGAGTAATCACTGAACACAATGTTGGGTTTATATCCAGCATTCATCTCTTTAAAATATACATATTAGGGCAAATTTTGGTCTGTTGATTGGCCAAAACCCTTTAAAAAGGGGCATTTTATTTAAGAAATAATTTCATTTAAAAATTGGTTGTACATGAAAAGGAAATTTGTAGTAAGCATAAGGAGCTGAGCCATTCAAGGAATATGGCACATTGGACTCTAAAAAGATTAATATTAGCTGAAATGTTTTAAAGTATTTTTTTATATAACTAGTACTTGTATCTTGACTATTACTTCTCCTGTAAAATATTCCAATGTCATATCTAAGAATAATAAATAGCATTAGACCAGAATTCTAGCCTACTTAGTAAAATCTTATTCTGTGACCTGAAACAAAATTTCGTTGTGATTTCCACTGAAAATTGCTTTTATACTTCCTGATGTTCTCTGGGCTGCCCAAGGGCAGTTATGTTACAAACCAGAAACAATGAGGTAAGTGAGGTGAAATTATATGACTTAGTGTATAAATTCAGGAATATTTCTTCAGAATGCCTGTATTTACAAGTTTCCCACAGAGCCAGTTCTATTCTTAACAATTTGTAGGACTATGGTATCCTGACTCTAACAACAAGGTAATAAATTGACAAGTATTTTCTTCTAAATCAAATTGAATCTTGATCAGCATTTGCCCTAAAGAACAGTACTATAACCTGTACTTATCCATGTTATTCCAGCTTAACCATACAAGACTAGGGTTGTTTTGTTCTGGATTTTTTTTTTGACATGGATCATGTTACCTTACATTAGTATTTAACGATTTATATTTAGGCTATATTTGTGCCAGTTAAACAGTAAGTTTGCTATAGGCTATGACTCTGCTGTTGTATTTTTATGTATTGCTAGTCTCTAAACAAAAGCTTTTTAAAGTGGTCAGTGCCTAATATGAACAGTTTAACTACAGAATATCTTTATTACTCTTAAAACCCTAGAGCTGGAAATAGCACATCTGGAATGACAATGAAAGATCCTCCATAAATCTCCTCCTTAAAAACAATGGAAATGCTAGCAAAATAGTCAAAATCAACTTTTTTAAACTCCAGAAATGAGCCAAAGATTTGTAAAATATGAGGAGTGTTTATTCAAGAAAAACTGTTGATACTTGTAAGAACAATAGGGTTTATTGCATTATAACTTTATGTCTTCCCATTCCCAACACTATAGAATCCTTAAAAACCAATAGCCTTGCAAATAGTAGCTGTCAAAACCAGAAGGTATGCAAATATTGGAAAGGGAAGACCAAGTTTGGACCTCAAATAGGTCCATCTGTAGAGTATTGTCACCATTTGACCTATTTGACCTCTTCCTGGAAAAGTCCCATTCATAGTGTGTTGTCATTAGTTTATCTGGTTGGGAGCTTCCTCTGCAGGAAAAGACCTATCCCCAGAGAGTTTTTGGAAAAAAAATCAGCAATTATTAACATGGCAGTTACCTGGGCTGCTTCTAATTTCAAAACTTACTAAAATGTATAGTAAGAATACATTTTAGTATTCTAAGAATAACTATGTATACTAAGAATAACTATGGAGATCAATGGAATAGAATTTAAAGTCCAGAAATAATATCTTCCATTATGATGAATTGAATTTTTTTGACAATGATCTGAAGACATTTTAATGCAAAAAGAATAGTCTTTTTAACAAATGGTGCCAGGACAAGTGATTATCTCCATGAAAAAAATGAATTTGGACTCCTACTTTACATCATACATAACACTGAACTCAAAATGGATTATGGAAATATATGTAAGAGCTAAAACTATAAAAGAAATCTTAGAGGAAAACACAGAGGCAAAACTTTATGACCTTGGATAACTAATAGTTTCTTAGATATGAGACCAAAAGCACAAGTGACAGAACACAGATAAAATAATTAGATTTCATTAGAATTAAATATTTCTGTGCTTTAAATGTCACAATAAAAAATTTAAAAAGACAACCCAGAAAATGAGAGAAAATATTTTTAAAATATATTTTATTGATTTTTTTTGCAGAGAGGAAGGGAGAGGGATAAAGCATTAGAAACATCGATGAGAGAGAAACATCGATCAGCTGCCTCCTGCACACCCCCTATTGGGGATGTGCCCGCAACCAAGGTACATGCCCTTGACCGGAATCGAACCTGGGACCTTTGAGTCCACAGGCCGACGCTCTATCCACTGAGCCAAACCGGTTAGGGTGAGAGAAAATATTAACAAATTATATAGTTAATAAGGGACGTGTATTTAAAATGTAGAAAGAACACTTTATATATTACTTTATGTATATATTCAATAATATATAACTCAACATTAAAAGAGAACACGATTAATAAAAGGGCAAAGATATGAGTAGAAATTTTTCCAAAGAAGATATGTAATTTCCTAGGAACCTCATGAAAAAATCTTCAATATCATTATTCATTCTTGAAATGCAAATTAAAACTGGAACATACCATTTTATACCCACTAGGAAGATTACAATGAAAAAAAAAAAATAAAAAACAATACAGACAGCCCTGGCCGATGTCACTCAGTAGTTAGAGCATTAGCCTGTGCCTCAGAGGGTTTTGGGTTCAATTCCCAATCAAGGGCACTTACCTGGGTTGCAAGTCTGATCCCTGTCCCCAGTTGGGACACGTGTGGGAGGCAACCAATAGATGTGACAGACACATCGATATTTGTCTCTTTCAGCCCTCTTTCTTTCTCCCCTTCCCCTCTCCATTTCACTCTCTCTAAAAATCAATGGGAAAAAAATATCTTCACTCCTCGGATGAGGATTAAAACAAAACAAAACAAAACACAGACAATACAAATGCTCCTGAGGATGAGGGGGAAATAGAACTCTAATACTTGCTCATGGGACTGTAAACTTTTGCATCCTCTTGGGAGAATAGTTTAGCAGTTTCTCAGAATGCTAAACATAGAGTTACCACATGATCTTGCATTTCAACTTTTCACTATATCCTCAAATAAATTGAAAGTATATATCTACACAAAATCCTGTACACAATGTTCATAGTGGCAATTCAGAATAGCCAAAGGGCGAAAACAACCCAAATCTCAATCAAACAAATTGTTGTATACCCATACAACGAAATATTGCCAATAAAAATGAATAAAATACCAATACTTGCCATAACATGGATGAACCCTGAAGATATACTACATGAAAGAAGCCATTCAGATATTATATGATTCCATTTATAGAAAATGTCTGATTGGTAACATTTATAGAGACAGAAAATAGGTTAGTAGTTGCCTGGAGCATGGCAATTGGAAAAATAGGGAATGGCTGCCAATAGGTATAAAGTTTCATTTTGACATGATAATATGTTCCCAAATTATATTTTCATAATGCTTGCATAACTATAGGAATATGCTTTAAAAAGCCATTGAAATGTTTCTTTAAATGGGTGAATTTAGTGGTATGGTATCTCAATAAACAAAAAAAACTGGGGTAACTGTTCTGTCCTGTGAAAACTGGATTATTTTATCTTCTCACAAAGGGGGAATAAGCATACCTAATTACCAACATTGGGAAAAATGGAATAGGATCCTTAAGTGAAATATTAATGAAATTAATGGGAGAAGGGTGCATTAGGAGGAAAGTTTTGTGAGATGAGACATTTTTATTGAAGGAGTCATATTTCATTGGGTCTTGTAAGATTCCTGTAAGACTCTTAAATTTTGATATTCAGAGAAGAAAGGTAAAACTATTTCATAAGGATGGGGAGATTAGGATGACAAAGTATGGAGGTTACTAAATGAAGAGATTCTTTATAGAAAGTGAATAGTCTAATTTGGCAAAATGTTGAATAGAGAAAGATACTAATTATAGAATTAAATATGAAAAATGGGTTGAAAGCCATCATGTGGAAAAACTAGACTCCTAGAGAATAAATGCCCTATTTATTAATAAATTAGAAGAATAATATAATTGCAAAGCAAGAGCTACAGGCATTTGTTTTCTTTAATAAAAAGATAGGGAAAGGAAAAAGTATCATGAAATTTGGGGTCTGTATAATACCATAAATCACTGCCATCAGTTGATCTTTTGAAAGAGTGGGACATATCCATTAGTGACCTACAGAAGAGACTGGAGAAAATTACATGAAGGAAAAGTAACTGTCCAGTTTTGGGAGACAAAGATCACCCTTTAATAACTTAGCATTATTGAGCAGAAGAAAAGTTAGTTATGCAGCAGACATATTTGTTATGTAAAGTGTAATTTGGTTCTAGGTTGTAACACAGTTTGAGTTCTAAGTCCATCACCTAATATATGTCCACAGTCATGCCACTTACCCTGGTAAGCAATCATTATTACACATGCAAATTTTTATTATAATGTCACCTACTTTATGTGTTTTTAGAGGCATAATGACTTAACAGAGTACCAGGTTATTAGTATAATTTAAAATAATCACACAGATTTCCTACTGCCCTGGATAAAAGTCACAATTTCCACTTACCCTGCACCAGAGATGTCACAATACAAGCTGTAAGAAAATAATTATAAGAAGGTTATTATCAGAAATGATCATCCAGCTTCTTCTAAAGGGCAGAATTTCCCAAATGCCCCTTTAAGCATAAAGTGTAAATGTAATCCTATTAAAATCCTGAGTGAGATTCACTATCTTTTCTTCTGGTGAATTTCCATCAATGTCCCACCCATGCAATAGTAAAAAAAAAAAAGGAGAATAAAAATTTTAAAAAAATGATAATTAGAAAATGAAAGAAAAAAATCTTTTCAATTGCTATGATTGTTTACCAAGACAATCTTAGAGAATCAATCTAATTTAATAAAAGAGAAACATGCAAATTGACCCCACCTCTGCTATGCCCCAAGCCATGCCCACCAGACAATCAGAGAAATTATATGCAAATTAACCCAACCAAGATGGCGGTCGGCAACCACAGAGCTGGAGCAAGCAGGAGGCTTGGTTGCCCCTGCAATGGAGGAAGCCAAGCTTCCCACCTGCCCTGGCCGGCTGTGGTCTCCTCTCAAGGGAACAAAGTTTCAATTATAGAAGATAAATAAATCCCAGAGAACTGCTTCCAGCCAGCCTCCACTGGGAGCTTGGGTGGCTGGGGGCCGTGGCCAGCCTGCAAACAGCCATTAGACTCTCACCCAGGCTGGCTAGGCATCCCAGCAGGGACCCCCACCTTGAAGGGGCTGTGGCCAGCCTGCAAACAGCCATCAGCCCCTCACCCAGGCTGGCCACACCCTCATGACACACACTGACCACCAGGGGGCAGACACTCAATGTAGGAGCTGGCCCCTGGTGGTCAGTGCGTTCCCACTCGGGGAGCTCTGCTCAGCCACAAGCCAGGCTGATGGCTGCCAGTACAGCGGTGGTAGTGGGAGCCTCTCCTGCCTCCTCAGCAGCGGTAAGGATGTCCGACTGCAACTTAGGCCTGCTCCCTGCTGGCAAGTGGACATCCCCCGAAGGCTCCTGGGCTGCCAGAGAAATGTCTGACTGCCAGCTTAGGCCCAATCCCCCGGGGAGTGGGCCTAAGCCAGCAGGTGGTCATCCCCTGAGGGGTCCCAGACTGTAAGAGGGCACAGGCCTGGCTGAAGAGCCCCCCGCCCCCCCGCCCAGCGCAAAAATTTTTGTGCACCGGGCCTCTAGTAGAAAAATAAATAAATCTAACAAGTGAGTTTGTCAAAATTAGCAAATGCATGTGAACAGCATTCCTATATTGTCAATAAACATATAGGAACTGATGGAAAAAAAGAAATTACATTCACAACATCAATGAAACATATATTGAACAAATTCTAAAATATATTTTTTAAATATATTTTTCTTTATATAAGATTAATTCTAAAATATATTTTTATCTATAAAATAAAATATTATAGAGAGGAATAAACAAAACATCTAAATATAAGAAGAGATATTTCAAGTCAGGGAATAGAAAAGTAAAATTTTTTAAAGATACCAGATTTGTTGAAGTTAGTTCATAAATTTAATGCAATCTCAATCAAAATTTCTGTAAATGTTTTGTGAAACTTTATAAACCAATTCTAAAATGTATATACCAAAGAGAAAAAAATTAAGGATAACAAGAAAGACTTTTAATAATAATAATACAGTGAATTCTTTATAAGTAGCAAAACAATTTAAGGCCTTAAACATTAAGACAGTATGGTATTTATTTTGGAATAGATGGGCAGACCTTTAGAACTTTAAAAGATCTATTTTGCACATATGAAATCTAAATATATGATGGCAATAGCACAGGAGAAAACAGCAACTATTCAGTAAGTGGTTCTGGATCAATTGGTTATCTGTATCACAAACCATACAGGGAAAATGAATTTTATTTGTAAAGTGAAAAGCAAAATTTTAAACTTTTAAAATAACCTAGGGAATATCTTTTTAAACTGAAATATAAAAAGGATTTTGAAATAATCAGAACCACAGCTATAAAAGAAATTGTTGATATATTTGATGACATTTAAATAGAATAATAGTAACCAAAAGAAAAGTGCACCATAGTCATGGATATAGCCTGGGAGAAAATATTTCCACATCATATAACCAACAAAGAACAATATCCAGACTATATGAAGAACTTCTATAAATCAAAAGCAAAAGACAAACAATCTAATCAAAAGAATGGGCCAAGAATTTGAAGGGTATTACACAGATAATGTTGACTTCTCTTGTCATTAGGGAACTGCAAAGTTAAAAGTACAATATTATATTCGTCATTTTGGAAAAGAACACAGATCATATGGAGAGGATGTGAAAACACAAACTTATCTACCCAGAGAGTAGACGTGTCTGTAGACAAAGCCATACATTCCACTTATAGTAGTAAGGAATTTGGCAATATGCAGAAAAACTGGAGCATACACTTCAACCCAATAACCTTACTTCTAGAAACTCAGGGCAGCATTTCTACAAGGAAACATGAACAAGACCATTAATCACAACATTGTACAAAAAAGGTCAAAACTGAAACAATGATCTCTCAAGAGAAAAATGAATAAGTAAATTGTGACAACTGCATGTAATTAAATATCATAAAACTATTAAACTGAAGAAACTAGAACTGTGCATATCCATATGGATAAATTTCACAAAAACAAAGTCGAATGAAAAATAAACTTACTATCTATATATATAAAAGCTTAAGTGAGTGAACGACAGAACAACCGAATGACTGGACAACTGGTTGCTATGATGCGCACTGACCACCAGGGGGCAGAGGCTCAAAGCTGGAGCTGCCCCCTG
This sequence comes from Myotis daubentonii, assembly GCF_963259705.1. Taxonomy (NCBI): domain Eukaryota; kingdom Metazoa; phylum Chordata; class Mammalia; order Chiroptera; family Vespertilionidae; genus Myotis; species Myotis daubentonii. The sequence continues at coordinate 158,488,611 of NC_081842.1, forward strand.
GTGGTCAGTGTGCTCCCACAGCGGGAGCGCTGCTCAGCTGATGGGTGGGCTCCAGATACAGGGCTCACGGCTGGCTGCAGCAGAGGAGCCTACTGTGCAGCGGTGGCAGGTGCAGTGGGGCTGGGATGAGCTGGAGCAGCAGGCAGGGGGCAGGTGGCATTGGACTGCTGGTTTTGACCCGATCCCCACAGGCTACACAGAGGGAGCCCACCAATTCATAAAGCCATGCACCAGGCCACTAGAATAAAATAATACATTTAGTGTGATAAAAAAATTACCTAAATTGAGAAGATGCAAATCAATAATATGCATTATTATGGCTATACAAATATATGGTAAAGGTAGAAACATACATGTGTGAATAGTATACATACATACACCAAAGTCAGGATGGTGGGTGTGATGGAGGAAGAAAGGAAGGCAAAATGGGATTGCAAAGATGTGCATATGGACTTTCCAAATACACCTGCAATGTTTTTATTTCTGAAAAAGAAGAGCTGGAGAAAATATGACAAATAATAAAATTTTACAAAGCTAAGCATTGAGATACCAGCATTTATTAAATAATTATTTACACCTTTTGGTATTTTGAAGTTTTCTAGTGTAAAAGTAGAAAAAAGATGAGATGAACTTGAGGCTTTGAGGTGGGGGAAAAAAAGCAGCAATAAGTATATACAAGGATTTTAAAATGCCCAAAAGGATAGTTGCAGTGTTTAAGATGAACATCTTCTCCCCAACCCCCACCAAAAAATAAAGCTTAAATGAATGATAATTTCCGGAATTTTATATGGTCTTGCTTTTTTTCTAGTTCTAACCTTAATTTCTTAGTTTTATCATATTATTCCTTCAGAACATTATCCAAACTCTAGCATCGTTACTGGTTTCTAGACTTCCATACACTTTTAAAATATATGCAATATCTGGTTTTATAAATATCAAACTGGCCATGCCTCAAATGACTGGAATGTTGTAGTAACATGCCCCTTTATAGCTTACAGGGATTAATGAGATATGTGAAGGTTTTCAAATGTAGATTTAAAAATGTATAATATACTCGAGGAGATTAAAAATGTATTATCCTTTGAAAAACATTGACCTAGACAATTCAGAGACAATTTGAGTCTCTGACCAAATGAAGATATACTGAACAAATTGGCTTGGTAGAAAAGCATCACTATAAGTGATAAGAAAAATAGGCTCTGGCACATTGAACTGGATGAAGAGAGTGCATATTTACACACCTGCCATGAGTCATTTTTCTGTTCTGTGAATGTCATTTGGAATCAGCTTTATAGCTGAAGTTTTTCAAATTATATATAATATATACACACACATATATATATATATATATATATATAAAACATATATATAAGTGTTACACATATAAAACATATATATAAATATAATATATATAATATAAAAATATATAATATATAAAGTTTATATAATATATAAAATACATATAATATATAAAATATATAATATGAAACATATATATAAGTTTTTCAAATTTAAGGCTGAAGTTTTTCAAATTATATATAACTCTTCTATGACTTAAAAGGAAAAACTATCAAGTTTTATGATCTAAACATAATATATATGATGCTACTTAAAGTGGCTTATTACTTGGAGAGTTAATGAATGGAGTGAATGAAGCAGAAGCCAAATTTAGTAAGAAATAAATTAGGTTCAAAGAACACAATGAGTAGCAGGAAATAGTTGTAATGTGTTGTCTCCAAAGATGGATTAAATTCAAGAGAAAAAGGACAGGCAATAGCAATGATGCTCAAATCAGAAAGCTAAGAAGACAGGAGGCATGTGCCAGATAAAATTAGCTGCCTGTCAGAGTTCATGGAATATACAGAGTTTAATCCCAAAGCCCTAATGAGTTCTGTTCTTAAAAAGGAAATTGAGGGAATCGAGACTCACAGGTAACAAACACCCTAAAGTGCAGAAACACATGAATTATGGACTTCACCTGCTTGTTTTGATGTAGAAGACCAGATGAAAATATCAATGAAATATAATTTGCCCTATATTCCGAAAAAATAACTCTTTAATTGTGCAGTGAAAATTCTGGAGAATAGGAATGACAGTGAGAAAAACAGAAATGTTTTCTAAGTCCCCTTTTAGACTTAAGCTTTTACAACTACTGTGAAATAAATATAAAGCAATATAGCACTTTGTATATTTGCATTATGGAGCTTAGTTTATAAGTGCATAGAAGGCTTTGAATAAATTCTCAACAAAAGGTAACATTATTTATTCATTTAGCAAACACTTTTATTTACAACTAGAGGCTCAGTGCACAAAATTCATGCAGGGTAGAGTCCTAGAGCAGCAGTTCTCAACCTGTGGGTCACGACCCCTTTGGAGGTCGCATGACCCTTTCACAGGGGTCGCCTAAGACTATTGGAAAACACATATATAATTACATATTGTTTTTGTGATTAATCACTATGCTTTAATTATGTTCAATTTGTAACAATGAAATTGAGTGTCACCACAATTTTATTGTGGAACTGTATTAAAGGGTCGCGGCATTAGGAAGGTTGAGAACCACTGCCGGCTGCTGGCCAGGGCCTCTCTTCGCATCCGCTTTGGCCTGATGCCACCTGCTCACTTGCTCCACCATCCCGTCACAGTCCCACTCTTGTGGGGGCCCATTTGGGCCAGCAGTGCCTCCACTGCCACTCGCTGCCAGCACCGATGCCCACCATGTTCTGCACTAGCCCCTAGTGGTCAGACACATCTAACTCCCCATCTGTTGAACTCCTGCCCATGGGGACAATTTGCACATTAAACTTTTATTATATAGGATGCTCCAGGTTCTGATGTAAATGCTTTAAAAATATTTGTTTGACTAATTCTTATCGAAACCTTTTTAGGCAGTTATTATAATTGTCACCTGAAAGAAGGGTAACTGAGGTCAAATAGGCTTAAGTAGCCTGTCCAAAGTCACACAGCTGAAAAGGCAGACTTATGCAAATTCATGATTCTAACTCTCTCTCTCTCTCTCTCTCTCTCTCTCTCTCTCTCTCTCTCAGTTTTGGAAAGAAATAAATTGAGAAATGGGTAGAGCCAGCTGGTGTAGCTCAGTGGTTGAGCATTGACCCATGAACCAGGAGATCACAGTTTGAATCCCAGGTAGGACACAGGCCCAGGTTGCAGGCTCAATCTATGATGGGGGTTTTGTAAGGGGCAGCCAGTTGATGGTTCTCTCTCATCAGTGATGTTTCTATCTCTCTCTCCCTCTTCCTTCTTCTCTGAAATCACTTAAAAATTTATATAATAAAAAGACAAGAAATGGGTACAGAAGTACTAGACAGAAGAAAAACAAAAGATTGATTTGTTTATCTTCCTTTGGTTCAGTTGTATGAGTTCCTTGTAGATTTTGGAGGTTAACCCCTTATCAGATGTATCATTGGCAAATATGTTCTGCCATAGAGTGAGCTCTCTTGTTGTTTTGTTGATGATTTCTTTTGCTGTGTAAAAGCTCTTCATTTTGGGAGAGAACCAAGATGGTGGCATAGGTTAACGCCGGAGTTTGCTGCTTTGAACAACTATTTCAAAAGTGAAACCAAAAAACGGAAGGGACATCACCCAGAACCACAGGAACGCTGGCTGAGTGGAAGTCCTACAACCAGGAGGAAAGAGAAACGCATACGGACACTCAGAGGAGGCGCAGTGCTGAAGTCAAATTCTGAGGTGCGGAGTGCGCGGAGCGGGCTGGCGGCGGAGGGCGCGGTTGGCGTTTTCAATTGGGAGGGAGTCGCAGACTCTGAGCTCCAGATCCGGGCGAGTCTTTAGGGACCCAGACTCAAACGGGAGAAGCAGGACTGTCTGGCTTCGGTCAGAGCGCAGAGTGCAGCTTTCTCTCTGAGGTTTGCAGCGGGTGCTGGGACTCAGAGAGGCAGAGCCCCTGGGGACAGGACTGCTCTCTCCGGCCCACCCTGTTGATCCTGTGCGACCCGCCCTGCCCAAGCCCTGCACATTTGCCGGGTAGCCTCAGGCAAAGGTTAGATTAGCACCTCCCTAGAGGACAGAAGTTCTCTCACTGCTGACACAGCTGATTCTCATAGCCACTTGGCCTGGAGGTCAAACCCTCCCTGGAATTAGCTACAACAATCAAGATTTAACTATAAGACTGCGAACAAAGACAACTAGGGGGTGCACCAAGGAAGCATAACAAAATGCGGAGACAAAGAAACAGGACAAAATTGTCAATGGAAGATATAGAGTTCAGAACCACACTTTTAAGGTCTCTCAAGAACTGTTTAGAAGCCGCCGATAAACTTAATGAGATCTACAAGAAAATTAATAAGACCCTCGATCTTATATTGGGGAACCAACTAGAAATTAAGCATACACGGACTGAAATAACGAATATTATACAGACTCCCGACAGCAGACCAGAGGATCGCAAGAATCAAGTCAATGATTTGAAATGCGAGGAAGCAAAAAACACCCAACCGGAAAAGCAAAATGAAAAAAGAATCCAAAAATGCGAGTATAGTGTAAGGAGCCTCTGGGACAGCTTCAAGCGTACCAACATCAGAATTATAGGGGTGCCAGAAGATGAGAGAGACCAAGATATTGAAAACCTATTTGAAGAAATAATGACAGAAAACTTCCCCCACCTGGTGAAAGAAATGGACTTACACGTCCAAGAAGCGCGGAGAACCCCAAACAAAAGGAATCCAAAGAGGACCACACCAAGACACATCATAATTAAAATGCCAAGAGCAAAAGATAAAGAGAGAATCTTAAAAACAGCAAGAGAAAGAAACTCAGTTACCTACAAGGGAATACCCATACGACTGTCAGCTGATTTCTCAACAGAAACTTTGCAGGCCAGAAGGGAGTGGCAAGAAATATTCAAAGTGATGAATACCAAGAACCTACAACCAAGATTACTTTATCCAGCAAAGCTATCATTCAGAATTGAAGGTCAGATAAAGAGCTTCACAGATAAGGAAAAGCTAAAGGAGTTCATCACCACCAAACCAGGATTATATGAAATGCTGAAAGGTATCCTTTAAGAAGAGGAAGAGGAAGAAAAAGGTAAAGATACAAATTATGAACAACAAATATGCATCTATCAACAAGTGAATCTAAGAATCAAGTGAATAAATAATCTGATGAACAGAATGAACTGTTGATTATAATAGAATCAGGGACATAGAAAGGGAATGGACTGACTATTCTTGGGGGGGAAAGGGGTGTGGGAGATGCGGGAAGAGACTGGACAAAAATCGTGCACCTATGGATGAGGACAGTGGGTGGGGAGTGAGGGCGGAGGGTGGGGCGGGAACTGGGAGGAGGGGAGTTATGGGGGGGGGAAAAAAAGAGGAACAAATGTAATAATCTGAACAATAAAGATTTAATTAAAAAAAAAAGAAACATAAAAAAAAAGCTCTTCATTTTGATGTAGTCTCATTTGTTTATTTTCTCCTTAATTTCCATTATCCTAGGAGATATATTCATAAGGACATCTAGCTACGAGAGATATCTGAGATTTTGCTGCCAATGGTTTCCAATTAGAAAATGGGCAAAGGACCTCAATAGACACTTTTCCAAAATGGACATACTGAAGGCCAAAAGGCATATGAAAAAATGCTCAAAGTCACTAATCATCAGAGAGATGAAAATCAAAATGACAATGAGGTAGCACATACACCTGTTAGAATAGCTATGACAAATCAACAAAGGACAAGTCCTGGCAAGGATGTGGAGAAAAGGGAATCCTTGTATACTGCTGGTAAGAATGCAAACTAGGTCAGCCACTGTGGAAAACAGTTTGGAATTTCCTCAAAAAATTAAAAATGGAACTACCATTTGACCCAGTGATCCCACTTCTAGGAATATATCCCAAGAATCCAGAAACACCCATCAGAAAGAATATATGAACCCCTATGTTCATAGCAGCATAATTTACAATAGCTAAGATTTGGAAACAGCCCAAGTGCCCATCAACAGATGAATGGATTAAAATGCTTTGGTACATCTACACAATGGAATACTATGCAGCTGTAAAAAAGAAAGAATTCTTACCATTTGTAACAGCATGGATGGACCTAGAGAGCATTATTCACAGTGAAATAAGCCAGTCAGAGAAAGATAAGTATTACATGATCTCACTGACATGTGGAATCTAATGAACAACATAAACTCATGAACAAAAATAGACCCAGAGACGTAGAAACATCGAACAGACTGTCAAACCTGAGAGGAAAGACAGGGAAGGATGAAGGGGGTGTGGAGATCAACCAATGAACTCATATGCATATATGTATAACCCATAGACACAGACAGTGGGTGGTGAAGGCTTGAGGGGAGAAGGAGTGGGAGAGGGAAATGGGGGGGAAAAGTTATGTAATACTTTCGGCAATAAAAATTTATTTTTAAAAAGGAAGAAAAACAAAAGATAGATATCCTAGAGGGAAAAAAAAAAGATTCATTCTTCCTTCGGGGATTTTTGTAATAGTTTATTTGTGGCCTAGAATAATAAATCAAAGAAGAAAGATGCCCAACTGCCATCTCTAAAAATGTTTAATGTAAGACTGAAAAATGAATGAGATAACTTTAAAGAAGGGGAAAATGAATAAAAGCTTAGCTCATCTTCTGCCATGGTGAATAATACCAAACACTTATAATAATGGAAATGAAGTGTGTGGGAGAGGGCTTCATCACATTCCATTCTCAACCACTAAATTAATGCTATCATTTTTTTAAAAAAATGACTTATTACTATAATCCTAATCTAAATATGCTTGAAAAGTCAGGTATATAGAGTAAAAAATACACTGAATATTCCAGAAATTATACACTGTGAAAAAAACAAACTACCCATAATATGCAGGATCTTCCATGGTAGTAACAGGAGATACAAATGTCACATAAACCTATATTTATCACACACTCAATGAAGTACTCCCTGTTTGGTGCTTTGAGATTACTAAAGGAGCTACTTAATGTAGTTCTTGCTCAAAAATAAAATAAAATAAAAACTTACTGCACAATATGTCAGAATCCATACATGAATAAAGTAGGGAATAATTCAAGAGTAAGATATAGTTCGGTGTAAATAATATCCATAAAGCCTTCAGGAATCTGGCACATCTAGAATGTATGGAATTGTCTCATAGGAAATAATGTAGGCATTGGAGGAAGTATTGAATTTGAGTGAGAATGAGAGGCAAGATAGAAAGAGTAAATATGTGAGATAACAATTTGGAGTGTGAACTCTGGAATTTGACTTTCTGGGTTCTAACACTATATACACTAACTTGAGCAAGTAATTTAACTTCTGTTTCTCAACTTTTGAATTGAGGTAATAACAGCACTAGTTTCAAAAGATTTTTATAAAATTTAAGACTTTAAATTTTATAAAAAGACTGACAAGAGGGTATTAGTGAATGTTATCTTTTATGATTATTTACAGAGGGATAACTATGAGAGTAAGAAAATTATGAGATGGATTTACAAGTTTTTAACACTTCATTCATGATTAGTAATTTCATAAATATCAGGAAATTCATGGTCTACAATGAAAACTGTAAGGAACTTGAAGAAATACAGAAATTTTTAACAAAGATCAACCTAAAAATTTTCAAACTAACAACCAAATGCCCATTTATGCATGTTTCGTTCACTCCATTCAAGTTCTTTTCCCTTCACATGAGATGAGAATCCCTGTTCAGAGGTAGAGAGAGAGAGAGAAAGGGGGAGGAAAGATAATAGGACTAAATAGCTAGTAAATTTGAACAGTACTGCAATAGAATATCCAAACAACTGTCAAATGTATAAGAAGTGTTTTTTATTAACCAGATGCTACCAGGCCAGAACAAACACAGAAGAGTGTACCAAGCACAAGGCACTGCTTTGCTTTGACAGGTCTGATTTATGAAACAGATGATTTGTTATTTATTGATCAGAGACTGATTCTACTGAGTTAAGAAAAAGCTTGATAAAAGGCAATCATGCATCTCATTTGGTTATGAGAAAAAATAGTGTCTATTGGCTTGCCGTGTCAACCGACTTTGATGCTACAACATCCAGATGTTCAACATGTGCAAACTTCAGACACAAAACAAAACAGAACAAATTAAAATGATCTCTATGCCACAAAAGAAAGAAAAGCATTCAAAACATGTCTTGGGGAAAAAAAAGAACTCATCAGAAACACATAATATAGTCTGAAACGTATTTCTTAATCAAAAGATAAGAAAGATTCACTGAATTGTTTTTTATCCTTTCATTTATTTGATAATTATTTATTGAAGGCTCTCCATGTTTAAGGCATTGTGTGAAGCACTATTTTGACATTTAAAATGTTCTATATGCAAATACAGAGTTCCAGGAAATTACTAATTCAAATAAAATTTCACCAACATGCTCAAAGCAAGCCTGATACTTTTACATCTTCCACAATACTAAAGTTCCCATTAAGTTAATTATTTTTCACTCTTGGTATCATAGCACAGTTGCCATTTGTTCTTTTTAATTCAGGAAATTCCTTCAGCTTCATTGTTCTCCCTGATCAGTCCTGCGGAAAGCTACACATTACTGGATTTTGAGATAAGACATGATTCGTCGATCTGGAAGTCTGGAAACTTTTGTATTCTATTTAGTGTATTTTAAACATGACACTTAACTTTGCACAACATCAATTGTACCACATGATAATTTTGCGTTTTTCCAGAAGCTATAAATGATTGAAAACACTAAGGCCTCTTGTCACTTGAGGATTCATGGATGTTTCCCCCTTTCCCTAAGTATGCTCCAAAAGCAGGAAAGAAAGCTTATCATCTGCAGTTGGGTGTTAAATTGTTTATTTTTTCAATAAATTTTTCTGGGAACGACCTCATTCATTGCAGTGGTAAATATATTTGAAGGTAATTTAGCATCTCAGTTCATTTGGACTTGTATTAGAAACAGATTTTTCTTTTCTTCTCACAGTTGTCTTGGAAATAGATGGCATTGAGTTATCACCCTTGGCCTTTCAGTTTAACAAAACTTGTTAAACAAACACTGCATCTTGGAAAATGCAGTCATTATCACTATAAGAGCCCTAAGTTGCAAAGTTGGTAGCAAGAATCTTACGCAATTATAATGAGCTGCCACATTAGCAGTGCTATCACAGAGGGTTGTCATCAAAAAGCAAAATGTCCTGGAAACAGAAATTCACCAGCTTGTTTTTCTTGATTATAAAAACCAAAAGAGTATGGTGCAATGTGCATGGGCTATACAGTTAGACAAGCTTGGATTTGATTCTCAGTTCTGCCTCTTAAAGTTACACAGAGTGCCCTCTCTGAATCTCTCCCCTCTGTCCATTTGGGATTGTGATTCTTATCCCTAAGGATTTTTGGGTTGATGTTGGGTTGAGACCCTGTATTCTAATAACAAGATGATCTTTCTAAATACTTACCAGAGGGTGCATACCACCCTTTGGTAAGTATTTAGAAAGAAAAAAAATCATATTTTATTTTTCCATATTGATCTTACCAGGTTATAAAGATTAAGTGGGAAATTCAGTGCTTCAAAGAAAAGTAAAAGCAATAAGAAATGGTTCATGCCATTTTGAAAAGCATCGGCTTTCCTGGAGGAGAACACTGCCCTACACCACCAATCCACAATTTGGAAATAAAATCACTCAAATTTCAGAATTTGGTCATTGAATTTCTGGAGGTTAAAATAACACATATTCAATTTATTTTCAAAATTTCTAAAGTTATATAGAATATTATTTGTTGTTTTTGAAGTTTGAGTGAAATTAATTTGCTGGAAAATACAGAATATAAAGGGTTACCCCCCTTCAAAACATTTATTGAGTACTATTTTGTGTCAGACAAAAGAAAACAACACTGTCTTTTGAACACTGTGAAATAACACTTAAATTGGATGGCATATCCCAACTTCTTTATTTGAGTATGTTCTTTATAATATCACTAGAGGCCTGGAGCATGAATTCATGCACATTGAAAGGAAATAATTAGAAGAAATATTTTAATATCGCTATTTACCCTTTTTCTATAATAGAAATGTCAACCAAATTCACGATCGACAATGACAGATGGCAAAACATACATGTGATTGGTGCTAGCAAGAGCTTTATATATATATAGATCAACTTGCTTAATTAGACCGGCTTTCTGATTTAGCTAAACTCTTCCCATCCCAGTGAAGCACCCCAACTTCTCTTTCAGGTAATTGTCAGCCACACAGCAATAAATATCAACACGAAGCAGATCATTATAATAGATCACGCAGGGAGAATAAAAGGTGAAATATTTAACTGCAGCAGTGTTTGACTATATCCTGTGCAATGAGAAAGACTGAAGTCATTTCCAAGGTCCATCATTTCTTACTTCTTTTCAGTGGGGTCAAGTTTCTAAGCTTTCTAAATTTCCATTTTCTGGCTATTGAAAAGAAAATAGGATTCCACCAAGTCTTCTATCTACCTACTCCAGGACTTCTGTGAGGATCAAATGAGATGAGGCATGGGAAAATGCTTCACAGACATTTGGTTAAACTGTAAAGAGTTTGCACAAGGCTATAAAGCAAGTTGTGTTCCTGGGCTGAAGAAACTTCAAGGTGTCTAGTCACTAGAGGGAGGACTACATGATGTCATTACCCAGTGCCCACAGCCACCGTTTCTGGGCTGGGATGTGGGCTGTGGGCTGCATTTTGCTCCATGGGGTTCTAGCAGCATTGGCAGCCATTTGGTGGACTGTTGTTCTGGGGTGGTGGTGGGGTCTGTGTACCACCTGGGGGAAGCCGAGTGTTGCTTTGTGGGAGCCGGGTCCATGGTGACATTTCTTTGTAAATGGCCAGTGCACACCATGGCAGCTCCTGCATTGAGCACCTGCCTCCTGGTAGTCAGTGCACATCATAGCAACCAGTCAGACAGTCAGGGGGAAATTTAGCATATTAGCCTTTTATAAATATAGATAGCTTGAGCACCAACAGGAAAATACCAAACATATGGGCAAGCTCTTGGTTGTATTTTCACATATTATCTCATTTAATTTTTACAGCAACCCTGTTAAGGTCAGTATTACTCTGCACATTTTATAGAGAAACTAGAGGCCCATTGCAGGAAGATTCCTGCAAGAATATGGCTTCCTGTGGTTGGAGCGAAGCAGAGAAGGGAGCGATACCCGCTGAGGCTGGCTTCGCTCCCTCTCCCAGCCACTGCGGCTGGGTTTCCCCTCCTGCTCCCAACCGCTGCAGCTGGGTTTGCCCTCCCGCTCTCAGCCACTCCGGCTGGGTTTCCCCTCCCGTCTCCGTAGCCTTGGCTCCATTCCTGTCTCCACCGCCTATACTTTGCTCCCTTCTGTAGCTCTTCGCTTCCACTTTGTCTTCAGTCTTGGCTCCCAGCCAGTATACGCAAATTAACGGACATCTTGGTTGGGGTAATTTTCATATAGCCACTCTGATAAGCTGGTAGGCGTGCCTTAAGGTGGTGCAAAGGTATGGTCAATTTGCATGTTTGTCTTTTATTAGTGTAGATAAGTGATGATTGTAAAGGTTAAGTTTTACATTTAAGATCATACAATTAATGGCAAAGCTGAGTTTGAACTCAGGTTAAGGTGCTAAAGCCAGCTCTTTTTTCACCAAGCTCAAGCACAGCAAGGTTTCTTATATTGTGAGAGGGAAGACAGGAAGTGTTAATATTACTTTTGCATAATAAGTGCCTGGAATTTCAGGAAATTTAAAGGCAAAATAAATTGGAGAAGTTTAAAAATGTTTTAAACAACTCAGTAAGGTTAATTCAGTGAAATATTTCATTCCATGCTTCATATTTCAATATTTGTCTTATAATTTATTTTAAAAATAATCCCTGAACATATGGGCTTTAGAATGGTATATCAACTTAATAATCAAAAGTTCCCTGAGTATCTCCCATCTGGACATTCAGTAATACAACATTCAAGTTTTAATTATCTGTAATTGAGCAAAAAGTTCTTTATTATATAAAATGTGGAATATTTCTGAGCTGTGAATTATGTTAACTTGAGTGATCAACACATAGGAGTGAGTCACTGGCTAGAAAATGTGTGGCATTGTTTGCATCTGCTTCTAGTGGCAAAAATATTTCCTGATTTGGAGTTAACATTATTTGGAGTCACTATTGCAGATATCAAAGATGGCTGTACATAGAATAGAACTAATATAGATTCTGCTGAGGATGCAAAATAGTGTAAACTGTAGGCCTCACCATCAGTAAATTTACTATCCAGAAATTTACAAAATATAATTTTGATTAAATATAAACAAAATGCTAATTACATAGATAGATCTTTCATTTTTCAACTTTCTTTTTTTTTTTAAATATATGTTATTGATTTTTTACAGAGAAGAAGGGAGAGAGATAGAGAGTTAGAAACATCAATGAGAGAGAAACATCGATCAGCTGCCTCCTGCACACTCCCCACTGGGGATGTGCCTGCAACCCAGGTACATGCCCTTGACTGGAATCGAACCTGGGACCTTTCAGTCCGCAAGCCGACGCTCTATCCACTGAGCCAAACCGGTTTCGGCCATTTTTCAACTTTCAATTTATTTTCTTATGTCACTTACCTTGTTCTTCCAATTTAATTATTAGTTACATGACTATCTCTTTGACTAGTTTGTCTCTTTCAGGGTAAATGCCATAGAAGGGTAGATGATACCAACTCACCCATCTTTGATCCCTCAGTTTTCAGCACAGGGTTAGCATCATATGAAAAAATAAAGAACTAGGTGATTCTTAAATGGAATAACATCTGTGTGCATCTTCCTTTTCCCATTAGCTTATAATTTTATTTATTGAAAATGGAGACTATGCTTAAAGTCCATTATATTTCATTCTAAATTCCAAGTTCTGGAATAATTTACAATATATACTGTGTTTAATGAGTAAAATCCATCAGCCATAGCTACTGAGAAAGCTCATTAAAATTGGTAGGCTATTAAGAATATACGATTCCCATTCTTCCACATGACTTTCAATTACTCATCTGATATCTGTCTCTACATTTTAGATTACTTTCCCCTGAAGAGTTAAGGAGTTAGACAAACCTGAGAATTGTCTAAATTATGATTAAGCTTTAAAGTTTGTATAAAGAAATAGTATTTTTGACCATGATCTAGGCATTATTTGTGTACTAGAGGCCCAATGCATGGAAATTCATGCAAGAGTAGGCCTTCCTTCCCCTGACTGCCAGCACTGGCTTCCCTCCAGCACCCGGGACCCAGGCTTCCCTCCTCTGGCTGCTGGCAGGTACACTGGACCCGGGCTGCTTCCCTCCTCTGGCTACCCACAAACACCCGGGACCCGAGCTGGCTTCCCTCAGGCTGCCCACAGGCTTCCCTCTGGCCCTGGCTTGGTCAGGAAGGACGTCTGGAATGACATCCAGAAGATGTCTGGTCTAATTAGCATATTAACTTTTTAGTCATATTATTATAGATTCCCAGAAATTGTACTTGGGGGTGAGGGATTTAAAAAGAAAAGTTTAGTTTTAGCTCAAATCTTGAACACTAGAAAGCAAATGAGTATAAAGAAGTCAAAAAGCCCAATAAGTTCCATTTGCCATGCCATAATGTTCTATTCCAAAGAAAATGTCACAAAATGAAGCATTATATTTATATTCCTGAGAATAGTATTACCATACAAAAACAAATCCATTCTTAAAGTATTTGTGAATTTGATCAAAGATAAAATTTGAAAATAAATTTTCACTAAGGAAAAGAACAGATTCTGCCTCTAGGTAAAATATTCATTTTTTTAAACAAATTTTCCGATACTAAAAATATAAATAATATCTTTCTTGTGGCATAAATTGGCATCTCTAGTAACTATCGTACATATGATTGGTTGAAAATCTTTTAAATTCTCGGGCAATTATTAAATATTGCCTTAAGTGAGAATCAAACTAATCTAAAACATACATTAGATGTCAAATTAAACCAAAACAATGTCATTGCAAATTCAAAACATGACCAGAAAAGCTGTGGCTTAGAAAGCACAATAAACTGTCACTGGGGGGAATTCTATACATAAAGCAGATCACCAAATCTAAAGAAATAATACAAACTACAGAGGCAGCTCTCTGACAGGTTTCTCCCATTTTAATGAAGCAAGTTTCAGTGGAAAACTTAAAAGATTAAAAACTCACAACAAAATAACTCCCATACATTTTTCTTGGGGCTGTCTCCATAGCCCCAGATGAGGTAGAGGTTTGGCAGTTTTCCCATAATGGAAGCAGTAGAAACATTCAAGCTAAAAAAGATAGTAAAGAACCTGCACTTTCTAGATTAGTTATCTAGCTTGAGCAAATAAACCACATTGGCTAAATTTACAGTTCAGGTTAGACTGCATAGACATGTACAAATCCCCGCTATATTTGACTCTAGACTAATAATCAATTTCCAGAAACATATTCTGCTTTGGAAATATTCTGGCAATAAGTTCCATCTCATTATATTGGAGTTCTACTATTTTTCATAGTTTTAAAAAAATCTCTGAAGGATATTAAAACAGTTCTTTGACACGGAAAAGTATTCCCTTTATTACTCCTAGTTCATTGATTGGTTTACTTAAAGCAGTTACACTAAGACAGCTCTAGGGTATCTGTATGGAGAGATTTTTTGTTATGTAAAATTGTCAAAGGGAAAAAAAAGTACAAAGATATCTTTATCATCCATTTGCTCAGAAAAGAAAAGGTGAGTGTTTCAAACCTAAGAACATTGAAGACATAATTTCAAAAATTAATTTAAAATAAGTTTATTTTTCTTATTTAAAAAACAAATTAGTTTTTGCTGATAACCTTATGATTTAAATATTTCAGAAACTTTACTTGTAAAAACATATCTCACCATAAGAAATTATTTTTTTTTAAATTGCCGGGAGCCGGTCCATCCTTGCTGTTTCAAAGGACCTGGCATATATGGCATACTGTTCTTAAAATGTTTGCTCACCTTCTTGGCACTATGTTTTTTAACCAAGGTCTCTGAGAAAGGTTGTTTCCCCAGGTAGGGATTTTCCCCTGAAGTTAGGGAGGGAATAAAACCCCTCAACTAAGTGCCAGGCGGGTAATTAATCACTTTAACTATGAACAATCATGCTTAAGCTACATAATCTTTACTCCCTGGAATGGAGATAAGAAACGCCCTAATCTTTGTAATAGAGATTGATAGGATTGAATCAACTGGTATAAATACAGATGTAACAAGACAGAAAGAGACAGAACTTAGAACACAGAACTTAGGAGACAGAACTTAGAAAGACAGAACTCAGAAGACAGAACCTACACAGAACGTTCTCTAGAGACAGAAGAACTTTGCTGGAGAGAACATGGCAAAAGATCCTGGACTGAACCTGACTACAGAAATTGGCAAGAGAACCTGACTAGAACCTGGTGACTGAACCTGGCTGGAGAACCTGGACAGAATCTGGCTGGAGAACCTAGCGAGGGAACATGGCTACAGAACCTGGCTGGAGAACCTAGCAAGAGAACATGGACACAGAACCTAGCTGGAGATCCTAAGCAGAACCTCTCTGGAGATCCAGACCAGAACTTGGCTGGAGATCCTGGCTAGGCTGCTGATCAACTGAACACTGTCTCCGTGTCATTCCTTCTTCGCCGACTCCGTCTACACCTTTGGGAACCCCTGGACCTGATGGGGCTGGACCCCAGCATCTGGTGCCCGAACAGGGACCCTTAGGTAAGCGCCCCGCACTCGGGATGGATAGGACTCCACCATAGGAAAAGGGTGGATAGTCTTCGCCGACTCCGTCTACGCCTTTGGGAAACCCTGGACCTGCTGGGGTTGGACCCCAGCATAAAATATTCCAATGATCACATAATTTTTATATTTTTATTAATAAGTATTACATTTCTCAGTGTCTAAGAGAGTTAATTATTTCAACAAGATAACAAAGGGATAGATAAAAGTTAATCATTTTGCTAAAATTATATCCCAAGTTTGTCAAACTGGGTTGTTAGATAAAATCACATACTATGGATAGTAAGCAATTTGATGTCTTTCTATTGATGAGCTGAATCCCAGTTAATTCATTCTCCCCTTGAAGAATATATTTTTTTTTCAGGATGTTTGATTTGTTGTATGACTTTTATGCCAATGTCTTCATTACAGATATATCTCTATTCATCAATTAGTTAGAAATGAGCCTTATAAATGAATAAGAGACTTCAAACTGTAACATTTTTACTCTGGCTGAATAATTGAGTGGCAAATAACTCATTAAATTGAATTAGAAGGGATTAGGACATATATTTAGTAACATGGAATGCCAGAAAGAAGAGATGTCTAAATATCAATCATGGGCTTAGACTATGTCATAGTCTCATCTGCTCCCTAAAATAAAATAACTTAGTATTAAATCATTTATATCATCCTCACCATGTGTGATTGACTAAGATTGAGAAAGCCATGGAAAATATTGGAATCTCCAACTTAGACCTATTTGGAGAAGATAGTAAATATTGATGCCACCATGCTGTGTACACATAAAAATGCCAAGCACATGTGTTCAGCATCCGCAAGGGTGCTGATGAAAGTTCTCTCAAAATATTCAGGAAAATAAGGCAAACTGTGCACTACAAAATGAGGCAGGATTGGGTAGTCTCTGTCATCTTCAGCAAGCCAATACTGTCCCACTCTTTGCAGCAGTATAGGGATAAACATGTGTTTCTCACAAATTATTTTTAAAAAACTTACATTATTTAGAAAAATTAATACTTAAGCTCGTTAGTAACAATTTACTTGTCGCACATATTGTAACTAATGTCATTTAATTTGTATGCAGCAATTCCTTGGCTGAAAACTCAGAAAATGAAAGATACTCTTATACCATTGATATTGCCAAAAATACAGTAGAGTGTGAAGTTGTAATCAGGCTATTGAGGCTGCTAAGAAAAGGCAATTATTTTTCCCAAGGGGTAGAGGGAGTTGGGAATCATTGCTGTTAGGAAAGAGAAGAGGAGGATGAGAAGAATGAAGTGATGTAGAAATCAAAATGGAAGAAAAATATTTAAAGATATAAGAAGGAAGTAGCCAACATGTCAACCCATGTAAGCAGTTTCATCAGGATGAAACTCAATAGATACTCACTGATTTAACCAAATGGCAAAAAAACAAAAACAAAAACAACATTTTAATCAATGTTACTTACTCTTGACATTAGCAATTAATTCCAACAGTGAGTGAGAGCACTTTTCTTTTCCATCCCTCCATTCAGAATTAATTCCTTGCCTTTTGCACTCATTTTGTTTTTACCTACTGCAGTATTTTTCAAAGTCTGCTTTGACTTGTACAAAGCGATGTTTTATGTAGGTCTGTATTCTCCACTACATAGAAGCTCAGAGCAAAAATAATGACTTTGCCTGTATCAGACTTAGGTAGGACTAAAAATGTTGTCTAGTTTTATTTCATTTTGTGTTCCACATTCTTCTTCAAATTTACACATGTCCAGTTTTTCCAACTGGATGATAGTGGCAATGAATAGAAAAGTAGAGAAAGCATATCAGTTGTGCATAGAGGCCACAGAGCAGTGCAAGCAGCTGTCTCACCTATTGACCTGGAGAACTTAAATAGCTCACTCTGCCTCTGTTGTGGTTGCTGAAAAGCAATATAGACACATAAGAAGTAATTAGGCAGCAAGTCTTTTTATGAATGTAGGATAGTCTATTTGAGCTGGGGGTGTTATGTTCAAAATGCTTTGTCACCTAAGAGATTGCAGAGAGCTGAAAATACGGGGACTTAAAATTTGGGTATTAGAAAACAGAGGGGAAGAAATTTTCAGCATAAGAAAGACCATTTTATCAAGTGGGATGAACTGCTTTATGAATAGTGAGTTCCTCATTATTTAGTTTTCAACAGGAAAATGTCTGACCATTTATCATGGTTATCATAAAGATAAATTTTAAACTGAGAAAATGGGTATCCTTTAAAGTCCCTTTTTGCACTAGTATACTATTAGGATATGCTATTTTAAAACTGACCATAGTGATTATATTTAGAAAACTCCAGGGCAAAATTTGAGAAATTACCAGGCATAGAGATTTGAGAAAGAACTTTTTACCAATTTACCATTCACTTACTCCTTCATTCTACAACTACCTGGTTAACACCTATTTGATGCTAGGCATTGATTTATTCCTGGGAATACAATAGTACACACAATAAATAAAGTCCCTGTCATCAAGTGGCTCTTAGTTAAGACAGAAAATGCACGTTTGAGTTTTATTGATAGTTCCTATAAGAAGTAAAGCTTTGGACACACACACATACATTCCTGTGCCAGACACATTAGAACTACTAGTATATCACTCTCTCTGCCTAAACATTCACGGCCCAGTTGGAAAATAAAACATAAGTAACAAGACACAAATGCAAAGAGAAAACCTAGCTAAAGTAATTACAAAATCATTATTGCATTTTAGCACAAAGAAAAATAATATGAATCAATGAAATTATCCTCTATCATTATTATTTTTTTATCCTACCAATAACTACGTGAGCTGTGCAGTTTCTGAGATTAACTGACTCTTTTAAGGTCATAGCCCTAACCAAGTTTGAAGATAGAAATGTAACTCAGAGTGTTTTCTTTGAGGCTAACCTACTCTACAGACATTAATGATTAGATACAGGCATGTGTCTATATACATTTCTTAAATTTTCACTGCTAAATCCACATGTTATAAAAACCAAGAGGATTTTTAAAAAAGCAACAAAAGTTGCCCAACCTTATATTTAATTTTCTTTTCTTAAATAAATAATGAGATAGTCATGCATTATTTTGGTGAGGAACTCAAACTACAAGGGCAGTTTGCTGGGAATATAATCAGATGTCAGGAAATACCTTTGAGATCTTCAAACAGTGTTTCCCAGAACTCTTGGGGTTGCATTGATCATGTCACTGGATCTGTAAAGTCATACAACTTTTATAATAATAATCCCTTTTTCACCCTCATTTCCTTACAAGTGTGCAGTGGAGTTTTCCAGAGCCTACATGCATGTAGCAGTGCAATAGATTGAATGCAGAAGCAGGTATGAGACTCCAGCTGTCTTCTATTAAGCAAGATATTAAAGAGACTTGCAAAAATGTGAAGCAATGCCATTCTTTTCACTAATTTTATTTTAAAATAGATATTATTTCAAAACTATTATTTATATGTATTATTGTTATCCTATATAATAAAGAGCTAATATGCTAATTAGACCAAACAGCAGAATGACTGACTGGATGACCTTCCAGACAAAGCCAGGGCTGTGAGGGCTGAGCCCCTTGCATGAGTTTCATGCATCAGGCCTCTAGTGTTTAAATAAATGAATATATAATTTAATTTATTTTCATTTTATTTTGTAATGTAGTAAATGCCAGTAGCTATAAAACATATAAATAAACATTCTGCGAGATCTTTAGTAATATTTAAGACTGATTTAGTGGTCCAGAGATAAAACAAATTAAGAACCAAGGTTCTAGTAAAATTCTTTGCTAGCTGATGAATTCTGAGTCCCATATACCAAGCTGTTTTTTTCTTCTAATGAATGAATCTCATCCCTTCTCAAATCAGGCCTATCCTTGTTAAGGCAACTTAATCAGGATTTTCCTATATTAGTAAAAATTTCTTCCCCATAGTTTTCAACAACTGACCCAGGCTTTATCACTTGGTAAGAAAAATTTCACTGAATTAATTGATTCATTACTAGTAATAGTATGAAACTTTTATTTTAAAGGTGTATTACATTATTAAATTTTTGGCTACTATTAACTTTTGGGCAACTTTCTGTCACTCCATTCACCTATTTATGCAATTGAAGTTTTGAAATAGTACAGATTTCTGCATTTTATTGTCTAAAATTACTTCATTGGATAGACTCATTTTTGCATAAGGCAAATGTGTCTAAATGTACAGTAAGCATGATTACAACATTTCTGAAATTTTATGTCCATATCACTAAAAAGAATCAACCAATTTTTATCTAGAAACAAATTTAAAGTAATTTAACACTCTTGGTGATAGGTTTGATAGTGATTGATCAAAGGCCAAGTAGTTGTCAAATGAATATTGGCAGTAGATAAGAAATGAAATATCTTGTTATTTTTTGCTTTTTTCTCTGAATATAAATATTATATTTTTTTCAGCTAAATGCATAGATTGAAAGAAGAAAACATTATTTTTTAGGGAGGAAACAATGGTTCATTCAACCTTTAAAATTCTTTATTATCAAGTATAACAATTTTCTAATTTAAATTTTAGTCATATATTACCTATGAATTGATTTGCTTCCTTTTTCCTCTGCCAACTAAAAAAAAAGACAAGTGTTTCCTTAAAGTATACTGTTCTATTTTTCTGACACTAGATGTCTGCAGATGTTATTGTGAGCTTAAAAAATGCATGACTTTCAGGGCTAAGTTTTAGAAAAAGGACGTATACATGACATTACTTTTCTATTTCAGTGTGTGTTCCCTGGCAATTCAAAGTGGAAACCCGCAGGGTAACCACAGGAGGTAACACCTTCCTGGATCAATATTTGTGCATCAGCTGTTATAAGAATGTTTTGTAAGGTTCATAAATAAAGAGGTTTCTCTTTTCCACCCAGAGACAGAAAATGAAGTTAAAGGTAGTTGGCTGTCAAGAGACTTGCCTTTTCTGGAGCAAATAAACAACGTAAGGAAGGCTTTAAATTAGTCAATTAAAGGCAAATACTAGTGAAAAAGAATGCCAGAAATATTCCTTATTTGAGGGGTACTTCCTTCTCAGTCAATTGGTAGTTTCTTAAAAGCCATGTTACATCAAATAACATCAAATCCACAGACCTTTACTAAGTGTCTAATTGAACACTATTCCATTCAGCAAACATGTATTAAATAATCGAGAATTTATGCATCAGGGTTATACTAGGCTCTACATTTGAAACCATGAATAAAATGCAAACCTGGCACTCTAGGATCTCAGAGTCAGGTGAGAGAGCCAGGCAACAACAAAAAAACAAAAACAAAAACCAAACAAACAAACAAAAAATGTCTTCATCATTTGATATTCTGTGGATATGCCAAAGGCTTCAGGGACTTGACTGAGTGCTGTGAAGGGAGGAAGGGTCAGTGAGGTGAAACAAGAAGAGAAAGTCAAGTTGAAGAGAGCCAATAACTTAAGGAAAAGATATTGTTGACCAGCATGATGCTCTTAGAAGACTATGAGGAGCTAAACCTGGTAACAATGGGAGAAAAGACTGGAAAGAGTAAAATGCCAATTTTAGATAGCCACATATGGCAGCCAAGTTCAACAATACTCACAAGCTACAAAAGACTTTTGAGAAGGGTGTGATATGATTAGGTTAAACCTTGCTAATTCGTATTGGAAGATTGCCTGTACCACCCCAACCTGGCTTTTAGATAAGATATCAGGTATGCTACATCAATAACTTCAGGAATGAGTGAGAGTTTCACAATGAGAAGGGGTTGACAGTGGAACTGAACCTTATTTGTTTGTTTTTTATAATATAGTAGAGTCCTAATGCACGAAATTTGTGCAAGAGTAGGCCTTCCTTTACCTGGCAGCCAGCACCGGCTTCCCTCTGGCACCTGGGACCTGGGCTTTCCATGTAGCCCCAGCTTTGTCCAGAAGGTCCTCTGGACGGATATCCTGAAGGTCATTTGGCTGTTTGGTCTAATTAGCATGTTAGCTTTTTATTATATAGGATTAGTAAATATTGTTGAAAGTATTACATATGTCTCTCCCCACCCCCATTGCCCTCTCCCCCCTCTTCCCAAGCCTTTACCACCCACTGTCTGTGTCTATGGGTTAGGCATATATGCATATGAGTTCATTGGTTGATCTCCTAGCCCCATCCATCCTCTCCTGCCTTCCCTCTGAGGTTGTATGGTCTGTTAAATACTTCTATGTCTCTGGATCTAGTTTTATTCATCGGCTTATGTTGTTCACTAGATTCTAAATATGAGTGAGATCATGTGATACTTATCTTTCTCTGACTGGCTAATTTCACTTAGAATAATGCTCTCTAGGTCCATCCTTGCTGTTACAAATGGTAAGAGTTCTTTCGTTTTTAAAGTTGCATAGTATTCCATTGTATAGATGTATCACAGCATTTTATTTTATTTATTATTTTTTGTTTCTTTTCTCCCTCCCCCCTTTTTGAATAAGATATTACAAATGGGTCCTTATCCACCCAATGTCCCCTCATCCCCCCAATCCTGCCCTCACTCTCACCCCCTGTTGTCCACATCCATCGCTTATGCTTATATGCATACATACAAGTCCTTTGGTTGATCTCTCCCCCTCACCCCCACCTTCCCCTGCTTTCCCTCTGAGTTTTGAGCATCTGATCGATGCTTCTCTGTCTCTACATCTGTTTTTGTTCATTGGTTTATGTTTTTCATTATAATCCACAAATGAGTGAGAGCATGTGATATTTATCTTTCTCTGACTGACTTATTTCACTTAGCATAATGCTCTCCAGTTCCATCCATGCTGTTGCAAATGGTAGGAGTTCCTTCCTTTTTACAGCAGCATAGTATTCCATTGTGTAGATGTGCCAAAGTTTTTTAATCCATTCATCTGCTGATGGGCACTTAGGCTGATTTCAAATCTTGGCTATTGTAAATTGTGCTGCTATGAACATAGAGATGCATATATCCTTTCTGATTGGTGTTTATGGTTTCTTGGGATATATTCCTAGAAGTGGGATCACTGGGTCAAATGGAAGCTCCATTTATAGTTTTTTGAGGAAACTCCATACTGTTCTCCACAGTGGCTGCACCAGTTTGCATTCCCACCATCAGTGCACGAGGATTCCTTTTTCTCTGCATCCTCGCCAGCATTTGTCATTTGTTGATTTGTTGATGATAGCCATTCTGACAGGTGTGAGATGGTACCTAATTGTCATTTTGATTTGCATCTCTCGGATGATTAGTGACTTTGAGCATGTCCTCAAATGTATCTCAGCCTGATGTATGTCCTCTTTCAAAAAGTGTCTATTTAGGTCTGTTGCCCATTTTTTGATTGAGTTGTTTATCTTCCTTTTGTTAAGTTGTATGAGTTCCCTATAAATGTTGGAGATTAAACCTTTATCAGAGATATCATTGGCAAATATGTTCTCCCATGCAGTGGGTTTTCTTGTTGTTTTGTTGATGGTTTCTTTTGCTGTGCAGAAGATTTTATTTTGATATAGTCCCATTTGTTTATTTTCCCTTTAGTTTCCATTGCCCTAGGAGCTGTGTCAGTGAAGAAATTCCTTTGCTATATATCTGAGATTTTTCTACCTGTGGATTCCTCTAATAATGTTATGGTTTCCTGTCTTATGTTTAAGTCTTTTATCCATTTTGAGTTTATTTTTGTGTATGGTGTAGGTTGGTGGTCTAGTTTCATTTTTTTGCATGTGTCTGACCACATTTCCCAGCACCATTTATTGAAGAGACTGTCTTGACTCCATTGTATGCCCTTGCCTCCTTCGTCAAATATTAATTGAGCAAAGTAGTTTGGGTTGATTTCTGGGTTATCTATTCTATTCCATTGGTCTGTATGTCTGTTCGTGTGCCAGTACCAGGCAGTTTTGAGAACAGTGGCTTTGTAATACATCTTGATATCTGGTATTGAGATCCCTACTACTTTGTTCTTCTTTCTCAGGATCGCAGCAGCTATTTGGGGTTTTGTGTTTTTGTTTTTTTTTATTATTCTAGATGAATTTTTGGAGCGTTCTTTCTAGATCTGTGAAATATGCTGTTGGTAATTTAATGGTGAGTGCATTGAATCTATAGATTGCTTTGGGTAGTATGGACATTTTGATGATGTTGACTCTACCAATCCATGAGCACGGTATGTTCTTCCATCTGTTTATGTCTTCCTCTATCTCTTTTTTCAATGTCCTGTAGTTTTCTGGGTAGAGGTCTTTTACCTCCTTGGTTAAGTTTATTCCTAGGTATCTTAATTTTTTTGGTGCAATGGTAAATGGGATTGTTTTTTTAATTTCTCTTTCTGTAAGTTCACTGTTGGCATATAAAAATGCCATAGATTTCTTGGCGTTAATTTTGTATCCTGCTACATTGCGTCTAATAATTTTTTGATGGAGTCTTTAGGGTTTTCTAAGTACAATATCATGTCATCTGTGGATAATGACAATTTTACTTCTTCTTTTCCAATCTGGATGCCTTTTATTTCTTCTTCTTGTCTTATCGCTTTGGCTAGCACTTCCAGTACTATGTCAAACAGGAGTGGTGAAAGTGGGCATCCCTGTCTTGTTCCTGTTCTTAAGGGAAATGGTTTTAGTTTTTGCCCATTGAGTATGATGTTGACTGTAGGTTTTTCATATAAGGCTTTTATTATGTTGAGGTATGATCCCTCAATTCCCATTTTGTTGAGAGTTTTGATCAAAAAAGGTGTTTGATTTTTTTGAATGTTTTTTCTGTATCTGTTGATATGATCATGTGGTTTTTATCTTTCAGTTTATTTATGTAATGTATAACATTTATTGATTAGCAGATATTGTACCAGCCTTTCATCCCTGGAATAAATCCCACTTGGTCATGGCTTATGATCTTTGTAATGCAATGCTGGATCCAATTTGCTAGAATTTTGTTGAGGAATTTAGCATCCATGTTCATCAGGAATATTGGCCTGTAATTCTCTTTCTTTGTAATATCTTTATCTGGTTTTGGAATTAGGGTAATGCTAGCCTCATAGAAAGAGCTTTGGAGTGTACATTCTTTTTGAATATTTTGGAATAGTTTGAGGAGGACAGGTGTTACTTCTTATTTGAATGTTTGCTAAAATTCCCCCGTGAAGCCATCAGGTCCAGAGCTTTTGTTTGCTGGGAGCTTTTTGTTTGTTTGTTTGTTAATTACTGCTTTGATTTCATCAGTAGTTATAGGTCTATTCAGGTTTTCTGATTCTTGTTGATTGAGTTTTGGAAGATTGTATTTTCTAGGAATATATCCATTTGGTTAAGTTTGTCCAGTTTATTGGAGTAGAGTTGTTCATAGTATTTTTTTAATGATAATTTGTATCTATGTGGGGTCAGTTGTTATTTAACCTCTCTTGTTTATGATTTTGTTTATTTGGGTTCTCTTTCTTTGTTTCTTGGTGAGTCTGGCAAGAGGTTCATCAATCTTGTTTATCTTTTCAAAGAACCAGCTCTTGGTTTTATTGATCTTTTGTATTTTTTTTCTATCTCTATGTCATTTATTTCTGCTCTGAATTTTATTATTTCCTTCCTTCTATTTATTCTGGTTTTTATTGTTGCTCTCCTTATAATTCTTTATATTGAATGTTAGATAACTTATTACAAGTTTTTCTTGCTTTTTGAGGTAAGCCTGTAGTGATATGAACTTCCCTCTCAGGATTGCTTTCACTGTGTCCCATTGATATTAGGTTGCTGTGCTTTCATTGTCATTTTTTTCTAGGGTGTTTTTTTATTTCTTCTTTGATCTCTTTGGTAACCCATTCATTATTTAATAACATGCTATATAGTCTCCATAAGTTTGTTTATTTTTTTGTTGTAGTTGATTTCTAATTTTATGCCATTGTGATCTGAGAAGATGCTTGATATGATTTCAATCTTCTTGAATTTTTAGAGACTTAGTCTTTGTCTTAACATGTGGTCTATCTATGAAATGTTTCATGTATACTTGAGAAGAATGTATATTCTGTAGCTTTAGGGTGAAATGTTTTGAGGATGTCAATTAGTTCCATCTGATCTAGTGAGTCATTGAGGATTTCTGTTTCCTTGTTGGTTTTTTGTCTAGAAGATGTATCCAATGATGTCAATGTGGTATTAAAGTCCCCTACTATGATTGTATTGCTGTTGATTTCTCTCTTGATATCTTCCACAAGTTTTGGTATGTATTTGATGCTTCTGTATTGGATGCATATATGTTTACCAGAGTTATATCCTCTTGTTTTATCAATCCTTTTAGTATTATGTAGTGGTCTTCATTATCTCTTGTTATGGCCTACACTTTGAGGTCTATTTTGTCAGATATAAGTATTGCTACCTTGCTTTTTTTTTTCTTTTCCATTTGCCTGAACAATTTTTCATCATTTCACCTTAAGTCTGTGTGTGAGTCTTTTGTTCTGAGGTGGGTCTCTTGTAGACAGCAGATATATTGGACATGTTTTCTTATCCATTCAGCCACCCTATGTCTTTTAATTGGAGCATTTAATGCATTTACATTTAAAGTTATTATTGATAGGTATCTGTTTGGTGGCATCTTTATGCTTGTTTTTCCCCCCTTTTTATTTCTTCCTTACAGTAGTTCCTTTCGCATTGCTTGCACTGCTGGCTTGGTGATAATAAACTCCCTTAGTTGTTTGTTTGTTTGTTTGTTTTGTCTGTGAAGCTCCTTATTACACCTTCAACTTTAAATTTTAGCCTTGTTGGATAGAGTATTCTTGGGTTCAGTCCCTTGTTTTGCATCACTTTTTATATTTCATTCACTTCTGGCCTGATATTTTTTTGTTGTGACATCAGTTGATAGTCTAATGGGCGATCCCTGGTAGGTAATTTTCTGTCTCTCTCTTGTAGCCTTTAAGATTCTTTGTCTTTTATGTTTGCCAATTTAATTACGATGTGTCTTGGTGTGGGTCTTTTTGTGTTCATCTGTGCTTCTTGGAT
Organism: Myotis daubentonii; assembly: GCF_963259705.1. NCBI lineage: Eukaryota > Metazoa > Chordata > Mammalia > Chiroptera > Vespertilionidae > Myotis > Myotis daubentonii. The sequence goes on from NC_081842.1 coordinate 158,515,254, forward strand.
TTGTGTGACTTTTTTCTTCCCCAAGAGTGGGAAATTTTCTGTCATTATTTCTTCAAACAGGTTTTCTATTCTTTCCTTAGCTTCCTTTCCTTCTGGTACCTCTATTATGTGGATGTTGTTTCATTTCAGGTTGTCCCAAAGCTCCCTTAGACTCCCCTCCTGTATCTTAATTATTTTTTCCAGTTGCTGTTCAGCTTGGGTATTTTTCTACTTTGTCTTCTAACTTGCTGATTTGGTCCTCAGCTTCTAGTCTACTGTTGAAGGCTTCCATTGTATTCTTTATTGCAGCTATGTCATTCTTCATTTCCACTTGATTCTTATTCATGGTGTTGAAATGCTCATCTGCTCCTTATAATTCTCATTAAGTTGTATGCATTTGTCATCCAGACATTTGAGCATCCTTATAACCATTACTCTGAATTCTTTCTCTGAGAAATTATTTTCCTCCATTTCATTTAATTATTTTTCTGGAGATTCTTTTTTCTTTCCTTTGGGGATTGTTTCTTTGTTTCCCCATTTTTGCTTTGCCATTTTAATTGTTTCTATATCTTAGATCCAATGGCTATGCTACCCAAGTTCTTTTGGGGGGGTGCTTTTGGTGATTTGGGGGACCCAGTGGTGCAGTCTCTCAGATCTCCTGGGCTTGGTGATCTAGCGGAACCCCCTACTTGAGTTACTTGGGTTCTCTTGATGCAGTTGGGTCTTGAATGTTAGTTTCTTATTCATAGATGAAGTTTTGTCACAGGTTGCCTGACAATGTGATTCATCTCCAGCCTCATCATGCAAGCTGTTGTGGATGTGCTCATGGTTCTGGCTCTTGTAGCAAGGGTTGCCTGAGATTTCACTGGCGTGCATCTCACTTTAAGATCCTGGAGTCCATGGCCTGGGAGGAGGGTTCCTGGGGCCTGAGGCTGAGGTGGCATGACTCTGACTAGTGTGGCATGACTCTTGCTGGAGTAGCATCACTCTGAAAATCATTGCGAGAGTGCCTGAGCCAGTGATGCTAGAGTAGAGGTGGGGAGGAGGGAGGGTGTCCTGGAGGCTGCAGCTGAGGCAGCAGGACTATGGCCGAGGTGGCTTCACTCTGTGAATCACAATGGGGGTCCAAGAACCAGCTGCTGGGGATGTGGGAATCATGGAGTCTGTGGCTGAAACAGTGCAACTTTGACCAGAGGGCACGCCCTCAGCAGCTCACCCAGGATCCCAGGGTCCAGCAGCCAGGGAAGTGGTAGTTGCAGGTTCTACACCTGAAGCCATGCACCTTTCCTTTGACTGGAGAGTCATGCACTCAGCAACTCATCGAGGGGCCCAGGATGCAGTGGCCAGGGAAGTGGTAGTCCTGGGGTCTGCTGTTGGAGCAAGGTAACCTTGTGTCCAGAAGCTGGCAGCCGAGGATGGGGAGGTTGAGGGTTATGCTCCTGAAGCCATGTGCCCTTGGTTGGATAGGCATGCACCCAGCGGCTCAATGAGGGGCCAAGGAGCCAGCAGCCAGGGAGGTGAGCTCACAGGGTCTGCTTCTGAAGCAGAATGACCATGGTGTCCAGAAGCCAGCAGCTGGGGAGCGGGAAGTCCCGGGTTTTGCTGTTGGAACCATGTACCTTTGGCTGGAAAGGCGTGCACTCAGCAACTCACCAAGGGGCTAGGATCCAGTGACCAGGGAAGTGGTAGTTGCAGGGTCTGCTGCTTGAGCTGCATGCCCAAGTAGCCCAGGAGCCGGCAGCTGGGTAGGCAGATGTCCTGGGGTCTCTGGGTGTGGGTGAGGCAGCCTGACTTTGGCCTGAGTGAATGCAAGGTCCTGGGCGGTGTCCAAGGCCAGTCTGGATGGTGGTGAGGTTGGGCTGCTAGTGTAGACTGCTCTATCCTTCAAGATGGCATGAGTTATGTGCTTGAGCCCTGCCACTTTTTATGTTCTATAGTAATACTTTATTAAGTGGATTTCCAAATCATATTATCTTAAATAATAGAATTACAGTAGTTTGTAATGAGATGGGGATTGACCTTGAAAATCTATTGTACCAAAAAAATATTTTGTGGTTACTTCATGGAAAAGTATTTAAAAAAAATTATTGATTCATGACCCAGTAAAGATTATTCCAGGGATGTAAAGGTTGGTTCAATATTAGGAAATCTATTTATATAATTTGTTATTTAATGGAGCAAAGGAGATTATCTTCAAAGCTAGCAAAATCATACTTAAAAAATTCATCATTGTAATTTATATTAGAAAAACCTGGCAGATACTATCTTAAACAAGTGATAAAATTTAATATCATCAGTAACAAGATATATCAACATTACGTACACCCTAATATGATGCACTGAGAATGGTATGGCATCTCTGTGGTGTTATTACTCAATCTATGACATCAATCTAATCATGAGAAAACAGCAGAAAAGTACAAATTAAGGGGCAGCCTACAAAATAACTCATTCTTTTCATATGTTAAGGTCATGAAAACCAAGGAAAGACTAAGTAAATGTCATAGATTACAGAAGACTAAAGTGATGTGGCCACTAAATGTAATGTGGGGTCTTGGGTTAGACTTTAGAACAGACATTAGTGGAAGAACCAGTAATATATGAATTAAAAATGTAACTTAGCTAACAACATCATACCAACATTAAACTCTTAGTTTTAAAAAATATACCATAGTTGTATGAGATGTTAACATTAGATAGACCTGAAGGAAGAATATAAAAGAAGTCTATGTACTATCTTGATATTATTCTGTAAGTCTAAATTAATTAAAAATAATGTTTTGTTGTTAATCCTCACCCAAAGATACTTCTCTGTCAATTTTTAGAGAGAGTGGAAAGGAGGGGAAGACACACAGAGAGAGAAACACTGATGTGATAGAGACACATTGATTGGTTGCCCTTTGCCTCACCCAGGCGCAGGGATCAAGCCTGCAACCAAGGTGCATGCCCTCGACCAAAATTGAGCCACAGGTCGATGCTCTAACCACTGAGAAAAACTGGTTATGCTCAAAATAACATTTTTAAAAAAACTCATCAAACTGTATACTTAAAATGTGAATTTTATATAGGATTTCATAATTATATATAAATTATAAATCAATTAAGCTATTTTTAAAAAAGAAATTGTTAATTTTGTTAGGCATAATTTTATAGTTATAATGTGGTTTTCTTAAAAATAGTTACCTATTAGATGTACATCCTTAAGTGTTTATAAGTAAATAGCATGGCATTTGGGACCTACTTTAAAATACTTTAGTCAAAATAAGAGCAAAATAAGCAAAACAGAGATTGTTGAAGTTGGGTGATTGGTACTTTCCTTTTGTGAAAGTTTAGTATTTCCCACAATATAAAAATTTTAGGTTTTTTGAACAATTTTATTTTTCAAAGTGGCGAGAGCTCCAAATTCATGACTTTTATTATAACTAGAGGCCCAGGGTGCCACTGAAATCGTGCGAGGAGGCACCCGCGCCTGAATTGCACAGCGCTGGGCCAGCTGCCATGGGAGGTAGGCCGGACCGGCACTGCGGGGGGCCAGGACCGCGCCTGACTCATAGCGACCCGGCTCCCCTGCCTGTGTCCACCCTGGGGCTTCCCGAGCTGCTGCGCCGGATCAGGCAGGCCCCCTGCCTCTGTCTTCGTTTCTACTCCGGGCCTCACCTGCACGCACAACCTCCTCCTGTCTGGTTGTGACCCATTATGGAGTCCTGGCCTAATCTGCATCTTATCTCTCTCTCTCTCTCTCTCTCTCTCTCTCTCTCTCTCTCTCTCTCTCTATATATATATATATATATATATATATATATATATATATATATATATAGTTGCCAAGAGCATGTATACTAGCAAATATTTTTAAAAAATGCATCCCCTTCAAGGTAAAGATGATATTTTAATGATTCAGAGACTGTTTTTTTCAAATGCTATGGAGAGAGCATTGAGAAAGTTTAGAAATGTTTCCATTGTTATATGACTTTGTAAATGAAAATGGTGTCTATCTCCCATTAAAATTTCCATATCTGTTTTCAAAAATTTTAACCAGATTTTAGAAAATCTAAATGAAAGGTTTTGTTTTGTATTATTGAACCATATGCAAGAAAAGTGCTTTGTATCAGAGAAAGATAGATATTTACAATAAAATTATAAAAAATAAATTTTAGAATAATTTTTGAGAAGGAATGAAAAATTATTTCATACAAGTATATTCCATTAAGATCTACAGAACTTAATAAGTATATTATCCAGCTATGACAGTCACTTAAAATAAGGATTGAAGCAAACTAGGTTTATAACTAGGCCTCTAAATCATTATTTCACAAAGATTTAAAATTAAATTTAAAAATATATAATTAAGTATATTCAACTATATTAAAAAATAAATATTTTAGGGTGAATAAAATATTTTCACATTAATAATAAACAAAACAATTTTAGCATCCTTTTTTATTTTTTAATTTCATGTGTGATTTATAAGATATCCTATATAATAAAAAAATAATATGCAAATAGACCAAATGGCAGAACAAATGAACAAGTGAACAACCGGTTGCTATGACATGCACTGACCACCAAGGGGAGTGTTCAGAACATGGGGGAGCGTTGGCTATGGTGGGATGGTGGAGCAGGTGAGCATGGGCACTAGACAAAGGCAGGGTGCAGGTTGCTGTCATTAGAGTGAGCCTCTGGTGGTTATTGAAAATTTTTTGCTCCCCCACGCAGTGATCCTGCCTGGCCCTTGGAGCCATCACGCACACCCACTGCCAATGCCAGCCCCACTCACACCTGCAACCAGTGACGGAGCCGCTGCTCACACTTGCTGCCTGTGCTGGTACCAATCTCTTGGCACCATCAGCAGGTATGAGCAGTGGCTGCTGGCCCTGATCACCCCTGAGGACTTCTTTGTCTTCCCCTGCTCCTGAGGGGTGATCAGGACAGCAGCTGCCACTCGCACCCACTGCTGGTGCTGGCCCCAATCACTCCATGCTGTAAATGGGTGTGAGTGGGGCTGGCACCATCAGCACATGGAAGCGGTGGCAGCGGGATTGGGACTGCCAGCAGATAGGGAACCGGGGGCCGCTGCAGGAGGGGCTGGGTGTGGACATGAAGGATGGGCTGAGACCTGGCCCTGTGCCTACTTCAGCCTCGCGGCCCAGAGGTCCTTTCAAGGTGCACAAATTCGTGCACTGGGCCCCTAGTGTAATATATTAGTCCAGTTGTGCTGGTATGTAATTTTTAAACATGGATTTCTCTTTCTGCAAATATAATAGTTTAGATAACCTGAAAATTCTTTTTCTATATACATAGCAGACATAAAGGTTGTATAACAAATATTCTTTTAAATGCATAGCTCTAGCCCTAACCGGTTTGAGTCAGTGGATAGAGCGTTGGCCTGCAGACTGAAGAGTCCCAGGTTCGATTCCGGTCAAGGGCATGTACCTTGGCTGTGGGCACATCCCCATTGGGGGGTGTGCAGGAGGCAGCTGATAGATGTTTCTCTCTCATTGATGTTTCTAACCCTCTATCCCTCTCCCTTCCCCTCTGTAAAAAAATCAATAAAATATATTTTAAAAAATGCATAACTCTATTCCTCAGAAAACAAGGCAAACAGTGGAGGTAAAAAATGAGAAGAGATTACAAAAGCAGGATGGAGAACCAGTAGAAACGTGCTTGTGATTCAATGCCTGTGTAGAAACAGGAATGGAAACACCAACTATGAAGTCAGGCTCTTGAAAGCCAAACTGGAAAAAATATGAGCAACATCCCAGAAAGACTTGTGTGTCTCAGCCTAGAAACTGTGTATAGAAAGGAAAAAAAAATGTTATTCCTGAAATTTCTAACCACAGGTCTACCACAACAAAAGTCTGTGACCTGTCATTCACTACCTACTAATCCTGGAAGGCCCTGAGACAAGAACTCAGCATAAAAAAGATGTCCAGGCCAGTTAGATGCTTGGAACTCTGGCAGAAGCAAGTGACTTGCTTTGGAGAGACATGTCCTTCACTTAAGTTTTATAGGATTCTACAAAAATAAAGTCCCTTTGGACATGTGCACGAATATCAAAGTCATACAACATATAAAAATATTCAATCATGCCAGAAAGTCAAGCATGTAAGGTAAGCAGAAGATTTAGATCCATTTCAGATAATAGAACAATTGGAGAAAGACTATAATACATCATTAAAATAACTTAAAAAACATAAACCTTAGTCATAAAATTCTTAAAAATAAAATAAAAACATGTGAAATATATATAAGACAATAAAAATGTGGAATGCAAAAGAACAAAGGAAAACTAGAAATAGAAAATATAGTATTGGAAAATAATTTACATGTAAAAATATTATAAATAGGGGAATGCCTAAATATTTTATGTACAATGTGTTGCATAACTTAATTATTTAGTTATATGGTTTATGGGATGAAGACAAGTAGTATAAAGTGGAGAGTAGGTTGTTTGAAAATCAGAATTAATAAGAAATAGATCATGCATGACTTCTATAAGATGAAAATGTTTATACAGTTTTGACAATTTGGGGCATGGTAGGTGGACACAGTTGTTACTAAGATATATTCTGATTTGTAAAGAGAAATTGTAAATTCAAAAATTTTCTGTGAAATTTAAGCAATTTAAAATGCTTGATAATGATTTCATGATAATGATTTAAAATATTTTATTAACATTATGTGGACCTAAAGAAACATGTCTACCAAGTTACACTTTGTATTTGAAGGGCTGGTAAAAAAGAAAGGATCTATTAAAAGATTGAGCAAGAATGGTCTGAAGTTCAAGAGTAATGGAAGCTAAGAGAGCAACGTTTTTCAGGTAGGAGTGAGTGGTAAACAGTGTTCAGTGTGGTAGGAAGAGCATAGAACAAGGGCTGAATTTATTCCATTCAATTTTGCAATGTATGCTTTAGTGATATTCTGAGAAAAGTTTCGGTGGAGTGTTAATAACTAAAACCATATGTCAGTGAATTGAAAAAATAACTATTAATCAGGAAAATCGAGTTGGCAGGTATCATCTACTTTTGGCTCAGTGAAGAGTCAGAAGAGGATTATTTGTTAATCTTACATATATTTTCGTTAGGAAGGAAGGGACTGGAACATGCTTGTAGTGTAAGGGCAAAGATCCAATGCGGAGAGAGAGAAAGCAAGACGTTTATGTGGTAGATCAGACCCAAAGCATTGGCCTTGAACAGGGGAAGGGCCCTATGTCCTCTAAGATTGGAGAAAAAGATGGATGTTCTTCTAAATACCAATAGGATGTGGGAGTAATATTTAAGGTAAATTGATTTGGAGTCTGATTACTCCTGCTTTCTTGATGAAATAAGAGACAAAAATCCACAGTTGATGAGGAGGCTAGGGATCAACTTTGTTTTTTGGGGCTTTTTTTACTTTAAAAAATTGATTTCAGAGAGAGGAAAGGAGAGAGAGAGAGAGAGAGAGAGAGAGAGAGAGAGAGAGAGAGAGAGAAGGGAAGAAGGGAGAAGGAAGAAATATCAATGATGAGAGAGAATCAATCATTGATCTCTGCTGCCTCCTGCATGCCCCCTACGGGGGATCGAGGCTGCAACCTGGGCATGTGCTCTGACCAGGAATGGAACCATGATGTCCTGGATCATGGGTCAATGCTCAATCATGCGCCATGCCGTCCAGACAGGGATCAACTTTTAGAACATATTAAAAAAACAAACCACCAAACATGAGACCCAAATGATTAATATAATCTGTCAAGATGATGTTTGGACAAGTTTATTCTCAAGTCAGAAGACTAAGGTCCTGCATGACCTATTGGCAAGATAAAATATTTGAATTTAACAAAATTCAAATATTGTTAAAATATTGGACATTAGGTGTCTTGGATACTCATGTCAATGTTTTCTTCATTTATTATGGTTCCAACAAAATTTGTATTGACTATTAACTTGCATTAAGCACTGTGCTGGGAACTAGGATCTTATGGTGAGGAAGACTGGCATGATACCTCGCTTTACTGAAGTTAGAATTGAAGAGTAAGAAAATTAAGTAAGCAATGATAATTATATACCTTAATTTGCTAATTTACCCTTTGAACTATAGTGACCATTTCCTTTATTCTACTTTATCCACTCAAACTCATAACCATCTCCTTAGATACTGAAATTGCTCTTGTCAGATATCCAAACCATTATTTTTCAATTCTTTGACATCCATTCACCTTTCTCATTCTATCATGACCACTAACCTTCTCTTAGATCTGTGGAAACAGCTTATTGGTTGCTTCATTCATTCTATTATTCTGTTTGGTCTTAGCCTCTCCTGCTTCTCTATTTGCCTTGAGCTACATAGATCATCATCTAAACCATTCTATCACTATCACTCTTAATAATCATGAGTACATATCCTTATGTCTAACTATCTAAAAAACCAAAATGGAATCCTAATTCATTCTGAACTCTGCTAGTTCATCTAGGAAGCTGAGTGCTGCAAGAAGAGCTCACACAAACGTGAATATTTTTGTTAGCAAAAATTCATGTTCTTCAACCTCAGCTGGATTCATTGCACAACTCACCACCCATACCATAGTGTCACTGTACATTGAAATAAATTAATAGTCTCTCATTCTTAGGGTTCCTTTGCCATGACTTTTTCCCTAATGAGAGAGAGCCACCCATAAGTGCTGTGATAAGTATTTTGCAAAGAGAAAAAAAATCAATATTTAGCCTTTTACCTTAAAATTAGGCTTCTTGAAGCTGATTTTAGAAAAAAAAATACAGTTGTAGACATGAAGACTCGTGATTTGTAAAGGTAAGGGTTTTTAGTAAAAAGACAGTCACTAAAACCATTTTGCAAATAAAATAGCATAATTTATTATGAGCCTATCATAATATTCAAGATACTTCGCAGATTAAGAAGGAAACTGATGAAGATCTGAGCTACACAATTACAAGAGAGCACAAGGTGAGAATAGCTCTGCCTAGTGCTAATGAGGGAGGGTACTAGATCCTGTGGCTGCTGGTGAAGCACATGGCAACATCTAATCCATGTTACCTCTTTAGTGTTTCAGGCATCTGCACTTTAAAATTTTCTCAGCCCATCCTATACTCCCAGCTCCTAGTACCTGTGAATCAATAAGAGGGACTTTAGGTGGCCAGCAAGGGCAATGGGAGTATGGAAGGGAAAGTTCCCACTGCCTGTTTCTGATTGGATTAAATGGAAACAACTCAAAATGTTCGTTCAAATCCAGGAGAACAGGGACGTCCAGGCCCTCCTTACTCAGTGAGAAGATCTGGCACATCATAAGTACTCAACAAGTATATATTGAACAAATGCATGTGTAAATGAATATATAAAAGCATGCTAAAGTTGGGGAAGTGATATTGTGAGATAGACATATGATCCGGTGAAGAATAGGATGAGGAGCGATAGAGGGGCTATAACTGTATAGCATGATGCCAAAAGAAGTAGATTTTACATAAGGGTAGAGGATGAGATGCTCTGGAAATTAATAGGTTCCAAGTTCTACCCTTAGACAAGGCAATTGTTGGTATAGAATTAACATATATAACATCATCTCCATGTACATTAATGGGTACATTTTCTGGACAAATGGTAATGGATGGAGAATGGGTAATAAAGGGTGGGTGTGGTATGATATAGGTATTCATTCAATAAACATATATTGGACACCTAACATACTCAAGGCATCAAGTTAGGCTCTGGTAAATGGTGGCAAGAAGACTTGGTTTCTGTCCTCTTGTGACTTACCATCTATTGAAGAAAAATAACATTAAATAAATAACTTCAATTTATATTTGTGCATAACATAAATTGTGAAAACTTCTGTGAGGTAAGAGAACAGCGTGTCATTTGAGAGAACTGTAAAGAGGTTGGAGAAGTCTTCTTTAGGGAAAGAGCTCAGGCTGAACAAAGGAGTTATCCAGACACAGAGAGTTCACATCTCTCTCCACCAAGGTTAAAGAGAAAATGAGTTTTGGCAAGTAGAAAACGAGCTAAAGAAACTTGTACCAAAGTAAATACCCCAGTTCTCAGATATTGTTGTTTAATTTTACATCATTTTGTTTTAACTGTGATGAGATGACACAGGAACTTAACTCTTGTTTATATCAATTAGCCTATTGTAAAATTGGTTTTGGTATAAGTTGTTTCACTTAAAGTTTTAGAACTTATCTATGACTTATGTGAGGACTTACTGTATATATACCTATGTATAGGTATACATACTTACAAACAGGAATCTGACAACATGCCTGATGAATAGCACTGTCCAGTTCTGTGAGATTTGATGGTTGTGGAACCAGCTGCCTGGTGGCTCTTTTAAATACGTCCCACCAATGCTCAATTGGATTGAGATCTGACTTTACCTAAGCAAGTCTCCCCCATGTTCTTGAAACCACTCCTGTACAATACGAGCACTGTGGCATGGTGCATTTTTTTGTTGGAAGAAGCCATCTCCATTGGGATTTGCCACCACATGATAGGATGAATTTGATCAGCAAAGATACTTAGGTATGTTGTGCTATTCAGACGTTGTTCCACATGAATTAAACGGCCTAATTAATACCAGGGAAACATGCCCCAAACCATAATACTGCCCCCACCAGCTTAAAGGGTTGTACTCATGCATGTGGGGTGCATGCTTTCATGATGTTTCTGCCAAATTCTCACTGTGCCATCTGCATGATGCAACTGGAAACATGATTCATCAGATCACATGACTTTTTTCCAATGCTCGACTGTACAATCCTTGTGTTCCTGTGTGAATTGGAGATGTTTTACCTTGGTAACTGCAGACAGCAAAGGTGTTCAAACAGGCCTTCAACTTCCATATCCCATATGTTGCAGTGTATGGCTAATTTGCCTACAAACAATGGTCATAATAATCTGCCACTTGGTATATCTACACTAATAAAAGAGAAAAATGGTAATTGGCGTACGAGCTACCCTTTTCATTGGCTAATCAGGGCTATATGCAAATTAACTGCCAACTAAGATTGGCAGTTAACTGCCAACTAAGATTGGCAGTTAACTGCCAACAAGATGGCGGTTAATTTGCATATGTAGGCACAATGCATGGAGGCGAAAGGGAAAGCAGGAAGAAGCCCCCTGCCACTGACAGTGATCGGAAACCCAGGGGGGAGCTAAGAGCTGGGGGGCAGGGCAAAGGTGGCCCTGGGGCCGCCTTTGCCCTGCCCCCCAGCCATGATCGGAGAATCAGGTGCCTTTTCCGCCCTGGCCAGTGATAGCAGGAAGTAGGGGTGGAGCCAGCGATGGGAGCTGGGCACGGTCGAAGCTGGCAGTCCCAGGAGCTAGGGGTCCCTTGCCTTGGCCTAAAGCGGAGCCCACGATCGTGGGGCCGCTGCAGCTGTGGGTCCCCGCTGCCTGGGCCGGACGCCTCAGCCAGAGGCATCCTGCAGGGACAGGGGCGGAGCCCGCGCGATCGCGGCACCCCCTGCTGCCATTGCAGGTCCCCGCTGCCCGGGCCGGACACCTAGGCCAGAGGCGTCAGGCCTGGGCAAGGGGCCGATCCTGCGATTGGAAGGTGATGGGGGTCACCGCCTGAGGGCTCCCAGTATGTGAGAGGGGGCAGGCTGGGCTGAGGGACACTCCCCCCCCCACCCAGTGCATGAATTTCGTGCACCGGGCCCCTAGTATATATATATATCCCATGTTCAAAGGCTGTTAAATTTTGTTGTTTACCCATACCTTCAGAAAAAAATCACTTCTACTGTCATGGTAAACAACCTGCTTCCCTATTTATAATGGTCTGACCCTCTAGCAACTTCAGCGTGAAATTATAGCTAATTTGCCTACAAACGTCAGGTGGTCATAATAATCTGGCCACTCGGTGTGTATGTACATATATATAAACATATGTAAACAATATATAAATATATATTGTTTGTGCCTATATGCCCTCATCCTATCTAATAAAAGAGAAACATGCAAATTGACCATAACCCCAACACTCTCCCCATTGGCTAATCAGCAGGATATGCAAATTAACTGCCAACCAAGATGGCAGCAGGAAACCACGCAGCTGAAGCGAACAGGAGGCTTGCTTGCTCCAGTGATGGAGGAAGCCAAAGTTCCCCGCCTGCCACTGCCAGCCTCTGAGCTGCACTCTAAGCAACTATGTTGCAATTATGGAAGCTAAACAAGCTCCAGAGACCTGCTTTCAGCCAGCTTCAGCCTCAGAGCTTAGAGCTGCAGTTATGGCAACAGAGTTTCAATTATAGAAGCCAAACAAACCTAGAAACCTGCTTTCAGCCAGCTTCGGCCTCAGAGCTTAGAGCTGCTGTGATGGCAACAGAGTTTCAATTATAGCAGTCAAACAGACCCAGAAACCTGCTTTCAGCCCTCAGAGCTGGAGCTGGCTCTCAGCTCCAGTGACAGCTATAGAAGGTAAATAAATCCCAGAATAAAAAAAAGAAAAAAAAGGAGAGGCTGGGAGCTTAAGTTGACCTCCAGCCTGAAAACGGCTCTCAGGCCCTCACCCAGACTGGCTAGGCACCCCAGTAGGGACCCCCACCCTGAAGGGGGTGTGACCAGCTGCAAACAGCCTTCAGCCTGTCATCCAGGCTGGCCTGGCACCCAAGCGGGACCCCTACCCTGATCCGGGACACTTTAAGGGCAAACCAGCCGGCCCCAACCTGTGCACCAGGGCTCTATCCTATACTACAGGCAGGGTGGGACAGCACGAGCTGCCATCCAGGCCCCATGTGCAGCTCTTGGCAGCAGGGCATAAGCCCCATCCCCAGCCGGGACCCCTGTGCCACCTGAGTCCCCAGCCAGGACCCCCGGGCCACCTAAGCCCTGCACTGCTAAGCCCCACCCCCAGCCGGGACCCTATGACTATTGGAGAGCAGGAAAGTGCCGCTGGGCCCTGGGTCGCTGTGGTGATCCAGCCATCGGTAAGTAGAAAAGTGCTGCCTGTAGACAGCCCCCTGCTGCGCCTGACCCAGGAGCAGGAAAGTAAGCCCTGCCTGCGGGCAGCTTCCAGCTGTGCCTTCTCCCCGGTCGCCATGAGGATCCGGGAGCAGGAAAGCAAGCCTGGCCTGCGGGCAGCCCCAAGCTGGGCCTTATACAGGAGCAGGAAAGCCCGTCCTGTGGGCAGCCCCCAACTGGGCCTGCTCCCCGGTCACCATGGCAATCTGGAAGCAGGAAAGCCCAGCTTACAAGCAGCACCCCCATCCTGGCCATAGCTCAAGGGAGAGTACAACATGCAGTGGAGGCCAGGAGCCTGAGAGATCAACACAGAAGGACTCCTGCTCCAAGCCTCCATGGTGTGTCTGGGGGCAGGCCCCCAGCAGACACACACACACACACACACACACACACACACACACAGACACACACACACACGGGATGCCTGCTCCAAACCTCTGCTGCCAGACTGTGGCCATCAGTAGGACATCCACTGAGGGCTCCTGGACTGTGAGAGGGGTAGGCTGGGCTGAGGGAACCCCACCCCCCAGTGCACGAATTTCATGCACTGGGCCTCTAGTATATACATATGAATATGGACTTATTAAGAGAACTCACCCTTATGCAATTGTGGCACCATGTTTAATAGTCTATGAGAAGCTATTATCTTTGCATCTGGTTCAAAGCAGGTAATTGGGGAAGGAATATAGATATGAAGTAAGTAGCAGCAAAGGCTAATTGCAGCCCACAAAAGTGAGCTAGAACCCAAGCCTTTATCCTGGAACCTTTGCTCTTCTCACCTCCTCCAAGACTCCACCTTCATGATGTTGATATCTTACAGAAGAAGTTGGCCCATTTTTTTTTTTCACAGAGCTAAGCACACACCTGGTGTAGGATTCAGAGAAACTAAAGGATGATCAGGTGAGAGATTGACATTTTGCAGGCAGTTTCTGCCCACATGGACAAGATAAACTAGGAGATTTGTAAGAATGTACCTTGAGTTGCAAAATTTTGTGTCCTGCAACAAATCTTCCAAATGTAAAATGAATATGGCTGCTGCATTGCATCCCCCCCTTCCTAATCCTATGCACTCACACAGGGAATTCTGAGAAATGTAATTCCAGGTTAGTTATATTGACACAATACAAATCCACTACAGTACTGATCCTTTTTTTTTTAATTCTTTCTGAAAGTCTTTTAGTATAGGTGAGATAGTTGAATGACTTATATTGTTAGGGACTGAGGTAGGAAGATGAGAGATTTGGCCCTGGTGTTGTAATCAGAGCAGGCTCAGGTATAAGACAAATAGAGGGAGAATATTAAAGTTTTAGGAACCCTAGTATTAGAATAGAGGATAATTCTGTCATTCATTTCTCTTATTAGAAGAGGTATTTAGTCAATATAGTCCTGACCAAACTGTTCTGTAAAGGAAATTGGGAATAAAAGGAAATAAAGACAACCACAATCCTACCAATTTAATAGAGAGTTCATCTGGAGAATACTATGAAGAAATAAAAGAGTTTTATCCAACCAGCTAATGTTTCCCATAACCCAGCCAAAAAATCCATTCCTTCATGAAGCATCTCCAAACTAACCCCACTTGGCTTCTTTTAGAGTTTCAACCACCCTAAACTTCTTCCTGTCCACTTCCCTGAAATCTGAACACTCACGAAATGTCTCTTTACAGTTGTGAACTTCCATCTGGCAGATGTTTCTGTCGCTTGAGCTTATAGTTTTATAGGTCTACCATGTGACTTCATGGGGCCGTAAGCTCTGCAAATGCAGCGCTGGGCTTCTTGATCCTTTTACAACACTCTTTGGATCTTGCTCTCCATATGAGGGTCACATAGACAATGCTGTTGACTGACTCGGTGATGGGTTAAAGAATCGTCCTGTTTGGAAAAACTCAGTCCAATCTGAGCAATATGAAAACCTCTTGTTTACAAACTGCTGAAGCAATGTAATAAAAGTTAGACCTTTAAACAAAAGATACTTTAAAAATTATATTACAGATGTCCCCCACTTTCCCCCTTGACCCCTTCACCCAGCTCCTGCCCCTCCCAGGCCTTAACCTGTTTACTGTCTATGTCCATGCGTTGTGCATATATGCATATATGTTATTTGATTAATCCTAAGGAGTGGTTTTCTTGGGGGAAAAAATTGTATAATATTAACGTGAGAAATCCTTTAGATCCAAACTGACTTTTTGTTTGTTTGGTTTATTTGATATGTCAACATATCCTTTTTTATCATATTCTATTCTTAAAAGGTTGCCCTCGTCCCTAAAAAAGTTTCTGTGTCCATTCATCTGCTGATGGGCACTTGGGCTAGCTATGACTTCACTTACTTGTGGAATCTAATGAACAAAATAAACTAATAAGCAAGTTAGAAACAGACTCATGGATACAGAGAGCAGACTGGCAGCTGTCAGAGAGTTGGGGGTTGGGGACTGGGTAAAAAGGGTGAAGGGATTAAGCAAAGAAAAAATATAACTCATAGACAGACAACAGTATGGTGCTTACCAGAGGGGAAACGGGGTGGAGGGAAATGGAGTAAAGGGGGGTAAATGGTGAAACTTGACTTGGGGTGGTGAACACGCAATACAATATTGTGGGAACCCTAATCAAAGTACGCCGGATGTTCAAGGCCAATTGGAGTGTGGGGGGCCCTGTCCAGAGTATGTGGAATTCTCAAGGCCAATTTGTCATATGCAGGTGCAAAGGCAAGGACACAACAATAATACTGTATGCTCTGCACAGGCATCCTTTTCTGTAACCCAAATACCCCTGTCACTATTTGGTAAGAAGCCTCTTTTCTCTAAGTTGGTATAAAGTATGTTACCGACCAGCTGGTACAGGGCTGCTTTCACATAGGATGAGGCTGCTCTGTATGGCTCTCGTGTTTGCTATTGTATCAGCAAAGGCTGCTGGGTTGGCAATGGCTGCTGTGTTAGCAGTGGCTGCTGCTTTATAGACTACTTTGAAGAACTGTATTGTCTAATGGTTCCTTAGTAGCAATGGCTACTTAGGCTGCAATAAAGACTCTGCTATATGCCTATGAATTCTCATTTCTTCTTAGTCTAATACCTGGCATCCACAGGGGTACAGCTCCTAGGAAAGAAGGATCTGTGCCCCCACAAATATACAGGTTATAGAATTGTATACCTGAAGCCTATATCATTTTATTAACTAATGTCACCCCAATAAATTCAACTAAAAAAAACTTTACAAGAAGGAAACTTTACAAGAAGGAAACTCTGCCTCATGCACTCTAATGTCTTATTGGTAAATCTTACTTCTGGATTATGCTGGGTTTTAAAACTACTGCTACTTTATTAAGTTTTTCCTCCTTCTTCCCATTCAAAAGTCACTTTCCCTATCTGATATCATATGGCATATTTTTATGTATCTATTGAACATATTACCCTATATTCTACATACTTATTAGTATCTTTTCTACATGGTAGCAGGTCACGATAGCTGGTGCTCATGTCTTGAATGAAGGGATATTGTAAAACACCCACAATAATAGGTTATATATGTTTTATCTCTGTATGCAGAGCCATGAATTATATATTTTGTAATGAATTTCTAGAATGAGGATAATCATGTAAGGTGGATCCTGGGGGTGGAAATGCCCTCTCAGAGGCCAAACTAGTAATAAATTATATATCCCCACATACATGGGAATGGCTGGGGTAGGTGTGTGATATGGTGTCAGTCATATCTCCTTCCATTGTTTAGTAGATGTATTACCTTGAACATGTTAATTCATTCCTTTAAGCTTCATTCTCTTGTTTTTTAGAATATGTATATTGTTACCAAACTCATAATGATGTTTAATGAATATGTAAGTCATAACATAAATACCTAGAATATCACAAAGCACTCAGGCAGGTGCTCAAAATTTATAAATGTTGCTTCCAGGTACAATGCCCATTTATCTTTCCTGTTTGCAGACAAAAGCCAGTCATTTCTAAGGGACCAACTTAAATTTCGTTTTCTCCTAGAAGTCATACTCATATATACATGATTTCTTCTTACTTTTTAAAATATATTTTTATTGATTTCAGAGAGGAAGGGAGAAGGAGAGAGATAGAAACATCAATGATGAGAGAGGATCATTGATCAGCTGCCTCCTGCACACCCCCTATTGGGATCAAGTCTATAACCCAGACATGTGTCCTTGACCGGAATCGACCCCAGGACTCTTCAGCCCACAGGTCTATGCTCTATCTACTGAGCCAAACCAGCTGGGCGGTTTCTTTTTTCTTTATATTTCTGATGTACACATAGCGTTTTCCTATGTGTTTTATGTTTTTGAAATGGTTCACTTTTTAATTTCAAAATAATTATTTTTTCATAAGATAACAGATTTAAGGATCCATTAAGACAATGCATATTAACAAATACCCCTACCATTAATTGATGTCATCATTAGTTGTAACATCCTCATACATAGAGGAAAAAACTCTCTGCATGTATATACAATTGTGTATTTAGTTGTAGGCATACCTAGAACACATGAGGATTTATTGACTCTGTGAAAAGCTCTGAACAATCATTATCTGACTCCCATCTCCCCATCTCTACACTCCCTGCTATCTCCTCATTAATCTTCTCCCCCCTAAATCCATCCATGTTTACATTATTGAGCCCACAGTTTGTTAATACCTGGACTACATTTCCCCACCAGTTTCTGCCTACATATTGTATTTACATATATGCTCCATTTGTTCTAACAATTATTAAAGCACATTGAATGTGGACATCTATTCGTGATCAACCACCTCTACTTGTTCCAGTGGTGTTCAAAAGATATTGAATGAATGAATGAATGAATGAATGAATCACCAATATGCTATATCATAAACATAGTAAACATAAGGTTTTATTAGTTATGTTTGAGAGCATGGAGAAATTTATATTCTAATTGGATGAAATAGGGTCAGAGCTTGGGGAGTTACGTTAACTCAACTAGTTGAAAAAAATAATTGAGGTGAACGTGATAACTGTTACATTATTATGCTAAGTGACATAAGCCAGTTGGTGAAAGACAAATTCCACTTATATGTGGAATCTAAGGAACAAAATAAACTGACAAACAAAATAGAAACAGAGGCATGAATATCTGGAACAGACTGACAACTGTCAGAGGGAGGGGGAAGGAAGGGATTGGATGAAAGAAGGTGAAGGGATTAGCCAAAGAACATATATGCAGAACCCACAAACACAGACCACAGTGTGGTGGTGGCTAGAGAGTAGGGGGTCAGCCAGAGCTGGGTGGAGGTGGGCAAGGGGAGGGGGGTATGGGGACATCTGTAATAGTGTGAACAATCAAAATAATGTTAAAAATGGAAACAAATGCCACGATGGGATTAATTGACCAGTACGTTATTAGGGAAATGTTTATGAGAGAAAACTGGAAAAGAACCATGAAGAGCTGGGAGGGCGGTCAGACTGGGATACAGGTCTACCTCCAAATGAAAGGGCAAAAGGAAGGTTGGGAGGGAGCATCCTAGGCTGCCATACAGTATAAGGAATGTTCAGCAAGGCCAGTAGGAAACTCAAGCTGAAGTCAGAGGGCAAAGGAGTTCCATGTCTCCCAGGAGGGGCCTGCTTCAGCAGCCCTGTCACATAGAGTTGCTGAGTAGCCTGAAGGAAACATGGCCTCAGAGCAAATGTGACAGCCGATTTCTAAGGGTAGCCTCTGGGGCTCTTCTGCAAGGTGGAGTCACATGTATGTCACAGGTGGTTCAGAGAGGAACACATATTCAGTAAAACAAATGTAATTCATGGCTATCACACTGGCGTCTTACAAACATTTTCTTTGTACTTGCCCTGCCTGGCACAGGTGCATAGTCCCAGTCACATAAAAGTGTGTGTGTGTGTGTGTGACCCTCCTTTCAAACAAATATTTTTACTTTATTTTGACTCAACATAATTTAATTCAATCATAATTTTTTTTTTAAATCCCAGACTATTCCACTGATCTTTTCAGCAGCCAAATTTTCTCCGAGCCTTAGTTTCACTAAGAAAATAATTTGAGAATAAGTCTGGCTGATCTTTAAAATTCCGTCTTACTTCTAATGAAGGAGACTAACTTTTTTGAGTGCCTGTTTTATATTATAGGTTTTGTACCATGAAGATTCAAATATGTCATCTTACTTGATTCTTAAAGAAAAAGAGTCATTCAAGTAGATATTACCAGTATTGTCATCTTCATTTGGACAAATAAGAATTCAGAAAAGTTTGACCAAGGTCAGTTAGCTAGTGGTGGGTCTGGGATTCAAAGCAACTCTGAATGCAATCTTTCATGTTTTCTTAGTCAAAAAGGGAAGAAAAAAAGCCTTTCCCATTAATCAAGAACAGTCACAGCTATCTGAAAGTGGCTTTCAACTTTTTCTTTCATTTTATGATATTTATTGGGGTTTTCAAACTTTAAAATGCATGAGAACATCCAGGGAGCTTGTTAAAAGTGCATATGAATGCTCCTATCCCACTTTTCCAATGAATGTTGGATGGACCTTCAAATCTGCATTTGAAGAGGTATTCAAAGATATTCCAATGCAGCTGGTCAGATGGATCCTGTCTCAGACAATATAGGCACAGTATATTGTTGCTAAGTAAAAACAAACAAACAAGCAAACATAAAAACTGAAACCAAGACAGAGTCATTGCTTCAGGATGAACGTAGTAGATAAAGACTATAAAGCTACCACAAGGCTGCACTCTCCACCTTTATCCCACTCCCCATCCATGTACTTTCAGACTTTCTCCCCTAAAATTATTTCCAGATATCTACCCTTGGGAAATAGAAACTAATCCATGAAAAAAAAATGTTTACATAAAAATCTCACATGATTGTGTCATGATATATTACACTCATTTTATATCATAACTAGAGGCCTGGTGCACGGAATTTGTGCATGGGTGGGTTCCCTAGGCCTGGCCAGCAATCAGGGAGGCACTGGGGGGAGGTTGGGTGGACTTGGGAGGTTGGCTGTGGGAGCGCACTAACCACCAAGCGCATTAACTCCTGCATTGAGTGTCTGCCCCCTGGTGGTCAGTGCACATCATAGCGACTGGTTGACAGGTCATTCTCGTTATTCCGGTCATTTGGTCGTAATGGCTGCTTAGGCTTTTATATATATAGTAATCTTGCATGGTATTCTCTTTCCATTTAACTGTATCTCATATGTAGTAAAAATAATGGAAGAAAATACATCAGCTGATTAAAAATGGTTATACATAAGTAATGACATTTGGGGGGTTTATTTCCTTCTTTGTAATTTCCTATGATTTCCAAACTCTCAATAAATATACACATATTACCTTTTTATTAAAAATACTTCTTTGGCCGAAACCGGTTTGGCTCAGTGGATAGAGCGTCGGCCTGCGGACTGAAGGGTCCCAGGTTCGATTCCAGTCAAGGGCATGTATCTGGGTTGCGGACATATCCCCAGTTGGAGATGTGCAGGAGGCAGCTGATCGATGTTTCTCTCCCATCGATGTTTCTAACTCTCTATCTCTCTCCCTTCCTCTCTGTAGAAAATCAATAAAATATATTTTAAAAAAATACTTCTTTGAACAAATGTTAAAAAATTTGAAAATTTCTTTGAGTGTTTGAAATGTACACTTCTAAAACATCAGAGAAGCATATTTGATAGAAAGTTTTATTGACACACATATATTCAGATGAAGGAATTATTTCAATCTATGGAGAAAATTAAACAATGACATTAACTTCTACAATGTCTTTAAAATATTTTTTTCTACAATATGCTGTGATTTAATTAACATTTCACTATGTGTAACAAATACAACTAATTATAGTAGTTTTTCTATAAAGTTATTAAAATACTAACTGGAGAGTCTTGGGGAAAATCATGATACCCATTTCTACATCAGAAATATTTTTTCTATCATAGTTTTCCAAAGAACCAAGCCTATTTTTGAGACCTTGTAAATAATTTTCTCAGTGAAGAAAAAAAATGGCAGATTTCATTATTTTGATGTTTCTTTTTTAATTTGCATTCTTAAAGAAGTGTTACTTCATTTCAATTCATGCATTTACTTTTTGTCATTAAGTTTGCGGTATCTAGAATTTCATGACAGTGCATTTCAACTATTCAGTCACACCTACCTCTTCTGCGAAATTCTGACATCTTTCTGTGGTGTGCTTGTACGTTTTTTTCTTGTTTTCCCTTTCAAATTCTGTAGTAGATCATCAAGCCTTTGTATATGGTAGTTCTGGCAGTTGTCAAAGCAAAAAGCCCTACATGTTTCCAAATATAATTGATGTTCTTCCAGTGAAATGAAAGCTTCTATTTAATGAAGAGCAAATTAATCAAATTATTTTTCTGTATTTCAGAGGAGTAAATTACTATAATTAAATTATTCATGGAGATCTGGTTTAAACAGCAACAGTAAGAAAAGTATTTCAAAATGTACACCCTAGAAGTATAATAAGAAACATCTTCCAAAGGAGAAAATACATGAGCACTAAATGAGATTAGAGTACCTTAGCCAAGGGAGTTTTTGATAATTATTTCTCCAACCTGCATATTTCCAATATGAATAGTAATGTTCTGAAAAGCAAGATTTTTTTTTTATTTTTGATCTTATATATGCGTATCTTCTTAATTATTTAATACTAGATGCCCGGTGCATGAAAATTCATGCACTGGAGAGGGGGTCCCTCAGCCCGGCCTGCCCCCTCTCACAGTCCAGGAGCCTTCAGGAGCGGGAGGAAGGTGATGCCTCATCACATCTCTGCTGCAAGCCTATGCTGGCCCTGGTTACCTGAGCCTCGGGTGGCCCTGGGTGGCTGGGCAGCTGACATTGGAGTCTTGCCTGTGACTCGCATTGGCCCTAGGCACTGGGGGACTGAGGGAACTGGGCAGCCGACATTGGAGTCTTGCCTGTGACTCGGGTTGGCCCTGGGCACTGGGGAACTGAGGGGACTGGGCACTGCCAACTTTGAGGCTGTGGCAGTCAATTAGCATATACCCTACTTATTGGTTATGGGTGCTGCCATATTTGAGGGTGGTTTAGTCAATTAGAATATTCCCTCCTTATTGGCTGTAGGCTCCACCATCTTTGTGATGGCACGAGGGTCAATTAGCATATTTTCTCTTTATTAGATAAGATTTATTAATTGTCCACACTAAGTTAGGCTTCTATCAATAATTGACAGAATGTAACCACATGGGAGTACTGAGAATTAAAACAAACCAGATAGCATAAAAAATAAAAACTGGTAATATTGTACAGCTTTCTAGTAGCCATATATTCTTTATTTTCCCTTCTGTGTTTGTTTGTTTGTTTGTTTATTTATTTTGTTTCATTTTATGGTAAGAAAAAAAGTTTTTTCTTTTAAATAAGAGAGTCTTGAGCCCATATTTCTTTTTAGTAAATATGAATATATGGAAATATTATTTAACTTGATTGAGTCCCAATTTCCTTACCTATAGAGGAAGATAATATGTAGGCTATTTACTGGGTTGTTGAGAGGATTAAATAAATAATTTTGTAAAGTACTTATACAGAATGCATATGTACAAGGATATTTAGTGCATCATTTTTGTATCATTAGCAAAGATACATAGCCTAAATGTTCATCAGTAGAAAATTAGTAAAATGCATACAATGAAGTATTATGCAGCCATAAAAAATAAAGAACAAATTATATGTTGGCATAAAATAATCTGCAATATAAAATAATGCATAAAAAAGAATTAAAAGAGTATATAAAATATACTAAAGAGAATTCTTTATGCAAGAATTATATCCTTGGTTTAAACCGGCAGTCGGGCATCCCCTGAGGGGTGTCAGATTGGAGATGGTGCAGGCCAGGGTGAGGGACACCCTCCCCGCTGTGCATGAATTTTGTGCACTAGGACTCTAGTTCTATATAAGTACCTATTTAGGGACTTCTACAAATTGTTTAATTAACATAGTGGAGCCATTCTTACTTATCATGTACACTCAAGTTTAAGAACCTTTTAAAACATGTTAAAAAGTATGGCTATAGAGATGCACCATCATGTAACTCACTTCAGGTTACCTCCCCTTAAAACTATAGGTTTATTATTAGGAACACAGTTTAGTTTAAGACTGGTCTAAGTCAAAGATAATAGAAATAATATATTACATTTTGTTTTATCTACAACTCCACAGAAGACAACTGAAAATTTATGCTACAGCATATAGTTATCTCAGTTACAGAACCATCACTAGCTCTCCTAATTGAGATAACTAGGTGATTCCCTGGAGAAATTCTTAATTGTAGAGGATCTATAGACAGCAGGGTGTATTTTACAAACTCTTCCTTAGAGACCATCTACAGTGTCTTACAATATAATTGATTGTAATAAGCTATATTTCAAACATGTTGCAAAATCCAAGGGAATGCTTTAGTAGTCATAATGGAAACATTATTCCAAGAGAAAAGAATACTCAAACCTGTTTTATATAAAGGCACTTCAAAATATATTCCTCTAATTTCTCAAATCTCGAGAAATTCAAAATCCTATCAGGTTTCTTAGAGTTGCACAGAAAAGCTATTAACTTCCATTTCTTTTCAAGACTGCATACTTGTGTAGGTCACTTTTTAATTTAAACTGCTTACCTAACCTATAAAGTGCAGTTAAACTGAGCTATTGTTATCAATCACGACTTTAGAAATTTAACCTTTAATTTTATTTTTATTACTTGTTCAAAATGTAAAACTTTATTCAAATGTCACAGTTTCTCTACCCTACTCTTTATGAAAAGAATAGCCATTTACTCAGTAGTATAAAACCCACTATCAATACACATTATCGCTGAAACTGTGGAGAGCTTTACCCTAAGTTTCAAAATACACAGTAGTCTTATCTTTTTATCCATAACATGTGATGGGTGCATTTATTTTGCCTCAGTGGAAATCATTGTCAGCATAACTTGTAGCTGAACTCTAAAATATTAGTTAATAAAATATTTGTAAATATTTTTTAATATCTTGATACTGCAAAGTTTTCCTGAGGCAGATGCATGCATGCATTAGAGTAAAAATATGTTTTTTATCTTCTGAGGACAAATGTTCAAGTTCCATGATCTTAAAATGTCTAATATCTTAAAATAGTATCTTTTTATAAATAAAGCATAATTATGTATCTCAACCCAGAATCATTTACATGTGTATTCTAGTAGAAGGCTCAGAAATTTAAATATTCTAATAGCATGGATATTGATTTCATATGGATTAAAACACAAACAGAAAGTTCTGAGAGAGAAAAAAAGGTAGCAAAATTATTTTTTATTGTCCAGAACCAGAAAGAGGAAAAGCAAACATTTTAAACAGATGCAATGTTTAGAATTAAGAGAGTTAAAGACCATTGACTCTGTTGAAAATATTTGAAAATAGCAAGAAAAATGCTCTCTTTAGAAGACAGAAAGTAAACGTTTCTTGCCAAGACTGAAAATTCACTGTAATGCACATTGTATAGTTTCAATAAAAAGTTATTGTTGGCCATCTCTCCTTAACGTTTATAAAATCTATTTGGGAACCAAAGAGCTCTCTCTATCTTATGGTTCCACCATGGAGTCTCTACACAAAAAGAAGAAGAAAAGTATAAGTTCTTTAACTTATTAATTAATTATTCAGGTAAGTTGACCTAATGGACATATGCCATTAGCTATTATTTGAGGGAATTCTTTCTTGCTCAGTTTGTAGATTAGTCAGTAAACTTCCTCTCCTTACTAATTCCCCTTTCATTTCATACATTTTTATTTAGGCTATCTTCCAGGCACTCTCTTGGCATTTGGAAGTTCATAATAAATGAAGCAAATAAAGTTCCCACCTCAAGAAATTCTTATGGTAGTGGGGAAAAGGGAATAGAAAATGTTGAGAATGAGGTGCTTGAAATTTTAAATTGGGTCTCTAGGGCTGACATCACTGAGAAAGTCATGTTTGCGTAAAGATCTGAAAGAAGTAGGGAGCCAAACATGTAGATATTTGCTCAGAAGAAACAGCAAATACACAGGTCCTGAGTCAGAGACCTGGCTGTATTGTTGGAGGAAGAGCAAAGAGCCCATGTGGCCAAAGTTGAGTGAGAGAGAAAGAAAGATGTAGGAGACAAAGTCAGGTGTGCCAGACTGCATAATGCTTTATAGGCTCTTATAAGGTTTCTTCTTTCACTTTAAGATAAGAAGCTATTGAAGATTATTGGCTAAATAATGAGATAATCTACATTTTTAGAGGATTACTTGGGCAGCTAGGATGAGAATACACTGTAAGGGATCAAGTATTGAAGCAGAAAAATCACTTAAGATGCAAGTGAATTAATCTAAGTGAGAGACAACAGAAAATTTGACCTGGATAAAATTAATGGATTATTGCGAAGGAGTTGAATTTTTAAACATATTTTGAAGATGGGACCAGTATGATTTCCTGATGATCCAGATGTGGTATGTGAGACCAAAACAAAAGTCAAGGAGACTTCAAACAAGGATTTGGATTTGGGTAACTTAAATAATGGTGTTAACATTTACTAAGATTGGAAGAGGTACAGAAGGAACCAGTTTTGGGGAAATATCATTTGATGAATTTGTTAATTTTAAACTTGAAAATGCCTATTGCCCTGGGTGGGTGGCTAAGTTGGTTGGAGCGTCATCCCCTACATGAAAAGTTGGGGTTTCAATTCCCCATCTGGGAACATACCTAGAACACGTAAGGAAGGCAATCTCTCTCTGACTCTATTAACCTATTTCCAGGTGAGGATTTAAAAAGGAAAGAAAAAATATAAAATACCTATAGCACATCAAGTAGAATGTCAATTAGGTAGTGCAGTATGTAGATCTGGATTATGAGAGAGAGGTTTTGGTGATTTGGGTGAATCATTAATATCTGTATCTATCTATCTATATCTATCTATCTATCTATCTATCTATCTATCTATCTATCTACCTATCTATCTATCTATAAAAGCCTAAGGACCATTACCACTGAATGACTAGAACAACTGGAATGATGGAAACGACTGGTCAACCAGTTGCTATGACATGCACTGACCACCAGGGGGCAGATGCTTAATGCTGGTGGTCAGTGTGCTCCCACAGTCAAACTCCCATGGCCAGCCAGCCACCCATGGTCCCTCTCCTTGGTTGGCCAACCTCCTATAGTGCCCCCCCCCATTTCTCCTCCCAGCTGGCAGGCCCCGAACAGCCCTGCCCCAATTGGCCTGGCCCTGATTGGCTTGGCCCAGATTGGGACTGGGCAAGATGGCTCCGAACAGCCCTGATCGCTGGCCAGGCCTAGGGACCCCACCCATGCATGAATTTGTGCACTGGGCCTCTAGTGTAGGTTATATTTAAAGTCAAGATAATTGATTAAACCACCAAATAAGATATTGTGATAGGCCCGGGCTGGTATGGCTCCTTTGGTTAGAGCGTTGTTTCATGCACCAGATGGTCTTGGGTTTGATTCCTCATCAAAGCACATACCTAGGTTTCAAGTTCGATGTTCAGCTCCTAGCTGGGAAGTAACTGATTGTTGTATCCTTCTTCTTCTTCTTCTTCTTCTTCTTCTTCTTCTTCTTCTTCTTCTTCTTCTTCTTCTTCTTCTTCTTCTTCTTCTTCTTCTTCTTCTTCTCCTTCTTCTTCTTCTCCTTCTTCTTCTTTCTCTCTCTCTCTCTCTCTCTCTCTCTCTCTCTCTCTCTCTCTCTCCCTTCCTTCCTCTCTAAGGTCAATTAAAAAATAAGACAATGTGACAAAAAGATTAGTTGTTCAAGGAGTAAATCTTGGATATTTTTTTTTTTTTGCATGTTCAAGAAGGTATGGAGAAAAGAGAGGGGATAAAAATACTCAATTATTTCAACTCCTAATAGTATAGTGTATAACTTACATTACCTAGGGATTAACTATTATTTTTTGGTTGAGTTGATTAATTATCCAAATAAGTTGACCAACTGGAAAGTATGTATTTTAAAATGAAAAACAATGTTAATCTATTTGGAGAAATAGATAAAAATTTAATAATAATGTAATTATAGTATGGTGGTGAAAAAATTGCAGTTTTAGACATTGTATGTGGAGTAAAGTGTGGCTTACCTTAATCAGACTTGGATTTTGAGGAATACATATTCATGTCCAAGGGCAGAAGAAGAAGAAGAAAGTTGTTACAGTTTAAGAAGAGAATTGCCATTCCTGTGACTTTTATATCTATTTGAGCCTTTAAAGTACTGAATCATGCCCACTCACATTGGTGAAGGTAGATTTTCTTTACTCAGTCTACTGATTGAAATGCTAATTTCTTCCAGAAACACCCTCACAAACACACCCAGAAATAATGGTTTAGCCAAGTCAAATTGACACATAAAATTACAGTCAAAATGAGAGATAGATATCAGAAAATAGGCTTGCTGAAAGATAAACAATTAGATAGTTTTATAGCATTTCAGACAAGAAATGAAGAATGAAATAGAAATTGAGTTGGACAAATTGTATACATTCAGGAAATATCCAGAAGGTAGAAAATGCACATTTGGGAAATAATACAGTGTGGGGAAAAAGGAATACAGAAGAGTTCAGGAAGATAACCAGATTTCTAATTGGGTAGTTAAAATGTGGAAGAGGGAAGATGTTTGAGGGAAGAAAGATGAGTTTAGTTTTAAACAGATTGAGTTGTAGGTTGCTTTGGTGATTTCTAATTAAATTTGTGTAGTAAACTGTATATATTGGGCCTAGAGTTCAGCTAGAGATTTATCTATTAGGCACTTTCAAACAATTATAGTTGAAACAATGGATTCAGATAGGATTGCACGAGAAGAAAATAAGATGAAAAAAGAACAAAGGAGAAACACCTTGGGAATTCACCAACAAGAATTGGAGCTTCTCAGCCAATAATATTTATTTTCTCAGTAATCAGAGAAGTACCAATTCTACCCCTTCCCCAAAATGGAATTGAGAGCTGTTTCCATTTCTTCATCCATTCTATTGTCCTTTAATACTTGCCATTTTTGCTAAAAATGTCTATTTCCATTTTTGTGTCAAAATGATTTTAAAAAATTATGCAACAATAGCCTTGGCCAGGTGGCTCAGTTGGTTGGAGTATCATCCTGTACACAAAAAGATTGTGGGTTTTATTCCAGGCCAGAGCACATACCTACATTTTGGTTGGAGCATGTAAGGGAGGCAACCGATCCATGTTTCTCTCTCATCTCTAATCTCTCTCTCTCTCTCTCTCTCTCTCTCTCTCTCTCTCTCAAAAAAAAAAAAAAGTAGCAATAATTTCTGAATTTCTTCATTTCCACATTTCCATTCCTTTTTTTTAATTTTAGGTATAGCAAAGATTGACTAGATGTCAACCAAATGCAGACCCATTAATACATGGGAATGTTAAGAAAGCATAGCTTGGAGCATAACTACAAGGATAGACTCTTACGATGCTTCCTCCACTCAAACATACACACAGAAGAGGAAACCTGAAACGGCACCAATTATGTCTTAGGTTGTTTTTTTCTGGTTCTATGTTACCTCTTCCAGGAAATTTACATAGAACCTATACAAAGACTTTATATTTTTTTTCTATAAATCACTTTTTTTTGCAAAATTTAATAAAGAAGTCTAGCTGGCATTGCTCAATGGTTTCGAGTCCACCTGTGAACGAGGAAGTCATGGTTAGATTCCCAGTCAGGGCACATGCCCAAGCAGGTTGCAGGCTCGATCCCCAGTGTGGAGCTTGCAGAGGAAGCTGATCAATGATTCTCATCGTTGATGTTTCTATCTCTCTCTTCCCCTCCCTTCCTCTCTTAAATCAATAAAAGTTAAAAAAATAATAAAGCAAATAAGCCTACTATATATAGGCATGAAAACAAATAGGACACTATTTCCATGCTAAAGCCATCATGGTCAATTTAACTGTGCACCTTCAAAGTTTCAGACATAGACTCTGTTGGCCAATGGTTCATGGAATAAAAATGGCTTACTTTACTAGTATACTTCCTTTATCTTGCTACCATCATTTTCAGCAAATAGATTTGGCATTCTGGGCAAATCCCTGTGACAATTTTATTTAAAAGCCTAGACTGACATAACACATCATCTCTGCTCCCACATTTACTTTGGGGTTTAGGATACAGTGATTCCATTCACACTAAATATTCAGTCTTGTCACTTTAAAATATGCTTGTGGGGGCTCTGCTTCTCTCCTGCTCTGAGACAGAAGCCTTTCAAAGACCCATCAGAGGGGAAGCAGTCAAGGAAGCGTATTTTAAAGTGACAGGTCTATATCCACACTCTATGGTATTAATGAAATCCATAGTCTAAGAACTGAACTTTTTAACTGCACAAGAGCCACTGTGGTCTCCAGCCTCCCTCTGCTAATCATTTCCAAATCAAGTTCATGGGCAAGAGGAGCAGCTCTTCTCTAGGATTCTCCCGAGGTGTGGCTGAACTTAGCAGCTAGTGGAAACAGGTGCCTCTAAGCATACTGAAGAACCTTTGCAAATATCTTAGGCTTGTAATTTTAAAGAGCCTTTTTGGATTTGTTATTTTGAGGAAGAGAGAGAGAAAGCTGATCCGCCAATAGAAGTTTTCAAAGGCCCTTGACTTACTAAAGCATAAAGAATGTTCAGTGTGGAGCCCGGCGGATTTCTTTTTAATGCTTACATTTGGCATGGTGCAATTAGCTTGGCAACAGTTGCTTGTGAAAGACCACGGTTGCTAACAGCAAAAGATTGTAGGTCAACCTTGTGATTCACTGCCAAAACTGTCTGGACACTGCTAGCATGATGCTTGGAGTCAGTCCAGGTAGTTAGTCCCTGAAGAAGTTTACATGAATAATGATCATCCGCAAATTAACCTCAACATTTTAAAACTGTGGCAGTGGAAATGGTTAATCCCAGACTTTCTCTGTTGTCTGAGCATTGCTAATTGCTGACTGCAATGCTTTCTGCTTTCTTCTTTACAATTGATCACATGCATGAGTTGACTTGTGCATAGGTGGCCAAGTACCACTTGGAGTGGCCACCTATCATTTCTGTAGATGCTATAAAACTAACTCAAATGCAGAGACAGTTGGGATCACCAGGGTCAGGAATTAGAAAACAGTTATCTTACTCTAATAGCACAATCTTCTGAGTTGACTGTCCAGCACCAAGTCTAGAAACAGATGCTAGACTGCTGCTGTGGATGCTCAGTACCTAGAAAGGGGAGATATAACCTGAATCACTAACAGATTGAGAAAGTTTTTCGACACTTTGACTCATGTTTTGATATACTGTATATTATAACTGTAGTAATCTTTTCATTAAAGGTAAAAATGTCTGCTCTTGGTTATAGAAATAGTTTAGAGAGAAAGATAAGCATGTGGTCAGTAGAGCCAGGCTGCCGTAAGATGAATTTCAGTCCTCCCACTTTTTAATTATGACCATGTTACTCTTTGTGTCTCAGTTTGTTCATCTATAAAATGGAGTTGTTGTGTGGTACCAGATCTAACGCATTTTATCTAGTGTCTAGAACATAGTAAGTACTATGTACATATTAGTTATTATTGTTATTGCTTAAAGATGATTGCTAGTTTGATTCTACAAACCCTTAAAAGTAAAAACAAACCTACATGGCCTGAAGATAAGAAATATGCTTCTGGGTGTCTCATATGGCTAATTTCATAAGGTTTCTGTGAGATTTAAACAATATCAATAAAGTATAATGCCTGGAACCTACTGGTGATGAGTAGTTGTATCACTAGTGCAATTATTATGGTTAACATTGTCTGCATTACCTATAACAAACCACCCAAATTATTGGTGAAGTTGATTAAATGGATTTAATTATAATAAAATCACAAGTACAACATCATAAAGCATTAGAGTCAGAAAGAACCCTACAGGAATTCCGTCGCAACCTATAAACTAATAAATGCTTATCCTTTTCACTTTTCTTCTCTTGGCTAAACACACACACACACACACACACACACACACACACATACACACTACAGAAAAATTATCTTGAACATTTCCAGTGGGGATATAATCATTCCTCTGTGAAGTATCTATTAATGTATAAATATTTGCAAGTTATTCACTTTATATACCTGAAATTACTATTTTTTTTAACTACTGCCTCACCTGCCCTAATGATTCTTTCAAAATCCTCTAATTCCTCTTGTATGTCATGTCCTATGTTCTATTTTACACTCTTTTTTTTCTTTTTTTTTTCTAGGCTAAAAAATTCTAGTTTATTTTACTAATTCTCAGGCACCATTATTTTGAGTTTCTTGTTCATTCTAATTGCCCTCCTTTGAATGTGTTCCACTTTGACTATTTTTTCTCCTGAAATGTAATGCCTAATGGAATATAATACTCCATATGTAATCCCTTTCAGTACAAGGTAAAAAGAAAATATTACTTCTCTACTGGACATTATATTTCCATTATGTAGCCTAAGATCAAATTAGCATTCGTCGCAGCTGAATTACAATCTTGACTACTTGACAAGCTTATACTCAAGATATCCCTAAATATCTTTCTTACAAATACTCTTATTTTTCCCCATCTTGCACTGTTACCTCTAGGTTTTAGAACCTAAAAATAGGGCTGTATATTTATCCCTAGTAATTTCCAACCTGTTAAGTTCAGCCCATCGTTCCATCCTGACTTCTTTTGTCCCACAGATTTGGGTAACTCTCCCAGCTTTGTACCATCTACATATTGTGAGACGTTAGTTACCTGTGTTGTCCTTGAAAGCCTAGAGTATTGAAAGTGACAGAGTCAGTCAGTGGTTAATGTCAATCCTTTAAACAGTACTTTTTGGGCATCATCATTCACTAATTATAAATTCTCTGAGTATTTGAACACCCAGCTCAGTTTACTCAATGATGCTGTGGAAACACTAGTAAAATGCTTATGGCTGCATTCCTCTAAGTTACAAATGATAACCTGATTATTAAAGCAAAAAAAAAACCAACACAAAAACACTACCTATACCATAAAGCCTCCCCACCTACAAACATGGAGAAATGCCTTATCAAATGCTTCAGTGTCTCCACTTATCATCTCACTCATCCCCCATGTCTGGCTTCAGTAGAGAAAAATCAAAGACATTCCCTTTATTCTTTCTGTAGGAATATGCATGGACTCAAGTAGAAACTCCCTCTGAATTTTCACAAAATGACACATCACCTTACCTTCAGATATTATTTTTATTGTGACCTATGAGAAGGGACACTGGAACATATTCTATGTTCTGGTCAAGTAACAACTATCATACCCTAGCTTGGTATGTTCTCAATTTCTAAGAATGAGGTTGGGTATTCCTTCCCTGAACAACTGTGGTTTTTCTGTTCATGGATTACAAAGTCACTTCATATCATATATATATATATATATATATATATATATATATATATATATATATATATATACTATTTTACACTTGTAACTATTCACTCATTTGCTAATATATGGCAAATATTGTGTGATAGAGCACCCAAGCATAACAAGATTTGTAGCACCAAAGTAGAAAGAATATTAGGGAAGACCACTCACTCAAAAGATGATGTACCTTTGTCAAGGTTTAGGAGAAATAGATAACCACAGCTTACAAACAGCATTTCTTGCCAAAGATACACACACACACACACACACACACACACACACACACACACACACACCCCACACACACACATCTAGTCTTCTACCAACCGTAGGTCCACTATCAACTCTCCCCCAGACCTTTGTAATAGAATAATTGTTCTCCCATCTTTTGTCCATGTCTCCTAAAGTCTATTCCAAACATAGAACACAAGAGATCCTTATAAAATGTAAATACAATTATGTCATTGAAGTGCCCAAACTCCTCAATGATTCCTATAATAAAATCAAAGAATAAATATGCCAGGATAATATCCCAGAATAAAATCAAATAAAAATATTAAAAATTTAAAAATCCAAGAATAAAATAAAGGGCCCAAAATGGCCTCACAGGCCCTACAAAATCTCCAGTCCTTCACTTTCTTGACATTCTGATCACTCTGCTATGAAGTTGCTGTGTGCCTTAATATTTTTCAAACACTCTAAGAAGCCTTCCACCTCATGACCTATGAATTTACAGTTTCATTGTTCTAGGACTCCCTTCCTACAGATAGCCATATGTCCCATTTCCTCCTTTCTGTCAATTCTCTGGTCAGCTGCTATCTAATCCAAAGACCAGCTCTGACTACATCATATAATGTCTCACCACCCACATTGACATTCTCCATCTCTTTCAACCTGCTAACATTTTCTTCACAAAACTTATCACCATGTGTCATTCTATCCTTTTACTTACTTGGGCATTATCCACTTCCACCACTAGGATGTAAGCTCCATGATGGCATGGATGTTTGTCTGTTTTGTTCTAGCCTCCATTCCCAAGTATTTTCACAGGACTAAAATGTCAAATGTAGAATCAGAGGATATATAATACTAGAGGCCTGGTGCACAAAAATTTGTGCACTCGGTGGGGAGAAGGGGTCCCTCAGCCCGGCCTGTGCCCTCTCGCAGTCTGGGACCCATCAGGAGATAACGCCCTGCTGGCTTAGGCCTGCTCCCAGGTGGCAGAGGGCAGGCCCAATCCCTAGCTGCAGCCCCTGGTCGGGCGCAGAGCAGGGCCAATTGGGGAGTTGGGGCGCCGCCCCGTCATGCACAGAGCAGGGCAGATTGGGAAGTTGTGATGCCACCCTCAGTCATGCTCAAGGTAGGGCCAATTGGGGGGTTGGGACACCGTCCCCTGTCACACTCAAGGCAGGGTCGATGGGGAGGTTGCGGCGCCACCCTCTGTCATGCACAGAGCAGGGCCAATCAGGGGGTTGGGGCACCACCCTCTATCACCCACAGAGCAGGTCTGATCAGGGGGTTGGGACGCCGCCACTCTCACACTCAGGGCAGGGCCAATGGGGAGGTTATGGCTCTACCCCATCACACACAGAGCAGGGCCCGTGGGGGGGGGGGAGCTCCCCCCTATCAGGCACAGAGCAGGGCTGCTCAGGGGGTTGGGGCCCCGCCCCCTGTCACACACAGAGCCGCAGGGCGATCAGGGGGTTTGGGTGCTGCCCCCTGTCATGCTGATCCCGGTGCTGGGAGGCATATTACCCTTTTACTATATAGGGTAGAGGCCTGGTGCATGGGTGGGGCCGGCTGGATTGCCCTGAAGGGTGTCCTGGATCAGGGTGGGGGTCCCCACTGGGGTGCCTGGCCAGTCTGGGTGAGGGGCTGAGGGCTGTTTTCAGGCTGGGAGTGACTGAAGTTCCCAACCGCTCCTTTTTTTCTTTTTTTTATTCTGGGCCAGCTTTACCTTGAGGCTTGGCTCCAGCTCTTAGGCCTCCGTGGCTGAAAGTAGGTTTCTGGCCTTTGCTTACAATGTTGCTAATCTGCTGGCTGAAGTCCCGTGGTATTTGTTACAATGTTTCTTAAACTGCACGCTCAGAGGCCTGCAGCCGCAGGCGGGGAACGTTGGTTTCCTCCAACGATCCTCCATCACTGAGGCAAGCAAGCCTCATGTTAGTTTCAAGCTGCCTGGCTGCCGGCAGATATCTTGGCTGACAGTTAATTTGCATATCTTGCTGATTAGCCAATGAAAAGGGTAGCGGTCGTACGCCAATTACCATGTTTCTCTTTTATTAGTGTAAATAATGCACTGGCATCATTATATGAAGAATCATATATTATGTGCTAGGGAGAATGTATTTTATCTATTGGGCCAAGATAAACTATTGAATGATTTGGCATCCTTTGGAAGCATGAGTGAAATATCTGGATTTTATGTGCTCTCAGGGTCAAGCACCTTTCTTTTCAGGTGAAGCTGCACTCCAATATTATTCCAAAGATGCAAGCCCTGAAGAGGAATCTCTGCTACAACTAACTAGGGTTATGAAGATTTTAATAGTCTATAATAATATCCAACATAGCCTGATTAATCCTATCAGCTCATTTTCCTGGCTACTGAGAAACCACTGAAGCATATGAAATTGTAATCATTGCCATATACCTATGTGAATCAAGAACAAGAAATTAAAGGAGACATAAGTTAACGTAATTCTAAAATGAAGTAATCCTGTTTAGGTCAGTGTCAAATAAGATGAAAAAGAAATTTACATATTACAAGGTTAACACACCAGGCTGACAGTAAACTTCTGATGTCAATACAGAGATTTTCAGATAAACAACGATGGTCACATAGTTTTAGTTACAATGCTGACTTTGTTGTTCATGTTACATATGTAAAACTAACTGCAAAAGGGGGCCACGTGTGGGTTCCTTGTGGCAATAAAAGAACATGCCAGGATGATTGTGAATAAATAGTTGTGACCCAGCAGGCAACCAGGAGAGATTCTAGGAAGAGATGAGACACCTGTCCCCTGTATGAGCTCAGAGCTATGGGTTGCAAGAAACATAAAAATGGTACGTTGGTTTCAGAAAATACTAAAATTCAAGAAGTACTTCTAAGGCATGTTGGTAAACTTTCTCAGCTATTTGGTTCATGATTTTCAGGGTCAATATTGAATGACCATATGACCTCATCTGGTGAATTGGTTACTCATTTGGTTGATATTCCGTCAGAATGGTACATATATTAGATTCTAGAGAGGAAGGTAAGTGAGAGCTGTGTGCATGACAAGCTCCATTATAACTGGCATAGCTAATTTTTTCTCCCAAGTTTAGCCACCAAAAGCTGCCATACATATGATTCCCACATTTTCTTCTTCTCCTACCAACATAATAATTCAATTTGATTATTTCTTATTTGGAGATATGAATACTAGAAGAAGAAAAGAAATGATATAAAAGGAAATGATATTCCAAAGGAATTTTATGTAAAGAACATTGCATTGAAGAAAAACAGTACCTCTTTTGCTTAGTCAAATATAAATAAATGATTTCTTAAATATAGACATTTTATCAGTTATTTGTGAGAGTTTGGATATACTAAAGTTAGGAACTATCTTATGTTATCCTCTAGACAGTTCTAAAGCTTAGGTCATAGTATTTTCTTTTAGAGATAAGAAAGAAAAAGTAATTGGGAGAGCTTAGTGACTTACTTGAGGTTACAAAGCTAATTTAGAAGCAACATTAAGATATGATCCCAAGGCTGTCTGATTCTAACATTTTGAACTCCGTAATAGTGTAGGTAACATTGTCCAGTGCGCACTTTTCTGCAGAACAGGTTAATAATTTAACAGGTTCTGAGTGGCATAAGTCATGTGAAAGATGCTGTAGCCCTGCTTTTCCTTGGGATTACAGGGTAAATGTAGTGCAGGTTATGAGTGAGGTTGGCTGGATCTCACTGGCCTCAGGATGCTCCTGGCATCATGGGATAGATGAAATGAGCCTGGAAAATCCCTTAAGAGCGGTCCAATATGCTCTGGTATGGACAGAATTTATTCTGATAGGTTATGTGTCCAACCTAATGATTCAGGTATACGTAGTGAATGGTCAGTCCTTTGCCATTTTTATTGAGAAACTAGGGGCCCGGTGCACGAAATTCGTGCACTGGGTGTGTGTGTGGGGGGGGGGGGGAGTGTCCCTCAGCCCAGCCTGCCCCCTCTCACATACTGGGAGCCCTCAGGCGTTGACCCCCATCACCCTCCAATCGCAGGATCGGCCCCTTGCCCAGGCCTGACGCCTCTGACAGAGGCGTCAGGCCTGGGCAGGGGACCCTCATTTCCCCCCATCACTGGTTCTGCCCCCAGCCCAGGCCTGATTCCTCTGGCCCAGGCATCAGGCCTGGGCAGGGGACCCCCAGACCCCTCCGATTGCTGGCTCTGCCCCTTGCCCAGGCCTGATGCCTCAGCCAGAGGCGTAGACCCCCATCACCCTCTGATCACCTGATCGGCCCCTTGCCCAGGCCTGACGCCTCCACCAGAGGTGTCAGGCTTGGACAGGGGACCCCCATCTCCCCCCGATCACTGGCTCTGGCCCCCGCCCAGGCCTGAGGCCTCTGGCCCCCGCCCAGGCCTGAGGCCTCTGGCCCCCGCCCAGGCCTGAGGCCTCTGGCCCAGGAATCATGCCTGGGCAGGGGACCCCCATCTCCCTCTGATTGCTTGCTCCATCCCCCGCCCAAGCCTGATGCCTCTGACCCAGGCTTCAGGCCTGGGCAAGGGGACCATCATATCCCCCCAATCCCCGGCTCAGCCCCCCACCCAGGCCTGATGCCTCGGCCAGAGGAGTTGACCCTCATCACCCTCCAATCACCAATCACCGGATCGGCCCCTTGACCAGGCCTGAGGCCTCCGGCAGAGGTGTCAGGCCTTGGCAGGGGACCCCCAGCTCCCCGCGGTTGCAGGCTCCGCCCCTGCCCAGGCATAACGCCTCTGGTTGAGGCGTCCGGCTCAGGCAGCGGGGACCCGCAGCTGCAGCGGCCCTGCGATTGTGGGCTCCGCTTTAGGCCCAGGCAAGGGACCCCTAGCTCCCGGGACTGCCAGCTTCAACCCTGCCCAGCTCCCATTGCTGGCTCCACCCCTACTTCCTGCTATCACTGGCCAGGGCGGCAAAGTTGCCTGATTCTCCAATCATGGCTGGGGGGCAGGGCAAAGGCAGCCCCAGGGCCGCCTTTGCCCTGTCCCCCAGCTCTTAGCTCCCCCGCTGGGTTTCCGATCACTGTCAGTGGCAGGAGGCTTCTTCCTGCTTTCCCTTTCACCTCCCTGCATTGTGCCTACATATGCAAATTAACCGCCATCTTGTTCGCAGTTAACTGCCAATCTTAGTTGGCAGTTAACTGCCAATCTTAGTTGGCAGTTAATTTGCATATAGCCCTGATTAGCCAATGAAAAGGGTATCATAGTATGCCAATTACCATTTTTCTCTTTTATCAGTGTAGATATTTTGAAAATTGAGCTAGTTTTCCCAAATGCTAAACAATACAAATACCATTTCATGTTGCAATCATCATTTGCAATCAGTTCTGTGCAGCCACCTTCTATCACCATCCAGAGAATATTTTCTTCATGGATGTCTTATCCAAGAGTCATAGCTCTCTAAGATCACTAGTTGCTTCAACATTAATTTGAAAGTCCATGAGGTAAGGGTAAATCTTATATGTGTCCCAAGTTATACTGTTCAGAAAATGTGTGCTTTCCAGTACTTAGTATCATTTCTTTGAACACTAAGATTCTATCTTAACTGAAAAAATGAAAAAAAGTAAATATTCCAAAAAAATTATACCCTAAACTTTAAAGAAGACTGTAAAAGTGTATGAGATAAAAAGGAACAAACAATGTCCCAGGGTGAAATAACTTTAAGATATTTATACATGTAGACTCAGCCTGCTGAGAATTGTGTCCCCAAAATATCACTCACCCCATTCCACTTGAAATCATAACCTTTAAAAGCTTGTTCACTGAATAGTGTGAACTTTATTTTCTATCATTTATCTCTCATTGTTGTAGAAATCAATTAAAGTCATCTTACCTAAGTGGTAGGCAGAGAAAGAGGGGGAAATATAAAAATAGAGCTCCTCTTAGGTGTAACTAGAATATGACACAATGTGCTCTGCACTCAAAGCTTCTTGTTCAAACCCTCTAAAATTGTCCAATCTCTCTTTCTTGTTAAGAATCGCCTTCTTCAACTGGTCTATTTTTATTCTTCGTGTTTTCTTTCCCCTTTTCTCTCCCACCCTTCCTCCTATCCTCCTTTCCTTCTTCCCTCCCTCCCTTCCTTCCTTCCTTCCTTCCTTCCTTCCTTCCTTCCTTCCTTCCTTCCTTCCTTCCTTCCTTCCTTTCTTCCTTCTTTCCTTCCTTCCTTCCTTCCTTCCTCCCTTCCTCCCTTCCTTCCGTTTCTTCATTCTCTCTCTCCCACCCTCTCTTCTTCCTTCCTTTCCTTTAATTTCCTCCCTAAACCCTACTTATAATGGTCATTTGATCCTTAAAATTCCTCATAATTTAATTATAGCCCCCATTTTTCCTATGAAAAACAAATGGAAACCAATAGGTGAAGTAACTTGGCTAAGACTTATTTAGTATCAGAGATGGGATTCAAATTGGTGATCATTTAGAATAAAAATTTTCAGAGAATAAAAATACTTTTATTTC
This sequence comes from Myotis daubentonii, assembly GCF_963259705.1. Classification (NCBI taxonomy): domain Eukaryota; kingdom Metazoa; phylum Chordata; class Mammalia; order Chiroptera; family Vespertilionidae; genus Myotis; species Myotis daubentonii. The sequence goes on from NC_081842.1 coordinate 158,554,209, forward strand.
TTTCTCTCTCTCTCTCTCTCTCTCTCTCTCTCTCTCTCTCTCTCTCTCTCTCTCCTAGTTACTTAACATGAATTGGCATTTTTACAGATTATAATACCCTTAAAAATTGTAAGAACTGATACTTAAAAGAGTACAGTTTGAGATTTCACAAAACAAAATCTCACCGATTTCCCAGGGTCAAACACTAGTGTTTACTGATAAAAGATCTTTATCAAGTTGTTTCCATCTTTGCCAAATAAGGTAGTACCAGGGTAGAAGTTTTCTTATCCAGAAAGTGAAATCAGGGTTTACCACTGTATCAGGGTTAATCTCTGTTCCTAAAAATTCTTGAAGTATTTACCCTGAGAAATTATGCAGATTTTTCTACACAAACAGGAATTTCAATATAGCAATATCCCAAAGAATTTTTTATTAGCTTTCTAAATTCTTTTGTAAAGAATTAAGTAATCTTATAGATAAACAATAATAGCTCATATATATTAAATAACTCATGTGGGAAGTGTTTTCCATCCAATCTTCAAAATAATCCAAAAATGTTGATACAATGACATGGTTATTACAATTTTAAAAATGAATTAACTGAGGTATCTATAATAATAAAAGCATAATATGCTAATTAGACTGGATGTCCTTCCAGAAGAAGCTGCTGCGAGGGTGGGGGCGGAGGCAGAGGCACCTGGCAGCTGTACCGAGGCAGAGGCAGCCGCTGCAGTGGCGGGTGGGGGCTGAGACAGACAGCTGGGGCAGCGATGAGGGCTGAGGCCCTTGCATGAATTTTGTGCATTGGGCTCTACTTAGCATATAATAACTTATACAAATCACCAAGAAAGATACTATAGGAATAAATGACGCAGTGAACCTGGTCTCGAAACCCACTCTGCTCACCACTGTACTATAGCGTCAAAGTTTGTTTAAATAAAAAATTTATTCTTTAAAAAAGTAATAATTTTATTTGTTAAAATATTTATATTGTTTCACTTATTATGACATTACTAAGTATTTTCTTAATCTTTCAACTAAAAGAAAATATTTGCTTTTACATATCAGTATAACTTAGTTCCTTGAATGTAGTAAATTTTTAAAAGTGTTAACCACATCATTAATAGAAATGTACTAACTTTATAAATTATTCCATAATCCAACTGTTGTTTCAAAATTCAAAGCCCTTTAGTACTTTTTTATAAATCTTAACTGATATTAATCACAATAAATGGACAGATATTTCTTTGGTATTTTATTTTTATGTAAGAACTGTTAAAAATACTGAAAAAAGAAGAAGAAAACTTAAAATCTCAAAAAAGGGCAAAAATAGAAAAAAATGGAATTACTGAAATTGTATTTTACTTAGTTCAAAGAATAAAACCCCTTTTTACTGGTATATGTAAGTTTACATGATGAAGCATCCTTATTTTAAGTTTCAACAAGTTATTAACATAAAAATGTTACAAAATGCTAAAAGTACTTCTTAAGTTAGCATCAGAAAAATTTATATGGGCATTATAGTATTAATATTAAACTGCTTAAATTAATATAAGTTGGAAATAAAATAAATGTGGAATCCCTTTTCTTTTTATCTATGTACTCCCCAAATAACCCCTCCACACACACAAACACACAATAACAGTTAATGAAAATAGTTATCTCTGCTCCATTTAGAATATTTTTGCATGTCGGTGTTTATCATAGTCTTATTTTCTCATTTTTGTCTATTATAAACCAGGATATAACAAATACTGTTTAATTAATGTGATTTAAAAAAGCATCTTGAATCCAGTGAGTAGAGTGATATAGTTTCTGCTTCTTTTCATTTCCCAAATACTCATTTTCCTATTTTTATTAATTAACTCATTTTCTCAAAGGATCCATCAAAGACAACCAAAGGGCTAGTTCAGAACAATCTCTCTATATAAAAGAGAAACATGCAAATTAACCATCCCTCTACCATGCCCATTAGCCATACCCACCAGCCAATGAGGATTGAGTATGCAAATTAACCTGACAAAGATGGTGGGTTAATTTGCATACATAGGCACCAAGCAGCCGGGGTCGGGGCGGGAGTTCCCCCGGGTCACCGCAGGAGCTGGGGAGCCAGGGAGCCAGGGTCGGGGCAGCACACACGGAAGTTCCCGCCCCACTCAAGTGTGTGCGGGCGTTGGTGGAGATTTTTGCTCTGTGGCTGCTGTGTCCCTGGGACAGGCGACCTCGGGAGCCAGGCAACCCGGAGCCTGTAGGCCCGGAGCGGCCGGGGTCCCAGAACGTGACAGAGGGTGCACAACAGGCTGAGGGGACTCCCCCCTCTCCTACCCCTTGTGCATGAATTTCATGCACCAGGCCCCTAGTACAGTGATGGCGAATCTATGACACGCGTGTCAGGGTGACACACGAATTAATTTTTTTGGTTGATTTTTCTTTGTTAAATGGCATTTAAATATATAAAATAAATATCAAAAAATAAGTCTTTGTTTTACTATGGTTGCAAATATCAAAAAATTTCTATATGTGACACGGCACCAGAGTTAAGTTAGGGTTTTTCAAAATGCTGACATGCTCAGCTCAAAAGGTTAGTCATCACTGCCCTAGTATGTAATAATTCTAAGTGAGTGAGTAGGATCGAATGATTGAGATTTTAAGAAAGTATTATTTAAGGTTGGGGAGGTGTTATGGTACTCAAATGCACAGAAAAGATCCATTAAAAACAAATATTGAAGGTCATGTGAGAAAGTTTCTTTTATTTAAGTTAGGTTTAAATGGTGTGAATTTTATTTTGTCTTTTATCCCATAAACTAGAATCATATGATTTACCAGAACTTATTTTCACAACCTACCCTTCTTGGTGACACTTGCCTAAGACCAGTCTCATACACTGGATCTGAGGGCATTTTTTCAAATCAAATATTATTAAACATAAGTAACTTCTACAGTTCACACTATGATAGGCCCATGAGTGCTAAAAATATATGAAATTTATTTCCAAATGAAAAAAAGAAACAAACAGCAACTTATATTTTTTTTTACTTCAACTTCCTTGGATTCTCTGGTGAGTGAATGTACCAAAGTTCACGCTCAATCTCCTAACCCCTTGCATAAAGCATTTTCTAGACCATGGGCACTGGCCCTAATTTTGCTTCTCTGATCTGCATTGTCCAAGCCTATGATTTTGTGAGGAACTATATTTTCTTTATCTTTATGCCATATAACTACCATTTCTTTTCTGTAATGAGAACATTTAAGACCCATTCTCTCAGCAACCTTCAAATTTATAATACAGTATTATTAAATACTAGAGGCCCGGTGCACAAAAATTTGTGCATTTGGGGGGGAGGGAGGGTCCCTCAGCCCGGCCTGTGCCCTTTCGCAGTCTGGGACCCCTCAGGAGATAACCACCTGCTGGCTTAGGCCTGCTCCCAGGTAGCAGAGGGCAGGCCCAATCCCTAGGTGCAGCCCCTGGTCGGGCTCAGAGCAGGGGCAATTGGGGAGTTGGGGTGCCGCCCCTGTCATGCACAGAGGCAGGGTGGATCGAGAGGTTGCGATGCCACCCTCAGTCATGCTCAGGGTAGGGCCGATTGGGGGGTTGGGGCACTGCCTCCTGTCACACTCAAGGCAGGGTTGATGGGGAGGTTGCGGCACCACCCCCTGTCACTCACAGAGCAGGGCCCATCAGGGGGGTTGGGGCTCTATACCCTGTCACGCACAGAGCAGGGTCGATCAGGGGGTTGGGGAGCTCCCCCTTGTCACTTACAGAGCAGGGCCAATAGGGGAGTTGGAGTACCGCCCCAGTCACACACAGAGCAGGGCCCATGGGGGGGGTTGGGGCACCGCCCTCTATCACCCACAGAGCAGAGCCGATCAGGGGGTTGGGGCGCCGCCACTCTCACACTCAGGGCAGGGCCCATGGGGAGGTTATGGCTCTACCCCATCACACAAAGAGCAGGGCCCGTGGTGGGAGGGGGGGGTTAGGGCACTGCACCCTGTCACACACAGAGCAGGGCCGATCAGGGGGTTGGGCGCCTTCCCCTGTCAGGAACAGAGCAGGGCAGATAGGGAGGTTGTGGTCCTGCCCCCTGTCACACACAGAGCCTCAGTGCGATCAGGGGGTTTGGGTGCTGCCCCCTGTCACGTTGATCCCGGTGCCGGGAGGCCTTGTGGCTCCACTGATCCCAGTGCTGGGAGGCATATTACCCTTTTACTATATAGGATAGAGGCCTGGTGCATGGGTGGGGGCCGGCTGGTTTGCCCTGAAGGGTGTCCTGTATCAGGGTGGGGGTCCCTCTTGGGTGCCTGGCCAGCCTGGGTGAGGGGATGATGGCTGTTTGGAGCTGGTCACACACACTTTAGGGTGGGGGTCCCCACTGGGGTGCCTGGCCAGTCTGTGTGATGGGCTGAGGGCTGTTTTCAGGCTAGCGGGTGACTGAAGCTCCCAACCGCTCCTTTTTTTCTTTTTTTCTTATTCTGGGTCAGCTTTATCTCTGAGGCTTGGCTCCAGCTCTGAGGCCTCAGCTGCTGAAAGCAGGTATCTGGTTTGTTTGTATTCTATAATTGAAACACTGTTTCAACTCCATCTCTGAGAACCCGGCTGTCTGAAAGCAGGTTTCTGGGGTTTTGTTTAGCTTCTATATTTGTAACAATGTTTCAAACTGCAAGCTCAGAGGCCGGCAGCGGCAGGCGGAGAACGTTAGCTTCCTCCGTCACTGAAGCAAGCAAGCCTCCTGTTCGCTTCAAGCTGCCTGGCTGCTGGCCGCCATCTTGGCTGGCAGTTAATTTGCATATCACCCTGATTAGCCAATGGGAAGGGTAGCGGAGGTATGGCTAATTACCATGTTTTTCTTTTATTAGATAGGATAATCACTATGCTGTACATTAGCTCCTCAGAACTTATTCATCTGATAAATAGAAATTTATACCCTTTGACCAACCCAACATCTCTCTTGCCCAACTTCCCCCTCCCTGTCCTTGGAAACAACCATTCTAGTATCCGTTTTTATGAGCTTTGATTTTTTAGTTCCATATATAAGCGATGTCATATAGTATTTCTCTTTCTCTGTTTGACTTATTTCACGAAGCATAACATCTTCAAATTTCATTTATATTGTTGCAAATGGCAGAATATTCTTCTTTCTAATGGCTGAATAACATTTCATTGTGTGTATATGTGTATGTCTCATGTTTTTTATTCATTCATCTATTTACAGACCCTTAGATTGTTTTCATATCTTGGCTATTGTGATGAATGCTGCAATAAACATGGGTATTATCCTTTACTAGTAAATGTGCTGCTAATATTTTGCTGAGATTATTTGCCTTTATATTTATCAGGCTATTGGCTTATAGGGTTCTTTTCTTGTTATGTTTTTATCTAGCTCTGTTATCAGGATAATGCTTGTCTTATGAGTTGTGCAGAATTCTCTCCTCTTCAATTTCTTAGAAGAGTTTGAGAAGGATTTTTATGTGTTTGATAGAATTTGTCAGGAAAGCCATCTGTTTCTAGGCATTTCTTTTTGGTTTACTTTTGAATAGTGATTCATATTTAGTCTGTTCAGATTTTCTCTTTCTTCATGATTCAGTCTCAATAAGTTGTATGTTTCTAAGAATGTATCCATTTTTTCTAGGCTATGTAAATTGTTGGCTTATAATTGTTTACATTAGTCTTTTAAAATCTTTTGTATTTCTACGGTAACAGTTGTAATGTCTCCTCTTTCATTTTTTACTATATTTGTGTCCTCTCTTTTTTCCTCAGTAAGTCTAGATAAAGACTTGTCTATTTTTTATATTTTAAAAAAACAGCTTTTAGTTTATTGATCTTTTTTATTGCCCTTTTAGTATCTATTTCATTTATTTCTGCTTTGATCTTTGTTAGCCTTTCTTCTACTGACTTGAGTCTTAGTTTGTACTTTTTCTGGTTTCCTTAGATGTAAAGTTATATTGTTTATTTTGATATTTTTATTTTTTCTTAATGTAGGCATTTATGGCTATCAAGTTCCCTTTGAACTGCTTTTGCTGAACCCCGCACATTTGGGTGTGTTGTGTTTTCATTTTTATTTTTCTCAAGATTAAAAGAAAATTGTATTCTGATATTCTTCTTTGACCTATTGGTTATTCAGGAACATGTTATTTAATTAAATGACACATTTGTGGATTTTCCAGTTTTGTTCTTATAATTGATTTCTGGTTTCATACCATTGTGGTTAGGAAAGATGCTTAATATTATCCCAATCCTCTTAAATATATTAAGACTTGTTTGTGTCTTACTCTATGGTCTATCCTACCCTGTGAATGTTCCTTATGTGTTTAAGAAGAATGTACTCTGCTGCTTAGATGGAATGTTCTATAAATATCTGTTGGGCTCATCTGATCTAACATGTATTTTCTGTGTGGATAATATCCATTGTTGAAAGTGGGGTTTTGAAGTTTCCTACTATTATTTTATTGGTATTTTCCCTTCTGATCTGTAATGTTTGTTTTATATATTAGATGCTTTATGTTGGCTGCATAAATATTAACTAATGTCATATCTTCTAGATGAATTGACCTTTGTATAGTCCATATTGGGAAGTTGTTTTTTTAAATAATATATGTCTGTAACTATGACCTTAGTTTCCTCTCTCAAATCATTACTAGCAGATACCTTTCATACATTGATCAAATAAGAAAATAGATACCATTTTTCAATCATCCTTTGTATGCCAGGCACCATCATAAGTAGTTACATGTGACCCTCACAATGATCTTAAGTAGTAGTTGCTACTACAAATATTCCAGAGGAAGTTAAACAACTTGCCTGATGTCTCCCATCCAGTAAGTAGCAAGAAAAAGGCTTGCACATAGATTCAATTGATCTAAAAAATAACTGGCTTTCCACCATAAACGATGTCTACAATCTTTGATAAAACATTACTATCACTTTGAAAATTCTTTGATTTTAGAATTGCTGCCGAGTGAGGAATTATTTTCCATCTGGTGAAGCTCTCATTAACAGTCTGAGGATAGATAGAAGGCCGGGGGTAAACAGCATACCTGACACCCTCTCTTATCTAAAGAGTGCGCCAACCTTTTGGGCCTTGGACACAGAGACATGCTACTGATAGTTTATTTGGCTTAAAATCTAATTGAAAAATGTTTCTCAGCCGTGGAAGATATTAGACCTGTTAGTTTATCTCACTGGGAAAAATTCTTCAGAGCATGTAACAGAAAAAATATTTCAGATGTTTTTGTTTGCATCGTTAGCATGATAAATACACATTAGTCAAATAGTACTCAAGGCAAAACTATCATTTTACATAACACTTCAAACAATAGTTTAATTTAGCATACATTTTAACCTAAAAGTATTATTCCACAGAGAATTAGCTTTGTATTTCCTTGCCTTTTGATGTATTGTTTCAAAAACAAGACATGATATTATAATTTCAGTTCCAAAAACTGATGGAATAAGGACATATAGAAAATTCTATTTTCGGAAGGAAGAAACACAGTACAAAGATAATATTTTCCCTCATATGTAGAGTTATGTAATATCTTTATATTTTTTTAAAAAATAACATATTGAATTTTATTTGTTCCTTATTTGTGTGTGTGTTTAAATCTTACCTGAAGTTTAAGCTTCTTTAGAGTACACAGTTTAATCTGTATCTTACAAGTTCCATTTATAACAATACACATTTGCTGAGAACTTACAAAATCATTAGGTAGTAGTATTATTTGAATGCGTAAGTTTAAAGTAATATTATTTAGGAGTTAAATCCTTAATGTAAACAAAAATGTGAAAGTTAATTAAAAAAAACAACAAACAAACAAAAAAACCCCAAAACCCATCTAACTTGACTGACACCAACAAATAACATGGGGTAAGGGAGAAAGAGCAACCAAAGGACTTGTATGCATGCATATAAGCCTAGCCAATGGACACAGACAACAGGGGGGTGAGGGCATGAGTTGGGGGATGGAGTAATGGAGGAATAAGGACACACAGGTAATACCTTAATCAATAAAGAAATTTAAAAAAATAGATAAGGAAATTGAAGCAAAAGAAAAAAGGGATAGAATAAATAAAGACAAAATAAAGGAAAAAAATAAAATGGTCATAATTTTGTCAAGAAGTCACAATGTATTTAAGAGTTTGTATCTAGATATGTGGGCTAGCAACCTAAACTTCTCAAATTCATCCAACATTGTAATCAACAATATGCTTACTGTAAGGAACATACATTAGTTAAGGTTTGAGCACAAAAATTATAACTGTAATTTTTCACTTTTCTGAAGAATGACAAATTATAATACTAGTCAGCATGAGCTAATGACTATTAGTCATATTTCAAAAATATTTTTAAAAGCACTCATTTTCAAGAAGTCTACCATTTAAATTCTACCATTAAATTTTACCATTTTTGTCTACTTTTTCCTGGATTTTGACATCATCTATTAAATAAATATGAAAAATTCATTTTAATGTCTATAGACACTTAGATATATTCAAACTAAATTGAATGAGAAAGGGAATTATGAGCATATTTCATAGTATACATTTGCAAACTGAAATATGTATAGATCACTCTCCTGGAAAAGGTCCACAAGTAAAATTGTGCTCCAGGAATTATCTGGATGAACCAACAACTGGGTGTAAGTGATAGTCCATAGTCAATTAGTTGATAAAACAAATTTTTATTTTGAGGCAGTATTTATGTTGTAGCATACTCCACACTGTCCAAGAAAATGGTCACCAAACCATTTTTATGAGTATTTAATTAAATGTGTCTGGTTAATAACGGTTCTTTGAGAAACCTAAGGCTGAAAATTAAGAGAAACCATGCACTTGGGCATCTGATTGACACCACTTTTATTTAATATAATAACACCCATTGAGCTCAATGGAGAAGTTCATAATAGCCTTTATTTACATTTAATTAGCACCTCTCTAGATTAATTCCTCATTTTATAAACCTAATATAACCTTTATACTGGAAAATGTGAATCAAATATGATAACAAAATGTACCTGGTTATTTTAATTAATCTGTCTAAACTGAACATGCCACTTCAAATTCATAAAGATCAAGCTTTATGCCACCTTAGACTTCTCATCATGTTAATTGGCTGCTCTGCTAGAAAATGATCTTTATATTATTCTGACTCTGTGGCAAGTAGTACAATCCTAGTTGGTTATAATGAGCACAGAGAGTAAACATATAATCTTTATTTCTGATATTTATTTATACTAGAGGAAAATGGAAGTATTAATATTGGTCAACTAAAATGATAAAGTATAGATGATTAAAAATAATTTTCTATGTTTCCCAGAATTTTCTAAAATGAATATATATTTTTTTAAAAATTAAAAATTATTACATGTATAAATTATTCATGTAATATATATATATACATATATATATATGTATATATATAAAATCTGTCTTAGAAATCAAAGAAAAACATTTATCATATATATTTTCTACTCTTATTCTACTTGACTTCAACATTAATAAAGGTGAAGGTGAAAAGCAGGTCAAGAAATATGAGCCCATGTGAACCTCAATGGTTTGGGTAAAGGATAATAAGACAAAAAAATATTTGAATCAATGAATGTTTATATGCTTTGTCCTTTGGGAAAGTCACTGGTAACCTCAAATACAGAGTGCATGTAGCTTTTCAAAATGTCCTTTTTTTTTTTAATGGAAGTGTTTCTTCTTTAATTGTTCTCCTTGAATTAGACTCAAGATAACATACTTACCATCTGATTCTAAGATTAGGCAATTTCAGAGGCACATTCCACTAATTTGTGATTATCAATTAGCTATATTCAGACTTAAGAACAAAGGGAAACAATCTTGTTAGGGAGACAAAGAATTCAAAATGTAAAATCAACAAGTGAAAACTAGCAACCAAAAGAATGTTATATAGTTTAGAAATTCTATAAAATGAAGTTTATGATGTCATATCTTAATTGATTCTGTAAATTGAGACTGATGCCAAAGGCAACCAAAATTTGTGCCAAAAAAAATCCTAAGATGTAATTTAAAATTTCTCCTGATAATATTTTCTCTACTCAAGAACGTAATGGATAATATTATCATGTTACAGAAGTAATTGTTTTGCTGTCATATCTGACAATGAGATTTTAAAAATTGCAGTGTTCTTGCTAGAAAAAGTAGAGCTACATTTAAATTTCAAAGTTCATTTTTAAGTGAAAATTTTACTTCATATGTGTGAGACATTTTTTTTTTTAGTTTTTTATCTTGTTTTCTTGATTGCCCCAGTGATGTCTTATAGCATCCTTTCCTCCAATCTTTAACTGTCATCTTTAATTATAGACTATCGCTAAAATAAACTTCTAGAATTTGGGGCTACAGACAGGGACAAATTATTCTCTAGAGAAATAGGGAGGAAAGCAATGATTAAATAAATAAAAAACCAACTGGGAAAACTTTATAAATCTTCATAAAATGTTGACTAAACAACATTCCTTTTACTCCAACATTTGATAACAATATTGTCCCTACTTTGTCAAGTATAAATAGAGACTGCCCATTAAATGAGTGTTCAGAGTCCAGTGGGATTCAATGGGAGACAGCAGCATTGCAACCAAGCTGGGAAACAGGAGACTAGGGTTCAGCTCTTGCTCTATCTCTGCTTAGTTCTGTGCCTTTGGGTAAAGCATCATTTTTTGAATCATTGCTTTTTTCATCTGTAAAGGCTTAATTGATCTTTCTAATATGGGCATCCCCTTGAATTCTTATATGTACAACATTGATGGGTAACAAATGAGTAATATCACTTAAAGACAAACTTAAACAGGATCATTTACCAACTTGGAATAGTACATAATGTAATCTGTTGATTAACTTTTCACCACTCCTTATTTTGTTGATTGTCACTAAATAGTATTGATGTCTTCTTTTTACTTAAGTTCAATATTATGGTCTGCATGTTTACAACCTACACCATGCACACATTGCACAAGTAACAAGGGAGAATCCATAAAGACATTTTATTTTTACTTTATTTTTTTTTTTTGCTCCATAAAGACATTTTAGAAGTGAGTCTCCTTTGATGAGTTGTCATATTTGAAAAGAAAGATAAAGTACAGAGCACTGGGAATTAGTTTAACTACATGCATATCACACCTTCCTTTATGCCAAAAAGTTAGGGCTAACAAGCAATCTGTGTGTTGTTTAATATTACAAACTTACTACTTTCCAGCTGAAACCCCTGTGATACTCCCAATACTATATTAGTCTGGAATTTTTAAATTTCCCCAAGGAGAGTAGAAATTGTATACACTACCCAATGGTGTTAACACTTTATCATCATAATCATTTATGTTATATTTGTTGGGGGAGGGTAGTAGTACAGCATCTTGGCTAACAACAAGAATTTGGCCTGGCCAGTGTGGCTCAGCAGTTGAGCATCAACCCATGTACCAAGAAGTCTCTGGTTCAAATCCTGGTCAGGGCACATCCCTGGTTGGTGTCTCGATCCCCGGTAGGGAGCATACAGAAGGCAGCTGATTGATGTCTCTCTCTCAATGATGTTTCTACTTTATCCCTCTCTCTTACTTTCCCTCTAAAATCAATAAAAACATACAAAAAAGAGAACAAGAATTTGGCTGTGAAACTTAATAATGACAAGTTTTTGTTTATATGGGCGACAAAGCAGGGATAACAGTGTACTCATTTTGTGGAGTTACTGTGGTTACTAAGTGAGATTAAGTAAAAATATACATATAAAATGCTTATCATCATGGTGGCTTTTATAAGCTTTTATGTAAATGAGATTAGCCAAGGAAAACATTACAATATTTGAAAATTAAATGGAATTTTCCCAAGTATTATTGTTTTTTTGCTATTAAAGTTTTTTAATTTTAATTAAAATACCTTAAAATTCATCTGTTTAAGTATACAAGTCTACATAACAGTTTTAAATAAATTCAAAGAGTTTTGCAACTGTAACCACTATATAATTATATAGCATTTTTGTCAACCCCCGAAAAAAATTTTATAGCTTAATCTATATTCTGTCTCGATGCATGTATCTGTGTTGAACATTCCCAATAAAGATAACATAATATGCTGTCTTCTGTGGCTAGCTTTGTTTTTAGCATAATATTTTCAAATTTCATCTATGTCATAGCATGTATCAGTACTTCACCTTTTATTGATGAACTAGAGGCCCAGATGAAATTTGTGCACTTGGGGAGGTCCCTCAGCCTGGATTGCAAGAGGGTGCAGGCCAGGCCAAGGGACCCCACAAGTGCACTATTGGGGCTGGGGAGCAATGTGGGAGGTTGGCCAGCCAGAGGAGGGATCATGGAAGGGCTCCAGGGTGTATCCAGCCCATCTCACTCAGTCTCGATTGGCCAGATCCCAGCAGCAAGCTAACCTACCAGCCAGAACGTCTGCCCCCTGGTGGTCAGTTGAGTGACCTTAGCATATCATTAGCATATTATGCTTTGATTGGTTGAACAGACAACCAGACCACCAACACTTAGCATATTAAGCTTTTATTATATAGGATGATAATTTTTATTATGTCACAATTTGTTTATTCATTCATCAATTGATGGATATTCTATATGTTCCTACTTTTTGGCAATTATGAATAATGCTGCTAAGAAGATTCATGTACAAGATTTTGTGCGGATATATGCTTTCATTTTTCTTGTGGATAAAAACATGAGTGGAATTGCTGGGGTTCATATGGTAATTCTGTCTCATATTCTAAAGCACTGCTAGAAGGTTTTTCAATGGGATTGTACGATTTTACAATCCTACTAGCAATAAGTGAGCGTTTTGATTTCTCCACATTTAGTCATCACTGACTTATTCCTGTGGATTTTAGCCATCCTAGTGGGTGTGAAGGTTTAATTTATATTTTTTAATGACAATAATATTGAAAAATTTTTCATGTGCTTGTTGGCCATGAAAATATAAATTATTTGAAAATATTTTTCTCACTGCTTAGATTATTTTTGTACTTTCTTTATTAGTTTCTTTGGACCATGTTATTTAATTTGATAAAGTGCATTTTATTTATTCTTTTATTGTTTGTGCTTGTGGCATTGTATCTAGAAATCATTGTCTAACTCAATGTCAGAAAATTTTTCTATTAAATTTAACCTAGGAATTTATAGTTTTGGCTGTCATATTAAGATCTATGATTTATTTTAGTTAATTTTTATGGTGGTATCAGGAAGAGATCTATCTTCATTCTTGCTCTTTTTCCAGTGGATTATTGACACTATTGTTAAAAATAAATTCACTATAAATGTAAGTATATATTTCCATGTTCTCAATCTATATATTCTGTAATCTATACCCTTAGCCTATCCTTATGCTAGTAGCACATTCTTTTTTAAAAATATAAAAACAGATGTTTATTACAGGCCATTATTTTTTTCTTATTAATTAAAAGCTTTAAACAAAACCACATAATTCCATAAGCTGAGTTAGTTGCATGCAAATATTTTAGGCCAGAGAGGCATGTTTGTTCTTGATGAATTTACATAGAATAAATTCTCATGACATTTGATTCCAAAATGTATGAAATGGCTTAACATTATTAATAATTTAAAGTAAAATGTAAATATAAGGACAATTTAAACACTTATTTGGTTATGTGTCAATTTAAGGTCAAAGATTGGAAAGATATATTAAAAAGAAAATCTGGGGTCAAAAAACTTTTAGGAAGCAAACACTGCCTTTGTACATTTGAAGATCAAGGGCTAAAAATCCACTCTTGATGAATACCATATTAAACAAAGGATGTATAACATCCATAACACATCTGTTTCAAAACAGCATGTTTCCAAAATTATACATTTTTTTACAAATAAACATTACAATATTAATAAAACTATAGAGAAACCATTGGAATGTGTTCCAAAATATGCTAACTCTCACAAGGCATCTCAGAACCATATTTTACAGCATCCATTTTAATGTTGGGGCTTTAATCTTTGTTTTAATTGGTTTCATGTCTCCATTTTCATCTTCTTCATAATTGGCACGGTCTTTTTTCTTGGCAAACTTTTTTGCAGTTGTCCCCATCAAGGTCTCATATCTTCTAGCCATTTCTTCATCTGACACATCAAGCTCCACTGTTTCATCTTCAACTTCTGCTTTGTTCTTAGCTTTCATTTGAAGCACTAATTTCTCAATCTCTGGATTAAATCCTCTGTATGACATTCTTCCATACAGAAGATCTTCACAGAACAAGAAACTCTGCTCTTCTATTATGAAACTCTCTTTCTCTTTAAACTCTGCTAAACCCAAGTACCAGTGCTCTTCACTAATGATTTTCTTTTCTTCCTCTTCTTCTTGTTTCTTGGTTTCCAAGTCCAGTTTCCTTTGCATGAAGCTCAGCGCCATGCTGGCTCCTGTAGGGTCCAGATCTCCCTAGTAGCACATTCTTGATAACTATAACTTTGTAGTAAGTTGAAATTGAGAAGTGTGAATTTCGCTCTTTTGTTCTTCTTTTTTCAAGATTGTTTTGGTTATTCTGGGTCCCTTCCATTTTATATAAACTGTCAGGATCAGCTTATCAATTTCTAAAAAAGCTACCTGGGATTTAGGTAGGAAGTTCATTTGAATTAGTGGAATTATATGGGGAATCATGCCACCATAACAATTTAAGTCCTTTGATTCATGAACATGAAATATCTTTCCACTTAGTTAGGTTCTCTTCAATTTGTGTCAACAATGTTTTGTAGTTTTCAGAGGGCAAGTTTTGTACTTATTGTGTTAAATGTATTCTTAAGTTTTAAAATTATTTTTGATACTATTATAAATAAAACTGTTTTTATAATTTTATTTACAGATTGTTTGATGTTAGTGTGTAGAAAGACAATTGATTTTTTATACTGATCTTGTGTTATGGTCAACCTTGCTGAACTTGTTTATTAGTTCTAACAGTTTTTTAGTGATTTCTGTAAAAGTATGTAGATGTAAGTTCGTGTCACCTGTGAATAGAGATAAGTCATACTTCTCTCTTTCAATATTGATTAGTTTATTTCTTCTTTTCTTGTCTAATTTATCTGGCTAGTGAAAGGTAAAAATCGGTGGTGCATGGGCAGGGTAAATAGCAATCTCAGACTGTAAATAAAGAAAAATTGAATTTACATAAAGAAAAGAAGGTGGGGGATGGGGATATCCAAAGGGAATGGCTACACAGCACCAAGCTAAAGAGTATTGTGCCAATGATGGCAACCCCTAGGATTTGGAGTCTCATCTTTATATGCAGCAGTCGGCAGTGGATTTGGGAGGCTTGGTTGGGGCTTGGACAATGTGTTTGGATCAACAGGAATGAAGATGTGCAATTGGGTGCATCTTGGTGGTTTTAGCTCCTTATATGTTTTGATTCCTACTGTCTGGCATTTCCTGTCTGACAAGTCCTTCTGGTTTGTTCTCCTGTGGCCATTGAGATTATATTGCCTTGTAAGTCCTAACAGTTAGTACTTTCAGTACAATATGGAATAGAAGTGGCTAGAGCATTCATTCAAATTTTATTCCTCATTATATGAAGAAAGCAGTGATCTTTCACCTCTAAGTATATTTCGTGTGTGTGTGTGTGTGTGTGTGTGTGTGTGTGTGTGTGCAGATATCTTTTTATCAAGTTGGGAAACTTCACTACTATTCTTTGCTTCCCTACTATTACTAATATTGAACTTTGGTCAAATAGTTATTCTGCACATATTGGAATAATCATGTGGTTTATATTCTATTAATATGGCATGACAATAATGATTTTTAGATGTTAAAACAACGTAACAACTTGCATTCCTGTGATAAATCACACTTGATTATTTTGTATAATTCTTTACATGTTGCTAGAGCCAGTTTGGTAGTATTTTACTAGAGATTTTTTGCTTATGTTCATTTGTATTTTGATCTATAGCATTTTATTTCTGTAGTTATTTTTTCTGTTTTTCTGTCACAGTAATACAGGCCTCATAGGATGAATTGGAAGTATATCTCATCCTATTTTTTGGAAGTGTTAGTGAAGAATCAATATTAATTTATAATTGTTTGTTAGATTCATAGTGACAGTTGTGAGCATGGTGTTTTTTTTCCCCCTAAGGAAACATTAAAGTCATTAATTTGATTTCTTTACTATACTATAGGTCTATTCAAATTTTCTATTTCTTTTTAAGTCAATTGCTATTGTATGTCCTCTCCAGGAATTTTTGTTTTAATATATTTTTACTAGGGGCCCGGTGCACGAAATTCGTGCACTGGGTGGGGGGGGGGAGTGTCCCTCAGCCCAGCCCGCCCCCTCTCACATACTGGGAGCTCTCAGGCATAGACCCCTATCACCCTCCAATCGCAGGATCGGCCCCTTGCCCAGGCCTGACGCCTCTGACAGAGGTGTCAGGCCTGGGCAGGGGACCCTCATTTCCCCCCATCACTGGTTCTGCCCCCAGCATCAGGCCTGGGCAGGGGACCCCCAGACCCCTCCGATTGCTGGCTCTGCCCCTTGCCCAGGCCTGATGCCTCAGCCAGAGGCGTAGACCCCCATCACCCTCTGATCACCTGATCGGCCCCTTGCCCAGGCCTGACGCCTCCACCAGAGGTGTCAGGCTTGGACAGGGGACCCCCATCTTCCCCTGATCACTGGCTCTGGCCCCCGCCCAGGCCTGAGGCCTCTGGCCCAGGAAACATGCCTGGGCAGGGGACCCCCATCTCCCTCTGATCGCTTGCTGCACCCCTCGCCCAAGCCTGACGCCTCTGACCCAGGCTTCAGGCCTGGGCAAGGGGACCATCATATCCCCCCAACCCCCAGCTCCGCCCCCCGCCCAGGCCTGATGCCTCAGCCAGAGGAGTTGACCCTCATCACCCTCCGATCACCAATCACCGGATCGGCCCCTTGACCAGGCCTGAGGCCTCCGGCAGAGGTGTCAGGCCTTGGCAGGGGACCCCCAGCTCCCCGCGGTTGCAGGCTCCGCCCCTGCCCAGGCCTAACGCCTCTGGCTGAGGCGTCCGGCTCGGGCAGTGGGGACCCGCAGCTGCAGCGGCCCCGCAATCGTGGGCTCCGCTTTAGGCCCAGGCAAGGGGCCCCTAGCTCCTGGGACTGCCAGCTTCAACTGTGTCCAGCTCCCATCGCTGGCTCCACCCCTACTTCCTGCTATCACGGGCCAGGGGAGCAAAGGAGCCTGATTCTCCGATCATGGCTGGGGGGCAGGGCAAAGGCGGCCCCAGGGCCGCCTTTGCCCTGTCCCCCAGCTCTTAGCTCCCCCCTGGGTTTCCGATCACTGTCAGTGGCAGGGGGCTTCTTCCTGCTTTCCCTTTCGCCTCCCTGCATTGTGCCTACATATGCAAATTAACTGCCATCTTGTTGGCAGTTAACTGCCAATCATAGTTGGCAGTTAATTTGCATATAGCCCTGATTAGCCAATGAAAAGGGTATCGTCGTACGCCAATTACCATTTTTCTCTTTTATTAGTGTTGATTGATTTTTTACAGAGAGGAAAGGGGAGAGATAGAGAGTTAGAAACATCGATGAGAGAGAAACATCGACCAGCTGCCTCCTGCACACTCCCCACTGGGGATGTGCCCGCAACCAAGGTACATGCCCTTGACCGGAATCGAACCTGGGACCCTTGAGTCCGCAGGCCGACGCTCTATCCACCGAGCCAAACCGGTTTTGGCCTCTCCAGGAATTTTTAATTCCATCTAAGTTATCTATTTTTTGGCATTCATTTTTTTAAATTTTTATCTTTATTGTTGTATGTATTGGAGGTGTCCCCTTGGGCATGCATAGTCACCAGGAATGACTGGTTTTATCTGAGCTCTTCAACTTTGTTTTACCCTAATCTTCCTGTAAATTTTGGCTGGTTTCTCTATATTGGTATCATACCCAGATGTTAGTCCTCACTAATTGCTAACAATTGCTCTCTTATTGACAACAATGCCCTAGAGCTTAAATTATTTCAGGGTCAGATTAATTTAATGTCTGACCTCTTTGTGGGAGTAATCTTTAACTCCTCACTTTGAGGCTTGGTTAGACCCTCAGGAGGGTTCTTCAAAGCTAAAAATCTCCATTGTTTTGACAGTGTCTTTGGGCTGAACATCCCACACTTTTTTTTCCAAATAAAGTCAGACTCCTTAAGCTACTCCATGTCATTAGCTGGGCCTGCCCTGAGTAAGACTGCCATCACACTGAGTTGGGGAAAGGAAGCTGGCCATGACTAGACTTCCATAGACTATCAATATTCTTATCAAGACTAGGTAGATTTCTAAAAAAATAAATATATCTTAGTTTTCTTTTAAAAATCCCCAGAGATCTTATTCTTTGCTTGTTTTTCATTTTTATTCCTTCCAGTTGTTTTTCTGGGGAGGCAGTTTACAGAGCCCCTCATGCCACCATTCTGGATTGCTTGTTCTCCCCAGAATGTTTTAAATTGGTTCAACCCTGTTGTTTGTATTATCCAGGCAATTATATGGAAAGGGCTCTTTGTGGTATAATTCTAGTCTTCCACAGATATTTTCTGGCTACATCAGGCTGTGAGACCGCTCCAGTCAGCAGTCCAATGACCTCAAACTACAGATAAACCCAGGAGCTGTGAATACAGATGAGAGTGGATCCTGGGAACCTGCTTGCTCAGGACTTCCTCAGCAGATGGTTCTCACTTTATGTCCTAATTTATATTTTGTGGGAGGAGTAAGGCTAAGAATAGTATCTGACTTCGGTTTTTATTTGGTTCATGACCTACACAGATTACATAGAATTGTAGGTGAGACGGGAAAGCCTCAAACAAATACATATTGCTCATTGGTCATCTATTTCAAAACTATGAGTGTGGGCTTTTCCAGTCATGCAGCCTAAACAACTATTTAATGAATGGGATTTGAAGTTATATGCCAGTCAGTTATTTTTATGCTTTTAGCTAAATCCCTGACTTTGTTCTGCTCTATATTTTTGTAGCTTGAAACTCACAGGTTATATTTCCCAGACACTTTTTAAAAAATATATTTTATTGATTTTTTACAGAGAGGAAGGGAGAGGGAGAGAGAGTTAAAAACATCGATGAGAGAGAAACATCGATCAACTGCTTCCTGCACACCCCAAACTGGGGATGTGCCCACAACCAAGGTACATACCCTTGGCCGGAATCGAACCTGGGACCTCTCAGTCCACATGCTGATGCTCTATCCGCTGAGCCAAACCAGTTTGGGCTTCCCATATACTTTTAACAGCTAACTTTTGTTTAGGCTATGTCTATGAGATGCACTGGTGGAATTTTGGAAGAAAGGAGGAGGAGAAGAGTAGTCTTTAACTCCTGTCTTTGTGGCCTGGTTAGACCCCCCCCAGGAAGGTTCTTCTTAGCTAGAATCTCAGTTGTTTTGACAGTGATTTTTGTCTGAACATCTTTCCTGTTTCCAATGGCATCAGCAGCAGCAGTGGGGCAGGATCCAAAAGAATGACCACGGATACAGTAGCAGAGGCCTTGGAGGGCAACTCCTAGTTCTTTGTCTTGAAGGACAAAAGTTTCAGAGAGATCTCAGTTGCTGGAATTCTCTGCTTCCCTCTTTCTGCTCCAACTCCAGTTTACAGTCACTAATCTTGAGGTAAAGTTACTTATTTCCCCCTCTTTTGTTCCCCCAGCCCTTCCAACATCCTTCTAACTAATTCTGAATTAAATTCTCTCTGTCTGAAACACTAAAGGTGGTTTCCCCTTTCTGACTAGAATCTAACTCATACACTTTAGTTATCTAAACATTTTCCTATAGAGCAGGAAGGTCAGAGAAAAATGGAGTCAAGTATTACCTGCAAAAGAGTTAGGGGCACTGTGGTTCATTGCTAACTGACGTGAAAATAGCAGTGGCTGCAAACCCCAACAACCTATCATGAAGTAGAGCATTTTATTCAGGTAAGAAATAAGGAAAAGCTACAATTACAATGCTTTTAGAACAAAATTTAAGGAGAGTATTTTTCAAACTGCAAGTGGGCAAATATTTTATAAATAGTACACAGAAAGCAATATCATAAAAATAAGATAAATTTTATTAAAATTGAAAATTCCTCCCCATTAAAACAAACTAAGAAAATGAATAAGCAAGCCACAGGCTGGAAGAAAATATTTGCAAAAGACTAAAATAAACACACACATACACATTTTATATGTATATATAAAATCTGGTCAATAAGCACACAAAAAGTCCTCAGCATAAAAAGTTACCAGGGAAATGCAAATTAAAACCACATTGAAATACCACTGAACACCTACTAGAATGGCTAAATTTATAAGATTGACAACCCTAGGGCTAAAAAGGATGTGTAACTACCAGAACATTAAATGCACAGTTACTAAGAATCTAAAACATCTTAGTACTTTCTTATGAAGGTTTATAGATAGCTATCCCATAACCCAACAATTTCATGTGTAAGTATTTATCCAAGAGAAATGAAAACGTATCTTCTCTAAGTCTTAAATGTTCATATAAGCTTTATTCTTAATAGTTCCAGGTTGGAAACAATTCACATCCCAACATCAAGAGATGAAAAACAATTTGTGATTTATATATACAATCGAATGATATTTAGCCATAAAACTTAATGAACTACAGTTACAAGCAATACCATGAGTGAATTTTACAAATATTATACTGCTTGAAGCAAGTTAGATACAGAAGAGTACTTACTGTGCAACTGCTATTTGATTTCTAGAAAAGGCAAACTATAGTGAAAAAAATCAGCAGTTTGCTTTTGGGGTTTGGAGTGGATTAATGGAGAAGGAACATGGAGGAACTTCCTGTGGCAATAGATATACCTTAATAGAAGTATGGGTTATACAGGTATGGACATTTGTCAAAGCTCTTCTTAGCCCTGCCGGCATAGCTAAGTGGTTGAGCATCAACCTATGAACCAGAGGTCACAGTTCGATTCCCAGTCTGGGCACATGCCTGGGTTGCAGGCTTGTTCACGCCCCTCAATGATTCTCTCCCATCATTGATGTTTCTCTCTCTCTCTCTCCCTCTCCTGTACTCCCTGAAATCAATAAAAATATATTTAAAAAAAACTCTTCTTAAAGTTTACTTAAGGGTTTGCGCACTTTATATTATGCAAACTTTTCTGGTAAAATAATTTTCAAAAACTGATGGGTATGAAAGAGCCAAATATTTCAGAAATCCACTCCTTCACTTTTGTCTAATGCATTACTGCAGAATTAAGAGTATTATTTATTTGCTAGTTGATCATGAGCAAGAAATAAATGCAAAATGTAGTGTCCTTTGAAGTTCTATAATTTTAAGCAAGAATAATTACTAGCATAATCTAAATTCAGTATTTGGCTGCAAGGGGCATACTACATAAATTCACAGCAATGTGTAGGCTGGGCCTTGGAGACAGGCCACGTCTGTAAACATGGAAGCTTGACCTGGGAAATCATTATTCTAGAAAGAGACTCAGGAATGTATAAATCTGAAGATTACTTGTATTAAATTCAAGACAAAGAATAGAAGCAAACAAAATATAATTGACATGAAAGAAACCAGACTATAAAGACAGATAAGAAGACAGAAAAAAATTGAAAGATAACTAACATGTCTTATATTGCCTTGTATTTTTCTTTCTAGATTTACTCTCTCTGAATAAAGTACCAAGCTTTAGTGCAATCTGTTAACATCTTTAGAAATTTGCTCGTTTAGTTCCAAAAGTACTGATACAAACTCTATTTCCTGTCAAGCTACTTCACCTACTTCAAACAGTTTATATGCTTTCTTTCATTTTATTTACTTTAAAAGCAGCATCAATAATGAAAAGGGAAGTCGCATAGGTAAAACCTTCACCTGCTGAGTAGACTCTTGAAGTGAGTATGTAAGATTCAAGTGTTCTGACACAAAGAGAAAAGATTGTCATTTGGATTCTATTCCGTAAGATCTTGACTCAACTGATAAAGCAAGAAATGCAGTTCTGGGCCAGTTCTACTACAGCTAGTCCAGCCAGCACTTAAGAACATGAGCTTTGCAATAATCTACAGCTGAGTTTAAATTTCAATTCTGCTCCTTAACAGCTGTGTAACTTCAGACAAATTATTTAGTCTTTTGAACTTCAATATCTGCATCTGCAAAGTGCAAATAATGCTTACCTCAGAGGGTTAATGGGATTAAGTGAGAAAATACAGGAAATTATTCAATACCTGACATTAATAGTAAGCATCATTATTTTCAAAGATATGAATAACGAGGTGGCTCTACACAGTTCAGATGCCTGTTTTTGTTATAACTAACGTTTATTTGAATCAGAGTTTCACAATCACCAAGATATATTAGTTGAAAAGAAGCAAGACAACATAAGGACAAACTATGTACAGATCATTTTTGTCTAATTTATTATGGGCCTAAGTCTTACAGGACTTTTAAGCTTCAGAGTATTTCACTAAATAGATTGATAAACTTCTAGCATTGAACAGACTGTTGGAATTTCTATTCAATTCACTTTTTACCCTTTCTCTCCTGTTCTAGGTAATGGAGTTTTCTGATCTTCGTGTATTGTTGCTGCTAAGGCTATTAGTCTTAAATTTAAGACTCTTAAGTCTGTCTTACTATTCATTTAATCATTTAATAAACATGCATTAATTTCTCATCTTCTGCAAGCTGCCTTGTTTAACACTGATAATATAAAAACTGAATATGATAGGCAAAATCTCTCTCCTCAAAAAAAGTAAGTTAAGTAACTTTAAATCAGTAGTTAGATGCTTAATCTTTTAACTAAATTACTAAAACTGACAAGGAGGAAAAGTATAGGGTTATAAGATTTTATTTTGGCAGGGGTTTGGGGTTTGAGCAGATGAGAATCCCCTAAGAGAGTAGCATTAAACTGAGATTTGATGGTCAGTAGGTATTTGAAAGTGCACCATAAACCAATGTCTTAAGTACAAGACTTGTGATACTTAAAGTTACTTAAAGCCTATATGATTGAAGCTCAGAGAGAAAGAGGGTAAGGACTCAATATGAGAATTACTAAGGTAGGCTGGAGCTAGATGGTGAAAGCTTTTTAGGCAATATTAGATATTCTACATTTCTGTTTTTACATTTCTTTATAAAAACTTGTTTTTCTTAGTGGAAAAAGGTTTAGTGCTAATTCTGCAGTGTGCTGCCTTTGCTGACCCTCATCACTCTGTGTACACTTTTGCCTTTGAGCTCCCTGGTGATAGCTACCCACCTGCTCTGAAGGCTGACCTTCCTGCCTTGGCAGCCTGTGCCCTATTCATGTTTCTTGGGCAGTTAAGAGCACTCATCAGTGGCTCTCCAGGCACAAGTTAGTGACACCGTTGTCTATAATCCTTGACTGCAGGTCAGTGCCAGTCCATTTTCTCAACCAGGACTGGGATCTCATCAATGGTCAACTTTTTCTAATTTGACTGAACAGAGGAGCCTATGATGAGGATTGCACCCTCAGGCTCACTTCAGCCTCCCCTGTGCATCCATCCTCCATAACAGCAGCACCAGACACATAGTTCCCTTTAGTTAGACTAGGAGGTGCCCAGCATTAACTACATCTTACTTTTCTTTCTTTCCAATAATTCTTCAAGGTATTCTTAGCTTCTACTTACCAATGAGAAATGTGAGATTTGCTCACTTACCCAAAGTTACATGGTAAGTACCAAGCACTAAGATCTAAATCCAAGTCTCTCTGCTTCAAGGGAAAAGTAACTGCAGCAACAACAAAAAGACAATGCTATTTATTTTGCCCCTACGTATAGAGGAAGAAAAGCCTAAATTCAGTGCTATGAAGACCAAGTAGACTAAAAAGTGTCCCCCAAAGCTCTGTTACTCAGGACATGTGACCTCTTGATCACTTTTCTTATTTTCCTTTTAGCTATTTTGTTTTCTATCTGTTTATAGATTAATTTCCACTTCTTCATTTCACAAGTCTTGCAATACTTTCAAAATACTTTATCTCTCTCTTTCTCCCACTCAGATTTACAAGTTGGTCCAAAACACATAGTAATTTTTCAAAATAAACTGCCAGAGCTTTAAGTCAAAGTTTTAATTCTATGTTAGACAGGTCCTGCTTTTTGCTGACATTTTTCTCTGGTACTTTCTCAATTTTTTTCAGCAACACTAGCAAAATTAAGCGATATACAATAAAAAACTATTTGTTACTTTTAAGGTGGACAAATACATTTTCCTTTGATTCTCTTTTTCTGATTACTGATATATACCAACCACAATGTAAAGGAAATGGATTATGTGGAGAAGGGCAACAGTATCAGATAATCTAAGATAATGTCAAAACAAGAATATTTTCATTATCACAGGAAAACTGTCTATATCACAGCTATTGAGAGACTCTATAATCACTATAATTTTCAGAAAATGTCCTTAAACCTGCATGTATTTTTTAAATAAATATTTTCAGAAAAATTTCCTATAAAAGATTACCAAGTATTTGACCTTGATTATTACTTTTTCAGAAAACTATAGTCCTTGAACTAATCACTGTCAAATACAAAATGTTTACAATAAAACAGAATTGTAAAAAATATAGAAATAGTATGTTACATATAGTAGTATTCTCACTAATGTTAACCCATCAAAAATATGTGACAACTGGGATGAGACCTTAGAGAAAAAGATAATGGATTTTAATTTCAGACTATGAGATGGAGAATTGTTGAATGGCTTGTAAAGTACGTGTTGGTTTTGATCAGCCGCTGCAATTTATTTTGTATTTCATTTGGGGCTTCTCAGTATTCAAAACAGACTCCTTATTGAAGCTTTTTGTATAAATGACATATTTTCTGGAGCATCCATTCTCCAACATTTAATTAATGTGTCCTTTTGGCACTTAAAATATCATCTAAATATGTTTTGTGTATGGAAAGGATGGGTAGTTTAAACCAGAGAGGAACAAAAATAAACACTGGACTCATTTTCAACATATTATCAAGAGACACAACAATAGACAAGCATCCACTGTTATGATAAGCAAGAAATGAATCTCAAATCCCATTCAGGGTGCTGAAAATTCCACCCTTAATATGTTTGTAAACACATTGTCATAAAATCAAACTGCTCGCCTGATGTTGATGCCACATCACTCAGAAATAGTGCAGGGGACCTGATTCTAAGAAATGTAATTTCCCTGTTGCTTACCTTGTGAAGAGCCCTATTTTTAATATCACCTACATATGAACTAGAGTGATTGTGACAACCTCATCGCTAGTGCAACAAGAGTTGTGGTTACTTTATAGTGTTTTGTTTGTAGAAAAACACAGAAATACCATATGGAGAAACACATACTTCATGGGTCTGATGCTGACGATTTTGAGTAGACAATCAATCTTTTGGCTATATTCAGAATGCAAAAATACTAACCATTACGCAAAAATACTTTCACTTTCAGGGATATTGGGTTCAAAAAACCCTACTGTGCACAAATTCTTATGTGTATTATATAATTCAGTGCAATTTTTAAAAAATTTTTATTGTTGAAAGTATTACATAGGTCCTCCTTTTCCCCCATTAACCTCTTCTAGCCTGCTTCCATCTTCCCCCCACTCCCCCCTTCCCAGACCCTCACCACCCCATTGTCCCTGTCCATGGGTTATGCATATATGCATACAAGTTCATTGGTTGAATTCAGTGCAATTTTAATTAGATAAATGTATTGATAATCTTCCATATACAAAATAGTATGCAATTTACAAGTTCCTAATTCTCTTTTTAAGCATAATAATATGCAGTGTTGAAATACATAGTATATAGAGATAGAAATATTGCCAATAAAGTAAAAAATATTTGTCCAGTGTAGTATTTTCATTGTATCGCTTTTAAAAAGCTGATAAGTGTCCTATGTAGTATATGTTCCATCTTAAACCACTCTAAAAATTAAGATAACTTAGCATAATATCAGACATATCCATTTCAACATATTAATTAGCATCTACTATGACCATGAGACTGGCTCGAACTAATAATGGCAATGTCGCTGCTGATGGTGAATATTTTTAACGTTTAAATCATTAATAACTAGGAGTTAGTAAATGACATTCTTCATTCTTCCTTTCAATAGATCTTCAGTGTTTTGTGTTTGGTTTTTTTTAAATATATTTTATTGATTTTTTACAGAGGAAGGGAGAGGGATAGAGAGTTAGAAACATCGATGAGAGAGAAACATCAATCAGCTGCCTCCTGCATGCCACCTACTGGGGATGTGCCCTCAGCCAAGGTACATACCCTTGACCGGAATCGAACCTGGGACCCTTGAGTCTGCAGGCCAATGCTCTATTCACTGAGCCAAACCAGTTAGGGCAGATCTTTAGTTTTTTTTATAGGTGACAATTTAGGTATTAGATGACTATTTGTCCTGTGTAAGAAATCAAAGGAAACATTTTTTTCTTTATTGATTACGGTATTACATATGTGTTCTTATCTCCCCATTGCCCCCCCCCTCCAGTCATGCCCTCACCCCCCTTGTGTCTGCGTCCATTGGTTAGGCTTATATGTTGTACAGACAATTATGCTCTCTGGTTAGTCCCGGCCGAACTGTGACCTCCATCTCTTGTCTTTGTACTGTCTGAGTGCTGTTTCCAAATGTTTTACTCTGCTACACATGCCTGTATCTCCCAGGACACTGCACAATGCCTGGTATTTAGTCATGCTTGTTAGGGCCTGGCAGGACTGCATTCTCTCCTTACCCAGTACAAGCAGCTTTAGATTATTTTCCTCGAGAGGTACAACTAGACAGCTCCCCTCCATGAGTGATATTCCACTCTACCTGCCTGTTGGCTGTTCCATAGTCCACTCATTCTACCCAGAAGATTAGCTAAAATCCACAGTAAACAATCTTGAACTTCTCAGAGGTCCTGACATTCTAGACTTCCCAGGATGCAAGACCAGTTTTATAGAGCTTCATAGACTCTTACCCAATTAGGCTCCATGTTCTTTACCAAATCAAAAATGAATTGTTTCTTTGAGGAATACCTGGAGATATCTAAAAAGGAAGACATAAAACGAAGGGAAAATGTGGGCTGAAAGGACTGAAGTTGAAACAGGAATTCCTGGCATACTTCAGCCATTGTCTAAGAGTAGCAGTAGGTCATCCAAAACCAAATCTCACAGTGTTCAGACTCAATGGTAGGAGTAATTTTAACCCCAAGGTCAAAACAAACAAACAAACAAACAAACAAACAAACAAACAAACAAACAAAAAATGTATAGTTTATATTCTCTGGAGGTAGATATAAAATAATGAGAGTAGTTTTGATAAACATTTTATATAATAAAAGCCTAATATGCTAAGTGTACAATCATCCAGTCATCCATTCAACCAATCAAAGTATAATATGCTAATTATATGTTAAGGCCGCTCAAGCACTTGCTATGACGTGCACTGACCACCAGGGGGGGCAGGCAGTTGACTGGTCAACCAGTCGCTATGACGTGCACTGACCACAGGGGGCAGATGCTCCAAATGGTAGATTAACTTGCTGCTGGGGGTCCAGCCAATAGGGACTGAGTGAGATGGGCCAGACACACCTTGGAGCCCTCCCTCAGTCCCTCTCCAGCTGGCCAACCTCCCACGTCCCTCCCTAGCCCTGATCATGCACCGGTGGGGTTCCTCAGCCTGGCCTGTTCCCTGTCGCAATTCGGGACCCCTTGGGTTTCAGCCAATCCTGCTCAATGCAGAAGCTGCCCCATTGTGGTCAGTGTACTTCCACAAGGGGAGCACCACTCAGCCAGAAGCTGGGCTCACAGCTGGCAAGCGCATCGGTGGTGGCCGGAGTCTCTTCTGCCTCCGCAGCAATCAGGCATCCCCTGAGGGCTTCCATACTGTGAAAGGTTGCAGACTGTGCTGAGAGACTCCCCCACCCCCAAGTGTGTGAATTTCATGTACCTGGCCTCTAGTTTTTTTAATAAAAATAATGTAAGCTTTCTGTAGATTCAATATATTTATTTTGTTAGCTGTCTTCCCAGCATCTAGAACACTGTCTAGTCTAGTACATAGATGTTGCTCAGTAAATGTTAGTTATATAAATATTAAAAATGTCAATTTCATTGGAATGTTACAGATCTATCAGCCTGGTACTCTCTTCCAGCAACTGTTCTCTTTCACTGTCACAATTAGAACCAGAGCCATGGCCCACTCCTTTTCTTTCCCATCCAATCAAAGTGAATGGGGCTGAGCTTCCAGGTTCTGACTGAACCTGAGCCAATGATTCCCTTCCCTGGAATTTGTATCTTTGGATAAAGAAGGGAATCAGGTCAAGTTTCTTGGAATGACTTATACTAAGATATAAAATTCAAGAACTGTTAACAACTTTGTTTCCCACATTAACAAGATATGGAAATAGATTACTGATGGAATTCCTACACTGGCCTTAGTTGTCCTCAAGTCCCAAATGAATTTATGTTTTTTCCATTGTGGGACATTTGAGCATTTACAAAACAATTTTTTTCAATTTTCTAAAACTAGGTCAAGGTTTTTCTTTACCTTTTAATTATAATTAAAATAATTTTTATTTTTTCTTCTTCCTTCTATCCCTCCTTCATTTCCTTCCTTCTTCTCTTTAACATTATCCATTGATCCATCTATTTTCTATTTAAATTGAATATTCTTTAAAAGAGATGTATTATATTAAAACTGGAGGCCCGGTGCACAAAAATTTGTGCACTTTGGGGTGAGGGGGGCCCCTCAGCCCGGCCTGTGCCCTCTTGCAGTCTGGGACCCCTCAGAGGATGACCACGTGCTGGCTTAGGCCTGCTACCCAGAGGATTGGGCCTAAGATGGCAATCAGACATCCCTCTGGCAGCCCGGCAGCCCTCGGGGGATGTCCACTTGCCAGCGGGGAGCCGGCCTAAACTGCAGTCAGACATCCTTACCGCTGCTGAGGAGGCAGGAGAGGCTCCCACCACCACCACTGTACTGGCAGCCATCAGTCTGGCTTGTGGCTGAGCAGAGCTCCTCCCATGTGAGAGCACCCTGACCACCAGAGGGCAGCTCCTGCATTGAGAGTATGCCCCCTGGTGGTCAGTGTGTGTCATAGTGACCAGTCATTCCCAGTCCTGCTGTTAGGATCAGTTTGCATATTACCTTTTTACTATATAGGATAGAGGACTGGTGCATGGGTGGGGGCCGGCTGGTTTGCCCTGAAGGGTGTCCCCAATCAGGGTGGGGGTCCGCTTGGGTGCCTGGCCAGCCTAGATGAGGGGATGATGGCTGTTTGCAGCTGGTCACACCCCTTCAGGGTGCGGGTCCCCACTGGGGTGCCTGGCCAGTCTGGGTGAGGGGCTGAGGGCCGTTTTCAGGCTGGTGGGTGACTAAAGCTCCCAACCTCTTTTTTTTTTCTTTTTTTTATTCTGGGATTTATTTACCTTCTGTGGCTGTCTCTGGAGCTGAGAGCTGGCTTTAGCTCTGAGGCTTGGATTCAGCTCTGAGACTTCGGCTGTTGAAAGCAGGTATCTGGGTTGGTTTGGGTTCTATAATTGTAACACTGTTGCAGTCCTACTCGCTCCTGCTCTGACTGCTGAAAGCAGGTTTCTGGGGTTTGTTTAGGCTCTATAATTGCAACATAGTTGCTTAGAGTGCAAGCTCAGAGGCCGGCAGTGGCAGGCGGGGAACCTTGGCTTCCTCCGTCACTGTAGCAAGCAAGCCTCCTGTTCACTTCAGCTGCCTGGCTGCCGGCTGACATCTTGGTTGGCAGTTAATTTGCATATCTCACTAGATTAGCTAATGGGAAGGGTAGCAAAGTAATGGTTAATTACCATGTTTCTCTATTATTAGATAGGATGAGTAAGCAATGATAAATTGTCAGTTTCCTGCTATCTCTGTTCTGAGCATGTAGCAAACAGTCATAGATTGAGGAAAAGTTTTAGTTCCTCAAATATGATTACTTATTTGTCTTGATACATGCTCAAGGGCTTAATGTAGAAGATTAATATTATCAACAGGCATTTTTTATTGTTTTCTTTATGATAAGTCTAAATGCTATACTTTCTTGATAGAATGATTGATATAATTATTACCCTTAAGTGCCAATTATTTAAGCATGAAAGTATTCTCTGCTTAGTCTGAAACTGCCAGGATGCTCTTAAGTCAAAATGTCTAAAAAATGTGTATGTTCAAAACACAGTCAGGATTTGTAACACTGACCCTCTTTTCTGAACTAAAAATCAGTAGATTACTTAATCTTAATAAAAATTATCTTTGCTACTTGAAAATCTCAGCCTTTAAAATGATATTGTAAAGACCTTTGAAAGAAAAGGAATGGAAGTTTATTTAAATGTATGTGATATTTAAAAAACAAACTTGAATTAAATAAAGCACCAGTAAAACACAGTATTATTGTAACATTTATTAATAATTCTATATAATAAAAATCTAATATGCAAATAGACTGAAGGGCAGAACAAATGAACAACCGATTGCTATGACGTGAACTGACCACCAGGGTGCAAGCACAGAACATGGTGGGTCTAGGCAGCAAGTGGCAGAGCGTGGAAGGTGGCTGGTGTTGGCCATGGTGGGATAGTGGAGCAGGAGAGCGGGGGTGCCAGAACAAGGCGGGGCACCAGTTGCTGTCATCGGGGTGAGCCTCTGGTGATTACTCAAAATTCTTTGCTCCCACGAGCCATGGTCCCTCCTGGCACTCGCACCTGCTGCCAGTGCTGGCCGTGCTCACACCCACTGCCAGCCCTGATTGCCCCTGAGGTTTTCTCCACCTCCCCCTGCTCCTGAGGGGTGATTAGGGCAGCAGCTGCTGTTCGCACTGCTGATGGTGCTGGCCCCAATCGCTCTGAACTATCAGCGGGTGTGAGCGTGGCCCGGGCCCTCAGTATGTGGAAACGGAGGCAGCAGAAGCAGGGCTGCTGGGAGACAGGGGACTGGGGACTGCGGAAGGAGAAGCCAGGCTGGGCCATGGAGGATGGGCCGAGACCCGCCCTTGTGCCCACAGCAGCCTTCACAGTTCCTTTCAAGATGCATAAATTTATGCATTGGGCCCCTAGTAATTAATAATGGCTAATGTTGATAGTATTTATTATGTGACATTAATAAGAGTTTTATATTATTGATCTATTTCATTATCATACAATTATCTGAGGTAAGTATCATTATAATTCTCATTCTATAGTTAAGAAAACTTTGAAGCAGAAAAGTTAAACAATGTGCCAGTTTCACTGATAATTTATGTATCACGATTTGTTGGGGTTCCAGGGAACTCAGATGCTGGGCTTTTACACATCTATACTTGGTTGGAAGAGACTGAAATAACTCAATTCAACCCTCCAAATATCCTAGAATAATAGGAAGAGTTCAGAAAATAAAAAAGAAAATGGAATGGATATGAAGATTTAACAAAGAAAAGTAAAACAATTTTCTACTCCTAAATGAGAAAGAAGGCAAGAAAAATGTCCTTTAGGTCTTCTTTGGTAAACAATTATTTCATTTACCTTTAGGGGAATGAGTGTCTCTTACTGCAGCAAAGATGAACTTTGTTACCAGAAAGCCTAGACTCTTCTTTCTGGCTATGCCACTTCCTATCTGTGTGAGCTTGCGCATGGCACATGACATTTCCAACATTAGATGACTCGTCTTTAAAATGAAAGTAACAATTCATGCCTTATGTACTTAAGTGACTTTTTTTTAAGGAACAAAATGTCTAGGCATGTAACATATTTATAAATTGTGAAATGCAAAAGTGCATTACAAATATAAGGCATTATTTTTTAACTAGATGCCCGGTGCACAAAATTCGTGCACAGAGGGAGCAGTCCCTCAGCCCAGCCTGCACCGTCTCCAGTCTGGGACCCATTGGGGGATGTCTGACTGCCAGTTTAGACCTGATCCCGCAGTTGGACATCCCTCTCACAATCCAGAACTGCTGGCTCCTAACTGTTCGCCTGCCTGCCTGATCACCCCTAATCACACTGCCTGCCTGCCTGATTGCCTCTAACCCTTCTCTCTGCCTGCCTGATTGCCCACAACCACTCTGCCTGCCTGCCTGATGCCCCTAATAACTCCCCTGCCTGCCTGATGCCCCTAACTGCTCCCCTGCCTGCCTGATTGCCCCTAACCGCCTCTGCCTGCCTGCCTAGTTGTCCCTAACTTCTCTGCCTGCTTGCCTGATTGTCTCCCCTGCCAGCTTGATCACCCCTAACTGCTCTTCCTTGCCAGCCTGTTCACCCCTAACCACCTCTCCCTTGGCCCCTGCCACCATGGTTTTGTCTGGAAGGAGGTCCAGAAGATGTCCGGAAGATGTCCGATCTAATTAGCATATTACTCTTTTATTAGTATAGACTTATCTTTATTGTTGAAAACATTACAAATGTCCCCTCTTCTTTTCCCATTGACCCCCTCCACTCTGCCCTGACCCCAGGCCTTTACTACACTATTGTTTGTGTCCATGGGCTATACATATATGCATGTAAATTCCCCAGTTAATCACTCCCCACCAACCCCACCCACCCCTGTCTTCCCTCTGAAATGTAAGGCATCATTAAACTGAAGTTATAGGCTTTGAAATATTAAATATCAGAATTGCCAATTAACCCCCAAAACCTACTATGCAATGTTGTCTTTATGTACATTGACATCATATTATTTGTTTGAAAATATGCCATTTAAATGTGTCATATTATATTTAAAATACCTTTTATTAGTCAAATAGATATTCTAGTAGTTACAAAGTCTTAAGTTGCTAATAAAATTCAAGTTTAAATATGTGCAAATTTGCTTACTGGTATTCTGGAGATTTTTCTCTTATTTTAATCATGAGTAATAATAGAAGAGTCACATTTCTAAATTGTTTTCATATTAGATTGATAAAGAATAGTATCATTAGGCAATTGCCTTTCCAATTTAATGCAGAGCAGAGGTGAAAGCAAAGGTGATGGTATTATTAAAATAGTCAGTCCTCATTAATTTTTTTTAAATATATTTTATTGATTTTTTTACAGAGAGGAAGGGAGAGAGATAGAGAGTTAGAAACATCGATGAGAGAGAAACATCGATCAGCTGCCTCCTGCACATCTCCCACTGGGGATGTGCCCGCAACCAAGGTACATGCCCTTGACCGGAATCAAACCCGGGACCTTTCAGTCTGCAGGCCAACACTCTATCCACTAAGCCCAACTGGTTTCGGCCTCATTAATTTCTTAATTCACCTGAGTTGTATTATCAATCAGAATCTTATGTAGTAAGATGGAGTCTTTCTCAGGAATTTATAATACAGCTTTTTTTAATAATGTTGAAATTCATTAATAAATTTACAAAGTTCTAATTTATAACTTCCTACAATTTTTTTTTAAAAAATAGATTTCGTTATAGCAAAAAATAAAAACTTACTTGGTTTTATTTTATTTATAAAATGTTATTGAATTTATTGGGGTGACATTGGTTAATAGAATTATGTAAGTTTCAGCCATACAATTCTATAATACATCATCTGTATATTATACTGTGTTCACCACCCAAAGTTAAATTTCCCTCCATCAACATTTGTCCCCCTTTGATCATGGTGTATGATCAGTTTGCTATTTTGTTGAGGAATTTAGCATCTATATTCATCAAAAATATTAGCCTATAATTTTTTTTCTTTGTAGTGTCTTTATCTGCTTTTGGAATTAGGATAATGCTGGCCTCTTAAATGGAGCCTGGGAGTCTTCCTGCCTCTAGAATTTTTTGGAATAGTTTGAGAGGGGTATACATTAGTTCTTCTTTGAATGTTTGATAAAATTCACCTGTGAAGCCATAGGTCCAGGACTTTTTTGTTGGGGGTTTTATTTTATTTTATTTTTCCATCACCAATTATCCCCTCTATGCCCTCCTC
Source organism: Myotis daubentonii (assembly GCF_963259705.1). NCBI lineage: Eukaryota > Metazoa > Chordata > Mammalia > Chiroptera > Vespertilionidae > Myotis > Myotis daubentonii. The sequence continues at coordinate 158,587,968 of NC_081842.1, forward strand.
CACCTCCATCACTTATCCCCTCCCCCCATTTATCACCATAGTATTGTTCATGGCCATCAGTTCTCTTTCTCTTTCTTTTGCTCAATCCTTCCACCACCACCACCCCAACATGCCCCCAACAATCACCACCGGAGCTCCTATGTTGGGTGTATGGGCCTTTAAAAATCTTTAAAAAATACTTTTTTAACCTTTTAAGGCAACAAATTTTCTCCATGTAGTATCTACTCTGCCTATTACACCCACGCTCAAATTAGTCATCCTATCTCTTGCTTCAACTCCAATACCAGGTATTTAAAAGAATTCAATCATTTGACTTCAGAAAGTACACTGTATTCTCTGCAAGTTCATGAATTCCATGGAAACTAAAAACAAACATTTTGAGATGGGCTTTTTAATTTGCTATAAGAAAACCCCATATTATTTTATATTAGACTTGGTCGATTTTCTTCAGCTGATTTCTTAGTAAATGAGTTTGGATATTTTCACTGCAAGAATTTGTATGTGGTCCTCATAGAAAAAAAATGTCAGTGGTATTATCTTGTCTACCACTTACTAACTGGGTGACTTTGCCTAAATTACATAACTTTTCTGGGCCTAGATTTCTCCATGGATAAATTTAGCATATTAATCATATCTGTGTCATAGATTGATTGGAAAAAATTGATCAGTTTATATAAGTAAACTTCATAGATCAGTGCCTGCCACATAGAAAGTGCTCAATAAATTTAGCTATGTTTTCTGTTATCAGATTAACACTCTCATTGTGTAAATAAGATTATTGAAATCCATTGATATACTGGGTCTTACCCAAGGACACTCAGCAGTATCAGGATGAGGCATGCCTGTCAACCTCATTTTTTTTTGAATCAGTAATAATCAACTATTACTTTGTGTTTCTTAGTTCTTTGCACAATGCCCTGGAACATACTAGTAGGTCATTAAATATTTGTTGAGTAAGTAAATTAATGACTATATAAATAATATATTTCATTGATTAATAAAACTATCATTATAAGTATACTCCAGGTAAAATGATAAAAGCTCTTCCTTTCATCCTTTTGTAGTTATTCCTCACATAGTTCAAATCAATTCAGAATAGTTAGTGATACCATTATTAGCCAGTTATTAATAACTAGGGTCCTGATGCACGAAAAAACGTTCAAGAGTAGGCCTTCCTTCCCCTGGCTGCCAGCACTGGATTCCCTCTGGCACTCAGGACCTGGGCTCCCCTCCAACCACTGGCATGCACCCGGGACCTGGGCTTCCCTCAGAGCCCTGGCTTTCTCCGGAAGGTCGTCCAGGAGGACATCTGGTCTAATTAGCATATTATGCTTTTATTATTATAGATAAAAAAAACAGAAAAGGGAAGGCCAGACATATAACCATGGCTATCTGGGCAGCTTCACTAGAAAGCTGCAACTTTACCCTCCCCGGAGAACCACTGGTCCTTTCCTTGCAGACCACTGGGGTAAAGGGCCCAACAAAGGGGAGAAGGAAGCCTGCAGAGTAAAGTAGGGGTGAGGTGGGGAAGGTACTTACTATTAATCTAGCCTGAGGAACTATGGAGTGACCAGAGGGAGTGAGGCCACTTCAAGCCCTTGAAAATTTAAGGATACATAATCCCCTAGGCCTAGACAAAGGAGCTTGCTCCCTTGGTGATCTTGGCTCTTGTAGTTCTCTTGCATTCACCCATGTTCCTAGAAGCCTCATGGCCCTTGGACAAGTGAACCCCACATACAATGGACTGATGGACTGCAGCTATAAACACAAACTAAGCTAGCCTGATGCTGGATTGGACTGTACCCCAACATGGAACAGAAACTCTGGGCAACTGTTTCCATCTTAGCCCTAATGAAGACACAGCTGGATTTTCTCCTTGGCTGGATAAAGCAAAATGGGATCTTGGAAACTCAGTGGTTTAATTCCACACCAATAAAGCTTTCTACAATATCTCATCCTCCTGTGGGAGTGTCAGAATATTCATTTTCTAGTGACATCACAAGAAGTCCACATGTCTCACCTTCAGGTGGGGACAAAGAGAGCTCCCCACTGATAACAAGTAGAAAGACAATTTTAGTAACCTTGACACCCCACTTTAATCAATGATGGAATTTTAGAGTGTAGTACATCTACTTCTCTTAGATTTTGCAATTATTGACCATCTGATTGCAAGTGCATCTTGGTTTAAGTCTAAACTTATTTCCAGGTATTGCTACAATAAAGACATTTATATCAACACTATGTAGATTCCGCTGTATATGGGATAAAGTCCCTAACCACCTTTTGCTAGTACCTCACAAAAGCGATGTCCAAGGACTGTTCAGATTGGCATAACTTTTAAAACTAATCATGAAGGAGATTTTGGCCTTGTAGATTGAGCATAAAAATGACAAAATACTGATCATTTCTGAAGAACAGAAAAACAAGATTATAGAAGGAATTAATATATAAATAAGGAGAAAAAACATGAGAAAAATGAGAAGATAAAAAGAAAAGTGAATAGTTTTTAAGCTTCATTATTCAATCGATGTATATTTTTTATGCCTATCTAGTTTTGTATGTGTAAGAAAAAAAGAACATGTAGCCTAGTAAAGATGAAAGCTTGTTATCATGGGGTCTTATGTTAATTAAATGACCATTTACCATTATTTCTTACCATTCCTTTTGTGATTACATTTTAAAAAAGTGTTTGTAGAGGTCCTCATTCTGAGCACTCAATCTCTTACTGCCTGAATTGTTTTGCCTTCTTGGATATGGCTCAACCTGAAAGAGAATGAAGGGTTGATAAAGCAAAGAATCCTTCTCTCCACATTTTTCACTCTGTTTGGACTAGAGCCTTCACCTTTCCCATCACTTTGAAATAGAGAGAGAGATAACTGAAACACACACACACAATAAATAAATATATATATATTGACATGATTATTCTGTGTTATGCACCTCGTCCATACTGGCTATCATGGAAATGAAGATGGATGACAAGTACTTTTCTGTATGCTGCTTATGATCTAGTATTTTGTCAGGTCACCAACAGGATGGATTACTCCTTCAAGGCAATTGAACTTGCTAGTTACAGACCATGGTTAAATGTTTAGAACTTCCTGAAAATAACTTATTTTTTAAAAAAGTAATCTTGGATTACAAATTAGAATCCATATTTTTCTCAACTTTTAAACATTTCCTGACTTTTTAGATGTTTTATTAAATATTGTTCCTTTTGATTGCTTCACTCTGTGTCCTTTCCTAAATGTAAATATACTCATTAAGTGATGAATCTTGAAATAAATAAATAAAATTTAAAAATCCAGCATTATAGGTAAAGTGAGTAACCCATAATCATGACTCAGAAGAACAGAAGAACAGATTTATTTTAGTTACAAATTCCTAATAATCTCTCAAATGTCATGCTAATGACTCAGTGTTTATTCATCCATCATACAAAACACCGCATACTGAGAAGCCTTCAAGGCTACTTTAGAGTCTCCCTTGTCTGAAGGTCACCTGCAATTATTTACTCACCCACCTCTCAGAGGCACTGGATGATGTGACTAATGTATCATTGGTAAGTGCTTAAAATGTTACATATTAAAAGTCAGATTTACATCTTGTATTTCTTTATAGAAAGTCATTGGAAAGTTTGGATAATGAAATAGTCTTTGGAGACCTTCAGCAAAAGAACCTGTCTGAGAGGTTGAGAAATCATTTTTAAAACCAAGCTCACCGAGAGAGGACTGCAGTTGCTGTAAAGCATTGGCCCCCAATGGTATCTTACCCAGTACTCTTGATATACATTACATTACATCACTGCTGCCATCTGTACACAACACTATTTTTTAGTGGGAAGTGAGTGTGATCAGATGCAGCTCATGAGACTATTATGATTTTATTTTAAATGGATGTGTTTTAGTACCTCAGCCTTTAGCACAGCCACTATTGTATTTTAAGACAGAGTTGTTGCCTCTTTTAAAAGTGAAACAAATCTTGAGGTTGTGATCTAAATGTGCATTGTTTTCTTTTAGTAAACTCTATGAAAATTTCCCCCATATCCCAGTTATTTTTTCTGCATTTAAGGAAACAAATTATAGCTCAAATCCATTGGGCTTCACACATTTTTAAGTGTTCATGCTCATTCCTGTAGGTTAATAAGAAAGTGTATTTATATAAATGAAGAATAATATTCTCTGCAGTTTCTAAAGTGAAGACAAGTTATGAGCTCACAGTAAATTAAACATGAAACCAAGATATTCCGGACCACATTATGGTATGGCTCATAAGGAACGAGAATAAGAAAGAAGTAAACTAGTACTTATCAATGTGTCTTTGGGAGGGAAAGGAGGTTGTGGTATTGAGTTCCAAGTCAAATGCTGAATCTCTCTAAAGTAGTAGCATCTCATGAACTTTTTTATTCAGTATTCACTACATAAGCAAGTGATACATGATGATTTCTTATGATTTATAGTGAGAATATAAAATGGGCAGGTTATAAATAGAGGGCTTATAAGTATACAAAAGTTTAATAGGCAGCATGTACCCACTCCCTCCAAATGTGTCCGTGGCCTAATTTCTGAGACCTATGATATATCTGACATTTTATGTCAAAAGTGACTTTGAGGACATGTAGTTAAAATATGGAGATTATTTTGGATTAGCATGGACCAATCTAATCACACAAACCCAAAAAGCAGAGAACTTTCTCTGGCTGGAGACAGAAGATATGCATTTGATGATTTTCTGAAGAAGGAAGTTTATAAGATCCAACCTACAAACATGATTCTTATCAACTTTGCCTGGAAAGAAAAAATGTAGAGAACATACTACCATCACTCACATGGCTATAGGCCCATATCAATATTGAATTCTTAGAAGGAAAAAAATCCCTTGAGGAAAGTGAAATTCAAAATATACATCTAGATAACTAAATGTAATATACTTCTGTAGTGAGTGATTAAATATAGGCTAACTAAATATGAAAAAGCTCTGATCCTAATATTTTGGTAGTGATCTCTGTAACTTCGGACATTTTATCTGAAGAGATATAGAAAAGTAGTCAGGAGTATTACAGAGCCTGTTTGTTCCTCTAGAGCAGTAGTTCTCAACCTTCCTAATGCCACGACCTTTTAATACAGTTCCTTATGTTGTCGTGACCCCCAACAATAAAATTACTTTTGTTGCTACTTCATAACTGTAATTTTGCTACTGTTATGAATCGTAATGTAAATATCTCATGTGCAGGATGTATTTTCATTGTTATAAATTGAATATAATTAAAGCATAGTGATTAATCACAAACACAATATGTAATTATATATGTGTTTTCCGATGGTCTTAGGTGACCCCTGTGAAAGGGTTGTTCGACCCCCAAAGGGTCGTGACCCACATGTTGAGAACTGCTGCTGTAGAAGCATATCAAAATGAGAAAAACACACACGCAATTTATCAAAAAGGAAACTTGGTTTAATTTAGTAGAAATAGTATTCAGTACAATATTACCTCCAAAATTTGAGTGTGTATATGTGTTGCAAAGGTGGGGGCAATTTGAATATTCAAGTGTCTTATAAATTACTAGTAGCCCTGCCCATGAATCCGTGCACCAATAGCTCACTGGAGCCCTCCAATAGTTCTCTGCCCCTGCCCCGCCCTCCTGTAGCTCCCTCCGCCCCTCCCCCATATAGCTTGCTGCCCTGCCCTCTCCTGTAGCTCTCTGCTGCCTGCTTGTAGCTCGCTGCCCCACCCTCCTGCTGATCCATGATCTGGACATTAGATGGTCAGTCATTACACTTCACAGCATAACAACCATTTGCATATTACATCTTTATTATATAGGACTAGAGGCCCAGGGCACAAAAATTTGTGCACTCGGTAGGGAGAGGGGATCCCTCAGCCCGGCCTGTGCCCTCTCGCATTCTGGGACTCCTCGGGAGATAACGACCTGCTGGCTTAGGCCTGCTCTCGGGTGGCAGAGGGGAGGCCCAATCCCTAGGTGCAGCCCCTGGTCGGGCTCAGAGCAGGGCTGATTGGGGAGTTGGGGCACCGCCCCCTGTCACACTCAAGGCAGGGTCGATGGTGAGGTTGCGGCGCCACCCCCTGTCACGCACAGAGCAGGGCCCATCAGGAGGGTTGGGGCTCCGTACCCTGTCACGCACAGAGCTGGGCCGATCAAGGGGTTGGGGTGCCGCCACTGTCACACACAGAGCAGGGACTATCAGGGGGTTGGGGCGCCTTCCCCTGTCACGAACAGAGCAGGGTAGATAGGGCGGTTGCGGCCCCGCCCACTGTCACACACAGAGCCAGAGGGCGATCAGGGGGTTTGGGCGCTGCCCTCTGTCACGCTGCTCCAGGGGCCAGGAGGCCTCGCGGCTCCGCTGATCCCGGTGCTGGGAGGCATATTACCCTTTTACTATATAGGATAGAGGCCTGGTGCATGGGTGGGGGCTGGCTGGTTTGCCCTGAAGGGTGTCCTGTATCAGGGTGGGGGTCCCGCTTGGGTGCCTGGCCAGCCTGGATGACGGGCTGAAGGCTATTTGCATCTGGTCACACCCCCTTCAGGGTGGGGGTCCCCACTGGTGTGCCTGGCTAGCCTTGGTGAGGGGCTGAGGGCCGTTTTCAGGCTGGCAGGTGACTGAAGCTCCCAACTGCTCCTTTTTTCCTTTTTTTTTTTTTTTTTATTCTTGGATTTATGGCTGTCACTGGAGCTGAGAGCCCACTTTAGCTGTGAGAACTCACTGCTGAAAGCAGGTTTCTGGCTTTGTTTACTTTCTGTATTTGAAACTTTGTTGCAACTCCAGCTCTGAGATCCTGGCTGACTGAAAACAGGTTTCTGGGGTTTTGTTTAGCTTCTATATTTGTAACAATGTTTCTTAGCAGCTCAGAGCCCAGCAGCGGCAGGCGGGGAACGTTGGAGTCCTCCATCACTGAAGCAAGCAAGCCTCCTGTTTGTGTCAGTAGCCTGGCTGCCGGCTGCCATCTTGGCTGGCAGTTAATTTGCATATTGCCCTGATTAGCCAATGGGAAGGGTAGCAGACATATGCTAATTACCATGTTTCTCTTTTATTAGATAGGATAAGTCATTTTTCTCCTTATCCTTTCTTTTAATCAGATTTGAAGAATTGTTTATTACATGAAGGTGGAATTGCTACTTGTTAATGATATGATTATGACTGTTATACATACACCCTAGTAATCATTTATGAAATTGGTAGAAACTTTTAAATACAAATTTATGTATAAACAACATATTTTTGAGGAAGAGCAAAATAATAAATGATGATGTGGGGCTGTTCTTAATGACTGGTTATCATAATCACAGATATTAAAAGTCAATTTCTAATGTCAAAAAAGATAAACATTTTGCTATCTTGATAACAAAAGGCATTAGGAGCAAGAATGGATACAGAGGCTGTATAAAAAGTAATTTTAATGTTATACAATTTTATATTAGAAAAATAAAAAAATATATTATTCTTATTATGTAAACTATATAAAATAAAGATGGACAAAATCCTGCTTCATGGAACATTTGTAACAAATGCTGGAGTAATAGTGCTCAAGGTCAGGTTATAAAAATCCTGAAAGAATATGATTGGATCAAGAAATATTAATTAGGGAGCAATTCAGTCAAGAAAATCAAATGGATAAAAAACAGCTGAGATAATCAGATGTGGAAATAGGTTTTTCTAAGGAGAATTCCAGTAGATAAATCTGCTTTTCCATGCAGTTGAATAGATCCAATTTGTTGATCTTCGTACATTAAAAAAAAATTTCTTCATTTGTAAGAGTAAATAAGATTGGCTTTATTAGGAAGTGTGAGCTCTGGGTTTCAGTATTGGATTTAGGAATCAGGAAGCTTTTTGCAAACTCTATAACAATAAAAACGCTTCTAAAATACAAGTTAGTATTATATAGCAGGATCCTTTGAGAAGGGATAACTCTCAAACATGTTGACACTATAATTGAAAGCGACCATACATTAAAATTCAAGTAGACAAATATACCAAAGTGATAAACTTATCTAACACCTAGACTTTTAATATATGTGACAAACAGATGGAATTTCTTTTCTAAGATTCAGTATTTCTGATAATGCTCATGACATGTTACTTAATATAAATAGAACAAGTACATAGTTGTATTTTAGAATTCCAAATATAGGAAATATTATTTTAAATATAATTTTTAAAAAGTCAGTATCTCAAAAATTCCATCAGTTAAGGCTGAAAGGTCTCTATAAAGATTAGTTACTCTGAAAAATAATAAGCATTCAGAATAATAATTTAGTGCATGAAGAGTATAATAAAGATCCATGTTTTAAAATACTACTATTAAGAGATGAAAACAAATAAAAATATAATTCTAAATGATTTGAAATAGGGCTTGATAATTTTTTTTAAATTTCTATAAACCAAATGTATTATGTTAGCATAATATATTTTTTAATGTTTCCCAATTTTTAATTCAATTATTTTTTAGAAACATGTATTATAAATAGAATAAAGTTCTTTGATAATATATTACTTTATAGCTAATTTTTAAAAAAATATGTTTTTATTTATTTTTTTAGAAAGAGAGGAAGGGAGGGGAAAAGAGAGTGAGAGATTGATGAGAGAGAAACATCTATCAGCTCCTTCCTGTATGCCCCCTACGGGGAATCCAGCCTGCAATCAGGCATGTGTCTTGACCAGGAATTGAACCTGTGTCCTTCCAGTGCATGGGACAACACTCAATTGAGTGAGCCACACCAGCCAGTGCTTAGCTGGGTTTTTATCACACAGTACGCATAATTGGTTTAATTCATTAGTGCCAAAGCAATAATTTTCAATCCCATTTTGACACATGAAATTCTGATATCTATTAACAGATAATGAATTGCAATGCCTTCAGTTAATGTAGATAAAGAAAAAAGTTAAAATCACAATGTGGTTCGGTTATTTTGCAGGAGAGTAAAAAGCTGAAACATGCTCCATCCAGTGTCTATTGCGCATCCATCTTGGAAACTAAGTGTTCTGCCAGGAGAGCTGGCATTCACATTCACAAAAGAGACGTAATTTTTGCTTTGCTTCACCACACTTCCTTTGAAAATGCACACCAGAAGAGGTTCAGCAATTCCACTCTGTATGAGGCTGCTTGTGCTTCAATAAATCAAATACTTGGTGGGAATCTTAGTTTGAATATGTTAACCTTGAGAAATAACAAGTCATGAAGGCATTGAAAAAATGTCTAAAAATAAAAGATGAGAAGCAAATATAATTTTCTCTTTTATTTCAAGCTCTGAAGTCCATATCTATCAAATATTAAAACAACATTACTTTAAAATGTTCAAATGGAAAAGGCAGGCTCTGTGTTCTTACTTAATTGTCATTCTGTAATATAACATGGTCACATGTTTACATGTCAAGTTCATTTTAATATTAGTCCTAAAAACTTTTTCTTCTACTTAAGATAAAAACAATGAAGTAGCTTGTTCTCTTCCATATTTCTTCTGTAGCATTATAAAATTCATTAGGTAGTCACTGTTTCATAATCTGTAAAAAATACAAAGTTGGTACACATACCATTATAGAAAACGATTCTGGTCTAGTGACAGGAGTTGGAGGGATTTAGTTCAGGAAATTTCTGTGTCCTGAGTCTTATTGGCAAGGGCCAGTTCAAAATAGAGTGATGATATTTTCTAGGCACTATTAGGCGGTTAGCATTTAATAAGTCGATATATATGATCTGTGGTTTCAAAGTGGAGTGAGGTATTGGGTTGATAAAGTTTTCAAGATGCTGAAATCATAACATAACTTTGGTTGACTTTTCATAGATTTAATTGTTGGAACTCTTGAAATATAACTATCTAGGGTGTTAAAGGTCTTCCACATGAATAAGAAACCCAGAACTCTTAAGATGACAGAGGGACCAAACATGATTCCAAGTTGTTAAGAGTAAGCAAGCTGAATGCCAGTAGTTAAGCCAAAAGCATCCACACCATCAAGAATTGAGGAGGGCCCAGCCAATGTGGCTCAGGGGTTGAAGTCAACCCATGAACCAGGGGGTCATGGTTCAACTCCCAGTCAGGGCACATGACTAGGTTTTGGGCTCAATCCCCAGTAGGGGGTGTACAGGAGGAAGCCAATCATATTATTCATGCTTCTATCTCTCTCCCTTCTTCTCTCTGAAATCAATAAAAATGTATTTAAAAAGAAAAAAAGAAAAATAATTGAGAAGGGACTATCTTAGAGGGTATCATCAGAATATGGCACCCTATAATTCATTTTTGCAAAACTCATCACACCTGCAGTTCCTCAATAGTGTCTTCCTCAATAGATGTTTAACTGAATGAAGGTTGGAAATATTGGAGTCCATCCTATTTACAGCCATTTTCAATGCCTTGAACAGTCCTTACCACATAGTAGGTGCTTAATGTTTACTGATTTATAAATTAGCCAAGAAGTTTCTTCCCAATAAATTTGGGACTCAAGGAAATTGGAGAGTGACTTAACCCCCAAGGACTTTCTTTTTACCAGTCAGAGGGGACTATGACAAAGGGATTTGAACTCAATATAAAAGTTGAACTCCAATTTTTCTTTTTTAATTATTATTATTATTTTTATTGATTTCAGAGAGAGGAAGGGAGAGGGAGAGAGAGATAGAAACATTAATGATGACAGTGAATCATTGATCAGCTCCCTCCTGGTAGATGCTCAACTACTAAGCCACAGAAGCTGGGCTCCAATTAGTCTTTTTAGGTCCATAAAGAGTCAGAAATTTTGAAACACTTAAGATTATCGCTGAGCAGATATTTCTAAGTGTCATGGCAGACAGAACAGCATGATTGGTTGAGATTATATTTCTCATAAACCCTCATAGAAAATATCAATGAAAAAGAATAAAATGTGGGTTTTTTTATGTACAATAAAGAATGTCATTTAATTACATTGTTTACTCCCATCCTCATTTTGGTTTGAATCAACTGTATAGGTAGGCAAAATCCAAAAGTCCTTTCTATTCAATTCATTTTTATCATAGATTCCAGTCACTGATTCAACAATTATTTATCAAGTGTATAAAATGTACCAGGCACTGTTCTCGGCCATGAAGTAATGGCATTGAAAAGAACTAATATTCTTCATGATTCTGAACATTCTATTTGGAAAAATCAATAAGCAAATATAAATCATGTATGAGGGGTGAAGGTATCTGTAGTCTGACAATGCAAAATACTTTAAAAAATAAAGCAGATAAGCCTAGTTGGTTTTGCTCAGTGGTTTAGCATTGACCTATGAACCAGGAAGTCATGGTTCAATTCCTGGTCAGGGCATATGCCTGGGTTGTGGGCTTGACCCCTGATAAAGAATATGCAGGAGGCATCCAATCATTGATCCTCTCTCATCATTGATGTTTCTATCTCCCTCTCCCTCTCCCTTCCTCTCTAAAATCAACAAAAATATTTTTCAAAAAATAAAATAAAGCAGACAGGAAGGGACTGTTCATAATTTGGATGGAGGAGGTACTTAAAATAAAGCAGTCAAGAAGTTCCTCTCTAAGGAGCTAACATTTGAACAATGACTCAGATGATAGATAGTTAAGAGAAAATTATGTAAGGATTTAGCAAAGAACATTTCCTGTGGGTCAGTTTAAAGGCCCTGAGATTAAAATGAGTTTAGGCCATTTAAGAAGCATCAACAATATCCATGTTGTTGGGTGGGTGACTGAGTCAGTGGGAAAAAATTAGAAATCATTAATTGTAGTGTTTTTATACTCAGTGCTGAAAACTTCCTATGTTATCCATAATGTAATGGGGCACTTTTAAGGGATTTAGTTTGATGCTGAGGGCCAGATGTATAAACTCAAAGAAGGATATAGTCATATATCCTTTGTTCCATTTTAAACATTTCTTTCCTTGCGTTGTGGAAAATATGCTACGGAACTAATAAATAAATAGGAAGACCAATTAGAAAATGACTATTATATTTAGCTCAAGCAAAAGATAATAATTGCTTAGGTTAGGATCCTGATTATATAGATGACAGAAATAAGATTGAATTTTATGTATTTTGATGGTAAAGCTTACAAAACTTGCTTATTGACTAGATAGTGAGAATTGAGGAACAAAAGAAAACGCTCAAGGTTATTTCATGAACAATTGAATGTGTGTGTAGTTGTGCCTTTAATTAAGATGGAAGCAGCTAGAAGGATCAGATTTGGGAAGTAAAATGGGTAGTAATAAAAAGTTATATATAAGTATATATATATATATATATATATACATATATATATAATGTAAAATATTTTTTAGATACACAGTTCAGAGATGATATAGGGCTGAGAGTTGGCATAAAATTATAATGTATTCAAAGACATAGAAGTGGATAATATTGTTTGGTAAGTAAAGTAGAGAGGAAGAGAGAACATTGGATGTAACAAATTTCAAGTGAGAAAAGGGAAAATATTCAGGAAAGAAAAATTTGACATAGTCAATGAAATAGAAAGCAAACAAAAGGAACTGGTGGCATAGAAGTCAAATGGGAACGGACTGGTCAAGAACAAAAGAGTAAATGTTGTGTCTGTTGCTGCTGAGTGTTTGAACATGATGAGGAAATAAAATTGATCATTGGATTTTATACAACATGGATTCATTGATGACCTTATAGAGAGCAGTTTCAATGGTGCAGTGGTGACAAAATCCTAATGATAATACATTAATAATGGAGTTAACAGATGAACAAGTAATCAGTGAACATATACTAATCACTAAAAGAGCTTTGTTTCAAAAGATTACTAAGAAATGTGATGGTAACTGGAGGTAGAGGGGTTTTTAATGATAAGATCATTCCATTTTCTTTTATTTCTTTTGAATATGATCCAACAGAGAAGGAAAAAAATTTGTGGCAAAGGGAAGAAAATAAATAACTTCAGGAGCAAAGTCTTTGAGTAAGAGGAAAAGGGCTGGAGCCCAGGTTGATGTGTTTACCTCTCTTTGAGAGCCAGAATGATTTACATTGTGAGAGCAAAAATAATGTAAAGAATAAGGTTACAGGTGGGTAACAGATTAGTGATAGAAATGTGAAATCATTGTTTCTCTACTGTTTCATCATTGATTTTTAAATTACTTGACCACCAATATGAATGAGGCCTAAAAAATGATTTTAGAGTTATAAAATTATCTGCAAGAGAGACATTCCAATTTTAATGATGAGCGATGAGGTCTAAAGTAATAAGTGAAAGAGATAAATATGTGAGTAAAGGCAATAAACGATGAATGTGGTAGGGACAAAAGACTGAAACTCCTCTGTAGTTGAAACATTATTACAGTGTAGATGATAGAGAGCTGAGGAAATATGTGAGATGGTAGAGAGAATGTAGGATGCTTGACTATGGGCAGTTAGAAGTGGAGTCATTACTGGAAATGGCAAATTCCAATGTATGACCATAAGGTTGAATATCTGCAGCAGGGTAAGCAAAAAGTTGATTGGTGACATGGTCAAACCATATTGGTGATATGGTTTCAATTGAAACCAGCATTAGAAGAATCACCTCTGTCACTTTTAACTTTTAAGAATGATGCCAGGACTCCTCTGTAGAGGAAGACAGTGAGCCAGTGCCAAAAAATAGTAATGACGCGGGAGGTAATGTTGAGGTAGTAGATGATTGCACGAGGAAAACGTGGGTGGTAGAGTGTGATGGCATGTACTTCTTTGGCATTGTGGTAATTGACATGTAGTGAAAAAAATCTACCGAGAGCTCAAAATTAAGGCGGGCATTTTCAGGCTTTCATGATACATGGAGTATTATAGCAAAGGTGACTCCACTTGAGAGCAGGGGAAGCTGTTGTCTTCAGAGATAGCTCAGTTTCAATAAAGGAAGGAAGGTGAAGGGACCCTTCAACCACGACATTGAGGCTATGTGAATTTTGTTGTTTCCATAAAATGAGCTCTAGAGGGTATAGTGAGAACTCATTTTTGTAGACTTGGATATTCAAATAATAATAAAAATTACAATTTAATTATGATAATGTTAGTCACTGATATACATTGGGTGATTACTATATACTAGGCACCATGTTATGTGCTTTGTATATCTTACTTAAGTTTATCTTTACAACATCCTATTGGTTAGTCTATTATCTGTATTTTGTGGCTGTAAAATGTTAAGCAAACCTGCCTAAAATTATTTAGCCAGGATTTGAATCCATATCTCTGACACAATGACTGGATTTCTAAAAATTGCTTTGTTTCTAATTATACAATCATTTTGTTAGCCATGCATCTCTTTCTTCATGTTGGTATAATGACCAGTCGTTAGAATGCTATGGCATTTAACTACAAATGTAAGTTAGATGGGCTATACTAAAATAGAGGTTAGTATTATTATAAAAAATATCTGATAATTTTGATCAGTTAAAAACAAAAGTTTATAAAATAACCTTAGTAATAACTGTATCTGTTCTTGGTGAATTCAAAGGGAAGATTGAATTTCCTCTCCTTTTTCCATTTATATTTTCCTCCTTTCTCCAGACCTCAAATCTAAGGCTATTGGGACAACGAGATTTTTCAGATTGAATTCACTATTTATTAATTTGTTCATTGAACAAATACTTGTTAAGTCTTCATGTTATATGTTAGAAACTGTGCTAAGCATAGTGGAGAGTAAGACAGATATAATTCCTTTCATCTTGAATGCAGCACCCAGTAGGAAAGTCAGACACTAAATGGATAATTGCACAGTTTTGAAATTTAAAATACAATTCTGGGAAGTGCTTTGGATAAAAAAATACAGATTCCAACATGAACATACAACAGAAAAAATGCAGATATTATACAATAACTTCCTCCATAGAGTTGCAAGTCACGTGCAGTACTCTCAATGGTGTGTTTGCTAAAATGAAAATGGAATCTATTACCAATCTCATTTATCTCTGGTTAGGTCAGATTTATGTAGAACCAAAGCAAAGCAAGGGTTGAGCAATTATATAACTGATATAGATTTTAAAATTTCCAATTGATTCTATAGGCCAAGAAACCAAACCTCTCAGCTTTTGCAGCAAGTCAGACAATAGAGGAAATAAGACCTAGGCCCTCTGGCTCCTAAGCCAGTCCGTATCTCCTAGACCACAGACCATTTCAGGATTAATTTTATGATCCAACAATTCTGAATAAATCTTTGCATTGTGCTCACTGCTCTGTTTTCTGTGTTAAAGGAAAAGAAAATCTTTCTTCCACTGACCTTGAACAACAAAACTTTATCATAAAATAGCCACATCCTCTATTCCTAGCCTAATCTATAGGAAAGATTAAGAAATATTAGCAAACTGCTATCAAAAACCTACAAAAGACACACAGATATTCTGGCTTAAGAGTAATTTTGTCCCTACAACTTTAGACTCATCTTTAGAAATAAAGAGTGTAATTTAAAATGCCTTTAATAAGTTATCATCTGTTAAAATTTCCTGCTGAAACTCAAGGACTGATCATTGCAGAAGTATGGGGAGACCAGGTAGCTTTACTTAGTACCAGACTTCTTCCCACTATTAGCTGAGTTCCCTGGAATTTTGGGAACCACAGAGACCAGCAAAGCTAAAGCCATCCTCTTGCCTTTTAGCCCAGCTCTTTGGCAAAAGAATAAAAAGGAGGCCAACCTTAAGAGTTATAGCTTCTAATGTCTTAGCTGCCCCTTAATAACTATGTATTCAGAGCACATCGACAATAGTGGAACTGACATTGTTACTAATATAGAACAAGTCAAAATACAAAGAATTTTAAATGGCTCAGAGTCTTTAAAAATGATTTTTGGATCCGTTTCCTCTTCTAAACCAGAGGCTCCTGCTGCTCCTGTAGGTAGTGAGATCTCTAAAGGGCCAGACAATGGTGACTGTGATGAATGGTCTTCATAGTCAAAGGTGCCCTGAGTGAAAAGCCAAAGAATGAAAAGCTGGTCTCACTTGTGTGATGCCGGTCTTGGAGACAATAAGTGTCTGTGCATGTACTTTGAAAGCCAGACCTTTTAAGTCGATTGTTAAGCAGTTAACTGTTAATACTGCGAAATGTTCCATTCTTCGGTGGTAGTGAATTTGCGTCAAAAACTTTCCAGGCAAGTGTAAACTTAAAGCTGCCTTCCGTTGAGCTTAAATCATTTAATTGCTGCTTTTAACATGCAAGAATTTAAGCTTTTAAAAGTCTGAAGAAAAATAGATCCAATAAGTAAGGATGATTCACTATAATTGACATTAATATATAATTGACATACCAAAATGTCCCCAGTTCTTAACAAGTGCAAATAAGTAAAATTAAGAGTGAGAAGAGTTATCCCACAAGACCAAAAATAAAATTACTAACTTTTTCTTTGGTTATTACTTTGGAGGTTGTTATAATTTGCTTTAAATTACTGGTTAGCATTTCTTCAAGGCAAGTTTAAATCGTGCAAAGGCTAATCAGCAAAAAGTTCAAATAGGTTATTTTATTAGTGACCTAAATATGTTGTTCAATTAAGTACCAAAGGAATCAAATCTACATTAAGTTGTACAGTCAAAAAAATAGAAATAGCCCTCACTGGTTTTGCTCAGTGGATAGAGCCGAGGCCTGCGGACTGAAGAGTTCCAGTTTCTATTCCAGTCAAGGGCACATGCCTGGTTTGCGGGCTCAATCCCCAGTAGGGGGCACGCAGGAGTCAGCCAACCAATGATTTTCTCTCTTCATTGATGTTTCTATCTCCCCTCTCTCCCTTCCTCTCTGAAATCAATAAAAATATATTTTAAAAAATAAATAAATAAAAGAATCGTTAAGCTAAGCAACTTTCCCCCTCAAATCCCACTCTAGTGTAAAATTGCATCAAAAGTATTATGATATTACACCACTACCTACATCAATAAAATGCCAGTTTGACATATTGTGAAGAAAAATCAGTTACACTTCAATAAGCCCAACTCCCTAGAAAGAACAGGAAGTGAGGGTTATAGAGTATGGCTCATCCACAACAAGCTATGGGAGACCACAGAGCTGGCTGATTCTGCTGTGGTACAGCAGCCTTTCTTTCACAAGGGGTGGTTTCCAGCCAAAGGAACCTTGCTTCCTTAGACTCTACATTTCACTAGTGTGCCAAGACAGACAGGTAACTCTGAGGAGTCAATAGTGAAATTAGAATGGGGCCCTGGCCTCTGTGCCATGTTATTCTTCTATTCCAATTTGACTGCACATACATTTACAACCTAACTTGTATTTTAATATTCATAATAAGCTTTTCATTTGGGTAATGAAAACAGCCTGCTTAAAGAAAACCATATGACTGCCAACATTTGATCAGGAAAAAACTAAAATGTGGGACCTTTCAGTCTTGACTTATAGCATCTGAAGTATAAGCATAGTTGCCAAGTGCAAATTTACTATTCATTGAAGCCCTGGAACAATGAAAAGGTATAAATAATCAGACAACTGTGGATAGACAATAAATCTGCTTCTGGCTTCCTTTCTATTGATGTTTCATAAGGGAATCCAGGATATTGTGCAGTCATGTCCCTGACCTTTGAAGGTGATGTGATAGCCATTCAGTTCTAGGGAAATCTAAGAATGGTAGAATGTGCCCTAACTGGTTTGGCTCGGTGGCTAGAGCGTCGGCCGGCCTGCGGACTGAAGAGTCCCAGGTTTGATTCCGGTCAAGGGCATGTACCTTGGTTGAGGGCACATCCCCAGTGGGGAGTGTGCAGGAGGCAGCTGAATCTATGTTTCTACCTTCCTCTCTGTAAAAAATCAATAAAATATATTTTTTTAAAAAAAGAATGGTAGAATTCACCAGCTACTTCTCTGATCTAAAAGAAAAATTTCTTATTATTTTTTTTGTCTGTCTGATTTGGGGACTTGGGATCTGCCTTCCTCCTGAATAGGTAATGACATCCTCCTGACATAACATGTGATCCTTTCCAGTTGCAGATACTTTGACCAGACATCTTTTATTCTGTATCCCTGTAGCTTTCCCATAACCCTCAATACTATCTTTGAGATTTAAAACAATTCAGGCCTCATCACTGAACTTACTAAACCTTCCTCTACCTCTATTCTTTTCAGGAATCAGAAAAGAAACTTCATCTTTGGGGATATAAAATATGTCTTCATGGAAAAGTCAACTTTTGTGATGGACTTGGGAAAATGGCTAGCATTTCTTTTATGGAATTATCAAGGGTGTTTTAGGTGAAAGAGTACATAGGAACAATGGCATTTTAGGTAAATTAGTTGAGTTGAACATTAGAGATTGGTGAGATAAAAAGTTGAAAAGTGAACTTGAGGCTTTGTCATGGAAGGACTTGAGAAAGAAGAAGATTCATCCTTAATTCAACATGCAGAGGTTTAAAGATATTGAGGTATTGAACAATAATAATACAATCTCAACTTCATTGTGCAAAGATTAATTTAACTATAGTGTGTAAAAAAACTGGAAAGGGAAGAGGGCAAGGGAATTGATTTAGACAAAATACACTAAAGGCTGAGTACGGTTTGGACATAATAAATGGAATAATTCTTGCACTCTCCTTCAATTATTTGCTCAGGCTGCTCTCTCTATCTTCACTGCTCATTTTCTATCTCCCAAATTTAGCTAATGAAGAATAATTTTATACTTCAAAGCACAATTCAAATCTAAATTTTCACAAGTAATATCTAAGATCTTTAGGGGAACTCCCTAATGCCTTAATATTTTGTAATAATGAGTTACATGGCTCTCGGTAGGCAGCCAAAAAATGTGTATCAAGTGACTGAATACAATTACACACAGAGACTTGTATTGGGTTAAGGTTATTTTTGTATAAATTTGTCTTACACAATCAGGATAACAGGGTCATCTTTAAATCTTCTCATCTTTATAAAGAGATTTGCACATATTAGGCAGTGAAACTTTTGAATTGAATTGAACTCTCAAATTTTCTGTAGATGTATTAATCTAATAAATCCACATGTGAGCATGTACAATATAAAATAGTTGGATTCATCATTATATATTATCACATAGAGTGGTTTCCAGACACTATGACATTGAATAAATAATAATAGAATATGCCATTCTTCTAGATGGAGGTTAAATAAAATAAAGACTGATTTTCATCAGATAATCACAAGAAGTCATCAAGATTATTGGAAATCATGGCAAAAAGGAAGGCTAAAACTTCAACTCTAATTATGAGTGTGTGCTTGTCATCAATTGTTTTTTGCTTCTGAACTTATGTCTACTCTTCTTTTCCTGACTTATTAGGCTGAAACCGGACCCTGCCAACCTCTCTCCTTTGCTAGCAGTAAAGTGATAGCAAAGGGTGCTGTAGGGACACCCAATGCGGCTTCCTAACTCTGCTATCCCTATATTCTTTGCTGTTCTCTTAACCCCTTTTAGTAGTTGACCCCTTTTATCAATTGAATACCTCTTACTATTAATTTTTTCCTGCTCAAATTATAGGTGTCTTTGTCTGCTGAATGGACCTTGACTTAAACAGTCTGTAAGCAGATTTTCCAAAAGCAGGCAACCATTGCAAAACAGGATGCTTTTATTCCAGCGCTGGCTACGTCACATAACGGAATATTCTATTTCAAATGCAGCCTTGGGATCCTTGCTACACCTATAGAGTTTCCAAGGAGTTTCTTATAAATAGGTGCCCTTCATCCTGAAAACAAATGAATGAGTCAATTTTGTAATGCCAGCAATCTTATAGGCATTCACCGGCTTTGAGACATTCTGGCAATACTTGATCTTCCCTTCATAACAGATGCTCTAAGTTGACCAAATCAATAAATCATTTCCTCTCTTCCTAAATAATGAGTCATAGTTAATAGGTAGAATCTAAAGTAAGACCCACTAAACAGGAGCCATGAGATAGGAGGAAACACAAATAAATAGAAAACACAGGGTAAAAAGTACCTGTTGCTCTCATAGTAGACTACATTTTATTTTATAACATTACCTTTATTTTAAAAATTAGGTAACATTGGTTTATAACATTATATTTGTTTAAGATGTGCATTATAATTTGATATCTGTGTATAATATATCATGCTTACCACCAAAGGCCTAGTGTCTATTTGTCTCTATATACCTGACCCCCTTTACCCAGTTCATCCTCTCTCTCTACCCCTTTCACTTCTGATAATCTATCGTCTGCCTTTTTCATAGCATTATTATAACTGTGAAATTTCATTTAGATACTTCTCTTCTCCACTGGGCTCAGAGCTTCACAAGAGAGAGATTGTGTGTATCTTGCTTTCAAAAAATCCTCTTATCTAGCATAAAAGTGAATGAATGAATGAATGAATGTTAATAGAATGCAGTTGCATCAAGAATCATAGAAAAGTATGCTTGAAACAAATACTGGAAACAGTATAGGGAATAACAGCTGAGAGTAGCAGAGAGGGTTATTAAAAAGGTAACTTAGTTGAGTTTTGCATCTTACCCTGAATATTTGTCCTAGTTCCAGAAATACATTTTAGTCACCATGAAACCTAGCTCATCTCCTGTAAAGCATGGTAGTGTGGGTGGTTCATGACTCTGCCATTTCCCCAAGAATTCTTGAAACTTAGTAGAGAGGAGTTTAACCTTTGGCCTTTGTTCCTTGTAACCAAGAAAAGACTGTCAAACTCTCAACATTGTATTCTGATTTTAAATATCTTAATTGTTAGCCATGAGAATATTGCTGGGCGTATACAATTACCCAACTGTCCTCAATGAGCACACATTTTACAATTATAGTAACACAGACATCAGACATTTAAGTGGTAATGGGAAATGATGCACATTCTTGGATTTTGACTTTTTCTTAGCTCTGCGCTTCGATCCCATATATATTCCTCCAAGTAGTTGCCCTTAATCAGCAATAGTTTCTTGTTTGTATAAAGAAACTGTCTCTAATTAAAGACCACCTACTTGGGGGCACTATTAACTATTTATAAGAAAAATGTATCACTAGATTTCATATCTACATTTCTTATGAATTTCTGCCACTAATGTTTTAAAAATTGTACGGTTTTCAGGCCTAATTTCTAACACCATGGATGTAGATATCTAATACTAGGGAACACTGGAAAAATGATAAAATACACTTCCTTGTCCATGAGGAAATTTCATTATGGCTATGGAATAATCAGGATACACAAGAATCCTTTTATCATATACTTTCTTTTATTATAATTTTGCTTAATGGCTAAATGCCGACCAATTGCAAGGACTTGATGACTTAAAGCTATTGTGATAAATGATAACTCATGTTTACATTCTGGCTTCGGAAACTGATAAAATTATTTAGATTTTATCATTGGTATCTAGTATAATAGCTGATAGATTAAAGCAATCCCCAGCTGTTATTCTGTCTCTAGTGATTAAGAAAAATGGTGAGTGTAAATATTAGTAATAATATTTATTATCCCATGATAGAGACAAGTTTAGTGAAATTTTAATACATATCTTTATGTATTTTAAGGAAATGAATGCAATTTATAAATCCACATAAATAACACATTGCAAATTCCACTAAACTGTAATATGCCTTAAGTCAGCCATGATTGAAATTGCATTTGACAGGGAGAAAAACAGTAGTTCTCTTTCCAACAACTCCCTGTATTACCATCATGGCATGGTTGGGTAGTAGTGAGTGCCAGCTGAGGGCTCTTCCCTCCTCTGTGTCACCATCTGGCTTCGGTTCCACTTCAGTCAGTTTCTATTGGCTTTTTGATTTATGCTGGAATTCACAAGCAGAAATGAAGGAACTTTGCCCATGCATTTGAGATAACCCTCTCTCTTTCTCCTCAATTTTGTCTCTTTGAAACACATAAAGAGACATTTTTATACTCTGAAGTCTTGGCCCAGTTAAGGTAAGCTTTACCTGCAAAGTTGCACATGCTCTTTTGCCAAACTATGATGTCGATATGTTCTCCCCTGTGGCTCTCCAGTGTGATTGGGATATATTTTTTTACACAGTGTCAAATGTTAACTGCACTCTGAAGGTAGATAATATTGTTTGCCTTGCTTAATTTTTGTTAGGGATGAAGACCTTTCTACTTAACCTTGAGTTTATGCTATTTTGTTTTGAAACTTTGATCTTATTCTGTATTTACTTTGGGGATCCCAACAGAGGACAATGTTGATATGGTTATGAAAGATGAGCTGAGTAAATTCCTATGAAAACCATATTATTTCAGGTTTCTACTCACTCAGCAAAATCAGGAGAAATACCAAGCTGGGCTCCAAAACAATTTAGCATAGAATGTAAGTCCTTAGAAGGAGCTAAAATAGAAGGTTATTCACCTCTCGTTAGTCATAGCATGGTGCTAATCAGCTATGCACTATAAATGTACCATTAGAGGAGATACAGCCAACACCACTCTACTTAATGGCCAATTGTTTTTCCCGTTAGACTCCCATTTTCGGGGCTTACTATATCAGCATTCACCTGGCAGCAGACCTGAAATTACGCACAGACCTGAAGCCTACAAATAAGACGTGAAGAAGATGAGTTCTTTTGAAGACCTGGGTAAGCTCTTCTGTCTAACAAAATCCACGTGTGCAGCAGACATCTTTCAATTGTTCAACAAATAGTTATTTATCATCTTTCATGTGCTGGTAACATACAAACTATTCTCTGAAGAAGCTACTACCTTGTGGCTTATGTGGGGGGAGGTGTGTGTGCATGTGTGTGTGTGTGTGTAACAGAATTTTAGAACTGGTCTGGACCACAAATGTTATCTAAACTAGGCTCTTCAAAGGTTTAAAGTAAAATGTTAAGATCTAAAAAGAATATGTGATTTTCTTTGAATGTAGACAAGTTGGATATGACTTCTGGTTCATTAAACTTTCTAGTATACCATGCAGTCTTTGCTGATTCACATATATAACAATAGAAAGAATCTCAGAAAATGTAGGCTGTTCATCTGCAATAATGAACAGGATATGCTTTCTATTTATTATTCCAGAATCACTTTATATAATGACTACAGGCCAATAAGGAGAGAGATGACTGAGAGAAGAAAGTTTGTTAAGAGCAACCAATCACCAATCAGCAGGAAACGTGGCAAAGAAGAAGTAGTAATGGAGAACAAAACCACAGCTCTGCTACGATTTTTTCTAAATGTCTTTAGCCTTGCCTCAGAACGAGAAATTCACTGATAGACTCCATAAATGTGTGATTGCAAGTGCAAGTATATTCTCATTGGAATGTGTATTTCCTAGAGTATGTGGTCATTTTTAGGTGTTCTGTTTTCAAAACCCTATTAACATAAATTTTATGGAATTTACACTAGTTTATATTGAATCATGCCTGGGGGGAAATGTGCTCTCTAGATATTGAAGTATATCGAATGTTGAAAAAACGACTCACTGAACTATTCACTAAAAAAAATTTCCTCTAACTTCCACATTTCCAAAGCCTCGTAAAAGGAATAAGACAATTCGTCTGTTTTTCACCTTAATTCAATGAGGTATTTGATTTTCAACTACTGTCTCAGCACTGTATTAAAACCCTGTTGCTAGGGAATAAAAGAAAATTACCTGCAATCCCCTTTCCTCGGAAAGCATGTTGTTGTAATGGATTTCTCACGTTAGCCTGCCTGCGCTGCTGCCTGGAGAGAACTTCATGCTTTCAGGGCACCAGAGCTGCTAAGCCACCTCACTGGCAGGCAGTGCTCACCTTCCCCAACTCCAGGCACAGGATCACTCTTACCACTTGGTTCAAAGAAAAGAGACAGAAGCTTGTGGATTAAGGTGACCTATCATGGATTTCATGATTGGGGACAGGTGAAGAGGAAGCTATTACTGAGTCAAAATTTTGGATGATTATCCTAAAGTTGAGGAGCTTTCTTCAAAAGATACTCCTAGGTTTGAAACTATCATGCTACCCTAGAAAACATCATATGGATACAGAAAATGTGGTTTTTTTCAAATAATGAAAGATGTCACATCACACTTAAAATAACTTTTTATCATTTACTCTTATCTATATATATAAAGAGGTAGTATGAAAATTAGGCCAGGACTCTGAAACGGGTCATGACTGGCCAGGAGGAGGTGGTGTCCACAGGTGAGGCCCGGAGCAGACACAGGCAGGGGGGCAGGGGAGCCTGGGGCGAAGTCAGGCATAGGTCCTGGCTGCCGTGGGGTGCCTCTTCGCATGACAGGAGGCGGGTCGCCTTGTTGCATGATTTCAGTCACTTACTGGGCCTCTAGTTAGTTAATAAAATTGGACCATGGTGTAGTAGCTTTTTCCTTTAGGTTCCTCCAGTCATATCCATCTCCTTTTTTACTCATTGTCTATGCTCTCCCAGAGACCAATTAGATCTTAGAAAATAGTAATCATTACCACCATCAACAATTATTTATTGAATGCAGTATAGAAGAGGTGGGAACAGACACTTATTTAATATTTAATACATGCCCAACACTGTGCAAAATATTTTAAATTGTTTTACAGAAAGCCTAAAAGTGGATATTATTTAATGGGGTAGGTTGAGAATTTAAAAACCCAAGTTTTTTCCAGGGGTAGTGAAAGATGGTTATTAATAAAACGGTTGATTAAAAGCATTGTTGTGGCACTGGCCTGTTTCTCAGTGGTTAGAGCACCAGCCCACAGACTTCAGAGTCCTGGGACCCAGTCGGGGCAAGTGCAGGAGGCAACCAATGGATGTGTCTCTCTCACATCAATGTTGTTGTTTTTTTCTCTCTCTTTCCCTCTCTTCTCCCTCCCTTTCACTCTGTCTAAAAATTAATGGAAAAAATATCCTTGGGTGAGGATTTTTTAAAAAGCATTGGTGTGGGTGAAGTAATAAATGGCACAAAGAAGTAAAGTTTTGTCTTCTAAGAACTTAAAACATTGGGAGAAATATGATATATGCAAATGTCATAATGCTAAAATGTATGAAATACATAATCAACATTGGAGAAACGGAGAGGAAGATGAGATAATGTGTGAATGACAGAGTTAAGTTCTAGAACTATTCAGATACCAAAGAAAATAATAGGTAACATTTCTTGAGAGCCCACCACTCTTTGTATTTCTGATGCTACCATTAGAGCTTCATATATATAGTGGGCGGGGGGGGAGGGGCACAGAGAAACAACTATGAGGCAGCTCTCTCTTTATCCCAATTTACAATGAAGATTTTGAGGCACAAGTAGGTTATGCACATTGCCCAAGAGCATAGCTAACACATGGTGCTTGTACATAGGTGTATCCACACACTCTACTGAGTATCTATCTAAAGGGTGTCCCAAAATTCATGCAACAATTTTGATAGAAAACACAGGTTTATAATTAAAAATTGTAAATTTTTTATTGATTCATAAAGTATATAGTATAGGGTTATATATGGAATAGCATATTGGGTAAATGACCTCCACGGTTTTGCTGGCACATACACACTCTTTTGTTGAAATTTTCCATGACCGTTTTCCATAAATGTGGCTGAATTTCGATGAGGCTCATTTTCATCTTGATGGCTTGGTTAATTGACAAAATTGTCGCATTTGGGGTTCAGAAAATCCACGAGTGATTGTTAAGAAACAAATGCATCCACAACATGTCACTGTTTGGTGCGGATTTTGGGCTGGAGGCATCATCAGACCACTCTTCTTCGAAAATGCAGCTGCTCAGGCAATAACAGTTAATGGTGCTTGTTATCACGACATGATAATCCATTACCTGATATGCTATTCAATACATAACCTTATACTATGTACTTTATGAATCAATAAAAAATTTACAATTTTTATTTATAAACCTGTGTTTTCTATCAAAATTACTTCTTGCATGAATTTTGGGACACCCTTTATATATCTATATATCTATATCTATATCTATATCTATATCTATATCTATATCTATATCTATATCTATATCTATATCTATATCTATATCATCTATATCTATCTATACACATACATATATAAAGAGGTAATATGCAATTAGGATGGGAAGGACAGGAGGAGGTTGCACGCGCAGGTGAGGCTCAGAGCTGAGACAGAGACAGAGGCAGGGGGGCAGGTGCTGCAGGAGTCAGGCATGGGTCCCGGCCCCCAGCTGGGTGCTTCCTTGCATGACGGGAGGTGGGGCGCCTCCTCCCACAATTTCAATTGTGTGCTGGGACTCTAGTATATAATAATTTAAATCCATGCTTCCACTGTCTAGAAGTTTAGGTTTATTATCATTAAACTATACCATACTCTTAAATTCTTCCCAAAGGTTTTATTTTTGTTTTGTTTTGTTTTGGATCAACACCTGGCTATCCCTGGATTACACTGCTTTCCATGCAGGCCACTTTGGAGGGTTTTGTTGTTGTCATTGTAATTATTCCTTAAGCCCCACAACAAACTAATTTAGGTCTTGGGAGGTAAGTGTCCTCCTTTTTCCCAATAGCTCTCCCACTCTTTGTTGTATCTGTGCAATTGGGAAGGGAGTTGCAATGAACAGAAATGGGAGATACTGTCAGTGAAACACTTGACATGAAAATAATTAAAAATTTAATTTAGAATATATTTCCTTGGAGTTGTTAAGGATACATCCAAACTGAGTAGAAAGTTAAATCTGTAGATGTAAATCTCAGTGAGTGAAAGACTGTGCAAGTGTGTTCAGGTGTTATTGTAGTTGTCTATCTACACTCACTCTTACTTAGTCACCCCTTTTGTATTCATTTTTCATCTTTCCAAAATCTGACTCCTTCCCTCAATAACTCCAGAAATTTCTCTCTCAAGATTCAACAATACACTCCTAACAACTTTTTCTCCATTTGGTCTTCATTTTATTCACTTTTCTGCTGAGTTTCAGGTTTTTCTTCATTTTCCTCTGTTCCTGTGGATCTGATGACAATATCCATCTGGTGTCCCTCTTAGGATTCACAATCACTTTCTGCAGATCCTGTTTTTCTGCTAAGATGTTAAATGCTGTTCAAGGAATTATGTTTTCCTGTCTTCTTATTCCCATGACCATAATATTTAATAACTTCAGAGCTAGGCAGCAAATAAAATGAATAAAATAAACCCTGTATGGAAAAACATAAATAGGAGGGACCATGCCAACCTGCAAAATATACACCTAATCTAAAAGAAGTAAAATATAAAGTTTTTAAACACTATATAAATAAAAGGAAATTTGTTCATGGGTCACCAGGGCTTGAGATAGACCACTGTGAGTTAACATTCTCCCCTAGCTCTTTCTTCCCTAACCTGAATAAAGCAATCACCTTTATGAAGATACTTTGAAGGCAAATATCATCACCTCAAATCTTTCTGAGCTATGTAGGTACCAACCAATTACAATCCTAAATAAAATATAAATATACTCTTTTATCCTAAAGACACTGTACTTTCAGAGCCATTTTCAACTATCAAATTAAGTCCATACTATTGATATCCTACAGGGACTAAAATTTACATACTAAAGTTTAGAATACATGACTTTTCTTGGATATATAGTTTTTCTTCTAATGCCCCCTACTCCAGTAGTAATTTTCCCAGAATAAAAACTCTGGAATCCACTTGAAATCCTGCTGTTTCTGTATTCTTTCTTTACTGTTATCATCCCTTTGAACTAAGTATATGACTATTCCAGAGTGGCCTTCCTCAAGAACTTAGAAATTAGGTAAATAAAATTGGTCTCTGAGACACATGTTGGATCAAATCAGAGATAGAAAGAGTCATGTTAAAGAGTCAGAACAGCCCCCATACCAGGAAGCCTTGTTAGTCACCTACTATAAACTTTGTGCCTTTGGATGGCATCCAATGAATCCTAGAAAAACATGAATAACTAAGAAAATATCGGCAATGCCGATCCAAGGGTGCCCAAAGAATTTTAGTCATCTAGTTCCTTTGGCAACATATTACTGTGAGATTAATGTATTAATCAATTCAATGGCTAATGTTAATAAGCATATGATATCATTCTCTTTGTTTTGAGTCTATATTTCTAAGGTAATGGTGTGATGATTATTATTGTTATTATTCTTAATAGAGCAAAAACAGAGTGGGCTTTTGGACACCTTTTGACAATATGGAGTCACTTTCAGCATGAAGCCCAGAAATGAGGTCATAGAGTGTAATGGGAATGCTCTTGGGAGGGACCCAGAATGCCCCAAACCATCAGTCTGGACACTCAAATAAGGTCTCCATCTGGACACTGATATGAATGGGAGCACCCGCCATTGTGGGCCTTAAGAACTCAGAGCTCCAACCACCCAACGCTGGATCTTGTCTCTACCACAGAAAACGTGTGGAGCCCTGCTGGCTTCCACTGCGTCAAACGCTTGCCGCCACTGCAGCCGCCTGGCTGAGGCCTAGCCCATTTCTCCATCTGTGGACTCAGTGGCCAGTGACCAGGATTTCGCACAAGATGCTTGCTCTGCTCACATTGCAGTAAGTTCCCCATCTCTCTGTGTAGGCTGTATGTAACCCTATTGGCTTATTAAGGAGGTCTCCCTTAATAAACCTGTCATTGTGGGAAGACACAATTGTGTGTATATGACTCCTTTAGGGAATGTTTCCTGCTGGGGAAAAATTCATGGGGAAATAGATTCCCAGTTCAATTCCAATAATGATTTCCTCACCAAGAGAGAAAATCTGAGAGAGAGGCAGAGGGAGATGAAAGAGGAAGGAAAAGAGGAATGGAAGAGGAGGGAGGGAGGAAGGAAGGGAGAGAGGGAAAAAGGGTGGAAGGGAGGGAGGGAGGGAGGGAGTAAGTCTTAATATGGCTTGCCTTTGTATTTTGCTTTTAGTTACATAAAGAAAATGGCAGATCACTTGACTGAGTAATCTGCTTTCTGATAGAGTTCTCAAGAACTCTTGTATTGTAGTGTTTTTGTGAACTTGGTATGTGAGGGTCCTGAACCTTTAACTTGCAAGACCAGATCAAACTGTACCTTATGAAACCTCCTCAGAGATTGGCAAACCCACACCCCTTTTGATTGCTAAGATTTTTAAGCTTGTCTACTTTTTCAATTTCTATAGATACTGCTTATCTCTTCACACCTTTATACCCTATTTCATTTTCACCCCCACTACTACACTTCTAATGCTTACAGCTGTAACCCTAGACATCCTAAGTAATCTTTCTTCATCTCATTATCTTTAGTTTGTCCTTGGCTGCCACACAGAATTTTCAAAACATAAATACAATGATTACTTGTATTTTTCCAGATCAAGAGCTTTCCAAAGAGCCTTGATCCAGGGCAGAAGAGACGAGTAAGTACTCATTAGTAGTGGTTCATCCTGGGAGCAAGACCACCATGCCATCCCAGGGGACCTCAAGTCATACTCCCTGCTTAATTAGAGTTTTTCTTCTCCACAGGCAGAGAACCAATCTTTAAGTATAATCACAATTTAAGAAGAAATATATTTTTCTATTGTTTTTCCTTTTAGCCAGAAAGACATACAGCTCAGGTTGAGATGAACTTGAAATATTTGCTTTGTCTGCAGTGATGTTCATTTTCTTAAGAAGAGCTTTCAAGGTGTATTTATTTCAAATAACTCTAGCTTGATCAAATCTTTAACGTTAAGGCATATATTAAAGGCATATATTTGTTCCATATGGTGAAGTGGAGTTTATGCATCTTAGGTTCTAATAATTATGTAAAGGTACAAATTTAATCAGATATAAACTACCAAATGAGTTTATGACATGTTCTGCAAAATAAATTTCTCTTTATAGCCTTATGCATAGAAAGATGAGCATTTGGAATGCAGTAAGCTCTGGCAGTGCATGTAATATTACTGTGAAAAGGAATAGCAAAAGAATATAAGGCCCTGCATTTTAGTAAAGCCAGAGTTTGCAACTTTCATACACTGAGATTTTTTAAGAACTGAGATGAAAGACTAAATTGATGAGTGCTCAGTTAGAATCACAAATCATATTATTATTAGTAGAAGTACAAAATGTGAACTCAACTAAATTGATTATGCACTGTACAAAATTTGCCTTGTAAAGTATGCCATTTTATTCAATGCTGTTTACTCTCTCTTATGTTCATCCTCAAAAAGCAAAATTGAATGATGACTGTATTCTTTGCTGTCAGAGCATGCAAAGTAAACAAGAATACTATTATTATAGAAACTAGGCCAGGAGGATATACAGGGGTGCAGCTATAGATTAAGTAAACAGACACCATCAATCATTTTATTTCCCTAAAGATTAGAACAGAATCATGCAAATTAAACTTTGTAAGAATTAATGATATGGTCATAGCAACTAAAATATTATCTCCCACTAAACTGGAGAAACACCAAATTGAGCCCCAATGTCAAAGACAGATCTTTTTTTTGAGTAAGCTCAGTACATAGAATAAAACAGCCATCCTGGTTATTTCAGTATAGTCCTGAGCAAGTGTGATGAAGGGGCTGAGAAATTGTAGTGATGTATGACAGTGCCTGCATCAAAAGTAAATTTGTCTGCAACCTCCTGGGCTCACTGAATATTAAGATAAGGCAACTGGGATTGGCACTTATTTCCCTCAGTTTCTGAGCTAGGACATGTGGAAATGATTGCAGGCCTCCTAGACTTTCACATTCCTTCTAAAAAAAATGTTGGCAAATCCTCAGAAACTGAGTTCAGTTATTATTCTCCTGAACATCATTTTTGGGAAAAATAAGGTCTAATAGAAAAGAAAGAATTCTGGCACTTTAATTAATCCAAAGAAGCTTTATTGAAAATGCAGCTTTGGAAAAATGATATGAGGGGGGGAAATCAATAGAATTTGATGACTGTCTTTTGGAACTTAACAAGGAGATTAATCTAAAAGTTAATTTCTGCCTTATTAGGCTATGTGATGGACCTGAAAAGCCTAAATATGTGGGTTCAATTCAAGGGGCTCAGCTCAGTTCTCTTTTTTTTTTTCATGGCAGGAAATGGTGCAATTTAAATGTACATTATTAAAGGAAAGATACAAGTTCTGACTTCTAAATGTCAACAAAATCCTATTCACTATAAGCCAGAATCTATTCTCTAGTGCTTTGGGGTTGTACATAAGAATGGAAATCTCCCTTTGAAGATGAAATGTGATAGTGAAATTTTAGATGCTAAAGAAGGTTCAAGAAATTCTAGTGCAGATTTTAAAGGCATAACTGTGATTGGCAATGTGGAGAAAAAATTTATTTAGAAAAACACTTCTGATGAATTGCAACAAAAGTAAATGATCTTTACTTTGGCCTCACTACAAAGGAACATTTGGGAATAAATATAACTGCTGTGCGTAAATGGTATTTGAGGCCTATGATATTTAAGTACCAGTCACAACAATTTTATAGAAAGTTCACTTTATCTTACTGAACACCATTTTCATGATTTGTAAAATAAAGATAACAAACCCATAATAAATGGTTATATCTACACTAATAAAAGAGAAATATGAAAATTGGTGTCACTCTGCTATACCCATCAGCCCATCAGGATGAGTATGCAAATTAACCCAACAAAGATGGCAGTTAATTTGCATATTCAGGTGCGAAGCAAAAACTGAAGACAACTGAAGACTAAAGATGACTGAAGACTAAAGCGGCTTGTCTTCTCCGCTGCGGCCAGACCAAAGGCCTGGGTCCCAGGTGCCAGAGGAAAACCGGTGCCAGCAGCCAGGGGAAGGAAGGCCTATTGCCTGAATCTTCATGCAACGGGCCTCTAATATATATATATATATATATATATATATATATATATATATATATATATATATATATCAGACACAACACAATGCCTGTATGTTATCTGCTCTACTGAAATACATTTCACGTATTAAATATTTAGAAAAATAGAAAACAAAATCAGATACTATTATAGTCTGAATTCTGGGTTCATTTTGAAACATTTTAGAGTCAGATTTTATGTTTAAATGGACTATTAATCTATTTCTAGTACCTGAGACACCATTGGATGGGTAAATAGAAGGTATTAATTTTATTTTTAAAGTGATGAGCCTAAGTAGTGAGTTTTTTATTTTATTGTTTTAAATCAATTGTAAAAGTTTCCCTTTGTTTTTCCTGCATTAGAGGCTATTTCCTGCTTAAATCCTAGATGGAGTTCATAAATCACTTGCTAATACAACAGCAACCTTCCCATAAGCATGGCATCCTGTGGTCACTAGGGGTGAATGCCAGATGCTGTATGAAATAGAGGTATGCTCTTACAAGCTCCTCTCCTAATATGACATCCTGCAGAAAGGATCCGCTTTCTTCAGGAGCATACTTCACGCAATGCTTATGTGACCTCTCAGTGCATTAACGACAGCAGGTAAATCATTGGGTTTTGCCTAACAGATGAATTGATTTGGGGATGCAAAGAAAGCACTCACTAAACAATATGCTATCCTGCCAGTATATTAAGCACACTTAGGCCAAGCAAATGGGTCTAAATGCTTAATTAACTTTTGCTCACCTTCCAAACAATTAGAACACCAAATGTACAATCAATGGAATCTGTTTAGCCTGAATCTAGAGCCAGATAGTCTGTATCTACCAAGAGTTATTCTTGATTAGACCTAGTTAAATACCAAAAATGTGTTTTGTTTATTTTTGTTTGTTTGTTAGTAGCCTCTCTTTTTTCCACAGGAAGAAATACAGAAATCTCGAGAAGAGTTAGCTCACCTAAATACACATTCACTCTGCTCAGGCTCCATTCAGCAAAAGAATGTTACTTATGTTCTCTGTCTTCTTCAGACACTAAATTTTAATATAAAACAAATAGAGATAAATTTTAAAGTACATGTTGGAAAATAATCATAGATAAAAAGAATTTTGCACAAACAGGCAAAGCATTTTTGTTAGTCTTCTGATGAAACGGATTTCTCCAACTGCCCCTAATCTCAACCCAACTCTAGAATTTTTCCCTGTAATGACAAAGCACTAAGAAAATCTTAGCTGTCTGTGTTTATGTTTATGTAGTAGAAAAAAAGAGCCAATGGTAAGTAATGTTTATCTTATTCTGCCTCTATTCTGCCTTATATACTTTCTTCATGCAGATAAGGAACAATGACCACCTGATACCAATATGCTTGGTCTATTTTCATTTCAGTCAGTATAGTACAGTGGATCAGTTCAAGGACTTGGAGTCAAATTTTGTGGGATCAAATCCAGTGCCCTCTATTTGTTACCTGTGTTACCTTGGAAATTTCTTCAACTGCTCTGTGCCTCAATGTGTTCATTTGGTAAATGAATGTAACCATAATGTCATCTTCATAGAGTTTTCATAACAATTGCTTTGTTCAAGCACTTATAACCTGGCATATAGTAAATGCTATGTAAGTATTATTTATCATCTATCTATCTATCTATCTATCTATCTATCTATCTATCATCATTTGTCATTATCATCAGCATCTACTAGTCTATACTAATAAAAGCCTAGGTGGACCTCGTGCCCTCATGAGACACACTCACATCATCACAAGATGGCTGCCCCCACTTCATCCCAAGATGGCTGCTCCCATGTCATCACAAGATAGCCACCACAACATGGCTGGCAGGGGAGGGCAGTTGAGGGCAATCAGACAATCAGGGGAGGGCAGTTGGGAGTGACCAGGCCAGCAGGGGAGGGCAGTTGGGAGCACCAGGCCTGCAGGGGAGGGCAGTTGGGGGTGATCGGGCTGGCAGGGGAGCAGTTAGGTGTCAATCATGCCAGCAGGGGAACAGTTAGGGGCAATTAGGCAGCCAGGCAAGCAAGTAGTTAGGAGCCAGCAGTCCCAGATTGTGAGAGGGATGTCCCAGATTGGAGAGGGTGCAGGCTGGGCTGAGGGACACCCCCCCCCCCGGGGAACGAATTTTGTGCATTGGGCCTCTAATATATATATATATAAAGGCTAACTGTCTGTCCATCTGACTGGTCACTATGACTCTCACTGACCACCATGGAGCAGGCGCTCAATGCAGGAGCTGCCATGATGCACTGACCATTTAAAAATAAATGGCACCAGGGACCTGGAATTGACAAACCAACACTCAGCTTCCCCCAAGTATGATACAGGTCCCGCCACCAACCTGGAGTGGCACTCCACCAAATCGCAGCCAACGCTGCCAATACCCCATGGTGCAAAATGTGAACCACAGCCCAGCCCAGACTGGAAACGGTGACTGTGGGTGCCAGGTACTGACATCACGTAGCAATGCCTGGCTTCCTCTTCCTAGTGACTAGCATCCTTGGGGTTTCTTAAGCCCAGGAACTCGACTTGCTTTATAGCCAGGTGCAAACATTTCACAGTTTAACCAAATGTCTGTGAAGTGTTTTCCCATGCCTCATCTCATTTGATCCTCACAGAAGACCTGGAGTAGGTATATATGAGACTCTGTAGAATCCTAGTTTCTTTTCATTAGTAAGATGCAAATAGTGATATTAAAATATTTCTTCTAATTAATTTCCTTTTAATGTGCACAAATCTGTGCACCAGGACACTAGTTGTTTATAAGTAACATCTTTAATGTGACTAATGTGAGAGCTGGCCACAATGTGTTGGGCATATAAGAGATCTTTACTTTACAATTATAAAGCTGATTGCATCAGCTATCATATTTTAGACTCTATATTTTTAGCATAAAGCATTTTATTGGTGACAATGGAGAATATAAAGATGATTAAGGTATAAAGAAGCTTACATTCTACTGGAGTGGACTCAGACATGCACAGGAATAATATTATAAAATGAACAAGGAGTAGAAGAGTGTGAAGATGTGCCAACAGATGACAGAATTAGACAAATTTCAGGTTTCAAAATAAAGTTTGGTTTAAAAATAAATAATGATAATTTTAAATCCTATTACAGCAGCTTGGTTAATTTGAGTGAGTGTTCATCTGGTTTGTAAAATGAGAGCACAGGCCAGTTATAGGACTGCTGGAAAGTTTTGAAACTTTTGAATTAGCATTTTTGAGTCCAGATTTTGATCAGAGAGTATTGGAAGGGCTACTTTGTGATGTGATAAGTTCTCATTTGGGGTGTATAGAAGAGTATGCATTGTTACAAAAAAATTGTAGGTAAGCTTAGAAATCAACAATTAAATTATACATAAGTCAATAATAACTTTATGATACTACTAGAGGCCCAGTGCATGAAATAAGTGCACTGTGGGGGCAGGTGGATGTCCCTCAGCCCAGCCTTCACCATCTCCAATCTGGGACGCCTTGGGATGATGTCCGACTACCAGCAGTTGGACATCCCTCTCACAATCCGGGACTGCTGGCTCCTAACCGCTCGCCTGCCTGCCTGCCTGATTGCCCCTAAAAGCTTCTGCCTGCCAGCCTTATCGCCCTCTAACCACTCCTCTGCCAGCCTGATAGTTGCTAACTGATCTCCTGCCAGCTTGATTGCCCACAACTTCCCCCCCCTGCTGGCCTGGTTGCCCTAACTGCCCTCCCCTGCTGGTCTGGTCACCCCTAACTGCCCCCCCTGCAGACCTGCTCCCCCTAACTGCCCCCCTCCCTGCAGGCCTGGTTGCCCCCAACTGCCCTCCCCTGCTGGCCCGGTCGCCCTAACTGCCCTCCTGTGCCAGCCTGGTCACCCCCAACTCCTTCCTCTGCAGGCCTGGTCACCCCTAACTGCCCTCCCCTGCAGGCCTGGTTGCCCCCTACTGCCCTCCCCTGCAGGCCTGGTCCTTCCAAACTGCTCTCCCCTGCCTACCTGTTTGCCCCTAACTGCCCTCCTCTGCAGGCCTGGTTACCCCCAACTGCTCCCCCTGCTGGCCTGTTTGCCCCTAACTGCCCTCTTCTGCAGTCCTGGTCCTCTCCAACTGCCCTTCCCTGCCAGCCTGGTAACCCCCAACTGCCCTGCCCCGCCAGCCATCTTGTGACCACATGGGGGTGGCCATCTTGTGTGAGGGTGTGACAGTCAATTTGCATATTATCTCTTTATTATATAGGATTGCCATCAACATTCATCTTCACTTTAATTATTATGTCTATTTGTCAACAAAAGAAGTTGTATGAGATATACTCCCTCACAGTTTTTATCACTTCTTGAACTCATGTTTTATTTCCTCAATAGGAGCAGGTTTTCTTTTCGTTAATGGCCCAAAGTATTAATTCTCAAACAACTTTGCATCTTGATAAATTCAGTGGTACTAATAGGAAAGCAAACAGTAAATAAATATTAACTCATCCAAACCACATTCTTTGGATAAGTTTGGGACCAGAAGCAAGAGAAAGGTGGTAGTTGTTAAAAATGTTTTAACAACTTGGGAAATTAAGTGAAACATAAATCAGAGTTAACATTGATGACATGGCAGCCTAGATTTGCAAATATTAGTTACTTTTTCTCAAACCATTTACTCTTGCTTCCATCACAGGTGCCTCTGTTGTTATTAACACTTAAACTTGCATGGATCCATTATCTACTGCACAGGAAGACAATTTTGAAGACAGAGGTCACTTTCACTTTAGAAGGGAAAGAATATCTTGATATTTAAAACATCTAATCCTTAGATGCTGAAATTAAGGAAACTAAGCTAATACCAAGTAAATGTTCAAGTCAGGCATGACAGGGGTCTGGTCTATTTCCCCATTCTGAGTAAAGATACCTATTCGGCCACAGCCAAGAGAAAATGTGTTCCAGGTGTTGATAATTTGTGAGAGTCTCTTCATTGTGTATTTTGTGGAGAACGGAGCCAACTACGTCTGATGTTAAGAGAAGAAAAAGGAAGAGGCATAAGAAATATGTGTGTTTGTGTGTGGGTTGGTATGTGTGTGTCTGTTGCATTGCACAGGGATATCTCCACCCTGAGAGGAAACTGAAGCAGCACCATATAACGTTAATACAGGGGAACAGTTTCCTATTTATTTATTTTTTTTTATGGAAAGTTGATTTATTGGTGGGTGTAAGGTGGGAGCAGCACTGAGACTCTCACAAGTACAGGGCTCGCCATTTGTCCAGGGGACCATGATTTGGGATGGATTTGATCCCACAGCCATCTGGGATGAGGCGCTTCTCCGCCACCATGTCTTCAAACTCATCCACATTAAAGTTACTAAAGCCCCACTTCTTGGAGATGTGGATCGTCTGGCTGCCAGGGAACTTGAACTTGGCTCTGCCGTAGGGCCTCAATCACATGCGCCTTCTGCAGGTTGGCGCGGATGGACATGATGACAATATGGACTCTGGCCACTGTGCCTTGGGGCTTTCCAAAGGCACCCCGCATACCTGTTTGGAGCCTGTCAGCCCCAGCACAGGACAACATCTTGATGATGCGGATGCCGTGGAAGGGGTAGAGCCGCACTCGGATGTGAAAGCCATCTTTGCTACAACTTTTCACCATGTACTTGTTGGCACAAATACCGGCAGCCTCCAGGACTTCGGAGGAGAGCTGCTCGTATTCGTCTGACACGATGTGGCCACAGAGTGGGAACTCATCCACTATAGCCTTCTCCCGCTCCAGGTCAAAGATGCTGATCTTGGTATCAGGGCACATCTTGGCAGAAGCAAGACTGGGTACGGCTTGTTCTTACAATATCGGGCGGGGTGGCGACCCATGGTGACACCAGGATCTTCAGGGGCACGCCAAAGGGAAAGAGCTACAGGGGAACTTTTTCACTTCACATCTCTTTTAACTTGAAAATTTGTAGTTTCCTCCTAAATATCTGTTTTCAATAGAGGTGGAGCTTTCAAAAAAATTTGATGGGAGAGATGATATGCATAATCTCTGTCCCTTAAAATAACCTTATAAAATGGGGGGGAGAGATATATGTAATACTTTAATCAATAAAGAATTATTACTACTACTACTACCACTACTAATCTACACTAATAAAAGAGAAACATGGTAATTGGCGTACGACCGCTACCCTTTTCATTGGCTAATCAGTGAGATATGCAAATTAACTGTCAGCCAAGATGGCGGCCAGCAGCCAGGCAGCTTGAAACTAACATGAGGCTTGGTTGCCTCAGTGACGGAGGATCGTTGGAGGAAACCAACGTTCCCCGCCTGCGGCTGCAGGCCTCTGAGCGGGCAGTTTAAGAAACATTGTAACAAATACCGCCGGACTTCAGCCAGCAGATTCGCAACATTGTAAGCAAAGGCCAGAAACCTACTTTCAGCCACGGAGGCCTAAGAGCTGGAGCCAAGCCTCAAGGTAAAGCTGGCCCAGAATGAAAAAGAAAAAAAGGAGCGGTTGGGAACTTCAGTCACCCAGAGCCTGAAAACAGCCCTCAGCCCCTCACCCAGACTGGCCAGGCACCCCAGTGGGGACCCCCACCCTGATCCAGGACACCCTTCAGGGCAAACCAGCCGGCCCCACCCATGCACCAGGCCTCTAGCCTATATAGTAAAAGGGTATATGCCTCCCAGCACCGGGATCAGCGTGACAGGGGGCAGCGCCCAAACCCCCTGATCGCCCTGCGGCTCTGTGTGTGACAGGGGGCGGGGCCCCAACCCCCTGATGGGCCCTACTCTGTGAGTGACAGGGGGCAGCGCCCCAACCCCCTGATTGGTCCTGCTCTGTGAGTGACAGGGGGTGGCGCCGCAACCTCCCCATCGACCCTGCCTTGAGTGTGACAGGGGACAGTGCCCCAACCCCCGAATTGGCCCTACCCTGAGGGTGGCATCACAACCTCCCAATCTTTCCTGGTCTGTGCGTGATGGGGCGGCACCCCAATTCCCCAATCGGCCCTGCTCTGAGCCCGACCAGGGGCTGCACCTAGGATTGGGCCTGCCCTCTGCCACCCGGGAGCAGGCCTAAGCCAGCAGGTCGTTATCTCCCGAGGAGTCCCAGACTGCGAGAGGGCACAGGCCGGGCTGAGGGACCCCCTCTCCCCCCCGAGTGTGCAAATTTTTGTGCACCAGGCCTCTAGTAATAATAATAATAATAATAATAATAATAACAATAATAATAATATTGTTAATAGTTACGTATGGTCCAGGGGGGAATACTTGAAATATCAGGGGGACAACTCTATAAAGTATATGATTGTCTAATTACTATGTTGTACACCAGAAATACAGAATAATATTGAATGTAAACTATAATAAAAAATATGGAAAGTTGTATGTTGTATGTTTTTCATCACAATAAAAAATAAAAATAAATGGTCAGTGTCTTTCCTATATTCCAGTGCTAAAAAATCACTCCTGAATAACAAGTATGTTGTAAAATATAGTGTCAGTAACAGTTATGAATTATATCTACGTCTAAGTCTTTTCTTCTTTCCATTGTGTATTTTAGTTCCTATCAATACTTTCCTGGTGTTGGCATCTCCCTGATACTTCAATGCTAGGGCATGGCATCTTTGGTTTCCAATAAATGTTCTTGATACATGTTTTGCTTTCTTCTCTCAAATTTGTGTTTACAAAGAGGGAAACCAGGTAATGTTTCATTATCCAAGTTAATGAAAAGGAGGAGCAGAGTGAATGATTTAGGAAAGGAAATAATCCTTTTGATAAACTTGTTAACAGCAGCACAAGTGTCTTTAATTTTGAAACATAACAAAGTAAGTATGTAGTGGGGAGATATTCTTAGGGGAGTATGAAAAATGAGATGAATGCTTTAAATTATTCCTTTCCCGTGTTAATATTTACATTCTCAAAAGGCCCTTTCCATTTACTTATTTATTTACAGAAGTAATACCTATCTTGCAGGTTGGGGTAGGATTAGAGGAGATACTTTTTTCTAGAGAAAGAGAGATGTGGCATGGTAGTGAGCACAGATTTTGGCTCAGTAAATGCTAACAATTATCAGAAGCTACAAAGGATGCCAGTTTAAGGGTGTTATCTTTAAAGTTAAACAGAACTAATGTTGAATTAATGGCACTGCCACTTGATATCTGTGTGTCCTCAGAGTTATAAGTTCACAGGGACTAATTTAGCAACTGGCATCTGTTGGATCCACCATGGGTATTGGGTATGAGCTAGATATGAGACTCTGTTACTCTTTGCACTGATCATTGCCCTGGGCTCAGCCCACTTAGTCGGTGGTGGCTTAAAACACTATACTGCCAAGTCCCATTGCTAAGTAAGTAAGCACCTTTCCCATGGCCTTAGCAACAGTTATTGGCTACTTATTGCTGTGTAACAAATGATCCAAAAACCCAGCAGCTTAAAAAAATGAACATATATTATCACATACAGTTTTTTCATCCTGGAAAAATAATGTGGATCTGACCTGGGGTCTGTGATAAAGTTCAGCCAAGATGTCAGGGGTCAGAGGTCACTGGGGTCATTATGAAGCTGATCTTCCAGTGAATGGACTGAACACTAGCCAACTGATGCCACCTTATATCTGACTGCAAGTTAGAGACTGTGTATGGTGTCTCTTGCTGAGAATACCCTTACTTCATAAACAACACACCTGCTAAATGCAAGCTATGCTCTGCTGGGGAGTCCTATATTCAGGTGAGTTTATCCACTAAGGCCAACTGACCTCATGACAAACCCATCCAGAGGTTACAAAAAAATGTTAATGTCTCTACAACTCTATTTTTAATGTCCACAGATGCCTGCCCAATATAGGGGCAGGCAAAAGTATGTTTACAGTTGTATGTGAAACACAAAGTTTCTTCTTGCACTATTATTTATTCACTAGAGGCCTGGTGCATGAATTTGTGCACCAATGGGGTCCCTCGGCCTGGCCTGTGGGATTGGGTCGAAACCAGCTCTCCAACATCCCCCAAGATGTCCCGGATTGTGAGAGGGCACAGGCCAGGCTGAGGGACCCCACCAGTGCACGATCAAGGCTAGGGAGGGATGAGGGAAGTTGGCCAACCAGGGAGAGCTCCAGGGTGTGTCCAGCCTGTCTTGCTCACTCCCAATCAGCCAGATCCCAGCAGCAAGCTAACCTAGCATTGGAGAGTCTGCCCCCCGGTGGTCAGTGCACATAATAGCAAGCAGTTGAGCAGCCTTAGCATATCATTAGCATATTATGTTTTGATTAGTTGAACAGCCGACCTGTCAACTGGACACTTAGCATATTAGGCTTTTATTATATAGGATTTTTGTACTATTTATTTGTAGTACAACTGTAAACCTACTTTTGCACAACCCTGTATATATGACTGGGTCAATTTCAGAGAAAACAAACAAGCTCTGATTTGTGTCGCTACAGAAAGGGAGTGAAGGAAGTCTTTAGAAAATTAGGAAAGAACAGGGAAACGAGGAAAACAGCACAACAGAATAAGAAATTTACAGAACCAGTCAAAGGACAGAAGGAACATGACAGTTCCTAGAGTGCTAAGTGTTTACCATATAAAACATAGTTAATGTTCCAATAAACAAATTCCAGTTAGTGAAATCATGT
This sequence comes from Myotis daubentonii, assembly GCF_963259705.1. NCBI lineage: Eukaryota > Metazoa > Chordata > Mammalia > Chiroptera > Vespertilionidae > Myotis > Myotis daubentonii. The sequence continues at coordinate 158,629,132 of NC_081842.1, forward strand.
TTCTACTGGGTTTTGTTTTAGGAATTTGTTGGCATTTGTCTTAAAACTTGGAAACTTTATTTAGGACCACTTTCACTAGAACAAGTTAATAGCTCTTCCCTGATCCACTCTTTTTTTTTTTTTTTAAATATATTTTATTGATTTTTTACAGAGAGGAAGGGAGAGAGATAGAGAGTTAGAAACATCGATGAGAGAGAAACATCGATCAGCTGCCTCCTGCACATCTCCCACTGGGGATGTTCCCGCAACCCAGGTACATGCCCTTGACCAGACTCAAACCTGGGACCCCTCAGTCCGCAGGCCGACGCTCTATCCACTGAGCCAAACCGGTTTCGGCTTTTTTTTTTTTCCTGATCCACTCTTATTCTGGTTTTTGAAAGAGGGTAAGGAAAAAAAGAGGAAATTCCAAAAAAATAACACCACAACTATAATCACATACCCATGTAAAATGTTTTTATTAAGTTCACAAATGATCTTTTGGAACCATAATAAAACAACAGTATTTTTCAATTGCTATATTTTTTAAGTATGTCATTTTTTCATCAAAAAGTTAACAGAAGCAAAATTTTGAAGTTCAAATATAATAGAACTCCGTACTCAATTTTGCAATAAAATGTCACAAAATGTGTTATGAAGTTATTATTCTGCCATTATATTTCCATAGCTTTTTAAAGTACCGTGGACAGATTTAATATCTGGATGAAAGCACATCAAAAATCCTTAAACAATAGTGTTTCGTTGTTCTGTAAGCAGGCACTTCATTTTATCACCTGGCTTAAAAATACATGAGGTCATTCTCATTTTTGATGTCACCTATGGGAAGTATACTTTAAAAAAAATAGACTAATTATGAATGAGTAAATTTCTCTTTCTCACAGAACATGACAATACCCATTATCTAGGGAAAAGACTTATTGCTAAGCATCAATAAAAATTACCTCATGGCTTTTCCTTTCTTCAGAGTTCATTATGCACTTTTGATTATTTTGCATTACATTTTTCAACTTTGGTCAATAGAAACTATGTTTTTCGACATTCGTCAATGGACATTACTCAAACAACTTGTAGAACTAGTCTGTATGTAAATGACGATGCTATAGATTTCTCCTCAATGGCTATGGTAGCCTCAGTGCACAGGCCCTATTTATTCATTTACATGAACTCAGGCTAATCACTACAGGGATGACAAGGGCCACACAATAGAACCATTTCTCCCTGGCTGGTATTTAAGAAATGGCAGAAAACAAACGAACAAACAAACAAACAATCCTATAATGTGAGCAAAGGATGGAAACTGACGGAGGTGCCTAGAGAGTGGCCTTTGTCCTGCAGCAAGTGCTCAGCAGGCTCACCCCACTACTGCTGCAGAGAGTAAGGCGGGGGGGAGGACCCAGCTGAGTAAATGAGTAAAGCACGCTACTTTGACCAACAATTGCATTATTATCTAAGTATTATATTTGGAAGTGAATTCAGAGTATCTTTTTATAGATTTGTGTTATTTGCTCCATGTTCATACTGAGAAATGGAGATTAGCAGGGAAGAGGGGGGAGAGCCTTATGCGGTGCTATCAAAAAGGAACTTTGTACTGAACGAGAGCATTTGGGAGAGACACGATCATTAGCATTTTTATGAGCTTTTAGTTTCCACTTTTTTTCTGACACTGATAAGAGATCTGTCTTCTCTTAAATGTAATGATTTGTATATTTGCCCTCATTTGCAAGCTCAGAGTCTGAGGGAAGACAAATCCAAGTAGTGTTCAGAACTGACATTTCCTTAGGCGGCTGTGACAAAAACAAAAAGGCATTTATTCTCAAATTAGTGACTTCGTGCAAGAGGATACAGCAGAAAATATGAGCTATTTTTGGTTCCAGAATTCTTTCACTGGATAGAGTAATCCCTCTGCTGATGTTATGTATTGGGTGGGAGGGGGGAGATAGAGGGGAGGTCATAGAGAAGACAGAGAAAGAACCCACATTACAGATGTTGGTCCCTAAGATAAAGACATCATGCCTCCTATGTATCACTATTTGCCTAAAATGCTTAATGTTTGCCCAAAGTGTAATTAAATATTCTAAATATGGAAGAATGATGCATTTAGTATATGGCCACTGCGAGCCTTTTGCTAGTCATTACATGAATTAGGTCCAAGAACTCTATCCATTTGCTATGAGTCATGTTTTCTGTAACTGAGAGGTAGCCTAGGGGATGCTTAAGAACATGGACTTTGGGCCCAGATTCTTCCATCTTTTGAATCCTATCTCACTCCTTAACAGTTGTGTGACATTGGCAAATTAATTACGCTATGCCTCAGTTTCTTTCTCTATAAATCGGGTTAAAAATCAGAGAACTTTGAGGGGATTCAAGGAGATAACATAGGAAAAGCAATTAGGACAGTGCCTAGCATATAGTCTGCACTATATTTGTGATTGCAAATATTGTTATTATGCTTTGTCTGTCTCAGGAAAATACCATTTTACCTTTTTATGTGGTAAAACTGCAAAAAAAAATAAAATCCAGAGGGAGAAAGTTTAAAAAACAAACAAACAAACAAACAAAACTAATGGCAACTTTTCATGATTTGCCTTTACATTCCCATTTATGTCCATTGAACTCTCTTGGACTCCCGGAGTGAAAGTCATTTCTGGAACCCTATTGAGTGTCTGATATGCATGCATTTACATGTTGATAACAAAGAAAAGTCCAATTTTGAGAAATGAACCAACCAAGTTGTTATCAGACATCTTGTTTCAAGAACTCAAAAGTTTAAATACAACTGGCTCTAAGGCCCTGACCCTCTGATTCAGGTCTCTAACTCCACACTGTCCTTACTGGCACCTTCAACTAGATACCTTTAACAAGTCCACAGTTTTGACTGACAATAGTTGTAATCAGCAATGCATGTTATTTGCTAAGTGACCTTGACCCAAATGTCCCTTTAGCTCTCTCTGCAAAAGTAAACCTAAATTTCTGTGATCCCTTGATCAATGCAAGGTTACAAAACTAATCAAAGCTAATATATCTGCAACAGATATGATGTGTGCCTCTTGTGTGATGCTCAGAGTTACCAAGTGATTTGTTGCAAAGGAAGCAAGGGGAAAATATGGCCTCACTATCATGTTTATACATTCTCTCTGTTTCTCTTTCCATATCCTCACAGTCCAAGATGTTTTAATAGAGGATTTTAAAGCAACAGAAGGAGGGATGTGTTCCTCTTTTTCACAATAAGTGCCGATGCATGTTGACACAAAATATTTGGATGTCATTTGTGATTTCATTGAACACTTCCAAAGGGCAGGATATAGAGATGCTGATTTACTCTCACACATATACCCCTCCTCTCCATCAATATATTCATCTTGTTTTGTGAGGATTGCAATAGGGAGAATAGAGACGTGAGGTGAAGTCTTTTTCCCTTTTCTGTTTGATGTTTCCTAAGCATTCAATAGGGATCAGATGAGACCCTACAGGCCCTGAGGACAAGGGTCCAAGCCTGTCTCCAATTTGGTGCCCCCTGGGGGGGCAGGTCTCCTGGAAAATTATGCAGTGGTCCGAAGAAACAATGGGGGAAGTCAGGGGCACCAGTTGTGAGAAATAAAAATTTCCAGAGGACTCATGGGAGGCAGGAGTCTCTTGTCAAAGTCTGGGTACTCCATGAACCTAAAATGGCATGTGTTTACCCATCTTTATTTTCAGCTCTAAGTTGGAGAAGCCATTTCCTGGAAAACAAGAGCATTTCTTTATACCACCATGTTAAAGTGTTATAAGCATTGTTACTAAAAGCATCATAACCAGGTGCCAAGTTGATCCACAATGATGTCTGGATACTGGAATTCAAACTATATAAGCCCTTCACATGTCTAACAGGGCTGACCAACATTTAATCAAAAGGAGAGTGCAGAAATGATGGAGTGTGACTTGTGAGGCAAGGTCCAAAAAGACACCACGGCTCCTCTGTACTCTTTGAGACTCTGGGGGAAGTCAGCTGACATGCCACGAGGACACTGAACATCCCTGCGGAAAGATGCTCATAGGGAGGAACTGGGGCCTCCTCCCATAGCCAGTGAGGAACCTAGGCTTCCTGCCAACACCTGTCACTGGGCCACCTCTGAAGCAGACCCTCCATTCTCATTGAAATTGTCAAGTGCCTGAATTCCTGGCCAACATCTTGACTGCAACCTCAGGAGAGACCCCAGAACCAGTATCACCCAGCTACACAAAGGGTGCCTGGCCCACAGAGATTTAACAAAACCCATTTTTATTCTTTAACACAACTAGGTTTTGAGGCAATTTGTTATGAAGCAATAGATAACTAAACAAGGAGGGAAATCCATTTGTTAGAACTAACTGAACAACTATGAAACAAAACAACAAATTCAGTGTGATTGCATTACTATTAATTGAACATAGAAAACAGAAAAAAAATCAACAAAATATTAAAAGTTATTAGCTGTTGATGTTATTGATTCTTTTTCTATTTATCATGTACAAAGAATTAATTTTATTGAAAATAACATCTAATCTAATAAGAGAAACATGCAAATTGACCACACTTCCACTACACCCCAAGCCACGCCCACCAGCCAATCAGAGCGACTATATGCAAATTAACCCAACCAAGATGGCGGCAGGCAGCCACAGAGCTGGAGCAAGCAGTAGGCTTGCCTGCTCTTGCAGGCTGTGGCCTCCGCGCAAGGCAACAAAGTTTCAATTGTAGAAGATAAATAAATCCCAAATACCTGCTTCCAGCCAGCCTCCACTGGGAGCTTGGGTGGCTGGGGGCTGCGGTCAGCCTGCAAACAATCATAAGCCCCTCACCCAGGATGGCCACACCCTCATGGGGTGAGAGTCCCTGCTGAGGAGCTTGGCCAGCCTGCAAACAGCTATCAGCCACTCATTCAGACTGGCCAGGCACCCCAGTGGGAACCACCACACTGAAGGGGCTGTGGGCATCCTGCAAACAGCCATCAGCCCCTCACCCAGGATGGCCAGGAACCCCAGCGGGACCCCCACCCTGATCTGAGACACCTTTCAGGGTAAACCAGTCAGCCCCCACCTGTGCACCAGGCCTCTATCCTATATAATAAAAGGGTAATATGCAAATTGACCCTAACAGCAGAACCACTGGGAATAATTGGTCACTATGACACACTGACCACAAGGGGGCAGACGCTCAATGCAGGAGATGCCCTCTGGTGGTCAGTGCACTCCCACAGGGGGAGCTCTGCTCAGCCACAAGCTAGGTTGACGGCTGTCAGTATGGCGGTGGTGGTGGGAGCCTCTCTCGCCTCCTCAGCAGCACTAAGGATGTCTGACTGCAGCTTAGGCCTGCTTCCCACTGGCAAGTGGACATCCCCTGAGGGCTCCTGGGCTGCCAGAGGGATGTCTGACTGCCAGCTTAGGCCCAATTCCCCGGGGAGCGGGCCTAAGCAGGCAGGTGGTCATCCCCCGAGGGGTCCCAGACTGCAAGAGGGCACAGGCCAGGCTGAGGAACCCCCCGAGTGTACAGATTTTTGTGCACCGGGCCTCTAGTTTAAAATATTTTTAAATAATTATCAGAAAGTTTGAAACTGCTCCTTTTACTTGATAATATGTTGGGGTAATAATAATCTGGTAACAATTTTAGAATCTGAAATATGGAACTCTGTTCCTGATATCAAACCAGTTTATAGAGTTCATTTTCATGTCCCTCTTTGCCTTTAGCGAGGCCTACGTGAATTTGCAATGCTCTTTTTGCTGAAAACATGAGCTGAATTATAAAAGAAAAATCTTTCATTCTGATGCTCAGTGTGTGGCTTAGGCTGCAGTCACTCTGAGACCCTGCCTCGATGCCATGATATTATATATCTTATCAGAAAAATGATCATTAAAATAATGTGAGTGGAAATGTAAGTTAAAGTGCTTGGCCACTGTGTAAACTACCTTTCTGCTGTATTATATAGTGGAGGCAGTGTATTACATGATATTTAAAAGGTCAAGTCTAGCTCCAACATTTAAGTGTGTACACTTGGATAAGTACATATTTTGTCCTCATCTTTTATTTAACATTTTTATTTTATTAATCCTCACCTGAGGATATTTTTTCCCCCTTGTTTTCCAGAGAAAGGGGAGAGAAAGAGACAGAGAAACATCGATGTGAGAGAGATACAACAGTTGGTTGCTGGGGATCAAACCTGCAACCCAGGTATGTGCCCTTGACCGAGAATTGACCCTTTTGTGCAAGGGCCAACACCCCAACCACTGAGCCACACAAGCCAGGGAATCTTTATCTTTAAAATGAAGATGTTACTCATTTCAAAAGTTTTCTGTTAGAGAGTGAACCTGGCCTGGTACCTAGGAAGTGTGAGTTATTGTTTTTTGTTTAAAGTTTTTGATGTTCAAAGTCAGAAAGCAGGGTCCATAAGATTTAAGTATTTGAGACACTATATGGTAGTGCATGATAAATAAGGGGTGCGAAATGAGAGACTCTTTACAGTATCACAGTCTGGGACACAAATCCCCACTGCACCAATCATTAGCTGTGCGGCACTGAAGAGTGACATAACCTCTCTGTGTCTTATTTGTTTCAGTGGCAATAAAAAGAATTCATGAACTGTCTCATTGGGCCGTTTTAAAGGAGTGAATAAGATGACAAAGGTGAAAGGAGCATAGTTCCTTGTATATAATAAGTACAAAATACACACTAGTTCCCTTTTTTCTTTTCTCTCTCATTCTTTATGTGCTGGGTGGGACTCAGGGGGAAAGGGAAAATTAGCAGGAATGAAAATGAGGAGAATAAATGTGAAAAAATGGTGACATTGCTGAGTCATTATTCCCGTTTGTTAACCCAAAGAGGGACATAATAATAATAATAAGCATATTATTAACTTATTAGATGTCACCTTGTTAATCTCCCCACCAGGGCATGTTAAACTGCCTGGCAGAAATGTCACGCCTACTATTCACAAAAGCAAATATCACTGCGTATAATTTGGATATGTTCTGAAAAGTCCCTGCCTCAGCTTGTTAGGAAAAGTTCACAAAGCTGTAACACTCACCAAGCAGCTAATGGTAAGTCACAAGATGTCAAATCCATCCCTGTCAGGAAGAAACAGGAATATCTTTATAAGGTTAATTCAGGGTCTCTCTAACTCTGTCAAAATAGTGGCATGTGAGTGGTTGGCATTCTTAGGCCCTCAGAATTGCTGAATAGCTCAGAAATCTCACATGATCGCTCAGGCTTCTGGGAAACAGCTCTAGGTGTCCAGTATTGAATTTTAAACAAGCTGACAAGTTCTGATTTTGATCTGAATGCACAAAATAGTTTGTCTACTGAGTATAGTGTTTTCCTGAAAGCTCGATTTTTCCTCTTCACTTTACTTATGTTACTGTTAGTTGTTTCGGATATTTAATTAATGATTTTATAATAAAAAAAATACTGCTAATGTCTTGGGGCTTTTCAAACAAAAGACATATGTTTTAAAATTCCAAACAAAAATAATTAATTAATTAACATAGTCATTGCAAGTCATTATCCCAACTATGGACTGGGAATAGTTTAACAAGCAAAGAAATCGGCAATAAAGCAGCTTCCTGAATTGCACTATGCCTGTGAGACTTCCCAGAGTCCCTCTGTCCCTTGCCGAATGCAGGGTTTCAGAACATGACTTGCTGCATGGTTTTAATGAAAATTACAGCGATCACTCTTTCTGAAAGAAAAAAAAAAAAGACAAAGGAAAGAAAGGTGGGAGGAGAAAGGGAGACAGGAGGGAAGAAATGTAAAAGGACACAGAGAGAAAACTAGTTACAGACAAAATCTGGTTTTTTCCTTTGCCAGTTTTTATTTTTTAAAATCAGTGTAACTTTAAAAACATAAAGGAAGAGAGAAAACACAGATAAGGAGAAAAAATGATTCAGAGATGTGAATAGCCCCCCCCCCCTTTTTTTTTTTTTACCTATCTTCTCTTTCATCTAGCATTCCTCTTTTCAGTATGCAGTCATCTGAGTTGAAAGAGAACAGTATCGATACTTATTTAAAACATTAGTAAGTATGACACTTATTTAAGACTCTAGTAAGCACTGATCTTTTTGTTCAATATATAAAACAAAATAAAAAATAAAAACTGCACATCGATTGGGTTTTATTATCTCATTTTATAACTGAAGGAACTGGAGTATATAAACCTGAGGTTGCCTGAGGTTGCTTAGGATTCCAAGTCATCTTGTCTAATTCAAAATGTTGATTTTTCCACCATGTATGCTAGTCAACTTGCTGCTTGGACCTCTTTTAGTCTATTCGTTGAAATATTGTTGTGAAGGAGTCAGTTTGAAGGTTCTAAGTTTTGCTTCCCTCTCTATCTCTACGTCAATATCACATAGTTTTAATTATAATTATAGATTTCTATCTCTCAGGTAGGTTTATTTTAATTTTTAAGTTAGATTTTATTTTTAAATATATTTTATTGATTTTAGAAAGGTAGGGGGAGGGAGAGAGAGATAGAAACATCAACGATGAGAGAATCATTGATCAGCTGCCTCCAGCACACCCCATACTAGGGATGGAGCCCGCAAACCTAATTGTTACCCTGACTGGGAATTAAATCATGACCTTCTGATTCATAGATCAACACTCAACCACTGAGCCAGGCCAACTGAGCTTAAGGTTAGATTTTAATTTATTTAATGGTTACAAGTCCACAAAGGTTTTCTGTATCTTCTTGATTCGGGTTAGTATTTTACATGTTAGAAAATTTTCATTTCATCTGGCTTGTCAAACAAGTCCCTAAAAGTTTTTCACAGTATTTCTGCCTTGTTACATTTGTTTCCCTTTCTTACTATGCCCCCTTTCATTACTAGGGTTGCTCATTTTTGTCCTCTCTCTCTTGTTTGTCAGTCTTGCAGACATTTGTAGATTTTTCAGTTATTCAAAGAATCACATATTGAACTGTAGTATATTTTGTCTTCTATTTTATTACTTCCTTCCTTCTACATTCTCTGGACTTCCTCTTTTCCCATTTTTGAGCTTCTTGAGTTGGATGCTTAACTCATTTTATTAACCTGTCTTCTTTTATAAGATTTTAGACTGTAATTTCCAACAAATTACTGCATTAGCTTTATCTAACACTAGTGGCCTGGTGCACAAAATTCGTGCACATTAAAAGAGAACTAATTAGAGGAAATATTTTAATATTGCTTTTTGCCCTTTCTCTATAATAGAAGTGTCAGAGATGAAAGAAAATTAGTAAAATGTATATGAAAATCTCCCTCCTGTCAGAGTTTGGGGTGTGCTGTGGGACCTAGAGTCAAGTCCTTGCCCACCACCCACACATGATTTGAAAACACAGGAGACCCAGATCTGGCTGGCCCCACCCCCATTGGGTGAGATCCAGACCCGGCTGGCCCCACCCCTCTCAAGCCCCTCCAGGCAGGGGTGCAGTCTCAGGTCCCCGGCCTGGCACAGGGGTAGGGGGGCATGGACTGAGGTCACCTATCAAGCCCTGCCGGGTGGGGGGCATGGCCTGGGTTCCCTGTCAAGCCCTGCTGGGTAGGGGTGCAGCCTGAGATCCCCCATCAAGCCCTGCCAGGCAGGAGGCAAGGCCTGAGGTCCCTCGCTCCTGCCAGGCACCATGTAGCCTCAGGTCCCTGCTGTTCGGTTGTGACATTATAGCGTCCCAGCTAATTTGCATATTCCTCTATTATTGTATAGGATGTTCAAATAATGTATTTCTTATGGTCATCCACATCTCTTATAAACAAAATCTAAATGGATCTTCTTATTTTGTCCAATCTTATATTCTCTAGATCCAATTGAGTGCTTAGTTCTTTTATTATTGTTGTAATAATTAATATTTTGTTTTTAATCTACCATCTTGGGTAATGACTTTTCTTCTTTATCCCATTATTCTTTATTTTTTCTTCCTTGCCTTCTGTTGAATTAATTGGGAATTTTTCAGGATTCTGTTTTTTTCTCCTTTATTGTTTTGGAGTTTTTTCCTTGTCATTGGTAAAACTCTTTGTAGTTTTAATAGTTATCTATGATTAAAACATTCATTCTTATGTTACCATAGTCTACCTTAAATGCAAGATAAGAATAGTACTTCATATGCAAGATAAGAATCTTATCACATGATTCCATTTCTATAGCTATATATCTGCTGCAGAAGAAAGATCAGCAGCTTAAAACAATAATGACTGATTTTTTGCATTCTGTTCAACTAAGCAGTGATATTGGCTTGGGCCACTCAAGTGACTGAATTCAGCTGTTAATCTAGCTTGAGCTAGAGTGCCCAAGGTGACCTGTCATCACCCAGGGTATGTCTCAACATAATTGCTAATCATTCAATAGTCTACACTCTAACCCAATGGTTCTCAACCTTGGCTGCACATTAGAATCACCTGGGAATCTTTTTAAAATCCTGATTTCTGGGCCTCATCCTCTGGAAATTCTGTTTCTTTGTTACTAATGTTGTGGCCCCACCCCATAACAAAGAAACAGAATTTCCGGAGGATGAGGCCCAGAAATCAGGATTTTAAAAAGATTCCCAGGTGATTCTAATGTGCAGCCAAGGTTGAGAGCCACTGGTCTAACCAGACCACATTATAATATGGAGCTAGACTACATGAAGGACCGAGCAAAGAAGATGAGCTTCTTTCTGTGTGCCAGCTCTTACCAAGCTTCTGACTATGACATGTTTGTTAAGTGGTCAGAGAAAACCACATGGTCACGCAAAGAGTGAATATGGAAGGGGACTGCAAAAAGGCATAAGCATTGGGATATATGGAAAATTGGGGGCTATTAATACACAAAAGCATAAGTATAACTATTATTGCGAGAACATGCAAAAATAATTACAAAACTATAAATAATTTATGCTTTTGTTTTTTTCTGTTTGAAATTACTTTTATTTTGCCTTATGATTTGAAGGGCATTTTCCCTAGGTATAGAATTCTAATTTAACTTTTTGTTGTTCTTCTCATTTTTATTAGCACTTTAAGCAAATAATTTTATTACTCTCTAGCCAAGGTTTTTTTCTTTGTACTGCTCCTTCCCAGAGTTTCATTATCTTTGTAGAGTATGCGAGTTAAAGTTTTGATCAGATTCAGTAAGCCCATTGCCATTATCTCTTCAAATATTTCTTCTGCCCCATTCTCTCTTTCTCTGTGTTTCACTTCTATCACAGGCTTTTTGTGTGAGTGGAGATTTATTTTTTTTTCTCTCCAGTGCTACCCCAACTACCAGCCAGTTTGAAGACATCTCTGTCCTGCTGTCCTATCTATGTATTTGGAGTCATATCCTGTAATAACTCCAATTATATTGGTAGTATTTCCAATATACTTTTAGATTTCTTGCTTTGCCACGGAGCCCATAGAGGGATTTCTTTCTGTTCTCCTGATCAGCACATCATTCTGTAAGTGAACATACAGAAAGTCTCCGTGACTTTCTCTCCTGTCTGTCTCTGTGCTGCACCATGTTTTCAGAGGATGGCTCATCCTCCTTGGGCCAGGCATCATACTGATCCCTCTCAGCTTTCCTATCCTGCTCTCAGCCCTCACCACAATGCGTCAGGCATGGAGGAAAGGCCCATGGAAAAGAGTTGGCAAGTGAGCATAGACTTTGGTCTGTGATTGAGGTGACTCAGAATTTTTACCTGTTATGTTACTCCACCTAAGTTTGGGAAAAGATTACTTAAGATTCATTTTAAAGTTCAGCTGACATCTTGAGCCCAAATCTTGGTTATTAAATACTAATATCTTCTAAAACAGAGCTAAGCTTTTGGGGGAAATTCTAATTCCATGGCTGAATCTAGGATGTTTAAAATCAACCTGGAATATCTTGGAGTGCCTGAAAATACCCTACTCTCAAAGAATGAGAGGGCTATCTCTGAAGGACAGCAGGTGTCAGCTTGAAGAAATTCCTAATGATAAGATCTGGGTTGTTTTAAGCATCAAAATAAATAATGGTTGTAATGTCTTACAACTGACAGAATAAAACAGGAATCCATAGACAATATTGATATAAATGACTAAAGAAGGGGAAGGAAGGTCAGTTTTTCCTTAGAGGAAGTTGCCATATAATAAAAATAAACAGAAATAGAATTAAACTAAATTAATAATTGACAACCATCATAGTAATAGCTAAAATTAATAAGTAAAAGTTCAATGAATAATGGGAAATTGATATAATTCCAAAGCATCACTCCACAAGGTACATGATAAAAACAAAGGAAAAGGGGATTTGTCAATGTATTCCATGTTTCCATGCCTCTGGTCCTATTTTATTCATCAGTTTACTTTGTCCATTATATTTCTTGTTCATTTATTTTGATTTTTAGATTCAATTATTGATAGATATGTATTTATTGCCCTTTTACTGTTCATATTTTTTGTCCTTTTTATTTTCTCCTTCTCCCTCTTCTTAAAGAATACCCTTCAGCATTTCATGTAATACTGGTTTGGTGATGATGAACTCCTTTAGCTTTTTCTTCTCTGTGAAGCTCTTTATCTGACCTTCAATTCTGAATGATAGCTTTGCTGAGTAGAGTAATCTTGGTTTTAAGTCCTTGCTATTCATCACTTTGAATATTTCTTGCCACTCCCTTCTGGCCCACAAAGTTTCTGTTGATAAATCAGCTAACAAGTCTTATGGGTGCTCTCTTGTAGGTAACTAACTGCTTTTTTCTTGCTGCTTTTAAAATTCTCTCTTTGTCTTTTTTTTTTTTTTAATATAAATTCTTTATTGTTTAAAGTATTATATGAGTCTCCTTTTTCCCTCATTGACCACGCCAAGCTGTCCCCCCCTCCCAACATGTGTCCTCCCCCCCTTCCCCATGTCCATTGGTTATGTTCATATGCATGCATATAAGTCTTTTGGTTGATCTCTTACTCCTTTCCCCCTCTTTGTCTTTAACCCTTGCAGGGAAGAGACTAACCAAAGAACTTACATGCATATATTCATTCCCTATGGACATAGAAAATAGGTGGTGAAGGCCTGGGGCAGGGCTGGAACCAGGTGGAGGGCAGCAAGGGGAAATGGGGAAAATCTATAATACTCTCAACAATAAAGATTTTTTTAAAAAAATGAAAAAGTAGTAACCAAATATTGGAGAAAAGCTGGTAGACACCATTTTCTTCACGTGGCCAACATTAACAACACCAATAATGGGATAACTAGATGTCATATTCCTTTTGATATTATGCAAATAGAAGCCTACATCATTTCTATTATGTCAGCCAGAAATGCATATCCTGAATTTAATCATGAGGAAAGACTAGACATAGCCAAATTGAGCAGAGTTCTACAAAACAAATTATCTGTATACTTCAGAAATATTAAAATCATGAAACATACACACATGAAAAAATGTTGAGAAAGTAGTCCAGATTAAAGATACATAACAATTGTAACACATGACCCTAGTCTAATTCTCATGTGATGCTAATTAGAGAAAATATTTTTGCTATAAAAAATATCATTGGTACTATTCATGAAATTTGAATTATATTTAGATTAGATATTAGTACTGTATTTATGTTAATTGCCTGATTTTATTAATTGAATCATATTTTGTACAATGCCTTTGTTTTTTAAAGAATTACACATTACAGTATTCAGGGATAAAGCAGCAGTATGACCGAAACATAACATTCAAATTGTTAAGATAGCCAATGTCCTTATAAAGACTAAGACTCATTAAGGTCAACACTTAAGTGATTTCTTCTAAGAACTAACCATTTAAAAGATTTAGGTCTAACACTTATAAAGACATAGGAAAAACAGATAAAAACCAAAGCTATAGAGCATGTTAGAACTGTAGATTAAAGTAGACCGTAGTGATCACCTGAAGCCAGATTCCATTGCCTTTTAACAAGAAGAGACAAGGTATGAAGTTTACCTTCCACATTCCCACCTGGCAACTACTATCATTTCTCATCTCCTGAACGCCACTTATGACATGAGAAGTTCACTAGAAAGCTGTATATTTTACATGATTTGTGGCTCTTGAGTGACCTCAAGGGGAATGTTAACATAAATAATCCTGTCATTCAAAATGACAGCATTTTTAAATTTTAGGTTTTTGCCAATGCCTAAGAAATGGTTTCTTCTTCATATCTACGGGGTCTTTTGTTGCTATTTTAAAATAAGTTCTATCCTGAGTCTTTTGAAATGCACACCTGGGTTCTCAGCCACAAAATCAGAACTGCTTCCACTTACCAGTAAGTAATATTTTTTATTGATTTTAGAGAGAGGAAGGGAGAGAGAAACATAAATGATGGAAAATAATTGATCAGCTGTCTCTTGCATGTCTCCTATTGGGGATGGAGCCTGTAACCCAGGAATGTGCCCTGACAGGGAATCAAACCATAACCTCCTGTTTCACGGGTTGACACTCAACCACTGAGCCACACCAGCCAGGCAGTAAGTAATACTTTTTGAAGATTTGTTTTAAACAGTAGGCTTGAAAAATTCTTGTAATCTCATATTTTTATAACCTGTAGTATAATTTTATTATGTACACTTTTCCTGAGGATGATGTGTGGAGGAAATCTGATGAAACAAGTCAATTGCAAATTAACATCAGTACTTAAAATCAGGTTCAATTCTAGGCTAACCTAGTGATCTGCATTTGCCCCTCATGATAGATCTTTCAGTTTGATCACTATGCCCCAAAGTAACATTTTTTCATATGGATTGCGACAATGTGTACGAATAACACACACACACACACACACACACACACACACACACACACACACACTCATCTCTAGGTTTACTAAAAAATGCCAAATATAGTAGGAAGTATTCAATTGGTATGTGTGCCAGGGAAGAGAAGAACTGCCTAGCATATAAATTTTACTATGAGTAGAGGGAAAATTAAGAAGGTGGCCATATTTCAAGTCTTTAATCAATAATCAGAGAGGATGAACTAACACATCGCCTAAATAGTTATCAACATAATCACAATTATAGACAGAGTTATAAATGCAGTTATCAAAAGAGTCAACAAGAGGTCTCATACATAAGTTTTTGACAAACTTCATAGAAATGTTTTATTTATCCAATGTCTATTTAATAAAGCTCAAAATCTTAAAATGAGTCCTAAGTATTATAATTAATATAGATATCTAGATATCATGTGAAAAATTTGTTCAGGAAGTTTAAGTCTCAGATTTTCAAATGAAAAAAGTTCATATTGCACTTAGCACAATAACTTCTTAATTTACAAAATTCACTAATATCTGCTGATATCTCTGTCTCTGAAAGGTAAAATTTTGAGAGCAATATTTTAGATAGAGTAGAAAATCATGCATGAAAATGCCTCCTTGTTTTCCATACTTGTTCTTTATCATTCATGAGGAACGCTTATTTATCACATTGAATTATAGCAATATGTTTACTCATTTTTCTCACTCTCTCTAGTATGAGTTCTTAAGGACAAAGCATATGAATCGCTTTGCTTGGCATAGAATAAGTGGTTAATAAATATTGAATAAATCATTGAATGATTGCACTGACACCTCTGACAACATCAATATAATTTGCTCTTTAATTTGTTTTTACCTAGGGTAAATTTGAAATAATGTGTCTACCCACATCAAGTATGCCTGTGACCAATAGAACATATTTTTTCTTTGCAGTATCATATCTTTGATAATATTTACTTGTTATAGTCTATTGTTTTAAAATTTTACAAAACAGATGAAATGAGCCTGATATGACATCCCATCAATTCATTGTTCAGTTTGATTTTCATGGACCTAAAGGAATTTTTGTTTGTTTATTGTTGAGTGAATGGTTTGTTTGTTTGCTTATGTTGTATATAAAATGGAATGGCATAATTTACAGTTTAAAATGCACCAATTTTTAGATATACAGTTTAAAGAATTTTGACAAATGTATACACCCCTGTAAACATTGCTCTATCAAGATCCAAAACATTTCCAGCATTATAAACAAGTTCTCTGTTTGTTGTTGCAGGTAAACCCAACGCGCACGCGCGCACACACACACACACACACACACACACACACATACACACACACTGGTCAACTAGTCAGCCATACATGATCAATAATCTGATTCCTTTCACTGGAATTTAGTTTTGCCTCTTCTTAACTTCATGTAAATGGAATTATGGACTATGTACTTCTTTACTTCTGGCTTCTTTTGTTATACCCCTCTCTACTCCTGCCCCAGTCCATCCCCCACTTTTCCCACTATTAACATCTAGTATTAGTGTGGTACATTTGCCTCAATTGATGAACCACTGTTGATATATTGCTAGTAACTAAAGTCCATAGTTTATGTTAGGGTTCACTATGTTCTGTATTCTATGGGTTTTGACAAATGTATGACATGCATCCTCCATTACTGTATCATACAGAATAGTTTAATTGTCCTATGAATCCTCTGTGTTCTATCAATCTCCAGCTCTCCTTTTATAGTTCTGGAAACCACTGATCTTTTTATTGTCTCATAGCTTTACCTTTCCAGAATGTTATATTTTTAGAATCATACAGTATGCAGCCTTTTTACACTACCTTGTTTCAGTTAACAATATGCATGTAAGGTTTCTCTATGTCTTTTCATTTATCAATAACTCAGTTTTCACTGATGAGTAATATTTTGCCGTCTGGATGTGCCACAATTTATTAATTCACCTATTGAAAGAAGTTCATACATTTTAAATAATGAATGTTATCCCATTATATGAATTAATATATTTACAAATTCATCTATTATTAGATAATTGGATTGTTTTTAGTTTTTGGCTCTCAGGATAAAGCTACTATAAAGTTCTTGTGGTCATATGTTATCATTTCTCTTGGATACCTACCTAAAAGTAAAATTGCCAGGTCATTTTTGAAACTTAAAAATGTTTTTAATTTATTTTTTATTGATTTTAGAGAGAGAGAGAGGAAAGAGAGAGAGAGAGAGAGAGAGAGAGAGAGAGAGAGAGAGAGAGAGAGAGAAAGATCAGTTGACTCCCTTATGTACCCTGACCAGGGATTGAACCTGCAACCAACCAAGATGGGACAATACTCAACCGAGTGCCATACGCGAGGGCTAGGCCATTTTAATTTTAGCCCATTTCAGTGTGTGTGTAATGATTTAACATTGTGGAGTTGGTTTTAATCTCCCTAATTATTAATGATGTGAGAGTACCTTTAGTATGCTAATTGGCCATTCATATTTCTGCTTTTTATATTGTCTGTACAAATATTTTGCTTACATTACTTATATTTTTTATTGGTTTGACTTTTTCTTATTATTGAGTCCTGCTGAAGATATATTGCTAATTTTATTTCCCTGTCTGTGGCTTAATCTTTCTTGCTTGCTTTTTAATTATTTTTTTATTTTATTTTTTTTAATATAATTTATTGATTCTTTTACAGAGAGGAAGGGAGAGAGATAGAGAGTTAGAAACATCAATGAGAGAGAAACATCAATGAGAGAGAAACATTGATCAGCTGCCTCCTGCACATCTCCTACTGGGGATGTGCCCGCAACCCAGGTACATGCCCTTGACCGGAATCGAACCTGGAACCTTTCAGTCCACAGGCTGACGCTCTATCCACTGAGCCAAACTGGTTTCGGCATTTTTTATTTATTTTTTGATGCTATGTTTTGAAAAGCAAATTTTTAATTTTAATGAAATAAAATCAACTTTTTCTTTGTATTTAGTGCCCTTTATGTCTTCTCTAAGAAATATTTGCCAATCCCAATTTTGCAAAGATTTTCTCATGTTTTCTTCTAAAAAATCTGTAGCTTTATTTTTTTTTAATTTCTTTATTGATTACTTATTACATATGTGTCCTTATCCACCCATTACCCCCCATAATCTCCCCACTGTTGTCTGTGTCCACTGGTTAGGCCTATATGCATGCATACAAGTCCTTGGTTGATCTCTCCCCCTTACCCCCACCCTCTCCTACCTTCCCTCTGAGGTTTGACGGTCTGGTCTCTTTAGCATTTACATTGAGATCTAATAGAAGTAATTTTGATTTAATTTTCTATTTACTGTGAGGTAAGAGTTGAGGTTAACATTTTTTCTGGCATTATATCCAGTTTTCCTGAATCCATTATTGCATAGAATTTTTTCCCCTCCCACTTTAGAACTTCTGCTGACCATATTTGTATGGGCCTATTTCTGAACTCTCTGTTTCATTGCTCCTCTTTAATCGTATGCCAATACTAGGTGTCATGATTACCGTCCTTTCTATGTAGTATAGGTCCAAAATATGTGTTCTTAAAAAGCCATCTTGCTTCTTTTAAGTCCTTCATATTTGCATATACATTCTATAATTAGCTTATAAAAATCTACAAGGTAGCCTACTGGGATTTTGTTTGGGATTGATATTTTAGCAACATTGCGTGTTCTTTTCATGGACAGTTAGGTCATCTTTATTTTTCTTGTTTTAGTTTTTAGTGTATAGGTCTTTCACATTAGTTGTTAAATTTATTCCTAAATTATGTCATAGTTTTAATGCTATTATAAATATTATTTTCTAATTTCATTTGCAACATTTTGCTAATAATATATAGAAATGCAATTGCTATGTGTTTATTGATTTTGTATCATGCCAACTTCTAAAATCACTTATTAATTCTAATAGTTTTGTAGATATTCCTTAGGAATTTTTATGTTTACAGATTCTTTTCAAAAATACATAGCTCCCTATTCCTTTCTATGTGATCACTTTTGTTTCCTTTCCCTGTACTGGTTAAGACTACCGGGACAATACCAAATCAAAATGGTGAGAGTTGACATAGTTGACTTTTTCCTGATCTTAGGGACAAAGCACACAGTCCCATTAAACATTTTGTTGAAGCAGGAAGATCCAGTTACTAATCCTAAATGAGTATTCCCACCAGATGGAGGACACCAAAGAATATAATGCCAAGCTCTGGAAGTAGGAGCCCACTTGATCTTCTACAGGTTTGGAGTTGCCAAGGAGGACTCAATACACAAACACTCGTAGGAACAAGACTTACTCACAGAAAGAAGGGACTGGACAAAGCAACATCAGCATCTGTAGTATGTGCCAGTGTCCCATTGCCGCAATTTCCTCCGGAGGGCTGCTGTGGGGCAATGGACTGTGCACACACCTCTCCGGCTGCAGGTGTAGACCCTGTCCCTTTCCTGTGAAGTGTTATGCTGTGAGACTGGCCAGGTGTCATATAATGCCCACACTTAGGCAATAAAGGGAAAGTCACTGTACCAAGAGCAGGGGAAAGTTTTCTCCTAATGAAAAATCTGGGGCAAATTGACAGCAGGAGGGCACCCAGCTGCCACATAGGAGAATGTTCCAGGCCCAGGGTCCTGATTAGATAATTCCTGAGATGGGTAGCAGGTCACATGATGACTGCTTCTCCTACATAATTCTAAAGTTTGCATATTAAGATGTTATCTACCAATTTATTTGTATCTTTCATCAAGTTAAGAATGTTTACTTCTATTTTTGGCTTGCTGAGCGTTTTATTTAGAATGGGTATTGAATTTTGTAAAATGGTTTCCTGCTTCTATTGAGATGATCATGTGGATTTTCTTATTAAGTCTGTTGTACTGAATCACATTGATTAACTTTTGAACTTTGAACCAGCCTTCCATGTCCAGGATAAATCTCAGTTGGTCATGATTTAATATATTTTTCATATACTGCCGGATTCAATTAATTAAGATTTTTTAAAAACATCTTGGTTCTAAAAGGCTACAAGTCTGTTACCTTTTCTACTTCCTCTTTTTATGTAAAGTCTCTTTCTAATTTTGATACTAGTGTAATGTTGGTCTCAGGAAATAAGTTGTGGAGTACTTCTTCTTTATTTTCTGAAAAAGTTTGCCAAAGATTGTTATTGTTCCTACTATCAGTAATCCATGGAGTTTACCAGTGGAGCCATCTGTGCCTGATATCTTCTTATATGAAAGTTTTTAATTATAATATTTTTAATAGATAAAATATTCTGATTTTCTGGTTTTCATGTGTTTGTTTTGATAATTGTTTTTTCCCCCCAAAGAAAACAGCCCTTCCTTCTATAGCACAGAATATATTACATACATTTATTCATGCTATTCCTTTTTAAATGTAGAAGTTCTAGTTATGGCTCCTGATTCATTACTGATATGTGTCCTCTATCCAACCCCTCTCTTGTTATTAATTTTATTAATCTTTTTAGTAAAGTAAATGTTCGTTTCATTGATTTTTGTTATTTTTATGCACTATTTATGTCATTGCTTTCTGCTTTTTATTTTTTACTTTCTTCCTCTATTTATCTTGAATTAAATTTGCATTTTATTTTCACCTTATTAAGTGGAAGCTTAAGCACTGATTTTTAAACTTTCTTATGCAAGTTTTAAAAGTGGTAAATTTCTCTCTAACATTGTTTTAGTTGCATCCTGTGTTTTCATTTTATTCAGTTTGGAATACTTTCTAATTTCCTTTCAGAATTGTTTTTTTGCCCATGTTTATTTAAAAGTGTATTGTTCAATTTCCAAATATATTACCTTACTGTTATTAATTTCTAATTTAATCTAGATGTGGTCACAGATAATACACCATTTTGTGTCAAGCCTTTTGCAATTAGTGACACTTGTTTTATGTCCCTAAATATAGTCTATTTGGTGAACATTCTATGTATATTTAAAAAAATGAGTATTCTGTACTTATTGTGTATACTGTTTTTTAACTTAATTTCATTTAGCTAGTTGGTGGTGTCATTCAAGACTACCATATTCCTGTTGCTTTTTATTTTAATTGTTCTATAAATTACTGAAAGATATTATTTTATTCTCCTACTATAATTGAGTTTATTTCACTTTTAATTCTGTAAGTTTTTATTTATTATTTTGAAATTTTGTTATTAGTTGCATACACATTTAGAATTGTTTTGTCTTCTTACTGAATTGGCCACTTTATCATTATGAAAAGCACTTTTTCAACTCTTCGTCATATTTATTCTTTGTAAAACCTTTTGTATTGAAATCTGTTTTGTCTGATGTTAAAATAATAATTCTAACTTTTTATGATTAATGCTTATATGGCAAGACATTTTACCTTCATTTTCTTTATCTAGCTTCATATTGAGAGTAATGAGTGGATAAAAAGTCTGTGGTGCATTTAGGCAATGGAATACTATGCAGCTCTAAAAAAGGAGGAACTTTTTGCCCTTTATGATGGCATGGATAGATCTTTAGATTATTATGCTAAGCGAAATAAGCCAAACAGAAAAGGACAAAGGCCATATGATCTCACTGATATATGGAATCTAATGAACAAAATGAACTAATGAACAAAATAGAACCAGAGGCATGACACATGGAGCAGACTGACAAATGTCAGAGGGTATGGGGATGGGGGGAACTAGATAAAGGAAGGGGAAAGGACTAGCTAAAAACATACATGCAGAGCCATCGAACACAGACAATAGTGTGGTGAGGGCCAATGGAGTAGGAGGCAGGGGCTGGCGAAGGTGGGCAAAGAAGGGGAGAAGCAGGGACCTCTGCAATAGTGTCAGCAATAAAAAGTGTAAATGAAAATAAATCATATAGTAGAGTGCTGCATTTACTCAATTTGAAAATCACTGGCTTTCAATTTGAGTGTTTAAGCCATTTATATTCAACGTAATTATCAATACATTTGTTTTTAAGTCTTACTTTTTTGATAGTTATTTTTATATGTCTTATCTATTATTTTTATTACTCTTTTCTTTACTTCTTTTGGTTAATTAAGGATTTTTTAGTATTCTAGTAGGTCTCCTCTATTGGCTCATTATCTTTATTTTTAATCTACATGTACCTTACCTTTACAGACCTCCATCAAACAATATTAAACCATGTCATGTATATATAAGAAACTCATAATCATATACTTCTGTTTTTACCATCTCATTCTTTGTTCCTTTCTTGTCACTAATTTTTCTACATTTGTTATAAATACACCAGAGGCCCAGTACATGAATTTGTGCGCAGGTGGGGTCCCCAGAGGAGTGCAGTACACGATCGGCCCTCCAGGTGTCCCACTGACATTCATGCTGGTTGTCAGGAGCCACCTGGCAGACGCTTTTATCTTGTTTCTTCCTTGGGGAGCATCTAGGGAGGGGAAGAGGCCACAGTGCCCGAGGCCGACTTCCAGCAGGCAGGCAGCGCTGTGGGGATCATGCTGGTGGCACTGGTCAATCAGTGCCTGGACCATTCTCCAGAGATTGGACTTGCAGTACTACTGAGGGAGGGAGTGGCTGCTGCCTGGCTGGTGGGTCACCGAGATGGGTTGTCAGCTGAGCAGCTCGCCTGCTATGGGAGCGCACTGACCACCAGGGGGCAGCTCCTGCTTTGAGCATCTTCCCCCTGGTGGTCAGTGCACATCATAGTGCCGGTCATTCCGGTTGGTCGCTTAGGCTTTTATATATATTTTTGCTTTCAAAAGTCAATTACCTCTTGAAGCAAATATAAGAAAACCAATCCTTTCTATTTGCCAACACACTTATAAACTCTAGCACTCTTTTTTCCGTGTATCTGTTCATTTTTCCTAGCTATTTACAGAAGAATGACAAATGCAGTAGCAGTTGTTCCATTGTCCCTAGGAAAAAAGTTCATAGATTTTAAAAGGTTTTAATTTGAAAGTTTTAAGATCAATATCTTAGAGGACCTGCACATCATTTAACACAAATTTACTATTACCTGTACAGGACAATTGAGGAAACAGGCTCCCAACACTATGGCATTAAATTCTAAATCTTTAAGTTCTAGGATGAACCTATGGGGAATTGGAATAAAATATTACAGGCTATTTGGAACTCCACAGTTCAGGAAATATCTTATAGACTAGAAGTTTAACAGGTCCAAACCATTTACAGACAATAAACTTTCACTTTGACTATTATTACTATAATTTCCATGGTACATGAAAGTTATAAAGTAATAATATTGCCAATAATTTAGATTTATTTAGTCCTCTGCCTTGGAGATTTTCCACTATCTATGTTATAGAATATCAGAGAATAGAATCTTATCAGGGAATGGAATTGGAAGAAAGAGTAGTGCATTTAGAGCCCCATACAAAGAGCTTAATTGCTGACATAATTATAATAAACCCAGACATAATTTATTAGGCATTCTAGAGAAAAGAGCATGATTTCAGAGTCAGACCCCAGTGTGGATTGACTTTCTTAGTAACTGTGTGACCTAGGGTTTGGTTTTAACTTTGGGAAATATTATTTTCTAAATTTATAAGCAGGCAATAATCACATTAATACGTGAGCTACTGTGTAGATTACATAGGGCAATGTATGAAAAACTCCAGATATTGTGTCTAGAAAAAAAGTGGTTCTCATGAAATGTTAGTTTCTCTCACCAAAAGTTTCTCACTTTACAAATAACATAACAGGAACTTAAAGGTTAAATGACTTTCTCAATGTCAAACTGTTAGTTAAGTGTCTGAACTAAATTTCAAACCTGCCTTTAGTTATAAAGCACTTTTTTTTTCTTTTTCTTTTTTTTTACTACAACACAGCTAGCTCGGAAGTTGCAGCAGGGGCTTTTCAGAAGTTTCACCATTGTTCTATAGCATGAAAACTAAAAAAAGCAAACCCCTGTCTGGGTACATAGATATGAAAATTATGTTGGACAGGTACTGTCTCATCACTGAGCGGCAATGTGAATGTTCTAAATTTAGGTTTTCCCGTCTCATCATTGGTCTAAGTAGTAGCTGTTACTATATAACCAGTCACTGAAAATAGCTGATTGCTGAAGACAACTTAAAGAAAGAGAGAGAGAGAGAAAGAGAGAGAGAGAGAGAGAGAGAGAGAGAGAGAGAGAGAGAGAGAGAGAGAGAGAGCTTTATTTTTCATTTACTGTTTTGTTCTTATTGGCATTGTTCTACTTAATGAGATCTGTTTTGTAAATGAGATGATTTAAGATAGAAAGAAAAACACTTGGTAAGCCTGTCAACTTCTCAATATTTCTATGAGGCTGACTGACCCCTGAAGAGAGGAAGCCGTGGCTCATTAATACACTGTTCTATTTCATTTTTGTTTGCAGGGCATTGTGAGGAGGATTTTTTTTTAAGTTAGGGCTTTATTGGAATTTCTAAAACTCCAAAAGGTTGCCTTTCCATAAAATGACCCCTGATATTCTTTTTCTGCATTCTTAAAATATGTACTGTGGTCAAACTGAAGATAATTACAGATCATTTGGATTTCTGTGTTTTTTTTGTTATTTCTGTGGCCTCTATTATTTGAATGACAAAGAGGGAAATATTCAAGAAATGACCCCTTTGAATATAGATTCTCCTGAAGGTACAGGCTCAAATGCATGCAAGGCCACTGTTTATAATTGATAACCAGCGGATTCATGGTTAACATAGCCGGGGACAAGATATTGATACTATTAGACAAAAATAAATTAATCGAGGAAAATGATATTAGAAAAAGAGGATTTTTAGGTAGAAAGGTGCTTTGATGAACAGGTAACTAACCAATTTTTCAGTTAAGGGTTTCAGGGATTAATTATGTCTTCATTTCAAGGGTCAGTGGATCATCTATACTAATAAAAGGGTAATATGCTAATTAGACTGGGAGACCTTCCGGATGTCCTTCCGGACAAAGCCATGGTGGCGGGGCTGAGACAGAGGTTGTTAGGGGCAATCAGGCCAGGAGGGGAGGGAAGTTGGGGGTGATCAGGCTGGCAGGGGGGAAGTTGGGGACCAGCAGGCTGGCAGGCAGAGTGATTAGGGGCAATCAGGCAGGCATGCAAATGAGCGATTAGGAGCCAGCAGTCCTGGATTGTGAGAGAGATGTCCCATATTGGAGATGAATCCAGGCCGGGCTCAGGGACACCCGCCACATGCAAGAATTTCATGCACTGGGCCACTAGTCTATAGTAATAAAAGTGTAATATGCTAATTAGACCGGATGTTCTTCCAGATGACCTTCCTGACCAAACCAGGGCTGCGAAGGAAGCCCGGGTCCCAGGTGCCTGCCAGCAGCCAGAGGGAAGCCCAGGTCCCGGGTGCCAAAGGGAAGCTGGTGCCGGCAGCCAGGGGAAGGAAAGTCTACTCTTGCATGAATTTTGTCCATCAGGCCTCTAATTTATAAGAATTACCCATAGACTAGAGCAAAAGAAAAATTTTACAAGGTAGAAATCCACAGATTATATTTTAGAACTGCTGTGCAATAAAAGCAGAAATTAAAACAATTATGTAAATAAATAAAATAGAGGTTCAAAACTTTTCTAATAGCATTTGAATTAAAAACATTTTTAAATTAAAAATATAATTATAAACTATGTAGAAAATAATGAGAATAAACCCTTTGACAATAAAAGTTATGGCATGTTCTCAAATCTGTACCAGAGGCAAAACACTTTAATATTTTACTTATTAAACAATGTAATTAAAATTAATATTTAGAATTCAATTAAAGACATGAGAAACAACAATAAAATGGCAAGAAAAAAATAAAGCAGGACAAACAATAAAGATGAAAACAAATTAATGAACTATAAAAGATAAAACACAACCCAGTAAATTATAAATAAGATAGAGCAACATATATGAAGCTATATTTTTACATTGCACATTTTAATTTTTTTCCTTTAATTAAATTTATTGGGATGACATTGATCAACATGATCATATAGGTTTTAGGTGTTGGTTTCTATGTTACAAGATCAGTATACTACACTGTGTGCCCACCACCCAAAGTCAAATTTTCTCCTGTCACCATAAATTAGGACTCTGTTTCCCGACCCCTTTTCTTCTGGCAACCACCACACTGCTGTTTGTTTTCCTAATATGCATTCCTATGTTCATTGAAGCATTATTCACAGTGGCCAAGTCACGGAAACAATCAAAGTGTCCTGCGATAGAGGACTGGATAAAGAAAATGTGGCTCATATACACAATGGGATACTATTTAGCCATAATAAAAGATGAAATACTGCTCTTTGCAATAACATGGATGGACCTTGAGAATATCATGCTAAGTGAAATAAGTCAGACAGAAAAGCTAAAAACCATATGATTTCATTCATATGTGGGATATAAAACTGAAATTCATGAGCATTTGATTTTGAAAATGTTAAAAATTTGAAAAATTCTATAAACAGATTAACTTTATAGGAAATGCATCTATTCAAAAGCAAACTACTTAGTAAAAAGATTCTTAGCCATGAAAGAAACTAAAAACATTCTCAAAGAAATATATGTACTAGTAAAAGTGTTCCTGGCTCAGACAGTTTTAGTGTCCTAAGAAATAGGCATTTCCCATATCCGACCATCTATTTCAGAGTATCAAATAAAATGAAAAACTGCAAATTCATTTCAGAAGCTAGAAAAACCCTAATGCTAAGTCTTCCGAAAATAAACCTAATCTAAAACAAGGAAAACTTTAGCAAGCTATATTTTTAAAATCTTTATTTTTGAAAGTTTTACATATGTCTCCTTTTCCCCTCCCCCACCCCAGGCCTTCACCATCTTATTGTCTGTGTCCATGGGTTATGCATATATGCAAACAAGTGTTTTGATTGATGTTTTCCACCCATCTACCCACCCTGCCTTCCCTTTGAGATTCGACAGTCTGTTCCATGCTTCTATGTCTCTGGATCTATTTTGTTCATTAGCTTCCACATATAAGTGAGATCACATGATACTTGTTTTTCTCTGACTGGCTTATTTCACTTAGCACAATACTCTCCAGGTCGCTTCATTCTGTCTCAAAAGGTAAGAGATCATTTTTTTTTACTGCTGCATAGTATTCCATGGTATAAATGTACCACAGCTTTTTATCCACTCATCTACTGATGGGCACTTGGGCTATTTTCAGATCTTAGCTATTGTAAATAACACTGCTATATACATAGGGGTGCATAAATTCTTTCTGGTTGGTGTTTTGCAATTCTTAGGACATATTCCCAGAAGTGGGATCACTGAGTCAAATGGCAGTTCCATAAGAAAATACATTAATGAGCATTTTAATCATTTCTTGTTGAAAACTATGGCCAGATCTATGGCACTGAAAACCCAAGTAAGATCATTGACACCTGAAGAAATAGTGCATGGAGAATCTTTTTATGTGGTAACAGAATGAACACTGGAGTATTTATATGCTTGCTCTCTCCCTGTAAGAGCTTTACT
The DNA here is from genome assembly GCF_963259705.1 of Myotis daubentonii. Lineage (NCBI taxonomy): Eukaryota > Metazoa > Chordata > Mammalia > Chiroptera > Vespertilionidae > Myotis > Myotis daubentonii. Next base: position 158,656,234 of record NC_081842.1, read on the forward strand.
TCATCCCCAACCTACAAGCCGCTATTCCTGGGATTCTCCAAGGGGCCAACACTTCACTCTGGCTAACTGGAAAGATATTGCAGAGCTACATAAGGTCATGCTTCGCCTCAAGCCCATGGGCATTCTGTACACTCCTCATTTGATCCTTAGTAGGAAGCTAAAGTGAAAGGAACTTCTCCATGTCTATGGTGTCTTTGTTATCAATGCCGGGAACTGATCAAACACTTCTAGCTCATTGACAAAGTGATATTGGGTAAACGCTATCACCCACTTCTGCTACTTGCTCAGCATGTAATAGTCTTCTTTACTGCTTTCTCTAACCTCTAGAAAACTACAAATTATTCAAGTAATTCTATTAAATCAAGAATAAGACCAAGGTTCTAATTGTTTTGACAATGCAATAACTTTGGCAAAAAGGAAGAAATAAAAATTGTTACTCTTTATAGATAAAATAGAAGAAACAACAGATATATTAGCCAGAGCTAATTAGAGAGAGTACAGAATTAACTATGACAAAAATCAATACGTGAAGATCAAGAATTTTCCTATATAGTTCAAATACTCATTTTGAAAATATAATAAAAATTCAGCAAAATTTTAAAAATTCATATGCATAATTTAAATTTAAAGTATGAGGTATAAGCATTTTTAAATGTGAACACTTCACTATATTATTAAAATTTACATATGTGTAAATATGTATTTACATATATGCTGATTAACAAGTTACTTAAAAAAACATAAAAATATGCCCAGCTAAATGGATAAACAAATGGTATATAATTTGATATAATTAAAGAATTCATTACTTTACAGATCTTAATTCTTATGAAGTAATCTTCAGATTATCATAACTTTGATTGGTAAATGATTTTAGAGTAGCTGTCTGTCATTGCCATGTGTTTTTTTTGTTTTGTTTTGTTTTGAACTAGGTAAAACTGTCTCTATATGAAAGCCAAAACTGTTAAGAATAACACAGAAATTTTTATAAAAGAAGAATCTCATGAAAGGCTTTGATGTAAAAGGCATTACAACCCATACAAAGTTACAAAAACTGTGATCAATAAAACAAAAAGTCTTATAATAAACATAAAATACTTAAATTTAATCAAGTTTAAAATCACCATAAACCAACTGAAAAGATAAAATAATTTACTATGTATTTAAAATCATACAGTATGTAATCTTTTGTGTCTACTATCTTACAGTTAGCATAATACTTTGAGATTCACCTATGTTGTGCCCTATCAGTATCTACTTTAATGAATAGCAGCATGTCATTGTGTGGATATACCATGATCTGTTTAGTCATTCAATAATTACTGGACATTTGGATGATTTTCAAATTTGTTTAGCTGTTATGAAAGAGTTGCTATGAGGATTTGAGTTCAAGTCTATGTATCAGCATATGCTTTCATTTGTCTTCAATAAATATCTAGCAATGGAATTTCTGGGTCATATGGTAATGGTATATGTAGATATAAGAAACTGTCATAATATTTTTTAGGTACCTATATTATTTTATTTAAAATTCCCATCAGTAATATATAAGAATTCTATTTGCTCTACATTCTTTCCAACATTGGCTTTGTAGTCTTTCCAATATCAGACATAATAGTAGCTTTGTAGTGGTATTTCATTATGATTTTTTTCATTATGATTTTAACTTGCATTTGTCTAATGCCTAAAGGTGTTCTTTTTCTGATTTAAGAGAATTTTTATTTTTTGAAAAAAAATTCTTTATTTTTTAAAGTATTACATATAGTATTACATATGTCTCCTTTTTCCCCATTGACCTCTCACCAGCCACCCCCACCCCTCAGCACATTCCCTCACCCCCCTAGTGTCTGTGTCCATTGGTTATGCTTATATGCATGCATACAAGTCCTTTGATTGATCTCTTACCCCCATCCTCCACCCTCCACTGCCCTCCCTCTGAAGTTTAATGGTCTGTTAGATGCTTCTATGTCTCTGGCTCTATTTTTGTTCATCAGCTTATGTTGTTCATTAAATTCCACAAATGAGTGAGAGCATGTGATATTTATGTTTCTCCAACTGGCTTATTTCGCTTAGCATAATTTTGCTTTCCAGTTCCAACCATGCTATTGCAAATGGTAAGAGTTCCTTTTTTTTACAGCATAGTATTCCATTGTGTAGATGTACCACAGTTTTTTAATCCACTCATCTGCTGATGGGCCCTTAGGCTGTTTCCAAATCTTAGCTATGGTGAATTGTGCCGCTATGAACATAGAGGTGCATATATCCTTTCTAATTGGTGTTTCTAGTTTCTTGGGATATATTCCTAGGAGTGGGATCACTGGGTCAAATGGGAGTTCCATTTTTAGTTTTTTGAGGAAACTCCATACTGTTCTCCACAGTGGCTGCACCAGTCTGCATTCCCACCAGAAGTGCACAAGGGTTCCTTTTTCTCCACATCCTTGCCAGCACTTGTTGTTTGTTGATTTGTTGATGATAGCCATTCTGACAGGTGTGAGATGGTATCTCATTGTCAATCCTGAGAAAGAAGAACAAAGTAGGTGGGATCTCAATACCAGATATCAAGCTGTATTACAAAGCCACTGTTCTCAAAACAGCCTGGTACTGGCACAAGAACAGACATATAGACCAATGGAATAGAATAGAGAACCCAGAAATTGACCCAAACCACTATGCTCAATTAATATTCAACAAAGGAGGCAAGAACAATGGAGTCAAGACAACCTCTTCAATAAATGGTGTTGGGAAAATTGGACAAATACATACAAAAAATGAAACTAGACCACCAACTTACACCATACACAAAAATAAACTCAAAATGGATAAAGGACTTAAACATAAGATGGGAAACCATAAAAATACTAGAGGAATCCACAGGCAGCAAAATCTCAGACATATACCGAAGCAATTTCTTCACTGATACTGCTCTTAGGGCAATGGAAACTAAAGAGGAAATAAACAAATTGGACTACATCTTGTTTTGTTGATGGTTTTCTTTCCTGTGCAGAAGCTCTTTATTTTGATGTAGTCTCATTTGTTTATTTTCTCCTTAGTTTTCATTGTGCTAGGAGCTGCATCAGTATATTGCTAAGACATACGTCTGATATTTTGCTGCCTATGGTTTCCCGTCTTATGTTTAAGTCTTTTGTCCATTTTGAGTTTATTTTTGTGTATGGTATGAGTTAGTGGTCTAGTTTCATTTTTTTGCTCTATCTGTCCAATTTTCTGAACATTATTAATGAAGAGACCATCTTGACTCCATTGTATGCTCTTCCTTTTTTGTCAAATATTAGTTGAGCATAATGGCTTGGGTCAATTTTCGGATTCTCTGTTTGGTTCCATTGATCCATATGTCTGTTCTTATGCCAATACCAGGCAGTTTTGAGAAGAGTGGCTTTGTAATATAGCTTGATATCTGGTATTGTGATTCCTCCAACTTTGTTCTTTCTCAAGATTGCTGCAGCTATTCAGGGTCTTTTTTTATTCTATATGAATTTTTGGAGAGTTTCTTCTAGGTCTATGAAATATGCCATTGGTATTTTAATGGGGATTGCATCAAATCAATAGATTGTTTTGGGTAGTATGGACATTTTAATGATGTTGATTCTACCAATTAATGAACATGGTATATTTTTTCATTGTTTAAGTCTTCCTCTATCTCTTTTTTCAATGTCCTGTAGTTTTTCAAGTACAGGTCTTTTACCTCCAGAGTTAAATGTATTCCTATGTATCTTAATTTTTTTTTTTGGTGCAATGATAATGGGATTGTTTTTTTTGTTGCTGTTGTTGTTGTTTGTTTCTCTCTCTGTGAGTTCATTATGGGTATATAAAAAGCAATAGATTACTGGGTGTTGATTTTGTATCCTGCTACATTGCCAAATTCATTAATTAAACCTAGTAGCTTTTTATGGAGTCTTTAGGGTTTTCTATGTACAATATCATTTCATCTGTGAATAATGACAGTTTTACTTCTTCTTTTCCAATTTGTATGACTTTTATTTCTTCCTCTTGTCTGATTGCTATGGCTAGCACTTCCAGTACTATGTCAAACAGGAGTGGTGAGAGAGGGCATCCCTGTCTTGTTCCTGTTCTTAGGGGAAATGGTTTTAGTTTTTGCTCATTGAGTATGATGTTGGCTGTAGGTTTCTCATATAAGGCTTTTATTATGTTGAGTTATGATCCCTCTTTTCCCACTGTGCTGAGAGTTTTTATCAAGAAAGGGTGTTGGATTTTGTCAAATGCTTTTCACGCATCAATTGATATGATTATGTGATTTTTATCTCTCAATTGTTTATGTGATGTATTACATTTATTGATTTGCAAATATTATATCATCCTTGCACCCCCGAAATAAATCCCACTTGGTCATGGTGTATGATTTTTCTAATGTAATGCTGGATCCAATTTGCTAGGATTTTGTTGGGGATTTTAGCATCTATGTTCATCAGAGATATTGGCCTGTAATTCTCTTTCTTTGTTGTGTCTTTATCTGGTTTTAGGATTAAGATAGTACTGCCTTCATAGAAAGCTTGCAAGTGTGCCTTCCTCTTGAATTTTTTGGAATAGCCTGAGGAGAATAGGTTTTAGTTCCTCTTTGGATGTTTGGTAAAACTCCCCAGTAAGCCATCTGGCCCAGGGCTTTTGTTTGCTGGAAGTTTTTTGATTACTGCTTTAATTTCCTCCAGAGTTATTGACCTATTCAGATTTTTTTATTCTTCCTGATTGAGTTTTGGAAGGTTGTAATTCTCTAGGAATATGTCCATTTGGAACAGAATTGTTCATAGTATTTTTATTTTTTACAATCCTTTGTATTTCTGTGGTGTCTGTTGTTATTTCACCTCTTTCATTTCTGATTTTGTTTATTTGAGTCCTCTTTCTTTGCTTCTTGGTGATCCTGGTTAGAGATTCATCAATCTTGTTTATCCTTTCAAAGAACCAGCTCTTGGTTTTATTGATCTTTTGTATTTTTTGTTTGTTTGTTTATTTGTTTTTTGTCTCTATGTCATTTATTTCCACTCTGATCTTTATTATTCTTTCTGCTCACTCTGGGCTTTTCTTGTTGCTCTCTTTCTATTTCTTTAAGTTGTAGAGTTAGATAATTTATTACCAGTTTTTCTTGTTTTTTTTGAGGTAGGCCTATAATGCTATGAACTTCCCTCTTGACTAAAGGTTTTTAAAATCCTCAATTTGCTTATTTGTAATCCACACATCTTTGATAAGTGTCTTATCAAATCATTTGCCAATTATTGATTGGCTAGTTTGTCTTTTTATTATTGAGTTGTAAAAATGCTTACACATGAAAAAAGTTCTGTATCACATATACCCTGTGCAAATATTCTCTTAGTCTGTACTTTGACTTTTAATTTGATTGTCAGGATCTTTTGAAGATTAAATGTTATTTATTAATTTTGATGAAGTCCTACTTATTCATTTTAAAAAATGTTATAGCTTGTGCTTTCTAAGTTTTATTAAAAATATTTGCCTAATCTATGTTCTCTAAATTTCCTAGTTTTCTCAAAATATTTTATAGTTTTAAGTATTTTTTGTAGCTTCATGATCAATTTTGTGTTAGTTTCTCCATATGGTGTAAGCCAGTGGTCGGCAAATTCATTAGTCAACAGAGCCAAATATCAACAGTACAACAGTTGAAATTTCTTTTGAGAGACAAATTTTTTAAACTTAAACGATATAGGTAGGTACATTGTTATTAACTTAATTAGGGTATCCTAAGGCTTAGGAAGAGCCACACTCAAGGGGCAAAAGAGCCGCATGTGGCTTGCGAGTCTCAGTTTGCCGACCACGGGTAAGCTATGAGTTGAGTTTTGTTGTTGTTGCTGTTTCTTTGTATATGGATATCTAATTGTTCCAGCACCATTTGTTGAAAATATTATTTTCCCCATTTTATTGCCTGGACACTTTTGTTAAAAATTTATTGACCATATATGTGGGGGTCTATTTCTGAATATTCATCATTTCCATTGATGCCACTTTTAAGCCAACAACACACAATCTTGATTAACGTAGCTCTATATTATGTATTAAAATCAAGTAGTATAAGTTCAAAAATGTTGTATTTTGTCAAAATTATTTTTCCTTTCTGTATCCTTTGCATTTTCATATGAATTTTAGTTACAAAATGCAAATGGTCAAACATATGTGCAAACATTTTTGCACATCATTTTAGGCAAAACTAATGCATGGTATACACAAATTTGAAATACCATTTTGACACCATCAAATTTATATAAATAAAAAAATGATAGCTAATATTAGTAAGAGTATAGTACACAGAGCTACTTTTATAAATATTTATACAATATTCCTGGAAAGAGTTTAGTGATTGATATCAGAAGACATAAACATTTTTATGTGTTTTTACTTGGTAATTTCATTTCTAAGCATCCAGTTAAAAGAAATAATCAAAATTGTAGTTGAAATGTAAGTGTGTTTGGATGAATGTGTGATGTAGTAGACTCTGATGGTGCCCCACTTGTATCACCTTAGCATTTCTCATTCCCATGTATCCTATGCAAACATATTCCACTGTTAGTACCTGTGACTTCATTGGTGTCTACACTCATGCAGCTGCAAAAATTGTGCTCAGGAGGGCCCTGGTTTAATGCTCTTCTGTGGCCTTCTTGAAATTCTTAAGCATTTTTTAACAAAGGGTTCTACATTTTCAATTGTCACTTGGCCCTGCAAATTTTGCTGTGGATCCTGTCTCTGATGGACTTTCTTTGACCCTCACAGCCCACCCAGTCCATGTAGGACTGAGGGAAATGTAAAGTGATTCCACCCCTCACCTCCCCAGAATAGTCAATTGGACAGATTGTATAGCTTGCTGGTTCATCAGAATAATTAAAACCCAGTCTCCCACTACATATTTTTTTATTTGTTTCTTTTTCTCATTTCTGCACTTCTCTGTGGGTATTTCTTGGTATCCTCTCCTAAATATTCCATCTGCATTCAAATCTTTCAAGGTCTATTCTTAAGAGAGAACCTAAACTAAACCAGGAGACAATCACAGTAATCCAGGCAAGATGATCTTGCTGGTCTGGGCCAGGATGATAAAAAGGAGGTGGTGGGAATGGTTGGATTCTGGGGATCTGTGAGGATTGTACAAGCAGGATTTGATCAGGTTTTGAATTCGGGGTGCGTGATATAAAGAAAGTGAAGGATTAATTATGGATTTTAGCCTAAGCTACTAGAACAAAGATGTTATTAACTGGGATGAGGACGTCTGCTCAAAGAGTGGGTATGTGGTAGATTGAGATTTCAGGTTTGCACACGTTAAGTGTGAGATGCTGAGTAGACCTGAGAAGATGTCAAGTAGTACGTCACTGAATACATGAGGCTGAGTTCACGGGAGCGGTTAAGTGCAATTAAACACTTCAGAATCCTGAACATATAGGTAATATTGAGTTAAATAAAGATGTAAGTGCTCATGGAAAAGAGAAGATATGAAAAGACAAAGCTTTAAGAATTTGATGGTATGGGGAGAAAACTGCAACGGAGATGGAGAAGAACCAGCCAGCAATTTAGAAGGAAGATCATGTTGCTCTGCAAGCCAACTGAAGAAAGTATGTCAGGAGACAGAGGTCACCTGATTCAGAAACAGACATTGGATTTAGCATTATGGAAATCAGTGTTAACCTTGACATGAGCAGTTTCATTGCAGTGGTGAAGGCCAAATTCTGAATGGAGTGGGATTAAGAGAAAATTGAAGGAGAAAAATTGGAGCAACCACAAAAATATTTTCCTAGGAATTTTGGCAAAAAAAAAAGGAAGATAAGAAATAGTAATTTGAAGGGCAAGAAGGGTGTTCATTTTTTTTTTTTAGTTCAAATGTATAACAGCATATTTGAATGCTACTGAGAAAGAGCCAGGAGTGAGAGAAAGAGAATACATTTGCCTTATTAATTGTTGTTATTGAGAAAATGAGCATTATCTTATCAGGTAAGTGGCTGGAGATGATTGTCTAATTGTAAGAATATAACTTAAAAATATTATTCTTTAAAATTATTAACTAGATAATCATCTTATCCTTCTGTAATGTACCTTCAAGATTTTTTATGGAGGTCAATAAGTTTATTATGAGAGGAAAATATAAATATTCTGCAATAATAAAATAGCAAAAATAAGTCCTTCTTGTATTAATTTATAAAGCTCACTCTGGAAGGGAAAATTACATTCCTGATTTTAACTTCTAAAATGTGATCTCAAGGTCTAATATGCTTTGTAATCTTTAAGTGAATAGTAATTTGTGGAAAATAATTCTCAAACATATACTTATTTTAGATCAGCTAGCAAATTATATGCAGCTTCTGTGAAGGATATACAAAATTATAAGACACAGTCCTTATCATCAAGAAAATCTGGTTGGGGATATTCTTTTAGTATTATTCATTGAAAAACAATGATATAGTAGGGAATACCTGTTTTCTTTAAGGGATTATGCTAGTAATGAAATACCTTCAGCAATGCCATTCAAGTACCTGTTTTACTGATATGGATTGTAAATGATCTTTATGTTAACTGTAGTATCTGATGGTCAAAAGGACTTGGCTTTTTCTGCCCAAATATGTCCAAGACTCCTAAGAACAGGCCTGGGAAGCTAAAACCTGTTTTGTTTGTATGTTTTTGTTTTAGCTTAGTTTTTTTTTTTTTTGTGTGTGTGTGTGTGTGTGTGTGTTGCTTGTTTTTGTTTTCTTTTGTTTTGTTTTGAGAGAAGAGGGGTTTAGTATGTGTGATACACAAAATGTTTTAATAATCTTATGTTTGCAATGGCCATATACTGAAGGTCAGCTCATATTCAGTAGAAAACTATAGACACTGTTTTCTGGTTTTATTGTTAAAAGTGCTTGACGATAATCTGATTCCTGGGTAATTAGTGACTGCAAAGGTAATCAGAATTCAAGTGTGGTGAAGCTCACAATTGGGATTTGTGCTTAAAAGCTTTAGAAATGAGAAAAAAAGCCCTGCACTCTTTAAAATGGTCCAAAAGTCTAATCACCAACTCGAGAGAGGGGATACCACAGCTCCTTCGAGCCTGGCGGTTATAAGAAGACCCCTAGAACACCCCTCTCATCTCTAAGTAAGTAAAGTTGCTTTCATTGTCAGTTTTAATAGGGTCTGGAACCCACCCAAATGTGACTGAAATCAGAGTGTCGTCTGCATGTCCTAAATATATGTTGTTAAACTCCATCCCTAAACAGCAATCCACCGTTTATTTACCAGTTAATAGTCTATTTCATTTAGCCATGTAAAGCAGGCTATGCTACTTTTCCACCATTATAAACTAGGGTTAAAATAACTCAGTGATATTTTAAGAGGGAAAAAATAAACTGTAATGGGGCATCTCCTTGAAATTTGGGGTTTCAATCCAAATGGTCCTAGAGTATTATATTAATTAAGTGAATGAGACTATACAACATTTATAAGGAAAATATATTTTTGATAGTTTAATAATTGGATGGTAAGGATCAAAAAGTATTAGTTTTCAGGCCATTATAAATGGCCCCTTGGACATTCCCCTAAGGCAGCTAGAAGAACAGTCAGTACATTCACCAATAACCGAGTTAACCACTGGCTCATTTAACTTCCTTGTACTTTTGTCCTTGGCCCCCCAAAAAGGACAAAGGGAAATAGTATTTGGTCAAGCCCTGATAAATCAATAACTTAATGCAGTTAGTTACACTTACTTAGTGCAGTTAATATTAAGAGCTTGTAAGAGTTTCCTTGTATTTACTTCTTTATTCCCACATCAGCCGTTACAGAACATTCTCATTTTCCACATGAAAGCCACAGGAACCATTTCACAGCTCAGACCCAACAGACTGAACACCAAAAGATTAAGTGGCTAAGCTGCCTAGCATTGCTTGTTTAGCTTTGCCCACAGGATTTGAATTTGCACTACACTGTTGAACATCCTAAAATAATTTAACCACATCCCAAACACTGCATAAAGAAAGTCTGTTCCATTTCTCGCCTCTTTAGATTGCACGTCCAGAGCAATTTCTCCCAAATTAAATGCCATTTGGTTTGCGTTAGAATAATCAGGACAACTGCAAACATTAATAAGTCTGCAATAATAGCAAACTTATTTTCTTTTCCAAATAGCCCTACACATATCAAAGAAAGCTTTTCCATGCCAATTTGTTTTTTTCTTTATTTTCAGAATAGATGCATCTCTGTAATCTTGTTGAGTGTTGTGATTTGCACCCTCATTTTATAATGATATGAAGCTTAATATAAACACAGGAGTAAAGAAAAAGAAGGCAGCCTACCGAAACAAGTTTGCCATTTACAGGTTTGGCCTGGGTTATTCTAAGCATCATTGCATGCACTCGCTCATTCAGTTGTGTACAAGCTTGTATTGAGATTCCATAATGTGTCAGGGTTAGTCAGAGGGGCTACAAATAATGAGAAAGTGTGTGTGTGTGTGTGTGTGTGTGTGTGTGTGTGTGAGAGAGAGAGAGAGAGAGAGAGAGAGAGAGAGAGAGAGAGAGAGATCCTTATCATCAAGGAACGCACGACTAGTGTGGAGAAGCTAAGCAGCGAATAGATCATTACCAAAGAGTATTGGATTAGAGATACACTAAATGAAACAAAGTCCTGTTGAACACTCTTCTTCAGTTCTGTTTTGTTTTCTATAGAAAGGTAGTTGCATCAGCGCAGAGAACTGAGGACTAACTGTCTGCCCCTACATCCCCTGAAAGTTCTTATGCTATATTTGAGACTGCGTTGCCATTACTTAGGGGTTATTAGAAAGTTATTTTAATGGCCTGCTTCACTTTATAAAGGTGGAGAAACGGAGGCACAAAGCAATTATCTCGTTAAACCCAGTGCAGAACTAGAAATCTGTGACTAATTTGTAAATTTGGTAATTTCCATCAAATGAAAACTTCCACCAGGTATAATACATTTTAAAAGAATTGAGTATAGCAGATTTATCAGTAGATGGTGCATATGAGAAGATAACTTAGTTATATACTCTAAAATAGATTAAAGGAATCTTAAAAATGAGAAAGGCAGCTATTAGCATCAGAATTAGCTTCTCAGGGAGAAATCTGGAGCAAGAATAAATTCTAAGAACAAAATAGACCCAGACACATAGAAGCATGGAACAGACTGTTGAATCTCAGAGGGAAGGCAGGGGTGGGTGGGTGGGTGGGTGGAAAGAGATCAACCAAAGAACTTGTACAGATATATGCATAACCCATGAACACAGACAACAGGGTGGTGAAGGCCTGGAGAGGGGGCTGGGGGAGGACTAGAAGGGGTCAATGGGGGAAGAAGGGGGACATATGTAATACTTTCAACAATACAGATTTTTTTTTAAAAAAGAAGCTACTTATAGATTCTTAAGGTCACTTCAAATCCAAAAATATTGTTTAATGTCAATATTTTCCTGAGATATCACAAAGAAACATTGAGACAAAATGTTACAAATCTTCAAAATGAGATCGCTTGGTTCGCATGATATTTTTTAAGAGATAGCAAAATCTTGTTAGAATATTTACATTTTTAATGTATTTAATTAATTTCAACTCTATTTAAAATATTTAACATGGCATCATGATATTTAAACCCACCTCTACTTTTTATAAGCTTGGTACCCAGACAAAGAGCAGGATCCTTCCCCAGCCACTCTGTTTGTTACAGACCCTTCCAGGAAATTCATCAGTCTACTTGAACCACACAGATATTGTTCTCACCTACATACCAGGATTTTTTTTTTTTTTCCAAAGTTGACAGTTGTGATTTCTAACACCACAGCAGTGCTTTTGTTTCTGCTGTGCTTCTTTGGCAGGAATCAGTTCAAAAGAATGCAACGAAGCCTTCGTGAGGGCTCCCTGATACTCAGACTCCGGGAAGACAGCCAGGGGATTCAGTGGGTGTAACAGGCAAAGCAAAAGGTGCCCCACCCTCTTTGACACCCACAGGCCAACACGGACTGGTGAGGCTTCGAACTAAAGATCCTTGTCCTAGTCTCTGTGGTGTTCGGCTTTTCTTGTTTCCTCAGCCCTGAATACCTGTTTTTATTCCATTGCTTTCAGCGTGACATGTTATGATGTTAGGAGATTTCACTTCAAGGCGCTGGCAGGTTTCCTTTACATCTGTGCATTGACTAATCATGGCATGGTCCTGGAGAAGGGGCTGCAGGGCAGGCCACGCGATAAGAATTGTAAGGAGACTTAAACCCTGCCAGGGGGTGCTTGGCCTGGAGATGTTCTTTGTGTGAGTCAAAGCAGGGCAGGAAGTTCATGCTCTTGGGACACGAAATGCTGACTTTTCCTTTATTATTAGAATATCAGCCAAGCTGCAAAGAACAAGGACTCTGTGGAACAAAAAGCACCAGCTCCTCTGGCTCCGGTGTTCGCCTGTCAATCTGCTGGTCCAGATCCAGGTTATAAAGAACAAAGTGGGGCTGGGAGAATGAGAAAAGAAGAGGTAAATTGTCTTACCCTGACATTGTTTGGATTAACTAATAAAATCTGCTAAGCTTTTGAAAGTTCGTATCAAAAATCAGGCAATTAATGTTATCTCCACTTCTAATCAAGAGCAGTCAACATGAGTTTCAGAGCAAAGATGGAGAGAATCATTTGGTAATGTTATTTGGCGAATCAGAGCTTCATATTATAAACTAGAAAATCTTCACAAAGTTTAAAGAACCATAGATTGCGGCATAAAATCACAGTCAAATAACCATATTTATCAATCTAATATAAAATGCTCATTTGAAATGCCATGGTTACAGAGTAAAGCATGCCACAGTTTATAAGATCTTTTGCTTGTGCTATACTCTCATATGCTCTGAATGCCTTGTGCATGTTTTAATATACAAGTTTTTAAGGTTTCCCCCAAAGTTGTTGTTTTACCAGGAATCTTTAAAAATGCCAGTAGAATTGCAAGGTCATCAAAGTTTTGGAGATGGCAAGAGCTTTGAAGTAATTTAACTAAATTTATTCATCTTATAAAATGGAAAACTGAAACCAGAAAGGAAAAATATTTTGTTCAAGATTAAAAAACTAACTAGCAGAGACAGGCTTTTTTTATTTTCCTTCATTTCCAGGACTTCCAAGACATCACACTGCATTCAAAGAACAGCGGAGTTGTCAAAACTTTCCATATGAAATCCAGTTCTTTAAATTAACCTGCAAGGTATTAAAAGTAGCACCATGGTTTTTATAGAATAAGTAACTACTGAAACAAACTCTATTATATTTAACAACTGCATATAGTTATATATAATGCAATTTTTATGATAGATGATATATATTTAATAAGATAGATGTTTGATGGGTTAAAAGAAAGACTACATAGTTACAGTAGTTAAATTTCTGTAAGATACTAAATGATTTTTATGATACAAAACTTCCATTGTTCTTCAAGAAAATAAATGCAAGTAGTAAATTTGACAAAACATGATATTCCACAAGTGAATAAAAAATACATTTAAAATGTTAAAGTCTTATTTCTCAACTAATTTTGCCAAAGAGATCTGTTCATATTTTCAGTTACATTTTCATTCAACAGTGAATGTAAATTGTAAAGATTTGTTTTTTTCAGCATCTTTCTAATGTGGTTGACTGATAACTGGATTGACGTGTTCAGTGGTCATATTGACATCAATTAGGGAAATGATGTAACAATAACAAGCATGTTTTCTTGAGAAAATAATATGCTGAACCATAAAATGAAAGAAAAAGGAAGAAATAAAAAAATGAGAAAAAAAGTTGTATATTCTATATATAGGAGTTAACTTGAAACCTAAATCGTAAATGTATATAAAGAGTTCAAAATGAAAAGTGTAAATAACCCAGAAGTACAGAATAGACTAAATTAAGATTATTTTATATATAATTTAAAAGCAAAAATAAAAAATGCTTAATGTAGGAAGGAAAATACTTTAACTTTATAAAAACATCTATCGTCAAAACTGGTTTGGCTCAGTGGATAGAGCATCGGCCTGCGGACTGAAAGGTCCCAGGTTCGATTCCGGTCAAGGGCATGTACCTGGGTTGCGGGCACACCCCCAGTAGGAGATGTGCAGGAGGCGGCTGATCGATGTTTCTCTCTCATCGATGTTTCTAACTCTCTATCTCTCTCCCTTCTTCTCTGTAAAAAATCAATAAAATATATTTAAAAAAAATAAAAATAAAAACATCTATCAATGAGAAGAGAAAGTGATGAATAATGTAATGAGATTGCCCAATTTAATTATATTTTTAAATATATATATATAGATAGTGAATGTTAAGCCAAAAAATGAAATGAAAAATGAAAAAATAAATAAGAAGGAACACTAATTATAAAAAATCTAGAGGCCTCCAGGACCCCCAGCAGTCAGACATCCCTTTCACAGTCTGGGACCTCTGGCTCCTAAATGCTCACCACCTCTGCCTGCGGCCTGATCATCCCTAACCACCCTCCCCTGCCAGCCTGATCACTCCTAACAACCTGGCCCCTGCCACTATGACTTTGTCCAGAAGGAGGACCAGACGACCAGAAGATGTCTGGTTGACCTGGTCTAATTAGCATATTACCCTTTTATTAGTATAGATATCAGTTCACTAAACTCTCTATTGACTAATTGCCCAGAACACCACTATTTCTAAAAATGAAAATCATCAGATAGCTCCCAGCATGATAGCTCTCCTGCTTTATTATTTAGCAACACTAGAAAAGTCAAATGGAACCAGTGTACAAGAAGTGCAATAATACTTTGCTACATAAGTAAATAAAACCCTGATTAAATAAATTGTATTTTCACCCTCGCTGGTTTGGCTCAGTGGATTGAGTGTTGGCCTGTGAACCAAAGGGTCCCAGGTTCAATTCTGGTCAAGGGTATATGCCTTGGTTGCAGGCTTGATCCCCAGTAGGTGGCATGCAGGAGGCAGCAGATCAATGATACTCTCTCATCATTGATTATTCTATCTCTCTCTCCCTCTCCTTTCCTCTCTGAAATCAATAAAAATATATTAAAATAAATAAGTAAATAAATTGTATCTTCTATTGTTTTCAGTCTTATTCTTCCGAAAATCTTTAGTGGCCACTGTTTAAGTTTAGAACATTTTCTTAAAGCTCAAACAATTCACTTAAAACACAATATTTTTAAACTAAAACAAAACATATGGATTTGATAAGCCACTTGCTTGACAAATTTGTAGAAAAGAATAAAGTCACTATAAGTATGTATGTGTGCCGTTCTAAAATTTAGTTATAAACTCTTCTTAAATGGTCTCTACAGTATAAAACAGTGCATCAGACAAATAATGTTGGCTGTTATCTTCAATTGTATGCAAAGGTAGTTTAGTTTTTCTATATTTCTCAATAATGCACTTACATACAATTTCTAAGTTGTTGTATTTCATTTTTCCCAATGCGCAGATAAAAGCTTAGTATTTACCTTATGTCATAAAACATTTCAAATTTTGTATTGCTATCTAGTCAATCCGCTTGACAGCTGCCTTCTCATAGTTGGTGTTCTCTCTCTCTCTCTGTCTTCTTTTTGATTGACTGGTCATAACTGCTGACACAATTGCCTCTGACCAAAGGAAATAGTTCCTTTCCAGAGTTATTGTTTAGAATTCTATTCACAGTTAACTATATCTCACTGAATTCTTCCAATATAAACAAAATATTTGGATTACTTTCAAAGTAATAATGCCCAAAGGCAAAATTTAATATACAACCCAACTTTCTTTTTTGGCAACTCAGCAGAAAGATCTACAAAATATTTAATGCTTGGCAAAATAACCAGGATCAATTTTTATTGTTGCATCAGGCCAGTCACTATCTCATCCAGTAAGTAGTTTGTATAGTTTTTGTTACCTTTTTTAAAACACACTCTGTGAAAGGTAGTGCAACATGAGCTATTCATGACCAATTTTTATGTAAATATGAGAAATATGCACCCCCCAAAAAAAATGATTTGGAGAGGAGTCAACTCAAATTGCTTGATGAAAATCCAGTTAACCTGTGGTAATTAAAGAAAAACTGTATCATGCAGAATTAATGCTGCTTCCGTCATCAACTTATCAAATTAATAATAATCAGCTTCTAACTACTTCCCTAAATAGTCTAGAAGAGCGGTTCTCAACCTGTGGGTCACGACACTTTTGGGGGTCGAACAACCCTTTCACAAGGGTCTCCTAAGATCATTGGAAAACACATATATAATTACATATTGTTTTTGTGATTAATCACTATGCTTTAATTATGTTCAATTTGTAACAATGAAATTGGGGATCACCACAACAGGAGGAACTGTGTTAAAGGGTCGCAGCATTAGAAAGGTTGAGAACCACTGCTCTAGAATATCCTATCTAATAAAGAAGGAATATGCTAATTGAACCTCAAATCATCTCAAAGATGGCGGCACCCACAGTCAATAAAGAGGGAATATGCTAATTGACTACCCCGCCCTCAAAATGGTGGCGCCCACAGCCAATAAGGAGGGAATATGCTAATTGGCTGCCATGCCTTCAAAGATGACGGCACCCACAGCCACAAGATGGCGGCATCCAGTCCCCTCAGCCCCACTGGGGCACCTGCCTCTAGAGTCCCCCAGACCCCTCAGTCCCCCTGTCACCTAGGGCCTGCCCAAGGCACAGGCAAGCCTTGGATGGCAGCTTCTCAGCCACCCAGGGCTGCCGAGGCTCAGGTAACCAGGGTCTGTTGAGGCTTGTGCTGCCAGCAGTGGCAGCAGCAGAGGTGTGATGGGGGTATCATCTTCCCCTGATCACTGGGTCTCCTCTCACCCTGAGGGCTCCCGGACTGAGAGGGGGCAGGCCAGGTTGAGGGACACTCCCTACAGTGCATGAATTTTCATACACCGGGCCTCTAGCATCCTATCTACTAAAAGAGAAACATGGTAATTAGCCATACGTCTGCTACCCTTCCCATTGGCTAATCAGGGCAATATGCAAATTAACTGCCAGCCAAGATGGCAGCCGGCAGCCAGGCAGCTTGAAGCGAACATGAGGCTTGCTTGCTTCACTGACGGAGGACTCCAACGTTCCCTGCCTGCCACTGCCGGCCTCTGAGCTTGCAGTTTGAAACATTGTTACAAATATAGAAGCTAAACAAAACCCCAGAAACCTGCTTTCAGCCAGCCGGATTTCAGAGCTGGAGTTGAAACAGTGTTTCGATTATAGAACCCAAACAAACCAGATACCTGCTTTCAGCAGCTGAGGCCTCAGAGCTGGAGCCAAGCCTCAGAGCTAAAGCTGGCCCAGAATTAAAAAAAAGAAAAGAAAAGAAGGAGTGGTTGGGAGCTTCAGTCACCCGCCAACCTGAAAACAGCCCTCAGCCCCTCACCCAGACTGGCCAGGCACCCAGGGGGGACCCCCACCCTGAAGGGTGTGTGACTAGCTGCAAACAACTATCAGCCCCTCATCCAGGCTGGCCAGGCACCCCAGTGGGGCCCCCCTCCCTGATCCAGGACACCCTTCAGGGCAAACTAACTGGCCCCCACCCGTGCACCAGGCCTCTATCCTATATAGGAAAAGGGTAATATGCCTCCCAGCACCGGGATCAGCGTGACAGGGGGCAGCGCCCAAAACCCCTGATCGCCCTGCGGCTCTGTGTGTGACAGGGGGCGGGACCACAACCTCCCTATCCGCCCTGCTCTGTTCCTGACAGGGGAAGGCGCCCCAACCCCTAATCAGTCCTGCTCTGTGCCTGATAGGGGGGAGCTCCCCAAACCCCTGATGACCCTGCAGCTCTGTGTGTGACAGGCTGCAGTGCCCCAACCCCCTGATCGCCCTGCAGCTCTGTGTGTGACAGAGTGCAACACCCCAACACCCTCCCCCCATGGGCCCTGCTCTGTGTGTGACGAGGTAGAGCCATAACCTCCCCATTGGCCCTGCCCTGAGTGTGAGAGTGGCGGCACCCCAACCCCCTGATCGGCCCTGCTCTGTGGGTGATAGAGGGCAGCGCCCCAATCCCCTGATTGGCCTTGCTCTGTGCGTGACAGGGGGTGGTGCCACAACCTCCCCATCGACCCTGCCTTGAGTGTGACAGGGGGCGGTGCCCCAATCCCCAAATCAGCCCTACCCTGAGCATGACTGAGGATGGCATCTCAACCTCCCGATCCGCCCTGCTCTGTGCATGACAGGGGGTGGCGCCCCAACTCCCCAATCAGCCCTGCTCTGAGCCCGACCAGGGGCTGCACCTAGGGATTGGGCCTGCCCTCAGCCACCCGGGAGCAGGCCTAAGCCAGCAGGGCGTTATCTCCTGAGGGGTCCCAGACTGTGAGAGAACACAGGCCCGGCTGAGGGACCCCCCCCCTCCCGAGTGCACAAATTTTTGTGCACTGGGCCTCTAGTTATATAATAAAAGGGCAATATGCAAATTGACCTTAACCATGGAATGGCCAGGAAGGACTGGTCACTATGACGTGCACTGACCACCAGGGGGCAGACGCTCAATGCAGGAGCTGCCCCTCGTGGTCAGTGCGCTCCCACAGGGAGAGCTCCACTCATCCAGAAACCTTGCTGATGTCTGCGAGCACAGCAGCAGCAGCAGGCGCCTCTCCTGCCTCCTCAGAGATCCCTCAATGGCTCCCAGGCTGCCAGAGGGATGTCTGACTGTCAGATTAGTACTGATCCCCTGGGGATTGGGCCAAAACCAGCAGGTGGACATCCCCCGAGTGGGTCCCAGACTGTGAGAGGGCACAGGCCGGGCTGAGAGACCCCTTTTCCCCCTGAGTGCATGAATTTTCATGCACTGGGCCTCTACTATGTTATAAGAATATAATTAAAGGCTCCAAGTTCTAGATAATTTTTTTCTTCATCCTGTTCATTATCCAGATTGAATGTCTATCTAAATATAAAATGTTGATAGGTATGACAATATGATCTTGGCTATCAATGGTCTTTAAAAGGAATTCATATTAGTCAAGTCTTTTTTGGAATCCTTTCTCTCACAAAATCATTGACAATTTATGCATAGAAAGTTGCCTGGAATTTATCAGCATCAAATGACTGATTCATAGGACATGTTTCTAGACTCAGAGGTAATGGTTAATAGTCAGAGAATATCCTTTTTCTGATGTACTACAGCTAGAGTTTCTATTTTTACAATCTGGAAATAAGATGTCTAAAGTTACTTTAGCATTTTGTCAACCCTTGGACAAAATAAAGGCTTGTTTCTGGATAATACAAGAAACAAAATCATGTACTAGATGAAATGAGTCTAACATTCAGTATAAATACAAGGAATATGATAGTGTTGCTATAACTGATAATCATTGATTTATTCCTGGATTATTTAGAAATATTGACATGGAAGTTTGAACTAGTACACTGCACATACCAGAGTTATCACAGTGTTTTTTGTTTGTTCATTTGTTTTTTAAAGATTTTTAATTGATTTTTAGAGAGAGAAAAAGAGAGATGGAGAGAGAAACATTCATGTGAGAGGAGTGGAACATCAATAAGGTGCCTCCCACATGCCCCCTATCAGGGATCAAGCCTGCAATCCTGGAATGTGCTTCGCTGGTAATCACACCAGCAACTTTTTGGTGCACAGGAACAACACCGAACCAACTGAGCCACACCAGCCAGGGCTCATTACAGCGTTTTGCTAGACCAGTGGTAGAGAGCACATCATTCTATTCAGCAGATTTTTTCTTCTTATATTTATGTTGCCTTTATTTTTCTCAAGGGTTCTAACTTTTACCGAATAAAATCATAAGCTTTGGAGTCAAATCTGAGATTGAAACCTGACCTTGAGAGTTATTACTTGCTTTACCTTGAACAGTTAACTTCTCTTAGCCTTAGTATCTTCAACTGTAAAATGGTACAGTTAGATGGGTCAGCAGTGAGATAAGATACTGTGTACACAAACACACACACACACACACAGACACACACACACACACAATTTAGCAGAGTGTCCACCATAAAGTATTCAATAAACTTTTGCTAGAATGTTTTTATTTCATTATTACATTTGTAAGACATCTTTATTACTTTTAATAAGCTGAGGGTTAATTAAATATATGCAAATGCATGCATTCATTTAATTACTATTTCATAAATATGTACTCTCCCTGACTCTGTGCTGGTCTTTGATAAACAAGGACCCTAGATTTTAAAGAATCTCAGAAAAGGGAATGGCTTATATTTTCCTTAGGGGACATTTAAGGGAGGTTCTAAAGAAAAGATAGCTCTTGAATTTGACCTTGAACATGAGTAGGAATGTGTCAGCTCAGGAGAAGATAGGGAATTCCCAGCCGAAAACAATACGAGCAAAACTTCAGAGGTGTTCACATACATATTGTGTCTGAAATGTGAGTTAGGCCTGGCGACAGGACCAGATGACCTCAGCTTTACTGAAGAAACCATCTTTCTGAATCTCTCCACTAATAGCTGTTATTAATAGCTGCATTACTGCAAATACACCATTCAGTCCGTTTTGATCTCTATCCAACAGTGCTATGATGGGCCACTGCCAAATGCGGGCACCTTTGTTTTCAATAGTGGATTTTGGAATATTTTATTCCAATCCGTTTCCCCTGCTCATACATTACCCAGGATGGGATGACTTATTTACTATCTTCTAGGCACTCCATACTCCATTCCCCTTGTAAAAAACATAGGAACCTTTAAAGAAGCTCAAAGTCACATTTCTGTGCTGATTAATAAAACCATCCAAACATTTCAGTGTTTGATTTCAAGAGTTGCTATCAACCTTCATAGGCCTATTGTCCCTCTCTTCTTTTTCATTATTCCAATCAGGTTCTCACTGGCTCAGAATATTGATTTTATTCAAACACAGCATTAACGAGATGGTTAAGATTGCAGGTAAAGCTTGATTGCCTGGGTTTGTACTTCGAGTTCTTTGCTATGTGGATATGTGGTACCAAACAGGCACTTTATCTTCAGTGTCCTTATCAGGAAAATGGCAGCAGTACTAACTTCCCTAATAAGGTTAACTGAGTCAAAGTTAGGTGAGTTAACACAGATACAATATTTAAACAGTGTTCAGCTCATGAGCAATGTTCAGTAGGTTTAGCTAAGATTACTATTCCCTCTTCAAAATATAAATGTCCTACTTTAGATTATCATTTCAAAAGATTTATAAATGACCCATGATGATTATTAACTGATGCATGAATATATGCCTGTTCTAAAAGGGACAAGCATACCGGGTAAAGTCTAACTGAAGCTCTCCCTTTAATCCCCACTATGCCTATTCCACACCTCAGAGGTAACCTCTGGTTGCAATTTAACAGGTAATTTCTTGTTCTTTATCTCTATGTCTGTTCTTTGAACATGCATTAGATCTTGCCTTATAAATTATGCTAAAAGTTAATTGTTTTTACTCAACAATATATCATAGATGACTTTCTGTAAAAATACATCATTTATTTACCAGATATTTCCTAAACAGCTATAATGCATCAGGCCTTTTTTCTTACTTGCTGAAGATGACTCAGAGAAGAAAAAATCCACGTTACATAAGCCCAATTTAAGCTTACATTTCCTTTGATGCACATCTTGTTCATTTCTAATAACTATAGTTTGTCATAGAGTATGAATCAAACCTAAGTTCTCTTACTACACTATTGAAAGAAAGGTACATGTTTTACAGGTTTTTTGTTTGTTTGTTTGTTTTTTACCAATATAATAGCACCAACAACCTTTACACTCATGTTCCTATGAGTTTTTAATTTTTAAAAGATATTCTAAGAAGTGGAATTATGGATTTAAAGGCTTTAATAGACACAACAAAATTAACTTCCAAAAAGGCTTTGTCAATTTATATTCTTACCCAGATTACTTAAAAATGGCTATTCCCCCGTATCCAAATCGATGCCTGCAAAGTAATGTCTTCAGGGATGTTTACAGAATTGTTACAAAAAGGGTTTTCTTTAGTCAAATAAATTTGAGGAGCACTATAGCTTTCTTTACCAAAGTTCCCATGTTTCAGTCTATTATAAACGTCAAATATGGCTGCATCACACGCAGTTTCTTTTCACCATAATATATTAACAAATTGAGGAGCAGTATCCTATCTGTTTCCATGTGATAAATGACTTTTGAATTGCTTAGAATTATGTCAAATCCTTTCAGCCCCATAACATCTAGTAAATATGTAAATTATCAGAATCAGGAATACAGTGTAAAGCTTTTTGTTATTTTCCCCCACTACATTTTCTTAGGTGAGGACAGGCTATTATAATAAATACTCTCCAAAATATGTAATGAATAAGATATAATAAAAGCTTATTTCTTACTCATATAATGGTACATAGTGGCTATTCCTGGATGGCAGTTATCTCTTCAGCACATGGTGCAGGGACTCAAATTTCTTCCTTTTTGTAAATCTTATGTCCCCTAGGGTCTCATTATCATCTGTACTCCAGTGATGGGCAAGCAAAGGGGATATGGAGTAGGTAAACCTTCTTATTAATAGCCTCCTTTAAGTTGAATACATCATTTCTGCACCTTTCTTTGGCAAGAACTTATGCACATAAACATACCTGACTGTGAGAGAGAGTGGAGAATACCATCTATCTTTTCACTCAGGAAAAATAAAGGAAATGTTTATTGGCTAAAAATCAACAGTCTCTGATACATCTAATAGGTCTATAATGATAACATGGCCGATGACCACTGAACATTCCTTACATGACAGGCTCAATTCTAAGTGCTTTACTTGTATTACCTCACAAATATTCAAAACTATTGTAAGAGGTAGGTACTTCTGTCTCATAAATTAATGAGGTAACCAAGGTCACATAGTTTGTAAATGATAGAATCTACATAGAAAACCAAGCTGAGTGCCCGACCTTAATGCTTTGCCATGCTACCTCTCAGCAATTCAGCATGCCCCATGCACTGGCATGCTGGAACACTGTGGCCTCTAGTCTCCTACATTGCCTCCCCTACCTCTGTTCACTTGGACTTTTTAAACAATATTGCTCTTCTCCCAGGGTCCTGGCTCCATTTGGAAGAGTGAATATTAAACTCTTCACATCCTACACTTTCCTAAAAGCACCTTAACTCCTTCAGATAATTCATAGTGAAACAGCTAAAAAGACAAACTTTCTTTTGCTAATGTTGGTCAGGTCCTAGAATATAATTTTAGTATTTATTTATAAAAGTTTCTCTATATTCTTTCTCCATTTTACTATTTTACTGTCTTCTTTGAAGAACCATAGTCTCGGTTTTCCTTCTACTCTCTGGTTACTACTCTTCCCCCACTTTTCTTGAAAAGTTTATCTTATTCTTACCAAACAAATATTAGTGTCCCTTGAAACTTGTGTCTTCTTTTCTCACTCTTATGAAATAATCATATTTATTCCATGATTCAGTTAAAACCAAGTCTATTTCCCAATGTAGGGCACTAGTAGGCTAATTTTCAGGGAAGGGGTGCTGGTTAAATAACACCTAATAAGTACAACGGTACATCAAAGCATCCAGATAGCTTTGTAAATTAATTTCCTTGACCTTCTCTGCACCAAAACTTCTTGCATGCTTATTGTAGCAGTTAGCTATTGCTATAATTTTGCTGAGCAACAAGTAACTAAATTTTAGTGATGTAGAACAGTTATTCTCACATTCTTGAGTCTGTAAATTGGCAGAATAGTTATTCAGATTATAGGTCGATGGGTTGATTAAGACAAGTTTACTCCATGTATATGTCATATTCCTGAAGGCAGCAGGCTACTCGGGGATTGTAGTTCTTGTAATTATTGCAGAAATGCAAAAGGGCAAGACCAGTAGTGACAACGGATTTTACACCCCCGCTTGCAACACATTGGCTAAAATCCCATTGGCCAAGGTACATCACATGCTGAGACGCAAATCAAAGGGTAGAAAAATATACTCCATCTTTGGGGGTTTACGGGGGATGGGGCTGCAAAGTCTCAAGGCACAGGTATGGACACAAAAAGAGGAGAAAACCTCGGAAAAGTAATTCAATATGCCAACTACTATTTTGAAATGTACAGGCATAGTTAGTTGTTCATTTTGGCTAATGTGAGCATCCTAAAACTTGTGAAATGTGTTGGATAAAAACCTTAAAAACCTCAGAAATAATTGTTGGTAACTACTGAGCCTAAATCTTTGACTCGGGCCACTATTTTGAGCTTTAGATAGTTTGCTTTTTTTTCAACACTTTTATTTGTTGAACACCTACTAAATATAAAACATTGTATATAACACTACAGGTACAAAAACAAAGAAAGGGCACTTATGGCCTTGTTGCCACGAAACTGAGTGTGTAACAGGGAGACATATATTAACAATAACTAGTTACTAAGTTTATATTGTGAAAAGTACTTTGAACATGGAGTGTTAGTTATAAATTAAATGTTGGTAACTGGGGATATAACCTATTCTGTTATTATAAGGAGAGCTTACTTGTAGTGATACTTCAGCTGCAGTAAAAGGCTTAGTTAAAATTGACTAGGTGAATGCTAGACATTTTAAAAAGCATATGAAATGTATGTAAGCTATGATGGGAAAGAGTAACAAAGTTCAGCTGCAGGAACACAGAAAAAAATACGGTTACAACAATGAAAAGAATAAAAAGCATAAAGTGATGACCAGACATTGAGAGTTCAGATGCCCATGGACTTAGTCTAAAAAGTAATGGAAAGTCATTAAAAGGTTTCAAGCAGAAGTGAGACATGATCACATTTGCATGATGAGATTAAAGCTGACAAAAGTGGGGAATATCAATAAAGAGGTTATTGCAGTTTTTCTTTTCTTTTTTTTTATTGATTTTTTACAGAGAGGAAGGGAGAGAGATAGAGAGTTAGAAACATCGATGAGAGAGAAACATCGATCAGCTGCCTCCTGCACACTCCCTACTGGGGATGTGCCCGCAACCCAGGAATCGAACCTGGGACCTTTCAGTCCGCAAGCCGACGCTCTACCCACTGAGCCAAACTGGTTTCGGCATTGCAGTTTTTCTTGAAATAAACCAGAACAGGTTGGTAGCAGGGGATGTGAACAAATGTAAACACTTCTAAGACAATTAGATGGTATCATTCCCATAAATTAGTGACTCAATAAACAGGGGGACCTAGGCAAGTGGCATAAAGATTAACTTTGGGTGCCCAGATTATGAAGTTAGTGAATGCTGATACCATTTTCTGAGAAAGGAAAAATTAAAAGAGGACTGCCTTTATGGGAAAGATCAACAATTCAGTTTTGAAAGTGTTGCAGATGAAGATGGAATATCCAAGTGCAGATGTAGATGACCTAATTAGATAAATGAGTCTGGAAGAAGACCAGGTTCCTGGGGAAGATCATGAATTCGGTTTTGAAGATGGTGAAGAGAAGATGAGGCTTCCATGTGTAGATGTGGATGATCTAATTAGGTATTAGAGTCTGGAGCTCATAGAAAATACCTGGACCAGAGACACAAATTTGAGAATCATCAGAACATAGATATACTTGAATCCATATGTATAGATGAGATCACCTTGGGAAAGAGTATAGAGTGGGGAAAAGACTGCTTGGCAAGAGCTTATGAATGTCTTTGAAAAGTCTGTTTTATGAAGAACTAGTAAAGGTGAGAGGAAAGAAAAGGAAAGAGAGGTAGAAGAACAGCCAGTTATGTGTGATGACACAGAAACCAAGGTAAGAGCATATTTCAAGAAAAATATATTAATAGCATTGAATACCTGTGAGAGACCATCATAGTGAGGACAGTTTTCATATCCAGCACCCATAAGTGGAAGAAAGGTTGGTTCACCAGGAAAAGTCCCCTGTAGCCCCATATTAAATGTTTATAATGACTTTAGATAAACTACCGAATCTTTATTATAAAGCAGGGATGATAACAGTGTCTTCCTTCCCCTTTGGGCTCTAATGTGGAATAAATAAGATAACATATGTGGTCTTTGATAAATGCTCAAAAATATTAGATATTAATTTTGTTAGTAGGAGTATTGAGCAATTGTTTTATTTATACAAAACCATTATAAATTTAATATTTGTCACTAAAAACACACGGAAATAATCTCTTTTTTAAAAAGTTCACTCTCATACATACCTGGTGCAATGAAATTCAGTGACCACCTCACCAGTCGTTTCATCTCTTCCTTGGATTCTTCTGCATAACCCATCTTTTATCTAATCTCTTTCAACTTTTGAACTGTTCTGCTTGATCTTTTGATTCTTGATCTGTAAAGAAGAATATGTTTTTAATAATTCACCCTAAGAATCAGATCATGTCTACCACTCAACTTCTTTCTGATGCCACCAACATAAAGCTTCTGACTTTCGTTTTATCATAAATATTTCAATAAATCTATAGGTAGCTTTGGAGATTTATTTTGGAAAAAAAGAACATCCTTAGATGTTTTTAAAAGCCCCTTTAATACTTTCAAAATGTAATAATTGGGTGAAGGACAATTCTTTATTTTATAAGTTGTGATTATTTGCATCATATTCAAGTAGATTTTTCTCAGATTTTGCTTAAATACATAATTATTTTTAAAAACAGGAAAATAATTGTCATAAGCTTTATTTTTGAAAGTTAAAGAAAAATTCAAAAGGATAAAAAAAGATAACCCTGTATAACTTGCATTTTGCAGGCTCTGGGAGAGTAATACTACAAGGCCTGAGAAGAAATAGGAGTCTTCCCTCAGAGGTGGAAAATAATGTAATGCAGTTTTTAATTTAAATGAAGACTAATAAGATTAAAATGATCTCATTATATTTACCCCTCATGTTGCAGAGCTAA
Source organism: Myotis daubentonii (assembly GCF_963259705.1). Taxonomy (NCBI): domain Eukaryota; kingdom Metazoa; phylum Chordata; class Mammalia; order Chiroptera; family Vespertilionidae; genus Myotis; species Myotis daubentonii. The sequence continues at coordinate 158,682,949 of NC_081842.1, forward strand.
CTTACTGCTAGCATCTGAAGGTCGCTCTAAGTTTAATTACAGCACTAGTCAGTCATTTCTCTTAAGAAATATTTACTGAGTTCAAAATACATGTACAAAGGAGTCTGTCTACTAGACACTGTCAGTCTACAAGTATAAATAAGCTTGATCCCTTCACCTAAGGAGGTTAGAATCTAGCTGGGAAGATTAGAAACAAGTCATTAATTCTGATGAAAAGAAAACTGTGGTAATGGGGATTGCCATTCATTGGAGTTGGAAAATTTGGTGAGAGAATTGGCATTTGGGCTAGATCTTGACAGGAACACCCTTCCTCTCACAGGTGAAAATGACAGCAAAAGGCAAGATAAGAATTAAGAGATGTGTGACTTGAGAAGCACAGGGCATGGAATGCAATGCTGAGCAATCCAATGGGGTGAGGCGTTAGTAGTGGTGGTAATGATGGGATGAAACTAAACCTGGCTTTGCTGGAGTCCTTTTCTCTCAGTATTTCCACAGGATATTCAGGAATTTAAATTCATTTTGAAAACAGGACTCACCATCAAAGGTTGTTTGTGAGTCGTGTTTGGTGGGAATAGAGAGTATTTAGTGGCTAGAGGAGTGATATAGTAATGTGATTACACTTATGTTTGGAGAAAAGTATTATCAATCTAACATTGAGAGAGGAAGGGAAGGAAAGAGAGAGAAAGACAAAGAGTGAGAAACATCGATGTGAGAGAAAAACATGGATTGGTTGCCTCCCCTACATGTCCTGTCCGGGGATGGAACTAGCAACCTTTTGGTGTATGGGATGATGCTCCAATCAACTGAATCACCCAGCAGGGCCTGACAGTATTCTTTTTAAATCAGTTTGGTAAAAACTGTGAATCTCCACATTGCTATCTTTCATTCTTTTTCATATCCTCATTCCCATGCATCTAGCACAACCCCTTATCTGATACTCAATACATGTTTGTTGAAAGTATTTGGCTTCAAGAAACCTACATTTAAAGACTTAGCTCTGCCTGAATGGTGTTGTACAGCGGTTGAGTGTGGACCAATGAACCAGAAGGTCATGGTTCGATCCCCAGTCAGGGCACATGCCCAAGTTGCAGGCTCAATCCCCAGTGGGAGTCATGCATTAGGCAGCCAATCTATGATTCCCTCTCATCATTGATGTTTCTATCTCTCGCTCCCTCTCCCTTCCTCTCTGAAAGCAAATTATATATATATATAGCTCAAACACTCTTGGGAGTGGAACAGCTTCTAGGTGATGTTTCAAACAAAGAATCACAACGGGGCAGAACCTAATTCTGACTAGAAGCACAGGAAGAAAAGTGATGAGTGAGGCTCTGTGGAAGAGGAGGCATTGGAGCTGGACCTAATTCATTGGTAAAAGCCTAAAACAAAGCAATAGCCATAAAACTAGAAATTCTGTGCGAGATCATCAATGCCTAAGAGGAGTGGCCATAGAGTTGAGGGAGGAGATTCTAAAATGGATCTTCATCAATTTCCTATAGTCAAAGCACTGTCCAGTCTGTGGAGCCACCGATTACAGGAGACTCAAGTTTCTTCTATTACCTTCTGCACTAGTGCTTGTATCTGCCTGGGTGCTGACAGAAAGTATATAACATGCTCAAATTGTATATTTTATGGATATTGTAAAAAAAAAAAGGGACTATTTACAAAGGTATGAAGAGAATGTAGGAAATTGCAGAATATACTGCAATACCCTGGGTCTTGTAGCACTGGATGTTTTTATTATATGAAGTCCTCAAGGAGACAAGAAAGGCTGCACTTCTAGAAATGGAGAGGGAACACTTTGAGGAGAGGGCTGTCTGTCAGGACATGGGATGCAGCCAGCCCTTGACAAAGCCACAGAGAGGAAGTAGAGCACCTCACTCTGCCCCCTCCCTTTGATCTCTTGCTGAAGACTCATTTACTTAACCAAACAGGAAACAGCGGGTAAGGGAGCCCTTTGATGTAAACCATAGTCAGTCCCATTGGCCACAGCACTGGATGAGAGTGTATTTGAGGGGAAAATAGAAGCTATGTAGGCATTATGCAGAATCACACCTGATTTTCCTTGACAAATCAAAGTCATTACAATGAAAATGCTAAGAGTAAATTAAATAACACATAGCTACTTGGATTATCAAGAGAAGAGAGTATTCTTTATTATGATATATTTTCAAATGCCAACATATTTTTGAGAAATTCTTCTGCTATATATTTGATACACCTAGACACACCAACTTAAAAAGAGCATGCAAACAGAATTACAAAATGTAGCCTATATAAAATATGGGCATTTTCTTTACTATTAGCTACCTAACTAGTGACTAGATTTTTAATTTTCTATGTAGATTGATAGAAAATGTGCCCAAATTTGTAATATGATCTTTAAAACACAGTTATTGCCCTAGCTGGTTTGGCTCAGTGGATAAAGCATGAGCTGGTGGACTGAAGGATCCCAGGTTCAAGTCTATTCAAGGGCACATCCCTGTTTTGTGGGCTCGATCGTGGTGGGGGCATGCAGGAGGCAGCCAATCAATGATTCTCTCTCATCATTGATGTTTCTATCTCTATCTCTCTCCCTCTCCCTTCCTCTCTGAAGTCAATAAAAACATATTAAAAAACAAACCAAAAACACACAGTTATCTTTTACTTTGCTATCACACCTCATGGAAGACCCCATTTTACCAAAATGAAGCATGGCAACAATTTTTTTAAAATGCTGAAATAAATAATGTATTAGCATTTATTCAAAACTTAAAATATTTAAATCATTTTTCACCACATGAGATTTCACAATATATATTTTATAATAATTAAATTACAAAAATTACAGTTCAAAGAATGTCTGCAATAGAAAAAAAAATTTTGAACTCTCTTATACTTGAGCTATCATTTAAGAACAACAACAATGGTCAGATATGAGTATCTAATCTTCATTTGAAATCTAGATTATACAATGTATTTAGATTTTTCACATTACAAGGCCAGGTCAGAAATATGTAGGCCCAAAGAAGACCCCACTTGACTCTTCAGGGCTATACACACTGCATAATGGACTGCATAATGGCCTGTTGCCAGCTAAAATCAGTATCTATCACCCATGGAATTAGGCATTTTTACTAAAAAATATCCAAACAAAAACAAAAAACAGCACTAAATTAAACCTTCTTGATTTTTCTTTTAATGGTCTCAAAAATCTTTGAAAGTTCACATGGTAAGAAAATATAACTATAATTACTCAAAAATTTACTAATTTATCCTGATGTGAAAAATCAGAGAGACTGTTTTTATCCAGAGTGGCATCCTATGTACCATAAGCAAAGCATTATAAAGTTCAATTTCCATTTCAAAACCTCCGTTTTCATTCTCATTGTTCATCCTTGCTTTGATGTTCCTGCACTCTGACAGAGAGCACAGTTTCATTTGGGGAAAGGAATCAATTTCTCAATGTAAATTTTGATTTATACACTTCCCTTCCTCACCTATTTTGAATTGATTTGATTCTAGAAGCAGTAAGACATGTAAAAAACACAGTTTTGCTTGATTTAAAAAACACTTGGAAAATGACTTGTTGGATAATCCCTAGACCAAAATCTAGCAACCCTGAAGGAATGCATTTTCCTTTTCTATGTCAGTGCTCTTCTTAGTTTTCATGGCTCTTTAAATAAGGTACTGAGGAAGTCTCAGGTCAAAAAGAAGCTAACTTCTCAGCATAAGAAATCCATCTACCTTATAATAACCTATTTTCAGGAAGCACTTAATTTTGGTTCCAAAGTATGGCTTATTAAAATTGCATGGTAGTGTTAAAATTAATAGAACTCAAACCTGAGCCTTTTCCAAAGGCCCAATGAGAAGAGAAAGGAAAATAGTGACATAGTTTATTTTTACAGTTATATCAATGGATCAATAAAAAACAATCAGACTTTTTTTTAAGTCGTCACCCAATGATATGTTTTTTATTGATGTGTGTGTGTGTGTGTGTGTGTGTGTGTGTGTGTGTGTGGGTGTGTGAGGGAGAGAGAGACAGAGAGAGAGAGAGAGAAATAATTATATGAGAGAGAAATATTGATTGGTTGCCTCTACATGTGCTGGGCCCCAACTGAGGATTGAACCCACAATGTAAGTATGTGCCCTTACTGGGAATTGAACCCATGACCTTTTGATGTACAGAACAGATGCTCCAACTAACTGAGCCACATCAGCCAGGGCAACACAATAATACTTTTAGTATCTCTTTAGAGATGATACTGCGTAAGTTTCCCAAAAAGATAAGTACTTAATAATTCATATGGTTGAATTGAAATAATGAAAGGTAATGGGGTGAACTTTTGATCACATACGTTGTAATAGGTACTCTGTTTAAGTACTCACATACATCATACTTAACACTCCAAAGCAATCACTATGCTTACTTCAAGACAAGAATATGGAACTTTCTTGTAAAAGGTTTCCATTTTCTGAGTACCTTTCTGATCAAGATTAGAACATAGCCAAAATTCAGTAACCATCTGGTAATCATCCTGTTTTCTATCATGGTATAAATAGATGTGGGAGCGATTCTGAATCTCTATAGTTCAGGATAACTGAACATAGTGCAGAAGATCCTGATTGGAGGAAGAAGTTGAATGCTCACCGGATATTTGCCTCATTGGTAGTCCTCTATCAGGCAATATTTTAGAAATCAAAAGAAACCATATTAATAGCTATCGGCGGTAAAAAATAAGACCAACCCTTAGAAAACGCCAAAAGGAATCTGAGTGCATAAGCTCCTGTAGTCCACTCTTCTCTACAGAACTCAAGATAGGTTGGAAGAACATTTTGTTGTTGTTATTTTTCTGATGGAAATTCTCACCAAAGTTCCAGCACATTTTTGTGGCAACTATGCCCTAAAAGACTAACTTGTGAGCAGGATTCTAAAACAACTCTTGGGTCAGAATACTATAAGTAAAGTTACTAGAACATTATTGTAGAAATTACCTTAATACAGTGAAACCAACTTTTTTATTTACATGTGCTAATAAACATGCATTGAGCAAAAACTGTTTTTAATTCCACAAATTTTTTTTTCTGTGGAAAATGTTGTTAGCACTGCTGTGTACATGCAGACTCTCTTTCTTCTCTGCTTTTTTTTTAATTTAAATAACTGTGATACGAGAGATGATGGTTAAGAGGATTCATATCTAGGGAGAGAAAGACGTGGGTTTGCGATTATTCCATCTCTTAATGGTTCTGCGACTTTATAAAATTATTTCATATTTCTAAGTTTAATTTACATAATGTATAAAATGAAGATAAGTATGTTCTTGTAAGGATTACAAGTAATAGGTAATTCATATAAATTTCTTTAAATATATATGAAATACTGGTATAGCAAGGGCAAAATAATGTTGGCCGAGTTAATAATAATTGTTGTTATTATTCTGTTAATTCTCAGTAGAACTATAACTATCATAATTACTAATTGAAAATATAAGAAAATCTCTAAAATATTTTAATTAAACAGCACATTTTGAACCTCATTACTAAGAAAGCTTATTCATCCTGCTCATGATTTTGATTTAAATCAGAAAATATTTCATAGTCAGTCATTAGGCATGAGGAAGCCTTTCTCTAATTAGCCAGAACAAACTTCTAGAAAGACACAGGCTAACCTGGCAGTAACTCTGAGTAAATGATCCAGAGGCCTGACATGACTGTGGAGACCCAGCTGTAGTGAGCCAAGATGGGGCTCAAAAGGGCTTGGCATCATTAGAGGATGATTTGGCATTAAAGAGTCAGAAGGCAAAGCAGATAATTTAAAATAAAGAATCATTTTTAGTTTAAATAAAGAGAAACACTTAGAGATTTGTGTATGAAGGCCATACATAGACTTACATCACTGGATCTTTATATATGTGGTTATCTCCACCGGAAAAACCCTAGTCTCACTGGTTTATCTACATTGTGTCCTTCAAGGCTCCTCACAAGCATACTTTCCAACTTATTAGGGTTGGCACGCAGGGTGGATGCTATTTACCACACAAGGTTGATAACTTGTCTTCAGGTTATAAATAAAAAGAATATTGGGTTAGAATTAAAAGACCAAATTTGAGGTCCTTGTCTTTTAATTCTAATTCAATCTGTAACCTTGGGAAGAACTTTTCTGATCTAGCTTCTCCCCAACTGAAAATTGATAATTTCAATACCTTCTCTCAGAAATGTTTACAAAGATCAAATGACAGAAGGTAGAAAAGAAATTTGTGCATATAGAGCCTCTATATAAACATAAAACAAATTCTTCATTATTGACACTTTTAATCACTTCAAAGGCAAAATTCTTCAAGTGACAGAAAAAAATACTTTAGTATGGTACTTCATATTTTCTTAATTAGGGGAACGCATTCATATTTGAGTTGTCTTTTTCTGGAGATTTTGATATCCTTCTCCCCAGTGGGGAATTAAAATATACGTGTTTTGAGAGAGAATACACTAGGACCCTATACTGAAAACTTTTTCTCAAATTAGAAAAGTTCAAATTATATTCTGGAAACTGGTTTAAATAGATATCAGCCATCAATGTATTCCAATGTTATTTAATATTCAAACTAAATAATGAAACTTATTTAAATGCATTTTAAATATCTTTTCATGTAATATAGTCAATATTTTTACTTATGTCAAGTATGACACTCTCCTGTTCGATGCATCTGATGTGAGACCAGCCCATTCCACACTGGCAACACTGGGGTCTTTGGTAGGAGAGAGGAAGGAATTTAGGAAGCACTGGGTTTAATGTTTATTAGGAAAAAATAGTCATTCTACCAGTTTCTTTTGAATAGGAGGTGTCGGCATGGGTGGCAAAGAATAGAATCAGAGCCAAGGCAGGAACAGTAACAGAAGAGTAACATAACTTTCCCCATTGGATGACACCGTGACTTCTTTTACTATGCCATGTGAAAAATATATCGATCATACAACTCAACACACACACACACACACACACACATGCACACACACACAATTAAAAAATGGGTGGAGCAGCTGAATAGACACTTCTCCAAAGAGGACATACAGATGATCAATAGACACATGAAAAGATGGTCAACATCACGAATCATCAGAGAAATGCAAATTAAAACCACAATGTGATGTCACCTGTCAGAATGGCTATCGTATGTAATAAAGAGGGAATATGCTAATTGACTGTCACACCCTCAAAAATGGCGGGACTCACAACCAATAAGGAGGAAATATGCTAATTTACCATCACACCCTCAAAATGGCTGCGCGCACAGCCACAAGATGGCGGCACCCACTCCCCTCAGCCCCACTGGGGTGGCAGCCCCAGGTGGGCCCGGCCTGTCCATGTGCCTGCCGCCAGAGTCCCTCAGTCCCCTCAGCCCTCCAGATGCCCAGGGCCGGCCCAAGGCATAGGCAAGCCTCAGATGCAGCTGCCCAGCCACCCAGGGCTGCCCAAGGCTCAGGTAACCAGGGCCAGCCAAGGCTTGCACTGCAGGCAGTGGCAGCAGCAGAGATGTGATGGGGCGTTGCCTTCACCTGATTGCTGGGTCTCCTCCCACCCCTGAGGGCTCTTGAACTGTGAGAGGGGCAGGCCGGGATGAATTTTCATGCACCAGGCCTCTAGTCATCAATAAATTAACAAATAAGTGTTGGCGAGGATATGGAGAAAAGGGAACCCTCATGTATTGTTGGGGGAGGGGGATGCAGACTGGTGCAGCCACTATGGAAACACTATGAAGGGTCCTCAAAAAATTAAAAATGGGACTGCCTATGACCCAGAAATTCCACTTCTGATATATTTCTAGAGAAACCCAAAACACTAATTTGAAAAATATATATATATGTACCCCTATGTTCATTGAAGCATTTTTTTTTACAATATCCAAGATATAAAAGCAACCCAAGTGCCCATCAATAGATACGTGGATAAAAAAGCTGTGGAACATATATCCAATAGAATATTATTTGACTATGAAAAAGAATGAAATCTTACTATTTGCAACAGCAAGGATGGATCAAGAGGACATTATGCTAAGTGAAATAAGTTAGTCAGAAAAAGACAAATGCTGTACCATATTATCTCACTTATATGTGAATTCTAAAGAACAAAATAAATGAACAAACAAAATCGAAATGGACTCATAGATTCAGAGGATAGACTAATGGTTGCCAGAGGAGAGAGGGTAATTGGGGTACTGTGTAAAATAGGTAAAGGGATTGAGAAATACAAATTGGTAGTTATAAAATAGTCATGGGAATGTAAAGGACAGCATAGGGAATATAGTCAATAATATTTTAATAACTATGTATTGTGCCAGGTAGATACTGGAAATATTGGGGGAACACTTTGTAAAGAATATGATTGTCTAACCACTATGCAATACACATGAAACTAATACAAAATAATATTAGAGGTAAACTGTAATTAAAAATAAAATTTATATATATGTAAGTCTCAAACTATAAGGTAAAGAGAGAATAAGAAGTGGTGGGTAGATGAAGATGTGATCGAAGGGTAGGGTTTCTGAAAGTAAAAATATTTTAAAATATTGTTGAAAGATATTTTAGATGTATCCAATCTACATTTTCACCTTAATTGCTTTTTCATCCCTCCATTTAAGCTGGTATCAGGGGGTTTATCTGCTTTAAGGACTTTGCAAGACTAAAGAAGAGAGAGATCTAAGGGTTCCACAAGTTAGAAAATATGTTGGGAGCTTAAAGTAAGCACTCACCCTGCAGTTTATTCCAGAGTGAATGAGGCCTAGAGAGTTCAGACATACCAAATATTCTTCTGCCCAAAACAGGTCACAATAGAGCAGTGGAGATGAAAGGACATTACTGAATGAAACAGTGGTGCCACACTGGTAACTAACGTGGACAGATAATGGGTAACAAGACAAGTTTCCCTATCTTATTATTGCTATTTACCAAACATCCTGAAATCTTGGCATCTTGACACAACCCAGAAATGAAGAAAAACCCCTGACTGAATAAAGCTTAAATGTTTTACTTCTCAGTCGAATGGAGGCTCAGAGTTTAAAATCAAGTTGATATAAGAAAATTTAAAAGTACAGTATTTGTTTGACAGTTGAATTGTGGAATAAAATTTGTCCACACTGCAATAGTAATAGTTCAAATTTATTAAGTTGGTACTATGTGCCATGTATTTTGATAATATGTTTGCAGCTCTGTAATGTAGGTACCACTATAATCTCCATGAGAAATCTGAAGCATGGAGTGGTTAAGGAATATATCCAAGACCCACTCAGTTAATGGGTGGAGGCAGGCTATAGGTCTAACCTAATTCAAAGCTCACATTTGTAGCTACTACTCAATATCATATTAAGAATTTAATCTTACATCTTTGAACAATAATTTGTAATAATATTGTTTATTATAATGTTAAAATAATCAGCTTTAACATAATTGAACCTCTAATGAAACTTCTAAAATAGTAATTTTAGATAATTAATTGAGAGACACTTTAGAGGGAAGTACATAGTAGAATATTTTCATTTTTTCAGAAAAAAAGTCCCTATAAATAATATTTTATGGTTAAGACCAGGACAGAATAAAACACAGGGGTGCCAATAACATATTTGGAAGATAAAAATTCCATACATCTTCAAATAAATCAGACTGTGGAAACATGGAAGAAAGTTTGTCTTCTATTTAAATAAAATGAAAAATGCATGCATTTAGTTTGGACCCATGATTATCCTATAGAAGAAACCCAGAAATAAAAATCTTAGCAGTCCTGTGAATTAATGCAAAGCTTTCCAGCAATAGCTTACTTAATCTGACGATTGCTCTAACCAAACCTCATAGGCAGTGGAGGAAATGACTCTGTACTAGACTTAAACACTCCCCTTCAGAAAAGTATAATAGGTGAAATTTGTTTACTCTGCACCCTTCTTTGTCTGGACTAAATAGGCATTTGGATAACTGCTTTTATTTTTTACATCAGCTGTATAAACTCTAGATTTTTATTGAGTAACTTCTATTAAATCCCTTGCTTTACTTCCTGATCGTATTTGCTAAGGAAAACTGGACACCCCTTTTCACAGAGAGTCACTGCTTACATTGATAAATGATTGCATCTGTGCTCTGAGTCATATTCCTTTTCATAAATTTACAGAAAATATCACTTTCTGGAAGTATGGGTCAGTCAGCGTTAGAAGTGCAGGTCAGTCTAGCCTAGAATAATGACTTCCAATAGCTTAGCAGCATAAACCAACATTCAACGTCAAAATGTAAAATGGTATGTCTTTCCAACTAGGACCATTCTGGCTCAATCACTTCAACTTTATATACTGGGCATTTTGCATATTTTGTCCCTCCATGATTATTCTAAACAATTCAGCTAGAATTCACGTCCTGGATTGCTTTTTTTTTCTTTTACTAGAGCTCACTTTAATCAATTAAAAAAGTTTGATTTCTAAGTTCATTAGAATGATATGGTTTATTGGCTTGGACAGAAGAAATATTGACTTAACTCACAGAATGACTGAGTAAGTGATAACGTTTCGATATAATGACTCTTGAAAAAATATACTCATTTTTAAACTACACATATTGGGCATTATTATGATTTTAGAACACATATGCACATGACATGAACTGAACATGTTATAAGAAATTATTTTTGACATTTTGAGTTCAAGCAAAGACACATTTGCCAATTTTCCTGAAAAAATAGTTTCTATTAAAAAGGAAATACATTTGAATAACTTATCATCTTTGGATGAACTCAATTGTGTTGCTTAGTACATTTTATGATTATTTAACCTTTGTGTGTGAGCAATTTTATTGTTTAAAAGCTTTCTCATTCAGTCTTTAGTTTTATCTAAAATGTTTTTTCTGTGCTATAATTTTATTTTTAATGCATATCTATATGTTCACCCAAAGTTGAAATATTTGTGATGAAGATAGTGTAGACCGGAGAAAAAGAACAAGTATCAATAACCTTCACTATGTTATATTTCATGTACAGACTGAGTTTACTTCCAAGTTGTTGGTTATTATTTGTTTAACATTTACTTTTGGGGTTTTTTTGGGGGGGCGGGCTGAGACCATGGCAGGTCCAGGCAGGTTACTCGGTCAGTGGTGTGTTCGGCAGCAGATTGACTAGACCTGAGGTTATTGAAGGAGACTGATGTAAGCATTCGAAAAAGTAAGTTTCTGAAGGTGTGATTTCTCCAGGCTTTAAATTATTTGCTTCAGGTCAAGTTGACTAACTCTTGGCAGCTGATTGGATAGGTATACAGTGAATCCCGTGATCTGGAGGTATATGTGAGTTAGTGAGATCTCAACTATCAGTACTAAACCTAGGATAGTGTGTTTCAAACTATGGGATATGAATCACTAGTAGGTTATAAATCATGTGAAAGTTTGTCATTGGTATTTTTTTTAAATCCTCACCCGAGGATATTTTCCCATTGATTTTTAAAGACAGTAGAAGAGAGAGGGAGAGACAAGGAGAAATATCAATGTGGGAGATACCTATTGTTTGGTTGCCTACTGCACTAGCCTTGACCAGGGCCCAAGCTGGGGAGGAGCCTGCAACCGAGGTATGTGCCTTTGACCGGAATTGAACCTGGGACCCTTCAGTTCACAGGTTGAAGCTATAGCCACTGAACCAAACTGGCTAGGGAAAGTTTTTTGGTTTTTTTTGATTCAGTGATCCCACTTCTAGGAATATATCCCAAGAAATCAGAAACACCAATCAGAAAAGATATATGCACCCCTATGTTCATAGCAGCACAATTTACAATAGCTAAGATTTGGAAACAGCCTAAGTGCCCATCAACAGATGAGTGGATTAAAGCACTGGTACATCTACACAATGGAATACTATGCTGCTGTGAAAGAGAAGGAACTCCTACCACTTGCAACAGCATGGATGGACCCAGAGAGCATTATGCTAAGCGAAATAAGCCAGTTGAAGAAAGATAAATATCACATGATCTCACTCATTTCTGGAATATAATGAACAACATAAACTGATGAACAAAAACAGATCCAGAGACAGAGAAGCATTGATCAGACCATCAAACCTTAGAGGGAAGGAAAGGAGGGTGGGGGTACGGGGGAGAGATCAACCAAAGGACTTGTATGCATGCATATAAGCTTAACCAATGGACACAGACACCAGTGGGGTGAAGGCATGAGCAGGGGGGGTGGGAGGCAATGGGGGGATAAGGACACATATGTAATACCTTAATCGATAAAGAAAAAAAAGGGAAAGTATTTTTAACTAAAAAAAAGAATAGAATAACATTGCATATGATAAGACAAAATTTATGTTTGTGACATTTTAGTCCAATTGTGTATGTATGTGTGGGCATGCACATGCGTGGAGTCATGACACAAGATATATTTATTACTATGGCTTCTGTAGAAAAAAAAAACAGTTTGAAATTCTCTGATCTAGAGGATAGCACCAAATTAGACAATCTATATTCCTCCCATATAAATTGTCACGGTCTGCATGATTGATTTGATCATTAATTGAAAAGCACCATCACCACTCTCCTGTTAGGACCTCTTTACCTCTTGCCTGTTCTATTTCTAACCACCCAAACTCACTCATACATCTTCAGTCACCCCCCCTACCCACCCATCATTTACCCAGCTTCAAGATTAGTCTTTCTAAAGTGCTGCTCGCATCATGTCATGACCATCTTCTTTATTTATTTAAACTAAAAATACATATATTTTTATATCTGAAAAAATTATTTGGGAATTTTTTCCAGATGGAATACATAATAATTTCCCCATTAAAAGTAATGAATTTCTTTTGGCATTTAGTGAATATTCCTTAAGTTACAGAGTTTTTAAGAACATGAAGTCAGAGGAGTGTGTGGACGTGTGCGGTGTGTGTGTATGAGCTAGGGACAGTTAGATTCTGCAGGTCCTCTGCTAAACAGGCAGTCTTAGGCAGTGGAGCCCTGCTCCCTGCGCGGACACTCCTGGGCGGCCAGCACGGGCACAGCGACCACGCCATCCTGGGAAACAGAGCTGCTTGAGACTAGGATCCTGGCCTCAGCACCACCCAGTCTGATCTCAGACTCTTACCAGGACCCTGCAGCCACTGGGGATAGAGACCTGTGACCACAGCTACAGACCCATGGACACCAAAAGTTCAGAAATCCCTGCAGCAGATCCGTGAGTAACAGAGCCCATCCCCCCTCCCCACAGGCTCTGGGGCAGCACCATAGTAACTGATAGACCCACCCCTTGCCCGAGCCTCAGTGCTGCTGCCAGAACTTAAGCCTGGAAGTGCGCAAGCACCTTGGAACTGGTCCCGGGTAGTGCCCGCTTCAGGAGTCCTGGGCTGGGAGCAAACACGCGAACACCGGGAATTTGTCCCGCACAGCGCAGGCCCAGGGACCCCGATTCTCTGGGCAAGAGGCAGCACCAAGCACCAGGGACTTGACTGTGTTTCTTATCACCTGCGCCTGAGATCCCTGATTCCCTATGCATTCATACTAGGAGCCAGTGACTCCAATTCTTGGTGCAAGGGCACACAGGGATCCTGATTCTCAATTCAAGGTCGCGCAAAGCAACAGAGACTCTGATACTGGATTCTTGGGGAACTCTGACTCCTGGCGCATGCTGGGGGCACTGATTTTCAACACGCTCCAGGGTGGTCTCTGTTTCAGCACAGTGCAGGCAGGGTCCCTGATTCTAAGGGCACACATGAGGCCACATTGAGCACTGGCAACACTGACTGTGAGAGAGCCTGGTTCCCACCAACCCACAACAACAACACATCTTAGTGTCAGAGCTCTTCAGTGACACTAGGGTAGTGTGAGGCTCCCACTGAACACGGCCCAGGCCCACACAACTCGACATTTGAACCATCGGGAGATAATCAGAATGAAGAGACGATACAATACCCAGAGGAAAGACAATGAGGAGTCACCAAGAAAGGAAATTAATGAAGTTGAAGCATGCAACATGACAGAAAAAGAATTCAGAATAATGGTTGTACAATTCATTCACCGGATGGATGAGAAAATCAACAACCTATGCAAGAATCAGAAAGAAATGAAAAGTGATATAGCTACAATCAAAAACACCATGGAAAGTTTCAACAGCAGACTAGAAGAAGCAGAGGACCGAATTAGTGAGGCAGAGAAACAAGCTCAATCTGAACAGCAACTGGAGAAAACAATTAAAAAGCAGGAGGAGAGCCTAAGGGAGTTTTGGGACAACATGAAACAAAATAACATACACATAATAGGGGTGCAAGAAGGACAAGAAGAGCAGCAAGGATTAGAAAATCTATTTGAAGAAATAATGACAGAAAACTTCCCAGATATAGGGAAGAAAAAAGTTACACAAGTACAGAGAGTCCCAAGCAAGATGAACCCCAAAAGACCCACACCAAGACACGTCATAATAACGATGGCAAATGTACAAGACAAAGAGAGAATCTTAAAGGCTGCAAGAGAGAAACAGAGAGCCTGGTTCCCACCAACCCACAAAGTATCCCCCATCAGATTATTAAATGATTTCTCAACAGAAACACATCAAGCTAGAAGGGAATGGTAGGAGGTATACAAAGTGTTGCAAAGCAAAGGACTGAATCCAAGAATACTCTATCCAGCAAAACTATCAATCAAAATTGAAGGGGAAATCAGGAGCTTTGCAGACAAAAAAAGGCTAGGGGAGTTTATCACTACCAAGCCAGCAATGCAAGAAATGCTAAAAGGAATGCTGTAAAAAGAAGAAATATAAAGGTAAGATAGAACACAGGCACGAAAATAGAAATTAATCCAAGCACGTACCTTTTAATAATAACTTTAAATGTAAACGGACTAAATGCTCCAATCAAAAGACATCGAGTGGCTGAATGGATAAAAAGACATGACCCATATATATGCTGTCTACAAGAGACCCACCTCATTAGAAGGGACTCACACAGACTGAAAGTGAAGGGATGGAAAAATATCTTTCAGGCAAATGGAAATGAAAAAAAAAGCTGGGGTAGCAATACTTATATCAGACAAAATAGACCTCAAAGTGAAGGCCATAACAAGAGATAAGAAAGGCCACTTCATAATACTAAAGGGATCAATACAACAAGAGGATATAACCCTAATAAACATATATGCACCCAATGCAGGAGCACCCACATACATAAGAAAACTCCTGGAAAATAACAAGGGAGAGATCAACAACAACACAATCATAGTAGGGGACTTAAACACACCACTGACATCACTGGATAAATCATCTAGACAAAAATTCAGCAAAGAAACAGCAATCCTAAATGACTCACTAGATCAGAAGGACTTAATTGACATCTTCAGAACATTTCACCCCAAAGCCACGGAATATACGTTCTTCTCAAGTGCACATGGGACATCTTCAAAAATAGACCACATATTGGGTCACAAGCAAAGTCTCCCCAAATACAAGAAGATTGAAATCATACCAAGCATCTTCTCAGATGACAAGGGCATAATATTAGAAATAAACCACAATAAAAACAATCCAAAAAACTCAAGCACTTGGAAGCTGAATAGCATGTTACTAAATAATGATTGGGTTACCAGTGAGATCAAAGTAGAAATTAAAAACACCCTGGAAACTAATGACAATAACAGTACAACAACCCAAAATCTATGGGACACAATGAAAGCAGTCCTGAGAGGGAAGTTTATAGCTCTACAGGCCTACCTCAAAAAACAAGAAAAAATGATAGTAAATCATTTAACTTTACAACTCAAAGAATTAGAAAGAAAACAATAAAAAAATCCCAGAGTGAGCAGAAGAAAGGAGATTATAAAGATCAGAGCAGAAATAAGTGACATAGAGACCAAAAAGCAATACAAAACATCAATGAAAGCAAGATCTTGTTCTTTGAAAAGATAAACAAGATTGATGAGCCTCTAGCCAGACTCACCAAGAAGCAAAGAGAGAGGACTCAAAAAAAATTCAGAAATGAAAGAGGCGAAATAACAACAGACTCCTCAGAAATTCAAAGAATTGTTAAAAAATACTATGAACAACTCTACTCTAACAAACTAGACAACCTGGAGGAAATGGGCATATTCCTAGAAAAATACAATCTTCCAAAACTCAATCCAGAGGATTCTAAAAATCTCAACAGGCCAATAACGATGGAAGAAATTGAAGCAGTCATCAAAAAGCTCCCAGCAAACAAAAGCCTGGGGCCAGACATCTTCACAGGGGAGTTTTACCAAACATTCAAGGAAGAACTAAAACATATCCTCCTCAGACTATTCCAAAAAATTCAAGAAGAAGGAACACTTCCCAGCTCATTCTATGAAGCCAGCATCACCCTAATTCCAAAAGCAGATAGAGACAACACAATGAAAGAGAATTATAGGCCAATATCCCTCATGAACATAGATGCCAAAATACTCAACAAAATTCTAGCAAATCGGATCCAGCAATACATCAGAAAGATCATATACCATGACCAAGTAGGATTTATCCCAGGGATGCAAGGATGATACAATATCCGCAAATCAATAAACGTGATTCATCACATAAACAAATTGAGAGATAAAAACCACATAGTCATATCAATTGATGCAGAAACAGCTTTCGACAAAATTCAACACCCTTAATAAAACTCAGCAAGGTAAGAATTGAGGGATCATACCTCAACATAATAAAAGCCATATATGACAAACCCACAGCCAACATCATACTAAATGGGCAAAAACTAAAACCATTTCCCCTGAGAACAAGAACAAGACAGGGATGCCCCCTCTCACCACTCCTGTTCAACATAGTACTGGAAGTACTAGCTGTTGCGATCAGACAAGAAGAAGAAATAAAATGCATCCAAATTGGAAAAGAAGAAGTAAAACTGTTCTTATTTGCAGATGACATGATACTGTACATAGAAAACCCTAAAGACTCCATCAAAAAATTATTAGAGTTAATAAATGAATTCGGCAATGTAGCAGGATACAAAATTAATGCCAAGAAATCTAAGGCATTTCTTTACACCAATAGTGAACTTACAGAAAGGGAGACTAAAACAGCAATCCCATTTACCATCGCACCAAAAAAATTAAGATACCTAGGAATAAACTTAACTAAGGAGGTAAAAGACTTACATGCCAAAAACTACAGGACACTGAAAAAAGAGATAGAGGAAGACATAAACAGATGGAAGAATATACCGTGTTCATGGATTGGTAGAATCAACATCATCAAAATGTCCATACTACCCAAAGCTATCTATAGATTCAATGCAATCCCCATTAAATTACCAACGGCATATTTCACAGATCTAGAACGAATGTTCCAAAAATTCATCAGGAATAAAAAAAGACCTCGAATAGCTACAGCAATCCTGAGAAAGAAGAACAAAGTAGGTGGGATCTCAATACCAGATATCAAACTGTATTACAGAGCCACTGTTCTTAAAACAGCTTGGTACTGGCACAAGAACAGACATATAGATCAATGGAATAGAATAGAGAACCCAGAAATTGACCTAAAGCACTA
Organism: Myotis daubentonii; assembly: GCF_963259705.1. Lineage (NCBI taxonomy): Eukaryota > Metazoa > Chordata > Mammalia > Chiroptera > Vespertilionidae > Myotis > Myotis daubentonii. Next base: position 158,700,442 of record NC_081842.1, read on the forward strand.
TGCCCAATTAATATTTGACAAAGGAGGCAAGAGCATACAATGGAGTCAAGACAGTCTCTTCAATAAATGGTGTTGGAAAATTGGACAGATACATGTAAAAAGATGAAACTAGACCATCAACTCACACCATACACAAAAATAAACTCAAAATGGATAAAAGACTTAAATGTAAGATGGGAAACCATAAAAATACTAGAGGAATCCATAGGCAGCGAAATAGCAAACATATGTTGAAGAAATTTCTTCTCTGATAATGCTCCTAGGGCAATGGAAACTAAAGAGAAAATAAACAAATGGGACTACATTAAAATAAAAAGCTTTTGCACAGCAAAGGAAACCATCAACAAAACAACAAGAAGACCCACTGCATGGGAGAACATATTTGCCAGTGATATCACTGATAAGGGTTTAATCTCCAACATTTACAAGGAACTCATGAAACTTAATAATAGGAAGATAAACAACCCAATCAAAAAATGGGCAATGGACCTAGATAGACACTTTTTGAAAGAGGACATACAGAGGGCCAAAAGACATATGAAAACATGCTCAAAGTCACTAAGTATATGAGAGATGCAAATCAAAACGACAATGCGGTATCAACTCACACCTGTCAGAATGGCGATCATCAACAAATCAACAAACAACAAGTGTTGGAGAAGAATGCAGAGAAAAAGGAACCCTCCTGCACTGCTGGTGGGAATGCAGGCTGCTGCAGCCACTGTGGAGAACAGTATGGAGCGTCCTCAAAAAACTAAAAATGGATCTCCCATTTGACCCAGTGATCCCACTTCTAGGAATATATCCCAAGAAGCCAGAAACACAAATCAGAAAGGATATATGCACCTCTATGTTCATAGTGGCACAATTCACCATAGCTAAGATTTGGAAACAGCCTAAGGGCCCATCAGCAGATGAGTGGATTAAAAAACTGTGGTACATCTACACAATGGAATACTACGCTGTGGTAAAAAAGAAGGAACTCTTGCCTTTTGCAACAGCTTGGATGGGACTGGAGAGCATTATGCTAAGTGAAATAAGCCAGTCAGAGAAAGATAAATACCATGTGATCTCACTCATTTGTGGAATATAGAGGACAACATAGACTGATGAACAGGGACAGATCTAAAGACAGAGAAACAGCAATCAGACTATTAATCCCCAGAGGGAAAGTAGGGGAGGGTGGTAGTAAGGGGAAGAGATCAACCAAAGAACTTGTATGCATGCATATAAGCCAAATCAATGGACATGGACAACAGGGGAATGAGAGCATGAGGGGGTGGGGGAGGACGGGGTTAATGGGGGAGAATGAGGACACATTTGTAATTCCTTAACTAATAAAGAATTTAAAGATTAAAAAAAAAAGAACATGAAGTTATTGTGGGTGGAGGGAGGTGGCAGAGGGTAAAGGGGGGATAAATAGTGACAGAAGGAGAAGTGAACACACGATACAATATACAGATGATGTATTATAGAATTGTATACCTGAAAACTACATAATTTTATTAACCAGTATCACCCCAATAAATTCAGTAAAAATTAAAACAAAACACAGAGACTCATGTTCATTATCCAAGGTTCCACTTTCCTGGCAATGGAGGGCCGGGTAGCAAGCTGATGGGCAGGTGACTGACTCCTTGGTGACTATGAATCAGAGAAAAGTGAGGTATGTGCCCTTTTAGATAAAGTAAGATAATAAACATTAACATTCTTAGATGTTTGCCATTTCCTAGGCCTGTGATGAACACTGTGCATAACCTAACTTAATATCTGAATTTACTAAGTATTCTCACCTTACTAAAAAGGAAACCAAACCATAGAGCCAGCAAGTCACTTGTTCAAAGTCACATAGCACATGAATGGCTGAGCTGAGACTGAGGCCGACGCATATCAGGCCTTATGATGCACAGGTCCACAGTCCTTAGTTGACTGGGGTCATATGTATTTCATATTTCATAATTTTTAAGACTTTAGAGAAGTACTGGTAAACAGTTCATGTACATTATAGCACCCTTAGTGGGGGTTGGGGTGGCATCTCATTATCAAATATATGACTATATCTGTAATAAAAAACACAAAATTCACACTGACATAAGTAAAGACTATAAATCGCCTCATATCAATTCAGGTCACATTTTTTTTTTTTACTAAATGAATCATAAAACAGCATCTGTTTTCAGAGTTTTTTGGATTTTGGAATTGTTATACAGGATTCTGGGCCTGCACTTCCTTATAAATACTGAGCTTTGTTCACTAAGTTGAGTGTCCCTCTCTTTCCTGGATAGTGCTGACAGAATACTGCTGATTCTGACTCTTTATTTCAGGTTTCATGAGTCCTCAGCCTTTGAATGAGCAGGTTTCTGTTTTGGCCAGGGTAAAATGCCATGGCCTCCAGGGCTAGCTCCACGCCTCGGGCTTCACACCCTTCTCCCACCACCTGCCACACCTGAACACACACACCCCTGCACACCCAGCCACTACACTAAGGCTGTGGGCTCTTCATCCCAGGATTTTCTTTCTTAGGAACCTGTCTTTCCTCTAAACAAACACATAACCAAACAAAAAAAATAAAGCTTGTTAAGTTAAAGAGATACATATATTAATACATACACAGATAGATGAGAAAGTATGTTTAGATTCATAATAATGATAAAAAGCTTACTGAACATTATTGCTTTTATGACTATTAATAGAATAGAATGGAATGAGATATAGATGTATACATATATACATACCTATATATACACATAGCATGATATGGAAAGAGACCTCTATATGTATTATATTGGCACACTTGCACAAAAACTTTAATGACTTTAACAAAGCTGAAGCTTCTATAGTAGTTGAAGATTTGGGAACCTGCATCCCAATATTCTCTCTCCCTTTCATGCTACCAGTTTGATTTTTTTTTTTTTAATTTGGGAAAAATTAAGTCACCTTTTTCATCGGATTCTTTAACTATAAAATGAAGATGAAAATAAATGTCACTCATTTCATCCTATACTTCATAGCAATATTTAAAGAATTATTAAGATAACATAAATTTGTTCTAATTCCCTAGAAATAGTGTGTTGGATAAATAAAACACACTAATGTAGTAGTACTTCAATAATATAGAATTGATAATAGACAAATAGAATTTATACATAGAAAATTTCCATAAGTTAACAGGCAAGGTAATACAAACCTTACAGTCATATTAAATGGGTAGCATTATTAGCTAATTAATTTTGCTAAAGTATTACAAAGGTAAAGAATTTCAAAAGTTAATAATTGCTCATGCTCCAAAGTCACCCTTAAGCTAGGTCTCTTTAATGCCATGGATTATTAGAAAGCCATTTTATTCCATATTATGCACCATACATAAGAATATATATTTATATACATATATATATATCCCCAATTAATTCAATGAGTTATTATGTGAAATAGAATCTTTATCAAACTCCTGAATAAACCAATACTCTAAAATAATAGAGATAATAACCATTTAATTATACAGCAGGTCTTCAAATGATGTCTTTTGGCTCAACATCATTTCATTATAATGTTGATGAGGGGAAAAAATCAGTTCTGGTCCAGGGCCACTGTCTGTGTGAACTTTGCATGTCCTCCCCATGTCTGAGTCAGTTTTCTCTGGGGGCTCCATTTCATCCCACATCCCAAAGACGTGCATGTGAGTGAATTGCCCTGTCTACGTTGTCACAGTCTCAGCGAGTGTGGGCGTGTGTGCGTAGCCCTGCATAGGAGGGTGCTCCGTGCAGGGTGGGCTCCCATCTTGTGCTCTGAGCTGCCTAAACAGGCTCTGACTGCACTGGACCCTGAACTGAAATACGCAGTTTGGAAAAATGATTATCTTATTTGTTTTATTAGTCTTTCTTAAATGTATGCATAACTCACATGTATTTCAATGTTTAATATTAGAAGTCCAAAGTTCAATATTTAATATTAGTGTCTCAACTTTGATGATGTTATGGTGAACAGAAATATGCCTTAGGAATTTAACTTTTGTTTATATCAATTAGCCCATGGTACAACTGGTTTCATTATACATTGTTCTGCTTAAATTTTCTGTTTCCAAGAACCCATTGATGACATCGAGGGGTCACTGAATATATTATATTGCACAAGAAGAACAAGTAAAATAGTTAAAAGGAAAATGAGACAAGTTACCAAATTTTTAAAATTTTATTCTGCCAGAGAATAAATACTACAGGAAAGCCATGTAATGCTATAAAATCTATAGATATAGGTATAGATACAATTTATATTTTAAGATAAGCAGCAATTTCTAACTAGATACAAAATATTATGTAATGACTAAAAATGAGAGTGGCTTTAAGAAATTCTTTAAATACTGTGTGAAACATCTAGATTAAGAAAGGAAAATTCAAATAAAGGCAAAATAAAGGGAGAAAAATACTATAAAGTAAAATAAGGATAATGAGATTATAATAATGGTTGATGAACACCCACATATTGATTTGAAAATTTTGAGACTCGATGAAAATAATAGCCATTACAAATGAATGGTTTCTTTATAACATCAATGAATATTAAGTTCAGATAAAGATGTCATTTCCATTGAAAGTGAGTCAATTATTAGCATCACCAAATCAGAAATGGGCAATATTCAAAACTGTTAAATATTCCAGAGTCCATTCTGATAACATCCTACTATTATTGAAATTCAACCCATTATCTTTGAAAAGTAAGAAGTGATTTGCAGCAGCTCTTTGAAGTAAACACAGAGAAGCAATCAAGTGATTTGAATACCTATCATGCAAGTTGTCTGGTCAAATAAGTACAATCAAAGCATGGAATAGCAGTTATAAGTACAGACTTATGAGAGGGAGCCAAAAGACACATTGCCCTGGGTCAGACAAACTAGCCAATTTCCTTAGACAGTGCCTTAGTGAGCTCACCTAGTCCTGGGCCTCACCTTCAATCTTCCAGGCTTAGAAATCTTTCTTTTTCTTCTTTTCAGTACACTGGTAATGAATATACCTCTGAAAGACAGATTCCCATTGACCAAGCTGACAAGAATGACATACACAAGGAGAATTACGTTTTCGTATTTTTACAATAACAAACACGACTCTCAAGGGAGCTGGCACACGTCCTTCAGCCATTACCCGTTTTCTTCTTGTAACCACACTGGACGGATACTTACTTTGTTCACCAGAAGAACAGTCTCAGGCTCTGCAGGAGTCCATGTCAGAGGGAAATGTGGTGGCAGCACAGTGAGTATAGTCGGCCTGGAGTCTAATGACAAAATCATCTGCATTTGCTGTTGCCTTTGGCTATAGATGGTGAGGGAAAGAAAGAAATCAAGGAAGTAGAGTCACCATCCCTAGAAATTGCTTCTAGAAATTAGACTGTCAAGGGGAATTGAGATGTAAGGCTAGCAGAAAGATGCCAGAGAATCATAGACGTTTGTTTTGTTTGGTGGTACAGACTGTTATATGTATCATTGGTGATGCCTGAGAAAGTACAGTTGAGGGCTCATGAGCAACACCTACAGTGGCAACAGAACTAATAGTCTATGTCTGACTCTCCAACAATATAACAGCTAGAATTGTGACCCCCCTCCCCAGCCCCCCGCTCAATCAACCTGCCTCAGGACTTTCTTATTCCTCTCTGCTTAGGAAAGTCCCATATCTCAGGTGGATAGTCCATAGTGTTACTGTTAATACTATTGAAGACTGCACCTCCTACCTCTGGTCATGTGGCTCCATCCTCACCACCCGGCACACCTGGCTTGTCCAGGTGGCTCCCGCTGGTATACTCTAAGCTGAGTCTATGCTAAAACAGCCACCCTTAGGAAGACTCACTCCTCATGCCTCAGGGATAAACCAATTCTCTCCCTCTTCTGGGGGCAACTGTGAAGATACTTTTCTCTTAACATGCAAGGCCTGTTTGCCTTATAAATTTTACTATTAACAACTATGAATTCAGAGATCCCCATGGCCCAGATTCAAAACAGAATCATAATCACACAATTGCAACACCAGCTATCAGTTGCTTTTCAAATGGTTTAATTGAATTTTGACATACAACTAAAGGAAAATACAGTACATAACATTTTCAAAATATAATTTTCCTCCATCTATATCTCTTTTGGCCAGAGAGGATCCCTTACTTCTCTATTCTAATATTTGTTTTATAAAAGAAAAAAAAGAAAAAACAACCAAATTCTCTCACATTTCTATATCCACATTCTGAATTTTTTAACCCTCATTCTGCTCTCTCTTTTGTCGACATTTTTTTAACTTTTAATTTAATTTTTTTTTTCAGCTTGGATCTGGGAAAGGTGGGTCCTCTTTTGAAAATCAGGGAAAGGCTGGGAGTGTCCACTTAATAATGAAGGGCCGACCATACTTTCACAGGCAGAAAAGGTGGGACTTCTCCCTGATTTCTCCCCTTTCACCCAATGCCTTACTGCATGGCTTTGGGCAAAATTCCTAAATCTTATTAGCACCTTTGTTTGACTGTTTTTGGAAAAGGACAGCAGCCCTGGCCAATGTAGCTCAGTTGGTTTGAGTATTGCCCCATGCACCATAAGGTGGCAGGTTCAATTCCCTGTCAAGGCACTTAACGGAGGCAACTGATTGATATTTCTCTCTCTCTCTTCCTCTCTGTTTCTTACTCTCTCTAAAAAGAAAAAGAAAAGGGGAGCATTAATATTTTCTCTCTTACTTGGAAAATAAAATATGAGAATTGATATAAAAATCATCAAATATAAAGTGAAGGAGGAAAGAGCAGTATTGCTATTCATACTATTTGCATTACTACTGTGATAATTCTACTATTAACAAATGAGAAAGATAAGGCTTTACAAAATATATCACTTCACCATTAGTGTGCATGGCCCTGGCACAAGTTTTTTAAGGGAAAGAAGACCAAGATAAAAGAAAATATTAACAAGGGATATCTAAAATGAAGCAGGTAAAATATAATTACTTGTGATTGAAGCATGGGGAAAATATTTCTTAGAAAAAAATTTTAAATTATTTGGTTGACTTATAAGTGGAAGATAAAAGATTAGACTAGTTGTTAAGGGATCTGAAACCTATCAGAGATTTGGAAGGGTATTTATAGATCATAAACAAAAAAATAAATAAATTCCCTGCTATAACTGCAACTCTGAAAACAGAGTCTCCAAGGGCCCTGAAGAAGCTTCTTGAGTTCTGGTGTAAAATGATCCTTATGATCAAAATAAAGGAAAATGTACCACTAACAAGTCAAGAATATCAACTACAGGACTGACAACAACCTATGAGCATCTTATAAAAGTGAGTTTTTGGCAAGAGGAGAAAGTTCTTGGGCTTCTATGCAACAATGGAAATGGGTAAATGGAATATTAGCGTATTAAATTACTAATTTATTGTTTCTAATGAAATACTTTGAGGTCAGAATTCCTGGAAAGTTTCAGTTTAATACTTAAAGTGAAAAAGTTCTCACACAAATCCTATAGAAGGAAGCAGATAACAGAGTTTTATGTGATTTTCCATTGTCTAAGGTAGAGAGCCTCTATCATAGGAGTGTATGAAAATTACAGATTTCAGGTCACTAGTCTCAGAGATCCTATTTCAGAAAGTATGGGAGAGAGTTCTACCATTCGCAACAGCATGGATGAACCTGGAGAGCATTATGCTAATTGAAATAAGCCAGTCAGAGAAAGATAAATATCACATAATCTCACTCATTTGTGGAATATAATGAACAACATAAACTGATGAACAAAAACAGATCCAGAGACAGAGAAGTATTGATCAGGCTGTCAAACCTCAGAGGGAAGGCAGGGGAGGGTGGGGGGAAGGGGGAGAGATCAACCAAAGGACTTGTATGCATGCATATAAGCCTAACCAATGGACACAGACATCAGGGGGGTGAAGGCACGGGGTGGGAGGGGGCAATGGGGACATAAGGACACATATGTAATACCTTAATCAATAAAGAAAAAAATATAAAATATGGGGAAAAAAGAGAGAGTCAGAATTTTTAAAAGCACCCATGAAACTCTAATGTAGGTGCCCCATGAGCCACATTTTGAGACACTAGCCTAGAGAATCAAGTCTGAATTTTCAGTAGTGCATTCAGGGTCTTCAACATTCTAAGTATGAATTATCTTTTCCGTCTTACCTTTAACAATGTTTCTCCACAACCTTCTTCCTCAGCCACCAGCCTATTCATGCACACATTCCATGCTTACAGGCCCACTCTCTTGTTTGACTCAGTTTTAAAGATTTCCTCTCATTCCAATGCATCAAAATTATACTTTGAGTGTGTCCTCTGTATTTCAACATTTTCTCTATTTAATTACACTACTTTTCATTTTAAAATATATTTTTACTTTATATTTCAAGATACTTTTTGGTATGTCCTTTAGTTCACTTAATATTGCATTATAGATCATAGTGAATTGGCTTACTATCTGCTTCTTCCAGTAGAGTTTAAGCCAGCGGTTCTCAACCTGTGGGTCACGACCCCTTTGGGGGTCGAACGATCCTTTCACAGGGGTCACCTAAGACCATCGGAAAACACATATATAATTACATATTGTTTTGGTGATTAATCACTATGCTTTAATTATGTTCAATTTGTAACAATGAAAATACATCCTGCATATCAGATATTTACATTATGATTCATAACAGTAGCAAAATTACAGTTATGAAGTAGCAACGAAAATAATTTTATGGTTGGGAGTCACCATAACATGAGGAACTGTATTAAAGGGTTATGGCATTAGGAAGGTTGAGAACCACTGGTTTAAGCTCTTCCAAGATATTTAAGCATTTCAAAAATTATTTGCTTACTTGGCTTAATAAATCACACAGTGGTTCATATCTGATAAAATAAGATCTTCATAGTATAAAATCAAGTAATTCAATAGACAGATTACATAGAATCAATTGATATACATAGAATTTGAAGTCTAATTTGAAGGACTCCAGTTCTCAAAATGATATTTAAGTGTTTATTCCTCCAGGTAGGGTTTGTCTTGCACTGCTCAGATCCTGAAGAACTTGTTTTAGGAATAAAGTGCCTCTTCTCATAAAGAAATGGGAACGATCCATGGAGAATTATCTTCTAGCACCCAGCAGCTGGGAGTGCTCTGGTCAGCCAGCTTCAGCTGCCTGTCTCCGTAGGGGATTGCCTAGGCTGAAGAGAATTTCCTTGCCCAATGCAGTCACTTTCCTTCCTTCAATGCCCACATGGAATGGTTGGGCCACATGGAGAGATAAAGGCCTAAACCTCTTACCCTGATGCACCACAGCTCTGAAGGATCATTGCACCCTTAGAACTCCTTGCAAGGCCAGCTGAGGCTCTAATTAAGGTTTCATTGTGGCTTAACGTCTCCCTTTGCCCAAACCTGCTTCCTTCCCTTCTCTTCTACAGGCATTGATCTCAAGAGAGCTCACTATTAAAGCTTTTGCACACTAATTTCTTTCTCCCTCTGTTTCCCAGAGAATCCAACTTGGACAGCTCCTTATATTTTCTGTCCTTATATCTAGAGTACCATTCACCCTTATAGAGAGAGCATGAACGTTATGAGAAACTAGTGCCTGGTGCACAAAATTCATGCACATGAAAAGGGAATTAATTAGGGGAAATATTTTAATATTGCTATTTGCCCTCTCTCTATAATAGAAGTGTGAGAGAGTAAAGGAAATTAGTAAAATGTATATGAAAATAATATATAAATTTATTAATAAACAATAACAAAATGATATAACAACAAAGACATGATATAAAAACAAAACATGATCTAAAAACAACAGTGATGCAAACAATGACTGATAGAGTGGTTAAAGTTATTCTAATAAGTTTACCACATTAAGAGTGAAAACACTTTCAGAGTGCTAGACTAATTTCCCTTGTGATGCAGTATTTAGAATTTTAACTTTAATGTCACATGCTCTTTGAACTCGAGAGAAACCAACTTACAACTGACCATGTCCGAAAACAGGTTCAGGTAGAAATATTCCTACTCTGTCTAGAGTTTGTCCTTGTGATTAATTAATAGTCATTGCAAATTCTGGCATCACGGAAAACTGTCATCAAGTTAATTTAAATGGGAGGCTAGTGTCAGATGGGGACAAATCAATTCTTGGAATCAAACCAACCTTTCCCTCTGCAGATCCTATTAATACTTCAGCTTTGATAATGTTAGGTCATAATATTTTGATAATAAATCTAGTACCATTACAAAGACCACATTTACTATTAAGATTTCTCAGTAACATGATGATTGCACCCACTTTCAATTTTAATTTATGTTACGGCATTCCCAAAGGAGTAATACTACTAAGAAATTCAATGGCAAAATTTTCCTTTTCAGCATCATCTGTGGAATCAATGGAATCATCACTCAAATATGTGTGAAAATCTCCATCAAGTATGTCCAAAATTTCTTCATTTAATTTTTGTACGTCCTCATTTTTTGGACAAAGAGTTGCACATTTAGACATATGTTTAATATTATCTATAGATATACTATTTCCAAAAGTAGCTTCAATAATAGTCCCATTACAAATCATTTCACAGGGGATTTCAATAATATCCATTCCTAAATGAAAACTGCTATCAAGTTTGCCATCTCCAAGTTTTACTAACCATTTACTATAAGCAGAATCCTCTGATATCATATTTGTTGTAAGAGATAACTTTCTGAAACATCCCCAAACATTGCAGTACTTTAAACTCGTTTGTACTATGGCTGATCGCCTAGCATGCGGTACAATACTGAGACATTGTCGAAAATCCCCTCCAAGAAGGAGAACTTTCCCACCAAATGCAACATCCAAATTCATAATTTCTCTTAGTAATCTGTCTATGGCATTTATAGCATGACTGGATGCCATGGTGCATTTATCAATAATGAGAAGTTTGGCATTATTAATGGTTTTAGCAACTTCACTCTTTATAACGTGTCTAGAAATTGAAGAAGTTTCATTTAATGGAATTGGTAATTTATATTGGGCATGAAAGTTTCTTCCACCGAGAAGTAAGCATCTTGTAGATGCTGTGGGTAAAACAGTACCACCACGACAGCAGGCAGTGTCACATCCCAGGCCAGGGACGCACGTAGGCAGCCTCACGTCAGCGCTGGGTGGGGACACATGCAGGCAGTGCCACGTCCCAGGTCAAGACACAGGCGGGCAACGTCACATCCCTGGTCAGGGACGCAGGCAGGCAGCTTCACCTCAGCCCTGAGCAGGGACGCACACAGGCAGTGTGATGTTAGTGCTGGGCAGGTCTGAGTGCGCCTCCGCTGGGGGCTGAAGTTCCCGCCCCCGCCCCTGCCCATCAGCTCCTGCCTGTGCAGCAGCGTGTTGACTAGTCGTGATGGGAACACCACTAGGACCAATTAGCATATTACCTCTTTATATAAATAGATAGTCAACAAATGTTTACTTGGTGTCAGCTGTACACCTGATATTAAATATATATATTTTTATATTACTCCCTCCAAATCCCAAATTTGTATGTGCTCCTGGCACATGCATGCCTTTAGCTTTCACTTAAAATATTACCTCCTTGGAGGGCCTCTCCCTGGGTACCCTGTCAAAATAACTGCCCCCAACAGGGCTTCTCTATATGCTTTTATTCTAATCCATAGCAGTTACCACTATTTGAAATTATATTGTATGTTTTATGTTTATAAACTCTGGTTTGTTTCTCTAGTAGAATGCAAGCTATATAAGGGTGGGGACTTTGTCTTGTCACCATTTTAGCTCCAGTACCTAGAACAGATACATGGTAGATCCTCAAAACTTCATTGTTGAACGAATACACGTATTTTAACCTTATTCAGCAGATGGAATATTTGTATAAGTATACCACTCTTGTCTAATTTAAATTCTTAAAATCTTTCTTTGTCTCTAAGAAAGTAATTTTCTTCTTATTCTGAAATAATTTAAAGTAGCTAATAACTACATTGGTATAAAGTAAGAACTGCGTTTGAGTCACACAGTTGACAGATTCTTAGAAAAGGAGAGAATGAGAGAAAACTCATTCCAATAAGTGGAATATTCTCTGGCCAAATTAATAACTTTGCAACAAATGACGAGCAGGGAGTATGATGGATAACAATATACTGTGTTGCAGGGCATTTAACAGTGTAACATGACATTAAATTCTGGAGGGGAGCTTTTTGAAAAATCAGTGTGAAGACTCCCACTGTTGAGACTGCAGCTGTTCTGTGGAGTGGCAGAGACATGCTCAGGAGAATTTTGAACTCTGCCTAACAAGCCCCTCCATGCCTGTGAACTCCCCGCCGGTTGCCTGTTAGCCTCCCGTCTGGCAGAAGGACTATTGCTGCTGCGCTGACATTCATCACCCAGAGTTCTGGCCCAGTGCTGCCACTCCCAGGCCAGCTGCTCACTCAAAACCAGCACTTTGGTGCACTAGACAGAAGTTGTCCCTGGGGTGGTGAGCTGTGAAGGGAAGGAGGCCAGGATATTGGAAACATTTCCTCCCCAAAATGATGTTTTTTGAGCTTAAAACCATAGAATATTTCAAAGTGGTCTATAAAATAATTCTTGAAAAAGAAGGCATTTAAGATTATTCATATAATCTATCTGTATATATAAAACCCTAATATGCAAATAGTCCAAACGGTGCAATAACCAGACAACCGAACAACCAGCCACTATGATGTGCACTGACTACCAGGGGGCACACGCAGAACATGGTGGGCGTCAGCAGCAGGTGGCAGAGCGCGGAATATGGAGGGCATTGGCTATGGCAGGATGGTGGAGCAGGTGAGCGGAAGCACCAGACCAAGGTGGGGTGCCAGTTGCTGTCATCTGGGCGAGCCTCTGGTGGTTACTGAAAATTCTTTGCTCCAGTGCACCACAGTCCTGTAGGGCGCTCACACCCGCTGCTGACACCAGAGCCCCTGCTCGCACCCGCTGCTGGCAGTGGCGCTGGCCCTGAACGCTCAGCAACATCAGCAGGTGTGAGCAGCGGCTGCCGGCTCTGATCACCCCTTAGGGCTTCTCCACCTGCCCTTGCTCCTAAGTTGAGACCAGGTCTGGCAGCCACCTTTCACACCTGCTGCTGGTGCCCAAACCAATTGCTCCACGCTGTCAGTGGGTGCAAGCGGGTTCTGGCACCATCAGTACCTGGAAGGGGCAGCAGCAGGAGTGGGGCTGCCAGCAGACAGGGGACCGGGGGCCATGGCAGATGGCACCGAGTATGGGACAAGACCCTCCCCTGTGCCCACCTCAGCCTCGCGGCCCACAGTTCCTTTCAAGGTGCATGAATTTGTGCACTGGGCCCCAGTATATATATAAAACCCTAATGTGCAAATAGACTGAACAGCAGAACAACTGAACAACCAGTCGCTGTAATGTGTGCTGACCACACGGCGGGCATCGGCCGTGGAGGGATGATGGAGCAGGTGAGCTGGGGTGTGAGACCAAGGTGGGGTGCCAGTTACTGTCATTGGGGTGAGCCCCTGATTGTTACTGAAAATTCTTTGCTTCTGTGTGTCACGGTCCCGTCCGGCGCTCACTGTTGGTCCCAATCACTCAGTGCCGTCAGTAGGTGCAAGTGATGGCTGCTGGCCCTGATTGCCCCTGAGGGCTTCTCCACCTCCCCCTGCTTCTGGTAACAGTGCTGGCCCCACTCCCACCTGCTGCTGGCGCTAGCCCCAATCACTACGCACCGGTAGTGGGTGTGAGGGGGGCCGGTTCTATCAGAGCATGGGAGTGGTGGCAGCAGGAGTGGGGCTGTCAGCAGAAAGGGCCTGCGGGCTGTGGCAGAAGTGGCCAGGCGGGGGCATGGAGGATGGGCTAAGACCCACCCCTGTGCCCACCACAGCCTTGCATCCCACAGTTCCTTTCAAGGTGCACGAATTCGTGCACTGGGCCCCTAGTCATACTAATAAAGGAGGAGGGACACATTGGGGGCTGGTATTACTGAATGAGATATTCTCTTGAGAGAAATAATTTCCAGGATATGTAGATACCCACTGGCAAAATTGCTCCTAACTCTGGCTTTAATATAGTGATACACAAGGCAACTGAAATATGAAAGCTAGAGCAGATATCTTTGAAGTCAGTCCTTACACTGGGGAAAAAACTAAAACTAGTCAAAAACATCTTACGTAAAACAAAACAATAAAAGTCTCTGTAGGTAATAAGATGCATATGGCTAGTGTGAACAATATCAGAAATAGTCAACAAATTTTATCTAGTGTCAGTTCTGCACCCACTAGTATGCATACACTCCTGCCCTAGGTCATTATTATTAACTCAGCATGGATTTGTGAAAACTGAGGATAAGAGGAGTAGAGTCAGCCAGGCCAGGTTAGAAAAGGTCCTGGATGCTCTGGCCCCTCCAGCACCCCCTCCAGTGCACTAGGCTTCCATGTCCCCACCTTCTCTCTGCCTGCGGAGGGCAACCAGTGCTTCCCTACTTTCAGCATTTTCCAATCTGATATTTTGTATACTAGGAATATTCCTCTGCCTCCCTTGTTGCTGTGCCAATTGCCATCCATCCCTTAGGGCTGTTTAAATGTTCCTTCCTGAGAGAGGCCTTTCCTGACCTCCTTACGCCTGCACAGGTCTAGAAACCAGCACTCCCCTCCTAGGGTTAGCAAATGGTGGGGGAGGGGATACACACAGGGTGGGCAAAAGTAGGTTTATAGTTGTGAGTAATTGAAACACGAGGTTTATTCTTGTATTGTCATTTTTTAATTATTGTCTTATTTTCCATATGAACAATTGTAAACCTACTTTTGCCCACCCTTGTCTATATGTAATATATGTAATTTTTAGTATATGATTATGCCATGCAATATTTGACACATACCAAGAGTTACTAATTATCTGAAATTCAAATTTAGCTGGACATCTTTTATTTTCTCTTGTAAGCTTCCCCTAGTCCTCTGTATTTCTGTGTCTGTTAGGTCTCTTATTTATAGTGGCCTGTACTTTAACTTAGAGTCATTTTTCACATTTCAGTTATAAAATTATTTGTGTGGTTATTCTTTTTAATATGTATCTTCCTTCCCCTTCTCCCCGACTAAACAGTGCTTCTGTGCTCATCTAGTAATTTTGTTAGTTGGAAAAGTACCTGACTTGTATTAAGTGCTCAAAACTCTGATGACATAAAGCCATGTTCAAAGCCCAGTATGTGTGATCCCAAGGTCAATTATTTGCACTGCTCCACATGGTTGTATAAGAAAGATAGATATTTGTCACAAAACACATCATATAAACTTACAAACATTTAGAAGCAAATTCTAATTAACAAGCTAATAAAAGAAATAGAAGAAAATACTATCAGATCAGCATCCCTTTTCTTCTGATGATGCTAATTGCTCATGCCCCATCCTAGATATTTTATCAGTAACATTGTTGACCCTCTCAGTATTTTATTTTATGTGACAGAAACCTAAATGTAGCTCCCTGCAGGATATGGACATGGTTATTTCCTTTAATGGAACACAGTTTCACTGCTGAAAATATGGCACACTGTGTTGTTACTGTTTCTGTTCATGAACAAAAACTTCTAAACCATGCAAGGGTGATTTAGTGATCCTCTATCTGGTCAAAGGCTTAACCTTCCCAAATAGGCTTTTGCACAATGAAGTGTAATGTTCATGAGCTGCCATTGCCATGAGCTTTACGTAAGCAACCTCTAGGAACTGATTTCATAGCCAACTCCAAAATGATATGTGGCCAGGATCCACTGTGCTGCTGTCAACTTTGCTTACACTGGTTATATTATTTTGGTACAGAAAGGCAGAGAGGACTCTGAATAAATGTGTTTGTTATTTCCTTTTAAAAATTCTGTAATAGAAGTATTCATAGAGCTATATAAAGACAGAACTTCTCTTATAGACAATTGAAGAGTGGTAGGTCTGTCAGCAAGACTATTCTCAGGCTTTTCTCATCTATATGTACAAATCAGGGACATCAAATATTAATGTCCGCAGCACAAAGACCTTTGCTTTCTCCTCAATGACGGTTAGACCGCTCATATTTCTAGAAATTCTTAAAAGAGTCTCATGTTCTTCAGCACCTACTTATATCCTTCTCTCTGACCACATCAGTTCTGCAAGCCCCAGACTCTCATTCACAGAGTGGTTTCAGTTGGAATTAATGCTGAGGACCCAGCCCCAGAGGTCTGCAGATCAAGAGGATCCATTCCTGCTTTGTTCAGAGCAATTATTCATATGCACTGCCTCCTCGCCCCATCTTGTAAACAGCGAAATTAATACTTGCTCTATTTACTTCTCATGTCTTTTTGAGAAAATGAAATGAGTTAATAGGTGTGAAAGCATATTGAGAAAATTGAAAGTACTAGACAGCTATATGAGATTGATAATTCTCTCTGAACATGATGCTAACTTGTATTATGAGACCTCTGTTTAGAAAGATAAGACCAAATATAAATCTCCACATTCCAATACACATGAAAGATGGAACTTTAAAGGTAATTTATTATTTTTTAAAAGATAAACCTATTTGGAAGTTACATATTCTTTTATTTGTTTTCAGATCTGAAACAATCACCCATAATATTGCCTCTGGCAATAATTAATATTAGAAACATAAGCCATTTATCAAATACATGCTGGCTAAATTATCAAGAATGTTTCAGAAGAGACTGTGTCTAAATTTTTTCTATTCGATTAACAAAGACAAAATAAATACTGGGCCTATGAAATACCAAGTGCAGTTAAATTCAATTTTTATTAAGCTTTATGGGCCAAGTTTCCACTGAGAATTCACTGTTTTATTATTACTATTTCTTAAAACTTGATACACTAATAGAATTGAGAATTATACATACAATCTCCTCATATGTGTAGGTGGGGAAACTGAGGACCAAGGGGATGAAACATTCTTCCACCATGGTCGGCAAACCGCAGCTCGTGAGCCACATGTGGCTCTTTGGCCCCTTGAGTGTGGCTCTTCCACAAATACCATGTGGGGGCGCGCAGGTACAGTGCAATTGAAACTTTGTGGCCCATGTGCAGAAGTCAGTATTTTGTGGAAGAGCCGGTATTTTGTGGAAGAGCCACACTAAAGGGGCCAAAGAGCCGTGGTTTGCCGAGCCGCAATTTGCCGACCACTGTCCTAGAAGATCAGAGACCACAGTTTGTCTGATTCCTTGGTTAATCTTTGTTGATGCCCTCCTACTGGCTTATCCTCAGAGTTCCATAAAATTATAGTCAGTATTTACAAATTGATCCAGATACAATGAATTAAATAAATTAAATAGAATATCATGTTAATATTTTAAAAAATTAATGGCTTGGAATTAAACCAGGAAAATATATTGTGTTGTAGGCTGGGAGTAGGTAGTTTGGTTAGAAAACTAAAAAGGAAAATTGTTTTTTGTGTAATACTTTGAAAACAAGTTATTTAAATTCAATAAACATTTATTAAAATCCTACTATAGTGCTGGGATTAAATAAAACTATAACTATTATATATCTATATCTTTATAACATATAAACATAGTATTTCATTGATTTACTCAGCAAATGTTGAGTGCATATTGTATATCAACTAGGCAGTGGGTATGCCTTTAAACTTACGTAAATGAAAGACAGTATTTCTCAGGGGGCTCTTGATCAAGTGGAATGTATGAAAGTATGCATCAATTAACTTGGAAAAACAGTTTCTGAATAGTTCTTGGAAATTACTGGGGCTTTCACATAACATTATACTAGAAGAACAACTTCAGAGTGTTAAAAAATTAAAATACTGGAATGAAATATACACGCTAATCTACATTATAATGTACTGATTTAAATTAGGAAAACTTATGTCTTCTTTGGAAAAGATGTGTAGAAGAAAAGAGTGGGGGAAAATTACCTTTATTGTATATTTTTATTCTTAACATAAGAAACCACAACTAAATGTTGAGTTCTCATTTTTCTCTAAAATTATAGTTTAAAGAAAGCTAGTACCAAGTGCTTTCTCATGAGTTAAAAATAATGAACAATGACATAAAAGCCAATATGGTAAAAAAAAAAAAAAGAAGCTAATAGAAATGAAAAATTTGAGAAGAAAATATGCATCATCTATAAAGTATCATCACTTGCTTTCACTTTAAGAAATTTAGACATATTATCTGAAGCCATGCTTTCTTGAAAGATTTTTTAATATAAATCCAAAAACCTATTCACTACTTTTTCAAGTAAAATATTAAATTAAATTACTTCTTTGAGAGACTAAGGAAATTCAACTCATAAAATCATGTCTATGTGCCAGTGCTATCAATTTTACCACTCATTTTCATTTTTTTAACAGTAAGTGCTTAAAGAGTTGTAGCTTACTTTCAACTAACATTTGAACTAGGTTGTTATGATTGTCTGTTAAAGGAAGCAACTCAGTAAATATAAGACTTATCTCATCTTAAAAAGATTTACCAATAAATGTCAAAAAGTGTACTCCTTTTAACCAGACAAGGCAGAAATCATAGAAAGCGACCTTCCTTTCTGTATCTCTTCTACAGAAGACATCTGCTCTTAGCCAATCGATGACTTCTACTTAGTAGTTTGTGTTTGAAAGAAGGAAAGTACATACCATCTTACTTACTGGAAGGTTATGAAAGGTTCTAGACACCTTTGATTATTTATTATACTTTTTTATTCTTTGAATATCTATTCTACTTTCTTTTTCTTTTCATTTCACTAATTTCACCTTTGGACTCTGATAATGCCCTTCTTTCCTAAAAACTTCTCTTTGGAATGGTTTTCAGAGCAACTACCAGTTTTTTTCTATTGCTAATGTTTCTTTTTTCTTCTTCTTCTTCTTTATATCCTATAATTGAGTACATTCTATATCACTTAAAAAATTCCTATCCAACTGAGCCCCCCCCCCCGCCCCATCAGGGTTCTGACTTTCATGTCTATACTAATAATTAGCAACTCTGGTTGCCACTTATGCTTTCTATACTCATTTTTAGGTTCATATTTCAAATGCCTTTGAGATATTTAAACCTGAAAATCCCATAAAACCGAACATGCCCTCACCAAGCTTATCCCTCATCCAAACCAACTCTATTTCCCAACTGTTCTCCCTTTGCCAAAAAAAACCATGTCTAAATTATTAGACCTTGAGTCTTCTTTTATTTATATTTTCTATATCAAAGAATGTTCCAAATGTAGAACTCTGGCATTCAGTTTTCATTTCAATAAATATCACACAATTCAATAAAATCTGCCAAATTAGAAAGATTTAACCAGTGATCAATTAGCTAAGACAGACAATTTTCAATTTAAGTGCTTAGAAGAACTAAGGGGTATCTGCACTGGTTGGAGGTTTCATTTGAAAACAGAAATTATGCACGTTCAGAAATCAGAACATTTTAATCACTATCCCATTATTTAAAAAATCAACATGTGAATTTAAAACCTTAGATTTTCTTTTTCCTTTTAAATATTTAATTATTTCTACTCCCTTCAGACCCTCACTATACTCTGCCTCTGAGAGCACTGGACATTTTAAGGGAGAGCATGTCTTTTCTATCATTTGTATGGAATAATGAAATATTATCCAGAAACCCAACATAACAACAGATAAAGAAATGCTATGTGTAAAAATGTGTGTAGTGAACTAACATCAACTCCAAATTAAACCAGCTAGATTCCAGAAAAATAGAATGTTACAGATGGTAGTAACATAAGGTTTATAGAAACACAAAATGCAGTATTTCTAACAAACATACTTGTTTCCAATTTTTTTAAAAATAAATAAGTTTTGTATAATTTCATGTTTTCCCACCAAAGTTTCTTTCAGCACACAAACAGCTTTTTCTCCTCGGGCATCTCCCAAACCTAGAATTAAGTACTTGAAATGTACATTGTAGAGTCACCGAGATTTCTGTAATTATGTTAGAGTTTCTAGAATAACTGATGTGTAACCTTTTCTGAAGATTTTTTTCAAAGTTCTTATTAGTCCTTTACCAGTTCTGTTTGTTCTCTTAACAGCTCATTTAGTGGGAAGGAGGGATGTTGTTCAATAGCATCACAGCTGGCTTTCTCTAGCTGGTAACTACCTGCCTACTACACTGGATTACACTTTTATTGCAAATACAACAAATAGCCTTTAGCCACTCTGCTGTTTCAAGGACTTTGAAAGTTCTACCTCATCGAATATTGACTTTTTGCAACTTTTGCCACCAGGTGCAAATCGTATTTCAATGGCATGCTGATCTTCAGGAGAGTTTTGCTTTTACCGACATTCTCCAGGGACACTGGATGTACAATACTTTTTGTTCAAGAGTAGCTGATGCTTTGTAGAGCTTTACAGAGACTTGCAAGACAATGGTGGCTCTAGAGACTCACTAAAATCATGCTGTGCTCCATGAGACGTAGCACTAATATCATATCAAACTCAGTAGGGGACTGAAGGTACACAATGGAGGAGTAGTCAACAGACTAGATTTGGATGGTAGTCTATGACAAATAATTTAGGCGAGCCTCTTTTTCCAGACCTTGTCCATCTTGCTCTATCCTTAGTCACAGAATTAGCATAATGTAAGTAAACACTAAAGCATACCTTTTAAGACTTTCATCTTTAGATTTTGTAATTACACAATAAAATTCCCAGAGTAAAAGATCTTCTAGTGTGTATATTTTCTGTTGTTATAAGCTTTATAAGAGAATAGTTCCTATTCTCTTTGTGAGTTATCCTGATCTACTTATATAAAAACCCTGGGTGTAACATCATGACCTGAGGCGCAAACAACCAGAAGGAAGTCAGTCCTGCAGGGGTTGTTTTGGAAACGGCTGCACCCTCCCCCCGAGCTGTTTCCTGGAGCTGTTTCCTGTGAGGGTGGGGTTTGAGGCAGAAACCCACCCTCGGAGCATGGAGGCATATCTTTATAAAGTGTGCCGTGCTAGCACCACCAAGGGTGAACTTGAGTGGAGGCGGCTAAAGGGCTTAGAAAAGACAGACAAGAGAATGAAAGCTGGGTCTCGGTGGGATGCTGCTTCTCTGAGAGACAGCAACCGTGCCCACAGCCGTGTCTTTATTTTATAGCAGATGCCATGAGACAAAGTAAGGGCGTGGCCAAGATGTTTACAACATTCTCCTGGGTTTCAGTCCTACTCAACTACATGCACCTGAACTCTATCAAGCCTACATCACTAAGGCACGTGGGGCAATGTGTTTGGACCATAGGTTCAAGTTTACAACTATAGCTGTTGGCTATAATTGGGAGGGCCCTGCCCTCCAAGCTGGGACTTGCACGTGGCAATGAGAGGACTGTACCCTCTCATCAGTCCAAGGCTTGAACCTATCCAAAACACTGTAGCAGCCCCCCACAATAAAGTTTTAATACATTATATTAGAGGTTGTGGTGGTACTATTTTACCCACAGCATCTACAGGAATTGCTGCAAATTTACTTCTCGGTGGAAGAACCTTTCATTCCCAATATAAATGACCAATTGCATTAAATGAAACTTCTTCAATTTCTAGACTCATTATAAAGAGTGAAGTTGCTAAAACTATTAAAAAGGCCCAAGTTCTCATTATTGATGAATTCACCATGGCATCCAGTCATGCTATAAATGCCATAGACAGATTACTAAGAGAAATTATGAATTTGTGCTGGGGTCCAACCCCAGCAGGTCCAGGGGTCCCCAAAGTCGGCGAAGAAGGAATGACACAGAGACAGCGTTCAGTTGATCAGCAGCCTAGCCAGGATCTCTAGCCAAGTTCTGGTCAGGATCTCCAGCCAAGTTCTGTTCAGGATCTCCAGCGAAGTTCTGGTTAGGATCTCCAGCCAGGTTCTCCAGCCAGGTTCTGTCCAGGTTCTCCAGCCAGGTTCAGTCACCAGGTTCTAGTCAGGTTCTCTTGCCATGTTCTATCCAGGTTCTGTAGCCAGGTTCTGTCTCTAGGTTTCTGTGTCCTCTTGTCTTGTTACATCTGTGTTTATACCAGTTGATTCCAATCCTATCAAGCTCTATTCCAAAGGTTAGGGCGTTTCTTATCTCCATTCCAGGGAGTAAAGATTATGTAGCTTAAGGGTGACTGTTCATAGTTAAAGTGATTAACTACCCGCCTGACACTTAGTTAAGGGGTTTTATTCCCTCTCTAACTTCAGGGGAAAATCCCTACCTGGGGAAACAACCTTTCTTGGAGAGTTGACCTTGGTTAAAACACAGCGCCAAGAAGGTGAGTAAACATATTAAGAACAGTATGCCATATACGCCAGGTCCCTTGAAACATATGCTGTGCAGATGTTTCTTCCCTGCAGCGACTGTGTCAAGCAGCAAGGATGGACCGGCTAGCAGCAAATTTGAATGTTGTATTTGGTGGGAAGGTTCTCCTTCTTGGAGGGGATTTTTGACAATGTCTCAGTATTGTACCGCATGCTATGCAATCAGCCATAGTACAAACGAGTTTAAAGTACTGTAATGTTTGGGGATGTTGCAGAAAGTTGTCTCTTACACCAAATATGATATTAGAGGATTCTGCTTATAGTGAATGGTTAGTAAAACTTGGAGATGGCAAACTTGATAGCAGTTTTCATTTAGGAATGGATATTATTGAAATCCACTGTGAAATGATTTGTAATGGATCTATTATTGAAGCTACCTTTGGAAATAGTTTATCTATAGATAATATTAAAAATATATCTAAACGTGTAATTCTTTGTCCAAAAAAATGAGCATGTTCAAAAATTAAATGAAGACATTTTGGATATACTCGATGGAGATTTTCACACATATTTGAGTGATGATTCCATTGATTCCACAGATGATGCTGTAAAGGAAAATTTTGCCATTGAATTTCTTAATAGTATTACTCCTTTGGGAATGCTGTGTCATAAATTAAAATTGAAAGTGGTGCAATCATCATGCTATTGAGAAATCTTAATAATAAATGGGGTCTTTGTAATGATACCAGATTTATTATCAAAAGATTATGACTTAAGATTATCAAAACTGAAGTATTAACAGGATCTGCAGAGGGAGAGGTTGTTCTGATTCCAAGAATTAATTTGTCCCCATCTGACACTGGCCTCCCATTTAAATTAATTCGACGACAGTTTCCTGTGATGCCAGCATTTGCAATGATTATTAATAAATTACAAGGACAAACTCTAGACAGAGTAGGAATATTCCTACCTGAACCCGTTTTTGCTCATGGTCAGTTATATGTTGCTTTCTCTCTAGTTTGAAGAGCATGTGACATTACAATGAAAGTTCTAAATACTTCATCACAAGGGAAATTAGTCTAGCACTCTGAAAGTGTTTTCACTCTTAATGTGGTATACAGGGAGATATTAGAATAAGTTGAATCACTTTATCAGTCATTTTTTGCATCACTTTTGTTTTTATATCATGGTTTTGTCATTTTTATATCATGCTTCTGTTGTTTTTATATCCTTTTGCTACTGTTTATTTATTAATAAATTTATATATTATTTTCATATACATTTTACTAATTTCCTTTACTCTCTCACACTTCTATTATAGAGAAAGGGCAAATAGCAATATTAAAATATCTCCACTAATGAATTCCCTTTTAATGAGAACGAATTTTGTGCACCAGGCTACTAGTATATGTAAAGAGCTAAGTGCTGTCACGACCAAATGGGCGACCAGTCACCATGAAGTGCATGGAGCACCTCTCAGTCCACCCCTCTCTCCCTGGCCCCCAAGCCGCTCACAATGAGGGGGTGCTGGCGGCAGGGTGGGACTTGAGACTGTTGAGCAGCAGTGGCAGACTGCTTCACAGGGTGGCTGTGAGCTTAGCAGAGCAATCACCTGGGCGAGAGCAAGTTTCATGAAGCAGTCGCGGGGTGGGGAGTTTTGCGGAGCAGTCACAGTGTGAGGGGAGGGGGGAGTTTCACAGAGTGTCCAGGGGCTAGCTTCATGGGGCAAGCAGCAAGCTTTGGGGAGCAGTCGAGTGGTGGGGGGAGCCTTGCGGAGCAGTTGCAGGGTTTGCAGAGCATCCTGGGGTGGGGAGCTTCACGTAGCATTGCAGGGCAGCAGAGGCTATGCGATGGAGGCCAGGCTAGGCCTAAGGACCCTAACCGTGCACAATTTCATGCACGCTGGGCCTCTATTTAGAAATAATGGAAAACAAACATTCTGTACTGAAGCCATTTTGGTTATGAAATAGAACAAATTCAGATGTGATACCTTACACGTTTTGAACTCAAAATATTTTAATAATATTCAAAATACATCTTTAATAAAGTTTGCAGAACTAGACCACCTCACATCAAAAAGATTAGAATAGGCCCTAACCGGTTTAGCTCAGTGGATAGAGCGTCGGCCTGCAGACCGAAGGGTCCCAGGTTTGATTCCAGTCAATGGCTTGTACTTTGGTTGAGGGCACATCCCCAGTAGGGGGTGTGCAGGAGGCAGCTGATCGATGTTCCTCTCTCATTGATGTTTCTAACTCTCTATCCTTCTCCTTTTCTCTCTGTAAAAAATCAATAAAATATATTTTTTTAAAAAGACTAGAATATGAAAAACATTCTAGAAGTGTATGTAAATTTCTAGAGCATTTTTATTCCAAGCTACCTGTATATTTTTATTTTTTGAAAATTGTCAAAATCCAAAATGAAAATAATAAATTTACAAAATTAAAACTTTTATCATAACAATTCAGTGTAATGTATTTTTGAGTGTCTGCTCTATGTCGGGCACTCTTTTAGGCACTGAGAATAGATTAATAGGACAGTTCTTGCCTTTGAGGAACTTAGAATACACTGAGGAAGAGTGATATGGGGATAGTTAATTTCAGTAGAATATGGTGAATACAGAAGGAAACCCAGGATACACTTGGTCAAACCTGGGTGTTACAATCTTTTTTTGTTAATATGATGTCTGAATGGCAATTTCATATGATTCAACAAATAGATTGTCTTGGCTTTGGTAAGAATAGTCACATTTAGAATCACATTTAGATGACTGCAGCATAACCTCATCTCAGACTGGCATGATTTCTCATGTTTATACCTTTCCTTATCTCCTCACTCACTAATACAAACTGTGCTAAGTACTTGTAGGAATTCAAATGAAATCTATTGAAGTTCACCTTGACTCTATTATTTCAGTTCCTTTTTTTCTGAGTTTACTAAAAGCAGTATAAGCCTCTCATTTCTAGTGACTGTCAGCTCAGGAATTGTTTTCCAAGGTAAATATTCTGGTAGTCTGAATGTGGCTTCATCATTTTAGGAGCAAAACAGAAAGAAATAAACCCAAACTATCTATTCTACTGTAGTTATCTTAAGAATGGCTTATTATTTGAAATTGTTTCCTATAAATCAATTAGATAGCACACAAAAATTGAAATAACTGAGGTATTTACATTTAAAAAATCCACTGCAAACATTTACAATGTCTTTAATACAGGCACCCTAGGAAAATTAGAATCTAACCAGGATTTTAGAATGATAACTGTTTCATCTCTTTTATTAAAGACCACTAGGAGAACTCATAATTGAAATGTTATTTTTAAAAACCTCTGTCTTGGATCTAAATCTCATAAACTTTGTGTTATTAGCATTGACCATTAAGTTGTACTGCATCAATTGAATTTCTAGTAACTTGGCAATAGAATTAAACTACCCCTTGGCAGGACTTATAAAGAGACAATTATGTACCCTTCATGTACATAATTGATGTTCTGTATGTGATAACAAAATATTGTATTATTGACATAGAGCTAACATATTCATTCTGAATGATTGCTCTAATGAATGTAAACTTGCTTTATCTTTATCCTTCCATTTTTTAAATAATCTTTGACATAACTGTACACTATCATTATAAAATAATTTCCAAGGTAAATGTGAGAAAGTACATTGTTTGAAAATTCAAAATGAATTGATACCATTATCCACCCTAACATTCCCTAGATTCCTCCAGAAAATGGGATATAGAAAGGCAAGAAACTTTCATCCTTTTCACAACTTTGTGCATCATAAGCCTACTTCACTAGCATTAAATTTCTTTCCAAAAGTTAAGAAGAATTTCCATTTCTGGGCAGTAGTTAAAAATATAAAGGACAATGTCTGTATGCTCTGGAGTAATCCAATCAAGAAACACCAATGTTTTTCCAACAGCTAGTATACCTTGGGCATTGTTTAAATTCAAGATAATGTTCCCAATGGCATGGTTCTTACATTCTAATAAGACTGACAATAAACAATAAATAGTTACTTAAGAGTGAATGTGATAAATTTTATATAGAGAATAAATCAGGAGAAGGGTAGTGAGTGTCAGGGACAGCTTCTCTATATACAGGTGACATTTGAGCTTAGTGACTGATGAAAATAAGGAAGCCACACAAAGATTGGAAGGAAGAGGGTTTCATGATAGAGAACAGCAAGTTCCAAAGCCTTGGACTGAGCAGGGACTTGGAAATTTAAAGGGTAAGGAAGAAGGGCAATGTAGTTGAAGTTGGAGGTGATGGAGGTGATGTCCAAGAGGTTGGGAGGCTCAAATTGAGTAGGGTATTAGATTTAAATAAAAGATTAGATTTGAAAGTTACTACATGCAATCCAACAGCAAATTTCATTTCTTCTTTCTTCAAAATATATCCAGAATCTGACCACTACTTAGAGCTTCTATCATCAGAGTTCTGTTCAAGCCACTATAAATTTTCACCTGAAATTTTACATTAATATCTTAAATTATACCCCTGCTTCTACCCTTGCACTATTGTTAACATATGTGTCAATCATCCTCTTAACATGGCACCATTTATATGGCCCATAAACTGTGACCTTTAGTAAGTTAGATTACAATACTCACTATGGGCAGATATACTTGAAAAATGATCACCACCTGAGCAGAAAAATTAGCTCCTGGGATTTCAGTCCTTCTCATCCCATCTACCAAGCTTCTATGCAGTGCACAAAGCACACCAACGCAGCAGATGATTTTCTAGGAAGTCCCATGTCCCTTTTCTGCTTTATGCCTCTCCATGGTACTTATCTTCTAAAACACTACTTGCCTAACTTGTTATTGTCTTCCCCTGCCCATAGAAGGTCAGTTCCATTGGGTAGGTATTGTGATTGTTTTCCTTACTGGTTTAGCCTCAACTCGTAGAATACACTCTGCATATACTAGGTTCTCAATGAACATTAGGTAAGTGAAGGTTGAATATCACTGTAGCATTGAAACACCCTGACTGCTATTGGAGAATGGATCTTAAAGCACTAAGTGTAATGGCAGGGAAATACCTTAATAAACAATTACAGGAATCTGAACCATGGCTTCTTGGGTTAGGGAGATGGCAGGAAAAAGAAATGGATGGATTTGGATTTGGAATCTATGTTGAATGGTAGAGCAGACAATACTGTCTGACAGATTAGACATGGAGAAATAGGGAAAAGAAAAGAGCCCAGGATGACTTCTAAGGGTTGGATTTTAGTAACCAGGTGGATGGGAATGCAATTTAATAAAATGAGAAACACAGGGTGAAAAGGTTTGCGTGCTGATGGATATAGTGGGATAGAAATGAGGGCAGATGTATACTGATTTTTTTTCCATTTCTCTCTTCCTCTTCTCTTTCTTCTTCTTTAATGAACCAAATATTTTAATTTTTCCTTTATGTTTTTTTTCATTCTTTTTCATTTTTGCTTAGAAAAACCTTGCTCACTCTGAAGTAATTATGTATATTTTTAGTTGTTTTAAGATTTTGTATTTTTGAATTTAAATTGTTGCATCATTTGGAATGTATTTAGGCATATGACATTGAGATGCAATTTAATTTTCCCCAAATGTTTAACTAATTATCTCAGAAACCTTTGTTCATTTGTTGAATAATTTTCTCTTCCACAGATATGAAATATACAAACTTTTTTCACATGCCAACTTTTTATAGATGCTTAAATATGTTTCTGGGATTTATTTTTCTTCTGTTAATGTTAAATATCATACTTTTTCAATTAATGTAGTTAAGTCCCCCGAACTAGCCACCCAGCAGACAAAGAGATGCAGATTTTTGTAAAAGACCCTGACAAGCAAACCTATCACCCAGGAGGTCAAGGCCAGTGACACCACTGAGAATGTCAAAGGTAAAATCCAAGGGACATCCTGCCTGACAAGCTGAGTCTGATTTTTGTGGGCAAACAGCTGGAGGATGGTTGCACTTTCTCCGAGTACAATATCCAGAGAGTTCACCTTGCATTTGATCTTTCATCTGTGGGGAGGTATCATTGAGCCCTCCCTCCACCAGCTGTCTGTGAAATACAACTGCAACAAGATGATCTGCCTGCACTTAGGAAGTTCAACCACAGCAACAACCTGCCTGTCAAGAGGTCAAATAAGGCCCACCATCACCTCCTTAGACAGTAAGGCTGCCTCCTATCTGAACACTGTGGCCTTGGGGCCTCAATAAAATTTTGTTTCTGTTGGGGGAAAAAATGTGTTGTTGTTTTTTTAATTTCCAAGGTTGAATTGGTTATTCTTAACCATTTATTCTTCCTCATAAATTCATTTAGGATCCTAACCCATTCTTTACACCTCAGCCAATTATCCTATTTAAATGATCAAATCTCTAGTTTCCTTTCAAGCTTCCCCCTTTCCCCCGCTCCTGCTCTTCCCCAGTAGAGTTTTCTTTATGGTCCAATCATAAAGGGCTAATTAAGGTTCATATCTCTTAGCCTTACATCACTTGTACCTTCTCAGGATATTTTCCCTTTGCCAAAGAAAACTTGTATTCTTTCCTCTAGACTCAAATTAGAGGCCAATGTCTCCATCAAATTTAATTTCGTTGCTCTATTTCTAGTGTCTTTCTAGTAGTGTATTTATCTGTTCTTAATACTAATTTTGCCATACTGTAACTTCTGATACTTGTTTCTTTTCCTACACTAAATGAGTCTTCAGGTCTTGTCCATGCTTGTATCTCCAGAATCTCTCACATTTCTAGTCACTTAAATAAGTGTTGAATACATATTTGTTTAATGATTAAATATGAAAAGATTGCTATTTTATCCTCCATAAATCTTCACTTTTTGAGACTAAAAAGCCCCAGTTCTTGTAAGTAATTTTTGTATTTACAAACTAATTTTTATATGATGATTTATTTGACGAAGTTTGCAGTCAAATAAACACCCAGGACTTTTTCATTGACTAACTGTTTTACATGCCCATCCATCCTTAAACCATTTTTAATGCAAATTTTATATGTATGTGTGTTTAATTTCATCTTTTTTATTCAGTCTAGAACATAGATATAATGTAAATTTATGATTTAATCATCAAAAATATTATTGAATCCACACAAATCTGCAAATTTGCTAAATAAGTTTTCTATTTTTTCACTTCAGTGAGTTACATGGAACTTAAACATAACAGAATCTTGTGGCAAGGCACTGGAGATCTTGCCATTTCATTGATCATTTGCCCAAATTATATTTTGCCAAAGGATTTGAAAGTTTCTTGAGAGACTTTGCCAAAGCTATTGTGAAATCTATGACCTCATCTTCATCTATCTGTTTAATAATCCTGTTAACACTTTTTCTTAGACATGGCTTAATAGAGAATAGAAGTAACAAATCTTAGATCTGAATAATATTTTTAAGATGTTCCATCACTGCAGAAACTATATAGAAATTGCTCTGGCATGATTTCCATATAATTCTCTTGTTTCTGACCTCCTCATAGTGTCAGCTTCCTCTGCAGGATGCATTCACTCATAAGGGTGTAATGACTGCAACAGTGTAGGCTTCTGCAACCCACATCATCCAGAAATAGTCACAGTGCCAAAATGTCTGGTGAAAATTTCGGACTTTGAACTGATTGAACCACCCCTTCATGCCTTTCATACTCCCGGGGTCAGAGAAAGTCATACAATGGTTGTTTAGGTCTGAGTCACCTGAGTTAATCAGTGTTCACGGACATGAGGCTGCATTGGTGGAAAGCCAATCCTTCTCAAAACCTGCTATGCCTGATAAAAAGAATACCATGGAAGTTGAGGAGGAAATCAACACTGTATCCAGCAAGCACAGATAGAGACAAACACATAGGCAGTATACGAATGGTCAATTTTGAGATAGTTGTGAGCTTTCTGGCTAGGTAATTCAACAAAGTATTGTGCACATAGTCATAAGTGATTGTAACTTACAAGGCTGAGAATATTTTCTTATATGGAACATTAGAAAAACATTTCAATAGAAGGAATGATATTAGGTCCTTTTCAAATTTTATTGGTCAGTATCTAACATCTTTGTTTTAGCCTTCACTATTCAATCCTATTGTTATAGTCTGTGGGAGAAATGTATTGAGAATTGGTGAGTCTGTGACCATGTTTTCTTTTCTTCTACTGTAAAAGCCCTCAGGGGCTATGTGTTTGTGAGCAAGCTGTCAGCCAATTAGAGTTTACTGCTGAAGAAGAAGCTGAGGAAGTTAATCCTGCTCCTTCAAGGCATAGTTAGAAAGGAAATATGAATCTTAAGTAGTACACGTCATTTCATCCACTGAGAACCAGGAGAGATAGGCAGGAAGAAGAAAGGATAATTTTAATGGGCTCATTTAAACAGGAAAACCACAGCACACCCAGAAGTTATTTCTTTCCCTTAGACTACAATTGAAGGAGCCGGGGGGGGGGGGCATTAATGAGTTGATACTGACATTTAAAGCCCCCTTCTTCAGTATTGTTCCACATATTAGAACTGCTATAATTTAAAGATCATGTACTCTAACATAAGATTTAAGTACCCTCTGATACTACTATTCAGGACAATTGTAGATCCAAATCAAATAGAAAAGAGATTGCTTTTATATTTTTCATAACAATAATACATGATCCTCCGAAGGGCTGGTCAATATATTGTAGTCTTTTGTGTTCCCTGCAATACCTAATACAGTGCTCAACTTATTATAGGTATAACTTCTAAATACATCACTGAGTAATCTTTGGCATATGTTTCATATGGAAAATAGAGGAGTAATTATTTTTGGCCTCTAGGAACAAGGTTATTTTTGTGGTCTTCAGAAATATTAAAACAAACCTTTAACATTATTGTGATTTCCATTCATGACCTGTAAATCAGCTGGTTATAACTTGTTTAAGGAAGGAACAAAATGTGACTAGATTTGGCTGCCCACCTTAAGGGAAATTGTGACTAACAGCAAAGACTATAATGAAATGTATCAAGATGACAACATGTAATAGAAAACTAAATTCCAACTGAGCCCCCAGTTCCAAGAGCCTAGACTTAGATGGGCTGCATTTTTAGGCTCATTTTCCCTCTGACTTTGGCGGATAGGAGGCAGGAGATAAGCAGGGCCAGGGTTTCATTCCTTTACCTTCCTCCTCTTCGGGTAACAGGGTTGACTGTGGCCTTTTACTGAAGGTCACTTAGCCTATCTTTTTGCTTTCAGGTTAAGGGATGAAAATAATTCCCAGCTATTACCAGCCCCAATATACAGCGATATACACAATTCTTGTTACTTTTCCTAAACCTTGCCTTCACCTTTGTAAATTGCCCCTTTATTAAGTTCTCCCTAATTACCCAGTTTGTGTGTGAGTGCCATCTCTATCTTGCCTGGAGCCTAACTAATAAATTGACTGAGGTATGACTTTATAAAATTACTTAATTTCTTTAGACTCTATTTCTTGGCCTGTGAATTGGAGATGATAACATTTACCCTTTCTACTTCATAGGCATATGGGAGAATTTAATGAGTCAATGGTGGTTTTATTTCCCTTCTCAAAACTTTTTTATTTCTAGAAGGTGACAAGGAAAGAGTCTTGCCCTTGCTTCAGGTAAGAGATGTTCTTCTGTGGAACAAAAATATCACACTGAGCCCCGCGGTGGCCAAAAGTCCAGCAACACTCTGAGAGTGGTACACATCGTGTGCATGCATGGAGAATTTGCATGGTAACTTTGAAGAGAATGGATGTCTACACAGAAGAGAAATCCAGATGAGAGGTCTCTTATTTGAATCACAGTGATTTGGATGACCTTAAGACTTTTCTTTTTGTAAATAAAACACAAAGCTCATCTTCTAGGGCATTCGGGAGCAAACACCAAAATAAGAAACAGTGAAGTCAGCACACTTCTTCAAGTATACAGTGTGAGTGATGAGCTGCTATTTGGAAACCTAATGGCTGAAAGTTGACTATAAATAATGACAAAGCCACACATTCACATTCAATAAATATTTATTTAATCTTCCATATATTTGTCTTGCACTAGACACATTGAAATATAATATTCATTCATTTAAGCTAATGTAACTCCAAATCAAAAGAAAACTATTAGACATAGATTTTCCCTTCTAAATTGTCTACATTGCTTATTTTTTACCCAATGAGACTAGTCAGGTGCAAAGAGATTTCATGTATTTTCCTTAAAATAGAAACAGCATTTATGATTTAATTTTCAAGACACTTGTTTCTGACATGCAGCTTTCTCACAATGTAATAGTAAATAGCAGGGTGGGAAAGGCTGACTGTTCTTACCTGCTTCTTCCATCCCTGTGGTGCTCTGTGTGTCTGTCTCTAAGCTCTGTGCATAGCCAAAGAGAATGCTAATTACACAGAGGAAGGCATTCTTGTTGAAGGTAGTCTTTGATAGAACCATTAAATGAAGTCCTCCTTCAGGCATTTATTTAGTTGATCTCAATTTAAAAAATCACAAATTAATCAGATTAATAAGAGAAACTTGGAAGGTAAATAATCAGCAATACATGCGATCTATCCACATATAATAAGATTGAACAGCTATGTGTCGAATAAACCAAACACCATTCACCATACATCACACACACACACACACACACACACACACACACACACACACACACCAATAAGCCAGTATAAAATATAGTCACTCTATATTTTATATAACTAACTAAAATAGTACAGCTATTTTAGTTACTTAGAAGAGTAAAAATTTACCTGGTTTGTCCTATTACTCTTCCAAATTTATTCCATCATTTGTTTTTACGTTTTATTAAGTGGAGTGGGGGAAAGCCATAAATAAAACTTTATTATTTATGGCAAATCTGTTTGTGCAACTCAATAAACTGAACCAAAGTTTCATAGATAAGGGCCCAAACTCAATGAAATTAGATGATTTATAGAGATCTTCAAACACAAACTTGAAATTGTATATAAAAAGGCTGTGGTCAATAGCCATATTAATCATAAAAGTGTTGACTTGCTGCAAGTATTAAATAAATTGAACTTTTATTGGATGTCTCACACAGTAATATCCTTTAGGGATAAAGCACATTCCCTGTTGCCTTCACTTCAGTTTGAGCCAAGAAATGTGGCCTAGACTAGCATAAACTCAAATCTCAACTAAAATCAAGCAACTTAATGCACATCTCACTAAAAGGTATTGAATATGCATGCTAAGGAGACAGGGTTTCTGTGTTTTAAGGACCTCCATATGCGGAATTGGAAGTACCAAATTTCCCTCTCAGGGAAGAGAGAAAATTACTTTAAGGATGTTGAGCTTTTTCTGAGCAAATTGTAGACAACATTTCTGAATGATTTTTTTATACTTTCTGCATAACCTAAGAAAATGTAAAGTTTAGAATATCCAGCCATGACTACATAGACTATAAACTCCTATACATGTTATGCTGTTCTCTAGCAGAGAAGTGTACAGTTGACACTGATATAGCACCATTTTGAGCTGCGTGCATCCACTTATATGCAGGTTGTTTTTTCAATAAATATATACAGTTGACCCTTCGTATCCCAGGTTTCACATTCATGGATTCAATCAACTATAAATGAAAAGCAATAGTATTTCTGATCTGATGTTATGAATTCATGGATAATGAGGGAAGATAAATCATAGGAGAATTTTTACTGTGTGGGGGTTGAAGCTCCTCACATCCGTTGTTCAAGGGTCAACTATACTTTGCTTTTTATTTTTTTCTGAACCTCTCAATTGCCTCTCGCCAGTGATAAAGTAGAAAAGTAGAATGCTAGAAACATTGAATTCTCTCTTCTTCTTAGTTTCCTAAGATTCCATAGTGAGAACCAGCATATGACAGCATTACAAAATTTAGGTTAGAATTTAATAAACATTTTCTAAGAACGTGAGGGTCGAAATTTCATTGGGGTTTGGGCTTTTTGGAAGATCTATTTGTATAATCCAAATTAGCAAAGCCTCAAGTAATTAATAAGATCCACTACAAAAACTAATACATAAAATATAAGACCCTTTTTTTATATAGATCCTAATATATTTCTACTTGCTTTAAGCAAGATGTGATTAGGCAGGGAAAAAGAGGAGACAAAACTTGTTTTCAGGTGGTTAATGGCTGTGGCAAAACTTCCTGAGCGTGGGATCAAGAGTTTCATAATCCTTGAAATAGGCACAATAGTATTTTCCTTGTCTGCCTCACAAAGGTATAGGTAACTCTAAAGAAATCATTGTGTGGTAAAAGTATTTTAATACTGTAGAGTACTCTTTAAAAATGTCTATGCCTTTTCTTCTCAACAGTTCAAAGTGATAACTGGAGAGCAGACAATGAGCTGAATTCAGCAAAATATGGAGATTCAAAGAAAGCATATGAGAAGGAAGGCCTTTTCATCACCTGTTCTACCCTCCCATTCTTGCATCTATTCAAGAAGAATAAGAATAACCTGATTGGTCTCATTTCAGGGCATGTATGACCACAGTTATTCATGAGAGGGTTCATAGTTCATTGAAAATCCACACAAAGATGTGGCTTGCTCTTCTCTCTCCTTGCCCTATAAAGCCAAAAGCATAGTCCTGGCCATCTTGCCCCTTCTCACCTGCATCAAGTGTACTGTTCTAGATACAGGGAATATCATGGTTGACAAGGAAGATAAGGATCCTGTTTTGTGGAATATGTATTCTATGGGAAGTGGGTGTTGTAATATGTCTTCTCTCATAAATGTATATATAGTTTAACAGTGATAGCTCTAGATTCAGGTACATTTTGAAAATGAAATGTGTTTTAATAAACACTGCCTTTATAATGTCCCATTAGGGGGGAATATATAGATATATATATTGAGAGAGAAGGCTATGTGACTACTTTACATTGGTTAAGTAGGGCAGCTTTCACTCAGGAGGTCACATGAGGCTAAGGAGAGGGTATAGAGAAAGAGAAGGGCCCAGGAGGCCAGTGGTTGTTCCCAGCAAAGACAGCTGAGAAGGATCAGTCAGTGAGGTAGGGGGCAAACAATGATGGGGGCGCCCCTATGTTTCAGAGCCTTCCTGCTTAGGTAAATGAAGATTTATTCTTGCCATCAAACAATGCCAACAGTTGAAGAGCATTAAAGGGAAAGGGTTTCGGAAGTAATAGAAAATGTCTTACCAAAACCATTTGTGAAAGAATCATGTTTCATGGTTTTTATTCCTTTGCTATGCTAGTGAAGCAACTCTGTCTGATCTTCTTAAGAGGGTGTGACTGTTCACTCTAGGAGAATCAGTGCAGGGTTCCCTGCAGAACTGGAAGAGCTTAAAATTACCTGGAATTTTTACTCAAAGCATGAAGGACATCTCACTTGGGACTCCAGGTAGGACTCGAAATGCTGTGAATTCAAATGTTTAATGATCAAGTTAGTAATGGCTTTAAAAGTCATATTTGTGGTATTTCAATCCATATGAATTCTAATAAAGGTAACTTAAATGTTTCTAAAGTAAGCACAGACATGTGTTTGATGCAGCAGAATGGCCACAGGCCATAATGTGGTTCTATGAAAAATGACAGGTGGGAAGAAACAAATTTACACAGGAAATTTTGGAACAATGAGAGATGAGGCTAAGGAGTATTGATTTGAGATTTTTGTATGGCTTGGAGGTCAAATGGAAACCAGATGGCCAGAAGAATTGTAAAATACTTGCTTTACAATCTGATAGTAATGAGGAGAATAAATGTGTGCATATAGCCAACATCTCAGCCATCCTTATCCTGGGTATATTTCCCAGAGGATTTCTCACATTGATCCCCAAGGGCACATGTGTGGGACTATAAATGATGAGTTTTTACAGAAAAGGAGGCTTTGAGGAAGCCTAAGAATATGAGATTGATACAGGATTGTATAACTAAAATGCGATAGATAAATATTGTAGATTATGATGCCACAGTTGAAAATAAATACATAAGTGCATATATAGCATAATGCACAGATTTTATAAATACAGTATGGAGTGGGGGGGAAAAGAAGTGAAAGAAGTTTACAGCATTATATGATTTATACTTAAAATACCCTAACACCTCTACCTATTTTATAAGGATACAGTCATAGCAAAAGACTGAAATCAAATATATTAGTGTGGGTGCCTATGGGAAGAGAGACGGATGAAAGTAGGAATAGGGGCATAAAGAGGGAAAATAGAATAACTAAAATCAAATAAAAGGAGAGGACTTGCCCTAACCGGTTTGGCTCAGTGGACAGAGCATTGGCCTGCAGACTGAAAGGTCCCAGGTGTGATTCCAGTCAAGGGCATGTACCTTAGTTGGGGGCACATCCCCAGTAGGAGGTGTGCAGGAGGCAGCTGACTGATGTTTCTCTCTCATCGATGTTTCTAACTCTCTATCCCTCTCCTTTCCTCTCTGTAGAAATCAATAAAATATATTTTTTAAAAAAGGAGAGGACTTAAGTTGATAATGTGCTATGAAACGAAGGTGTAACTCATTTCTCTACTTCTGGGCAAAATAGAAGATTTAAAAAATACCACAAAATAATTAACTTATTCATTTATCCAAATTCATCTGAGAAGTAAGCAAACACAAATCCAATTTGAGTGAAATAATAGAAAATAACAACTGATGTCATCTGAAGGCAGCGAAGCAAGTTGCAGATGAGAGTGAGCTCCCTACCTATTGTGCCAAGCACATGAGGACCAAACAGGCGCTGAACTTGGGTGGGGTCGGAATGTCGGGTAAAAGCAGTAAGGATATAGCACTGGAGGAGTAAGTGAGTGTTAACATTTGTTTAGTGACCCTCAATTTAGAGAGAGTCACTCCTATCCACACCTTAGTAGTCTTAAGGAAAATGGGAGGATATTAAAACCATGCCGTATGCAACAGAAAGGGAAGAAAAAAGTGCTTGTTCTTCCTTCTCCCCCTCCCTGTTAGCTATCACAATGCCTACAGATGTTTTCCTTCTGACTCTCATCTCTGCTTCCCTCTGTGACCCTTCCCCTCATACTGATTTTGTTTTTAACTTGCCTTGACTCTCAGTCTTGGCCTCCTGACTTCCTTGTAACTAACACCACATCCCTGTCGGCCTGGCATCCACTTGAAGATTATTGCTTTGCACTGGCATCTGAGAACTTCCTCCTCTCTGACCCCGACAGTCACCATTCAGTGTTGTATATTTGGGGAAGGGAGGAAGGGCAGGGGCTCCCACACAGAAACAT
The DNA here is from genome assembly GCF_963259705.1 of Myotis daubentonii. Classification (NCBI taxonomy): domain Eukaryota; kingdom Metazoa; phylum Chordata; class Mammalia; order Chiroptera; family Vespertilionidae; genus Myotis; species Myotis daubentonii. Next base: position 158,737,764 of record NC_081842.1, read on the forward strand.
CTGTGTCGGTGCCCATTTTCTCAGATCCACTTGGAATATTTTTCTTCATACTCTGCTGGCTATTAGTGGGGATCTAATGTTGCTTTTTAATGAAAACCACATTTAGATTTGGGGAAAATGACATTCCTATTTATATAAAGCCCTCTTATGTGAGATTTGAATGTTTATGCCCAAGTTCTCAAGAAGTCATAGGCCAAGGAGAAGACAAAAACCTACCTAGATTGGTACTTAGGGCAATAAACTAATAAGGATCCATCTATAATTTAGCACTGAACTGGCTTTCTTATATAACCAAGAGGGGAATTTTCTTTGGATTGAATATCTGTTTCCTGTTCTGATAATTGGCACCTGCTCCAAATTTGGAGGAGAATGCCATGTGTGGGACCAGCATCTGGTGTCCCAAGCCAAAGTGAGCTTAGAAGGCTCCATATGTGATCAGAAACAGGAAAACTTTCTGGCTGAGGTTTTCATTAAGCAAATGAAAGCTTTAGGGTTTCATTTCACTTCAAAGACAAGATCCTCCGAGCAGTACATCCTGTTGTGCTGGTAGTGATGATATTATATTAATAGCCATGAGGTACCAGAGCCAGAAAGTGGAATAGACGTCACCTACTTCCTAGTCATAAAACGTGAGGAGTTGGGCAGTGCCAGTGATTTTTGTAAAATTTAAGAGATGATTAAAATATTCCTAAAGTACTCAGAAAGTTTCCCCTCAAATAAGTCTGCCACTATGTGATGGAATGAGTCTTGCAAATATTTCAATAACCAGAAGCCATCTCAGCTCTGCTGTAAAAACAGGAGCAAAAGTCAACTCAGTTGTTATAGCAGCTACTCTAAAATGATTCTTTGACTTTGTGTTTCATCTTGGCTTTTGACGAACCAGTGCCATCTCTGTTTTTTTATAACATTGATATAACCAAAGAATATCACATGTATGAAGTGCTTACTCTATGCTAGATAACATTGGTAGATAAATTAGCATGCCTGCCATTTTCCATGTGTCTGCTTTGCTGTCTGATGTTTTCTCTGTCTTTCTGCTGCTATGCTGTTTCATGGGAGAACTTCATTTCCAAGGCTTTCTTTTCCTCTGGCTTCCCTGTAGGTTTGGCCAAGAGGAAGCGCTGCTAGAAAGCTAGCATCCTTTTCTTGGCATTTTTAGCAGAATCTGTGCCTCCTCTGCTATTCCGGGTTTCATGACCCAGCCTCTCCCTTAGAGTCCCAGATACTGCTGAGTGGGCCCTGCCTGGTTTCACTTTTTACCAAGTTTCCTTGCACCAGAAGCTCCAGCAAAGCCAGTTTGTTCCTTTGTTTTTGTAGGAAAAAGGTGGTTGTGACTCCCTCCAATGTCTAATTTTTAAGTTGCTTAATCATCCCTGTATTAGCCTCTCAGCTCTCCCGGCACCTATGTAACCAATTTCCTGTTTTCATTTCATTCTGTTAGAAATATTCTGAATGACTTCTGTTTTTCTGTTTGAATATTGGCTGTTATAACAAAAAAGTATACTACCTCGTTAATCCAAAATACAAAATTGTGAGGAAGGTAACATTATCCCACAAGAAAATAACATAAGATGCAAAGGTGTGTGTATATATGTGCATTTATGTACCTGTCCATGCATGTATGGTCACAAAGGTAGGAAAGAAGGATCTCAAATGTGAACTATGTTCATACTCTAAGACTATGTCCTTTCAATGACACCACATTGCCCTGCCTTCCTCCCTGTAATCTCTTGTGTTATAGAATATTATGAAATCTACATAGCCTTTCCAACAGAAAAGCCTGCCTCGTGGGAGGAAGCCCAGTGAAAAGGAATAAGCAAACTATTAATAATCCAGACGTAACTTTTTTTTTCTCTACCCCCAAAGAACAGATGCCCTCACTCCTACTCAACATCAACCCATATCTTGAGTTCTTGACCTGATCCCCTGTTTCCCTCCAGTTCCCTGATTCTTTGATTATATCCCTTCCCTACTATAATTTCAACCTTGTGATTTCCATTGGCTCCTATCCAACACATACAAATAAAACTCCCACCATTAGTAACACCACTCTCCTTTGATCCTGCATCCAACACACTCTCTTATCTTTTATGTCTCATCCTTTTGGCCTTCACTTCCCCACCCAATGTAATCTGACTTCTGTCGTTATCACTCTACTTCTTTCATTCTGGACATTAATGATCTTCTGATTGCCAAATCCTCTCATTCCCTGATCTTAAAGGAGACCTCTGCTACATTTGACATTGTATTTACCTCACTACCATGAACTTCACCATCACCCTCCTTTATTTACTATTCCCTCTTTAAAAAAAATCAGACTGTTTGTTCATAGGCTTCTGTTTCTCTACTTGCTCCTTAAAAGTTAGTATTCATCAGGATTCTGTTCTTGGTCCATTACTATTATTATTGGACACACTTTCACTAGAAAATCTTATCCATTCTTCAAGCTGTCAAATAGCACTTATATGTTAACATTCCTAAATGTATATTTACAGCACAGACTCTCCAGATGTTTAGATTCATTATCATAAAGTCTGCTAACCATCTTTAACACACCATTTCCAGAACTGACTCATCATTGTAACCTTCAGAATTGCTTTTCTCACATGAAATCTATGTTTTGTTATCTTCTGAGCATCTGAATTACTCATCCCTGGAAGCTGAGAGTATGCCATTGTTCTTTCTTTTCCCGCATCGACCAAGTCCAGCTAAATATGCCTTCTATGTATACTTCATCAGGTCCCTCCTCTCAATTTCTACTACAGCCAACCTAGTTCCGCTCTAATCTTGCCCTTCTCTGTCTACCCTTCTGCACCCCATATACATAGCACTAATAATTTTATTGGTAGGCACTTGCTTAACTCTCACATTTCATCAGCATCATCTCCTACTCTGTTTATGTATCCCCCATCATGACCCCTCTTTTGGTCACATGCATACGCCATGCTTCCTCTCACCAAAGGGCCACTGCCCGCATTATTTCCTCTTTCTGGACAGCTAATCACTCCCTTGTTACCTAGTTAACTTTACCCATTCTTTAGATAACACCTCAACTAGGATTTCTTCAAGGAACCCTTTGTCATGCTACCACCTCATTTTGTTCAGTCTAGATTAGGCACACAAAAACAATGTTTCTTTCCACCAGAGCATTTTGTCAGGTTGTAATTTAACATATGGCTATTTGATGAATACATATCTCCTCTGCCACTCTGTAAACTCTTTAAGGGCAGAAGCTCTGCTTTAAATCCCTACTATAGCATAGTCCTAATACATAATCTGCAATCAAGAATTCATTCTGACATAAGTGAATGAACCACTTAAAAGCTTCTGAAGACAGAACAGTTGCCCAGGAATCTGATGAATTTGAAGGATGAAATGTGAAAACATGAAATGCTCTCCAGTTCCCTGTATTCTTGTGATTGTTTTGAGGATCATCCCATATGATACATAAAAAGGATCTGGGAATTTATATGTCTTCAGAAATAATAAGTCTGTGATTCTAATACAAATGTGTGTGTGTGTGTGTGTGTGTGTGAGTGTGTGTGTGTGTGAGAGAGAGAGAGAGGAGAGAGAGAGAGAGAGAGAGAGAGAGAGAGAGATACAGTAGGTTTTAGGTCTTATTCTCTTGCATAATGCAATGTGAGAGTACTGCTTCTTTTCCTTCACTCTTAGTCCCTTTGGTCTTTTTCAGAATATATCTGCCTTTCTTTTCTCACTATTGGTGCCATATTTGCTTAATATGCATTGAGAGAGGAGTAAGAAACTAATAACACAAAGGCTTTCAGAATTAGGATACTTGCTGAATCTTTGAAGCAAGTAGAAGTTAGAGTTGTTCTTTTAGTTTCTATGTTGGAAATTTCATATACTGAGATTCATGGGTAAATGTACAAATCAAAGGAGTAAGCAGGCAATGTCAGAAGAAAGTGATATTTTTATTGTGACGGCTGTTTCTAACTACGCATTTCTTATCACTTATGTATTTTTGTGAAAAACGAAAAAACAGCATAACCTTCCAAACAACCCAATACCTGGCACTGTCAGAGATGCTACAAATGCCAACTTAAAAAAGACTATGGGTTGTCAAATCCGTTGTTTTATATAAAACCTCAGACATTTGGCAAAACTGAACGTATTTGAGTATGAGATGAAAAACAGAAAAATTGATTTTAAAGAAAAAAAAGGAAATTTGATCAGGAAATGTTCCTGTCCCAAAGAAATCTGCCCATGATTCAGGGGCCCATAGTCAAAATCATAATTAAGAACTACAGTGGGACCAAGTTTGGTCCTAGTCCTTCCACCTACATTTTTTATATTTGAATTATTTTCACCAAGCATTAGTAGATTGCTCTTTATTTTTCTGTATATATTTTTACTTTTATTATACCAAAGTGTAGTTACAAAGAGAACTTTGAGTATGACATGGCCCAAGTAGAAAATATTTAATCATATAATTGCCTGCCAATTCATAAAGAAAAATGTTTTTAAAAGATCAATTGAATGGTCTTACTTTTTTAAAATTGTATTTATTGCACTTTAAAAATGCCTAAAGAAAAGTTTTCATAATCTTATATGATATATATTTATTTAGGTATGTACATTTATACACACATTTGTGTGCATTTGTGTACAACTTAACTCTTTTAACAATAAGATAATTTCTTAAAATAGTTTTCTGTTGTGAAATTTTAAAAAAAACACAAACCCTCAGGAATGCATAACAGCCCAATAGAAGTCTGGGAGAGAAGGAAGTTATATTGTCAGGGCAGAGCCAACACGGAAAAAGGTTCCTAGCCCCTCCCTCTCCTTGGAGACATAGACGAGGGAGGAGTAGCCTGTGATTCATACAGAAAGACACTGAGTCAAATTCCTTAGGTGATTAAAAGGCACAAAGTCAAAAAAAAAAAAAAATAAGTAAGGTACTGGCTGAGAATCAAGACGGATTATAAAAGACTGAGAACAGAAAAGGAGAGTCTGCTAGGAAAAATGTGGGACTTTCCCCCCCTCTCATCTCTTGAAAAAGAGCCATAGGAAAACTAGAATAGAAATGCTTTCATCTAAAAGAAATGAATACATGTAATTTCTGGGTCATCAGAATAGCTCAGCAGCCAATCCCAGCTCCACCCTCGCAGAGAAAAATTGGGCTAATGACCTCCATGTCTCTTTTTATCTGGTGAACATTGAAATACCCTCAGCTGGGGTGGGGAGAGACCAGGGATCTTACCACCGAGTGCAACTCCGACTTGGGAGTGGTCTGGGAGCTTGGAGGGTTTACTCTCTCCTTCAGTAGTTCCCTGCCGCAGGGACTGCAAAATGTTATCGCAGGTTCTCAAGGTGCAGGGGAAAGTCAGCCAACCTTCCCAGGCCTGCTTTTCCTCACCTGTAATACAAATTAGGGAAACCCTCGCTTACACTACCGATCTCTGAGGCTCCTCCAGCTGTTTTAGCATATCGGAAACATCTTTTATAAATCCCAAAGGCCTCAGTTTAAAACACCAATTCTGACCCCAAATTCCTTTCTGTCGGTGTCAAACTCAGCACTTTCGTGAACGACTGCAGAGAATCTCAGAGGGCTGAACGCCATGTGTCCGGGAGGTTAAATGGGAAACAGAGTGTGAATTACTTAGAGAGCTGTTTTATAAACAAACACCAACGAGGACTGAACTCTGTGCTGATTTAGAGGTGACTTAAGTCCAATTTCCTGCTCCTTCCCATTCTTTCCTCTCAGGACCCAAATTGTTAAGTGCTGCAAAGAGCGCCCCTGCTGAGATCCCCTCTCCTTTCCTCCTCAAGATCCTGACAGGAAGGGACTGCCCTTTGTCAAATTTGACTGACTGGTGAGTGACACTGAAATGTTCCATCTTGCTCAGCCTGAAGGACAGTAGCTCTAATCCTAAAGGACAAAGCAGATTAAAAAAAAAAAAAAAAAAAAAAAAGGCTTTGAGAGAAACAGGCCAAAATCTCATCCAATGAGAAAGCATCTTTTGAATGGCAGCAAGGAAGAACCTATCAATCAATCCAAAGGTCCCCATACACCTGCACGCTATTTCTATCAGGGTGGCTTTACCAAGCCTATTAGGATGCAAAGTTGTGACTCAAAACCAGACATCTCAAAAAAGTCTTTCCTGGTCTATAAAAGCCCAGGTCAATTGAGGGCCAGCGCCCAACCCAGCAGGCTTACAGAGCCGCTTAGGGCTCAGAGCAGGCGTCCGCCTTTTTCTGCTGTTATGTAGCAGCTCGCCTTCTGCAGCCTTGGCTGTGATCTCAGCCCCTCTCGCTCCCTGCCTTGGCTCTCTGCCTGCTCTCCTGCTGTCCGCATCTGTAGGAGCTGCACAGCTCAGCAAGAAACTGCTCTTGGTGTGCCCATCACATCCCTGGAAGAAAAAGAATACGGAGATACTTGCCCGAAAAGCAAAAGAAGGCCTGTTGCAGGGTCGAATTCACTCTTTTAAACACTTCTGAGTTTTACAAAAGGAAACCTCCCCAAACTAAAAGAGAAGATGAAAACCACCATGTCTTAAAATTGACAGCTCTGCCCTGGCTGGTTTGGCTCACTGGATAGAGCATCAGCGTGGGGACTGAAGGGTCCCAGGTTCGATTCCAGTCAAGGGCACATGCCCGGGTTGTGGGCTCGATCCCCAGCGTGAGGCGTGCAGGAGGCAGCCAATCAATGATGCTTTCTCATCATTGATGTTTCCATCTCTCTCCCTCTCCCTTCCTCTCTGAAATCAATAAAAATATATTTAAAAAAAAACTTATAGCTCTGTTTGTTGTTGTTGTTGTTATTTTGTTTTGGTTTTTTTTCACTCACCAAATTAGAAAACATCTCTAAGAATCACGAGAGATGTCCTCTCACTGGCTGCTGATTTGGTTTTTCAGACATCGGTTTGTTATCAGTTCACTGTTTAGAGATGCAGAGTAATTCTTTGTTAGATAATACATACTAAATGCCTTCCAACCAAGATGAAAATATTTAACCATGCAGTACTCTGTGTGATTGCTATTACTTATTCTGGAATTACTGCTTTATTTGATAATTATGTAGCAAGATAAGATATATGAAGACAGCAAGCCTGATGTGTAAATAGGCAGATCCTTCTGGTAATTATATCTGTTTATCAGAGACCTGCTGTTTTATTGATATTTATTCTCTGTAATAGGGTCAGTATATCTTGCTCTGTATTCAGAAATGAGAGCATCAAAATGCCAGTCACCTGTGACAACACGTTGATGTGAATCATATTTACTGTTAATTGAATTATAAAGCTTAAACATATTTGGAAAATATATGTTCTACAATATTTAACATGAGTCTTAAGTATTAGGGAGTTGATTAAATGCTTGGCCACTTTCAGTAAATGTCATATCAATTATATGTTTAATACTGTTAATATCTAGATAAGCTGTATGAGTGAGTATTAATAAAGGGAAGTGGGTTTTGATAAAATGTAGCTTATTTAAGTTAATACATAGCAAATGTTGTGATGACTACTTTTTGAACTTATACTTGTCTAACTATAGGGTGTCCCAATATATATATTGAATAATTATTAATTCCAATGGGTTAAACCTGAAAAGAAAGAAACATCAATTGAGCTATCAGCTTTTAGTAGCATATACAGTGAGAGTTCAAATTTTAATGCAGTGGGTTTATTTTACTCCTCCAGAAAATAAAGAAGAACATATATTGCTGAGTGTATAGTAGGTGCTCAATAAATATCTGTCAATTGGTTAAATGTTGACTAAAAAAACAAGGTAAAAAATGTAAACTTTATTATGTCATAATAGTGACTCAAATCCTTAGAATCCACACAATGTAAGGTAATTTTTATCTGTCTTTGGTAATATTCACCTTAAAACTGATTTTTCTTGGCCTTAATTTTTTGGGGAAAAAATAAAACATAATTTACCTCTGAGGAGCAGAAAGACTTCCATTATCTTATGACCACAAGATGGTGGATATGGCCATAAGTTCTTTTTAAAAACAAAATATATATATATATATATTTAATTTTAGAGGGAGCAGAAGGAAGAGGGAGAGAGAGATAAAAACATCAATGATAAAGAAACATCGATCCATCCACGCTGTTGCAAATGGTAAGAATTCCGCCTAACAAATGGACACAGACAGCAGGGGGGTGAGGGCATGAGTGACGGGGGGGGTTGGGGAGGGAAATGGGGGGATAAGGACACATATATAATACCTTAATCAATAAAGAAATTTAAAAAAGAAACATCGATCAGTTGGTTGCCTCCTGCATTCCCCCTACCAAGGATCAAGCCAGCAACCCCAGCATGTGCCCTGACTAGTAATTGAACCAATGACCTCTCAGTGTACAGCACAACCAACTGAGCCACACTGGCCAGGGTCAGCCAAAGGTTCTTAGTAAATCTAAATAATGTCCTGAAGATATTTCAGATATATAGAATAAATTTTAGCCAAAGGGCCCCAGGCCTTTCTATGTTATTTGAATCAGAATCAGAGATCATTGAAAATGTGTATTTTTCAAAACTGCCTTTGAATTATGAATCTTGATTGATTCTAGTCTCTTATATTTATAATCTAAGGATTACTAAAGTCAATTCTGAAATCTGAAGGTTCATAAGTATACATGCGTGAAATACACCTGGTGTGATATAGTACTGTTTTTACAGTTCCAAGATGTTTGTTTAAAAGATATAAGCCTGACCAATGGACACAGACACCAGGGTGGTGAGGACATGAGTGGGGAGGTGGGTAGGGGCAATGGGAGGACAAGGACACATATGTAATCCCTTAATCAATAAAAAAATAAATAAAAAGAATTCTGTATCTTCCAAAAAAAAAAAAAAAAAAGATAAAGTCATCATGGTACAGCAGAATTGAGACCTGCATTTAGTTTCAACTTAGCCCTAGCTAATTATACATCTTAAAGAAATTATTTAATTCTTCTTTGTAAAATTAAGTCAGATATGGTCACCTCCATTGACTTTGGTCAAGATTTCAGAGTTGGTGTGATGTCTCCTTTAATAATAATCAAATATTTTTCATATATTAACAGCTTTCTATGTGCTAGTCACTAAGCTAAAACTAAGAGTTTTACCTGCATTTTCTTGTTTAATCTATTAATTCTAATGACATTTTCTGTGTGAATTTGAGGCTTAGAAACGTTAGGTGACTGGCTAATGTCTCATAGCTAGTAAATGGTAGACATGGAATTTTAGCCCATGTGCTCTGACTCCACTATTCCACCACAACTGTTGAGATTATAGACACTATAATGGAATAAAAGCATTTAAACTCAGGGAGGTTGTCACAGGTTGAGTTCCCTGGGATTTGGGCTCTTAAATAGAGATGAGCAAGCAGGAGGAAGCTTATTAGGAGCTGCCTTTTAGAAAGGAAGGGAAGGGGAGAGGAAGGGAGGGAAGTGGGTGAAAGGGGAGTGTAGGTAGGAGAAGGGGGGTAGGAAACATTATTGGGTAGAGGGAGAAAATGAGGAACAAATGCAGTCTCAACACAGTTTTCAGTCCTGGAATTTCTGAAGATGTGATGTGATGACCATGCAGAGTTGTCCAAGTTCAAGTGCGAGGGTAGGACCTTTACATCTCCCTGTCTTCAGTCAATCACTACAAACAAAAAACTCCGGGAAGGGGGTGTGACCTTGGACAAAGCATCTCTCTCACTTGCATATCTAGCCAAACCTGTAAAAGGCTGCCACCTGAAGGCTTCGATCTGGCAGCTGAGGGAAGTCTCGAGGACGGCCTGGAGGCTCATTACAGCATCCAATATGGAGGGCAATGTATAATAATACATGTGTAATATGCTAATTAGACCGGATGTCCTTCCAGATGCCCTTCTGTACCCGTACAAAGCCCGGTCTGCAAGGGAAGCCCATATCCCGGGTGGAGGGAAGCTGGCCGGAGGGAAGCCGGGGCCTTAGTGCTAAAGGGAAGCCAGTGTCGGCAGCCAGGAGAAAGAAGGCCTACTCTTGCACAGATTTTGTGCCATCGGGCCTCTAGTACAAATATAAGAAATCTGGGCTATTTCTATGTGAAAATAAAACAGAATTGGGAAGCAAGGCAGAATAGTCAAAGATACTTAAGTTGCAGGCTGGCTGACAAGGGAAAGAAAGTTGAGGCTTGATACCTTTTACTTTTTAAAAAATATTCATTAAAAAGCATTTAACATAAACATATATAAAGGTTAGGATTTTAAAGAAGATAAGGTTAATGTTGCTCCTTCTGCAAATGATGATAATGACCAAGGTGATGTCTCCGTGTCTACTAAGGGCCTGAGCTGGTATGTATGCATCCTTCGGATAAATAGCCATACTAATAGTGACATCAAGAATGGAAAGTACTGTATATTCATTCCTCTTGAGGTCAGATATGATCCAAATTCCAGTTCTCCCTATGTATATGTTACTGTGTGTGTGTATGTGTGCGCGTGCGCGTGCGTGAGCATGCTTAATGCTATGAACAAGAGTGTTCTAATATATAAAAGGTGGCTGAAATTAGGTGATTAGATGAATAATGGAAGGACTTACTGTCAAAATATCAACTTTCATGCCAGATGACTAACATATATTAGGTACACCATAACTGTTATCTCCATTTAACCTTTTCCATCATATATGAGCACATTCATTCATCTGGTAACCCTTTATGTGCCAGACTCTGAGAATACAAGATAATATAGAGATGATGCTTCTTAAAATATTACATTCTGCAATAAGAGAAAGACATATTTTAAATGTTCACTGTAATTCATTGTGGTAAATGTCACAACAGATCTATGAAGAAAATGCTTGGAGAACACAGGGTGGTGGAATTATTCTACCAACAAGAATTGGAAAGGTTTTGTAGATATATCCTCTCTGAATTGACATCTCCAGATAAATAGAGGTTGATCAGAGGGAGGTGTTGGGGCTTTATAGGAAGAAATAATAATACTATTTGTTACATTTTGTCTCATTCTTGTATTTTTTGCTAATGTTGGCTCATTTTTAATAGTAAGCAACTGATTAATTTGCAGGCAATTCTTGCTACTCATCTTACTCAATTTATTGGCACCACTTAACAAGCTGATCACTCTCTCCTTCATGGAAACTTGTCATTCAGAACATCATATTATCTTGGTTCTCTTGCTTCACAGCATGTTCCTGAGGTCTCCTTTGCTGATTTGTCTTTACCTCATAACAAGAGGAGTGCCCCACGGCCGCCTTCCCACCTCTTTATTCTACCTATAATCATTCCCCAAGTGATCACATTCTGTCCCTTGACTTTAAATGCTATCTGCATGCTGAGCATTCCCCATATGAAGTGGTACCTCCAGCTTTACCTGTGTCCCAGCTTTATTCACCTGAAGAGCCAGAGTGAGCCTTTAAAACAATGAGAAGGATCACATGAAGGTCCTCACAAAGCTCCAGCAAGGCCCATCAGCACCCATGGCTTCTCGTTTTATTTTCAATAAAGGCCAAATTCTTACAAGGTCCTATAAAACGGTCTTTTTACACACACAAAAAATGTCCCTGGCCTAATCTCTATTCCCTGTCCTGTCCCTTGCTCACACTACCACTACCGCAGCCACTCTTTCCACTCTAGTCCATGTTGCTCTTAAAAATGCCAAACAGTCAGAAAGAACGAGAGACAGAGACTGGAGAAAATGAGGGCAAGCTAGATCAGCCAGCACCTCTGTATCTGTCTCACCGAATCTATCCACACCAGCCTTCCGGGAATCATAGCTAACCTTTTGCTTCTGCCTTCCAAATCTCTTTAATGTCTCTTTTTACCAACCCTATAGGGAAGAAATTCTGGGACATGTAATTCCAATTTACCTAAAGGCAAATTACAAAACCACCAGAGGTTTTAATATGCAAAACAATTTTTGTCTATTTCTCCACAATCACATTCCTATTTCCTATTACTGAAATTGTGGAAGCAATATAGCATAGTAATTAATAGTAAAGTCTTTTGGTTCCAGAAAAATCCTAGCACTGGTGTTTGCTACCTAAGGAAGATTAAATTCCTTAGGTCTAAACACAAAGTAGGGTACTAATATAAGTAATAATCTCAAGGATTGCCCTAAGGATTAAAATATATAGGGTATGTAAATCACCTAGACCCTGATAAGTATCTAAAAATGTTACCTATTACATTTCCTATTGTTATATTTAGTGAGTGTCATACATAAAATAATGAATGCCAAAAATTGGAAAGGGAATTATTGAGGAGGAAAAAGGGCTGGGCAGGTAATTCATAAACTGAATAATTAGTCCCCAGCTACTAGTTTCACTATAATTACAAAGTTCCTGGTGACAATTTTAAAACGTTAATCCTCAGGAAGTACCAAGGTAGTAACAAAGGAGATAGAGGAAATGGCACACAAGGTACTAAAATACAACTGAACTTTCCCAAATGTTTTACATGCCTTTGGCTTTTCCCTTTACGTTGAATATTCTTTTAGTTGTAACCATTCAATGAAAGTCCCAGGGCTCTGAGACTGCAAGAAAGTCACTGTCAAGTAGAGTTCGGACTCCGTTAGGGCAAAGGTGGCATTGACGTTCCAATCCACTTGTGACTCTTGAAAGAAAGCACAGGTTTTATTGAAATGAGCAGGAGGTCCTTGGCTAACTGTTAGCTAGTACCACCCATGTTTGTTTAGGAGTGTAATATTGTCACAAAAGCAGAGGTAGGATGACAGTTTTCAGGCTTAGGGCTTATCCACTGCATGGGTGGAAACCCCAGCTCACACTCAAAACGCCTTCTGACTCACTCAGGAAGTCCCTAGGGAATGTCTCATGTTTGCTACTGGATGTAATCTTCCTATCTAACCCACAGCAGCATCCTTCTTTCCACTCCTGGCACTGTGACTCTGAATCACCAGATCACAGGAGAGCGCCGGCCCTGTGCTAAGGCAGATACAATGAGTCTCCTGTTCTTGATATCAGCATTGAGCCCAACACCCAGAAGAGAAAGTTGTTGGCCTCCTCCTTCATGCCGGTTGCATAATCCCTGGTTTTCTGGTTGTCACGCATCATGATAAACTGGTCTGGACTAGACCACACTGTGGCTGTTTCTTATCGCTGCTGCTGCTGCTGCTGCTGCTGCTGCTGCTGCTGCTGCTGTTGCTGGTAATTGTTCAATTCTGTGCAACTAATAGTACCTCTTTGGAGGAGGGGAAATGTCCTACATCCAAGTTTGCGTTCAATTTTTCTCTTTCATGTGGTACAAATCATTGTGCTCCTTTATGCTCACAATGTCTTAAATGAGATTTTAGTGATATGACTAAGTAATAATCTTGAGAAAAAAATTCCATCTGAATTTCTCAATGAGAACCCTGCAGTGGTTTGAAAGAAATATTTTGTTACGTTTCTATTGAGCCATCAGGGTGGAGACTGAGATCTCAAGGAGATATTCAAACAAGGGAAGATGCTTAAGACCAGAAGTGGGTGAGAAAGAGAAACAAACAACAAAAAAACAAAAAAACCTGGAGCGTGAAAGGAAGAAAAGAAAAAAATAAGAGATTGAGAGAAGACTGAGTAGTATTATCTGACCTCTTTCAGTAACACACAAGTCTTCAAGTTAATGTGCTAATTCTAGTAAAAATTTCCTAAAAGGCTTTACTAATTTGGTTTTTTTAAGAAAGGTATAAAGTTCTGTATTAAGGTTGACACAGGATGAAAATTGGTATAGACCCAGAAGCCAGAGCAATGATTGATCAAGAATTTGCAGAATTTTTTTTTTACTTTTTTTTTTAATTTTTGAGAGAGGGAGGGAGAGAAAGAAATAGAGAGAGAGAAAAAGAGAGAGAGAGAGAGAGGAGAGAGAGAGAGAAAGAGAGAGAGAGAGAGAGAGAGAGAGAGAGAGAGAGAGAGAGAGAGAGAGAGAGAGAGAACATCCATCAATGTGACAGAGAAGCATTGATAGGCTGCCTCTCCCATGTGCCCTGACCAGGTCAAAATCTGCAACCTGGGTAGGTGACTGACAAGGAATTGAATCCTTTGGTGTAAAGAATGACGTTCCAACTACATTGGCCAGGGTATGAATTTTAGGTGTTAACCTAAAACTTTCTAAGATTTATTCAAATGATGGAATTTGGATTTTTAAAGTGAAACTATCCAGATCTCCAGGGAAAAAGAGTTATCATACATCATAAGAATTAAAGGATGTTTTGTTACTTCTTTCTCTCTCCAAAATTGGCAAAGTAGCCTGAAATGAAATTCAGAGAAGGCTTTCTGCATAGAATACACTCTGCAACATGGGAATCACACCTCCCTAACCCATCACTCTTATCCTTGGACCAGGCTAATGCTCCTAACTCTCACTTCCTTTGAGTCCTCACCATGAGAAGCAAAATCTAAATTGGAGGAGCTTTATTGCATGTAGAGCATGAGTATAGAAACCGCTGCACCTTTGTCAAATTTAAAAAGTGTATGCAATCCATTTGGAAGTAAATGGATATATGTAGAGAAAGAAGAAGCCCTCAAAATTTAAATGACCTATAAACTGTTTTGTGAAATATTAATTCATATTAGTAGTTTGAGGTTTAATTCATATTTAAGAGTAATTTGTGAAATTAGTAGGAGAGTTAATATTATCTTCATTTTATAGCTGAAAACATTGAAGTTCAAGGTTATTAAGTATAATATGCTCTTATTTGTTTTGAATTCTAATAAAATCAAAGTGGTGAATATATTGGTGTGAAAATTAGAAGACTTAGGTTCTATTCCTGGCCTTGTGTTTATTAGATGTTGGATTTGAGTTAAATTACTTATTTTTCTGAATTACAAATAACTATTATTATCATAAAAATAATGGTACTTATTATTCTAGTAATACAAGGCTACTGTGAAGATTACATGAGATAATATATACAAAAAAGCTTTCAGCTGTAAAAGTCTCCACAAGTGTAACGTTTAAACTTCTTTTTAATCTAACACCATTTTACAGAAACAATTCTTAGAAGCCACAAGAATTGAGAATATTAATACATTCACATGTACAATTGGCAAAGTACACACATTCTTGATCTCATTTACATCCTTGTTACATTTGAACAACAGTAAGGGTTACATCAGTTTCTTAGATGAACTTGAGGATTTATCTACAAAATGTAGTCAATTGAACTGGTTCTTCCAAAGGATATTAATGTGTGAAGTACTCTATTAAAGAATTCCTTTTTGATCCACTCCCTTTGAAGCCATTACAAAAGTACCAGATCTTAGCAGCTGTTAGACATTATCAAGTCAATCCAGGGCTTTTCATGTCAGGTATATAAACATTATTAAACATTAACTGGACCTTTGAGACCAACATGGTAACATATGACAACTCCATTGTCTCAATCAATTTTCCATAATAAATTAATTCTAAAACTTGACCACAGCAGGCAAGGCATTTACATGTTTTCCTTCAGTTCTAGGAGATAAAGAAAAAAAACTATTAAATGCTTGGTCACACTTAATAAGTGCTACTATCAATTATATTCAGCAATGATTATTACCTGTTAAGATGATCTTTGAAAATATGAAGTTCTTATGGTCTTAATACAGGGAAACATATTAAATGGCTGAAAAATGTTTACTGTATAAAAGGGTTATCAAATTGTAAATTATATTACATGTATTATCAAGAAAATTGAATACTACCGAAAAAATATTTCATCTGCTCTTTCAGTAATTTTTCAGAAGTTACCTTCTCTAGGAATTGCTACCTGAACAATTCACTTGTACTTAAGAGTCCTTTTCTGTTATTATTCTATATAATAAAAGCCAGTGACTGAATGGCAGAATGACCAGAACAACCGGTCGACCAGTCACTATGATGCACACTGACCACCAGGGGGCAGACGCTCAACGCAGGAGCTTCCCCCTGGTGGTCAGTGTGCTACCACAGTGGGAGTGCCACTCAGCTGACCAGAATGAGCGGCTGCTCCTGCTGCAACCCCCAGGTCAATGGGCAGGAACTCAGGCTGAGATTGTCGCCTCCCTGTCACAAGCTCCTCCTCCTCGCTCCTTGTAGCCTCCTCCTGATGCCTCTAGGCCATGCAGCACCACTGCCAGGCTCACAGAGCTGACCCCGGAGGCTGAGAGGTGGGTTCAAGGCCACTACAGGACTGAGTCCTACTCTGCGCCTCTCAGTGCTATTTTCCCTGGGCCCACCCCGACCAGGTCCCTTGGAGAGGGGAGTGCTCAGGCTCCATGGAAGATGCCAGACCAGGGAGCAGGTGCTCAGAGTGCGGGTCCACAGCTGCTTGGCAGGCTGGGATGAGCTACACTCCAGCAGTGGTCAGATCCCCACAGGCCACGCCCCCACCAATGCATGAATCCCATGCACCGGGCCTCTAGTAACTAAATAAAAACTTCCACCTACCTATAGGGAGTTGGTTCCACTTTGGGATGGTGCTCCTTGGGTGGCCACACTGGACAGGGTTCCTGTGTGTGGATGACAGAAGGCACAGGAGCCTGACTAGAACCATGGCATCAAGCACGCTTTCCTAAGGGACTGCTCCATGACTGTGACATTACTCTACCCTGAAAAAATCACTTAACCTCTTTGTGTCTCAGTTTCTTCATCAGTAAAATGAAGATTATAATAGTAGCTCCTTCACCAACTTACAGGTGAATCAAATAAGTTAACACATGCAAAATACTTAGAAAAGTATAGGCGGATAGTGAACCAGCACTAGACATCAACTATTATTATTATTATTATTATTATTATTATACTAAATACTTATCTAAATTTCATCAAATCATACTTTGGGATTATTTTTTGGCATACTTTTTTTTCTTACCATACTTACTTACTTATACACTCGCTGACTATATTACTTATTACACATTCTTTGAAATAGAAACATGGCCAATGCTAATTTACTGCTTTTATGGCATTTAGCACAAAATTTTGCACAGAGTAAGCCTTCAATAAAATATTAAATTCAGTGAATGGGTAGAAAAACCCCACACTCAGTGTACTACAGAAAGAACTTAACTCTTACCATTTGCAACGGCATGGATGGAACTGGAGAGCATTATGCTAAGTGAAATAAGCCAGTCAATAAAGGAAAAATACCACATGATCTCACTCATTCATGGACAATAGAGACCATTATAAACTTTTGAACAATAATAGATACAGAGGCAGAGCTGCCTCAAACAGATTGTCAAACTGCAGCGGGAAGGCCGGGGAGGGTTGGGGGGCAGGAGGGAGGGGGGTAAGAGATCAACCGAAGGACTTGTATGCATGCATATAAGCATAACCAATGGACATAAGACACTAGGGGGTAGGGAGGCCAGGGGATTGTCAAGGGCGGGGGAATAAAAAGGACACATATGTAATACCCTTTGTAATACTTTAAGCAATAAAAAAATTAATTAAAAAAAAGAACTTAAATATAGATACTTATTTCAGAAATCTGCTCCAGGAAGTACTATTGGTAGTAGACTCATCAGTGAAAATCAAAAAAGAAAAAAATCAATGAAGTGAGATTGTGGGGCAGAGGGAGAATGAGCAGGCACACTGCTTTAAGTACTTCTGAAAGGAGGGCAATGACATTCAGAATCAATGAAAAAAATAATTACAGCAAACTTCTCCAATCAGATGTCTGCGAGGAAAGGCGGTATCAATTTGGATAACTTTTAGGAATATCATTTTGTCATTAAACAGTATAGCACCTGAGCACGCTGAGATTCAGAGCAGTTAAGCAAATTTCCCAGGCCCACACAACTAGCAAGCTGCCAAGTAGGATTCTACCCAAGTCTGCCTGACTCCACCGACTGTGCCTTGTTTGACAAATATCTGATAATAGCAAGTTTACCCCAAGGTAGGTTACAGGCACACTACCCTGCTAGAACTGAATCTGTTTTTTATTTATTTGCTATTCTGTTTTCCAATTTGGTGTTTACTTTACTTAATTATGCTTTGCAAAGTGGATTAAATGCTTTAATGTGTTATAAATAAGCTTCTTTCTCATATGTAAACAATGCTGTTTTCTTATTTCCCAGGGATTTCCCTGGGTCCAGTCCAAAAACCCCAAGTTTCCAAGACTATGCTGCCTTTCTTAACTGAGTTACTGGACTACTCCGCACTAGTGGCCGCTGAGGGAAAGGGCATGGTTCAGAATGCTTGAAAAGTAACAACCCACAAACAGAGGGGGGCACAGTGCCAAGCCCTCCTTATTTGCTTAGCTTTAACAAATAGTACCCTGAACCAATCTACACTTGAATCCTTCAGCTTGTCACTGAATAATTCATGGTTATTTAATTTTGGCCTCTATCAAAAGATTTACAATGCATAATCTTTTAAGCACAGAGATTGTAAGTATGTCACAGGGCTTATTTAAAGCTTCACTGTTCTGTTGAGTACATTTAACTTTGCCAGTGAAAAGATCTACAAAAATTGATGTATTCTTATCTAACTTAAGATTAGACAATACATGTAAATAAAGCATGACATCTGATATCACCAAATGTCTCCCTTACTATACTTGGTATTTGGAACTCAAAACATGTCCAAATGAATGAAGCGAAATCACTTTCAGAAGGAGAAAAAAAAGAGGAAAAATGTAAAGCAGAAAACCAGCCTTGGTTTCCAGCTTAGACTCTTGAAAACTGAACTTTGAGTTAGGCGAGTATTTATTCTAGACATCATCGTAACCATATTACTGTCTTAAAAAGATGTATAATTATATGCATCGACAGTATTTGTGTGCTATATGAGAAAAGCAGACCTGTCAGGATTAGACAACCCTCAAACCAACTGTAACTGAGCAAAGTAGAATGAGCAGTTCCTCAAGCCCCCATGTGTTACACATGTATGGATCCTCAAAGGCAGATCCAACAACAGCTGAGTTCTTGTTCTGTCATATTGAGGAAACTTCTCCAACCTGTGTGCACTGCTATTAGTGTACAAGCAATGTCCTTGACAGAGATGTAAATGGAACCGTTAGAGGTTTCATTACAGAATCCAAAATTTTATACAAAGAAGAGAGAGCAAGAGCTATGACTTCTTCTTGCTGAATAAAATCCAATATATACACATACCTTTTTAAACTCAAATAGATACCATTAACATGCAAGGAGGTACCTTATCTGCTTAAATGGTTCTCAATGAGGTGAACATTGAAAGGTTCCTAATTCTACCCTAGCCGGTTTAGCTCAGTGGATAGAGCGTTGGCTTGCAGATCAAAAGGTTCCAGGTTCGACTCCAGTCAAGGGCACATAGCTTGATTGCAGGCTCGATTCCTGGCCCTAACCAATAGATGTGTCTCTCTTACTTTGAAGTTTCTCTCTCTGTCTCCCCCTTCCTTCCATTCTCTCTAAAAATCAATGGAAAAATCTCTTCAGGTGAAGTTTGACAAACAAACAAATATTTCTTGATTCTCAAAGCAGTAGTTTTTTTCATGACTTCTTGGCCTATAGCAGAGAAATATTAATATAGAGAATACCACTCCTAAGGAAAAGGAAAATCTAAATCATCTCAGCATTAGGAGCATGGGTACAAAATAATAGGCTGTTTGGCCAAAGACAGCAAGATTCTATGTCTTCTGGCAGGCACATTCGTAACGTTCATTTCTAAGCCTCCCTCCTAGGTTCTACTCCTTTGTTTTTATGTAAAGAAAACAACAAAAATACACTTTCTTCCTGAAGAATATGAACAAATGTCAAAAAGAAAAAAGAAAAAGAAAAAAGCAAGCACTTAAGTTACAAACAGCCCCCAGGCAAATGTAACTTCATGCTGGGTTTATGCTACTATCATAAACACCTCACCACAGGAAATCACTAACACTAACCATGACCAAACCAGTCGTGTCTTTCTAGAATTTAAGGCATAATTGCTTTAATGAACTCACACGGTATCTGAAAGTTGCAATGTAAAGCCACTCACTAAAGTAAATTGTGTTCCATATACTGGTTTTCTATGTTTAGTCACAGATTATTATGAATTATTTTGTAATTTTAAGGGGTGGTGAACATCAGATAAATGATGTATTTTAACTGGCAGCTATCAAGAGAGCAGCATTAAAATTGTTTTCATATTTTTTCTCGTGTAAGCAAATGTCAGAGAGTCGGGCAGCATCAGATCAATAGTACCATCGCAAATGTTAAGAATGCTGCTCTGGACAGTCAAATTGAGGCATGAAAATGGCCAGTGGAGATTAAGAAAGATCAAGTAAGCAATTCAGTCCACATACACACCCCAGCAGGAGAAAACTGCTTCCTAAAATAAAACTTCTAATATTTTAGTACTGTTGACTTTTGTATGTCCCTGGTGATTAAGCTTCTATCACTCACTTTTCCTGCAACACTATTCTTGTAATCCAATATTTTCCTATGTCAGGAAGTGCCTTAAATTTTCCTTTCTCAGTTTCAATATACAATGCCAGTACTCCACAGGATATTAGCATAATAATTAAGCTGTTGTAAATCATTCTAAATATTCCAAATGAATGCTATCTGCAGCCTTAGAACCAAAAGTTAAACTCTTTTTTATAATAAAAAAATGTATTATATTTTCTCTCATTATACATTATGCAATAGCAATTTAGTGAAGAGATGAACTACTTTAAAACAGAAAGTAGGGGTATAATGTAATTTCAGTTAATATGCTATATATTTTTAATTTGGGGTACCAAAATAATCCTCTCTTTTCCTTGACTGTTTTGTTACTGTATCTTACACTATTTTACTTTTAGACATTCATCTGGAATAAAGGACATTTCATAATTAAATGCTACATTTAAATTAGTTTTAGGAAAGAATTTTCATACAACTTATTAATTTTATAATCAGAGACAAAGCAGTGCCATCAGTGGGATTTCTGGGCTTTACTCTTTGATTTTAATTCTTTAGTCTCAATCTCAACACATTATGTTAAAAGACAGCCTAAGTGTTAATTTGAGATCAACAATTTACAGAATATTTAGAAATGTATGTCTCCCTCAATTATTCAATCTCCCTCACTAATACTCTCCCCTTATTTCTCATGCAAAATTTTCTCAATTTTGCCCCATGAATAAGAAACATTTTTCTCTATGTAAATTAGGAAACTTCTGAATACTGTATGTCAGTACTCATGGCCCAAATTATAAATGAATAAGTGCCTTACAGTAGTATTTCGTTTTCCAAGAACATATACTCCAACATTGGGCAAAATAGCACTTGGTATTTTGCTGATTTCTCTCTCGAAAGGTGTTTTGATATTAACAGTTTGTGTTTATTTTTTTCCCCCTACATCAATGTTAACTCAATTAGCCCATTATGGATGCATTAATGAGAATCTGAACAAGTCCTTATAATTTAATTTCTTGTCTTCTGTGATCTCCAAACCTTAGTTTGCAGGAAAGCTATTTCATTACACCTTTGACTTCAACATAATGCAAACAATATTAAAAATATGTGGCAAACATAATCTGAGCTAAAAAGAAATTCCTGCTTGTGTAAACCTTGAGTTATAATACAAATATGTTACATAAAAAATGACAATTTATAGGGCAGATACTAGAAGATGATATTAAGTTTTGGAGATGATATGTTATATACATTTACATTTTTTTATTGATTTCAGAGAGAGGAAGGAAGAGTGATAGAGATAGAAACATCAATGATGAGAGAGAATCCTCAATTGGCTGCCTCCTACATGCTCCCTACTGGGGATGGAGCCTGCAACCCAAGCATGTGCCCTGACCAGCATCTGAACTGGTGCTCTCCTGGTTCATTATATAAATATATATGTTATATATTTTATACTCTACCAATATATTCAGTAGAATTTAGCAAAGACTTGAAAATTCAAATAGTAATTTAAAAATTAAAAATTATTAGCAATTATTAGTAAATAGTAATTACAAATTATTTTAATAGTTTGTCATTTTTGTGAATTTCATAACATTATGAAAGGCAATTGAAAAAATCTAGCACTACTACTATTTCATTTATTTTTTGATTCTCAAAGATAATCAGGGTAATATAATGCAAAATTCTCAGAATCCTGACAAAATGATCATTGAGATCACCATTATGTAAATTATCAGCATTATTTAGGCAATAATGGTCTTTGGATGAGCAGTAAATAATGACCTTCACATGTAGTTAACTGAACTTAAGGTGTGGTTACTTTTCTTTCTCTCACTTTTCTGCAAAAACATAACCACTGAAGAGTAATAGTAAACACAAATCCAGCAGTCACTCTGTTTCAATCTAATTAAAGTTTACAGTAAACAGACTAACTTTAAAGTATGCATGTATTAGCTACTCATAGAGTATTTTCTGATAAATTTAAATACATATGTAGGGAAACACTTAAAAATAAGAGTAAGACTGGTGCAGCCACTATGGAAGACAGTATGGAGTTTCCTTAAAAAACTGAAAATGGAACTCCCATTTGACCCTGTGATCCCACTTCTAGGAATATATCCCAAGAAACCAGAAACACCAATCAGAAAGGATATATGCACCCCTATGTTCATAGCAGCACAATTCACCATAGCTAAGATCTGGAAACAGCCTAAGTGCCCATCAGTAGATGAATGGATTAGAAAACTGTGGTACATCTACACGATGGAATACTATGCTGCTGTAAAAAGGAAGGAACTCTTACCATTTGCAACGTCATGGATGGAACTGGAGAGCATTATGCTAAGTGAAATAAGCCAGTCAATAAAGGAAAAATACCATATGATCTCACTCATTCATGGACAATAGAGACCATTATAAACTTTTGAACAATAATAGATACAGAGGCAGAGCTGCCTCAAACAGATTGTCGAGCTGCAGCGGGAAGGCCGGGGAGGGTTGGGGGGCAGGAGGTAGGGGTCAGAGATCAACTAAAGGACTTGTATGCATGCATATAAGCATAACCAATGGACATAAGACACTGGGTGATAGGGGAGGCTAGGGGACTGTCTAGGGCGGGGGGATAAAATGGATACATATGTAATACCCTTTGTAATACTTTAAGCAATAAAAAAAAATATATATATATATTAAAAAAAAAAAAATAAGAGTAATAATTTTCTACGTTTATTGTTATTCCCAATTTATAAATTAAATTAATACACATTTTGTTTTGAATTAATGAACACTAAATTGCCAGAAGTCGTGATTATTGATTTTAAAATTACATTTTCTTTTTCATCAGTGGAAGTATATTAACAGGAGAATTGCTCTATATTATTTTTCATTAAAAGAAATCATATCATGATAATGCTTAGAAGTAAATTAAATCACTTTTCTTAGATTTTCTGTACTATGTTAATTAAATTAAGGGTCTCATAATTTGAGTGAGAATGTCTAAACAATTTTTTCTTATTTGAATAAATTATAAAATTTATAAATGTACATCAAGCTGCTAAATTTAAATTTTAAAACAGGAAAACTTATAAAATATAAAATGAATGCATGTCAAAAATTGTTTTATATTAACTAATATAAAATATAAAATGAATGATGTCAACATTCATTTATATTAACTAATGAGGGAATCAATAAGTTGTTATAATTTTAAGACAACACAGGTACACAGTCACATAGATATTCATAAACAATCAGAAATGCTGAAACAATGTGTGATGAAATGTAGGGGTCAGTAAACTTTTTCTCTAAAGGACTAAATAGCAAATATTTCAGGCTTTGCATGCCACATTTTGTCTTAACATAATCTTATGGTGTGTGTATTTGCATGTGTGTTTACAACTCATTAAAAATTTAGAAACCGTTCTTAGCTCACAGGCCATTTTAAAAACAGGCTGTAGCCTGGAATTGGCCTGAAGGCCATAGGTTGTTGACCATTACTTAGAGCAATAAAATGTAATATTTGGACACATTGTAACCATTTAACAAGTGGCAATTCCTTAATATTATTGCCTTTAATTCCCATTGAGAGACTTTTTTTTAAAATTAAATCTTTATTGTTCAGATTATTACATTTGTTCCTCTTTTTTCCCCCCATAACTCCCCTCCTCCCAGTTCCCGCCCCACCCTCCACCCTCACTCCCCACCCACTGTCCTCTTCCATAGGTGCACGATTTTTGTCCAGTCTCTTTCCGCATCTCCCACACCCCTTTCCCCCCCAAGAATAGTCAGTCCGTTCCCTTTCTATGTCCCTGATTCTATTATGATCACCAGATTATTTATTCACTTGATTCTTAGATTCACTTGTTGATAAATGCATATTTGTTGTTCATAATTTGTATCTTTACCTTTTTCTTCTTCTTCCTCTTCTTAAAGGATACCTTTCAGCATCTACACTAATAAAAGAGAAAAATGGTAATTGGCGTACGACGATGCCCTTTTCATTGGCTAATCAGGGCTATATGCAAATTAACTGCCAACTAAGATTGGCAGTTAACGGCCAACAAGATGGCGGTTAATTTGCATATGTAGGCACAATGCAGGGAGGCGAAAGGGAAAGCAGGAAGAAGCCCCCTGCCACTGACAGTGATCGGAAACCCAGGGGGGAGCTAAGAGCTGGGGGACCCCCCAGCCATGATCAGAGAATCAGGCGCCTTTGCCGCCCTGGCCAGTGATAGCAGGAAGTAGGGGTGGAGCCAGAGATGGGAGCTGGGCACGGTCGAAGCTGGCAGTCCCAGGAGCTAGGGGTCCCTTGCCTAGGCCTAAAGCAGAGCCCACGATCGCGGGGCCGCTGCAGCTGCGGGTCCCCGCTGCCCGAGCTGGACACCTAGGCCAGAGGCGTTAGGCCTGGGCAGGGGCAGAGCCTGCAACCGCGGGGAGCTGGGGGTCCCCTGCCCAGGCCTGACACCTCTGCCAGAGGCCTCAGGCCTGGTCAAGGGGCCGATCCGGTGATTGGTGATCGGAGGGTCATGAGGGTCAACTCCTCTGGCCGAGGCATCAGGCCTGGGCGGGGGGCTGAGCCAGGGATTGGGGGATATGATGGTCCCCTTGCCCAGGCCTGAAGCCTGAGTCAGAGGCATCAGGCTTGGGCGGGGGGTGGAGCAAGCGATCAGAGGGAGATGGGGGTCCCCTGCCCAGGCATGATTCCTGGGCCAGAGGCCTCAGGCCTGGGCGGGGGCCAGAGCCAGTGATCGGGGGGAGATGGGAGTCCCCTGTCCAAGCCTGACATGTCTGGCGGAGGTGTCAGGCATGGGCAAGGGGCCGATCCTGTGATTGGAGGGTGATGGGGGTCAACGCCTGAGGGCTCCCAGTATGTGAGAGGGGGCAGGCTGGGCTGAGGGACACTCCCCCACACACACACACACACACCCAGTGCACGAATTTCATGCACCGGGCCCCTAGTTTCATATAATACTGGTTTGGTGGTGATGAACTCCTTTAGCTTTTCCTTATCTGTGAAGCTCTTTATCTGACCTTCAGTTCTGAATGATAGCTTTGTTGGAGAAAGTAATCTTGGTTGTAGGTTCTTGGTATTCATCACTTTGAATATTTCTTGCCACTCCCTTCTGGCCTGCAAAGTTTCTGTTGAGAAATTAGCTGACAGTCGTATGGGTACTCCCTTGTAGGTAACTGGGTTTCTTTCTCTTGCTGCTTTTAAGATTCTCTCTTTGTCTTTTGCTCTTGGCATTTTAATTATGATGTGTCTTGGTGTGGTCCTCTTTGGATTCCTTTTGTTTGGGGTTCTCTGCGCTTCCTGGACCTGTAAGTCTATTTCTTTCACCAGGTGGGGGAAGTTTTCTGTCATTATTTCTTCAAATAGGTTTTCAATATCTTGCTCTCTCTCATCTTCTGGCACCCCTATAATTCTGAAGTTGGTACGCTTGAAGCTGTCCCAGAGGCTCCTTACACTATCTTCGTATTTTCGGATTCTTTTTTCATTTTGCTTTTCCAGTTGGGTGTTTTTTGCTTCTTCGCGTTTCAAATCTTTGACTTGATTCTTGCACCCCTCTGGTCTGCTGTTGGGTGTCTGTATAATATTCTTTATTTCAGTCAGTGTATGCTTAATTTCTAGTTGGTTCTTTATCACAACATCGAGGGTCTCATTAGATTTCTTGAGGATCTCACTACATTTATCGGTGGTCTCACCAGTCTTTTCGAGGGCCTTACTAAGTTTATTGGCAGCTTCTAGACAGTTCTTGAGAGACCTTAAAAGTGTGGTTTTGAGTTCTATATCTACCATTTCTGACATTTGCGTCCTGTTTCTTTGTCTACGCATTTTTTTATCTTTTCTTGGTGCACCCCCTAGTGGTCTTTGTGCCCAGTCTTGTAGTTAAGCCTTGATTGTTGTCGGTAATACCAGGGGTGATTTGACCTCCAGGCTAACTGGCTATGAGAGTCAGCTGTGTCTGCAGTGGGAGAGCTTCTGTGCTGGATCTCTAGGGCGGTGCTAATCTAGCCTTTGCCTGAGGCTATCGGCAAATGGCTCTGCACAGGGCTTGGGCGGGGTGGGTCCCCAGGGATCTACAGGGCAGGCGGAGCAAGCAGTTATGGCTGCTCTCAGTTCCGTCCCTAGGGGCTCTGCCTCTCAGAGTCCCAGCAACCGCTGCAAACCTCAGAGAAAGCTACCTTCGAGTTCTGACCAAAGCCAGACAGTCCCACTTCTCCCGTTTGAGCCTGGGTCCCCAGAGACTCGCCCGGATCTGGAGCTCAGAGTCTGAAACTCCCTCCCAATTGAAAACAACAACCGCACCCTCCACCGCCAGCCCGCTCCACACGCACTCCGCACCTGAGTATTTCACTTCAGCACTGCGCCTCCTCTGAGTCTGGGTATGATATTCTCTTTCCTCCTAGTTGTAGAATTTCCACTCAGCCAGCCTTCCTGTGGTTCTGGATGATGTCTGTTCTGTCCTTTAGTTATATCTCTGAAGTGGTTGTTCGAGGCAGCAATCTCCGGCTTTAACCTATGCCGCCATCTTGGTTTCTCCTTTCCATTCCCCATTGAGAGACTTAAGTGTTTTATTTTACAAATATTTATTGATGTCATCTTTTGTTAGTATCCTATATAATAAAGAGCGAATATGCAAATGGTTGTCATGCCCTCACACTGTCATGCCATAACAGCTCAGATAATCAACACTGGGGAGAGAGAAATGGGAACCAGTGAGGCACAAATGAGCTTGCGAGAGAGGAATGGGGACCAGCCCGGCTGCGGCCCAAGAGAGGGGCAAGCCGCCCGCCCCACAGTCCATGGACTGCGCCTACAGCCAGCCCAGGAAAGGGACAAGCCGCCCGCCCTGCAGTCTCAGGCACATGTGGCTGAAGCCCGGGCAAAGCCACCTGCCCACAGTCCCCTGTGGCTGCGGCTGGCCCTGGCAAAGCCGGCCCAGGTATTGGGTGCCTGCAGCCAGCCAGAGAGAGGGAAACCTGGGTCCTGGGTGCCTGTGACCAGCCAGAGGAGGGAATCATGGGTCCCGGGTGTGGGGCGAGGCAGAGGCGATTAGGGGCAATCAGGCAGGCAGGCAGGCAGGCAGGCAAGTGGTTAGGAGTCAGTGGTCCCAGATTGCTAGAGGCAGTCAGATATCCCCCGAGGGGTCCCAGATTGGAGCCAGTGTAGGCCAGGCTCAGGGACCTCCTCCCCACCCCACCCCCACCCCCGTGCACCGGGCCTCTAGTAGTAAAATGAAATTCAATGCCCAACTTTAACCAAGGCAAATTGTTTCCATCATCAATTGTAGCTAGTAAATCATTCAATCAAATGGGAAGCATTCTGGTTTAACCCATACTGGTGTCTGGGTTCTAGCTTTAATTCTAGGCACATTAGTGAATTACTAATTTTTATTCCTAAGAACCTAACAATATGAGCTTTTATATTTAAATTGTCAAAGCTCCATAGAAAATGTATGTGGCCAACATCCTAAGAAGATAATTGACAAAGGGGAAACAGATGTTTGAGGGGTAGAGGCTTATTTTGAGTTCTTTAGAAAGACTGCAAAGTTCTACAACATTCATATTGTATAAATTATGTGCTGGGCAGAAAACTCCATACATTTTATTCTCTACTTACTGGAATAAATTTTACATCATTTAAAATACATGATTATCAATTCATTCTTTTAAAATAAGGTATTTTCAGTTGATTCTCTTTATTATTTTTCTCAGATATTATACCAATAATTAAAATTGTGTCTCTGGGAAATTTAATTGAATATTTAGTAATTATTGTATTGATTTAAAAATTCAAAAGATAATAGTTTTATTGGTTTATTTTAGCCAAATAATTCACAGTAAAATAAAATTTTAAATAAGTATTTTAGTTTAGTCAAACAGATTATTTGATGTTTGGTTTAAATATAGGGTGTCCCAAAAAATGTATATACAGTTTAACAGTTGATAACACACTTAATTTTCACTCCTTTTCAGGTTTAACTAATTTGAAATAATTGGTGAAGACAGACTAAGCTTTGAACAAAGAAAATTTATCCTAAAGTGCCACTAGACATTTTATGGGGATACATAAAAGATAAAGTTTACAGTATAAAACCAGCAACAGGAGACAGATTGAGAGCTCATAAATACCAAACAAAATGGTTCTGGATGTTTACAATTCCAATACTTCATGTTACCCACAATGCCTTGACCAAGATAGTCATCAGTTTGAAAATAGGCATTGACAAAACAAATTATTCAATTCTGTATATTCCTTTAAATTTTAAAAATGAACTGACTTTATAATCATTCCAAGTATGTATACATTTGGGGGGGACACCCTATGTATGGGTAATGAACTAACTCACTGGTCATTGTGGAGGGATTTTTTTTTATATACTGAATACAAAGTCTATTTTGCTATTTATTTAAACCACTGTCCTGTTATTTTGAGGTAGCCACAAGCTCATCACTAATTTTTGTATGATATTTTCTGGGCTTTAAATAAATTATAATATTACTCAACTTTTTCTCATCTAGGTATATAAAAGCCAATTCTTTCATGTATCTTCAGGAGTTCATTGACTATAATGCTTAAATCAAGCTTATTTCTTTATTTGTACATTATTGACATTTCTATTAATTTTTTGTCTCCAACTAGCAGAACAAAAGCATAAATAGGCCAAACCTTAAATTTATTATTAGCACTGAATTATAAAACCCATCATATGAAATTATCTCAACATCAGATCATTAATAATTAATGCTTTCCAACATCTAAATTAAAAGGAAAAGAGAGAGAGAGAGAGAGAGAGAGAGAGAGAGAGAGAGAGAGAGAGAGAAAGAAAAAGAGAAAGAGAGAGAGAGATGGGTATTATGTATACCACTTAATCAAGATTACCTATATACCTATGAATGACTTCATGTCCCATAAATGTACAATGACTGTATCACCAATCCCATAAATAACCTTAGTGCAATATAATGGATGCTGAAACCAAGGGTAAAATAATATTGTACTGGGAATTAATAGTAAATAAAAAATTATAAAACTGGTTGTAAAAATGTGATGAAACAAAACCTTAAATATTCCTTTAATTACTTTATTTATCTAGGAAGTCCACATTTGTTTTAATTATCTCTCACACCAAGAAATTTCTCTGGTAAGGTTTACTTCACAAGTTTCTGAATACACTCTAAAATTTTACATATGAATTTATTCCCCTTTGATATGTAGTCTCCAATCTTTGTGCTATATGGTCTACAACTATTTACTAAAACCCTAATGCAAATTTAGGACAGAATATAGAAACATTAATTGAGCATTTACTTTTTCCTTTGTACTAAATCTGAAGAAACAAATGAAATGAAAGGCTAAAAGTTCAGCATACTGAACTGTAATGTTCTATGGATCATTTTTAGTTTCCAACATTTGTAGCACATGTCAAAGATGGCTGCTTCCAGCATTTTATAATTCCCACCACCAACAAAAAATGTATCTTCACTGAAAGTGATTACACATTGGGTATCACAAAGGCACTTGTGGTATAAAAGGCCAACACATGCATGCAAAGTTGGACCTGAATTAAAGACCTGTTGACTTATATCTAGAACATAGGCACAGATTAAGTAAGGCAGATTAAGTAAACAAAGGTTGAAAAAATGCTCCCCCAGAAAATTAGTTTATATGAAGATTTTATTTGATAACTCCTTCACTTAAGTGCAAAGTATACAACTTTTATTCCTCTCCATCACCAAACTACTTATAAAATCTTGAATTTCCTTGCCATTGGAAAACTTATTGAAGACTAAATAAAGGAACCAGCATCAAAGTACATGATTTGATAGGTGACAATGTTGAAATGCCACTGTTTACTTACTAAAAGTATTTTATAGTAATAAAATTATTTAAAGTTTTGGACAATCCTTAAAAGTACAGTAGTCCCCTTCTCTGAAGTTTCACTTTCCATGATTTCCTGATTTCAGTTACTCAAGGTCGAATGTGGCCTGATAATATGAAATGGAAAATTCCAGAAATAAATAATTCATGAATTTTAAAATCATGTAGTTCCAAGTAGTGTGATAAAATCTGGCTGCTCTGCCCGCATGGGTTGTGAATCATCCTTCAGTTGAACATATCCATACTGTAGATGCTACCTGCCTGTTAGTCACTTAGCAGCCATCTTGGTTATCAAATGGGACTACCACATTATTGCAGTATTTGTGTTTAAGTAACTCTTATTTTACTTAATAACGATCCCAAAGCACAAGGGCAGTGATGATGACAATTCAGATATGACAAAAGTAGCCTTAAAGTGCTACCTTTAAGTGAAAAGGGTAAGTTCTTGATTTAATAAGGAAAAAAAAAAGTTATGCTGAAGTTGCTCATATCTACAGCAAGAATAAATCTGTGAAATTCTGTAGAAGGAAAAATAAATCTATGCTAGTTTTGTTGACACACCTCGAACTTCATAATTACAGCTACAGAGCGTGTAATCACTTAGTTAAGAAGGTAAAGGCATTAAATTTGGCGCGGAAGACATGAACAGAAAAAGTGTTCCATTGACAGCAACACGTTGCACCAGAAAGCACTGAGCCTATAGGAAGACTTCAGGAAGGGATCTCCTGAAATGAACGACACCAAGCTTTTTACTGCAGGTAAGAGATGGTTACACAGCTTCAGAAATAACTTTTATTAGAGTATACTGTTTGAGCCTCTCCCTACCCCATCTTCTAGGATCTTGCCACATATTCTCTTCCATTTCATATTTGCCTCTACTCCAACCCACCATTCAGCTTAAATATCACTCCATCAGAAAACCATTCTTAACCCTAAAGCAGAGTTAGGTTTTCTGTTATGTGTTATATGTTTTTGAGACATCCTTAACTTCTCGTTTGAAAAATTGTAAAATCATTGTATTAGTCTGGTTCACCAGAGAAAAAGAGTTAATAGGATGTCTGTAGAGAGAAAAAGAAATTTATTATAAGGCACTGGCTCACACAATCATGGAGGCTATGAAATCCAAGAACTGTAGTAGGCATGTTGACACCCAGAGGCAATGGTGTAGTTTTATTCTAAGGCCAACGACCTGAGAATAAGAGAGCTGATGGTATAAATTTTCATCTGAAAGCTGGCAGACTTGAGACCCAGTTCAAGTCCAAATGCAGGGTAGAGGGTGGGTGGGGGGTGAGGTGGGAGGGGGAGATGTCCCAGTTCAAAGCAGTCAGGCAAGTGAACTTTGCTCTTACTCATGTACAGATCAGCCTTTTGTTCAATTCAGGCCTTCAATTAATTGGATAAGGCTCACCCACATTAGGAAGAGCAATATGATTTACTCATTCTACCAATATAAATGATAATGCCATCCAAAACACCAGCACAGACACTCTCAGAATAATGTTTAACAAAATACATGAACATTGCATGGCCCAGTCAAGTTGACATAAAAATTAAGCATCACCCCAATTACCATTTTTAATAATAATAACAAGATCTATTTCTGGCTTGCTTATCTAATACCACTAGCATCCAAACATAATTGTTACTCGGTAAAAAAAAAAAAAAAATTATTTTGCAGAATAACTGACTAAACACCAATTCAAGAACACTAACTCATAAGAGCGTATCTTTGCCTGAATCTCCATTCACAATGTGCCAAGACATCCTCCTTTGAAAACTTTGTCCATTTAGCAAAGCACAGAATTTCTGGACTCATAGTTTGTAATTGTCAAACAATGCTTTCGTAATTTTTATTATAAATTCAACTGAGATGAAATGTTATTAGTTTTATGATATAATTCACATATTAATATTTAAATTTTTTATTATATATAAAACTAGAGGCCGGGTGCACAAAAATTTGTGCACTCGAGGGGGAGGGGGGTCCCTCAGCCCTGCCTGAGCCCTCTCGCAGTCTGGGACACCTCGGGAGATAAAGACCTGCTGGCTTAGGCCTGCACCCGGGTGGCAGAGGGCAGGCCCAATCCCTAGGTGCAGCACCTGGTTGGGCTCAGAGCAGGGCCAATTGGGGAGTTGGGGCGCCACCCCTTGTCATGCACAGAGCAGGGCTGATAGGGGAGTTGGGGCACCGCCCCCTGTCACACACAGAGAAGGGCCGATCAGGGGGTTGGGACACCGCAGCCTGTCACACACAGAGCTGCAGGGGGATTAGGGGGTTGGGGAGCTCCCCCCCATCAGGCACAGAGCAGGGCTGATCAGGGGGTTGAGGCGCCTTCCCCTGTCACGAACAGAGCAGGGCGGATAGGGAGGTTGTGGCCCAGCCCCCTGTCACACACAGAGCCGCAGGGCGATCAGGGGGTTTGGATGCTGCCCCCTGTCATGCTGATCCCGGTGCTGGAAGGCCTCGCAGCTCCGCTGATCCTGGTGCTGGGAGGCATATTACCCTTTTACTATATAGGATAGAGGCCTGGCGCACGGGTGGTGGCTGGCTGATTTGCCCTGAAGGGTGTCCTGGATCAGGGTGGGGGTAGCCACTGGGGTGCCTGGCTAGCCTGGATGAGGGGATTATGGCTGTTTGCAGCTGGTTACACACCCTTCAGGGTGGGGGTCCCCAGTGGGGTGCCTGGCCAGTCTGGGTGAGGGGCTGAGGGCTGTTTTCAGGCTGGCAGGTGACTGAAGCTCCCAACCGCTCCTTCATTTCTTTTTTTTTTTTCTTTTTTATTCTTGACCAGCTTTAGCTCTGAGTCTTGGCTCCAACTCTTAGGCCTCCACTGCTGAAAGCAGGTATCTGGTTTGTTTGGGTTCTATAATCAAAACACTGTTTCATTCAAACCTGGCTGGCTGAAAGCAGGTTTCTGGAGTTTTGTTTAGCTTCTATATTTGTAACAATGTTTCAAACTGCAAGCTCAGAGGCCGGCAGCGGCAGGCGGGGAACGTTGGAGTCTTCCGTCACTGAAGCAAGCAAGCCTCATGTTCGCTTCAAGCTACCTGGCAGCTGGCCGCCATCTTGGCTGGCAGTTAATTTGCATATCACCCTGATTAGCCAATGGGGAGGGTAGCAGACGTATGGCTAATTACCATGTTTCTCTTTTATTAGATAGGATTCCTTAAATTGATTCCACATTCCCCTCCAGATACTTTCTTATGAGCTCTTCTATACTTCACAGGCAAATTTCTCCGAAAGTCACTGATGTGTGCTACCTTCATTTCATCATCTACCTCAACCACATTTGAGTCTGACCTCATCTTAGCTTATGCTAAGTTGCCAATGGCACCCCTATGCCACTAAATGTAATGATCAATTTAAAATCTTTATCAAACTTGATCTCTCCATGGCATTGATACTGGTACTATTGAGCCTACAATTCTTTTGGAAATACTCTTCTCCCCCAGCTTTTTGACACCATATTGTCTTCTCATCCCTCTAGTCTCTCCTTTCTGAGTCTCCTATGGGATAACCCTCCCTGTGCTCCCTGTGACTTCTTCTCCTGGCTCCCAACTGTTAGAGATTCTCCCAGCTTTGTGATAGGTCCTCTTCTAAACTGCATATCCCTTGCTAGCTTTAACCGCCACCAATATAAAGATGGCTAGCAGGCTTCTATTTCCACCCATGTTTTTCTCCTGTATTTCACACCATCTACCTGACTATGGCATTTCCGTTGTGTGTTTCAAAGCCCACCTCATCCTCTGTCTCCTCTAAAGCCTGGTTTTTATTCAGTGTTCCCAATCTTAATGAATGTTAAGCGTGTATTTTCAGTTGTGTAACTGTGAATTCTAAGAACATTTGTTGACACTTCCCACCCCATCATATTTTTACATCTAGAATAATCCTGTTTATTTTCACTCGTATATATTTCTTAATTTCCTCCACTTCTTCCTCTTTAACTCCCTCTCCCCAATTCCAGGATAACATTACCTCTGGCCTGCATGACTGCAGTAATCTATTAACTTTTCTTTCCCCCTGAGTTCATTTCTAGACACTCCAATCTATTATCCATGCTGCAACTAGAGTGACCTTTTCAAAATGGAAGACTAATCATATAGTATTCCCAATGCGTAAAACATTTCAATGAGTTTTCCTTGTATTTTGCTTGAAAAATAAAAGTCTTAACAAACATATGAGTCACTGCATAGTCATACCTTTCTCTACCTTTCCAGATACATCTTTAACTTCTCCCACTCTTTTTCTATCACCTTCTTCCCCATAGCTCTCTAGACACACTGACCTTGTCTGATTTGCTTGAATGTTTCATGTTTTTAAAATGACACAGCCTTTTGAAAAATCTCCACCCCAAAGCCCTCTGATGTAGGTTACCCCAATTAACAGATTGCCAAAAGTCTCAGGAAGACTTTCCCTGACTCCCTGACACTAGATGCTCTTAAAGCATTGTGTACCTCTCATTTAGGTTACATGTAATTGTACGTGTTTCATCATTTTATCCATGTCTCTTTTTCCAAGTAGATTGCAATGTCCATTGGAGAAACTATAATAGCTCTTCTATTCACAGCTGTGTCTACAGATCCACCATGGCACCATCATTAATTAATAAATGATGGAGCTAAATGAACAAAAAATTATTGAGTGCTGATTGTATGCAGGCACCACAGAGGTTATATAAAAATGTGTTGGAGAGGGCCCCTAATCCTAAAAGAGCTTAGTGGGTTTAGGAGATAAACATAAATAGAAGAAAACACCAAATAATACACTAAGCAATTAACATCTAATTCTATGGCATGAGAAATCACAACATAACTTAAATATTATTTAGAAAGCAATACAAGAAGTAAGATGCTTACAGTTAGAATGGTCTAATGATGCTGTATGGATGAAACGAGTCATGAACTTGACCTTATAAGATAGGAAGGAGTTGACGTTTCTGGGGGAAGATTAGAATGAACCTCTAAAGGCAGGCTAGACTCAGGGATCAAAATCAATGGTGATGCCCTCCCAGTAGCCCTTATAGGGCTCCACCGTTTTGTGGAAATGAAAACAGACTTTAGTCCTAGAATGTGATAAAAGCCAGACTGTGGTATGACAAAAATTTTAATGACTGGAAATTCTAAAACAAAGCTTTGGTATTATATATCTACAAGGTACTAGAAGTATCATTGCTGCGTAACTGAAATGTCAAGGGAAATGTATAAAAATTCAATGGGTTGGGTTTTGTTTTTGTTTTTTTTTAATTTTAAAGCAGCTTGCAACATTGTAGTCTTATTGGACAGTTTCCCAAATCTCAATGAGGTCTTTAGAATTATAAGCACATAAAACAGGATGTCTTCTTCTTATTTACAATTAAGAACTATTTCGTGTTTTCAAGATCCCACATTTCATGCTTAGATTCACCCACAGAATCTTCTTTTAAAGAAAACTGACCCAAAGATGGTTTGCCAACAATCCTTGGAAATTGATCCTTCATTTTGAAAATTGTTTTTCTTGAAATGCTGCCTCTAAAAGAACGAAGTAGCATATTTGGCAATACCAAACACAAACATATTACTTTATCTGTGAAATCATCATTTTGCAATAGAATATTTAAGAAATTCACAGCTTCTTTCATAGAATTTCCTACCTGGATGTGCTAATGTAAATATCAATGCTACGGTTATTGATGGCAATTTCGTGGCTGTGCATCACTAACAAATATCATGAGATCTCTAAATCACAATGGCATCTAGGCTGGAAAAGATTCAATGTTCAAAAAGATTTTTATTTAATATGATGATTTATTATCAAATTAACATACCACATAGTTTTAAGAGTCAAATGTTTCCACAAGACTTGTTTTGAAAAAGATCAGTTATCTCTCCTCCCACACCACCCTCCCTGCTTCCTGTTCCCAGAGACATCCACTTAATTGCTTCATTTCAGATTTAGGTTTTAGTGATTGACTTCCAGTTATGGAAGATGAGAATTACATTCTTGTTCAATCTCCTTCTTCCACCTGGGTCCAACCATGTTAACATCCTCCTAATGTAGGCATATCAAAATTTTGTGTAGACACATATTCAATGTGTTTTTTACATGCACACCAGTTCAATCCTGAGTCATATGATACATGGTGTCATTCTCTTTCCAGCACAATCTGTTTTTCCTGCAGTTAATAATGTTTTTATAGCTTGCTTACTTTTCTTTCTATCACTAGTTGAAATCCAAGCTCTCTGCCAATCATTTAATCCCTCTTAAGGAATTGAAACACATTTAGTATTTCATCTACTTTATGGAGTAATCATTTACGTACCCTTCTGTTCACTCCAGTCTAAATAAAGAGAACAGCTAAGGTGGAATCTCTCTTCTTGGGGAAGTCTCTTTACTTATCTCTTCAATTAAATCCAATGTTCGCTGGATCTTTTGTCTTCCTCTTTCTTCTTTATTCACACATTTTCCTGGAATATATACTTCAATGACTTTCTAAGGAAGTATGCTGAGAGGTAAATTCCATGGTATTTTTAGTCATTTCATATTTTAACATAGTTTATCCTTTCTATGTATATTTGGTATAAAGTCCTCCTTCAGTACTAATTTTCCCTCAAAATTTGGAAATCAGTTATCCATTATCTTTAAGATTCCATTAATGTTGTTTAAAATTCCAATTCTATTTTTATTAGCTGATCATTATTATAAAATCTTGTTTCTTGAAAATTGTTGCATATTTCCCCCCAATGTTCTAAAGTTTCCTGACAATTGTCCCAGTGCAGATCTCATTTTACTCATCATTCTTGCTACTCAGTAGAATGTCTCAATCTGAACACCTGCCCTTCAGTTCTGACAAATATTCTTTAGTTATTGCTTTGTTTATTTTCTCCTCTATTTTTTTCTTTAATTTTATTTATCTGAAATGGTCCTTTAATTTTCTTACTTTTTCTTATACCTATCTTATTTTTGGAGGAAAGATTTCCTCAGGTTTATCTTATAAAGCATTTTTTTTTACTTCCATGATCATATTTTTTATTTCCAAAAGTACTTTCTTTTCAAATATAAAACTATAACAGCACTGTGTCCTTGCATCATAAAAGCAATATCTTCTCCTATCTATTTACTTTTTTAAATCTTTCTTTTCATCCAGGGTCTCAATTTCCTCCAAACATTTTTTTTTTTTGGTATAATTCTGTCTTGGGCTCAAACAGAAGATAATTTTCTTCATTGCCTGGTGATTCTGATTGCCTGCTCATGATGAAAAGTGGGCGCTTACCAGCTGATTGGAAACTCAGTGCCCATGATAAGGGATTTTTTGTTGTTGGGTGCATGATAAGGTAGTCTGGCTGAGGAAGTTGGATAAAAAATCCAAGTGCTATAATCTTTGGTTTCTTTCTCTCTTAATCTAGTTAAATTCCATGAAGAAGATCTTTCCAATCTTCCATCTGGGGGGTGGGAGTCTGACTGCCAGTATTCTGAGGGACAAGCAGTGTAAAAATCTAGAGGATCTCAACTTTTCATATGTAATCTTCCATTTAATACCTACAGTGTTCAATACAATATCCTTACCCTCCACTACACATCTTTGCCACAATCTCTCCATTCAACCTTTATCCGAAAAGACATTTCCTGTCTTTGGTCAAGGTGTGGAGGAAAAATTGCCTAGCTACACAAAATGGTAGAAGGGGTAAAGGTGACAAAATGCTTCCTTTTTATGAGTTTTCAACCAATCTTCCCTTTTTAGCACCAGCCTCATACGCTTTTCCAAAAGTAACTGTAGTAGCCAATTTTTATGGCTTTTGGCGGTTCTATGGTATAAATAGTTTTGTTTGTTAGAATTTGTCACTGCTGATTTATGATGCAGCTTTCCAGAATCTGCTAAGACAGTTACCATTTACCCGTTTGCTTTCTAGCTTCTAAACTTAGATGTTGTCTATGTTTTCCTCTCATTGCTTTTGTGGATATATGTCTTTTTTATAAAATTCCATTTAATATTATAATAGCAGGGTGTCAGGATAGTGGGTGCAAATATATGTGCCCAATCTACCATCTCTATTGATTAACTCTCCACTCTTCTGTATTAATAAACATTTTTCAATGCTCTTGTGAGGATCATATGAAACTAGAGGCCCAGTGCATGAAATCTGTGCATGGGTAGTGTCCCTAGTGGCTGCCGAATGCGGCCTCCCTCACACCCGCCTTGGCCTGGCACTGCCCACTCACCTGCTCCACCATCCCACCATGTTCCCACTCACTGAGGCTCACCATGTTCTGTACTGCCCCCTGGTGGTCAATGTACATCAAAATCCTGGTTGGTCGAACTCCCGCCCATGGGGACAATTTGCATATTAGCCTTTTATTATATAAGATAATACTTTACAAATGCCAATCAATGGGCCTGGCATTATATAATAGGCATTCAATCAATATTTATTGTCCCTTCATTTTGAAACATTGACAGTCATATCCTCTGTCCTATTCTCCTCTTGGCTGTCCCATTTCTTCTCACTCTATTGATAAAAAT
This sequence comes from Myotis daubentonii, assembly GCF_963259705.1. NCBI lineage: Eukaryota > Metazoa > Chordata > Mammalia > Chiroptera > Vespertilionidae > Myotis > Myotis daubentonii. The sequence goes on from NC_081842.1 coordinate 158,776,418, forward strand.
ACTGAGATTCAGAGGGATTCATAATGAATTATCAAGGGCATACTCAAACCAATAATGTCAGAGAGACTTAAATGTGTCCCTTTCTGTACATATATATCACTCTCTTTTGGTCTGAACCCTCATATGTAAAGATATTAATATTCTTTTTTGAAAAATTTGGCATGTCATTTTCTCTAACAGGTGAATAAACTATAGCCATGAAACAAGATTATGCAAATAGCCAAAATTGCTTAATTTTAAAAGAACTATAATTGATTAAGCATGACAACAAATAGCTTAGTAACAATGTCCACAGCTAGCCATAGATCGGCAGTTGTTACCCTAAACAACTCTCAGAATTTGCACACTTCTCCATAAGCCAAGTAGAAATATAATAATTTTTAAGAAGATAATAACTTCTAAGACAAGGTGCTCCATTCTGGGTTACCTATCACCAGTCTACATTTTGGAGTTGAACAGATTGGGTGAGTCTAGCTGAGGCACTTCACAAAATAAGATTCCAGAAGACTTCAGGATACAATAGGTCCTGCTGGAACCTAGATTAATGTTCTCAGGTGATCTGAGGTGCATCCAAGTTTAGAAATCACTGTAGTAGAGCAGAAACATTGGGTTATGCTCTTAATGGATCTGTGAACAGTCTCAAGAAATGTTTTTGGAAGTTTCTATTATAGCTTTCTATTTGGGTGGCTCCAAAAGATCATTTGAGTGAATTTTCTTCTTGATAATACACAGAGCACATTCCCTAGCCCTGGATGATTAGACAAAGACTGGATTGAAGTGGCCAAGAAGGCACTCAAGGTTTTTCAGGACTACCATATTCTATAGCAGCTTTTCAGGCTAACACAAATACTGCGTGCTCTCAGTCCACTGATAAATTAGTTAACAACTTTACTCTGACACCTAAAAATTAAATAGAGAATGTTAACTGCTGGAGACACTCTTTGGGTAAAATATGTTGGTCTTCCAGGGTAAGTACTATCATCTAGAGACATTGCATGTAACCAAACTTTTACATAATTTTATAGCTGTAGAAATTACACTTAGTGAGGTGTTCATGAGGAAACAAAGAAATTGATGAACTCTTCATTTGCAAAAATAAGGAATTTTACCTGAACTGGAGAGAGTAGACAGGTCTATATCATTATACTCATGGGTATTTTTCTTATGAATTCAACTCTCTTATAAATTTTTGTGAATTTAGCATAAGATCCATATGGTGTATTTACAGATGTTAAGCTCTAAATGAATGCTTCAAATAGAATCACAGAATTTTATTGCCAAAAAGAACTAAAGATTATGCTATCTACTACAAAATCCTCACTTTATTGGCAAATAAACTGAGGCTTAGAAAACCTAAATGTTTTATCTATAGTCATACATCTAGTTGTTGACATCACAACTAGATCTAATGTCTGGAGGAATTTTATTTTCACCACACCACTCTTCCTAAATTGTGTTTTTAAAAAACATGAGCATCCCCCAAAATGTTACTAAGTGGGTTTTTTTTTTTGGGGGGGGGGGCAGATATACAACTTTGAGTAAATATATTTTGAATTTAGACAAGAGTAACTGTGAACAGTCTTTCCTAAGTATTTGACCAGGCACAATTCTAACCATAATGCCTATTACAATTTCACAGGACACACTTTGGAAAACCACCTTAATCCTTTGTGGCTGAACTTCATCAGCATTCTATGTAATTGCCCTCATAGAGACTATGGTGCTAAATCATGTTAACCTGAAGCAGACATTTTTTTTCTTACTGTTTGGACACTATTATCCAACTTCACTGGAGAATACAGAAGCTATGTACCAGAGTTCAGAAGATATTAGAACAGTCTGCCCTAAAGAGCTATAGCAAGGCAGTTCCTTTGGGGAATGTTTTTATAGTTTCCATTTCTAACTGAGTTTTCTGTTGCAATCTGCAGGGGCTGTTACATTTGTGTATGAGATCAGGAACTATGCAGTTACATTATTATAACCACTTTGGAAATTCTTGACCTTGATCTATACAGAATATTTCTACACTTGCTTTAACTGTGCTATTATTACTCCCATTCCCCCTTATCTTTATCTTTCCTTTAATGTGCCTTCGGTTCCTCAGATAAAAGGGTTATCAGAAGTACAAAGTGTTGTATTATTACTGCAACCATAAAACCTTCTCTTCAGTTCATCAGTAGAAGTTTAGCCCATTGACTAGAATGGTACAAAATTTTTGATGTATTCCACCAACATATTTCTGAGGACTTATAAAAATTTTGAAGGACATCTATAGAACTATGCTCTGTCTTTTCAATGCTCAAATGCCAGTTTCTAAAATTATATGTTTAGATTCTCTAGAGACACTTTAAATGTAGCTTTTACCCCCTTTTTCCTGAGAGGAATAGGAATAATTATGTCCATCAGTCTTCTTCCTAACAGCAGTGTGACAAATGGTAAGAGTTGTCTGATTTTTCGTGTCCTTGCCCTTGCAATAGATAAAGGTAATGACATTTACCTGAGAAGAATGTTGTGAGGGAAAATGAAAGGCAGATTTTCATGGGGTAATAAACTCTTTATCAACAGATTGATAAACAATCTGATTATTTTCTCATGTATGGCAAAAGAGCCTGCAAGAAAAACACTTAAAGACATTATATGTCCCAAAATGTGGAAAGGGGAATGTTCCCGAGATGCTGGAGCCAGGTAGTCACGTGGCAGTCCAGAACTTTCAGCACAGCAGAGGCGTGTAGAGTAGAACCACAGTCCCATGACCCAGCCCTAGAGCTTCATTGCCTTTATCTTTGTCACCCAGCAACAATGCCGTGGCTTTGCCATGTTTAGGGCCTCTAAGATCTTAGTACATATTGAAAAACAACTTGTGGGGCTTGACAAGAGAAATACCAATACACGGGAAAATGGAGGGGTTAAGACTAGAGACCAATGAAAACACACATCTATTCACCAAATAGAGCAGCATGCGATAGAGTCTGGAAACTGGAAATGCATGTAGTATTTACTAGTCACAAGCGGTAAGCAGCCTACAGATACCAAGATTATGGGGACAGCAGCAGGGGAAGAAGCCTCAACAGCCAGGATTTTTATTAGAGAAAAGAAATTCCCTGCCCAGCTCCCAGATAGAATGTGGTAGAGGAAGTCATATTTAAAAAGGTTCCCGTTTCAAAGCTCTCTGCTTGCTTCTTATGCTGCTAAAGGTGGAGACAGAAGCTTTTTCTTTTCTTTTCTTTTCTTTTCTTTTACTTTTAATTTCTTATTTTTTAATGAAATACCTAGACAATCCTTTTTGGTTGTGAAAGATAAAATTGGCCTGGATGGAAAACTTACTATTTTTTGTATAACAGATGTTTCTGAGTTTTCTTCTGATGGCCTCCGGAAAGGGACCCCAGAGAAACAGAGTGGTAGGAGAAATGGTATCTTAAAAGGGAGAAGAACAAACAGCAGAAAACAGAGGCTATAAAATGGGGGAATGGTGTAGTAAATATCTGCTTGTTTTGCAGGCTCAATGTCCCATCTCTCTTTTGTTTCTTAATCTCTCCTACACAGGACATGATCCTAGTGGAGTCTTTTAGAACAATTCTCTCGTCCTCTCCACTTCTTGCTGCTACTATTACACACACACACACACACACACACACACACACACACACACACACACGTCACAGGCCAAATTAACATAAACCATAGTGACTAGCAATTGGCCCAAACTGTAATTTGATATATTGAGATCAATACACTTAATTCCTGGTACACTATCTTATATTCAAATTCCCCCAGACACCACTCCTTTACCCTTTATTTCTTTTTATGACTGCATGGTTATTTAAAGAAGCTTCTAATCTAGGTTGCACATAACTTATTGTCCCACCGCAGCTAGTAAGTAATCTGAAGAGTTATATCTTTTCATCAGTAAAAATGTATTCTCCTCGACATTTTTCTCCAATAGTTTTAGCACCCATTCATGGTCCTTTGTATGTGCTTTTTAAAAGATATCTCTTCCGTTTTTGCTTTTAATTTAACATTTCTCTTTCTCCAAATTCTGTCCAAAAGCCTGAACATAATAGAGGATATCTAATAGAGTATGCTGATTTTTCTTTAGAAAAACAGCTCTATAAAGCTTTTTAAGAGTTGTGAGAAAGCTCCTTCTCCCAGATCAGTATTTTTAAATGTTGAGTTAATCTAATTCAAGGAAATATCTGGACGTTCTGTTAGGGAACGTAACTGTTTTCCTGGGATACCAAAGAATTGAATTTCAGCTGATTTGCCAGTTGAAGAACTAGGGTAGCCTGCCTTCATTTCCTTGTGTAGGTCTCCAAGACTCCCTGACTCTATCTCTGCGTGAGTTCCCAGTTCCCAGTGAAACCTGAGGTCCTTCTGAGCACACAGGGGAATGTGATGACTTGGGTCCTATGTCTTTCAGCACATGTCAATCAACATCAAAACAAAAGAAAAATTCTTAATAAAAAAATCTCAGACGAAGAATGTTATGTCGAACTTATCCAGTAATTATTAGACTGTGAACTGTAAAAGTTTTATTAATTATTGTTCTCAAAGACTCTACATAAAATGATTTGAATAGAAATAACATTCTTCCCACATGTAATTTTTTCTTCAGACACAATATTCTTATTTTGTCACTTTTAACACCAGTTTTAAAGGTGTAATTTTCCTTTTTAAAATGTGTTTTATTGATTTCAGAGAGAAAGAAAGGGAGAGGGAGAGAGGGAGAAACATTGATAGGCTGCCTCCTAGACACCCCCTTCTGGGGATCAAGTCCACAACCTGGGCATCGGCATGGCATGTGCCCTGACAGGGAATCAAACTGGCCACCACTAGGTGCATGGCACAACCTCAGCCAACGGAACCACACCAGCCAGGGCAAAAATGTGTGATTTTCATAAAAAACATAATTCCTACTATGGCATAATGCAAGAAGTCTGTTAAAATTTTTATCACCTCATGACTTACACATATATCTGTGCAATGGTTCACTTTGCCCCCATTCTTTAATAAAACTACTCTCTCCTCAATGCATCTTTTAAAGATACTAATATTCACATTGCATGATATTGTGGGGGAAAATCCAATATAGAATCAAGCTTAAATTTAGCATTCTGAAATCCTAGTCTTTTGCACCTCATTTGTTTTCTCCAGTCTCGCTTTTTCTTATTCCCCAAAAATGTGTTGATTCTTATTCAGACAGTCCACTTTACCACACTAACAGGCAGTTACAGAGGCAATGCAAGAGGGTTCCAGAAACTAGTGAAGTTGAAACATCAGGAATTCTCACTTACACGAGCCATGAAAGAGCCTGTTCTAACTTTGTTTTCATAACAACTTTATTGTATTTTCCCTAAAGAGAACAAAACAAAGGACCCTCCCAGCATATGTTAAATACATTAATTCCATTCTTTTATTTTAACATAGTACCCCAGTTTTTGTGTTCCCTTCTTTCTTGTGACTTTTCTCTGAATATTTAAGTCTCTTCTTTTTAAAAAAAAAATTAAATTTTTTATTGTTTAAAGTAGTACATAAGTCTCCTTTTTCCCCCATTGATCACGCCCCAGCTTCTCCCACCCCCAGTACATGCCCTCACCCCCCACTAGTCTGTGTCCATTGGTTATGCTCATATGCATGCATACAAGTCCTTTGGTTGATCTCTTACCCTCTCACCTCATAGGATGGACAGTCTGCTTGATGCTTCTATGACTCGGGTTCTATTTTTATTCATCAGATTATGTTGTTCATTATATTCCACAAATGAGTGAGATTATGTGATATTTATCTTTCTCTGACTGGCTTATTTAACTTAGCATAATGCTCTCTAGTCCCATCCATGAGTAAGAATTCCTTATTTTTTACAGCAGTATAATATTCCATTGTGTAGATGTACCACAGTGTTTTAATCCACTCATCTGCTGATGGGCACTTAGGCTGTTTCCAAATCTTACCTATTGTAAATTGTGCTGCTATGAACATAGGGGTGCATATATCCTTTCTAAGTGGTGTTTCTAGTTTCTTGGGATATATTCCTAGAAGTGGGATTACTGAGTCAAATGGAACTTCCATTTTCAATTTTTTAAGGAAACTCCATACTGTCTTCCATAGTGGCTGCACCAGTCTGCATTCCTACTAGCAGTCCATGAGGGTTCCTTTTTCTCCGCATCCTCACCAGCACTTGTCCTTTGTTGATTTGTTGATGATAGCCATTCTGACAGGTGTGAGATGGTACCTCATTGTTGTTTTGATTTGCATCTCTCGGATGATTAGTGACTTTGAGCATGTTTTCATATGTCTCTTGGCCTTCTGTATGTCTTCTTTCAAAAAGTGACTATTGAGGTCCTTTGCCCATTTTTTGATTGGGTTATTTATCTTCTTTTTGCTAAGTTGTATGAGTTCCCTATACATTTTGGAGATTAAGCCCTTATCAGATAACATTGGCAAATATGTTCTCCCACACAGTGAGTTTTCTTGATGGTTCCTTTTGCTGTGCAGCAGCTTTTTATTTTGATGTAGTCCCATTTGTTTATTTTCCCTTTAGTTTCCTTTGACCTAGGAGTGGTATCGGTGAAGAAATTGCTTCGGCATATGTCTGAGATTTTGCTGCCTTGGGATTCCTTTAATATTTTTATGGTTTCCCATCTTACATTTAAGTCCTTTATCCATTTTGAGTTTATTTTTGTATATGGTGTAAGTTGGTGGTATAGTTTCATTTTTTTGCATGTGTCTGACCAAATTTCCCAACACCATTTATTGAAGAGCCTGTCTTGACTCCATTTTATGCTCTTGCCTCCTTTCTCAAATATTAATTGAGCATAATGGCTTAAGTTGATCTCTGGGTTCTCTGTTCTATTCCATTGGTCTATTTGTCTATTCTTGTGCCAGTACCAGGCAGTTTTGAGAACAGTGGCTTTGTAATGTAGCTTGATATCTGGTATTGTGATCCCTCCAACTTTGTTCTTCTTTCTCAAGATTGCTGCGGCTATTTGGGCTCTTTTTTCATTCTAGATGAATTTTTGGAGAGTTTGTTCTACATCTTTGAAGTATACTGTTGGTATTTTAATGGGGATTGCATTGAATCTATAGATTGCTTTGGGCAGTATGAACATTTTAATGATGTTGATTCTACCAATCCATAAACACGGTATATTCTTCCATTTGTTTATGTCTTCCTCTATCTCTTTTTTCAGCATCCTGTAAGTTCCTGAGTACAGGTCCTTTACCTCCTCGGTTAAATTTATTCCTAGGTACCTTAATTTTTGTGTTGCAATTATAAATGGGATTGTTTTTTAGTTTCTGTTTCTGTGAGTTAGTTATTTGTGTATAAAAAAAATATATAGATTTCTGGGTGTTGATTTTGTATCCTGCTACATTGCCAAATTCATTTATTAAGTGTAGTAGTATTTTGATGGAACCTTTAGGGTTTTCTATGTATAATATAATGTCATCTGTGAATAATGACAATTTTACTTCTTCTTTTCCAATTTGGATGCCTTTTATTTTTCTTCTTGTCTGATCGCTATGACTAACACAATATCATATCAAACAGGAGTAGTGAAAATGGGCATCCCTGTCTTGTTCCTGTCCTTAGAGGAAATGGTTTTAGTATTTGCCCATTGAGGATGATGTTAGCTATAGGTTTGTAATATAAGGCTTTTATTATGTTGAGGTATGATCCCTCTATTCCCAATTTGCTGAGGGTTTTTTACCAGGAAAGGGTGTTAGATTTTGTCAAATGCTTTTTCTGCATCAATTGATATGATTATGTGATTGTTGTTTCTCAATTTGTATGTTTATTTATTTGTGGATATTTTGTCATCCTTGCATCCCTGGAATAAATCCCACTTGGTCATGGTGTGTGATCTTTCTAATGTACTGCTGAATCTGATTTGCTAGAATTTTGTTGAAGATTTTAGCATCTATTTCATCAGGGATATTGCCTGTAATTTTCTTTCTTTGTGGTGTCATTATCTGGTTTTGTGATTAGGGTAATGCTGGCTTCATAGAAAAAGCTAGGAAGTGTGCCTTCCTCTTGAATTTTTTGGAATAGTCTGAGTTCTTTGGAATAAGTTTTTGTTCTTCTTTGAATGTTTGGTAAAATTCTCCTGTGAAGATGTCTGGCCTCGGGCTTTTGTTTGCTGAAAGCTTTTTGATGACTGCTTCAATTTCCTCTTTAGCTATCTGCCAATTGAGATTTTTTTATTCTTCTTGATTGAGTTTTGTAAGATCGTATTTTTGTAGGAATATGTCAATTTCCTCTAGGTTGTTTAGTTTGTTGGAATAGACTTGCTCATAGTATTTTTTTTTACAATCTTTTGTATTTCTGTGGGGTTTACTGTTATTTTGCCTCTTTCATTTCTGAATTTTGTTTATTTAGGTCCTCTCTCTTTGCTTCTTAGTGAGCCTGGCTAGAGGTTCATCAGTCTTGTTTATCCTTTCAAAGAACCAGCTCTTGGTTTCATTGATCTTTTGTATTTTTTTTTTTGGTCTCTATGTCACTTATTTTTGCTCTGATCTTTATTATCTCCTTTCTTCTGTTCACTCTGGGCTGTTATTCTTGCTCTCTTTTCAATTCTTTAAGTTGTAGAGTTAGATAATTTATTACAAGTTTTTCTTTTTTTGAGTTAGACCTGTAATGCTATAAACTTCTCTCCCAGGACTGCTTTCACTGTGTCCCAGTAGGTTTTGGATTGTTGTGTTTTCATTGTCATTCATTTTCAGGATGTTTTTAATTTTTTCTTTGATCTCTTTGGTAACCCAATCATTGTTTAATGGCATGCTATTTAGCCTCCCAGTGTTTGATTGCTTTTACTCTAGTTGATTTCTAATATTATGTCATTGTGGTCTGAGATGCTTGATATGATTTCAATCTTCTTGAATTTGAAGAGACTTTGTCTGTGACCCAATATGTGGTCTATCTTTAAAAATGTCCCATGTGCACTTGAGAAGAATGTATATTCCATGGCTTTGGGATGCAATGTTCTGAAGATTTCAAATAAGTCCTTCTGATCTAGTGTGTCATTTAGGATAGCTATTTCTTTGCTGATTTTTTGTCTAGAGAATTTATCCAGTGATGTCAGTTGGGTATTAAAGTCCCCTATTATGATCGTATTGCTGGTGATCTCTCCTTTGATATCTTCTACAAGTTTCTTATGTATTTGGGTGCTCCCGCATTAAGTACATATATGTTTACCAGAGTTATATCCTCTTGTTGTATCAATCCCTTTAGTATTATGAAGTGGCCTTCCTTATCTCTTGTTATGGCCTTCACTTTGAGGTTTATTTTGTCAGTTTTAACTATTGGTACCCAGGATCCTTTCATTTCCATTTGCCTGAAATATATTTTTCTATATCTTCACTTTTAGTCTGTGTGAGTCTCTTGTTCTGAGTTGGGTCCTTGTAGATAGCATACATATGGGCCATGCTTTTTATCCATTCAGTTGCTCAATGTCTTTTGATTGGAGCATTTAGTCCATTTATATTTAAAATCATTATTGATATGTACTTGTTTATATCCATTTTTATTTTTTGTGCCTATGTTCCTTCTTTCCTTTTTTTTTTCTTCTTTTTTTTACAACAGTCCCTTTAGCATTTCTTGCGTTGCTGGCTGGGTAGTGATAAACTCTCTTAACCTTTTTTTGTCTGTGAAGCTCCTGATTTCCCCTTTAATTTTGAATGATAGCCTTGCTGGATAGAATATTCTTGGATTCAGTCTCTTACTTTGCATCACTTTGTATACTTTCTTCCATTCCTTTCTGGCCTGATGTGTTTCTGTTGAGAGATCATTTGATAATCTAATGGGAGATCCCTTGTAGGTAACTTTCTGTCACTCTCTTGCAGCTTTTAAGATTTTCTCTTTGTCATTAATGTTTGCCATTATAATTATGATGTGTCTTGGTGTGGGTCTTTTTGGGTTCATCTTGTTTGGGATTCTCAGTGTTTGTGTGACTTTTTTCTTCCCCAAATCGGGGAAGTTTTCTGACATTATTTCTTCAAATAGGTTTTCTAACCCTTGCTCCTCTTCTTGTCCTTCTGGAACCCCTAATATATGTATGTTGCTTTGTTTCATGTTGTCCCAAAGCTCCCTCAAACTCTCCTGTCTTTTGATATTTTTTTTTCTCCAATTGCAGTTCAGATTGGGTGTGTTTTGCTTCCCTGTCTTCTAATTTGCTAATTTGGTCCTCTGCCCCTCCTAGTCTACTCTGAAAGCTTCCATATTGTTTTTTATTGTAGCTATATCACTCTTTATTTCCTCCTGATTTTTACATAGGTTATTGATTTTCTCATCCATCCAGTTTATGAACTGCATGACCCTTAGTCCGAATTATTTTTCTGACATATTACATGCCTGTTTCATGTATTTCCTTTTCTAGTGATTTCTCCTTTTCTTTCCTTTTGGGGTTGATATTCTGTTTCCCCATCTTTGCTCTCACCAAATGATCTATGTGTCGAGTAGTGCAGGGCCTGTGGCTACAGTGGTGGGCTTGGTGGTGGGTTGCTCGGTCGCGAGAGGTATCTATGCCTCGTGCTGCTCCTCACATGGTCACGGGTTGGCAGCTCCTCAGGAGGTGGTTCCATGGAGGCTGTTCCTCATGTGGTTGTGGGTGGTAGCTGCTCCTCTGGTGGTCATGGGTGGTTGCTGCTCTCATGGCTGCTGGAGAGGTCGCCGAGCCTGGGGCTGTTGTGTAAAGCTGGGCTATTCGTGCACACCTGCTTGATAACGGGAACTAAATTGTCTACCTCGTGTGAGGGGAGCATCCTCTGGAACTCACAGGAGCCCTCAACTGGGGAGACTGGAGTCCCAGTGTCTGTGGGTCAGCAGTCGAGGCAACAGGTCCCTGGCCAGAGTGGCTGTAGAAAGCCGGGTGGTGTCTGAGAGCACCCTGGGTGAAGATGTGGCTGGACTCCCAATCACTGCTGCTCTTCCCTTCAAGATGGTGCGGCCTCTGCAGCAGAGCCAACACTCCAGGAGAGATTACAGCAGCAGTAGAGGGTGCCCGGCTAGGCGATCCTGGTCCACCAGTCCCTGAAGGTCCTGTGAGATCTACTTGTCCCTCACTCAAACACATGCACACCACACGTCCACACACTGCCCTTTCACTCCCTCTCTCACTCACTCTCCTCCTCACTGCCATCCTCCTGGCCACCATCTTCAAATCCCCTACGTCTCTTCTTAAAGGCTCAAATCAACTCCTGTTTCATCTCAGGAATATCTCAAAGTTACTAAAACATTCTGACACTATTATTTTACTTCTCCTTTTTTATATTTTAAAATAATGTGTTATCATCCTCTATTTTATGTGCCCTGTAAGCCATCTAAAATACATTTGGAACATGGGGGGAAATATATATAAATATATATATATAATGTTTCACAACTCTCCAACTAGTAATTTTCACCTATGCCATGAACTTTGACATTTTGCTCTATATTGCTTTCTTTTTCTCTAGACAAACATATCCAGATATTTGATTTTAGCCCAGGTAATGGGATAAGAATTTCCAAAGTTAGTGCTATATAACCCTCATGGTATTTTATGTACCATGAACATTCATTTTTTTTTCACAAAATATTTAGCATGTGCCAACTATGGAGTAGAGACTACACTAGGCATAGTCCAGAGTCACTACAAATAATGAACAAACACAAGTCAGCATATGAGTGCTATTATGGGGGAATCATACATCTTTATAGAGAGATCACTGGACTATGTCCCCTGGCTGGCCACATTGGAGAAAAGGGGCCACATAACGGTCCTGCACAGCAAGTGTCAAGTAGTCCATGTTCTCTATATTTTTAAAAAATGTGAACCTCATCCTAGAGGGGGCTTCTTGTGAAATGGTTTTGGAACATCTGCTTCCTCTACTGTTCCATCTCCAGGAGCACATGACTCTGACCTTAAAGGAGGGAAAGAGCATGACCTGTGAGAGAAGACGGCTGCAGAGGAAAGGCAGCCCCTGTGCTTCAGATTGCAGAGCAGGAGAGCTGTGTCATCCAAAGCTTAACAAGTGCGACAGGTAAAACAGAAGGATTCTATTGATAGATTGATTGATTTTGAACCTGTGTTTGTTTGTTTGGTTTGGTTTTGCTTTTGTGGGAGACTGGCTATTTAAAATTTGCTAGCAGTATTTGGTTTCCAATGATGAAGGCATCGATTGACCTTTACAGTATTTTTTTTCCATCTTTTTTTTTTTTTTTTTTTTTTTTTGCTTTGGAGAAATCAGTAAGTGAACCTTTTAAGTCTCACACATTAAGGGCAAACATCCACCCATGGTTCTTGGAAAAAACTGTGATAGCACTAAAATCAAAACACAGCTATTATAGATTTAAGTGTTAAGTGATATGATTAGTAAGTTCTTGGACATATCTGCACCATTATTAATAAGGATAATAATATCCTTTCATTCCATTCATAAGATACAGCCAAACATCTACTTAAATTCATGATGTGGCACATCTAAGCATTTCCAAGCTCTCTCCTTAAGGAAGAACTGCTCCATGATTACTCTTGGCATTGTTTCCATTCTGCAATTCCATATGAAGAAACACTTGGAGGAAAGACACACATCTCTGTCTAATCTGAAACTATGCTTCAATCCTGCAAAGGCACTGTGCTGGGTCTTAGATAACTGGATATTAAAGGGGGAAATGGAGACTTCATTTGGGGCTGCATGGTTGGAAATATGGACTCGGAAATATGCAGACACTTGGACATCCTCATAATGTGAGTTAGGTTTGGCTGCAGTTTGTGAAAATCTGCCAAAAATTAGGCCCTAATATAGAGATTTGTTTGAGGCCTAAGAAAAACTGCTTCCAGTATTAGTTTAATTCCACTCTGCTTGTACTTCTGTTTAAGCATCCAGCCCATATTTGTTAAACACAACCTATGAACTTGAACTATACTTCAGATTTTAGAAACTAAAAATGGGGCCTAAATTCACACTTAGAGTAAATTTTTATAGAGATTGAAAAAGAACTGGGAAAAGACAATAATTAAATGATGATAATCTGAAATGCTCTGAGCAAACTTCAGAACAAAAATGGCTGGTGGAGATGGCAAGTGAACCATAAGACTGATATGAAGAACATGTAAACATTTCTAAGAGACCCAAGGAGGGGGACTTGGCAGAGTTATGGACCACCTCCATTTGTAGGATGAAGTCCCCAAATCACAGTTTGACTGCAAAAGGCAGATTGACTTGTTTTGGAAGTGACAGGTTAAGATATCCAGTAGCATGTTGGTTTTCGAATAATTGGCTCAGTGCTCTTGTTGGTTAACAAAAAGGATCATAAGGAGAGAAATGACTCCTAAGCACAAATCACAGGAGAAGCATGCATCATAGCCCTGGAAGATAATCAAGACTGCACAAGGACTGTAAACCAAGCAAGGTTTTAAAATAATTTTAATTTTTAATTGACAATAAATTTTCAAGATTCAAATCTTAAAAAAAGAAGGATATTCAAAAATAAGTTTTCTCTCATTCTGTCCCCTATGCACTCACTCGTCTGAAGCAATCAGTATCATCAGTTTCTTGCAAACTTCCAAATACTCTCAGTGCAGAAAAATATATATATATACATATGTACACATACATACAGTCCCCCATGTTTTAAACACAAATGTCCAACATCCACTCACTGCTGGTCATTAATTCATTTCTAATAATATGCTATTTTGCATATTATAGTAATAAATAAGCTTGTATTATATTCTATTATATGTATTATTTTTTACATAGGCAATGCTTTATGAAAACATTTTCAGAAATAAAATTTTAGAAAAACTTTTTAATGGATACCAGTATGCCTTAGGAAAAAATACTTATTAGGAGCTTCATTCTAACTTCTATGTTTGTTATAAATCAAGAAATAGTAAATGTTAATGGATAAAAATAATTAACAATTGAAAATACTCAGCCCTTCCACAGCCCCTGTTCTTACAGAGATAGCTGTTTTGCTTGTTGTCTTCTTTTCACCTTCTTCTACTTTCATATAACATAAAGAAATGCAGGGAAGGAGATTAGGAAGGGAGAGAATATATCAAGAAGATATCTGTTGCAGAATCTGGAAAGTATAAAGGAGAATAATACATGATTGCTGCGTACTACATGTGATTATCAAGTTATTTAAGAAATCCGAGAGAAACTGTAGCTATTTTAGCATTATACATGTTTTGTAAACTAAATCACTCCAATACTGGACCTAATGGATCTAGTCTTTAATAGGGTTACACCGACAGTGAGGTTTTTCCACTGGACTTCAGATACAGTGCTACGCTAGATGTTTTATTCAAATTAATATGTAATCTGAAGTCAAACACAAGTTTACTATAAGTACAAGACTTTGATAACAAAACTGAAGAGTTAATCCAGATGTTGGTAGATCTTGAACTAATATCATAAAGTCAGAAATACCATAGGGACAAATACTGAAGCCAGAGTTAAAAATTATAGGAGAATGCCTTATATAGATTTGCAACTAACAGCAATGCAAACAATACATGAAATACTAGTACTACTTAATCAATAAAGAAAATATAAAATTACCCATTTTTAGGAAGCAGAAAATTAATTTTTTTCGATCAACAGGCACACAGCTTATGATTATTTTGTTTTATTTTATTTAGTTATTCTTAATTATGTTTCTTTTGAGAAGAATAATAGTAGATAATGCAAATACAGTTCACATTACTTCAAAATCTTTGCCCAATACCCTATAGATATGTGAATGCTATAAGATTTATCTATAGAAAGAGGACAAGCTTTAGCGACAATCCCAATTAGAATCCTTCTCTACTCATTTTTGACTGTGTGTCTTACCAGTTATTCTCCCTATACCTCAAGTTTCCTAACATGTAAAGTAGGAATAATGACAGAATTTACCTATGGATTTCATTGTAAATATTAAATTAGTTCATTTATATAGAAATGTTGTCTATATCACAATGATTTTAATAGAAAAAAACTAAACCAAACATGAAGAATTTTTTAAAAATTACAATGTTTTTAAATGTGGGATCCATTGAGAGAATTTATAAAGTTTATGAACATGAATGGGAAAAATGATTATGCTATTGTTTTTCACTCACCTCAAACTAAAATTTAACATTTTACGCACTCTATATAGATAAAGAGCTAATATGCTAATTGGTCCTAATGGTGTCCCAGTCATGATAGTTCAACAGGCTGCATGAGCACAGTAGCTGGTGGGCAGGGACAGGGGTGAGGACTTGCGCCACTGGGACTTGAGGCTACCTCCGGGGGCAGCACGCCAGCAGAGATGCGCACAGGCCCGCTGCGCCACCTAGCCCAGAGGGGGGCATCAGGATGGAGGGCCACCCAGCGAAGGCATGTGCAGTCCCACAGCACTGCCTGGACCAGAGGGGGCTTGTCAGGATGGGGGCAGGGCCTCAGCGGAGAACTCTCAGCACTCTTGCTCCAGGGTCTGAAGGCATGGAGAGGACGGGAGAGCAGATGGGCAGTTTAGGGGGATCAGGCCTGGAGGGGAGAGCAGATAGGCAGTTAGGGGGATCAGGCCAGGAGGGGAGAGAAGAAAGACAGTTAAGGGGATCAGACAAGGAGGGGAGAGCAGTTAGGGGGATCAGGCCTGGAGGGGAGAGCAGTTAGGCAGTTAGGGGGATCAGGCCAGGAGGGGAGAGCTGTTAGGGCCATCAGGATGGCAGGGGAGCAGTTAGGGGCATCAGGCAGGCAGAAGAGCAATTAGGGGCATCAGGCAGGCAGTCAATGGAGTGCTTAGGAGCCAGTGGTTCTGGATTGCGAGAGTGATCTCAGATTGGAGAGGGTGCAGGCCAGGCTGAGGGACCTCCCTCCCCCATGCACGAATTTCATGCACCGGGCCTCTAGGGTATTAGTATTATCTGGGGTATTATTAACAATGAAGCTGCAGGTGTTTTTACTTCTTATTACACTTGTGAATGTCTTAAGGTATGATTTATGTTTACCCTTTCTGCTGTTTTATATTATATATCAACTTGATTGGGCCATAGTGCCTACATATCTGGTCAAACAGAATTCTGGATGTTTCTGTGAAGCTGTTTTTGATGAGATTACCATTTAAATCAGTGAACTTGGAGTAAAGCAGATTGTTCTCCATAATGCAGGTGGTCCTCTTACAATAAGCTGAAGGCTTTCATAGAACAAAGACTGACCCCCGTTGAGCAAGAAGGAATTCTGTCAGTACATAGCCTTTGGGCTTGAATTGAAACATTGGCTCTTCCCTAGTTTGCAGCCTACTGGCCTACTTTACGGATTTTGGACTTGCCAGTCAGCATGCTCTTATGCATATATGTAAAATGACGTGTCTGAGTTTCCAGAATGCACATCTAGAACACGGCAACATATTCCACTCCGCTAAGGGTTTGCCGCTAAACAAACATAGAATTGAGGAGTGAATTCTATTAGTCTCCAGTATTTGCAGCCACCCTCAACATGTAGGAATTATTCTCTTGGAAAACTTCCCTTTATCTTGAGGGAGAATAAACAATCTTTGCTTACCAAGAAGAGGCAAAGTTTCTAGCATTTTGCCATAGCTATTAAACTCCTAAAAAATAACTTCTCTATCAGTTCTCTGTTTATATTGGTTTACTGAGCATTGGCTTTTGAAAGTAGAGGGATAGATTGGGAATGGATTTATTGTAGGATCAGTTTCAGTAGGACGGGGGTTTTCCCCAACTCATGGTAACTCCTTGAACTTAGAATTTAGTGTATTCTTTTTTTGAGTTATTTATTTTATGTAGAGTGCTGGCTGCAATTCTAGGATAAGAAATGTTTCATTCAAAAACCTGTTAGATAAATTCATATGCATATATGCATAATCTATAGACACAGACAATAGGGTGGTGAAGGAGGGGGGATTGGGGGATAGGGCAATGAGAGGTGGAAAAATGGACATATGTAATACCTTCAACAATAAAGATTTTTTTAAAAACTGGTAGAAAGAAATGAATAAATTCCTCCATAACAGTAGTTCTCAACCCAGAGCAAATTTGCCTTCAGTGGACATTTGAGTATCACTGAAAATACTCAAGTAGTACCAAGGGTACTACTGGCATCTAGTAAGGAGAGGCCAATGCTATTGCTAAACATCCTATAATGCACAAGAGAGCCTCCAGAAGAACTTATTTAGCTCTAGGGTCAATATTGCGGAGGTTGAGAAATTCTGGCCTAAATCATTCTCTCCATTCATGTCTAAAGTAAAATCTGAAGTTAACAACAGATATTTAATGGGAACCTGGTAGTCCTATAAATTCCACATCTTTTGTTGAAAATGATTATTCCTAAAACACAATTAGCACTTTTATATGGTTTTGAAAGGGTTGCATGTTTCTCATTCCAAAATTTCTATGTGGTTAATTACACTTCCAACATTATCATTCATATCTCCAAATGTAACCTACCTAGTATGTATAACTGTTTTAGGTCAATAAAAATTGATTACTAAAATTCACTGATCTCTTTTCAATGAGATTGGCTTCTGCAATTTTGACAAGTCACCAAAATTTGATGAAAATTTCAACAATCAGATGGAAAATCTGAAAGGAGAATACGCCAATAAACTATATCCTTTTCACACTCCTCAGAGGTGCCATCAAACCAGCTCAGTTCATTGTTTCACCAGAAACAAGTAAGTAACTGCAAAACTATGTAACCACTAGGCCAGGTGGTAAAACAACCTAGAGGTCAAACAAGCAAATTGACATCACGCTTTAAAATATGCTATTTTGTCAGGGTGAATGACAGTTCTGTTATGTGCATAAAATCACAGATTTATCTGAATGCTAAGTTACTTGTCAAGGAGTCATTTTACCATTCTTTTTTTAATATATTTTTTTTCCTTGTGTCATGTAAGATTCCTTGAAGCAACTAAAAAAACAGCCATAATCCATTTGATTTTCTGCCTTCCCATGAGAAAAACTTTGACAGATGATAAATAGCAACTGCTGACAATCATCAATGTGAAGCTATCAGGCTTTTACATTAAATACAAAAACAGAGTTGTAAAGTCACAAGGGATAGGACTTTTGACACATAAGAGACAAATATATAATCCTCAGAACTAAATCACTGCTGGGATCTAAGCAAGTGCAACAAAGCACAGCTGCTTTTTAGAATCTGACAAAGTCAAACTACAGCTAACTTTGATATCTGGAACCCAAAGCCTGTTCCAACCCATGTGCCATGCTCTCCTTCTCCAGAAGCTCGCGTGAAACTTGCAAACACCAGGCAGTGCATGTACGTAAAGGAAATGGCCATTTTTTTTATCATACTGTCTCTTCTAATTAAGGCCAAAAAGGAGACTAGAAAACAAATTTTAAAAATACCATAAAACTAAGTTAATTTGAAAAGAAGAGCAATTCTGAGGCAAAGAGGTTTGAGATTAGATGTCTGTATCTCATTAAATCCACAGTAGAGCTAAGCATGTATGAACCTTCAAAGAAAAGCTGTAAATTGTCCAGATTACTTGTCAATATGAGGAAGTCATCTGCAAAGGTTACTTCCTTTATAGCCTAAGCTGCCCCCCCTCCCCTTCTGCTGTTGACAAGTAATCAGAGTGGTTCACAGATCATCCTTTCACTCATGGCTAACTCATGGCTATTTAGCGGCATTCACTGCAAGTTATCTAGCCAATTTAGGAACCCACGATACCCTTGGGACTCAATTTCCATCTCAAATTATATATATTTTTGTACTTTGGATTAAATGACTAATTTTAATGGGGAAATCTTATCTAATAGGCTGGGGAATCGCAGTTATTTCAAATTTCATGCTATACGGAATGATCCTGATAACAAATAAAAAAGGTTTCACAACATACTGTTTATTTATCTAATTATTAATACACCAGCCTTTTGGCTTTTATCTAAGCTTGTTTTTCTCTATTTTGCCTAATTTCCCCATGGGAGAAAAAGAGGTGAGAAAGACAGAGTTAGAGAGATTATTCCCTATTCTCTAATCACCTCCTTTTCTTCCTTCTCCTACTTACGCACGCGCGTGCACTCACACACACACACACACACACACACACACACACACACACACACACACGGATTTGTAGCTCTGTATGGATTACAGTGCTTCCCAATCTCTATAAGAAATCAATAAAATATATTTTAAAAAAAGAAAAGAACTTGACACTGTGATTTTATTTACTCCTACAACAACCCTACTGGTGAGATGATGTTATCCACATGTACAGAAGTTAAGTGACTTGTTCAATGTTACATCTTTAGGAGATAGAAGCGCCAGAGCTCAAATTCTTTTTTGCCTAAGTTTTGGTTTTTGATTCCCTTCAGTGCCACTCATAGAAATGATTAGTTCAATAGTTCAATCACTTTTCCTTCTTTATTTTTATTTTTTTAAATGTTTTGCAGTATCTTTATTCAAATGAATGGATATGTGCAAAGTTGTATAGACTCATATAACACGGTTAAATGAAGAATGATGGTTTGAGCAGAAGTTAAGTATTAAATTCTTTTTTTTACCTTTTTACTGGATGTTATTATTATATTCATAAGTTTAGTCATTGATAAACATATATGTGATAAAGAAAATTTTAGTATTTCACAATAACCAATTATGAATTTGATAAATTATTCTCTCAAACTTTGAAATCTGAGATAATTTAAGTAGGCCTTGCTAAGAAGTGAAATAAAGACATCAAGTTTATTGATGGTTATTTCAAGTCAGTAGTATTACCTTGAAATAGACCATAGGATCCTAAGATACTTGAAGGCACTGAAAGCCTTAATAGTACACAGTTACAAAAAGAAATACTTATTTCTGTTTACATGTAATTAGAAAAGCATATAGTGACTTCTATAAACTGTTAACTTTTAAGCAAAATGAAGTATACAGTTTGTATAAGTGCCACCCAGAAGCAATATCTAATATTGGTTACAGGTTGTTGCTTTTTTTCCTATTAAGGTTAAATATCTGCTATAACTAATAAAGTTGCATACTCTTTATCTGAGAATACCAAAAAGTAGAGCAGGTGAATGAATCCATCTTGGAATACATTTAGGAGTATTTATTTACTAAGTGCATCACACAGTAGATGAACTACGTTTTCCTTTTGTTGCAGATGAAAGCAAGAGACCCTCAGGTGAAAGAAAACAGCACTGTTAAAAAGCCTTAGTCTTTCATCCTCATCTGACCTTAATTGTACTTGAGAAGGTGAAGACATTTATTTTTCAAAGTACTCTCTGTCCTAACATCTCTTTGTCAGCCTTATCTTTATAAACCAAATAATATAAAGGCAGAAATACTATGATACCTGGATGGTTGCCCTAGGCATAGAGGCAAAGATAACTCTATGTTGACTGGCATATATACACTGAGTGGCCAGATTATTATGACCACCCCATCAGCACTTCATTGACACTTCCAAAAATATTGACTATTGAAAACTTCCTAAGCAAATACTCTCAAGGTTTTATTATTATTATTATTTGCATAACTAATTCACTTCATTGTACTGATGGGGTGGTCATAATAATCTGGCCACTCAGTATATATATATATATATATATATATTCTGAGTCTGTTTGGGCTGCTATAACAAAAATGCCTTAGGCTGGGTGGCTTAAGGAGCAAACATTTGTTTCTCACAGCTCTGGAGGCTGGGAAGTCCAAGATGAAGACACTAGCAGATGCAGTGTCTGTCTGGTGAGTGTTCTCTTCCAGTTCATAGGTAGTGATCTATGTGCTGCGTCATTGCGGAGCAGAAGGTGAAGGAACTCTCTGGAGTCTCTTTTAGAAAGGTATCAATCTCATTAATGGGGGCTCCACTCTCCCAAATGTCTTACCTTCAAATCTCGTCATTTTGAGGATTTAAGGAGGACACAAATATTTTAATTTAAGGAGGACACAAATATTAAGTTTACGGCATAGAGTATGGTACTTAATTTCTTCTTTCATAACATCACACTTAAGAGAGAAAATTCTAATAAGAAATATAAAATCAGAAAATAATATGTGTGTAATTGAGCTTTATCAAGTAACTTTCCTTATCACTCATTACTCCAATGCAGAATTGGGACAAAGGCACTTGTTTCCTCCTGCATTTCGATAGGTGGAAGGGTTGGGGGGACTTTATTCTACTAAAGCTAAAGCATCTTATTATCCCATAGGTATATTAAGGGCATTTGCCATTTTCATTGTATCTGTCTCACAAAAATGATATCTAAAATTATAGAAGACAAATCAAATTTTGGTAATTTATCACCCAGTTACATAACAAGTTTGAAAGACAATAATCCTATTTCACCAAACCATAAAGCAAGATACCTAATATCCCAGTACTAAATATTTGCTAGATTTTATGTTAGGGAAAGTGAACTTGAGGAAATCAAAGATCCCTAAGTAGAGATCATAACACCTGTTACATCCTATTCTTTCTCTAAGAATATTCTCTGGTGGCTATGAGAGCAGGAAAATGTGGCCAGTTAATTTGACTAGCTCTGAGTACTCATAAGGATGAGGTCAAAGGCTGAGTCCTAAACAGATGAGTAAACTTCAAACGAAGAAGACATCTGTTCTTCAGTCACATATTGTTTCTCCAATAATCCTGGGCAGCTGTCTCAAACATTTCAATCACAATAGGAATCAGTTGAAACTGTGGAGATAGTTCATTGGTTCAGTATATATATATCACCACTACAGGTAAGAGAGATCTAAAGTCAACCCTCCACTAATTATCTGTTAGCAATTTTAATTCACACAAAAAGCACTCTTATTTTTTAAAAATTAAAAACTGTTTTTGTCTATACAATGCCAGCAAAAGCATCTTTTCAATGAATGCATATCAACTACAATATGTAACACTCTGTGTAGAACAAACAGTATTTCAATGTTTTGTATTTTCCAGCCGTCACCAAGACAAAGCCTTCCTTTTTGACTTTTGCATCTGTTTTCAGTTGCATTCAATGTTTGGATCAAATTGACACTTGAAAAACCTAGGGAATGTTTATTTATTCCTTTTGCCAAGGAATAAGGAAGGTCATTCACCCTTGACAGATGGGTGACAAAAGAGAGTTTAGTGACTCTTCCAACGAGATAGTCTATTAGCAAAAGCACGGGCTCAGACCTGGGTCTTAAAACACGAAATTTCTATTGTGCCTCAAACCCATCGTAAACCAGCCATTATTTAAAAAGCACATTTTGAATTCGGGCTATTGAATTATCCCTAAAGTGTCATTGTTTAAAAGAGTTTTTGAAGACCTAACAACTAACATAGTTAATGAGAAAAACATTATTTAAAATTTAGAAATTATTTCCAATACCTCTAGTCCTTCATTGTTTCCCACAGCATTGTCTCTTCAAAAATATTGAACGGATGATACCTAACAAATCACAGTGTTTAAAATTTTGCATTGCTTTCTTACCAATCTGAGGCTAAGTAAACCAACCTTGACTTCAAATATTATTTCTTTCTCCAAGGAGACTAAAAGACAGGCAAAACTCTTAATTTTATTCAGAAGTTAATTAAAAAGTGCCAGAAAAAGAGAGATGGAGAGAGAGAGAGAGAGAGAGAGAGAGAGAGAGAGAAGAAAGGAGAGAAAGGGCTATAAGATCTGTGCTGGGGAAAATTCTAGGAACATGTGTTGACTTTCCTAAAAACAAGGAGAAAAGTTTATCTAGATTATGGAGGTTCCCCGTTACCCAGTAAATCAATTAGCAATTTAAAAATCAGATTATTTTAAATGAACACACCCAGGATCAGAAGTATACCTGAACATTAGTATTTCTGTATCTGATTTCTGGTTCTTTTCAAATATAATGCCAATTGCTTTGATCATTTTGTTGAGTATGACAGGATTCTTCTTACCCATCACCAATATATTTTTAGGCATCAGCAATTTATTAGGCTATTTACAATTTTAGTCCATAGATCATTTAACAAAACTTTGGGTGGTTTGTTAAATACAGCTATCTTCAAATACATCTGGCTAAGTGTGTATATGGCCTTAACTGCAGTAGGTAATTCTAATGGCTGTTAGCACTATCTTCTTTTTATGGATTTCTGGGCAAAAAAGACAAATGAGGGTGTCCAATTTTCAAATGGCAAAGCATTTTATTTTTTAGAGAAAGTGTTTCCTCATATCCATGAAATACCATCTTTCAACATAAGTGTTTCAGTCTGGCTATGGAAGAGGTTAAGAAGAAGATGTCTGAAGGAAGAAGAAATATAAAGTAAGCTCAATGTTTAGTTACTTTTTGCAACAATATTACTGAATTTCCTCATAAATACCATTTCTCGAAGAGGGCAACTAAAATGTCAGCCATAACCAAAAGAACAATTATAAAAACATCAATGACTAGAAATGTACATTTCAAAATATAAAAATGAGCCTTTTAATTAAAAGGTATGTGTGTATTTATTAATTTATTTAACAAATGGCACTGACTTTTTTTGTTTGTTTTTGTTTTTTAAATATATTTTATTGATTTTTTACAGAAAGGAAGGGAGAGAGATAGAGAGTTAGAAACATGGATGGGAGAGAAACATTGATTAGCTGCCTCCTGCACACTTCCTACTGGGGATGTGCCTGCAACCAAGGTACATGCCCTTGACCAGAATCGAACCTGGGACCCTTTAGTACGCAGGCTGACACTCTATCTACTGAGCCAAACTGGTCAGGGCGGCACTGAAGTTTTAAAAGATTAGTCCTGAACCAGGAGGGCAACAGAAGAGAGAAAAAGCCGACTCTGTATTAAAAGACTCTGTATTAAAAGAAACCTGAGGCATCTTTATTCAAAAGCCTAATACATTCCCTTATGCTCAGAATTTCTTCTATTCTGTCAGTAAGTCCAAACAGAAAAGACTGGTGGAAACTCCACATACACAGTACCTTTCAGTCTGTATATTGCCTTTTGATGAAAGTTTTCTCTCTTATGATTTGCTCTTAATGCTTCTTTGAATATAAAAATTGTGAGATATGGGGTCTGTGCCATGAAATTTATGATTCCATGCACCCCATATGGACAATCTTATAATAAAGGGTGGCACAGCTCTATGGTTTAATTTAAACCAAATTATAAACCCAGTGAAGACAGACACCACTGTACCTCCTTCATCATTGTGTTCCAGAGCTTGGACTATAGTAATTGCTAAATAAATATATGTTAAAGACATAATGAATACACACTTAAAACTAAAAAGGTGAAAGGTACACTCTAACACCAATCTATATAATAAAAGCCTTAGTGACCGTTATGGCAGAATGACCAGAACGAGTGGTCGTTATGATGCGCACTGACCACCAGGGGGCAGATGCTCAATGCAGGATCTGCCCCCTGGTTGTCAGTGCACTCCCACATAGGGAACACCGCTCAGCTAGAAGCCAGACGCATGGCTGGAGAGCACAGCGGCAGTGGTAGGAGCCTCTCCCTCCTTTGCGGCAGCCCTAAGGAACAGCGATAGAGCAGTAAGAAGCAGCGAGCAGGCAGGCGGTAAGGAACAAGGGGTCCGGGACAGCAAGAGGGATGTCCAACTGCCGACTTGGGCCTGATCCCCAGAAGCAGGCCTAAGCCGGCAGGTGGACATCCCCTGAGAGGGTCTCAGACCGCGAGAGGGTACAGGCCAGGCTGAGGGACCCTCCCCACTCCCCGCCACCACCAGTGCATGAATTTCGTGCACTGGGCCTGTAGTATATAATAAAGACTTTATCCTATTTCACACAGACTTCTATCCTGCTTCTTCCAATCTTACCTTTCTCTTTTTCAAAAGCACTTGTTCATGACTATTTAGAAACATTCTCATGGTTTGACTTACACAGTTATTATTTATGAATCTATTCCCCTGATTAAGCAGTGATTCCTTGAGGGCAAAGAATGCAGCATCCTTCCTCTATTTATACCACTGGTACCTAAGAGAATGCCTCTCATGGGGTAATGCTCAAAAAATATTAGAAGGAATTGTTTTTATCGGTGTGTACATGTACATTACAGTTGACTGGATTGAGACCCATGCTTAGAAGGAACAAAAGAATGTCCAGACATAGTGCTAGGCATTTTCCACATATAATTTCATTAAACATAATTCCTTTAAGTAAGTTTCATTCAATTCATTTCAGCTTTGGAGGCTCAAATTCAGAAGGGTAAAGCACTTTGACTCCTGTTGTGAGTGTTAGTAGAGGCAGAATGAGAATTGAAATATAAGTCTTTCCAACTCCAATGTCAATGCACCACCTACTATATTTTGTTTCCTCTGTATTTGCCCTTAAATGTTTAGGACAAAACGAAACTAAAACTTCAGTCATTGCAAATCTTTAGCCTATATCCTGGCTACTCAGTTCACAGTTATCAATATTATGGTGCTAGAATCTTTTGTAAAGTTTTACCAACAGAAGGGTTAAATTTATAATTGAATCCATTTTTAATATCTTTAGTAATGGTACTTCAACAACCTTCCTTAGCAACCTTCTTTCCATTTGTCTGATAGACTCTCACTACTAGGAATTGTTGCCTAATTTACATTTTCCCCTTTTCAATTTGAAGTCATCATCAATACAGCCTTTCCACTCAGTCCCTAAAAATCCTTGCACAGCTCTCTTTTTGGTCATCTTTCTTAAGGTCATATTTGCTAAAGCATATGATAACATTCTTTTTACAGGATACTCTATCTTCTTAAATATTAAGTTTGCTTGGTTGCCCTCCATCCTACCTCTTTAATTTTAGTGATGTCCTTTCATCAGAATAATATGGTGATCTTTAGTGTACATAGCATGCTATTCCAAACACGGCTTTGCTTTCATATGGTCTGCCAAAATAACTTGGATTGAGAATCCATGCTCTGACTAGCCATCTCCCCTTTCTTTCAAAAATGTTTCTGAACATGGACTTTGTCACTCTATTTTTGCTAAAGTATTTCATAGTGAGAATTTTAATATATTAATGCACCTCTACAACCATTTCCCTTTGTCATTTGCTCAAGCCAGAGTCCATATTGTTCTCTGATTTGATTCTGACCTTTATGATTTTCTATCCCTGTACTCATTACAGTTATATGGAATCATAACAGCCATTTGGAATCCTATAAACCGATTATACAAAACATGATTATGTTTGCTCTGTTCCTCAGTATATTCTAATTCTTAGCTAAAAAATCTGTGTTCTAAGCAGATTTAGATGTTATGAAAGAATGCCTTACCTAAGGTCATTTCTATACTCCTAAGAGATTCTTACATAAACACTTGAGTACTCACCTAATTTCAATGTTTAGAATTTACTCTTTTAAATCATTTTTCAAAATTTTACATACATTTTTAAATATAGAGATATTTCTTTAAATTTAATTATTTTTTCCCTTAGTATACTTGTTTTCTAACTTACTATAGTCTCAGTTACTTATTCATGTATCAGTCTCTCTAAACCTGCACTGTACAGTACAGTATCTGCCAGCCACATGTGGCTATTAAATTCAAATGGATTAAAATTCAATTCTTTTGTTGTACTATCCACCTTTCAAGTGCTCCATGGTTGCATGTGCTCACTGTCTGTTTTACCAGACAGTGCAGATTATAGAGCATTTTCATCATCACAGAAATTTCCAAAGAGTACAGAGACCCCGGCAGGGACTGTCTCCTTCTGAATGTTATGCCTTTCTCAGTACACTGCTATTATACAGCAATCAATAAATATTTATTCAATTTCTTTGTTCTAGCATAATTGATAGTTAGAGTTAGTAGGGTTGGATTTTAGATATTTCCCACTTTAATACCACTTTATAGATAATGATGTTCAGCTCAGAGAGATGAATTTATTTCTTCAAAGTAAACCCAAGACAACATTGGTCTTCAAAAGACCAAACAACAGTGCTTTTTTTACTAATTTACATTGAATTCCTTATGAACTCATGAACTATCTGTAAACTCATGCTGATATCAGAAATTACAAGGATACTCACAGAAAAAACTGTGGTAGCATATTTGAGAAATAAAATTAAAATAAAATCACAAACATCACCATAATACAACCATCAATCACTTATAATGGCTGCATATCTAAAATGGTATTAAAATTGTAATGTGTGTGAACATGTGCATTATTGTTGTTGTTTAGTAAGAGGTATATATTAGCAGGCAGAAATAAGAGGGGAACATATGCGTTTATTCATTCAGCAAACATTTACTAAGTATCTACTATGTATTTGTCACTGAATCCTATCTAATAAAAGACAAAAAAGGTAATTAACCGTACTTCCACTACATTTCCCATTGGCTAATCAGGGCGATATGCAAATTAACTGCCAACAAAGATGGCGGCTGGCTGCCTCGCAGCTGAAGCGAGCAGGAGGCTTGCTTGCTCCAGTGATGGAGGAAGCCAAAGTTCCCCACCTGCCGCGGCCCAGCTCTGAGTTCTGGAAGCAACAATGTTCCAATTATAGAAGCTAAACAAACCGAGATACCTGCTTTCAGCCGGCTGCGGCCTCAGAGCTGAGAGTGCCAGTGATGGCAACAATGTTTCAATTATAGAAGGTAAATAAATCCCAGAATTTAAAAAAAAGAAAAAAAGGAGGAGCTGGGAGCTTCAGTCACCTGCCAGCCTGAAAACGGCCCTTAGCCCCTCACCCAGACTGGCCAGGCACCCCAGTGGGGACCGCCACCCTGAAGGGGGTGTGACAACCTGCAAACAGCCATCAGCCCCTCATCCAGGCTGGGCAGGCACCCAAGCAGGACCCTCACCCTGATCCGGGACACCCTTCAGGGCAAACCAGCCGGCCCCCACCCGTTTCTCCAGGCCTCTATCCTATATAATAAAAGAGTAATATGAAAACTGACCCTAACAGCAGAAAGACTGGGAATGACTGGTCACTATGATACACACTGACCACCAGGGGGCAGACGCCCAATGCAGGAGCTGCCCTCTGGTGGTCAGTGCGCTCTCACATGGGGGAGCTCTGATCAGCCACAAGCCAGGCTGATGTCTGCCAGTACAGCGGTGGTGGTGGGAGCCTCTTCTGCCTCCTTAGCAGCACTAAGGATGTCTGACTGCAGATTAGGTCTGCTCCCCGCTGGCACGTGGACATCCCCTGAGGGCTCCCAGGCTGCCAGAGGGATGTCTGACTGCTAGTTTAGGCCCAATCCCCCAGGAAGCGGGCCTAAGCCAGCAAGTGGTAATCCCCCAAGGGGTCCCAGACTGCGATGGGGCACAGGCCGGGCTGAGGGGACACCCCCGAGTGCACAAATTTTTTTGCCCTGGGCCTCTAGTATATAATAATTAACAAAGCATGTGGCCAGGCCAGAGCTAGCAGTACCATACTGTGGGAACAGCAGACTTATAAGTAGCAGATAGCAAAGAGAGCTGTAAATACTGCAATGGGAGCCAGTGTGGAATTATGAAAAAAGGGACCACAAACTCCTTCGTGGAGAATGTCATAAAAAAAGCTTATTGAAATGATTCTGTGTGCATCCATTCCTTCAAACAATAATGAATTAATGAAGAGTGAGTGCACTAATATTGTGAGAGAACACAGATATAAACAAGCCAGGACTCTGTCTAACTGAATCCTCAATCAAGCTACCAGCCCACTCTTTATAATACAGTGTCAAAAAGAGTAAAGGATCTTAAGATATCTAAGATCTACTAAGATCTTATAATAAGATGCACTGTGGCCATCATTTGTCTGTCACATGACCATGCAACAAGAGCAGTTGATTAAAACAGGTGTGTTATTGTCCTAGCTAGTGTTACTAAGTGGTTAGAGTATCGGCCAGCACGAAAGGGTCACAGGTTCAATTCTGGGTCAAGAGCATGTACCTGGGTTGCAGGTTCGATACCCAGCATAAGTTGGGATGTGTGCAGGAGGCAACCAATCAATGTCTCTCTCATATCAATGTTTCTCTCTCTCCCTCCCTCCCTCCCATCTACTCTCTCTAAAAATCAGTGGAAAAAATATCCTCAGTGAGGATTAACAAAAACAAACAAACATAAAAAAGGTGTGCTATTGTTGTCAGTAACTGCGAATCTTTAGAAATAAAGTTTGGGATTCTGGTGCAATGAACAGGACTATTGTTTTTAAGGTTCTTTATTCCAAGCAGCAATAATTCATATGGATACTAGCAGGACTTAATGAGACCTGTAAAACATGTGGAATTTGGAAAGTAAGTAATAAGCTGGTATCAGAAATCACAGGGATACTCACAGAAAGCAATGTGATTATTATATTAAATTATTATTCAGTGTAGCACTATTTCATGCATTTTAAAAATACAGCAGTAATCCATTTAAAGATTTTATAGCAAGGTGATAAGGACAGTGTTCGAAGTTGAGACTGGTGTTTCTAAATTATGCATTACCAAATGTTTGGTAATTGTCAATTACTTAAATCCTAGACTGGGTCTTTCCACCAGCTTTCAAGGTGACTTTTTTTTTGTTTCTGCTTTAACACCTATAAATCAAGGTAAGAGATTCTGAAATGATACTTGCTGCCTACTTTCGAAAGGTCTTTTCATAATTGTTAGGTTAATATCTATAAGCGTACTATAATTGTTGCATACAAAAGAGAAAAGGGACTTCAGAAGATTTAGTCTTTCCTGGGGAGTTTTTTCCAGGACTGTGTGTGTGTGTGTGTGTGTGTGTGTGTGTACATGCTTTTCTCAAACAAGAATACATTAGAACCCTTCAGCCATCTGATGGGGTGTGATCCTCAATGAGTTATCAAAAGAATTCACTAAAAATTGTACTATTTGTCACTTTCTTCAGAATTCTGGTGAGTAATGCATTTAAACTAATGCTCAGTCAAATTTAATAGTTGTAATTGCCTAATTATCTGCTCTACTCTGATGATAAAGCCTTTTAACATCTCACTTCCCTCCAAGGAGAATGTGTTGCAAGTTTCTTGAATGCTACCTTCCTCTTCTTTGGGGAATACTCAAGCAAATAATTCATTTTGCTCTCAGCTAAATTAACCTTTTCCCCATCCTCAATAGCTATTTTTGTTGTTGTTGTCTTTCTGTGTGTGTGTGTGTGTGTGTGTGTGTGTGTATTTGTGTGTGTTTGACTATCTTCTTGGGTCTCAGTTATACAAAATGTTTTTAAATGGATTAGCATTTATATTCATAAAATATTGTTGTTCCTTTGTTTTTTGGCCTGGTCAATTAATTTTATGGCATTCCTTTCCAAAGGGCCTTTTTTTATTTTTACCTTCTTGCATATTATATGTTTAGAAATATGTATTTCATTTTTATAATAATTAACATTCTCCTTGTGCAACTTCTAAGGATTAAATCACGTCACACAATACAATTAATTAGCATTCATGACCAGATGACTTGTGCGCTAAAATGAATTCATTTTGTTTGAGTTCATTTTTATTTGCTTGTTTTGATTTTTATAAAATTTTAGCTCAGTACATAACTGTAACATGCAAAGTACATTGTCAGGACTTTATTTCTCACATCTGACCTTAAAACTACACCCCTGAACTTGACTTTTAATATCTAGTCAATTTGAGTATCCAGTGTGTCGGATGCCATAAGACAAAGATGTGTTTGATAGACAAAGATGCCAGCCTGCACAGAGGATTCCATATCATTGCAATTAGCTAGCCCTATATAATAAAGAGGTAATATGCAAATTTACCATCACGCCCTCACACAAGATGGCTGCCCCCATGTGGTCACAAGATGGTCACCAAAAGATGACAGGCAGTTGGGGCGACCAGGCAAGCAGGGAAGGGCAGTTGGTGGTGACCAGGAATGCAGGGGTGGGCAGTTAGGGGCTAGCAGGCCTGCAAGTAAGGGCAGTTAGGGGTGACTGGGCCATCAGGGGAGGGAAGTTGGGGGGGCAGGCCTGCAGGGGAGGGCAGTTGGAGGTGACCAGGCATGCAGGTGAGGGCAGTTAGGGGCAACCAGGCCATCAGGGGAGGGCAGTTCGGGGCAATTGGCCTGGCAGGGATGTGCAGTTGGGGATGATTGGGCTGGCAGGGGAGCAGTTAGGTGCCGATCAGGCTGGCAGGCAAAAGCGATTAGGGGCAATCAGGCAGGCAGGCAGGCAAGCAGTTGGGAGCCAGCAGTCCTGGATTGTGAAAGGGAAGTCTGACTGCTGGTTTAGGCCCAATCCCACAGGAGTCGGACATCCCTAAAGGGGTCCCAGATTGGAGAGGGTGCAGGCTGGGCTGAGGGACACCCTATCCCTCCCCCCAAAATTCGTGCACTGAGCCTCTAGTCATTAATAATAGGAAAGAAACAAAGGGGAGACCAGACCTTATTAGGATGGTTAATGTTTATTTGGACAGTTTCACCAGGAAGCTGCAATTTCACACTCCCCAGGGAACCACCAGTCCATTCTCTACAGATCACTGGCAGAAGGGACAGGACAAAGGGGATGATGGATCCTGGTGAAGTAAAGTTGGGATGATGTCAGAAAACTTGAGGACAGAGATCATGGGCTAGAGGGGGCAGAGTCACTACAAGCCTGTGAAAATTTGGGGACACGTAATCCCACAAACAAAGCGGTTCGCTATCTTTGCTCTTGACTCTTGGCTCCTGGGGCTCTCTTGTTCGCCAGTGTCCTCCATAGCCATGTGCTGAACTGGACATATGCTCCAACATGGATGGAAACTCTGGGCAACCGCTTTAACTATTAAAGGCACAGCTGGACTTCTTCCTTGGCTGGATGAAAGGACATGGGCCATTGGAAATTCCGGGTTTTAATTCCACTGACATAAGGCTCTCTACAACAGTGATGGCAAACCTTTTGAGCTCAGTGTGTCAGCATTTTGAAAAACCCTAACTTAACTCTGGTGCGGTGTCACATATAGAAATGTTTTGATATTTGAAACCATAGTAAAACACAGACTTATATTTTTGATATTTATTTTATACATTTAAATGCCATTTAAGAAAGAAAAATCAACCAAAATAATGAATGCGCGTGTCACCTCTGACACACGTGTCATAGGTTCGCCATCACTGCTCTACAATAACTCATTCCCCCCATATGAGTCTCCAAAAATTCCTTTTCTCAGGATATTGTAAGAAACCCACATCCTCCAACAAAGGGTGGAGATAAAGAGCGCTCCCTCCCAATAGCAGATGCAGAGTGTCTCTTTTAATAAAGGATGCAAAAAATTACAGAGACAAATCTATAAACCTAGAAATAACAAAGAGTGTGTCTAGGTAGGGGGTAAAGCTTCCCAGGTAATCCCAAGTTCTCCACAGGAATATAGTGCACTCTAACAGACCAACCAATCGCCAAGCACAATCACTAGTCTGAAACAAGTCCAAAACATTCCTGAACATTTACTGCTCAACTGGGTGAAGAAAAGGTCAGAAGCTGGCGGAACCACACCTAGGCCCAAACTTCAGACAAATTTAAAATCCTCTCCTCAATGTTATGTTTTTAAAGTATCAATTCAGCAAGTAAAATATCTTTTACATCTTAGGTGGATCTCAACATCAATTCAAACCAACCAATTGGGAAGGTATTTTACCACTGAAACAAATAAAATTCTTCACTTCCTTTTACTTACTGAATGATTTGACCACCCACCCCTGATCTGAGTCCATATGTGTCTCTGTGTGTGTGTGCATTCCCGAGTACCAAAGGAATGATTGTATTGATAGACAAGACTTTTATCTATCACACTTAAATATTCATCTTGAAAACTCTTGCCCCAATCATGGAATGATCTCTTCTACAAGGAGCCCTGATTCCTTTCAGTGAAGGATATTAGTATATTAGAGAACCCAATCTAGAGTTTTGGGTATGTAATAATTCATGCAACAATCTATTAGATATAAATAGAATGATACAAAGAGAAGATGATACTTAAATCATTGTAGCAATTGAGCAAAAACTTCACTTTCTCCTCAATAGTCATGAATTCTGACTATTATTTTCAATTTAACATGTTTCTTCTACCTTGATCTACAATGGGAGATTTTTTAAAAATATATATATTTTTTTTTTTATTTCAGAGAGGAAGGGAGGAGGAGAGAGATAGAAACATCAATGATGAGAGAGAATCATTAATCAGCTGCCTCCTGTACACCACACACTGGGGATGGAGCCTGCAACCCAGGCATGTGCCCTGACTAGGAATCGAGCCCTGACCTCCTGGTTCATAGGTAGAAACTCAAGCATTGGGCCATGCTGGCCAGGCTACAATGGGAGATTTTTAATTCAATTTTTCCTTCTTTCTACTAATCAGCAAGCATTATTGTCACACTTAACAATGTCATTGTAGTTTCTTATTTTTGACTTTATGCTCAGGCACTTATGAATTGGCAGCAAACTTTCTTGTGATTTTCCTTTTAGTGTCACCTGGACATCAATAATCTGAAAAGGAGAAGATATTCCAACTTAATCCAAGCAAACCTCTCAAAATGTACACATGACACTTAACTTCCCAACAGTCACAAATGACACAATAGAGAAAAATCCTCCTTTGGCTTTAGATTTCTATACCCTTGTATAATTATTAGTCTCTAATTATAGGCACTTTTAATTCTGTTTTAATTTCTGAAATAATGTAAAATAAATGTAGGAGTTCAATATATTTGTATTGTAACACTCTGGGCAAAAAATGGGCCACATACTAAACTTGGCAAGTTCAGGGGAGGCCTGCATGGTGGGTCTTCTAACTCAGAGAACAAAATTAACCACATAGACTGGTCTGAAATGAAAACTTCCTAAAAACAAAACAAAACAAAACAAACACAAAACAAGTCATGGTGGTTAGTTATGTCCTAGAGGCTATTATTTTCCCTGACAAAGGTCAATCTTTACCTTAACTGAGCCTATCTGTTGTGTTTTTGCATCTATAATAACAAACCTTTGGAATGTTAGGGCAATTTCCTTTTCCAGACCCCTCAGGGCACAATCAGTGCACCAGAGCACAGACCAGGAAACCCCTCATTGTTATTGTTATCTGTTAATTGTTAACTGTTAACTATCCTGTGCAAAAGAAGGGTTTGTCTCTCCATTTTCCTTTTTATCAGTCCCAGAGATTATACGCCCCCTATCTATCACCAATGGATTTCATGTCATCTCCTTTGATTTTGATGTATAAAATCAGTGGTAAAACTGCCATTTGCCAGACATTTTCTCAATCCATTCCATAAAATTGTCATCAGTTTGGCTCAAATAAACTCATAAAAATTCTCTACAGGTTTGGATATTTCTTATGGGAACAAGTCTCTCTTTTTTAGGAAAAAAAAACACCTTCAAATGGCAGAAAATACCACAAAATTAACATAAAAAATTAGCATAGAATTTAGAAAAACTTATTTCAAATACCAAGAAAAGCATTTTGATCCATAGCATTTTTTCACAATATTGCCTGGTTTCCACAAGAACCTATTATTATTATTATTATTATTACTATTATTACAAGAGTGAAGAAGGATGAGAGGGAGAGAAACATTGATGCATTGATGTGAGAGAGAAATATTTATCAGTTGCCTCCAGCAAGTGCCCCAAATAGTGATCAAACCCGTGACCTTTTGGTGTATGGGGCAACACTTCTCCTAATTGAGCCACACTTGCCAGATCAGAACCAATTTACTTTATTTTTTTTAATTTAAATTCTTTTCTCTTTAATATATTACGTAACCACCCATTGACCTCTCCCCGCCACCCCCAAACTCCAGCACATGTCCCCTGCCCCTCCCCACCCATCTGTGTTATTGGTTATACTCATATGCATGCATACAAGTCCTTTGGTTGATCTCTTACCCTCTCACCGCATAGGATGGACAGTCTGGGTTTTTTTGTTGTTTTTTAAAAAAATATATTTTATTGATTTTTTACAGAGAGGAAGGGAGAGAGGTAGAGAGTTAGAAACATCGATGAGAGAGAAACATCGATCAGCCGCCTCCTGCACATCTCCTACTGGGGATGTGCCCGCAACCCAGGAACATGCCCTTGACCGGAATCGAACCTAGGACCTTTCAGTCCACAGGCCGACGCTCTATCCACTGAGCCAAACCAGTTTCGGCAAATGGACAGTCTGTTTGATGCTTCTATGACTCTGATTCTATTTTTATTTATCAGTTTATGTTGTTCATTATATTCCACAAATGAGTGAGATCATATGATATTTATCTTTCTCTGACTGGCTTATTTCACTTAGCATAATGTTCTCCAGTTTCATCCATGCTGTTGCAAATAGTAAGAATTCCTTTTTTACAGCAGTGTAGTATTCCATTACATAGTTGTAGCAGTTTTCTAATCCACTCATCTGCTGATGGGCACTTAGGCTGTTTCCAAATCTTAGCTATTATAAATTGCGCTGCTATGAACATAGGGGTGCATATATCCTTTCTGATTGGTGGTTCCGTTTTCTTGAGCTATATTCCTAGAACTAGGATTACTGCGTCAAATGGAAGTTCCATTATCAATTTTTTGAGGAAATGCCATACTGTTTTCCACAGTGGCTACACCAGTCTGCATTCTGACCAGCTGTGCAAGAGGGTTCCTTTTTTTCCACATCCTCCCAGCGCTTGTCGTTTGTTGATTTTTTGATGATAGCCATTCTGACAGGTGTGAGATGGTACCTCACTGTTGTCTTGATTTGCATCTCTCAGATGATTAGTGACTTTGAGCATGTTTTCTTATGTTTCTTGCCCTTCTGTCTTCTTTCGAAAAGTGACTATTTATGTCCTTTGCCCATTTTTTGATTGGGTTGTTTGTCTTCTTTTTGTTAAGTTGTATGAGTTCCCTATAAATTTTGGAGATTAAGCCCTTATCAGAGATAACATTGGCAAATATGTTCTCCCAAGCAGTGGGCTTTCTTGTTGTTTTGTTGATGGTTTCTTTTTCTGTGCCAAGTGCTTTATTTTGATATAGTCCAATTTTTTTATTTTTCTCCTTAGTTTCCATTGCCCTAGAAGTTGTGTTGGTAAAGATATTGCTACGGACAAATGTCTGCTATTTTGCTGCTTATGGCTTCTTCTAAGATTTTTTATGGTTTCCTGTCTTACATTTAAGTCCTTTTTCCATTTTGAGTTTATTTTTGTGTATGGTGTAAGTTGCTGATCTAGTTTCATGTTTTTAAAAGTATTTGTCCAATTTTCCCAACACCATTTATTGAAGAGACTATCTTGACTCCACTGTATGTTCTTGTCTCCTTTGTCAAATATTAATTGGCTGAAGTTGATAATGGCTTAAGTTGATCTCTGGGTTCTCTGTTCTGTTCCATTGGTCTATATGTCTGTTCCTGTGCCAGTACTAGGCAGTTTTGAGAACAGTGGCTTTGTAGTATAGCCTGATATCTGGTTTTATGACCCCTCCAACTTTGTTCTTCTTTCTCAAGATTGCTGCAGGTATTCAGGGTCTTTTTTTTATTCCAGATGAATTTGCGGAGAGTTTTTTCTAGGTCTTTGAAGTATGCTGTTGGTATTTTAATGGGGATTGCATTGAATCTATAGATTGCTTTGGGCAGTATGAACATTTTAATGATGTTGATTCTACCAATCCATGAACACAGTATATTCTTCCATTTGTTTATGTCTTCCTCTATCTCTTTTTTCAGCATCCTGTAATTTTCTGAGTACAGGTCCTTTACCTCCTTGGTTAAATTTATTCCTAAGTACCTTAATTTTTGTGTTGCAATAGTAAATAGAATTGTTTTTTAGCTTCTCTCTCTATGTGTTTATTATTTGTGTGTAAAAATGAATAAATTTCTGGGTGTTAATTTTGTATCCTGCTACATAGCCAAATTCATTTATTAAGTCTAGTAGTTTTTTGATGGAGTCTTTAGGGATTCCTTTGTACAATATCATTTCATCTGTGAATAATGACAGTTTTACTTCTTCTTCTCTAATTTAGATGCCTTTTATTTCTTCTTCTTGTCTGATCGCTATGGTTAGTACTTCCAGTACTATGTCAAACAAGAGTGGTGAAAGTGGGCATCCCTCTCTTGTTCCTGTTCTTAGGGGAAATGAGTTTAGTTTTTGCTCATTGAATATGATGTTGGCTGTAGGTTTGTCATATAAGGCTTTTATTATGTTAAGATATTATCCCTCTATTCTCACATTGCTAAGAGTTTTTATCGGGAAAGGGTGTTGGATTTTGTTAAAAGCCTTTTCTGTGTCAATTGATATGATTATGTAATTGTTGTCTTTGCATTTGTTTATGTGATGTATCACATGTATTGATTTGTGAATATTTTACCATCCTTTCATCCCTGGAATATATCCCTCTTGGTCAAGGTGTATAATCTTTCTAATGGAATGCTGGATCTGATTTGCTAGAATTTTGTTGAGGATTTTATGTTCCTCAGGGATATTGGCCTGTAATTCCCTTTCTTTGTAGTGTCTTTATCTGGTGTTGGGATTAGAGTAATGATGATTTCATAGGAAGAGCTAGGAAGTGTGCCTTCCTCTTGAATTTTTTGGAATAGTCTGAGTTCTTTGGAATAGGTTTTTGTTCTTCTTTGAATGTTTGGTAAAATTCCCCTGTGAAGCCATCTGGCTCCAGGCTTTTGTTTGCTGGAAGTTTTTTGATGACTGCTTCAATTTCCTCCTTAGTTATCGGCCTGTTGAGATTTTCTGATTCTTCTTGATTGAGTTTTGTAAGGTCATATTTTTCTCGGCATATGTCTATTTCCTCTAGGTTGATTAGTTTATTGGAATGGAGTTGTTCATAGTATTTTTTTTTTTTTTACAATCCTTTGTATTTCTATAAGGATCTGTTGTTATTTCGCCTCTTTCTTTCTGATTTTGTTTATTTGGGTCCTCTTTCTTTGCTTCTTGGTGAGCCTGGCTAGAAGTTCATCAATCTTGTTTATCCTTTCAAAGAACCAGCTCTTGGTTTCATTGATTTTTTGTAATTTTTTTGTTTTTTTATCACTATGTCATTTATTTCTGCTCTGATCTTTATTATCTCCTTCCTCCTGCTCACTCTGGGCTGTTCTTCTTACTCTCTTTCCAATTCTTTAAATTGTAGAGTAAGATAATTTATTACCAGTTTTTTTATTTTTTGAGGTAGGACTGTAATGCTATGAATTTCCCTCTCAGGACTGCTTTCACTGTGTCCCATAGGTTTTTGGATTGTTGTGTTTTCATTTTCATTTGTTTCCAGGCTGCTTTTAATTTCTTCTTTGATCTCTTTGGAAACCCAATCATTGCTTAATAGCATGGTATTCAGTCTCCCAGTGTTTGAATTTTTTTGATTGTGTTTATTGTAGTTGATTTCTAATGTTATGCCAGTGTGGTCTGAAAAGATGCTTGATATGATTTCAATCTTCTTGAATTTGGAGAGACTTTGCCTGTGACCCAATATGTGGTCTATCTTTGAAAATGTCCTATGTGCATTTGAAATGAATGTACTAGTATATTCTATAAGTTTGGGGTGAAATGTTCAGAAGATGTCAATTAAATTCTTCTGATCTAATGAGTCATTTAAGATAGCTGTTTCTTTGCTGATTTTTTTTTTTGTCTAGAGCATTTATCCAGTAATGTGAGTCCCCTACTATGATCATATTGCTGTTGATCTCTCCCTTGATAGCTTCCAGAAGTTTTTTTATGTGTTTGGGTTCTCCTGCATTGGGTGCATATAAGTTTACCAGAGTTATATCCTCTTGTTGTATGAATCCCTTTAGTACTATAAAGTGGCCTTCCTTATCTCTTGTTATGTCCTTCACTTTGAGGTCTATTTTGTCAGATATAGGTATTGCTACTCGGGATCCTTTCATTTCATTTGTCTGAAAGATATTTTTCCTTCCCTTTTCTTAGTCTGTGTGAGACTCTTGTTCATAAGTGGGTCTGTTGTAGACAGCAAATATATGGCTCATGTTTTCTTCTCCATTTAGCCATTTGATTGGATCATTTAGGCCCTTTATGCTTAAAGTTATTATTGATAGGTACTTGTTTTAGCCATTTTTATTTTTTTGTCTGTTTT
The DNA here is from genome assembly GCF_963259705.1 of Myotis daubentonii. Taxonomy (NCBI): domain Eukaryota; kingdom Metazoa; phylum Chordata; class Mammalia; order Chiroptera; family Vespertilionidae; genus Myotis; species Myotis daubentonii. The sequence continues at coordinate 158,815,283 of NC_081842.1, forward strand.
CCTTCCCCCACCCATACACCCCCTTTTTTCTTCTTTTTACAATAGTCCCTTTGGCATTTCTTGCATTGCTGGCTTGGTAGTGAGAAATTCTCTTAGCCTTGTTTTGTCTGTGAAGCTCCTGATTTCCCTTTCAGTTTTGAAAAGCCTTGCTGGATAGAATATTCTTGGATTCAGTCTCTTACTTTGCATCACTTTGTATACTTCCTTCCATTGCTTTCTGGCCTGATGTGTTTCTGTTGAGAAATCATTTAATAATCTAATGGGAGATCCCTTAGGTAACTTTCTGTCTCTTCTTACAGCCTTTAAGATTCTCTCTTTGTCATTAAGGTTTACCATTATAATTACAATGTGTGTTGGTATGTGTCTTTTGGGGTTCATCTTGTTTGGGACTCTGTGCTTGTGTGACATTTTTCTTCCCCAAATCAGGGAAGTTTTCTGACATTACTCCTTCAAATAGGTTTTCTAGACATTGCTCCTCTTGTCATGCTGACACCCTAATTATATGTATGTTGCTTCATTTCATGTTTTCCCAAAATTCCCTCAGGCTCTCTGCTTGTCTTTTGATTTTTTTTTTCTCCAATTGTAGTTCAGATTGGGTGTGTTTTGCTTCCCTGTCTTCTAATTCACTAATTTGTTCCTCCTCTTCTCCAAGTCTACTGTTGAAAACTCCATGGTTGTTTTTATTGTAGTTATATCACTCTTTATTTCTTCGTGATTCTTATATAACAGTGATTCCCAATCTTCCTAATGCCTCAACCCTTTAATACAGTTCCTCATGTTGTGGTGACCCCCAACCATAAAATTATTTTCTTTTTTTTCTTTTTTTAAATTTACTTATTTATTTATTTTTTATTGCTTAAAGTATTACAAAGAGTATTACATATGTGTCCTTCCCCCCCCCACCCCCGCCCTTGACAATCCCCTGGCCTCCCCTACTCCCCAGTGTCTTATGTCCATTGGCTATGCTTATATGCATGCATACAAGTCCTTTGGTTGATCTCTTACCCCCCTCCCTCCTGCCCCCCAACCCTCTCTGGCCTTCCTGCTGCAGTTTGACAATCTGTTTGAAGCAGCTCTGCCTCTGTATCTATTTTTGTTCATAAGTTTATAATGGTCTTTATTATCCATGAATGAGTGAGATCATGTGGTATTTTTCCTTCATTGACTGGCTTATTTCACTTAGCATAATGCTCTCCAGTTCCATCCATGCCGTTGCAAATGGTACGAGTTCCTTTTTTTTAAAGCAGCATAGTATTCCATAGTGTAGATGTACCACAGTTTTCTAATCCATTCATCTACTGATGGGCACTTAGGCTGTTTCCAGATCTTAGCTATGGTGAACTGTAGGGGTGCATATGAACATAGGGGTGCATATATCCTTTCTGATTGGTGTTTCTGGTTTCTTGGGATATATTCCTAGAAGTGGGATCACAGGTTCAAATGGGAGTTCCATTTTTAGGTTTTTGAGGAAACTCCATACTGTCTTCCATAGTGGCTGCACCAGTCTGCATTCCCACCAGCAGTGCATGAGTGTTCCTTTTTCTCCACATCCTCTCCAGCAGTTGTCGTTTGTTGATTTGTTGATGATATCTAGTCTGACAGGTGTGAGATGGTACCTCATTGTTGTTTTGATTTGCATCTCTCGGATGATTAGTGACTTTGAGCATGTTTTCATATGTCTCTTGGCTTTCTGAATGTCCTCTTTTGAAAGATGCCTATTTAGATCCTTTGCCCATTTTCTGATTGGATTTTTTATCTGCCTTTTGTTAAGTTGTATGAGTTCCCTATAAATTTTGGAGATTAGGCCCTTATCAGATATGACATTGGCAAATATGTTTTCCCACACAGTGGGTTTTCTTGTTGTTTTGTTGATGGTTTCTTTTGCTGTGCAGAAGCTTTTTATTTTGATGTAGTCCCATTTGTTCATTTTCTCTTTAGTTTCAAGTGCCCTAGGAACTGTATCAGTGAAGAAATTGCTTTGGCATATGTCTGAGATTTTATTGACTTTGGATTCTTCTAGAATTTTTATGGTTTCCCATCGTACATTTAAGTCCTTTATCCATTTTGAATTTATTTTTGTGTATGGTGTAAGTTGGTGGTCTAGTTTCATTTTCTTGCATATATCTGTCCAATTTTCCCAACACCATTTATTGAAGAGACTATCGTGACTCCATTGTATGTTCTTGCCTGCTTTGTCAAATATTAATTGAGCATATTGGTTCAAGCCGATTTCTGGGCTCTCTATTCTATTCCATTGATCTATATGCCTGATCTTGTGCCAGTACCAGGCAGTTTTGAGAACAGTGGCTTTGTAATACAGCTTGATATCTTGTATTGAGATCCCACCTACTTTGTTCTTTCTCAGGATTACTGCAGCGATTCGGGGTCTTTTTTTTTATTCCAGATGAATTTTTGGAGAGTTTGTTCTAGATCTCTGAAGTATGCCATTGGTATTTTAATGGGAAGTGAATTGAATTTATAGATAGCTTTGGGTAGTATGGACATTTTAATGATGTTGATTCTACCAATCCATGAACACGGTATGTTCTTCCATCTGTTTATGTCTTCCTCTGTCTCTTTTTTCAACGTCCTGTAGTTTTCTGAGTAGAGGTCTTTTACCTCTTTAGTTAAGTTTATGCCTCGGTAGCTTAATTTTTTTGGTGCGATGGTAAATGGGATTTTTTTTTAGTCTCTCTTTCTGAAACTTCACTATTGGTGTATAGAAATGCCTCTGATTTCTTGGGGTTAATTTTGTATCCTGCTACATTGCCAAATTCGTGTATTAAGTCTAGTAGTTTTTTGATGGAGTCTCTAGGGTTTGTATATATAATATCATGTCGTCTGCAAATAAGGAAAGTTTTACTTCCTCTTTTCCAATTTGGATGCCTTTTATTTCTTCTTCTTGTCTAATTGCAATGGCTAATACTTCCAGTACTATGTTGAACAGGAGTGGTGAGAGTGGGCATCCCTGTCTTGTTCCTGTCTTTAGGGGAAATGGTGTTAGTTTTTGTCCATTGAGTATGATGTTGGCTGTGGGCCTGTCATATATGGCTTTTATTATGTTGAGGTAAGATCCTTCTACTCCCACCTTGCTGAGAGTTTTTATCAAAAATGGGTGTTGGATTTTGTCAAACGCTTTTTCTGCATCAATTGATATGACCATGTGGTTTTTTTCTTTCAATTTGTTTATGTGATGTATCACATTTATTGATTTGCGGATATTGTACCATCCTTGCATCCCTGGGATAAATCCTACTTGGTCATGGTGTATGATCTTTCTGATGTACTGCTGGATCCGATTTGCTAAGATTTTGTTGAGGATTTTGGCATCTATGTTCATGAGGGATATTGGCCTGTAATTCTCTTTCATTGTGTTGTCTTTACCTGGTTTTGGTATTAGGGTGATGCTGGCTTCATAGAATGAGCTTGGAAGTGTACCTTCCTCTTGGATTTTTTGTAGTAGTCTGAGGAGGATAGGTTTAATTCTTCCTTGAATGTTTCGTAAAAATCCCCTGTGAAGCCGTCTGCTCCAGGGCTTTTGTTTGATGGAAGCTTTTTGATGACTGCTTCAATTTCTTCCATAGTTATTGGCCTATTGAGATTTTTAGACTCTTCCTGATTGAGTGTTGGAATGTTGTATTTTTCTAGGAATTTGTCCATTTCCTCCAGGTTGTCTAGTTTGTTGGAGTAGAGCTGTCCATAGTATTTTTTAACAATCATTTGTATTTCTGCGGGGTCTGTTGTTATTTCGCCTCTATCGTTTCTGATTTTGTTTATTTGGGTCCCCTCTCTTTGCTTCTTGGTGAGCCTGGCTAGAGATTTGTCAATCTTGTTTATCCTTTCAAAGAACCAGCTCTTGGTTTCATTGATTTTCTGTATTGTTTTTTTGGTCTCTATGTCATTTATTTCTGCTCTAATCTTTATTATCTCCTTCCTTCTGTTCACTCTGGGGTTTTCTTGTTGCTCTCTTTCTAATTCTTTGCGTTGTAGAGTTAGATGATTTACTACCATTTTTTCTTGTTTTTTGAGATAGGCCTGTAGAGCTATAAACTTCCCTCTCAGGACTGCTTTCATTGTGTCCCATAGGTTTTGGATTGTTGTGTTCATTGTCATTAGTTTACAGGATGTTTTTAATTTCTTCTTTGATCTCATTGGTAACCCAATCAATATTTAATAACATGCTATTCAGCTTCCAAGTGTTTGAGTATTTTGGGTTGTATTTATTGTAGTTTATTTCTAATATTATGCTATCGTGGTCTGAGATGATGCTTGGTATGATTTCAATCTTCTTGAATTTGGGGAGACTTTGTTTGTGACCCAATATGTGGTCTATTTTTGAATGTGTCTTATGAGAAGTTGAGTAATAGTATATTCCGTGGCTTTGCGGTGAAGTGTTCTGAAGATGTCAATTAAGTCCATCTGATCTAGTGAGTCATTTAGGATTGCTGTTTCTTTGCTGATTGTTTGTCTAGAGGATTTATCCAGTGATGTCAGTGGTGTATTAAAGTCCCCTACTATGATTGTATTGTTGTCGATCTCTCCTTTGATATCTTCCAGGAGTTTTTTTTTTATGTATTTGGGTGCTCCTGCATTGGGTGCATATATGTTTACCAGGGTTATATCTTCTTGTTGTATTGATCCCTTTATTATTATGATGTGGCCTTCCTTATCTCTTGTTATGGCCTTCACTTTGAGGTCTATTTTGTCCGATATAAGTATTGCTACCCCAGCTTTCTTTTCCTTTCCATTTGCCTGAAAGATATTTTTCCATCCCTTCACTTGCAGTCTGTGTGAGTCCCTTCTAATGAGGTGGGTCTCTTGTAGACAGCAAATGTATGGGTCATGTTTTTTTATCCATTCAGTTACTCAATATCTTTTAGTTGGAGCATTTAGTCCGTTTATGTTTAAAGTTATTATTGAAAGGTATTTGTTTGTAGCCATTTCTTTTTTTGTGTGTGTGTGGCTGTTTTCTTTCTGAGCTTTTTATTTCTTCTTTTTACACCAGTCTCTTTAGCATTTCTTGCATTGCTGGCTTGGTGGTGATAAACTCCCTTAGCTTTTTTTTTGTCTGTGAAGCTTCTTATTTCCCCTCCAATTTTGAATGATAGCCTGGCTGGATAGAGTATTCTTGGATTCAGTCCTTTGCTTTGCATCACTTTGTAAATTTCAGTCCATTCTTTTCTGGCCTGATGTGTTTCTGTTGAGAAATCATTTGATAATCTAATGGGAGATCCCTTGTATGTAACTTTCCGTCTCTCTCTTGCAGCCTATAAGATTCTCTCTTTGTCCTGAACATTTGCCATGGTAATTATGATGTGTCTTGGTGTGGGTCTTTTCGGGTTCACCTTGTTTGGGACTCTCTGGGCTTGTGTGACTTTTTTCTTCCCCACCTCAGAGATGTTTTCTGATATTATTTCTTTGATTAGGTTTTCTAATCCTTGTTCCTCTTTCTGTTGTTCTGGCACCCCTATTATTCATATGTTGTTTCGTTTCATGTTGTCCCAAAGCTCCCTTAGGCTCTCCTCCTGTCTTTTATTTTTTTTCTCCAATTGCCATACAGTTTGGGTGTGTTTTGCTTCCTTGTCTTCAAATTCACTAATTCAGTCCTACGCTTCTCCTAGTCTACTGTTGATACTTTCAATGGTGTTTTTTATTGCAGCTATATCGCTCTTCATTTCTTCTTGGGTCTTACTTAAGTTGTTGATTTTTTCATCTGTTTCTTCTTGCTTCTTGCATATGTAGTTGATTTTTTCATCTGTTTCTTCTTGCTTCTTGTATATGTTGTTGATTTTTTCCTCCATCCGGTTTATGCACTCTAGGACCCTTATTCTGAATTGTTTTTCTGTCATGTTGCATGCCTCTGTATCACTTAGCAGCTTTTCTGGTGAGTCCTCCTTTTCTTTCCTTTGGGGGTTTCTCTGTCTACCCATGTTTGATCTCACTGACATATCTAGATGTTGAGTCGTTCAGTGGTTGCTCCCTGGGTGGCAGTGGCTCCTTGGGCTGTGGTTGCTCCTCAGGCGTTTGCGGTAGCAGCTGCTCCTCAGTTGGCAGCAGCTCCTCTGGTGGGTGCTGTTCACAGCTGTGGTGGCTCTTCTGGCTGGTGGGGGGAGGCTTCACGTACAGCTGCTGTTCCTCAGACAGAGGGTGTGGTGCTCAGGAGGCTGCTGTTGCTTGGATCTGCTGCATTGATTTAAAGGCACAATATACAACTCACCAAGGCACCATGTACTAGGCACTTAGTCCTGCCAGGTATTCAGGATAGTGTTGAATTTCCCTGCGATACACTGTTCTTCCATGTTGTAAACCACAGTCCTGATTTTAAAGCAGGCCGTATTTGTGTCCCAGACTGCCTTAATTTGTATTTAGCTAAGAGTCAGTTTGTGGCTCAGCCTCTGGGTGGCAGTGTTTTTGGGTTGGCCTCTGAGGCTATAGGGCCTCTTTGTCCAGTATCTTGGTTTTATCGTCTCTATTGCACTTAAAACTGATTTGGGGAGGTCCACTGCCCAGAGCTGGTTCCTTAATCGTTACCTGCTCTGTGTTGTTGCTGGGATTGAAAATCCCTCCATAGGCCAGACCCTGTTAACTCCCAGGAACTGATCAGATTATTTTAATCCTTGATTTCGTTCAGGGTGGAATCTGGGTGTGGCTGTGCTCCTTGCCTGAGGGCTAGGTAGAGGAGTCCCACCCTCTGGAGAGAATGGCTGCCCCAACCCTGAGCCCAGGGGTGTCTCAGCACTCAATTCACTGCCACCTCTCCCAGCCCCCCTCTCTCCTCAGCCTCTCCCCAGATTCCACTCATCCGCACGTTTTCCCTCTCTTCAGCACAGGTGAGTATCTGCATCGAAAATGTCTTATGAACAGGATTCAGTGAAAACAAACAAACGCCGGCTGCAGAAACGGGGAAGGCTGAGTCTCTGTAAGCTCTTCTCTTACCGGCACTGCATGCTCTGGTCAGCTCTTCAGGCTTCCCCCTTTAGGCTCAGTCCTCCGTGATCACAGAACCCAGATCTCAAATCCCACGGTGCCAGGAATCCCACGGATCTCCTTTCCCCCATCAGGGGCTGTGTCTGCCCCAATGGACGCGGCTGTCTGCTACGCCGTCTCCCTCCAACCCTCCATAAAATTATTTTCGTTTCTAATTCATAACTGTAATTTTGCTACTATTATGAATCATAAATATCTGATATGCAGGATGTATTTTCATTGTTACAAATTGACATAATTAAAGCATAGTGATTAATCACAAAAACAATCTGTAATTATATATGTGTTTTCTGATGGTCTTAGGCAACCCCTGTGAAAGGGTCATTCGAACCCCAAAAAGGTCGCGACCCACAGGTTGAGAACCATTGTTGTATAGGTTGTTGATTTTCTCATTCATCTGGTTTATTAAGTGTATGACCCTTATTCTGAAATTTTTTCTGATATATTGTATGCCTCCATTTCATTTAGTTCCTTTTCTGGTGATTCCTTCTTTTCTTTCCTTTGGGGGTTGACCTTCTGTCCCCCCATTTTTGTTCTCACTGAAGGATCTAGGTCTTAAATTACACAGGGCATGTGGCTGCAGCTGAAAGCTTTGTAGCAGGTTGCTTGGTCGTAGGTGGAAGCTGCTCTACTTGTGGTCATGGGGCAACGGCTGCTCCTTGGATAGCTGTCGGGTGGTGGCTGCTCCCAGGGAGGTCGTGGGGCAGCTGCCCTTTGGGCAGTTGCATGACAGCTTCTCCCCATGCAATCACAGGGTGGAGGATGCAGCCCACTGGGTCACGGGGCAGCAGCTGCTCCCCAGGTGGTCGTGGAGGCTGATCCCCACAAGGTTGCTGGGTGGTGGCTGCTCACTCCTCATGCTGTTCCTGGTGGCAGCTGCTTGCTCCCTGCATGGTGGTGGGAGGAGGCTGCTTGCTTTCTGCGCATGCCTGGGTTGTGGCTGTTCATGCATTTGTGGTGCCTGGGGCTAAAGCATCTGGCTGGCAGGAAGAGAGAGCTTTCCAGAACTCTCAGCAGCCCTCAGCCGGGGAGGCTAGAGTCTGGGTGTCTGTGGGTTCACAGCTGAGGCATCCATTCCCTGACTTGTGTAGCTGTAGGGTCTCAGGTGTTGTCTGAGGGCACCCTGGGTGAAGGTGAGGTTGGGCTCCCAGTCACTGCTGCTTTCCCCTTCAAGATGGCATGGCCTCTGAAGCAGAGCCAGCACTCTGAGAGAGATTACTGTTGTAGCAGAGGCTGCCCAGCTAGACGAGCCCAGCCCGCCAGCCCCCGAAGGTCCTGCAAGTTCTAGCTGTCCCTCACTCAGACACACACACACACATCCACACACTCCCCGTTCACCCCCTCACTCACTCACTCTCCCACTCCAGAACCAATTCTTAAAAGACACTAAAACCCTAGATTATAGCATATTTTAGTTGATGTTCTGTATTCATCTCTTTCAGGTAACTCCCAGTAATACCCTTTCATGTATTTCCCAGAAATTTTTGGACAGCCTCCAGAAATTTTATTTCCACTAAAAGTGATCAGAGTAAATCAGCCTTTGTGAACACATCAAAAATGTAAATTAATAAGCATGTACACTCTCACATTTTTTGCATTCTGTGTTAACAGCATGATCATCATGAAAAAGAGAAATCTTCACTGGAGCAAAGTGTCTTCTTAGGTCTGCAGGATACCTACAGATTAAGATGTCATAATGAACTCAGCACCAAAGACTACCAAGAACATGAGGCAACAAGACACCCAGAATATAAAACAACAATGGCTTTAGATTCCACCAAGCATGTCAGATATTACAATTGTTAGATACAGATAAGGAAACATGAGATGTAATTCTTAAGAGCAAGGAAGTAGAAGCTGTAAAAATAATTACAATTTTAGGAATGAAACATGTAATCAAAATTATAAAGTGAAATATACCGCAGATATAGTTTTAAAAAGACTGGGATACATAAGAAAGAAAATTAAAAAACACATAACTGGCTCTGGCTGGTGTGGCTCAGTTGAAGTGTCGTCCCATACACCAAAATTTGGGGGTTTTGAGTCCCAGTCAGAGCACATATCCAGGTTATAGTTTTGAGCCTGATTCAAGGTGTATGTAGGAGGCAACTGATGGATGTCACATTGATATCTCTCTCTCTCTCTCTCTCTCTCTCTCTCTCTCTCTCTCTCTCTCTTCCACTCTCTAAAAATTCAATAAAGAAAAGAAAGAAAAAAATTATTTAAAAAAATCGTATTAAAAAAAAATACATGACCAAGAATTCATATACTGCACTCTATAAAATAGATAACTGAGCAAAAGATGTGAATAGGCACTTAACTATAAGAAAATTAAAAATATTAATATGTATTTGAAAGCTACTCTCTGCACAAAAAATAAGATAAATAAAATTAAAATAATAAAAATAGCAAGCACTGGTGAGAATGGGGAAATATAAACTTTTTGCTACTGTTTGCTGCTGTTTGGGTTGTAAACTGATACAGCCATTTTGTAAAACAACCTGGTGGTAGTTAAATTAAGAATGCATATATATTAAAACCCATTAATCTAATATCTGTGTCTGTACCCAAAAGACACTCATACATAGGTACACAAACAGGCATGAGTATGATTGAGCTTAAAAAGTACTTTTTTATAAGGAGAGTTAGGTGCAATACTTTGTTTTTCTGTAGATCTCTTTTTTCTTCTAATCTTCCTTTCTACATTCTTCTTTCCTCTTCCTTTCCCTCTTCTTTTCTCACTCCCTTCTTTCTCTCCCTTTCCTCTCTTCCACTCTCTTTCCCTTTATTCTTAAGTCTCTATTTTCTTTTCCTTATATCACACAGATCTAGGTCATTCTGTCTGATCACTTGTTCAGCTTTCAGCATTAGAATATTTGTTTTATCTGCCTCCCTCCCTCAATAGATGTGAGTTTCTTAAAAACAGGTTGAAATACACCATCTTTGTGCAGACAGTGTCTAAGTATGGTGTCTGGTACATAGTGGAATACCAATGCACAAATTTACAATGTACAAATGTACAAAATTTCTCTGTATATTATTTTTTTTATGTTTTATTGATTTTTTACAGAGAGGAAGGGAGAGGGAGAGGGATACAGCGTTAGAAACATCAATGAGAAACATCGATTCAGCTGCCTCTTGCACGCCCCCTACTGGGGATGTGTTCGCAACCAAGGTACATGCCCTTGACCGGAATCAAACCTGGGACCCTTGAGTCCACAGGCCGACACTCTACCCACTGAGCCAATCCAGTTAGGGCTCTCTGTGTATTATTATGTCATGTTTTTTGTTGTTTTTTTAATAATGTGACATACATGTATCCATGTGATTCAAAATATTAGAAAGTTTTATCTGTGAAAAGTTTTATTTTCAAATATACATTGTTTGGGTTCTAAAGACAGTCAAGGACAACCAGAACCTCCCCTTAACCTCAGCTTTGATTAAATAGTATAAACACTCTTGATTTCATGAAGACTAACCTCCTTTCAACTAATGTTGAACTTTCAAAATATGAAACAAAGATCTGTAAGATATTATAAGAACCTTGGCCTCTTTTACTAACATTTTCCTTTCTATTTAAAAAATAGAAATTCAACTTAGATGGTGATCAACCTACATCTGAAGAGAGGTTTTCCTGTTTTGTTTTGTTTTGTTTTGTTTTTAAGTATAGCTCAAAGAAAGTGATAGTTAAATTCTAGAATAAAAGTTATTTAAATTGAAATATCTTTTGTTTGAAATTTATCCCCCCCAAGTAAAAAGTAAATCATTTGAAAATTTTATATGTGTTTTGACAATATCTAATTTCAAGGGCAAATAAATATGGACTAGTTCTCAAATCTAGAACAGTGAATTAAAATAGAACATGATACAAAGTCTATAAATTGTAGCACAATGCTTGACCATACATATCCACTGATAAATATCACACAATGTTTCTCTGTCCTTCCTACTAGAGGAGGAGTACATTGAGGGTATGGAATATCAGTTGTTTGTATTTGTATTTTCACACCATTCTTTATATAGTTCCTTAGCATATAATCAGTGTTCAGTAGAAGTTTGGTGATTAAAAATTTCTAAATGCATTATTATCCAGTAACATAATTATTTAAAATATGATTTAATTTAACCATAAATCATATTATTTTTAAAATTAAATTAATTGGTATTCTAAGTGGAAGAAAAAAGATAACATCTGAAATATCACATTTGGATATCTTATATACTTCATACAATCATTACTATTTTGAAAGCTTTGAGAAGAAATTATCACACTGAAAAAAGTTAGTCTTCAGAATCACTAATTGCTGAAGGATCTTGATTAGGTTCTTCTATATTTCTGAGCCTCCATCCCTCCTCCCCCCCCCCAGTCCCCCCCCCTCTCCCCCCGCCCCATGTAATGATGCATATTTCCCAGGGCATGGGATTCATTAGATGAAATAGTGTGTACAAAGTAATAGTCTCATACTTGGCACATAAGATTTGCTCCATTCATGTTAGTAAACTCCAACCACTCTCACTACCCCCATACTTGTCTTATAATTTAGAAACCAACTTTTTATATTTACAAAATATAAAAGCTGTCTGTAATAAGATACTGGCCCTATGTATGAGAAGGTGGACAGGAAAGCCTCAATTGAGTTGAATGAATCTTTTAGGAATGTAATCAGAAGGAGTGGATATATGTTAATGACCTTCATATTTACATTTCTACTCCTTAGAGATCCAGATAAGTATACCCGACTGTGTATTTGCCAACTCTACTCTATATGGAAAACTCACTGGTGTAGGAATTACACAAAATTCACGCCTTAGAGCCTCGATAGGTAGTCTTTTCCCAGTCTGTGCAGTCTTAGTGAACAGCAAGACACTCATTCAAAGGGTGAAAACTAATATTTTAAAATCATCATTAACCCCTACCTCTCCAGTTATCTCCTCTATCATCATCTTCCACTACTTACGGGCATCTCACCCTCACTTTGCTGTCTACTTGCACTCTAATCTTCCTTGATATAATATTCCTCTTGCCTGAAGGACTTGGCACATTATTCCCTCTGCCTGGGAGGTTCTTCTTACTTTTCTCACATCTACTCTCCACCTGATTAAATCCTACTCAGTCTTCAGAGTTTAATCTAAACCTTACATCCCAGTTCTCTGGCTCTGTCTTTTTGAGTCCCTCTGTTTTTTTTAATAGGGCTTATCACAATTTGTATTTACATATTTGCACATCAATTGATTAATTTTTCCCTTTAATTTCAAACCATAAGCTCTTTAAGTCTATTTGGCTCACTGCTGCATTCCTGTAATGCTCACTACAGCTGGCATATCACAGATGTTAAGTAGCTACTGAATAAAATAATGGATGAATGAATATAAACTAAGCTGAAGCCATCACTATTTCTCATCCATGCATTCCCCATCCCCACTTTCCCAGACTTACAAAACATGGGTGATTGTTGCTTATTTGATATTTGTTTTCAAGAGAAGAGAAATGAAAGCAGAACATTGGAGAAATGAGCATATGTTCCACAGTGGAAACCTTTTGCTAAAGTGAGATCTATAGGCATTTGTAGTAACTATAGGTATCAGGGCAAATAGATTAAATCAAAGAATCTGTTTTGGCCTTTAACACTAACTTTTCTCTGCTTTTCTATTTTGCATATGCTACATATACCTATCCCTCTACTAGAGAAAAAGACAAGAATTTGCTTCCTATCATCTGGAAGGGTCCATATGAATTTAAAAATCAGTCTATATGAAGCTAAGAAGCCAGTATGTCTGTTTAGAGTTGCAATGGCAATATTGACATAAGGTTCATCTCAGGGCCTGATTCTGAACTATTAAACATTGCTTCTTAAGAGATCTATGCTGCAAGGATTCTGACACCACATCTGATCCACAGCCAAGAATGCTATGATCAATTAGTGATGTCAGTCAGGCTCTGAATGGCTACTGGTGGAATGCAAACTAAGCATTTGCATTCACTCTTCAGAGACCAGAAAGTGGATAGGAAGATGGGGTGGGGAGTGGATTAGCATTCCATTCGTTCCCATTAAAGGATTAAAACAGACATTCCTTTGGAATAGGAACTCAATATATCTTCCCTACCCAGGTCAGACATGCTGTTCATCATTCCTGATTAACAATTAGCAAATTGGCCTGAGAACTGTAGATATAGAAATGCTAAGTGGTTTAAGCCAAGATATTTATGAGAGCTCATGAGAGTGCTAGAAGAATTTTCATTCCACTGTCTTATTTTAATCAATATAGTCTCATTTTAAATTCACAATCTCTGATATAAAAATACCCAAACATGTTTAATGAGATCAATTAAATATTTAGTTTGACATTGTCAACAGGAAATGGAATATTTGCATGGAAATACGCACCACTACCTTGACTATTCTAAGTAATACACTACTCTGCAGTTCAATTTTCTGGTCACACTTATGCCACAGTAAATGTCTCTGGAGATAATGTCAAGCCTGGCTACCCTCAGAGGAAGGTGATGAGTGAGTATACCTACTTTGCATTATTTATTTTTTCTTATTGTGAAACCCAAACTCAGAGCTTCTTTTCAGTGTTTGTTGAAATATACATTAAAGAGTTTACTGAAATCTACTTCAACCATCAGTTGCCAGTGTGACATAAAGTATGTAATGAATGTCTCTAGATTCTGTGTCAACCTTGAAAGTACACATACATTGTTCATAAACACATTTTCTCTCATCGAATGTTGTTGTCTTACCTCTGCTTTAAAATAGATAAGTTGATTAGAGTTGTGTGGGTGGAGTAATATTGGCAGTGCCAAACCACCTACATGCTGTAATATATCACCCATGTCTCTGGGGGATTTAACTCACTAATTACTTCTCCAGAAATATACAAGAGGTCACTTGCCTGCTACCTTTCATCATTACTTACCCACCAACAAGAGCTTTAAAATGGTTGTAAAGATACAAGGAGAAAATGATGGAGAGACATTTATAAAATGCAGAAGCCAACCTCATTGGTAAGAGCCCAAATCACAGTTCAGATATATGCAGTAAATGCTGCAGGAAGCAATTTGGAAAACAGGATAGTCAGAAAGAAGAGACCAACAGGGAGGAGAAGGTTTCCTCAACCTCTTAAAAGCATATAGAATTGAATTTGTTAAATATATATATATTTTTTTTTTCATGCTAGATTTCTTTTTTGTAAACTTTGCAGAAAACTTAGCTCTCTGTTGCATTTTAAAGTGATTATTTGTATACTTTACACAGATTTTTAAATCCTGTCAAATATAAACTGTCAATCCTTGGTTTTCAGTGCCCAGAGATAAGCCAGCTGATGAAATTACCAGGGTTGAGCAGAGCTACTGCCCACTCATAGTTTCAACCCCTTTGTAGTGGTTTCAGCATCTTTCTCCACACTACTAGGCAAAGCCCGCTACAGAGCCTGGAATTAGCTCCCAGCCAACTGATTCAAATGTGACTTTTCTCTACTTTTTTAGGTATGTGTGGGAAGGTTAGGGAGAATGTGATGGCATCATTAGTTTATGGAGAGGGGGATGGGAGGAATTCATATTTATGCTGTATTGAGGGATCAAGATGTTGAAAACAGAAAAGGGCATAAAATAATTTTGCTTCTAAAAAAGAAATCAGGCTATTCCTAACTTTAGGATAGAAATCAGGGCACAATGATCATTTTTTTAAGACAAATAAGACTCAATGCATATTAAAACATAATTTCCAGGACTCAGATTTAATTTTATAATCATGACAGTGCACTTTTCCTCTGGTTCTCATTGACATGCATCTAGCTTGCATGTATGTATAATTATGATTTCATGTACTTTCAAAAAGGATATTGCTATATCCAATCATTCTTTCTGAAGATAAAAGAACTAGCCAGTATTTTGTGCCATTAGTTCTGGACCTCTATATGATATCCCCAGTTTCTTCAGGTCCTTACAGTAACTGCTTTAAGATCTCTAAGACCAGATCTATTGTGTATTAGTACAGATCTATGGTGTATTAAACTTGGCCTCCTCTTAGGCATATTCAGTTCCTATCATTCTCATTAACCCCATGATCACAGTCATTAACAACTAAGTACCTATTAGGTGCTAGGAGACATGTAAGGCCACAGCCATCTGGTAGCTTAAAATTACCCTAAAAGAAATCTACCAGAGAACCTGCAGAAACCTGATGAACTTTCTAGTTTGATTTAATCATTTTAGATCCATATTAGCAAAGAGCCTCCCTTACCTCAAGAGACCACTACCTGGAAAATACATGGTAATTATTCCTTAATGTATTAATTGGTTATCTTCCAATGGTTTCATTTTTTTCTCCTCCAAAACCACTTTCCACTCTAGTTAAACAGTACTATCTAATAAAGAGGGACTATGCTAATTGACCCTCATCCCATCGCAAAGGATGGTGGTGCCCACAACCAATAAGGAGGGAATATGCTAATTGACTGCCCAGCTCTCAAAGATGGCAGTGCCCATAGCTACAAGATACAAGATGGCAGCTCCCAGTCCCCTCAGGCCCACTGGGGCTGCAGGTGTTCAGCAAGGCCGGGGCTGCTCCCAGGCAGGCCCAGTCGCTCCACATGCCTACCTCCAGAGTCCCCCAGTCCCCTCAGCCCCCCAGCTGCCCAGGGCTGCCCGAGGTTCAGGTAACCAGGGCCAGCTGACAGCAGTGGCAGCAGCAGAGGTGTGATGGAGCATTGCCTTCTCCTGATCGCCAGGTTGCCTTCTGCCCCTGAGGGCTCCCAGACTGTGAGAGAGGGCAGGCTGGGCTGAGGGATCCCCCCTCCAGTGTATGAATTCTCATGCACTGGGCCTCAAGTCTCTTAATAAAAAGTCAAATAAGAAAACATATCAAAGTAGCAATATGCAGTTTCCTCTACCAGCCTCACAAAAACAACACTGTCTTGATAGGTTCTTAGCAAGAGGGTCTGTTATCCTATCTAATAAAAGAGAAACATGGTAATTAGCGTACGACCGCTACCCTTCCCATTGGCTAATCAGGGCTATATGCAAATTAACTGCCAGCCAAGATGGTGGCCGGCAGCCAGGCAGCTGGAAGCGAACATGAGGCTTGCTTGCTTCAGTGACAGAGGACTCCAACGTTCCCCGCCTGCCGCTGCCGGCCTCTGAGCTGCAACTCTAAGCAACTATGTTACAAATATAGAAGCTAAACAAAACCCCAGAAACCTGCTTTAGTCCCCAGGCTTCAGCCAGCAGGATCGCAACATTGTTTCAAATACAGAAGGTAAACAAAGGCCAGAAACCTGCTTTCAGCAGCGGAGTCCTAAGAGCTGGAGTCTCAGAGCTAAAGCTGGTCCAGAATAAAAAAGAAAAAAAGAAAAAAAGGAGCGGTTGGGAGCTTCAGTCACCCGCCAGCATGAAAACAGCCCTCAGCCCCTCACCCAGACTGGCCAGGCACCCCAGTGGGGACCCCCACCCTGATCCAGGACACCCTTCAGGGCAAACCAGCCAGCGCCACCCATGCACCAGGCCTCTATCTTATATAGTAAAACCGTAAAATACCTGCCAGCACCGGGATCAGCATGACAGGGGGCAGCGCCCAAACCCCCTGATCGCCCTGCGGCTCTGTGTGTGACAGGGGGCGGGGCCACAACCTCCCTATCGGCCTTGCTCTGTTCGTGACAGGGGAAGACACCCCAACCCCCTGATCAGGCCTGCTCTGTGCCTGATAGGGGGGAGCTCCCCAACCCCCTGATTGCCCTGTGGCTCTGTGTGTGACAGGGTGTGGCACCCTAACCCCTTGATTGGCCCTGCTCTATGTGTGAGAGGGTGTGGCGCCCAAACGCCCTGATCGGCCCTGCTCTGTGTGTGACAGGGTGTGGCACCCCAACTCCCATATCAGCCCTGCTCTGTGCATGACAGGGGTGGCGCCCCAACTCCCCAATCGGCCCTGCTCTGAGCCCGACCAGGGGCTACAACTAGGGATTGGGCCAGCCCTCTGCCACCCGGGAGCAGGCCTAAGCCAGCAGGTCGTTATCTCCTGAGGTGTCCCAGACTGCGAGAGGGCACAGGCCGGGCTGAGGGACCTCCCCTTCCCCCCGAGTGCACAAATTTTTGTGCACCGGGCCTCTAGTCCTATTTAATAAAAGAGAAACATGGTAATTAGCATACGTCCGCTACCCTTCCCATTGGCTAATCAGGGTGATGTGCAAATTAACTGCCAGCCAAGATGGCGGCCAGCAGCCAGGCAGCTTAAAACTAACATGAGGCTTGCTTGCTTCAGTGATGGAGGAAACCAACATTCCCTGCCTGCCTTGCCGGCCTCTGAGCTTGCAGTTTGAAACATAGTTACAAATATAGAAGCTAAACAAAACCCCAGAAACCTGCTTTCAGCGAGCCGGGATCTCAGAGCTGGAGTTGATACAGTGTTTCAATTATAGAACACAAACAAACCAGGAACCTGCTTTCAGCAGCAGAGGCCTCAGAGCTGGAGTCAGAGCTAAAGCTGGCCCAGAATAAAAAAAAAAGAAAAAAGGAGCAGTTGGGAGCTTCAGTCACCCGCCAGCCTGAAAACAGCCCTCAGCCCCTCACCCAGAATGGCCAGGCACCCCAGTGGGGACCCCCACCCTGAAGGGTGTGTGACCAGCTACAAACAGCCATCATCCCCTCACCCAGGCTGGCCAGGCACCCCAATGGGGACCCCCACCGTGATCCAGGACACACTTCAGGGCAAACCAGCCGGCCCCCACCCGTGCACCAGGCCTCTATCCTGTATAGGAAAAGGGTAATATGCCTCCCAGCACCAGGATCAGTGGAGCCGTGAGGCCTCCCAGCACCGGGATCAGCGTGACACAGGGCAGCACCCAAACCCCCTGGTCGCCCTGCGGCTCTGTGTGTAACAGGGGGCGGGGCCACAACCTCCCTATCGGCCCTGCTCTGTTTGTGACAGGGGAAGGCGCCCCAACCCCCTGATCAGCCCTGCTCTGTGCCTGATAGGGGGGAGCTCCCCAACCCCCTGATTGCCCTATGGCTCTGTGTGTGACAGGGTACGGAGCCCCAAACCCCCTGATGGGCCCTGCTCTCTGTGTGACAGGGGGCAGTGCCCCTACCCCTGATTGGCCCTGCTCTGTGCGTGACAGGGGGTGGCGCCGCAACCTCCCCATCAACCCTGCCTTGAGTGTGACAGGGGGCAGTGTCCCAACCCCCCAATTGGCCCTACTCTGAGCGTGACTGAGGGTGGCATCGCAACCTTCTGATCCGCCCTGCTCTGTGCATGACAGGGAGCGGCACCCCAATTCCCCAATCGGCCCTGCTCTGAGCCCGACCAGGGGCTACAACTAGGGATTGGGCCTGCCCTCTGCCACCCAGGGGCAGGCCTAAGCCAGCAGGTCGTTATCTCCCGAGGGGTCCCAGACTGCGAGAAGGCACAGGCCGGGCTGAGGGACTCCCCCTCCCCCCCGAGTGCACAAATTTTTGTGCACCGGGCCTCTAGTCCTATATAATAAAAGGCTAATATGCAAATTAACTGAATAGCAGAATGACTGGTGGTTATGATGTGCATTGACCACCAGGGGGAAGATGCTCAATGCATGGGCTGTCCCCTGTTGGTCAGTTCACTCCCACAGGGGCAGCTTTGCTCAGCCAGAATCTGGGCTCCCAGCTGACAAGCGCAGTGGTGATGGCAGGAGCCTCTCCCACCTCCATGGCAGTGCTAAGCTTGTCTGACTGATAGCTTAGGCCCGCTCCCCATAGGCTTATTGTCTGTGTTTGTGGGAAGCGGGCCTAAGCCATCAGCCAGATATCTCCCGAGGGCTCTCAGACTGCAAGAGGACCCAGGCCAGGCTGAGGGACCTCCCCCCACCCAAGTGCACAAATTTCATGCACCAGGCCTCTAGTATCATATATGAAAATGAAACGTGGGTTTCGGGGTACAGACTTCTCATGGTTCCTTATCTCACAAAGTTTTAAGCATAAACTAGTGGACAAAAAGGTTTCTTTAATAAAAAAAATGTGGGAAAAAATGTGGAAGTTTTTTGGAAGCATATACAAACTCCATCTGAGCAAGCGGGGTGGTGTCCCCCAAATGGGAAAAACCTGCTCTCTCGCTCTCTCTCTCTCTAATGGGGAAAAAAAAGTCTAAATCCCAAAAAACCTAAAATCTAAAAATCTGTAACTCTGTAATCTGTCTTGTGTCCTTTTGTCTCCAGTTTATATATGCTATAGTTCTTTGTCTCTTCATGCTCCCTTCTAATTGGAGCCCTTCCCCATTTTATGACCCTGTGCTTTTCCAATTGGCCACTCTTTTGCTGAATATCAGTTTCAAAGTCCAAAACCCAAATGGTGCCCTCCTTTTCCTCTCCCATTCTCTTGCAACATTCCTCTATCTCCTCTGACAATATGTTTCCCTCTTTCCAGCATCTGTCAGACATTTCTCTATCCTCTGTGAAAGTATGTTTCTTTCTTCCCAGTACTCTGTGACTTTTCTTTATCTTCTGCGAATGTATGCCTTCCTCTCCCCTTATCCTGTGTCATTTCTCTATCCTTCATATATCCATCTTATCTGTTCAAGTTGGAGTTTCTTTTGATCTCCTTTATGGCTTTCAGTTGTCCTGGCCAGAGATGTTTTATTACCCATTATGGCTCTCCAACCTGTTCAGGTTAGGACTGTTTTTGCTCTACCTTATAATTGCTTTAATTGTCCAGGCCAGAGATACCACTGTCCTTCACATAAGCATTCCTCCCCCATGGATCCTCTTTATTTCCTAAACCTGCCTATTTTGTCCCTAGAATTCCTTTCAGTCCCCCCTCCAATTAGGAAACACCATTGCTGTTGGGTACAAGGGCATAGATCTTTCTAAAGCAAAAGCTACTGTGAAAAGAAGTAAAGAGAGAATTTTTAGGGTACCTATGAATCTGCCTTCAAGTTTATGTAATGTTGTTAATTTTATAGATCTGGATAAAAATTAGCATAAATAATCTTAATTTTTTTACTATACTTTTCAGGTTTAGTAAAGAATTATGATATAAATGAATCCTCAGAAATAAGCTGAGTAAGAATTAGTATCTCTAATATATAGGTGAGATTTATAAATAGATTTAGATAAATCAGTCATACTCATATGACTAAATAATTGAAATTAGCTATTCTTAGTCAGTTGTCTCTTACTTTATACAATATCTAAGAATGTCTTAATTTTTCCTGTCTCACATAAATTCAAACAGTAATGCTATGTGTACAGTTATAAATGCATACCTTAATGATATAAAACTTAAATGGTCTCATTGTTGAAATTATAATCATCTTTATAAGATTATCATTACTTACACCACAGTTTAACTTAGACGGCAAGTCTATCATTACCTTGATATTAGAGTTTTGGTGAGAAAATAACAGAATCCAAAACTTACTTTGAAAACATTTTCTTTTAGGGGAAGGGCATTTTAATTTTCTAAGCACTAGAAGTCAAGGGTACTTTGAAAAATTTTAGGTGGTTTTTATAAAGCCAATTTCTTGTCCTACACTCTCCATGCTGAAAATTAATGGAGAAGCCACAAATGGAAAGTCCACAGTAATTTCCTTTTACAGATTAATACAAGGAGGGCATGGAAATAGCTATTAGCTTGTCTTCCTGCAGGGGTGAGTCTGTGCAGAATCTCTCCATGAGTAATAGGTGACAACCTTAGTGGCACTGTAGACAAAGGAAATCACCTTTAAAGAACAGACTCCCCCACTCTGAAGACCTACATAAGAAAGTCACTTTTCATAAGCTTCTCTCAGGTTCCTGCCCACCCCCACCCCCCTTTTTTCTTTAAAAGAACCCACAAAAATGAGCTCTGCCTATGGGTGTTATATGTAAACCAAATGGATCACTAAGCTCTCAACCTCTGGCTTCCACAGCTTTGTCATCTTTGTCATCCAGGATGCTGATGTTTCTACAATTCACTAACATGACAAGAACAAGACATGCTCTTTCTGGCATCCTTCCTTTGAGGGGAGGGGGAAAAAAAGAAAATCTGAAAGCTGTATTTTATTAGTAAATATTGCCAAGAAAATCAATCAATTTTATGAATCCTTTTCCCACCCCATCCCCAAGTCTGCATGATCATCCTGGTATTGCAATGCATTGTCTGTTCTAGAAGGGGTAAGAAGCAAGACACAAAAGTTAGTATCTGGGTCATCACATGATGTTGAGAGGAAGCTCACAGCTCAAGTGGTGAGATGAAACTCTCATGCTACTATTTAGAACAATAACCTACCAGATCCCAGACTCATATCTCTGCCTCCATCTGCTTTCCTGTCTCTGCAAAAATTAAAAAAGGAAAGGTATTTATTTACAGATTCCCTGGTAACATTCTTATAATTTCTACATCCTGCTTAATCATGTTATATCCCTGCATTTGAAGAATATCCACCCATAGAAAACAAAAATTAGATATTTTTCTCATAAGTCAAATAAAAGAAGTAAATCTCTATGGACCTAGGACTTGTGTTGTTATATTTCTGCCTCAGGCATCTACAATAAAATATTGAAAATGCTTAGTAGAGGTTTTAGCTCATAGGAAGACCTGAAGCACAATTTTTATTCTGGCACGAGGACTATTTCCTAGGGACAGAAGAAAGGAATTATGAAATAGGACTTTCTTCACTGAGTCAGTATGCAATGAGTAATGGACAACCCTTTTCACTCAATTATTTATGTTCTGCATAACAAATCTGCATGTAATTATTTGGGAGACAGAACTATGTCATGTTTTTAGATGCCCTCAGGTAAAAGCTACATCTCTTTATGATGCATTTTATAGGATACTGACAATTGTTAGAAATCTTGCAAGTTAATTTTCATGCAACACGAGAACCTCTTTCACAACACCATTGCCAAGTAATTGTCTAGTGTTGGCCTTTATATGTTAACAAAACCTTACTAAACACTAAAGTAAGCAGTACGCTAAGTACATGCAAAGATTAAAAATATAAAACAAATGCATAAATCTTGCCCTCAAGATTCTCACAGTCTAGATAAGAAGAGATACATGTGACCAATAATAACAATAGTGCTAAGAAAAAAGTGAAAGGTAATAATTCTGAGTGATTGATGGTAAAATGAATCACAGAAAAAGTTAATAAAAAGAATGAGATAAAAGGACATTCTAAGCAACAACCAAAAAATACATTGAGAAATGTGAAATTTTGGGTACTATTAAATTCATGAAGAAATATTTCTTTCTTCTAGAGCTACACTGCCTACTATGGTAGCCACTGTAACATGGCTGTTAAACACTTGAAGGTGATTCCAATTAAAATGTGCTTTTTAAGGTAAAATATACACTAGATTTAAAGGACTATAAAATGTGTTATTAATGTATTGCTCCAAAACTATTTACCCTCAAAATTCAGTAGTTTAAAACACTAATAATTATCTCAAGTTTTGGTAGGTCAGAAGTTTGGGAGTAAGTCTTGCTCAGGAGCTCCCCTGAGTTTACAGTAGAGATGTCAGTCAGAGCTGCAGACATTTGAAGGACTGAGTGAGGCTGAGGGATTCACTCGCCAGTGTATCACTCGCATTTCTGTTGCAGGAGACCTCAGTTCCTTGTTGGCTCTTGTTGGCCAGAGACCTTAATTTCTTCCCACATCAACCATCACCATAAATAAAGAATCCTCGTGATATGATAGGTGGTTTCCCACAGAGTGAGTGATCGAAGAGGGAGAAAGCAAGGAGGAAGCTGTAATGCCTTTTAATGATTTAGTCTCCAAAGTCAAACAATATCATCTCTACTTTATCCATTAGAAAGTATTCATTAAGTCTAGTTCACACTCAAGGAAAGAGGAATTTGGCTCTACCTCTTGAAGGGAAGAGATATGTTAAATATAGCCTCCCTTTGGTTACTAATTATTTCTATTCTTCCCACATGCAAAACATTGTACCCTTTCCCAAACCTCCCCAAAATTTCATCCCATCACAATATTGGCTTGAAGTTCAGAATTCTGTCGTATAGATCAGGTGTAGGTGTTAGTGTAGGTAGCTAGGTATTAATAAAGGAAGGGAGCAAAATAAATGACATTAAGAAGCCTAATCAATCAGGAAGCTGAGTTGAATAATAAGCCTACTTGCTTTACTGGAGTTTTACACACTCCCCAGGGTGCAATGGTCCACTTGCCCAGACTGTGGGGGCAAAAAGAGGGGAGGGGATAAACAGTAAAAGGGAGATTCTACTACTAGGCACAGGCCCAGTAGAAGCCAAGATGGCACAGGGGGAGTTGCTTCTACCATGAGGCATGCCCAGTAGGAATTAAGATGATGACAAAGAAGGCTTGTCTCTCTAGCCTGGGAAAAGGATTGGATTGGATAAACCCCAGACGATCTAGGAAATAGATTGGTTAGGAGAAGGAACCATCAGAAGACCACAAAAGATTGGGAAATTAATTGGTTAGTATGAAAGGGTTCCTGGTCCTCCCCAAGCCAGAGATAATATAAACCAAACTAGCAAAGGGTTCTCTCTCTCTCACTCTCTCTCGCCCCAGTTGTTCACACACTTTCTCTCCATACCAGTCATGTGGGTCTAGAAGCCCTGTGGGCCTGTACTCCAGGCATGGGCCTGGGCATAGCACTAGCCAGAGCGCACCCGGAAACAGAAATTAAACTAGTTGAATGAGGACAGACATGGACTGACCAATGGCGCAACATGTCTGGACACTGGCCCTATTTCTTGGCCTGATGAAGACAAGATTGGATTTTTCCCATGGTGGGACAGACGGAGATGAGATTGGGGACTGGGGGCAAGCTTCTTTTTCCACTCAAATAAATCTTACAACTAGACCACAACCTCCCATCTGTGGGTTTCTGGAATGCTTTTCCTGTGACTCTGTGAAATAGCCTAATTTCCACCAGCAACATAGGTATATGTGGGTATAGTTCCTTATATACAGTTCTCAAGTATAGTTATGTTATCATTGTAATTAGCTAGTTATCAATATTAATAATAGGAAGAGAGCAAGGGGGGGGGCAGACATTATAAGCATGGTCATCTGGGGCAGCTTCACCAGGAAGCTTCAGCTTCACACGCCCCAGGAAACCACTGATCCATTCTCTGCAGATCACTGGGGGAAGGGATTGAACAAAGGGGGAGATGGTGCATGTGCGGTGAAGTTGGGATGACATAGGAAGGTGCTTTCCTGTCAGTCTAGCCTGGGGAACAGTGGCCTGGCTAGGAGGGTGAAGCTACTGCAAGCACACAAAATCTTGGAAAGTTAAAATCCCCAGACAAAGGGTTTTCTAGCTTCCTTGTCTCTTTTGCTCAGTGACTTATACTCACCACTGTGCTCACCTGCTCTCTCTCCACAGCCATTGGGTCTTAAGCAGTTGGTTGTGCAAACCTCACACACAGCTTGGAGCACAAGCTAAGCTGGCCAGATGCTGGACTGAACTGGACTTTAATATGGAACAGAAATTCTGGGCTGTAGCCTTAATTCTGGCCTTGCTGAAGACAAGATTGGACTTCTTCCATGGTGAGACAGAGATGGGCCTTGGAGGGGAACCCCTTTAATTTTACATTATCAATAAAGCTTTCCATGAAACCCCATCCATCCATGGGAGCCTCAGGAAATTATTTTCCTCGCAGCACCCCAAGAACTCCACTTTCACCAATAACGATTCTTTTTTATCAGAAGACCTGTAAACAAAAGACACAAAGTATACCTTACACACACACATAACACACAATGGTGCTACAGGCATAATTTAACCATTACAGATATTTCTGTTTCCAAGGGGGAAAGAAAAGAAGCACAAAGAACTTATTAGTCCAAACATTTCTGAAATTAAACCAGGCAAACTTGGGTATCTCTTGAGTCAGTCCCCTTCCTTCTCAGGACTCATTGTCCATGACTTTCTGCCCCACTTTCCGGGCTCTTGGTTCTACCCTCTGACTCATCCTTCCTTTTCTAAGGAAGAACCCTGAGTTTGCAGCTGTAGTTTTCTCAGTCTCCTTCCTGCCTATAGAATTCTGATGATTGAAAGGTTTCTTTTCATTTTGTATCCTCTTATACTTTTCTGCTCAAGTTGGCACTGTTCCTGTGAGTATAATCTTAATACTTTCTGGATCTCCTGTGATACTTATTAGCATTCATTCTATTAGACAGAAGTCACACCCACAATGCCCTTCAAGATGAATCCTAATCTACCCTGATTTTCTCCTGAGAAGGCTGAGGGACAAGATCCTTAAGCATTTAGAAGCCCTACTGTTGGAAAGGTTCTAGGAGGTATGACTTTTGCCTGATTGAACTCTACTGCACTCTGAAGTATTGCCTATGATGTTTCTGAAGTCTTAACAAAAAATTTTACAGTCCCATCTTCAACTTCATCTTTGAATCATGTTTTATTTTGTCTATTTTTAAATATTTTTATTGATTTCAGAGAGGAAGGGAGAGAGAGAGAGAGAGAGAGAGAGAGAGAGAGAGAGAGAGAGAGAGAGAGAAACATCAATGATGAGAAAGAACCATTGATCGGCTGCCTCCTGAATGCCCCACACTGGGGATTGAGCCCGAAATCCAGGCATGTGCCCTGTCCAGGATCAGTGACCTCCTAGTTCAAAGGTCAACACTCAACCACTGAGCTATGCTGGCCAGGCATCTTTGAATCATGTTTTCTTGACAGTGCCATGGATTTTATCTTTGCTCATAAAACATTTAATTTTAACATCATTCACCATCTGAGTTGGCTAGAAATTTTCAGAAGCATCAAGTTCTTGTTCTTCCCTGTTTAACAGTACTTACTTTTGTTTATTTCTCTCCTCTCTCATTTTACTATAAGAAGCAAGAAGAATCCAGTTGGCATCTTCACCACTTTGCCTGAAAATCTCCATAGCTAGCTCGTCCAGTTCATTGAGCACATTTTCTACATTCCAAGTTATTATAGGCAACAATGCTGCTAAACCTTTTGACACTACATAAGAAGACTTTCCTCAGTTTCCTTTGAGCCTTCATTCACAGCTCCTCAAAGGCTATCATGTTTCTAAAAACAGGTTTTACAAGGTTCTCTTACTTTTCAGTAACACTCTCCTTAAAGATCTACCCACTGCCTTGTTCCAAAGCCACTCCTACATTTTTGGGTTTTGTTACAACTGCACCCCGCTGGCAAGTACCCAAATCTGTATTAGTTTAAAGTTGTTGCACAACAAATTACCTCAAAAATTTTATCTTAAAACAATAAACGTGTTATCGCACTCAATTTTTGAAGGCCAGGTATATGGAAGTAGATTAGCTGGGTAGTTCTGACTCAGGGTCTCTTATGAGTTTGTAAAAATGATGTCAGGTGGGGTTGTTGTCATCTGAAAGTTTGACAATGGTTGGTCAATCTGCTCCATGATGGATCATTTCTGTGGCCTCTGGCAGGATACCTCAGTTCCTCTTTGGTTGTTGACAGAAAATCTCAATTCCTCTCTATAGAGACCTCTACCTGTGTGCCCTCACTACCTGGCAACTGGCTTCCCTTGGAATGAATGATTCAAGTAAGGACAAAAAGAAGCCACAAGGCCTTTTATAGACTAGCCTGACAAGTGACAAACATCTGCCATATTCTATTGGTCATAACAACTAACCCTGACACAGTGTGGAAGGGGATCACATAGGGGTAAGCAAGAAGCCTTGATCTTGGCAGAAATCAATCTCCATGCTAGCTATCACCTAATTGTCTAATCATTAATTTGTATATTGATTATATGATGTGCACCATTTGTCTCATTGATTTATTTAACAAAATATAGTTTAAATGTAAACATAAACAAATATAACTAGATAATATGAATATAAAAAGTTACATAAACATGCCAATATATGTAAAGTATATAAATCTAACAGATCACTAAACATGTCATTATTTACTTTTACTTTTATCTTAATGTGGCTACTAATTAATTCACAGTTATATATCTGGCTCATATTATATTTCTACTGGACAACAATGCCTTTTAGAATACATAAAAGAAAAAAAAATAAGACTGAAGGAAAAAAGCAGAAGGAAAATTGTGAATCCCCTCTTAAACCATTTAGATCCTGTCTCTAAGCAATAGACACCTTGAAGATTTGAGCAGGTAAGTGACATTATCAGAGATGTTTTTCAAGGTGATTACATCGAACAGCAGGGTGTTAGATGGATTAGCCCAGAGGAGACACTGAAGAAAGATCCAAGAGACAGTGACATGCACAGGGCTTAAACCCAGAAGAAAAAACCAAGATTGAGAGAATACAAAACTTGGGAGTTGCATCCTTTGCAAACATAGTTGAAGGTTTGCAAAGGATGAGCTCACTAAAGAGAACAGGGTGGATTCTGAAAGGAAATGTTCATTTGGAAAGACTAATGGGTGAAGAAAAAAACAGGGAAAAGAAGGAAGAGCAGCCAAAGGAGGAGGAATGATAAGACAGGATAGCAAGTGGACTTTTCTGACCTCTTCAGAACTGTCGTTGTGGATTCCAGATTTAGTTTTTGGTACTCACAGGGGCTCTAGGGGAGCAGAGCAGCATCCCACAGCAACCTCTACACAGGACCGGTGTTTATTTCTCCACCCGGTAAACATTGCTTTTAGAACAGTACTGCTTTGTTATCTGCAGGTGGTTAACTCCTCCAGATCAAGTAATTGGCAGAGCTCTGATTAAGATATCTTCTCTTTATCTTTTGCCAGCTCCTATCCTCAATCAGTCGTGGGAAGGAGGCAGTTGTGGATAAGCAGTTTTGGTGTCATCCTGAGCTCTGGTCTACATGTTTATGATGTGCTGCTATAGAAGAGGAAGTGAAAAGAACAGCTGGCTTTATTCAGTTGAGATTGAAAAGGCTTTTAATGAAAAGTTTAAATTGCTCTTCCATCTTTGAAAAAATGCTTTGTCAGTAGCCCTACAAATGGTGTGAACTCAGTAGTGTTTTGCATTATGTAAAATATAATTCTTTAACTTTTAGGAAATATTTTCAAATAACTTTTCCCCTTGTGCCAAACCTGTTTTCTGAAATTTTATACCAGTTCCATGGTGGAATAAACCACCATTATCTAAAAGCCAATAAGATTTTGTATAAAGTGATGTTAACAATATTAATGGCATTTATGGACAATAAAAAAAATTAGTACTACAAGTAAAGAAACCCAAAATAGTACAGACAAAAGAAATCAGTAACATACATGGAATGTTCTGTGTTTCAGTTTGCTAATAACTAAACTTTAAAACACTGTATGCTATGACTAAAGCTAAACTTGCAAATTGGACCTAGAGAAAAAAGAAAGTTTCTATTTTGATGCATTTCCTCCCTTAACCTCTCTGGTAAGTTGAAAAGTACAATTGCCAAGATTTTATTTTTACTGACCACTAGAAATGGGGACAAGACCAACAATTCTCATAAGACCTAAACAGTCTTATTCACTACATTGCTAAGACTTGTTCAGTCTACTATATTTCATGATGAGTAAATAAGTATTCTCTCCATTAATTTGCAAAGTTTTTCTTGATCAAGTAATTTTTATAAGTTAATTATATCCTGAAAATAAAGAAATTACAAGAGCAGTTGTCATCACAATTCCAAGAGTGATTCTGTGTAAAAAAAAATAAAAAATAAGCTATTCTTTATTCTGGATATGTAGCAAGGTAAAATGAACATCTTGTAAAGACATGCCACAAGGTTCCTTTTCTAACAGATAGCCTTGCACACTGTATTTGGTGAATAGATAAATGAAAAAATAATAATAAAAGGGAAAGGAAGAAACCCCATGTAACTAGAAATAAGCATGGCATTTTTATCTTGCTTTTTTGATTGCTTCTTTTCATATTTTAACCAATATTTATTAAACAACTATTTTATCCTAGGCATGGTTATAGATGCTGGAAATACAAAGCTTAATTATAAAACAACTTTCTCTTTCAATGTGATTATATGTATTCCATCAGGAGAAGCAGACATTTATACAACTAACACAATCATTTACACAAAGTGATAAGTACTATTATAATAACTTACATCTCTGTAGCATATATATATATTGTATAAGTTGCAAATCATTTTCACATGCATTCTTTCATTTAATCCTAATAACAAGCTTTTTTTAGTAGGTAAGTTATTATCTCTGACACCATCAACTAATAAGACAGGAAGGGGGGACGCATAAGAGTAGTGCTCAACACTACATCCTAAAAAGTACAATAGATCTTGCACACAAAAAAGTAATTTTTTAAAGTGAAATGATAAGTTTTTATAGAGAAACTGACATTAAAGCAAATTCTTCATGGACCAATAACATTCAACTCAGGAGGAAAGAACATTTCAGACCAAGTAAATATTCACATATATAATACTCTTTGTAATACTTTAAGCAATAAAACAATTAAAAAAAAAAAAAAAGAAGCCGAAACCGGTTTGGCTCATTGGATAGAGCGTCGGCCTGCGGACTGAAAGGTCCCGGGTTCGATTCCGGTCAAGGGCATGTACCTGGGTTGCGGGCACATCCCCAATAGGAGATGTGCAGGAGGCAGCTGATTGATGTTTCTCTCTCATCGATGTTTCTAACTCTCTCTATCTCTCTCCCTTCCTCTCTGTCCCCTTTAAAAAAAAAAATAAGAAAAGGAAAAGAAAAAAAAACATTCCTTGGGCAGATCTAACCAGTTTGGCTCAGTGGATAGAGCACCAGACTGAAAACCCAATGGTTCTGGGTTTGAGTCCCATCAAAGGCATGTACCTTGTAACTCGGTTGCAGGTGGGGCTTGTGCAAGAGGCCACCAATCATGTGATATTTCTCTCTGTTTTTTTCTCTCTCTTCCACTCTCTCTAAAAAAAAATCAATAGAAAATTATCCTCAGGTGAAGATTATAAATAACTAAATAAGTGGTGTGTTTTGTTTTTTGTTTCTGGGTTTTTTTTTAGACATTCCTTGGGTAGACCTGCTCCCAGAGATGGAAGGTTCTAGGATCAGGGATTCTGGAGTTATGGGCAATGATGCTGGGAGGTAGATTATATAGCCTGTATGAGAGAGACTTCAGCTCTCATCTTAGGTACACTGGGCTTTGTCCCAAAAGACAAGAGAAGCCACTTAGGAGGTACTTGGTTCTTTAAGCAAAAGAGTAAAACAGTATAGGCTTTGTGTTTTAAGGAGACAGCGTGGGCGCAGGTATAAAGGATGGACTGGAGGCAGGGAAAGCAGTTAGTGACAGCACAGTGAACCAATGGGGAAACAGAAAAACTGGAGCAAAGCAATGAAAATAGGGGAATGAAGATCTGCATAGAATTCAAAAATATTCCAAATAATTTTTTTTTAAAGTAGGTAAAACCCTGAAGAATCTTTCTCATTCTTTAAATCCAAGCAATCCAGGGAGATGTGAAAGAGGCAATTAGGCCTATTGTGTTGCAAATGCTTATTACGTAAGAAGTTTAACGAGAGAAACCCTATATACCCATTGCTTGAAGAGTCTGCCAGAAACTATGAGTGTCCCTGGCAAAAGGTAGAATCTAAAGATGTAGCCAAATATTTCTTAACCGGTAAGGAAAATCCATAGAAGATTTCATTTTGTATAAGGATATATTATAAGCTGCAATTATTACTACATTGCACAGGGATTTTTGCATTCTGAGTAGCCACATAGGCAGTCAGAGATGGTTTTTCTTCAAGTTGAAGCGGCATATCTTGTCATCACTTCGTAGCTCTTCAAATATGTCCGTGTTCTCTGTTACACAGGGCAACCTTAGTGTCCTTCAGCTAATAAAACCGTCAAAAAGGGCAAGGTCCCAGAGCCAGTGTTCTCCCCTCGGGGAAGGAGCTAGCAGCTTAGCAGGCTATCAAACACTTGTTGGGACTCCTTTCCGCTAAAGAGCACTCTTACCCAAAGGCACTGAAAACATTGAGGCTTCCCTTAATAAAACCAAGCATTTACTTGTAGCACTTTCTAATCATTAATTAGTTAATCTAAACACCATCCCTATGAGATAGGTAAGGATAATTATCCTCATTTTACAGATGAGAAAGCAACACAAAGAGCTTAAATGACTTTGATGAGGAAATTTAGAGAGCTGGGGAGGCAGAGACAAGATATAACTTTTGGACCTAGAAAAATAGCACGCTCTTTCCTTCAGTGTGAAGCAAATATCATTCTAGTGTATTTAAGCAATTCATATGATGTAATTGTTTTCCTTTTGATCTAGATGACTTGGGGCCTTAAACCTAGTCCATTGAATCATTATTTAGTGATGAGTAGTGACTAATAGGCCAATATGTGTTGCTCTTGGCTGCCACCAATGTTAAACTGGCTACAAATGGTGGGAGGAAAAGTGTAACAGGATTAAAAAAAATAAGTATCAAAGAGAATAACTTTGATACTGAGTTCAAGTGAAAATAATTTTTTAATTTAGTGTCCCTATAATAAGAGAAATAACTCTCAGGAGTTAGAAAGTCAACCAAAACATATATCAAAACTTTAAGAAAAAAATCAGGACTTGTTTTAAATCAGGTGATCATAGTAATACAGTCAGTCTGCAATGGAAAAACATAATAAACATAGTCTAGAAATATTTGCTTCAATATCTGCCAAAATGGCTAAAGAATGGTGGATTCCACACATTTCAAAATGATTGAGTGGTTAGGAACTAATTGAAGGTTAAATATTAATTTAAATTTAAAATTGAACATCGATAGTACAGATATTAAAATAAACAAGTTTACCCAAATCAGGGTTTTTTCCCCCCCACATTTACTATATATACACAAAATAATGAATCTATAAAAAAGCAAACCTGAAGTAACATGTTCTTGTCAACCACCCTGCTCATTCCAAAATTCAGTGAGTTCCCTGCACTATTGGAAAGATCTCAGCAGCATTTTTTCACTTTGGCATGTCAATGAGAGAACATTCAGCTTAAGAAAAAGTCTTATCATAGTTTATTTGAGCCAAATTGATGACAATTGCCAGAAAGCAAAATCTCAATAGATTGAGAATATACTCTGAAGAATGGCAGTTTTGCTGCTTATTTTATTTATTAAAATCAAAGGAGGCGACATAAGGAGGGTTACATGAAATCCATTGGTGATAGATTAGGGGGCGGGAGAAAGGAGAGAGGAAATCTCTGGGATTGGACAAAAAGTAAAATTGAGAGACACATACTTCTTTGATAATGGTGGGTACAGAATATTTAACATTTACAGCACCTAGGTATATGGGCATTGAAATAAGTGAGGGGTTCTGGTGGGATGTTTTGCCCTGAGGGATCTGAAAAAGGAGATTACTCTGACATTTCAAAGGCCTGTTATCTTAGATGCAAAATGACAACAGGTAGGCTCACTTACGGTAAAGAGGTAAAGATTGACCTTTGCCAAGGAAGTTACAGGCCTAGGATGTGACTACCTACCATGACTAGCCTTTAGTTAGGAATTTTTATGTTCAGACCACCCTATTGATACCATTGTAATAAACCCAGTTATTGACAACTGGAAAAGAGCAAAGGGAAGGCTAAATATTATACTATAAACATGCCCAGTAAAGTCTAGGTGACATGGGGAAGGTATTTGCTTGTCAGTCACACCTGGGAACAGAGTAGGAGTGGCCTCTGCAAGTGTGGGAAGTTTGAGATACTTAAGCTCCTAAACAAAGGACTCTGCTCACTTGGTTTTCTGGGGCTCTTGTTTCAGGGGATGTACTCACTTGACTCCCCTGCTTTTGTGAACCTCACACAATGAACTGATAGACTATAACTGGCTTAATGCTCTACTATGAAACAGAAACTGTGAACACTCGCTTTGCTTCTAGTTCTGCTAAATCCCCAGCTGCACCTCTTCCAAGACTGGATGAAGGGAAATGGGGCTTTGCAAACTGAGGGATGTAATCCCATGAAAGTAAAGCTTTCTACCACATCTCATCCTCCCATGGGGGCCTCTGGAAATGCTTAGTCCCGCACACCCCCACTAGCAGTGAAGAAAGACCATTTCTCCAATAGCACTATGTGGTTACTTTCAGTCTTTGAGTTTGTAGGGCACACCATGTAGGCCTTCCCTTAAGCTTGTCAACTTTAGTATGTGGCCCCCTTTGTGTCCACAGGCAATTGTCATATGAATTGTAAAGCTGTAATTTCTTATCAACATTCATAGATATTCATAGGCGGCCCACTTGCGTATTGGCTTCCATGAAACAAATGTTACACAACTCCAATGTCTTAACATTCACATAGACACCGAGGATGTTGTATTGCCCAACAGTCATGGAGACTATTATTATTTGGCTAGTGTAGCTTATAATATTAGGCTTTCCTTTGATAATAAAATTCTCAATATAAAACTAATGCATGTTTTAGGAACAAGATCTATCCTGGGAAAACCTAGAAGGAAGGTAAAACAAGAAAGAATGAACTATAAACAGCACATGTAAAACCAATTTCTTATACCCTTCATTTGATTTGCATAGCATGTCTTTTTATTTTAAACAACATATTTTTCCATGAAAAAGGGACATTTTAAATGCAAATATAATTGAGGAAATACTGAATATTTTCTTCAAGAAATAGATTTACCTGAGTCTAAAGCATTAGAGAGCAACTTAAAATTTAATGACGTTTTACAGAATGAAGTAGAGTACATCCATTTTAAATTCAATTACAAGATTTCCTCAACATCTCTTTGAACCATTTCTCATTTTCCTCAAAGTTTATCTGTGCTATTTGCAAATATCCTGTCTCATTCTCCCACCAAAACCCTTCTATCAACACTCTTCCTCTCTAACACCCCTCCTTCCACTGCCCCATGTAGGTCCACTTCACTCCCACTCTACTCCTTGTACCCTTGGACTACCTCCAGGTTTATCTATCCCCTCTTCATATCTTTTTATGTCTACACCATAATTCAAACTTCTTTTTATTTTTTTCACATAAATTCTCCTCCATCTGCTCAGCTAAACATTAAGTCTTCTTGTAGATCCTATTTCCTTAAAGAATTCAAGAAAAAGAGAATATAAATAGTTGCCATTTGATATTTCCCTGGGTATAAATCAACGGAATAAATGAAAAAGAATAGTGAACCTATGAAAAACTAATGGAAAAGAGGAGAGACAAATGTTAACTCTGGTGCATGTAAAACTGACAAAGGTGAAATGACTAAGAAAGGTCCCATGGACAGAGAAATTTAAAAGCAGCCTTACAAGTCTGCACAACTGCGAACTCAAAAGGGGAAAGGGAATGATCAGATATCATGGCAGCCAACATGCCTCCTTTACTAGGACATCGCTTTCCCAGCAGGGGTTTTTTCTACTGTATTAGCTTCTCAGAATCAGTGCTCACAATCAATCTTTATTGAGCAGGGACAATTTCAGTCTCCTGAGTGAACCTTTGAAAACCTACCAAATAGAATCTCTAAAGAGGGACTTACTGCAGCAAAGTGACCCTGACAATGGTAAGAAAGATCACAGGCCTCCCACTGGATGGTAACCCACCACCAAAGCCTTCTGGTGATTTATTTCATTTCTTCTGTTGACCACTGAGGCCATCAGATCAGTAATGCTATTGGCAACAATAATCTTTTAAAAAGACACTAGCAAATCAGAAATAATAAAGAAATGAAGAAGAAAATGTTACTGGGGTTTTGCAAGAGAGGCATATCTAATGCTGTGGTAGCAGCAAGATGATACATTACTGTCTTCTGCTGGTGAGGACAGAGACAATATGAAAGTTAGAGATTGCATGTAAGTATTTCAGTTGAGCACACTGAAAAGGAAGTGAAGCTATCTTTGGGAATGGTTCATCGTATTCTTCTAAATAAAAGAAGAGTGGACTGACAGTTTGATAATGAAGCCACTGGGAGACTGGATTTTGTTAAGTATGTGGTTTACCATTAGGAATCTCCAGTGGAGGGTGGGATAGAGGAGAAGAAAAGGAAGACAAGGCTGAACTTACCTCTGAAGACGTACAAGGGTATACGCCATGAATGAATGAAGGTGAAGGGGTCAGTGGGAAAGGGCAAATGCACACATACATACACATAGCTGAAAACCATATCAGAAACAGATACTAATTCCTTGATAAAAGGAGTTATATTGATGATTTTCCCATGAAATTCCCAAACACTGACAAATAATTCAGGCTCTCGTGGAATCTTAAATGGATTTAAAGAATATTATTAAAGCTTGCAATCCACACAAAGAAAAATGTAGTAAGAAAGAGGGAAGTAAGTGAAAATATATTAAAATAGGTCCAGAGGCTCTCAAAATTTAGTGAGTCTGAGTGTCACTGGGAGAATGGGCTTGTTGACACAGATTTCTTGGCTCCATTCCCTAAGAAATGATTTTAGTAGGTCTGGGAAGGGGCTTAAAATTTTGCATTTCTACGACCTTTTAGGTAATAGAAATGCTTCTGGTCTACAGACCACACCTCAAGTAGCACAGACTTAAAATATGCAACCACATATGGACATTTCAGTTTCCTGTAAATTCAAATTTATCCTAAGCAATCAGTCACCAGAGGCCCTAATTTCAGAGTGGTTTGTTGAGACATCCAAAACTAATCTCTCAATCTCTATGCACCTCAGTTTCCCTTTATGTGGCATTAAGATAGCTATCCTTAATTTTCTAGAGCAGTTTGATAATTAGGTGCATTCTTAATGGTGGGTGAGGCGCCTAATTATGCAATTAAGGTTTTAAAACCTTTTGAAATTCTAATGTGGAGAGTGCTTTCACACAAGTGTCCTCATTATTATTTTTAAAGCCCCTGTAATATCAACCAAATCCAGCAGAAGCATTTCTGCAATCTATAGCCAATTCACACTTGTCCCAGATAGTAATTATAAAGAACTTATGGCTTTTCTGTTTGTAAAGGCTGAAGTTTTGGAGGAAATAAGCAGTTTCCAAATGTCAAGTACTCAACAGAGCCTCCTCTTGCACTAAGAGGTTGCTGCAGCTGCGTCTAAGGGTAGGAGAGTCTCAGATATTAGAAAAGAGATTTACTCTGACCAGGCTTGCATTGACCTGTGAGGCCAAGAGTCATCCGTTCATCTGGCCTTTTCTGCAAGAAGGAGAACATTTTAACCACAATTCTGCCAGTTTTTAAAAAATAGTGTCTAGTTTGACTCTATTTCTGGACACTTAGCTATAGAAAAGCAAGTAAATAAAGGCATTACTTATTTTTTTCTTATTTTTTTTCTAATAACTGGAATGAAATCTCATTATTTATAGAGAATAACTTCTTTACCAAATGCATCACACAGGTTTGAGAGAGGTACCTATGCTTAATTTGATCCTGAAAATACTAAATTCACTAGAATTGATCATGAAAATACTCCATCATCTATTTCTTCTTCCTCTTTCCTTCCTCTTCTTTCTTTGCTCTCCTTTTCCACTGTCCTTTTCCTTCTCTTCATGCTTTCCTTCTATCCTCCTCCTAATAAGGGACATTACATGATTCAAGTTAAAACTCATCATCATCATCATAAATTGATTCAACATCATTAAGTACAATCATGTGGCATTATCATCATCATTATCTTGGGCTGTTGGAGGCGCCAAAGCATGTTTCTCCCCTCCGCTCCCACAGCTTCCAAGATAAGAGGACCTTTATTCTCATGTCAACCTCCCTGGTTCTGAATACAAAATAAAAAGTTACTTTCTCTTTTCCCCCTAGTACCATATACTGCCAATGTAATTTCTGTTGGTTCTTCATATTATTTGTTTTACCAGCAATTATTTGCAGCTCCTCAACTGAAAATAAATTGGCAAGGAAAGCTGGCATTGGACAGCATTTTAGATTTCACTCAGTGGTGTAAAGATGTGTAAATGACTTCCTGTGAAGTACCAATGAACTAGATTGTCCTATTAACTATTTAAGTGAGCATGCAAGATTATTACTTCAAAGCTTCATCTGCTGCAATTATGTCTAATATGCCTTCACTGAGAAGATTCTGGATGTGATGTCGAAGGGTCACTTCCAAGTTAAAACCATGCCTCTCTTTTCATAGTAAAAGAAGATGTCAACATACTAGTAGTCACAGTTCGCTGAAGGGGAGGGCGGGTGCACAGTCATCTCAGTTACATATCAAGTCAAGGGATCGTCTCTCAGATAAATAACTCAGTGTTTCTTCAAACATTATTTTATTTCCTAATTGGTAGCGCATAGTTCTGTGCTGGATAAATGGAATGAACTAGGTATGGCATCGTCCTTAATTAATTGGTGTGCTAGCTACTTAAGAGGGCACACAACACTTGTGTTAATAAACAGTGTCATGTCAGATTTAAATGGATGTCATTATGGGAGTTCCTTAGGGATTAATCCTTGGGCCATTGTTATTTATGATCTTTATAAATGAGCTGACACGGCAGTGTTCTGAGTGTAGTGTGCGTCTTTATGCTGATGACACAGTCCTGGGTAGGATGCTCAGTCACTGAGTAAACGTGGAAGCGGTCATGCTCAGGGATTTCTTAGAAGGAAATTGAATTGTTTTCAACTAGGCAAAAAAACACTGCAGCATTTTGTGTAGAAATTTCCCAAAACTCTGTGCATGCTAAGATAAAAGTTAAATGTCCAGGTATTTATGTGGTCAGAATGATTTTATATAAAGGGCTATAAGTGGTTATTGTTGACAAATACATTTACAATGAAATAAATTGTATTCAGAGAGATTATTCAGAATATTTTGATTCTGAAAATGTAAAGGAAAATTTAGATGCTTCTGCTATAGGATTAATGGGTAGTAAGGGATCTAATCAGTTTTAGTGTAGATATTCCATCTTCCAAAGGGTGCTTCTCGACCTCTCCAGTCTGCATTAGATAAGCTTCCTATGTATTCTCATTTGAGCCTTGTGTACACTTTTCATTCTTATAATCAGATTTCCAGCTTTTTGAGGGCAGGACCATATATTTAGCTCTGCAATCTCAAGAGCCTAGTCCAGCATAAAGCATGCCTTAACTGCCAAGAAAATACTTATGGAATGAGTGTATCAGTGTGTGTTCTCATCAGGATAAGAGAAACAGAGAAACACTGCAGTACTGAGGAGAGAAAGGAGCTTACTTTACAAAGTGGGAATAGCATAGATGTGGGACATGAAGTTCTAGAAGGCTGCACCTGGAGGAGTGGAGAAACGGCCACTCGTGACTTCTGTCTGAAGCCCTGCAGTAGGCGGAGATGTCAAAGCTCACATACAGAGTTCCAGAAGCTAGAACAACTGTGGGAGAAACAAGAACTTGTAAGGGACTCGTCCTCCTGGCTTGGCAGACAGTGATTACACTGTGATAGATTCAGAACCATTCCAAGTGGACCCTCTTCTAATCACTTCATTTACCTCACAGTCTATCTTCAAACAATGAAAAACACTAATAATTGTACAAAAGCAAATGGTTCTTGATTACTATGAATAGGTACAATTGAGTAAAACCATTGCAATTTTATGTGTCAGAAAATGTGTCATCATTCCTCTCTGGAACTAAAATGGTAAGAATGGATTTGATGCTATGACTTCAATATGGCAAGACCCAAAGAATAGAATGAAAAAGAAGAATCGAAGAATCTCTTTTCTCTTTTTCTCACATGATTAAATCTTTTTCCCCTAAAGATTTGTGTTGAATATAATGTTGCAGCCAAATTCTCAACAAAATTCCATATGGAGAAAATTAGAAATTGAAAAATAGCTTGCTTTAGTTTGCCAATTGTTTGTACCTAAAGAAGATATAACTCTTTTTTAGGTAGAAATTTGGATAATATGATCAAATTTAGAGTTCTTTCATTTACTTAGTGAATATTTCTTAAGAAGCACTTAATATGTACATGGCACTATATCAAGCCCTATGGTGAATAAAAATATGAATAAGCTCTATTTACAATATGTTTAAAATCTGGTAAAGGAAATAAAATAAGCTCACAAAGAATTCCAATACAAATGTGAAAAATAACTATTAAACAATTTAAGTTCACTACTATGTAAACAGTAAGATCAGAGAATCTTTCTTGGATATGTCATTGAGTCTGCTTCATATAATGGATATGATTTGAATTGGGCTTCTCATCCCTCCACCAGACTGATTGTATCAAGGTCACTCATGACTTTCAAGTTGATCAAATTGATCAAGTTTATTGCAGCCTTGGTTTTCTCTTGTTTCCCTGGTTGCCTCATCTTAGCCATTTGGCTGGTTCTTACTGTACTCCAGACATACTGGTCCCCTTGCTGTTGTTTGGACATTTGAAAGCACAGTCCCACCTTAAAGACTTTACTCTGGGGAGTTCCTCTACCTGGATCATTCTTCATCCAGAATATCATCTGGCTAACTCTTCACTTGCTCCAAATCTTTCTTCAGATGTTAGAATGGGTTGAATTGTAGCCCCCAAAATATATATCTAATCCTAACCCTTGGAACCTATCAATGCACACTTACTGGATAAATAATCTTTGTAGATGTAATTAAGTTAGGGAACTTGAGCTAAGAACATCTGGATTATCTGGTTGTTCCAGAAATAAGTGTATTTATAAGATACATACAAGGGAAGATATATAGAGAGAAGGAAAACACATAGAGGAGAAAGTCATATAGAAATGGAGACAGAGAATGGAGTCATGCACTCACAAGCCAAAGACAGCCAGGAGCCACAGAAGCTTAAAGAGGTAAGCTGGGATTTTCTCCCAAACACTGCAGAGGA
Source organism: Myotis daubentonii (assembly GCF_963259705.1). Lineage (NCBI taxonomy): Eukaryota > Metazoa > Chordata > Mammalia > Chiroptera > Vespertilionidae > Myotis > Myotis daubentonii. The sequence goes on from NC_081842.1 coordinate 158,854,863, forward strand.
GTAAAATTCTGCTACCACCTTGATTTGAATTTCTAGCTTTCCGAACTGTGAAAGAATAAATTTCTGTTGTAAGTCACATGGTTTGTAGTCATTTGTCATAGAAGCCCTAGGAAACTAATAATAGATGTCAAGTTTTCAATAAACTTTATCTTGACCACCCTTTTAAAAATGTCTTCTCATCTCCACAATGCCCCAGGTACTTCTGGTTTTGTTATCCTGCTCTATTTTTATAGCACATATCACTTTCTAAAATACTGTGTGTTTACTTTTTCCAATATATATTGTTTATTATCTCTCTCTCACTAAAAAATAGAATCCACAATGGCAAGAAAGTTGTACACTTTGTTTACAGATATATCCCAACTGCCTAAAATTGTACGTGGCACATGTTAGGTACTCAGTAAATGTCTGTTAATGAGGGCCCCGTCACACACGTGGGGAAGCACAAGGAATGTTTAATGAACACTGATATCCATGGTCTTGAGTTAACCAAGTATTCTTATAATATAAACCTGGAAATTAAGAGTAGGAGAAATGTGGATTGCAGAAGACAAGGAATTCAAATGTAACTTGTGAATAAATAGAGCTTTATTTTGGGAGTTATAGGGAACTCATATTTCTTAACAAAAGGAAGATAAACAATCCAATCAAAAAAATGGGCAAAGGACTTAAATAGACATTTTTCAAAAGTGGACATACAGAAGGCAACAAGACATATGAAAATATGCTCAGAGTCACTAATCGTCTGAGAGATGAAAATCAAAACAATAATGAGGTACCATCTCACAAATGTCAAAATGGCTATCATCAACAAATCAACAAATGACAAGTGCTGGAGAAGATGCGGAGAAAAAGGAACCCTCTTGCACTGCTGGTGGGAACGCAGACTGGTGCAGCCAGTATGGGAAACAGTATGGAGTTTCCTCAAAAAATTAAAAATGGAACTTCCATTTGACCCAGTGATCCCACTTCTAGGAATATATCCCAAGAAATCAGAAACACCAATCAGAAAGGACATATGCACCCCTATATTAATAGCAGCACAATTTATAATAGCTAAGATTTGGAAACAGCCTAGGTGCCCATCAGCAGATGAGTGGATTAGAAAACGGTGGTACTTCTACACAATAGAATACTACACTGCTATAAAAAAGAAGGAACTCTTACCCTTTGCAACAGTATGGATGGACCTGGAGAGCATTATGCTAAGTGAAATAAGCCAATCAGAGAAAGATAAATATCACATGTTCTCATTCATTTTTGGAATTTAATGAACAAGTAATAAACTGATGAACAAAATTAGAGCCAGAGACATAGAATCATCAAATAGACCATCAAACTTCAGAGGGAGGGTGGAGGTGGGGAGCGGGGTAAGAGATCAACCAAAGGACTTGTATGCATGCATATAAGCATAACCAATGGACACAGACATTAGGGGGATAAGGGCATGTGCTGGGAGGTGGGGGTGGCTAGGGAGAGGTCAATGGGGAAAAAGGAGACCTATGTAATACTATATGTAATACTTATAACAATAAAGAATTTAAAAATAAATAGATAAATGTAACAGCAATTTGAAAAAAAATAGAGCTTTATTTTATGTAGGAACGTTGAATGATGAGAGCTAAGCTTTGTTATACATACTTGATGATTCTTTCCTTGTTGAGAAAGTCAAGTAATGTACATTTCCTGGCCCTTCATTGCTTCTTCACTCATTTTTTCCCAATGAAGAGATGGAACTTACTTCATGGTGAGGTTGCTACAGGAATAAACTAGACTAACTCAGTCTACACTCCTCCCCTTTCATCTCTTTTGAGAGACTGCTCACAGGATGGCATTTGCTTTGCTCTCCCAGACCATTAATTTTAAGAGGGCCAGGCCCCTGCAAGGAGACACCTGCAGTGTTCAGAGTTGCCTGTGAAAGTGTAGCCGATCTAAGAGTCACAAGAACAGCCCTAGAAACTAAAAAGAGGTCATGCTTTCTACTCAGGTGCACCAGGTATTACTAGATGAAGTCATCAAAATGGGCAAAGATCATTTCTTCACTGACATCAGATAATATAAGGTGAATTTCCCACAGTCTGTGATTTTCATATTATCTCAATTTGACAGGTTATAAAATCAAATGCCATCAATAAAGACAAAAGATGTATTCTGAAGTTAGAAAGGAAATGTCACTTTTAAAGATGCAATTAGGAATATTTTGGAAACTGTAGCTAGGGCTATCAGGATACACTAGTTTCTTTGTAGACAAGTAAAAAACTACTGCTTTTGAGAGTATTAGAAGAAAGGTGGGAGTTTATGGGGGGAATGAGATCACATATGTAATAACCTTAATCAATAAAGAAATTAAAAATTGAAAAAAAGAAAGAAAGAATGATACCTCAGCCCATGTCTAAATTTTATATTTTACCAGATCTTTTGATTTGGCCATTTATTATTATTATTATTATTTTAAATATATTTTATTGATTTTTTTACAGAGAGAAAGGGAGAGAGAGATAGAGAGTTAGAAACATCGATGGGAGAGACACATCGATCAGCCGCCTCCTGCACATCTCCTACTGGGGATGTGCTCGCAACCCAGGTACATGCCCTTGACCGGAATCGAACCTGGGACCTTTCAGTCCGCAGGCCAACGCTCTATCCACTGAGCCAAACCGGTTTCGGCTGATTTGGCCATTTATTATTATTATTATTATTATTATTATTATTATTATTCTCTTGGCCTCAGTTTCCTCATGTATAATTTAGAGGACTTTTTTTTCTTATAAAGTTGGTCTGAGTGTTAAATTATGTGTGTTCTTAAAAGCCTCCTTACTTACATGAGAAAGGACTTTTGGTAGCGATAACACTCTTGATTTCTCTTCCACTCTCTCATCTATTCCTGGGAAGTAGGAGTAACTTATGTTGGTGGTGTGTTTGAGAGAAAGAAATGACCATGTTGTGCTCAAATCTTGTTTCTCTCTTCAAAGTAGCCATGTAAGGGATGCAAATATTTTCAGCTACGCTCTGCTGAAACTTGCAGAGTAGGCTCCAGTGGGCAGCATCTGCAGCCATCCAGCCACACCATGACTGGGAATTAGGTTTATCTAGTTAGAAGGTAGAATAATAGCAAACCTATTGTGGCCACACATATATTCCATGTCCCCAATTCAGCTTTTATTAATAACAAAACTCTTAATTTTCTTTCCATATCACTGACTTTTGTATTTATTTCTCATATGATTCCAAACTTGGGTAGGGAAGGGTACACTATTAATGGTTTCCCTTGAAACTCCAACATCCTCTACAATTAGTGCAATTATTATGCATTATCTTTGAGCTATGCTTGCAAATGACTATCATGTGTGTTTATTTTTGCTTACTTTCTCTGCCAGAAACACAGTAATATCTTATGCTATGGATCAAATTTTCTACACCAATAGCAAATCAGAAAAAGTCAGAAAAGGAAGACATGAGATTAAATATTCAGCAAATGATATAAATTTGTTATGCTTTATAATTATGCAGTTCTTCACTGCACACTTTCTTAAAAATAGAAAACTTCCTTCTCAGCCATTTAAATGGCTCTACTAGTTTTGATTTGTGTGTGTGTGTGTGTGTGTGTGTGTGTGTGTGTATGTGTATGACTGTGTGTGTTTATTTTTTCATCAAAGGGATTGCTCTTTCTTATCTTTAGAAAAAAATTATCAAAGAGAAGTTTGTTTTCCAATCACGCCCCTGCACCTCTTGGCTCCTGCCACACCCCAGTTGAGGTTATTATTGCCCCACACCCAGGGTAAAGGAAGAAATTGGCCTTGTGTTTCCTTCTTCAGTCTCAAATTGCCAGAAGACATTGCTTCTTGAGCTTAATCACTAAATAGCATAATATCCTCTAAGCATGGGTTATACGGTTATTTAAAAGAAAACTGTAGTTGTTTCAATGCAGTTATTGTAACCATACATTTCTTTTTTATGAGTTTTTATACAGCACTATTACTTGTGTGGTAACCTTAAGAATATTGTTATAATTTGTTTTATTTGTTAAATATTATAGAGGCCTTGCTAGCACTGCTATAGCTAAAGGTATGCAAGGATCTTACTTGATTCAAGTATATACTCAGACTTAAACCATCTCTTGATATGATCAGTTCCATATACCGCTTTTGCTTACTGATTTAAGCCATTTGTTATGGGAAATGGGAAATTTTAGCTCTTTTTCTTCAAAAGTAGATCATCTCCAATGTAAATGATACCTATGAGAAATTGCTCATGTTCAATACACCCTTCTACGTGTGCAAAGCTGTCATCTCCTGTTAGTTTAGTAAGTATCACTTCTTTTGATTCCTGAGTGCCAGCACAGTGCTTGTTTGTGATTTATCCCTTCTTTCTGTTACTCATGCTTGGTGGTTATTGGTGGTTTTAGCTTATCTTTTAAAAGAATCACAGATTTTAGGTGTTATTATTACTCATATACCTTCAACCTATATTCTTTTGTTTTTTGTTTGTTTTTTAATTCACATAAAGAGAAGATGTTCCTCTGAGAGGGCCATTTTAAAGTTGTCTTGACATTTTATTTTACTAGATGAACTGTTTCAGGAAAGTGGTTGCTATTATTCAAGCAAGAACGGTTTACTTCTTATGCTGTCAATTATAGGATAGGTGACAACATCTGACAATGTACAAGGCTCAATGGAGATGAGGACCCTATGCTTACAGCTTATTTTGTTTTCTTAGGAATTACTCCATGCTCATTAGGTGTATATGTTATGTTTTGAAAGTTTTTTGGTTTGGGCTACCATATAGAAACACACTTTTAATGCTGAAAATTTAAAAAACTCCAAAGCAGAGATTTCAAACCAATATGAGAGCTGAGGAAACAAAAATAAACTAAATACCAAAGACTGATGAATTTTCTAGAAAAGAAACCACAGCTGCTTTTAATGTTATTAGAGTGGCAGAGGAGTTGGGAAGGGTATACCAGCCAAACTTTTCACAAACTCATAGTGATGATCTGTGGGCTAATGGGATGGATTAGAATCACTAAAAGCCACACAGTGAGTCTGACTCTACTTGCCAACCTTTTGTCATGACACTTCACCAAACACACAGGTGTAATATGCCAGAGGCTGGGGGAGACTTCCCCACAGTTTGCAGGGCCGGTATACGTCAGTGGCAAGGCTGTGTAGGACAGCAGAGGGAAATCTCACTGAGCACACTCAGACCCTTCATCTAGTGAAGCCCTTAGTTCCAAAAGACCCGAGAATGGGCCGGAGAAATGAGAAAACACTCCTCTCACACACTCTGAGCTTTGACTCAGTGCAATGCAGAGGCCTTCCAAAGGTTAGTGCAGGCAAGCAGTGTGCAGAGAGGGACTCCAGAGGTACCGAAAGCTAAGAGTGGAGCTGTAGTGAAAAGAAAATTCCCCAGTGACTAACAAAACCATCAGCTTGACATAAAGAAGAGAGAAATCACCCACAATTTGGAAGGTTAGTAGGAAGACTCTAAAACATAAAGAAATCTCTGGAGTCCCTCAAATACTTGAAGCCAGTAGTGATCTGCAACTAACTAAAGTTGCAACAAAGCCAAAACCCAGCTCAAGTACCTGTCTGGATGCTCCAGCAGCCTGATAGAAGAAAACATGCCTTTTTTTTGGTAAGTAGATATTATTTACAATGTGAAGCATATCATTCAAAATTTTGAGACATAAGGAATCAAGAAAATGCCACTTACAATTAGAGATACAATAAAAGTGAACCCAGAAATGGCACAGATGTTAGAATTATGAGATAATAATTTTAAATCCTATGCTCTTATATTTAAATATGTCAAGGAACCTTGGAGGAAAGATACAAATGGTGCATGAGCAGTTGGGGAATTTGAGGAGAGAGAAGTAAACAACAACAACAATAACAAAATGAAATAGAAATATAAAAAACATTATCAGAATTGAAGAGTATGTTTAGTGGGCTTAAATGGAAATAGCAGTGTCAATAATCAATGATTTGAATACAGGTCAGAAAAAATATTATTCAAAAATATAAATGGAAAACCAGAACTATAAGATCTATGGGATAATATTAAAATACTAAAAGATCTGACATATGAATAATTGGAATCTAAGATGGAAAGAAAAACAAAATAAAGCAGAATATTTGACTGAGAAAGAAATAACTGAGAATTTTCCAAAATTGATTAGAACCCTGGTCTGTGTGGCTCAGTTGGTTGAATACCATCCCATGCACCGAAAGGTCACCGGTTCAATTTCTGGTCAGGGCACATGCTCCAGTAGAAGCATGCAGGAGGCAGCCAATTGATGTTTCTCTCTCACATTGATGTTTCTGTCTCTCTCTCTCTCCCTTTCACTGCCTCTCTTTCTCAAATCAATAAAAACATTGTTTAAGTTGATTGGAGACACCAATCCTAGAATCCAAAAAGCAAAGTGAAAACCAAGCAGGATAAATTTAAATGAAAACCCCTCTTAGGCACTTTATCATCAAAATTCTGAAAATCAAAGAGAAAGAGAAAGAAAAAAATCCAGCAAAAAAAAAAGAAAAAAAAAAGAAAGATAGACACATTACACACTGAGAAACAAAAAGAAGAGTGAATGCTGATTTAGCATCAGAAACAATGAGGCCAGAAGGAAGTTGAGCAACATAGTAAAAGAAAGGAAACAAAAAAAGAAAGAAAGAATACTTTAAGCAATAAAAAAAAATAAAAAATAAAGAAAGAAAGGAAGGAAGAAAGAAATCATCCTAAAATTATAGAGCCAGAAAAAGAAATTCATCAATTATGAATGTGAAATAGAGCTATTTTTAAATATTTAGAAAGAAGGGTAATATTCTTTACTTAAAGTCAGCTGATTATAGATGCTGATTACATCTACAAAATACCACACAGGAATACACAGGTGTGTATTTGTATTAACAAACACAAACACCTAGATTAGTGTTTGATTAACTAACTGGCTACTATATAGTCTAGTCAAGTTGATACATAAAATTTACCACTACAGACACCAATAAGAAAATGAATAATCAATCCACAGCTTAGGGGAAAAAATTCATACAACATTTTTCTGAGAAAGAACTCATATAAAAATATGTAAAAAAATTTTAAATCAATAACAAAAATAAGAGAAGCAACACAATAAAAATAAGCTAAAAACATAGATAATTCATAAAAGGAAATGTATGAATTAACAATAAACATATAAAATGGTGCTCTACATTATTTGTTATAAGGGAAATACAAATTAAAATTATAATGAGAAAACATTGGGTTCCCATTAGAAAGTCAAACATCAAAAAGGCTGATAATAATGCCCTAACTGGTTTGGCTCAGTGGATAGAGCATTGGCCTGCAGACTAAAGGGTCCTGGGGTTCAATTCCGATCAGCTGCACATGCCAGGGTTTGGGCTTGATCCCAAGTGTGGGGTGTGCAGGAGGTAGCCGATCAATGATTCTCTATCCTTCTCTCTCCTTCTCCCTTCCTCTCTGAAATCAATAAAAATATATTTTTTAAAAAAGGCTGATAATACCAAAAGTTGGTGAGAATGTGGAGCAATTAGAACTCTCCTGCATTGCTGATGGGAGTGAAGAATGATAAAAACACTTTAAAGAACTGTTCCTTACCAAAATAAGTATGTAGCTAATCTATAAACTAGCAATACTACTTCTAGATTTATGCCCAAATGAAATGAAACAAAAAGTCCATTAGCTAGAAAGCCCAACTGACAATCTAGAGGAGAACAAATAAAAATCTGGGTAATAATTTGGATAATATTCAGCAATATGGAATATTATTAAATAGTGTAAAACAATATACCATTGATATATACAACAACATGAATGAATCTCAAAAACATGTTGAATGAATGAAACCCGACATAGAAGAGCAGATACTGAATGATTAAAATTTATAAGAAGTTCAGAAACAGGCAAAACTAATCTACACACTAATATGAGCCAAAATGTGATTGCCTCGGAGAAGTAACAGGAATGAACTGTCTAGAAGAGGCATGAGGGAGCTTTCTAGGGTGAAGAAAATGTTCTGTACCTTGCTTGAGTGCCAGTTACAACTGTCAAAATGCATCAACCTGAACCTGTAAGGTCTCTATATTTTATTGTTTGTAAACAATTTCTCAATGAAAAAAAAAAAAGAAAATACAAAGAAGGAGCACAACAGCTTATTGAAGAGACTATTTTACTGCTTTATAGAGGCAGTTTCCAAAGTCTTAGATGAGAAAGAAAAGGAAATTCTAAAAAGGGTGCTGGTGTTTTCCCCAGAGAAAACAGCATGCTGCTTGACATCATCTTTTTACCTCTAGAGACAGAAAGTAGAATAAAAAATAATGGAATTGCTTTTCTCTGAGACAAAACAAATCAAGTCTAATCAATTTGTGCTGACTGTAGGTGAAGGAAAAGGAGCTTCACACAGAGAAGAAGTCTCATAACATTTTTGCTTAAACTTTCATACCGATCTACATTTTACAGGGGAGTTCATGGAGATTAAAGGTGGGTGGGTTTTGGTTTTTTTCATAGGTAAAAAGAAACAACAAAAAACACAAACCCTTATCTTGAATGCGTAGTTCCTTTCAGCCAGGCACAAAAGGAAGACAAAGCTTGCTGAACAAACATGCATGGATACCAGGGGACAGTTTCCTTAGCAATGCTATCCATATGTGCTAAGCACCAGCTAAAAGTTATGATACCAGCCACACAAAGGCTGAGTGCTATATTGCCTAGACTCTTGCTTATAGGCTACATGTAGGATTTTACTAATTTATACTGGAAATGTCCACACTAAAAGTTCTTTCTTTGAAAGAATTTCTGTAGTTCCGTAATCATGTCTCACACTACACATGTGTAAATACATATATTTATGCATATATTTGTATATATGATTAATAATATAACATCTGGCATTTTGAGGAATTGAAATTGCTGGAATGTTCTACATCATTTTTCAGTGATGACAGTAGCAAATTTTCTGACAGAGATTGAAGAAAGAGTAATGATGTAGATGTTTATTTTGGAAGATATTTTCTAGGGAGAGGGTTTTAAGCAAAGATAAATTACTTGAATCCTAGAACTGGAAGGAATGAGGGGTCATCTGGGTCATCTTCCATGCTCAAACTCGAACTTTCTACTACACTGACTGATGACCATCACGTCTCTGCCTGAATTCTCTCAACGACAGGGAAGTTTCTGCGTTGGAAGTCAGCCTAATGAGAATCATCTCTTGAGAAAAATGAATGTAGAGTTACAAATACTGACTGTATTTTTTTCTGTTCTTATGAGCTCTGGAGCTGGAAGGTCACATAGAGTCAAAACTGGAGTCGCAAATAAAGTTGGGGGAAGGAGAACTGAGAAAGAGAAAAAGGAGAAGAAGCTAAATTACCAAAAAAGAGAATAACAGAGAAACAGAGGTAAGAAGTCACACAGTCTTTGCTGCAGTTGTCTTATTTCCTATTTCTGTCTGTTTCCTCATCCAAGCACTTTCCAATTTTCTATGTTTGGGTTTAAGTATTTCAAAAGTGTGCCATTTGGGATGGCAACCTTCTAGGAAAGATACATCACCATTTCGAACAATTTTGTTTATTTGTTTAGATCAGTTTGATCTAAACAAATAAACAAAATTGTTCGAAATGGTGATTATAGAGGCAAGTATTACCTCACCACCCAAGCACCAGTCTTGTAGGCCTCTTTTCAGCATTCAAAAAGACATCTGAGTTCTGAGGAGATAGAGCCCCCACAAGAAGAGCCTAGGGCAGTGTTGGCGAACCTTTTGGGCTCAGCGTGTCAACTTTTTGAAAAACCCTAACTTAACTCTGGTGCCGTGTCACATATAGAAATGTTTTGATATTTGCAACCATAGTAAAACAAAGACTTATATTTTTGATATTTATTTTATATATTGAAATGCCATTTAACAAAGAAAAATCAACCAAAAAAATGAGTTCGTGTGTCACCTCTGACACGCATGTCATAGGTTCGCCATCACTGACCTAGGGAAAGTAGGAGGGCTTTGACAATCTGACAGAGGGGACTGACTGAAAGATTTTTGCCAATGAAAGTATTCCTGTTAAAAAAGATTTTTTAAGCTAAAAGTAACAAATATTTTCATTTAAGCAACCAGTGGCTTGAGAATGTTATTTTGTTTTGACAAAATCATAACAGGAAGAAAAGAAAAAAAACAATGGAGATTGTAACAATAGGAGTTAGTCATGAATGAGTATGATGATCACAAATTCGAAAAACATGCAGTCTTTACCTTTGTCTAAGAAAATATGTTCACTTTCTTTATTACAACTTCAGGTAAATTTACTGTTTTATTATGTAAACATTGTACATTGCTATGAAAGGTGACTTTTTTTCTTAATCTTTCTTGTTACTCATTTTTGACAGTTTGGGATATTTCCTCCTTATGCTTCTACTCTCTCTATGTACACTTATTTCCCTCCATAGTATGTATAGATCTTCACAATTGCAGGAATTTCTTAATGTTTCATCTCTAGGAAAAGAAATTTATCTCAAAAGTTGCCTATTGCTGACTTAGAAATCCAATTCCATCATATCTGTGGATTAGAGTTCCTCTGAGTGTTACTAAATGATATAGAATAGATGGCTAATCTTCAGATATTTACCATAAAATTTGATTATAGTTCTGTTTCCAAGAAAAGAAACTTGTCAACTACATATTTTTAAAAGTTTGTTAATCCCTATAGAGTGCCAAAAACTAGAAAATATACAAATAAAATGCCTGAATCATATTGAATTTACTCCACTGTAGCCACACATCAAAGCCATTTGGGGAATAAGATTACTTATTGTCTTTCCAAATAAAAAAAAAACAAAAAAAACAAAAAACAAAAAACAAAAAAAACCACCTTAATTAAAAAAGTAAGAAAAATTAGGAAACAATTTAGCTCTTTTTAATTTTAATTGATTTTAGAGATAGAAAAGGAGGGAGAGATGGAGAGAGAGGGAGGAAAGAGATAGTGAGAGAGGAATATCAATTGGTTACCTTCTGCACACGTCCCAATTGGGGATTGAATTGGCTACCTGGGTTTGTGTCCTTGACCAGGAATCAAACCTGCCACCTTTTGGTGTATGTGATGATGCTCCAACCAACTAGCTAGGGCCAACAATTCAGTTCTTAAAAGGTTTGAAATGCCTTTCATTTTAATATCCTTTTAATGTAAATAAATGCCCTTCTCATTAAATTTTCATGGTACTTAAATTTAGTTTAAATATATATAAAACCACCAATATGTTATCTTAAAATATATCCTGTGATAATAATTGGACAAATACATATATAATTTTGTATGCATGTTTCAGTGAACACTCATACAAACATGCATACATACTTACACATTTATGTATGCATGTTTGTATCAGTGTTCACTGAAATAAGTGTGACAACAACAACAAAAAATTTTAATATATTTTATTGATTGTTTCCAGAGAGGAAGGGAGAGGGATAGAGAGTTAGAAACATCAATGAGAGAGAAACATTGATCAGCTGCCTCCTGCACATTCCCTACTGGGTATGTGCCTGCAATCAAGGTACATGCCCTTGACCAGAATAGAACCTGGGACCTTTCAGTCCACAGGCCGACGCTCAATCCACTGAGCCAAACCAGTTAGGGCACGACAGAAAAATTTGAAAACATCCTAAATATCATTCATAAATAATCAATTAAGAAAATATAGTATATCTAACCAATAGAATACTATTCAGAAATTAAAATGAAAAAGTATATTTTTAATCAATGACAAAGAAACAGGTTTTTAAAAAATTCCAAGTAAGAATATCAATTATAGAATAACATATATAGCATATAAAATTGTATGAATATGTGGGTGCACACACACATTCCATGTGCACAAAAATAGACATAAAAATGGAGTTTTATAGAGATGTTAACAGTAGTTACCTCTCCCTAAATATAATGAAGGTTATTTGTAAGTTTTAAAAACTAATAATTTGTTAATTATCATAAGCATGCATAATTTTGCAGTAGAAAAACTTTATAGCATACTTATCTAATAAAGAGGGAATATGCTAATTGACCCTCACACCATCGCAAAGATGGCAGCACCCATAGCCAATAAGGAGGAAATATGCTAATTGACTGCCATGCTCTCAAAGATGGAGGTGCCCAGTCCCCTCAGCCACACCAGGGCACAGGGGGACTCCAGGGTGCCTGCCTCTGTAGTTCCCCAGTCCCCTCAGCCCCCCAGTACCCCAGAGACAGCCTGAGGCACAGGCAAGCCTAGGATGGCAACTGCTAGAGGCTCAGGTAACTAGGGCCGGCCGAGGCTTGTGATGCCAGCAGTGGCAGCAGCAGAGGTGTGATGGGGCGTCGCTTCCCCCTGACCACCAGGTTGCCTCCCGTCCCTGAGGGCTTCTAGACTGTGAGAGAGGGCAGGCCAGGCTGGAGGACCCGCCCCTCCAGTGCATGGATTTTCATGCACCGCGCCTCTAGTTTTTAACTAAATAAAGACTGTACAGGATGCAGCACAGCCAAAATCTTTGGAAACTGTGTACCTTGAACATGAAGAAATCCCATCTAAGTTAACTTTGATGTGAGCAGGTCATACTCTCATAATAGTGCTTTTGATAAAGGTAATTTCATTGAGTGTGCAGCTCTGCATACCCGTAGTATCTTTTAGCCACTTTCATACAAACACATAACCTATACTTACAACACTTATGATATCTGATTGGGTAGAGAAACATCCATATCTCAGTAAAAATGAGGAAATAAGGATTTCTTTGATCTTCTGCTGAAAACATGTAATAAAGCAGGGGAAATACTTATGATTTTTTCCTATGTACTTAAAAAGTTATCACAAATTGAATTTTGAATCATTGTATTTGCTTTTTTAAAACAAATAAGAATATATACTACTTTAGACAAATTTTAACTATTAATTCCATATTAAAGTTATTATCTAATAAACTACATTTTGCTATTGTATTAAGTTACTAAAAACTGGATTTGAGGGAGAGTATATATTCTGAAATAAATATTAAGCTGTCAGTCTGACATATTTTACAGTGAGTGAGACTATTTGAAAGTAGGGCTAAATTAAAAAGCCAGGATTTACTTGACACCATATGAGTAGAACTTTTATGAGGGGTTTATTATATGGATATGGGATCCGTCAACATGCCAAAAAGCAATTTAACTAAAGGCCTTTATTTTTGCACTACCACTTAGTAGCTTAAAACAGCAACCTTTATTTTCTCACAATTTTGTAGATCAGGAATTCAGGCAGAGCTCCTCTGGGTAGTTCCACATGGTTTTAGCTGGGGTCATTCAGGAGGTTACAGTCAGTTGACACTTGGGGATAAAACATCATAGATGGCTTTACTACATGTCTGGTGTCCTGAAATGGATAAAAAACTGAGATGGATCTCTCTCTTTCTATCTCTCTGTCTCTGTCTTTCTCTTTCTCTATGTGGTTCTTTCAATGTGGCTAGCATGGAATTTTTTTTACATATCCAGCTGATCTGATGGTATATGAAGTATCTGTGGCAAATAGGCATATGATATTGAACTTTTGGCATGCCCGCTATAGGTGGATCACAGTTCAAAAAATTGGGAATTTGGGAGAAAAGTTATGCTGTGCACATACTTATTTTCCTTTGAGAAATACCATCTAGTTTCCTACTAAGACTCAGTGGAAATTCAATACTTGGCCACGGCACACAAAGTTATAGTGCAATCTGAGTTCCCCATTACAAACTCTGTGTTGTCTCACCCAACCAGCTATTTAGGCCAAGGACCCCATCATCAAATACAAGTGTTATATACAAGGCAAAGCTTGAGCATATCTCCAAAGCAAAATAAAATTACATAAGCAAGTGGCTCAGATTTCCACAGTTCCTTCTTACTACACTGCTTTTTCTCTTTCAACCCATACCTATGACTTCATGGAGAGTTTCCTATAACCAGTGAGAAAAGAAGAAAAAATTGCCCTGGCTACAGATGGTCCTGCACAATGTGCTGGCACTGCCTTAAGGTCGATGACTACAGCACTCTAGCCCCACTCAAGAGGAACTTTCAAAAAAAGTGAGGAAAATAAATTCACCCATCAGCAGAACTTCATGTAATGTAGCTGCTTGTTAATTTTGCTTGAAAGGAGATATAGCAGGAGATATAAATATACACTGATTCATGAGTAATGGGTGTGTAAGAGATATTAACTGGGGGGAAAGAGATATTAACTGGGAACCTATATGTGCATATGAATAGCCCATGGACACAGACAATAGTGTGGTGAAGTCCTGGGATGAGGTGAGTGTGGAGTGGCAGGAGTCAATGCGGGCGTGGGGGGGGGGTGGAGGGAGGGGAGATATCTATAATACTTTCAACAATAAAGGTAAATTGAAAAGAAAAGAAAAACAAGCTCAAAAAATGGATGATAGTGATGGCAACAGGATTGTAGGCAGCAAAGGAAAAATCCATGTCCCCAATGTTTTTTATTCCAGTTACACCAAAGTGCTTCCCTGTTCGTGATAGAAGAGAACTAATTAAACAAGCATCAGGCAAAATGACTCCCTTGGGTCTGGGGCTATAAAGAGGGCTCAGTGTTGGCCTTTGATATTGGCCAACTTAATCTTTAAGGAGGGGTGGTAATCACATCAACAGTAATGACAGCAAGTCTGTTTTTGACCCTACATCCAACCTGAATTCCTGCCATTATGATGACTTTGTTCAAGAGCCCTGAGGGCAAGGGCCCAGGGAGGAGGAGCTCCTGCCTCAAAAATTAGAATTATGGAAGTAATTTGGCTACTACTAGAAATACAGTCAGAATTGACGGGGGGAGAAAGAAACAATGGCTTCTCCCTTCTTTTTGCTTTCTGATCTGAAACATTTGCCTCAATAATAGAACCAAAGAATCCTGGGAACTATAATTTGGAAACTCTTGGTCCCAACATCACAAAGCATTATCAGAGGATGGGTAAGAGTGAAGAGATAGGAAAATAATTGTCACACCCCCACAGAAATACAAAGAAACTGAGATATGGCATGGGAGTCAAGAGGCATTATCACTGCAGTTATTACTGGAATCTTTTCAGATTTTATCATTAGATCACTAAAAATTGCCAGGTATTTATACATGGCTTTTATTTTCATTGTGACTATTTTTTATCCACTCAATCATATCACCTTTTATTTTTTAAAATTAACGTTCAAATACTTAACAATAGATTTTAAATCAAATTTTGTCTTCTCCTAAACATAATACCTTAACACTGGAATAAAGCAATGTATCTGAGGTGATATGAACATATAGAAAACAATCCTAAGATAAGAAAGAACAACATGATCACCAATTACATTGTGACTCCACTTTAACTGACTTGAGATCATAGGAAATTTCCAGAATGAAGAGCAGGAGTATTTCAGCCCTGAAAAATATGTTCCTTTTTTCTAATTTTCTGTCCACCTAAATGATACTGGATCTGTAGTCCTCTGAGATATGCTTGATTCAAGTTTTAATTGTTTCACACATATGTTACAGCTGTGATTCTGGCAGATGTAACAGAACAGAATTCCATTGACAAACAAATAATTCTTGTGAATGAATACTAACTAAATGCACTGCAGTTTATCAAACACAATGGCCATTTTGCTCTATTAAGTGAAATACATGAAATTCAAGCTTATCAAGAATGACAGAGATATTTTGTGTTTGGACCAATGCAACGAATTTCCAGACAGGCTTGAGTCTTCAGCCGACTGTCACTTTCACTCTCTCTGAGAGCCTGGTAAGTCATTTTAACTTTCAATGTTTTGATTCTCCATCTGTAAAATGGGATAATTAAACAGACTTTAAGATGTTCAGATGAAAGGGATGATGTAAATGCAAAATAATCTAGTCATTAGGAAGACAAGATTATCTACTCATGAAAGTGAGAGGTAGTAGAAAAATGATGGTAAAGAGACATTTAAAGAGATGCTTATAATTACAGGAAGCTAATTTGAGCAACTTATTCGTTAAGATAGGTATGCATTTTCTTCTGTATATTATCTCTTCTGCAAGAGAGAAGATACTGTCTTCACAATTCTTTAATGATAGTAGTGTCCAAAATGAATAATTCACTGTGATTTATACTGAGAATTTTAAAGACCTTGCTCAATATTTTTTAAAGCCCTAAAATGCTCTCCACAAAACAAACAAGAACTAATTAATCTTTTTAGATCAACTATAGATAAAAATGTACATCTAATTATTTTATGTTAAACACACTTTAGTTTCTGAACATCCAATTGAAGTATGGCAGAGATATTCTATACAAGTTAGACTCTTTAATCGCCTTTGGTAAATAGTAGCAATGAGATTATGATATAAAAACCATAGATTCTGAGTAAATTCATCCTTTAAGGCATTCTTTGCAAATAAGTTATAAGGGTTATTTTTTTCTATCTGTACCCCAAAATTGGGTCCTGATTTTAGGACTGATTGGAACAAATTATAAAAGTGGTAATTTAGCCCTGTAATTCAGGCCAGTATGGCTCAGTTGGTTGAGTGTCGCCCCATTCACGGAAAGATCCCCTATTCAAGTTTCAGACAGGGCACATGCCAGGTTGTGGGTTCAGTCCCAGGTCAATGTGCATATACAGGAGGCAACCCCTCATCTCTCTCTCTCTCTCTCTCTCTCTCTCTCTCTCTCTCTCTCTTTCTCTCTCTCTCTCTCTTCCCCCCCCCAACAGAAGAATCAATAAAAGCATATATTTTAAAGTGGTAATTTAAATACATAAATACAATAAAATAATAAAAGTTACCTCTACAATTTTTTAAGAAATATATTTCATTTCTTTTAAGGACTTTTTAAGGCATCTGTTCTATAGTGTTTGCAAACTAACCAAATATAAAGGATACTAAGAAAGAGAGAGAAAGAGAAAGAGAGAATGTCTTCAAAGAAAGCTTAAGTTTTTATCTGTACTTCAAAAGCCCCAAAGCAGCTCATTCAATTGTGCCATCTCCAGGGACTGCACATATCTTCCAGGAGTTCTAACTTTTAAGTAAAATGTTTATGTATAAACACCACATTTTCATAGTCATCAATTCCTTTTCTATAGACTAACCATAATAAGGTTTGTATGTAATTAACAGTGACATAATTTTTAAACAGTTCCAAACTTAAAACCACAAAGAGGAATTACTTTGAAAAACCAGGTGTGAAAAGCAGGCATCCGGGGGGTTGGTTTTCTGGGGCAGCAATTTGGCTTCTTGCTCCAGTGAAGGGAAGTATACAATTAATGAAATCTTAGATTTTTAAAACAAAGTGATTAGCTAGATAATTGCCTTGAGTGTCTTACCCAAAAGGGTAAATTTACCCAATAGCTTCCCTTCACAATTCCAGGCAAAAACTATTCTCAAATGTATGTGTGCACAATTAAAACATGTTATAGATCAATGCTAAAAGGAGCAATAAATTAAACCAACACAAAACTGAAATAACTCCTCTCCTGGATATCTTCTGAATATTAGAAGGATGAAGATATATCCATGTGGCACTCTGGCCTTCACTGGCTGTCATGAAAGAACTTGATACATGCCCTTTTTCCTGTGACTAGGGAGAAAGTTGGGGAATATTCAAAACCACCAAATTCTGGAGATGTAGCTGGCTAACTTCAGAATGAACTGAGTGAATAATGATGTGAGTTCAGTGTTATGAAAGGAGTCAAAAGCAGGGATATAAAGACAGATAAAAATTCTTGCTAAGTTATGATTGAATTTTAAAAAATACAAAAAGGTGAATAGAAATACATGAACAAGGTCAAATACCTAGAAAAGAAATGGCAAGGGTCTATCTAGTTGTATAGAGGATTTACCAGGGGACCAGAGTTAAAATCCAAAATAGGGCCAGAGTTTGGATATATGAGGTGAAAGCTAAAGTTGTTTTTTTTAATATTTTTATTGATTTTTTTACAGAGAAGAAGGGAGAGGGATAAAGAGTTAGAAACATCGATGAGAGAGAAACATCAATCAGCTGTCTCCTGCACACCCTCTACTGGGGATGTGCCCGCAAGCAAGGTACATGCCCTTGACCAGAATCGAACCTGGGACCCTTCAGCCTGCAGGACGACGCTCTATCCACTGAGCCAAACCTGTCAGGGCTGAAAGCTAAAGTTGGATGATTATATTGGCATTATGTGTTTTTTTATTTAATTCTTAAAATATCCAGCCAATGGCCAGTAGTATGCTTATAAAACCAAATATTAGCTAGAAGGAGTTAAAACCTCCATTAAAACTCCAATCTTTCTGACTTCATAGCCTCTGACCTTTATAAATATATTTGGTTTTATAGGTAAGAAAGGTGAAATTATGTGACCTGCTTAAGGTCACATAAGTAGTAAATTGTAACAAAAACAATAATCCTAGATAGTAATGGAGGGTATCAAACTAATTTCAGAACACACATGCTATTGGGATTAAAGATCCTAATAAAATACCATATTTAATTCTCTATGCAAGGATTGCTGTGCAAAAATTGGTTAGGGTTGAGACTCCATGCAAAAAGAGATTTCAGACATAAAGCAGATAAAGACTGGCAGTTGTGCCTACCTCTTAGAAAGACATTTAAAATTGTTTCTTAATCAAGAAAAAAAATAGCAGGACTAAGATTCATCTGACCCTCTCTCTACTAGAAGTCAAAGGATTAGTAATTCAAGATATACACAAGATCTGGCAATTCTTGCAGGAACTGCCTGTGAGAGTAATCAATACTCCAGGTAGGAGGTCTGGGGCCACATCCAAAAGGTTGGTTTTCATCAGCTTTTGATAGGCCATGAACAAATGGGAGTGGAAGCCAGAAAACACAGCCAGAAATTGGAAGTCCGGAAGATAGCCAACCCATGAATAAAAACAGAATTACTAATCACAAATGAGCCTAGAGAATCTGTTCAAGTTGGCAAATGAAAGAGTACTCTAGGAGCACTGGATATGTGGAATGGCGCTTTCACCCCCTGACAGCTTATAGCCTATGCAATCATCATGGGCCCAAAACATTGAATTATTATACTAGACCTTATAAGGAATTCATGCAAATTAACAAATATATTCGGATTGCCTGTGTTCTAGTTACTACAAAAGCAGCAATGAACATGACAAAGGCCAGAACCTCAGATAACTTATAAATATATATATAAGAAAAATAAATGTATAAAATAAGGTGCCCTAATTGGGTGGCTCAGTTGGTTGGAGTATCATTCATTATACCAAAACGTTGCAGGTTCAATTCCCAGTCAGAGCACATACCTAGGTTGCAGGTTTGATCCTGATTGGGGTGTGTACAAGCGGCAACTCATCAATGCTTCTTGCTCACATCAATGTTTCTCTCTTTCTCTCTCTCTAAAATCATTTTTTTAAAAATATTTTTGGGTGAGGATAAATAAATAAATAAATAAATAAATAAATAAATAAATAAAATAATGTTCAATAATGGTTAATGATAAGAAGAAAAGTTGAAAATGATGGGATGAGAAGCTTAGGACCTTGGAGATCTTGAATATAGTGAACACTTCAAGAAGAATTTCTTTGAGATAGGAACACTTGAGATAGACAGGAATGACTTTAAGAAACTAGCCTGGCAAATATCAAAGGAAAGAGAACAAAAGGCAAAAAGCCATGAAAAATAAACAAACTTTATGTTTGAGCAAAACGACGATCAATCTGGCTAGAATAGGATGAGCAAGGTAGATGAGGTTGAATAGAGACACAGGGTTCAGATCATGGAAGGCCATATAGGAAAGGAATTTGGTCCAAGTTTGATGAAGAAAATGACATTTTCAAAAGGTTAATAGTAACAAGAAAAAGACTAGTTAGAAGAATGACTGTAAGGAGATAGAAGAGGGTTAGATAGTTAGAGATGGGACCACAGGATGAAAGGAAAATAGGGAAGTTCAAGAATAACAAGTTGTAGTGTGCTGACTAGTTACGAAGGCAACCTGGCTGGGTGACAATCCAGCTAAGTGGGAGTTGCTGGGGCAGGGAAGAACCAACACCTCTTGACAGAGAGCTTCCTCCACCCTATGCAGAGAGCTTCCACGGAAGAACCAATCAGAAGCCAGCAGGGTATATACACACTGAGTGGCCAGATTATTATGACCACCTGACATTTGTAGGCAAATTAGCTATAATTTTGTGTTGAAGTTGCCAGAGGGCCAGACTATTATAAATAGGGAAGCAGGTTGTTTACCACAACAGCAGAAGTGATTTTTTTCTGAAGATATGGGTAAACAATGCAATTTAACAGCCTTTGAACATGGGATATATATACTGAGTGGCAGATTATTATGACCACCTGACGTTTGTAGGCAAATTAGCCATACACTGCATCGTATGGGATATGGAAACCGAAGGCCTGTTCGAACACCTTTGCTGACTGCAGTTACCAAGATAAAACGTCTCTAATTCACACAGGAACACAAGGATTGGACAGTTGAGCATTGGAAAAAAGTCATGTGGTCCGATGAATCACATTTCCAGTTGCATCATGCAGATGGCAGAGTGAGAATTTGGCAGAAACAGCATGAAACATGCACCCCACATGCATGAGTACAACCCCTCAAGCTGGTGGGGACAGTGTTATGGTTTGGGGCATGTTTTCCTGGCATGATTTGAGCCCTTTAATTCGTGTGGAACAACCTCTGAAGAGCACAACATACCTAAGTATCGTTACTGATCAGGTTCATCCTTTCATGTTGATGGTGTATACCAATGGAGATGGCTTCTTCCAACAAGACAATGTGCCATGCCATGGTGCTCGTAGTGTGCAGGAGTGGTTTCAAGAACATGAGGGAGACTTTACCTTGCTTAGGTGGCCCCCACAATCACCAGATCTCAATCCAATTGAGCATTTGTGGGACGAAGTTAAAAGAGTCATCAGGCAGCTGGTTCCATAACCATCAAATCTCACAGAACTGGACAGTGCTATTCATCAGGCATGGTGTCAGATTCCTCGCATCACCTTTCAACATCTCGTGGAGTCAATGCCAAGAAGAATCACCACAGTATTGAAGGAAAAAGGTGGCCCAATGAAGTACTGATGGGGTGGTCATAATAATCTGGCCACTCATATTCAAATATAACCCATGTTCAAAGGCTGTTAAATTGCGTTGTTTACCCATATCTTCAGAAAAAAATCACTTCTGTCATGGTAAACAACCTGTTTCCCTATTTATAATGGTCTGGCCCTCTAGCAACTTCAGCACAAAATTATAGTTAATTTGCCTACAAATGTCAGGTGGTCATAATAATCTGGCCACTCTCTCTCTATATATATATTCTAGTGGCACGGGGGAGGGGGGGCGGTGTCCCTCAGTCTGGCCTGCACCCTCTCCAATCTGGGACCCCTGGGGGTATGTCTGACTGCTGAGGGATCCCTTCAGGATTGGGCCTAAACTGGCAATTGGACATCCCTCTCACAATCCAGGACCACTGGCTCCTAACCGCTCACCTGCCTGCTTGCCTAATCACCCCTAACCATTCTGCCTGCCCACTTGCTCCCCCCTAACTGCCCTCGCACAGGCCTGTTCATCCCCAACTGCCCACCCTGCTGGCCTGCTCACCCTCAACTGTCCCCCTCCTGCTGGTCTGCTCGCCCCCAATTGCCCTCCCCTGCTGGCCTTATCAACCCTAACTGCCTCTGCCTTGGCCCCACCACCATGGCTTTGTCCAGAAGATCTCCTGGTCTAATTAGCATAATATATATATATACATATATATATCATATTATCTATATATCTATATCTATATCATCTATATCTATATCTATATGTGTATATATACATATATATGTATGTATGTGTATATATACATATATATGTATGTATGTGTATATATATATATATATATGTGTATATATATATATATATATATATATATATATATATACCCCTAGACAGAGTGCTTTGTTGGCAACCCATTTGGGCCTCCTCCCTGCTAGAGGGAGTCTGTCTTTCTCTCAATAAACTTTGCTTTCACTTTCGGTTAACTCTGTCCATGAACTCATTCTTCAATTTTATGAGACAATGAACTCGGACCTGAACATTGCATCCTGGTATCATTTGGAAAAGGATGGTAATATTGGAGATGGTCTTTGGAGGCAATATGTATGTTGACGATCTATAGAAGAAAATTTGCTCATTAGTACCAGAGATGAAGGAAAGAGAAGAGTCAAGAAAAGCTTTCTATGTGTTTTGGCCTGAGTATGTAAAAGCCATTTATTAAATAAGGAAGGTGAGAAAGAAGCCAGTGTCAGATGGTGGTAAAGAGGAGCAGTTATAGGGAAGAAGTACATTTGGTAAAGAGCTCAGTATATAAATGTTCCATTTGATATGACCATTAGACATTCAATCAGAGATGTTGAGTTGCAGTTGTACATATGCTTTGGAGTTCAGAGGAATGGTCCAGAAAAAAACTGTAGAGTAAGAGTCACCAATGTAGACATGGTATTTATTCACGGGACTGGAGAAGACTTGGATAAATATTTATCATTAAATAAATCTATCATTAAAAAAGCTGAGCCCTGAAAAGGTTGACTGGACACCTCATTGTGGTCACCTAACTAGGAAGAGGAAGTGCCAAGATTGGAACCAAGACATCTCCAAGTTCATGATCTTATTCCATATAGTACTTTCACAAATCCTTTTATATAGCATTGCTGATTTAATAACTGTCATAGCAGTTATTAAAAAAATATTTTATAATCATTAAGAAAATACATACAACTAGTAAATGATAAAATACTTATATTCAATGAAAAATTGAAAATTTTAGTATTTAAAGGCACAGGCTCAGAAGGTGAACTAGATGCATCTAATTCTGGCTCCATTGCTCGGTGTGTGACCTTGGACAAGTTAATGAAACTTTCTGTGCCTCTTCTTTTATTTGTAGAATAGAGAATAATAGTATCTCCTTGTAAGGTTGTTGCCATAATGAATTGGTTTTTATTTATGTATAACTTTGAAGATTTCTTGGCACATAGTTAGAGGTATAATGGTACAGGTAGGATTGTTATCTAGGTCAGAGTCAGCAGAGTGGAAGGGTTAAAAATGAGGGCTCTACTTCCAGGTTGCCTGGCAGTGTATTCTGGCTCTTCATTTACTGACTATGGGCCTCATGCAAGTTAACTTACCTGTATCTCAGTCTCCTCATTTATATATTGGGCATAAGAAAAATACATCTGTCACAGGATTACGGTTAGGATCCCATACATTAATACACCAATAACATTTAGCATAGCAAATGGTACCTAATAAGTGTTCAATTAATGTAAGTATTGATATCTACTCTAGATCCATTCCAACATCCAATATACCCCAACTGAATTCTGGGCATCAGACAATTACTATTATGGGAGGGAATAAAACATAATGAGCACACTTACAAGAGCTCAAATTTTATAAAATCCACACTTCAGATACTTTTATGAATCAAATCTATAAATATTTAGAGGCTTGCTTGACCCTCATCACCATCAATGCTTTTATTGTAAAACAATAAACACCAGGAATTTTCATGAGAGGTCTTGTAATTAATACAGATGCTTTTGTTCATATATCAGGTAGTGACCTCAATCATTAATAAACAAATCAGGGCCAGAGTGGCAAGATTAATTTGGTAAGGAATCCAATAAATTTATTCAACACAAATAATCTAAACAACAAATTTATTCTTAACCCTGCCATGATAATGGCTTCTGTTCAAATGAAAATGATTAAATCAAAATTGGCTTTAATTTGTTGAGGCTAGATGCAGTTTTCCCCAATGTGATAAATTACTGTGAGAGCAAGTAAAATAATGTGAAATTTACTATGAGCCTACTGTAGCATGAAAGTGGAATAAAATAAGAAACAATCCAAGAACTATGTAGTAGAGAGTTCACTGAATGCAAGAAGGAAAAAGTATTATGAAAACATCACATGCCTTTTCTACTACTGTTGATCTGTTGTTAAAGAATGAATTACTTTTACTTCAAGGCTGATCTATATCAAAATCTTTCACATCATGGCCTACTGGGGGCTTCTTGCAACAAGTCATGGACTGTGATCTGGATATTCAGCTTCAAAGATGTCATAGACTCATAAGATGCTTCTGCTGTGAGACATGCCAAGAACTTGTTCATCCCAACTTTCCCACTCTATAATCTAGGAACATGAGGCTCCGAAAGGTTTAATGACCTCCCCAAATCCCACTTGGGTCAGAGGCAGAAGTCAGATGCAGTTGCTTTGTGTTCTGTTAGTCCAAATGGGAACGAGAGATGGGAAGGCGGTAGACAGAGTAAACAGCTGCTAGACTCTTAGCTGCAGTTTATTTAATATTCATAAAACACTATTCTCTAAAACTCTTCTTTCTCCAATTAAGTGGGTATTAACTAACTAACTCTTAGCTACCCAACAGCTCAGTCCCAACTTTTATTTCTCTCCTATTTTAAAGGTTGTACTAGGATAGAGTGTTTTAGATTTGTTAACATTAAATATTTTTGAAGAAATTATATTCAATGAGCTTGTTTATTTTTGTCCTTCGAAGCTGTCAAATAAATTACTGGACAACATCTATATCTCTCCATGGCGGCGGGCGGGGGGGGGGGGGGAGTGATTGGGGGGGGGGTGGAGAATGGGAGTATAAATGAAAATTGTAGGAAAAGCAAGTTGAAGCACCTGTGAATGGAACAGAAGGAAAGGCCACAGGGGGTAATGAAGGGTCACAGCAGAAAGAAGGAGAAAGCTAATCAGAGTGACTTGGAAATTGTCACCTGGTATGGAAACAGAACATGGTAAATTTAATCTGTCATGAGGAAGCTGGCCTATGAGACAGAGGCAAAGAGTAATTAAGGAGTCCCTCTCCAAGGAAAACTATTTTTCTAAGTGGAAGTCAATGGGAGCATTCCCGGCACCACCACCAGCTGCCACTGAGATTGTGTTTTGCTTTACCTGAAGTGAATGATTAAATCACTCACGCTTGGAGCAGAACAGGAACTTGTAATCTTTACCCTGTGCTGTGCTAATCTGGCCAGCAACTCTGCAAGGGACAGCAAGACTGAACTTCTGACAGCACTACGTGGAAGAAAAAAAGGTGTATTCAGTACCTTACACTACTCCGGTGCTAAGCAGTAGTTAGGTCAATCTAAGGGGAAACCAATATGGGGAGACTTGTCTAATACAGGACTTTAATAGTGACAAAAGATTATTTGCTCATCTTCACCATGCCAACCCTGCCATGAGCACTTATTTCTTGCTCTTACTCAAAATATGAACTAGAAAGAATGAGGAAAGAGCTAAGAGCAAAGGAAGAGTCCATACTGTATCCTAGCATCCTGGCCAGTTTAAGTTTTGTTCAAATGCATACACTAGTGAGTGATACCAGCAGAGCCAGTAATAGAACATGGGTCCTATATCATAGTCCAGGGCCCTTCAGATTATGTCAGAAACACAAATACTTGGACTGGCCATCTAGGTTTAGGTCATAAATAGGTCATAAACTCACCCAGCAACTCCACATTAGGTCAAGTTCACAAGAATAATTCCCCAGACACAATTTTCTTGAAATTGGGTATTCTTATCAGTGAACAGACCTGTTTGTCAACAACAGCGGTTCTCAACCTGTGGGTCGAGACCCCTTTGGCGGTCGAACGACCCTTTCACAGGGGTCGCCTAAGACCATCCTGCATATCAGATATTTACATTACGATTCATAACAGTAGCAACATTACAGTTGTGAACTGGCAATGAAAATAATTTTATGGTTGGGTCACAACATGAGGAACTGTATTTAAAGGGCCAGAAGGTTGAGAACCACTGGTCAACAACATATGTACAATTTTCTTCATCCAATATAGTTCAGTTCCCCAGATATTCTTCCTTATTCAAGTCTGGCCAGAACTCACTGCCCTTCCTATCCATTCTGACAAGTAATATATCTTCATATTATTTAATGCTGTGAAATATGAATATATTCTTTTCTTATTTTCTTTCTTTTATTTCTACCATTATGTATAAGGAACTGTAATAAATACTGTGTTAGTTCAGGCTGATGTAACAAATTATCACAGGCGGGGTGACTCATAAACAGCAAACATTTTTTTCTCACAGTTCTGGAGGCGGGGAACTCCAAGATCAAGGCACCAATAAATGCCTGGTGTCTGGTGATGGCCTGCTTCCTGTTCATAGACAGCTGTATCTTCACATGACAGAAAGGAAGAGGGAGTTCTCTGGTGTCTCTTTTTTAGGGCACTAATTCCATTACTCGGGGCTCATAATCTAAGCACCTCACCATCTCCAAATACCATCACACTGGGAATTAGGTTTCAAAATATGAATTCTGGGGGGAAACAAACATGCAGTCCACTCTACTCCTTTTTGTTTGGGTTTGGAAAACAAACTGCAACCTTGAATTTTAAATTTCTGGATGACCCACAAGTCAGTCCAAAAATGTAGGATTTGCAATGAGTTTATGATATTCTTATTTATTTATTTATTTATTTATTGCTTAATTCCTTCACCTTTTTGACTCAACCCCCTACTCACTCCCCTCTGACAGCTGTCAGTCTATACTCCGTGAGTGTGTTTCTATTTTGTTTGGTAGTTTATTATGTTCATTAGATTTCACATATAAGTGAAAATATATTGTACTTGTCCTTCTCTGACTTATTTCACTTAGCTTAATACCCTCCAGTTTCATTCATGCTGTCCCAAAAGCTATGATTTCCTTCATTTTTATGGCTAAATAGTATCCCATTGTGTAAATGTCCCAAGGCTTTTTTTTATCTGTTCATCTATTGATAGCCATTTGGGCTGCTTCCAAATCTTGGCTATGGTAAATAATGCTACATTGAACACAGAGGTGCATATATTCTTTCAAATTAGTATATCATGTTTCTTTGGATATATTCCCAGAAGTGGAATCACTGGGTGATAAGGCAGGTCCATTTTTAACTTTTTGAGGTAACTCTATACTGCTTTCCACAGTGGCTGCACCAGTCTGCCTCCCCATCAACAGTGCAGGAGGGTTTCCTTTTCTCCACATCCTCACCAACACTTGTTGTTTGTTGACTAATTGATGATAGCCATTCTGGTATGTGTGAGGTGATATCTCATTGTGGTTTCAATTTGCATTTCTCTGATGATTGGTGATATTGAGCACCTTTTCACATGTCTGTTGGCCATCCGTATGTCCATTTTAGAGAACAACACAATTCCTATCAAGATACTAATGGTGTATTTCAAAGAACAAATAACCCCAAAATTTTATATGGAGCCACAAAAGAACCTGAAGAGCCACAACAATCTTGAGAAAGAAGAACAAAATTAGAGGAATCATACTACCTGATATCAAACTATAGACATTATCCACAGTCCCCTATCCTGGAGTAGGGGGATGTTTCCTTATTAGCCCTAGAATTGACTATTAGCTCTTTGTAGTCAGTGACCATCTTTCTCATTTGTCTCAATTTCTAGAACAATGACAGATATATGATAGATGTTCACTAATCATTAATTCATTTAGTCCCTATTTGTGGAATGCCTACTCTGTCACTAGGCACTGTGCTAGACTCGGAAGACAGACTAACTTAAATATCTTTCTTTCTTTAGCTCAAGAACTCTTGAGACTGAGTAAAGTCCTGTCCTGAGTGTGCTATGAAATTCTCATCTGCCAAAAGATGGGCGAAAACATCTGATTATGGGGGGAAAAAATTTGATTTAGACATGCTGAATTGTTGCCTCCAAATTTTTAAAAATATTTTTATTGAATTCAGAAGGGAAAGGAGAAGGAAAGAGAGATAGAAACATCAATGATGAGAGAGAACCATTGATTGGCTGCCTCCTGCATGCCCCCTACTGGGGATCGAGCCCAAAACCTGGGCATGTGCCCTTGACAGGAATCTAACTCAGGATCCTTCAACTTCAGGCCGACATTCCATCCACTGAGCCAAACCACCTACGGCTGTTGCCTCCTACTTTTATGTTGTCAAAATCTTGACCCTGATCTCTAAACATACCAAAGGTAGCCTAATACTATTACATGGGGTTCTGTAGTATGTTTTACTAAATCTAATATAAGTCACAACACAGAGTTTTAATTCTCCCTTTATTTCTTCCTTCCTGGCACTATTTTCTTTTATAGATGAATAATTAATTTAATAAATTTAAAGGAACTTATTTCTGTTTTAAAAGTTGCAAAACCTTATTTATAATTATTATATAGATTTAGGTTTTGAACACCTGGAATCAAGATTGTAAAGTTTGAAGCCTAGTTATCCTTGCTTTAGTATATGGATATTTTCATTTTCTATGAATTACTCCAATGCCTATTAT
Source organism: Myotis daubentonii (assembly GCF_963259705.1). Taxonomy (NCBI): domain Eukaryota; kingdom Metazoa; phylum Chordata; class Mammalia; order Chiroptera; family Vespertilionidae; genus Myotis; species Myotis daubentonii. Next base: position 158,883,191 of record NC_081842.1, read on the forward strand.
TTTTCAGCTTTCTTCATATTTCAAAATCTACTTAATGAAATATTTTATGCTACCCACAGGAGTATTCCTGGTGTTCATAATTTTTAAAAAATTATTTATTCCTTTTTTGTAATAACTTCTCATAGTCTAGAAGGGTTTATATTGCCATATGCTCACTAAATTACTTCAACTTCAAATTTCTTTCTACAAAATTTGTTGTTGTTTTTATTTTGGAACTATTAAATACTAGAAAAACAGAGAAGAAAAATACTAAATAAATAAGAAAGAGGTTTTAAAAATGCTTTGTGTTTGTTGATGATAAGGATGCAAATGGTAGAAAGAAATGTATAATATCAACATGTTCATAACCCAGAGCTCAACTTGGTATGAAACCTTATTCTTAGGTATTTTTGACATTACGTGAGATATGTGGAGGCTGTATGCCACGATGGATAGAAAATAAAATTTGAGTCAGGCACACCTGAAAATAAACAGAGATTCTGGCGAATACCAGCTTTAAGCCCTAATCCATTTCAAATCACTGACCCCTCATCTGAGTTCCTTGTCTCTAGAATAGTGGTAATAATCCTTGAACTTGCAGGATGGTCATGGGATTACAGATGAAGTAGCAGACACACAGTAGATACTTGCAAGTTATATTATTTTTGTCTATTGTCTTTTAAGAAATTAAACTTTTATAAATGTTATCTATCCATCATTGGGAGGCTTTCCTCCTTTTTCCATAACCGATTACTTCTTTAAAAAACAGAAAGGAATTATAATTATGTTATTTTGCATTCCAACCACAGTCGATGAATAATATTATTATAAGAAAAACTCCAATGTGATCAGTGAGGATTAATTTTTAATAACAGGGAAATGTAATACGCCAAGCATTTGCTGAACTTTCGTTGAACAGCCAGACTCCCAATGGTTAGCAACCTGGAAAGGAAAGGGTAGGGTCCTCTAGCCATTCACTGCACCTCAACTTAAGTCTTGGATAATCAGAGCATTTTGGAGCATGTGAATATGGAATAACAGATGGTAGTAACTTGACAACTTAGCAGAGAAGGTAAATAGTGATGGCAGCTGATCAATGCACACCTAAACTTGGAATATAAATAAGATACAAGTGAAAGTGACAAACTTGCACACACTGCTCTTAATTTATGCCACAGAACAGAGATTTTCAATAAACAATCAAAAATTCAATAGAATGAACTCTTGATTAACTGCAATTGCAGAACAAGAAATGGTGGATTTTTTTTAAGTAAAAACCAATAAAGGTTACTATATGATGTTGAAAATCAGGCACACTCTAAGAAAATATTATACATCCTCAGATTTTTATATACTCCCCTCTCAGACTTGAAACCTCATGCAGTCATATTATTAGTTGCTTAGATTCTATATGCATATGAGGAAAATAGCCTAATATTATAATTTACAGAATTTTATGTCCATTAATATTCTTCTCTGACTGATTTTTCATCTACCAATCCATAGTTTTATAAATTTTTAGCTCATATTCCCTCTGGGAAATTAATTATAGCACTGATTTTAAGGTTAGTTGCAATAATTACCAATAATTGGGCTTTTGGGATCATTGAAAATCTTAAAAACATTAATCAGAAGAGAGGGGTATGGCCCTCATCCTGACGTAAGTTGTTGTGTGACCTCAATAAAGTTATTTAACTTCTTTGGACTTTTTATCATTCGTAAAATGAAAACTTCAAGATCCTTTCTGTAGTTCAAAGGTTTTGGTTTTTCTTATAGCTCAATGATTTTTGGTTCTGTAACTTTTTTAGTATTACAAGACAGGTAATAATGGAAGCTACTATTAATGATCTCTAAAACTTAATCAGCACTTACCAAATCCAAGGTCTCGTTCAATGCACTTCACATTGCTAAGCAATTTAATTGTCACAACGAATCCCTGTTTATGTCCCACTAGCCCTGTTTTATAGATGCAGGAATTGAAGCACTGGCAGATTGAGAAATTTAAGACACTCAACTAGTAAGAGACAGAGTCAGAATTTGAACCCATGTATCTTTCTACAGAGGCCATTTCTTTACATCTACAGAACAAAAGCTATAGATGCCTTTTCCAGGCTTTGAATGTCTGGGAAAATACAGTTGTGAAGAAAAAGGGAACTATCAAAGGATGCTAAATAGCAGATACGTTCAATTCAATCTGCACCTGATGGAACAGTCTGGAAAGAGTATGACAAATTGAAAATGTAGAAGAGACAGAAAAGCCGTTGGGGGGGGGGAGCGGGGTGAAGGTATTATGGTCACTCGGTTGAGCAAAAGCTTGGTAGTTCAACTAAATAGAAATGAAAATAAGGGGTGAAACTTGCCTAACATTGAAAATGTAGAACATGTATATAGTCTAAGTCATAGTCCACATTTCCCCTGATAGCTGGGGAAATGGTGGTACCATTAGAAGATATAGGCAAATTTCATTGAGAAGAGAGATTTGGGGGATAAAGATGTTGAGACAGATTTGGTAAAAAGTTGAGAGCTAGTTTGGAAAGACATGTTGGCAAAGAAGATGGAAGGAATTGAGGAATCAGAATTTAGCTAATGCGGGAATAAGTCAGAATAATGGCAGTAATATGACATTGTCTGCCCTTTGCGGGCTGTGAGCTGGGTCGATGATGGGTTCCCAGCTTCAATAGGGGGAGGGGGGAAGATCAGTGGCCGAATGGAGAGAAATATGAACCCAATAAAATGTTCATTTGTTCTGCTTTCACCAAATTTTGTTCTTCTGGTCTGAAGAGAAAATGTCAGACACTAACAAAACAAAGTATCAGGAGGACCTCTGCTCACTTTCATAACACACAGAGCAAGCTCTATAGGCACTGACTTCTCCGAAGGTAGGATATAAGTCATCCAAACAGTGGCCAAGGACACAGAATTAAGGTGCTAGGTAAGCCTTCCTTAGGCTTTCCTAACATTTAGAATTCAGAAGTTTAAAGTCCTAACATTTCAGTAATAGAACTTTTATTATAACATTCCCACATTTAAGAGAATCCTGAACATGTCATTTTCCTTTCAAGACACCAGTCCTGGTAACTTTTAAATTTCTGCATAACTTTTACATTTCCTATACGGAAAGAACAAAAAGCTCCGTGTAAAATCATAGAACAGGATTCTTGTCTGCCCTTATGTTTAAGTAAGAAAAAAAAAAAAACCATCAAAAACCTTCACCTTTTTTTTTTTATATAGAAATTTGCTTATATGTTCGCACTATTGTTTGAGTGACATGCTACCCTTGAAAAGGTCATTTTTCTGCCCCCTCAGTGTATGGAGACTGGTGGAAAAAAACCAAATCTGTGAATGAAAACTAACACAGTCTATGCCACCTTTTATTCATTCAACTAATGTTTATCACATACTGAACATCTGCTAAGTGTACACTGCTATGCTGGAAAGAAAAACATGCATAATGACATGTGACATTATCCCTGCCTTTTCTGAGAATTAGAGAGAAATAGACAGAACCAAAATACAAGGAGCACATTAAAAATGCCTTGTGTATAGTATGAATAACACTTTGGAAAAAGAAAAGATCATTTCTGCCCAGAACCAACTGCTTAACCTCCTCTAAGAGTTCTGTGTTCTCTCACACATTTGTGTGTTTTAATAGACTTGCTGTCTTTTTGCATGGAAAAATCCCAAACCACCAATTACTTTTGTTTTACCTGGTAGACTTCTTTTACTTCAGTATGTTGCTTAAGAGTAACACTTCCAAAGGGGCCCCAGGCTGGATTAGGATGAGGGTTATCATAGTTTCTTATTATAATATACAGTATATACAGTATGTTGCAGTATAGAACCATTACATAATATATTAAATATTTTGTATTGTATCATATAGTATATTTCTGTATTAGTGGGGACAATGTCACAAAATTGTTTACTCAGCACAAAATCTAAACCATGATAAGTATTAAAAAAAAGTTTATAGAATTAATAGAAAATTTGTTTTATTGGTTCTTCAAGAATGGGTAGGACTTCTACAAGTAAAGATGACAGGAAGGGCACTCCAAAAAAGAGCAAGGTGTGTAAAAACACAAGACAAATTAGAGAAATGAAAAACTAAGATACAATTTCTAAAAAAGGGAAAAAGTAAAGGGTAATAGGAAATATGATTTAAAGGTCATTATGCCCCGCTGGCATGGCTCAGTGGTTGAGCATCGACCTATGAATCAGGTCACGGTTTGATTCCCGGTCAAGGTACATACCCAGGTTGCAGGCTCCATCCCCAGTAGGAGTCACGCAGGAGGCAGCTGATCAATGATTCTCTCTCATCATTGATGTTTCTATCTTTCTTTCCCTCTCCCTTTCTCTCTGGAATCAATAAAAAAATGTATACTTTTTAAAAAAGTGATGAGGAGAATGCCACCTGAGGAAAGGTTACTGAATATGGTAACTCAGAAGTTTATTACTGACAAACACTAGAACAATTCACTAGAACAGGAAAAACATGAAACAGATGAGAAGGGTCTCAGGAAGGGCCAGGCAAAGGAAATCAGACTGAGACTTAACCCACAGGGAAATTATATGCCAGCAGAGGGAATTTGCTGGTCTGTGGTGCATATTATGGAAGGAATTTTATGCTATTCCAGGCCCCATGTATTTGCTGATGAGTGTGTATTTTATGTGTTATCAGGAGTTTAAAATTTTGAATATGAAAACTCCCACTCTATTGATAACCTCTTTGTTCTCTATCTTTCATAAGTAAAAATGAGAAAAGCTGTCACAGTTAAAATATTCTACAAATACATATTTTGTCAGGAGAAATAAAAGGAAGGAAGGAGGGAAAGAAGGAAGGGTAAGAGCAAGAGCAAATAAGAGAGAGAAAGAGAGACGGACTGGTTTGTTTCAGTTCACTCTATTTCTTCAAAGATCCAGGAGCCTAAATCAATTTACAGTTAACCTTTCAATTTTCCTACAATCTGGAAGGAGGAATGCCGTTTTGGCATGCCTCTGATAGCTGATTCTGGATGCTTTCCAAACAAAGTCTCAATACAAACCCACTGTCTGCACACATAATCAGCTTACTACTTGATTTGATATGAAAAACCCACAAAGTAAAACTACTACTTTGGGGACTCCCTGATTGACTTCAGTAGGAAGCTTTGAGCTATAAAACAGTGCTTCCACTTTAACACTTGGATACTCACCCTGTTGTGAACTGGTTTATTTCCTCCCCAAGCAACCATATCCATATTCACATTTTCTAGATAATTACTTCTGATACCCAATTCACTCTGTGCTTGGAGACACTGATTAGGATCATGATTTTAGACTTAGAAAGAACTGGATAGAACATATGTCCCAACCTCCTCATTAACAGATGAAAACCCAAGGCTCCAAAAACAAACTCAAGGTTACAAAGCCAGTGAGTCTCTCGGAAAGATCTGGTGTTCACATGTTCTGACTTCCATTCCAAGGTTCTGCCCCAATCATGTTTTTCAGTGACTATTGGAAACTGCCAGCCTACTTACCACTCATCTGTATTTCTCATCTTGGTTTTTGCCATTAATTACCTGTTTCAGCCATGAGCACATTTCTTATAGGCCTCAGTTTTGTCATGTGTAAAATGAGGGACTTAAATTAAGTATCCATAGTCTAGTCTAACTACAAGATAACCCAGCTCCACCACTAACATGAAACCAATAGTCGTATTCATACATCTGTCAACTTCACATAACAGAAACCCAATCAAGAAAGTGTAATTCTAAAAGGTAGGTTTATTAGCGGGACTCAGAGTGACTTCACAGATCCCAAGGTTAATAAGTGCAAAGGGCTTCACCAGGAACTCATGAGGCAGGATACTAAGAAGCTGGGAAAATTCCTGACAAGTGGAATGGGAAACTGAGACAAAATAATTTAACACGGCCAAACAATTTCAACAACTTACACATAGCTAATGCATCACAAGATCTTATCTTCCCTAACCAAAGACACTTGAGAAAAAATGGTTTCTACCTCTTCTCCCTAACCAGAGAATACATAGCTTAAACCACCCTGGTCAGGGAGCTAGAGAACAGAGTCCCAATTAATGCCATCTATGCCTGCCAAACCCAAGGATGGATAAGTCAAGGGAACAAATAACAAAAGCCTGACTAGAGCCAGACAGACCCAAGATAAAAGTAAAGCAGTAAAGTTAACCAGAGAATAATCCAAAACTCCCATATATGCTCATTTTGATGCATCAGCATATTAAAAATGCATCTGGAAAGTTGATGAATATTCGACTGAAATTCTTCCCTAAGATTCTCACCCACAGAAAAGAGATCAAAACACTCAAGACAAAGGACGCCACCGTGGGCTGTCTCTGGAGCACACCCATGCCTTTTCTCAGTCCTGTCTTTCTACTTTCTTTCTCCTAAACCGTAAGGGTTCCCATGAGACTTGCAACCAAGGGAGCAGTGGGCAGCAGCAGCTTGTCCTGGGCTAGCCCCCTGAACCTGACCCCAAGGCCTCCCTTTTCTCTTCCCAGTGAGCTAACAGCCCCACCAGTGGCTTATTTCTTTCCTATAACGTTTCTAGGAACCCAAAATAGAGCACACCTAAGCTCTCTCCTGTTGTTTCTTCTACCTTAAGATATCCTTTTGTTTCCCTGTCCCCAGTTTTAATAAATGCCCTCTCAATATCACCTGGACTCATATTGTGAAATCTTCCCTGCACAAAGTCAAGAACCATTCCAGGCCAGCGTGAGGCAGACTCCCTCCAGGGCTGGTGACACTAGGACTATAAACTGTGACTATCCCAAGTTTATAATTGATTTCTTCTGTGTCTCTGAGGGGCCCTTGCATTCTTATTCTTGCTAGTCTCTGAATATTAGCTTTATTTCTTTCCCTTCAGGTCCCACTGCTTCCTCAGGCACAGAACATGGCTGTCCAGAGGGGCAGCCTTCCCACTCAATTCAAATACTATCAGAGCTTAACTAGCATCTCTGAATTCCAATTATAAATGTCCTACCTCTCAATCAAATCTGGTTGTCCAAGTCCAGGTCAGATGTCAATGCAGCTCCATAAATTGGGGCCAATATGGGAAAGCCAGAATCCACTCTATCTTGGGAGAAGGGCAATTTGGTCAAAGGAATGCTATATATTCAGAGCTACCAGAATCAGTTGCTACCTGGTTGACATAATGGCTCTGTGGCTAAATCAAGGATGCTATAAGCAGAAAGCCCAGTACGAATGTTTGACCAGTTTTACAGATAATATAGATATTTACCCTACTTAGCTATTTCAGATTGTTTATTTTAAGGATTCCATATCCAGGTCTTTAAAAAGACCCACATGAAGAAGAAAAGTAAATTCAAGGTAACAGTTTAGAATGAAAATAATGTGTAAAGCTAAAAAGAATAGAAACAACAAAGCCTCTCTAGAGAGAAGAGTAAACCCATAGCAACTGCAGCTAAAGGAATCCCCCACAAAAAGTAGTCTCCAGATACAGGAAGATGTGTAGTTATTCCTTTGGGATGGCCTTGGTTTAAAGGGATTAAGTAAATATTTAGGATAAAAAAAGAATCAACTAGACACGACAGCAAGGAATTCAATGCGATTTCTCTTTGAACCAGAGGTTTGTTATTATAATGAAACAAGCCCCCCACTGGCACCTTTTCCCTGACTTGTTTCCAATCCTACTGAGATTTCTGCCCTTCAAAAGAAAGGAAGTGGACTATTAGACTCTTGGCAGGGGGTACAGAAAAATCTATGCTGCTCTAGGTTCAACCCAGCAGTGGCGGATTAAGGTGTGATTGAATGGATTGGCAATCATCAACCCCACACTCAGAAGAGAACCTCCAAATTATATCAGCATCCTCTACAAAGCAGTTTTCCTGGGAGAATTCTCCTCTGTTACTCTCATTTCTTACTTTTTTTTTTTTTTTTTTACATTCACCTCTTTGAATTTCACTGGCTAGTTTTACCAATCTGCCACAAGGTTATGTTTCTTCAAATACCATGTTTTGAAAAGTTGTTGAGGAAAAGTTGTTTGAAGAAAACACCACATTGGGGTGTCCCTATTTTTGTAATTGTGCATCTTGAATTGTCTGAATTAATCTGCTTACATCAATTGGAATCAGGCTGGACCGGAGAGCTTTTCTTATGGCAATTTAGTCTGCTATTCCTTAAAATAAGAGGATAGCATGTTTCTCTTCCTGTTGCTTTACTCTAGACTTCCCAAATATTATTTTATAATTAAAGACAACACCAACATCTTGATGTTTTTTATATCTTTAATTGGAAAGAAATAGAAAGGTATCTTCAGTATGATCCATATTCATGTGTATATGTATCATATATAAGATATGCTATTACTGTATCTATCATTTATCAGAGTGTACATCAGCTTATGCTATCTCAGAGACAAAGGTAAATTACCTCAGATTCATAGATGTTTAATTAAAACATCCAAATCCATGGATATTGGGCCTAATCAAGACAAAACTTCTCGAGTAAGCTTTTAAGGACTTCTCCTCCTAATTTAGAAGGCTTTAGCTGCCTTTTCTATACCATTATGAACCACTTGTAAATAAAAGCATGTTTGCTTTTGAATGGGCACTTTCAGTTGGGAATGGCATTTTAAAAAGCAAAAGACTTTTTAAAGCACATTGCCCTTAAGAATACAAGTACAAATGGAACCTTGGCTTGTCACTTCAGTAATTATGCCTCCCTCCCGTGTATTGACATTAGCCATTTTCAGTGTCTCCACGTCATGGCTAGCATGTACAAATGAACCCATTCTGATAAGCATGTTTTATCTTGGCAAGAATTTGGGAGTGCTTACCGAGATGTAAATACTTCCCAAACTCTTAGGATTATTTTCTCTGACTTCAGATAAGCAGGGCAAAGACCCCAGGCTCTAATGAAAAATAGTTTGCTGCCTTTCTGAATTATCAAGTTCATGTTTTCAAACAAGCACTATCAAAACCTAAATAATGTCTCTGAATCCCAACTGCAATTCTTTCTCCAATCAAATCTGATTGACACCAACCTACCCAGATTTCTATGGGGTTTAATGAGGTGGGGCCAGTAGGGCCAGGCCAGAATCTCTCCACTGGCAGAGAAGGGCAATCTGTTCTAAATAGATCTAATTAGGGATTGGCTCTCTAGAGAACCTTCTAATTGGGATGGGTTTGTGTCATTCCACACTGCAGAACTTCCTTCCCTCTAACATTAAAAAGAAGAAGACATTTTAAAGCAGTGCTTTTCATACTATTCTTTGCATTCCCACATTCCAATTTTGGAAATTGGAGAATGTAAAAGCTGCTCATTTTTAACAAAGAATTACAGAGGACAAAATAAAAATCAAACAGCTAGCAAAACAGCAGAATGAAAAAGTTTTAAAAGACAGATCTAATAGTAATTCAACTACTATATGGCTACCAAAAAGTAGCAACTGCAAATCACCAAATCAAGATGCCCTGAATATGATGCATCCTTCTTCAGAAGAGCAGGAGTCTCGTGTGCATGTACAGAATAGGAGATTTACAAGTTATCGAGGGTTGTGTGGCAACCAAACCTCTTAGGGGAACATGGAACTGGGGTCTTCTGTGTTCTAGTAACGTGGGGATTTTGCTTAAAGATATCAAATTTTGGTAACCCTTAACAATTCAACACTTTACTAGTCAGTAGCCAAATTTCCTTGGGAATAAAAGTGTGTGAGCCCTAGCCAGTTTGGCTCAGTGGATAGAGTGTCGGCCTGCAGAATAAAGGGTCCCAAGCTCAATTCCAGTCAAGGGCACATGCCCAGGTTGGGGGCTCGATCCCCAATTGGGGGTGTGCAGGAGGCAACTGACCAATGATTCTCATCATTGATGTTTCTATCTCTCTCTCCCTCTTCCTTCCTCTCTGAAATCAATAAAAATATATTTTTAAAAAGTGTATGAAATTGCAAGCAAAATGACTAAATACATGATTTACTATTTTATTTTTCTAAGCAGTTGGAAAGATAACAGTAGCCCACCACTAGCTCAAGGATGAAATGGCAAGAAACATTGCTAATTTCATTTCTAACAATTGAGACCTAACTCAGGTCTCAGTTAGATCGCTTGAGTGATAGATTTTGTGGGGCTCATTCCTCCACCCATTGATAGGAAGGAAAAACCAGAGAGCATAATTACAAATGTTTTTTGTCCCTCTTTCAAAGTCTCTTCTTTCTCTTCATATTTCTTCCCTCCCCTTTACCAAGCATGATGAATATGGAAGGTAAAATGTTGTGATTGCTTATTAATTGATTGTGTATATCTATCTATTGTGTCATATGAAACTTCTTAGAAATGGCTTTACCTTGACATGGACCATGATACCCAATCTGTGTAGCTTTGTTTTTTTGTTTGTTTTGTTCCTTATCTTTAAATATATTTCTATTGATTTCAGAGAGAAAGGGAGAGGGAAATACAAATATCAATGATGACAGTCATTGATTGGCTGCCTCCTGCATGCTTCCTATTGGGGATCAAGCCTGCAACCCAGGCATGTGCCCTGACCAGGAATAGAACTGTGACCTCCTGATTCATAAGTCAACGCTCAACCACTGAGCCACAACAGGCAGGTTCCATCTTTGCTTTAAGATGCTAAATGTGCCCTGACCGGTTTGGCTCAGTGGATAGAGCATCGGCCTGGGGACTGAGGGATCCCAGGTTCGATTCCAGTCAAGGGCATGTACCTTGGTTGTGGGCATATACCCAGTAGGGGGCGTGCAGGAGGCAGCTGATCCATGTTTCTCTCTCATCGATGTTTCTTACTCTTTATCCTTTCCCTTCCACTCTGTAAAAAATCAATAAAATATATTTTTTAAAAATGATGCTAAATGTTATATATGTCAGGAAGAGCCTTTGCCTGGGTCTGCAAATTATACTGCTTTTGAATTTTCTAGATTTTTGCTACTGATCAGATATAAAATTTGTACTTGTTATACGACCCATGACATTAGTCCTCAGTAAAACCTCCTGAAATTCAATCAATTACCAGATGTGGTTCTACTCCCCAAAGTTCAGATGCAATCCGTAAAAGCTTCTGGAATTCTATCAATACATAAAGTGATGAGGATGTTAGACCAGTGCTGTTTTCTTGATGTAGTTTGATTTTGGTCTCAATCCTTCACTTAAATTGGGGAAAGACACACATTTACAAATCCACCTGGGGGAAAATAATTTTCTAGGAACTGAAGAACAAAAATATAAACCAGTGATTAACTGCGCTTAAAGAAAGAATCACTTGTTGCATTAAACAGTTATTTTACACAGTATTCCACTAAGTATAATTAACTTTTGCTTTTATATGTTTCCTTGAAGGTTAAGAAATATTCTCAGAATCTCATCAATCAATGATCAATAAAAAATAAAGATCAATTTTCAATTATGGAGTTGTGAAATTAAAACTGTTGAGGTTTTTTACTATGGAATTAAACCAGTAGTAAATTAAAATTATATGCAGAAAAACAATCATTTTACATGTAAATTTTCAGAAAGTAATCCATCCATTATTTCTGCTTAAATAGATCAAATCTTTTGGATAATGTTTGGACTGTGTTGTTTGAAAAGTTGCTACAGAACCAAAATTAAATGTCTTCCTCTCTCTCTCTCTCTCTCTCTCTCTCTCTCTCTCTCTCTCTCTCTCCCCCCCCCCCCCGTATTGAGTGTTTACTATTTGTTAGACATTACATATCACAATTAATAGAATACCTACTTTAATTCTCACAATACCCCTGTAGCTAATTATTATTATCCTGATGTTAAAAATTAGAAAATCAATACATAAACAGGTAGGATCACAATCTCTTAGCATATGGAAGAATTGGAATTAAAATCTATGTTATTCTAGCTCTAAAAGTGTTTTTTTTAACTACAGAGCAGCTTTTCTCAAGAGCGACAAAAGCAAATCCCTTGCCTTTGTCTGCAGAAAAATTAAAAAAATCTTAAAGGTTAAAGAGTTATGCTTTAAATTTATGTAGGGAGGAGAACATACATTTCTGTCCTTTCCCTTAAAGGACGTTTGGGGGCATGACATGAAGCTGACAACCAAAGAAGAAGTAAATATTGATAATATCCTGGGTGGTTGAATAGGCTTCTAATTTTTTATTACTATTCAGGAAGTGTCACTCAAACTAGGTTCCTTTATTGCAGCGGTGCTGTGGATCACTGTCATAAATTTTTTGTTTGTACAATTTTTCCTCTCATATTGTCAAGTATCTCATGGTTTTATTAGTGGCTTGCCTGTAATTAGATTCCTGGTACAGACGCACACTCATCTTTCAAGTCAGAAAATCAGAAAGACTATCACTCGTCTTCGGCTATTCCAGTGAATTGAGTTTGGGATATAAGATACGTTAGTAGTAATTTCATTTGTGGGTTGCACAATACCCAGTGACAATGGACTCTGCTCTCCTGATGTTTCCATAACCTCCCCTCATTTGGGATTTTGCTCCATCTGAACACTTATGCTTCTATGTGATCATCTCTCTTATGTTTTGGGAACTATACAAATAAAAATAAAAAAGTAAGAAAGATGTGTTGCTATTCCATTTGAATCGTTACTATCCTCTGTTACAGTGGTTCTCAATATTCTGGCCCTTTAAATACAGTTCCCCATGTTGTGACCCAACCATAAAACTATTTTCGTTGCTACTTCATAATTGTAATGTTGCTACTGTTATGAATCGTAATGTAAATATCTGATATGCAGGATGGTCTTAGGCGACCCCTGTGAAAGGGTTGTTCGACCGCCAAAGGGGTCGTGACCCACAGGTTGAGAACCGCTGCTCTAGTACCTCAAAGTGTTCCTTTTCTCTCTTTTGTAATTCCTGGTATCAGGAGAAAGATTTAATTTTAAATAAAGCATCCTTCTTATAAATAAAATCCTCAGAGCCTTAGCTGGTTTTGCTCAGTGGATAGAGTGTCAGCCCACAGACTTGAAGGGTCCTGGGTTCCATTCCAGTCAAGGGCATGTACCTCCATTTCAGGCTCCATCCTTGGCCCTGGCTGGGGCACGTGCAGGAGGCAACCAATCGATACGTCTCTCTTATGTAGATGTTCTTCTCTGTCTGTCCCTTCCACCCTCTCGAAAAATCAATGTAAAAATACCATTGGGTAAGGATTAACAACAGCAACAAAAATCCCCAGAGACCATTTGTTTTTATATTTTTCTGAAATCTACAGGTTAATGACATTTGTTTATTTTTATTAGTAGCTCAGCTGGCTGACTGTACACTGTAAAGGGCAGTTCTCCATGATGCATGCTTATTTTCTTCATTACACCCAAACTAAGCTTTCAAATGATATGACTTCTGTTTAGACAATTTAAAAAAAAATCTGCCAGTGAATCTGATACTGTCACATTTATGAACTCCCTCTGTCCCCAGGGACTGGCAAACACAAAGGGCAAAGAGCCTGGATAAACATTTTACAAGAAAGGCCAATAGCACCAGTACAACCTATCAGATCATGAAGTGGCCGTCTTTGACCTATGTAAGGAAACACAGAGGTCCTTTTTTTTCAGTCTGTTCAGAGACTCACAATTCATGACACATGTGCATTTCAGAACAGATTAAGGTAAAAAGATGCCCAGATATTAATGGAAATATCCCATTTCCTTTTGATTAATTAAAAAGGGTTTTAGGAGAAGACTAATAATGTTCCACAGGGAAGAGAGGCCATTACTGTCAAGGAATATCTATTAGCAATTATCCTACTTTATTGACAACCTGTTTTCTTACTGAAAACAAGAACACATAAAATACATAAATTGTCATAAAATAAATATATGTAAAATTCATGAAAACCAGAAAACATATTGTCAATATAATGATAATATTAAGAATTAAAATAATTTAGTATTTTTTCAGCAACCATAACATATGAGATGAGCTTACAAATAATATTAAATAAGTAAATTAGGGTTGCAGTTGGTAGCAGCCCTAATGAGACTCTCCTCATTTTGATTTTCACCTAAACAACTTCTAATTCCCTTTTACAGAGAACTTAGATTAGAAATTGGTGTAAAGGCACAATCAACCAGACAAATTCTGGGTGTTTATTATTTCATAAAAGAAGAAATATCAAGATGATTCCTGCGGGTGAACATAAGAACTTTGAGCTAATAACTGTGTAATCCTAGCCTAGATTTGCTCTGGGTGCTCACTGACCCCTTTACTTAAAAATGGAATCATCCCAAGAAATCTGGATTTTTCAGTGCCTGACGTGGAATTTCCATTACAATATTGGAGGGTTACTGGTTGGAGTCCCAGAGTTCCAGACTAAAGCATAGCAGTGTTGTGCATTTGAACACTGATATTGACTGTAGTAGCACCCAGAGGTCAAGCACAAGATTAAATCTAAATACATTTTGCTGAATTAAAGACCTGCTCTGAACTGAACTCAAATGCAGATACCAATTACCAAATACTTATTGAGCAACCTTAGTGCAACTCACACTTTCTGACTACAAGGAGGGAAATGATGTGTTTTTAAGTTTAAAGAAACATAAACTATTCATAAAAGATAAATAACATGAGGTGCAGTGTGCAAAAACCTGACCATTGAAGTTAAATTCCAACTGGGTTGTAAATTTCTTCACCTCTTTGATTTCTCAGTTTTTTCTGATATAAAATGGGAGTGAAAAAAACCCACTTTCTAAAGTTATTCGGATGATTAAATGAGAGTTTGCTCATGAGGCATCTGGCACATGGTGAGCACTCTATTGATTGTAGGCATTAAATACATTCAGTATACTAGATGTACTTGATAAAGATGAGCTTTTTCTCCTAACACCATGCACCAATTTGAAAATGCCAAGCTAATGCTTCAGAAAATAAGTATTACAGGAAGACATTGAAAATTCGGACAATAACATAGGCTTCACAGGTAACACAGGGCTTAAATATGCATATGGGAGAAGACATAATAGGAAAGGAAATGTATAGAAGAGGGAATTATTTGAATCTTTGAAGAATAATAAATGAAAAATAATTAGTCAAACTAGAGGTAAAATACTATGATGTGGAGTAGAGATTAGAAAAGGGGGGGGTGGAAAAATTTCTAGTTTTTCATGAACATCACAGATAATGGATGACATTTTAATTAAGTAGAAAATTTAAGGAAAAGTGCTCTGAAGTGCCTAATAAAATAATAAAAAGGAAGCTTTTCAGCAAAGAATGTTGCATAAGTTATTTCAAATTGTATTTTGATCATCTGCACCTACTACATAAATGTTTGTTGCTGTGGTAAGCAGAATTCCAAACCTCAGTGGATTAGTATAATAAATGTTATTTAATCACATAAATTACATGTTCCTGGTCAGTGAGCAGCCTTGTATATTACCGGTCATGAAGCCATACTCCTTCTATATTAGAGTTTTGTCCTCCTCTAGATCCACAGGTCACTTTCTATTTATCAAAAGAAGGAGGATTACCACAAGAGGTTTAAATTGGTTATGTGTAGAAGGGGTGTTCATCATTTTTGGCCAGAATTCAATCACATGGGTCTTATCCAATTGAAAGGGAGGCTGGTAAGAAAAGAAAAGTTTTTCATTTTTAAAAAACCCATAGTAATCTGCCATAACATCTAATATGTTGGTCTGTTCAGGCTGGAATTTATAGTACTCAGATTTTGATAAACATTATACAGGTAGGGGCATGAGTAGGTTTACAGTTGTGAGTATGCAGAACAGAGTTTATTATTATATGATTAATTATTGCATTATTTTTTGTACGAACACTGTAACCTACTTTTGTTCCGCTCTAATATGAAAAAGATGAAAAATGATGTACATTTTATTAATCATGGTATCATTTCTATTTAGAATTGACTTATCAGTCTTAGAAGAAAACACTAGTTTTCATTTTGTACCAAGTAGACCTATATTAAGATAAATGATTAGTTGGATTCTAAACTATCTAAAATTTAAGATATTTAAATTATCTAGGCCTGCCTAAATATGTTGATATAGGGAAATATTTCAATCTTTCATTGCATTACATGTAACCTTTCCAAATAGTCATATTCTCTTTGAGAATTTCACATGTTAATTACTAAAAGAATATTTGTTGCTGAATACCTATATCATGAGGTATCCAAATATAGGCTATTACAAATTTTTAATCCAGATTTAGGATATTGTAAAATTTTTAAATGCACCTGAAGATAAATTTCAAAAGTAGTACACAACAAAGAATATCATGTAAACCAGTTTATAAAAATATAACAAACAACAAAGTGCATAATAAAATTCCTCTCTATTAGTTTAAGTAGTGGATGTAGTATCCAATGATGCTGCTATGGGTTCAATGGTGTTCCCCTCAAAACTCATGTATTAGAGCCCTAGCCCTTCATACCTCAGAATGCAACTCTATTTGGAGATGGGGGCTGTAAAGATTTGATGAAGTTAAAATGAGCTGCTAGGATGGACCCTAATCCAATCTGACTGATGTCCTTATGAAAAGTGGAAATTTGGACACACAAAGAAGATTTGGGGTACATGAACACAGTGAGAAAGCAGCCATCTGTAAGCCAAGAACTGAAGCCTCAGAAGAAAACAAACATGCAGATACCTTTACCTTGGACTTGCAGGCTCTCAAACTGTGAGAAAGTAAATTTCTGTTGTTGAAGGCATCCGGTCTGTGGTACTTTGTTATGGCAACCCAAGTAGACTAAGACAGATGCTTATGAGATGACAGATCTGATTTTAATTTGATGGTCTTAAAGGCAAATATTCACTACAGTTTTTACTAAAATAAAGACCTAAAGTACTACACTCAGAAGGCCAGCAAAATGAGTAACACCAGAGACTTGGCACACAACAATCCCTTTGTTTAATCCTGCAAAATTGTGGAACATCACCCAATTTATATATTCTGCAAGTTGTTTATCTGGTATGCAGAATGCAATTTCTTATAATAAAAGTAATAGCAGGACTTTATTAATAACAAAAGGTTACATTTACCAGAAAGTTATAAAATATTAATTTGTATTTACTTAATAGCAAGTCCTCAAAATTTAGCAAAATTTGACATAAATGAAAGAAATAAAAATACAGAATTATAAAAGGAGGTTTTGATACACCTCTCTGAACACTTGAAAAGACAAGCAGACAAAAATCAGTAAGCATATAGAAATTTGCACAACATGATTCACAAATTATATAATTGTTGTATATGGAACATTGTATCCTACAACTGCAGAGCATTTTCAAAACTGGCAATATACAGAAACATAAGCGTGTTGAACAAATTTCAAAGGTTTGACATTACACATACTTTGTTTTTTGAATACAATGATATTAAGCTAGAAATCAATAACAAAAGGTTAACTAGAACATCCCCAATAATTTGGAACTTAAGCACTCCACTTCTAAATAATTCACAGGTAAAGAAGAAATTTCAATGAAAATTAGAAATATTTTTCACTAAATGAAAATGAAAACAAATTTAAAACTTAACTATACATGTTAAAAGTGAATAAAAAGACTGATAAAAATTATTTACTAGTATGTATACATATTTAGAAGTTATGCAAAAAGATAGTAAAAAAGAAAAAAAAGGTGGTGGAGGGGAATACAGAGAAAAAGGTGGAAATTAAGCAAATAGAAAACAACTCAAAAAGGAAAACTAGGCCAAATTATGTCCTTTGAAAAGAGAAATAAGAGTAAAAGAAAATGCTGAAACCAGTTTGGCTCAGTGGCTAGAGCGTCGGCCTTGGACTGAAAGGTCCCAGGTTCGATTCCGGTCAAGAGCATGTGCCTGGTTTGCGGGCACATCCCCAGAGGGGGATGTGCAGGAGGCGGCTGATCGATGTCTCTCTCTCATCGATGTTTCTGACTCGCTATCTCTCTCCCTTCCTCTCTGTAAAAAAAATCAATAAAATATATTTTTTTAAAAAAGAGTAAAAGAAAACAAAAAAACCTAGCAAAAAGGGAACAGAAAATATAAACAAAGATAAATAATAAATATTAGAAATAAAAAATCCATATACAATTTACAGAGATTAAAAGATAAGTATAAATACATGAAAATTTGGATGAAAAAGAGATAATTGTAAAAACATAACTTACAAGAAAAAGTAGAAATCTGAACAGTCTTACATGTATTAAGGACATTACACTTGGAATAAAAATCACTTCATTAGTCATGAGAGAAGTACAAATTAAAGCCAAATTAGAACTATACATATTCACCATAACTGCTAAAATTAAACAGATAGAAAATAGGTGCTGCCTTCCTATGAAGCTACTGCACCTTCCACATGCTACTGGGATGTACATTAGTGCAGCTACTTTGCCACATGAAAAAAAAAAGGCTCAATCTCACACATAAAGTTTAACAAAAGAAGCAGGACACAAAGAAGTTCATACTATGTAATCCCACTTATGTTGTGTTCAAAATAAGAAAAAACGAGTTTGTCACTTTCAACTCGGAAGAGAGGGTAGGCTGGTTGGGAGGGCATATGTAAGGCACTTTTAGGATTCATGTAATGTTCACTTAATTGATCTGGTTAGTCGGTAAATGAGTATGCTCACTTTTATCAAGCTAATTTCTTATGTTGTGTACTTCAATAAAATGTCCATAAAAACAATAACATCAGCCCTGACCAGTTTGGCTCAGTGGATAGAGCTTCGGCCTGCGGACTCAAGGGTCCTGAGATCAATTCTGGTCAAGGGCATGTACCTTGGTTGTGGGCACATCCCCAGTGGGGGCAGCTGATCGATGTTTCTCTCTCATTGATGTTTCTAACTCTCTATCCCTCTCCCTTCCTCTCTGTAAAAAATCAATAAAATATATTTTTTTAAAAAACAATAACATCAGATGTAGTAGTTATTTCATATATATTGAGTTTCCTTACAAAATTCTCTGGTCCCTTTATTATACAACAAATAAGTTGCAATTATCTGGATAGAATTGGTAATTGTGAATTAATAAACAATTGAAGCAGTGAAATATCCAGAACAACCAAATGGCATCTCAGAATTTCATCAGAAGAAAGGTTATTTATTCCAAGTTTATTCTAGAATTTGAAATGTATATATATATATATGTATATATAACTGTGCAGACTTTGATTCCTCTAAAATACCCAGAGAATAGAATTCATGTATTTTAAAGAATCAATCGGAGATGTTGTTGTTCTCCTTAGTTAACAAGGAAGTGTTAATATTGCATTCCACACACTTAGATTTTAACAACTGAACAGATGAAAATAAACTGGGAAAGACTGTAAAAAGGCTTCAGGAAACATACATACAATAACTTACAGCACTGCCACTTTCTCCATCTAAGAGCTTAACCTCCATCACTTTCAGTCTCAAGCTCAGCTCTCATTTATCTGTCTAGACTGGAGGTAAGTCTTGAATAATACAGTCTAATAAGGAATAGTAGCTACATCCTCCTTGTTAGTAAATAGGCATGGGAAAAATTGCCCTGTCTGATTTTTACCAAGAAGAGTGCTTCATGGGAAGAGACAGGGAGGATTGAGCTTTTATTTTTCCCCTCTGACTATTGTGCCCTGAGGTGCTACAAACAGCTTTCTCCATGCAGGGAGATCATCTATTTCTGAGAAGAAAGAATAGTGTTATTATTGAAAGCTAACATTAATCTGCCATTGAGTCAACTTACCATCATTTACTACAAAAACGTAAATATTTTAATTGCTAAACTCAGTGATTCTCATAGTATGGTTCCCACAGTAGCAGCATCTACATCACTTGAGAACTTGTTAGAAATGCAAATTCCCAGCAGCCAACCCAAACCACTGAATCAGAAACTCTGGGCAAGCCATCTAGATGGCCCCTTAAAATCTGAGGACCACTGGTTTCAGTGATCTTGAGTTAGATTTTCTGTTACTTAAGGTCAAAAACTTCCTATTTGATACAATACAACTATGAAGTAAGATAAAAGTAAATGGTGACTATTAGAAAAGTGAGATCAAGAAAATTTGTGAAGAGCAAAGGCTAAGATAAAGTTAGATAAATTTTATTGTATGTAGACTATACCTTAAATATACACAAAGGACCAACATTGATTTATTTCTCAAAATCTATGCTACATACCGTTAGCACCTCTGAGTGATGGCAAGTTCATAGCAGGTTAAGTTCAGGGTCTCAGTATCCTTGTTGTTAATCCTTTATATTAGTTAAGATTCATTACATTTGTTGCAGGCCTACTATATAAAAAAGTGAAGAAACAAAGGACGTATAGCCCTGCTTCTATCTCCTCTTAGAAATCACTGAAAAACAATGAGTATAACTGAAGAAATAGAATTACGTTTATCTTTCCAAAATTATAGGACCATCTAACTAACCCTAAACCTCATATTTGCTGAAGAACTGCCACAGGTAGTAAAAAGAGCAGACAGGTGTGGAAAACAGTAAATGAGAAAGCCAAGTAGTTATCAAACAAAGACAGCAGAACATAGTTATCCTTAAATAAAATAAGGAGTGTACCCAAGGAGCCAAAACAATAACCTTCTCTTTTTAAAATATTTGCTGTTTAAAACAAAGGAAATGAACATATGGCATCGCTGTATATCAGGAATTCCACAAGGAAACCCACACATATATTTGGCATATATATTTGGAGAGATTGGAGACAGATTGAAGGAAAGAAACTTGGGATTTTGGAGCCTTCTATAGCTATTGACCTTTATTGGCTCCAGAGGAAATAAATCTCTCACATGCTCAACATAGCATCTTGGGTTTCCTTGTGTACCAAGGTGAATTCCTACTAGCCCAGAGGGCTGCCATAATCCCTTTCTCACACAAACTTCCTGCAAAAAGCCAAGCCAGGAAGAATTCACTTATTCAAACAATAAAACTGAACCAGTATAAGAACTTCCTGAAGCATTAGAAAATAATAAATGAGGGCTGGAAACAACAACCTATAAAGAACCCCAAAGCAATTACAATGCCAAACAATTTCTTTAAATTAATAAAATATCCAGAGTACAGAGCAAATAAATAGGGCTTAAGGAAAATATATGATGGGTCCAGAGAAATAAGATCAGAGAGAGCTCAGGAAACAAATGGAAGAAATTGTTGTTGAAGTTTCCTGAATGCCATGTCAAGGAAAATATTCTGCTAAAAAGACAGAACAAGTAAATAAAGGTCAAGATTGAGAAAAATACACAATATACATAGAAAAGATGAGTTTTAAAAGCAGGAGCAACAGGCCCTGGCCAGTAAGTAGTTCAGTTGGTTAGAGCACTGTCCTGGTACACCAAGGTTGCTGGTTCAATCCTCAGTCAGGACACATACAAGAATCAACCTCTAAATGCACAAATAAATGGAACAATATATATATATATATATATATATATATATATATCTCCCCCTTCCTCTCTTGCTAAAGTCAATCAATAAAAGAATAAGTAAAAGCAGTGGCAACAATTGGAATGGAAAATTATTTAAGTATGTAATTCAAGAATATTTTCTAGAATTAAGACTAACCTGCAGAGTAAAACTTGTCCAGAAAAACATGGATACAGAATGATCAACACTAAAACATAGACCATTAGAGTTTCTGGTTTTCTAAAAACAAAACAAAATAAAAATATGGGCCTTGAGTCACAAAGATAAAGTCAACAACAGAATGAAGATTCTAGCCTTAGAGACTTTTGTTTAGCATTCTTCAATGGTTAAAGAGATTGGCAAATTTCTACAATATTTTCAGGGAAATAAAGTATAACACATAAACTTTCTAATCAGGAAACTGTGGATTCAAACAAAGGCAGAAGATAGGCATTCTGACATGTGCAGTAATGCCAACTCTTATGAGCCCTTCTAAAGAAACCAGTGGAACCAATGAAAAGATTAATGGAGAAACTAAGGGAAAATGATTAATTAGGACATTGAGTTCATTCAATTGCAAGAATAAGACCAAACATCTGATTAAGTTGCTGTTTTAAAAATCAAAAGAAAATGTCACAAACCACAATAATAAAGCAAAAATATAGTAAAACATAATTAGAAGCAAGGAATTGCCCCAAAAACTATTACAGGATTTAAGAGATTTCCACTGACCAAATTTGGGGAAATTTGAGCTATACAAATAAAATAATTTTAATAGATTATGACACATTCATTTTTTTAAAGTATATTTTATTGATTTTTTACAGAGAAGAAGGGAGAGGGATAGAGAGTTAGAAACATCGATGAGAGAGAAACATCGACTAGCTGCCTCCTGCACACCTCCTACTGGGGATGTGCCCACAACCAAGGTACATGCCCTTGACAGGAATCCAACCTGGGACCCTTCAGTCCGCAGGCCGACACTCTATCCACTGAGCCAAACCGGTTTGACGACACATTCATTTTTTAAAATCCATGAATCCCTCCTTCTGCAAAAAACAAACAAAAAAAAACAACAAAAAAAAAACCAGCCAAGGAGAAATGGGCTCAGGAAACAAGTTACAGACCCAAAAGAAGGGCTCTTGGATCTTAGAAGCAAGAGAAGCAAGGAAAAAGCACCTCCTCTCCTTCCCTCTTCTCCGTCATTATCATCTGATGCAAACCACTGTGAGGCACACAGAGCAAATATTTAGCATTATTTCTAGAAATGTTGAACATAAATTTACTCATGAGAAAACAACCCTACAAACCCAGACTGGGTGACATTCTACCAATATTTTTCTGAATTATTAAAAAATGTCAATATCATATAATTTAAAAGAAAAGGAATTGAGGAAGCTGTTGTAGATTTGATGGATTCTCAGTGGGGAAACAGCTATTAAAGACATTATTAGGACACTATAAAATTAGAATATGGATTGCATATGAGACGATTGTAGAGTATTAATGTCACCTATCTTGAGAGTGAAAATATCATTATGACTATGCAGTAGAATGTCATTAATCTTGGAAAATAAATGCTGAGGTATTTCAGGGTGATGCATCAAAGATACAGATATGCATCTTTATGCAAAGATACATATATGTAAAGTTGCATGTATAAAGATAAATGTGACAAATGGGTGGGTGAATTTAAATAATATTTTTATGGCTGTTCATTGTATATTTTCCTTTATCTTTTCAAAGGTAAACCTAAGACTAGAATGGCCCTTTAAAATTGCCCCTACCTGGGCTGAGGAGACCAGACCTTTATGTCCCTTCACCCACACTATCAGTCATCCACCCAGGAAAAGCCTGGGCATGGGCAGGCCACTCTCCAACTGAGGCAATCCTGGAAGGAGATTCCTGAATGTTTTCTGTCTACAACACTCCCAGCAGTTAGGCTAATAAGTGTCCTTTAGAGGGGCATCAGGGCAGCACATCACAGTGGGTACTTCAAGATACATAAAGAAACTTCAGAAGTTATAGCCAGGGGGACATTGTTTTCCCAGCAATGAAAAACAAACAGAAAGGCGGATCCTCTGCACTCATGTGACTCTTGATAATGCACCATATTTTCTCTTAGTATTGTTATTGCTGCCAAGGATTTATTTCTGATGCTACCCATTTAAATCAACTCATGTTTACATGACTCCAAAGAAAACAGCTTTTCTCACCCTGAAATTATGTGCCTGGTTTAGCAGAAAGAAATATGGTACTACATAATCTTAACTGAAACATAGTAGAGTCATTTTCTTCTGAGAAGGTCAGGGTTAACCTTCAGTGCCCTTACTCATATAAGGAAACATCTTTAACTACTATCAGCATATTTCATTAAGTTCACATCTGCCCTTCAAGGTGCAAAAGGGCTTTCATCTTTAAGAAGGCAACAACTAATTAGAAATAAAGTTGCAAGAAAGGCACCGATTAAGCTCCAAGAATGGCACAATCATTGTAGGGAAGGCATTGTAAAGGGTCTAGAAACCACTTAAAAGTATAAAAATTGAAACCTGAAAGTGGGCTCTTTCATGTGAGGCATTTTAAAGGTGCAATGGCCTTTTTGTTACAATTATAACATTCATAAGGGGTGTGTGCGCGTGTGTGTGCGTGTGTGTGTGTGTGTGTGTGTGCACGCACGCGGGTTGTTTCTCGTGGGTCATAAGAATGGGATGAATAAATTTCAGTTTGTGTATGATAGTCACAATTGCAAATGTTCAATCATTTTGTTCCCATAGCATAAACTATTACTTCATCCTGGAAATTCCAAATTTGAGATTCATAATACAGCTATCAGACAGCATCTGTAACCTGAAAACTAACTTATCATTACAGGTAATATAAGGAAACTGTAAGATGATGGTAAGTGCACAAAGATCCAGTTTCAGACTATGTGTCCAGTATTTATTTAGGAAAACAGCATAATGCTGGTTGTAGAAGACCGAAGAAACCCAAGCGACGCTTAGAGAAAAAGAGTTACACAGCTTTATTACGATGGGGATCTCAGAGGAGTCACCTCCAAAATCTGAGCAAAACAATATGGTGGGAGCTTTTCCTTTATACCCTTTTGGTGTTTTTGTCCCCCAAATATGGATTATACTTCTGGACCTTTTGCGGGCTTTGCAAAAAGCCCCAGGTGTTGGGGGTCTTGAGACCATACCTAAGGGCCTGGCCTGGCACCCGCGCTGCTAACCCCCCTCTGGTGAACCCCCTCATGGCTGTGCCATGGTTGATGGCCTCTGTAAGGTGTGAGCATTTAGGTACCAGGTCTTGCAAGACCAGTTTGTGGAGAAAGGGGCGGTGACTTCATTATAGGTTATCAAGAATGTACATTAGATTGCTGGCACAGACTCAGAATGCTAGCCCCCCAAATATCAGGGTTACATTGGAATCAGCCTTTTACCCTTCTCAATGCCAGAGACATAATAGCTTTACCATATGAATTCCTTGTGTAGACTTCAATGTTTTCCTAATACTTTAGGAAGTATAAAAATAATGTTTCTGATTAAAATTTTCTATATGTTCTGAGCATTTTAATGGGCAGGATTTAGTAAAGAGGACCTTCGTTAACTATAGTTAACTATTAATGTTTTGTTCTCCACCAAATTAAAATTTGCCTAGTTTTTTGGGAAAATATTGCTCATCTTCATTTAACAAAATGTGATTTCCAAAAATCAACATGCACATTGCATGTCTTCTTCATATCTTGGTCCAGTGAGTTTGTGTGCCATTTTCTGGTCATGTACCCATTTAGAAGATGCCGTATGTACAATTTTTTTTCTTTTCTCTCTGAAAACCCCATAGGAGTGGGGGAAAGCTTTCTAACTATTTTGCAGCTGATATTAATGTACATAAGATCATACTTAGAAGTTGTGAAACTAAAACAATTTTCCCAGTTTACCTTAAAGTGGCAACTTACATGAATTGGATAAATGTGTCTGCATGAGGACAGAATGAACCATTCCTGGATATGCATACTGTAAAACAGGTTGCAAACACTACCAAAAGGTTACTATTTGTGAGATAGTTATAGTTTTAACCATAAATTCTAGAACTACTGAGGCTGACAAAACAGCCCTAGGGCAATAGGAGATACCTCTATTTACTTTCTCAATTTACTTGGTACTGCTTTGACAGGGCAGGAAAGATGAGTTGTTTGAATTTGAATACAAATGCCTGTTTTCTGACAATTAAATCTGCTCCTCTCTCCCTCCCATCCCCACCCTCCTTAACATGTTTCCCAATATGGTACTTGTTCTGGTGTGTTTGATTTTATTTTGCAATATGTTTTTTGTAGTTTCTGTCTTGTTTTGTTTTTCTGCTTCTTGAGATACTAATTTTGAATCTCTGTGTCGGGGAAATAGAAGTGTTATCTCTAAATGAGAAGCATACGCAAGAAGCTCAGCCAGTGTTGAATTTTGATGAACTGGTGGTTCTAATGTCATGAAATGTTAACAGAGTTAATAGAGGAAATTCTTCAGGAAGCGTTCAAATCACAACCTTTTCCATCAGCATTTGATAATAACCCAGCATCTATGATTGATCTAAGTACTGAAGTACAATGGTGAGCCCCCAAAGAAAAAGCATGACATTCTTAGGCCAGTACAATAAAGTATGCATTTCCAGTTTTTGAGCATTTCTCAACTTCAAAATTGTGTTTCTTGAAGCTAATGCATGGCAAATATAAAAAGTAATGGACAATAAAAACATTCACTCATTACTTGAAAATAGCTTTCATTAAAGTGATTGTATGTTTATTTGACTGTTCTCTCTTTGCAGGTTGAGAAAGAAAAGCTAATAAGAAAATTATATGGGCTTTTCTTTATCCAAATGTTCTAAATGGAAGCACAATAAATGTTATTTAATAGTTCAACCACAGCACTAAATACATATTTTAAAAAAGTCTTTCCCATTTTATGTGTCAACACCATGACATTTCCTTAAAGACAAGTATGTAGTACAGATAATGTACAAGTGTAGCTTACCTTAGGGTAATCTGATTTACTTAAATAATGATGCTACATCTGGAAATCAGCAATCAGCAGGTAGTGGATGCCTTGAATGGTTACCACAAGGGTTCACTTTTAGAGTTCACTTTTCATTAACTAAAAGCAACCTCCCCTCTGCCTCCTTCCTGCCCCGGTTAAGATCTCCTGAATTCTTGCATATGCAAGGCTGGAAAGGTGGAGCCATGAACAGAGATTTGGAAACAAAAACAATTCAAAGAGATTCCTAAGACTATTTTTATTCCAGGCCTGTTGGGCCCAGTACCAAATGGCTGGTAATCTCAGTCCAAGCCTTTCTTACACTATTGTGAGGCAAGATCTGGAGCACAGAATAGCTGCCTTCAACAAGCAGGTGATAAAATTAAAAAGCCAAGTTATAATGGCCTGCTCCAGAAACTGCCACAAGCAAAGAGACTGCACCATCCCAGTCCTATCCCATAGAGAAAGGGTTTTATAGCATTTTTTTTTTTTTCAGGCACATTCACAAAGTGCCATATGCCCTGAAAGAACAGGGCCCATTTAAGTACTGTTCACTTCTGTCATCTGCATTCATTGCACCTAGTACAGTGTTTGAAATAGTACATAGATGCTTAAAAAATGAGTGGACCAACACTCAAGAATCACTGTTACCAGCTGTTTGGGTCTCTTCCATCCTCTGATAGTCCTGCAAATTCCCCAAAGCCAACCATACAACCAAACTAAAGATCCTCAAATATATATATATATATATATATATATATATATATATATATATATATATATATATATCTTATTTTGAATGTGTGTGTGTATGGGTAGGTGTTTTTGTGTGTCTACTATGAATGAGACACAGCAGTGATTAACAGCCCAGCCAAAAATAGGAATTATGATCTCCTGATAACGCTTTAAGGTAATAGCTGTTAAAGTTATACAACTTGAAATGAAAAACACAAAACAACATTTAAAAAGTCAATTTTTTTTCAGATTTGAGTGTATTATTGGAGTAATTTAAAATTTTAAAGCTCCTTAACTAGTTAATAGGGATTTAAGTTTTAATCTTAGTGCTAATTGGAAAACTTTGAAAATTATTGCAACCAAAATAATAATTAGATTTTAAAAGTCCTTAAGCTGAAAATCAAAGACTAAAATTTAAATCAAAGAGAATAAAAATATTTAAGTAGAATGAAAATATGTTTGTAATGCAATTTATTTGACAAGTCACAATACAAATATAATTTGATGTTTATTTGGAGCATTGAATCAAATTCACAATTATTTGAATTATATTCCTTATATCCATTAACAAGAATAAATTTCTCTTTCTTCTTTTTTCTCAACACATACCATAAATGACAATGCTTCCTACCTTTCTATTTGTATTAATTCTACCTGTCTATATTATACCTGTAGATTTATAGGAGTGTGATTTTTTTGTTCTCTTCTCAATTTAATCAGATAATTTCAATTTACTCTCACAGCTCTAACTCTTAACTTGCCCATATTCCAAAATAATTTCAAACTAATCTCATCCAAGATCTCTTTTCTGAGAATCAGGCTTATATATCTACTTAGACATCTCTATTTGTCTTAAATTCCCCACGTCAAAGCTGATCACATAATCTCCTGCTTAATCCCTAAATCACAATACCTTTCCTAAATTTCTTATCTCATTATCTACTAAATTACTCCAAATAGCACAAAGTCAACATCAACCACTTTCCCTTACTCTCTACACACAATTTAATCATCAAGTTCTATCAATTCCAACTTCTAAAGTTTTCCCTAATTTAACCATTCTGATTCAGGTCATCATAATCCCTGGTTTGGCTGACTGCCACACTTTGTTAAGCAGTAGGTCTGCCTCTGATCTTACCTCTGACACTGACTCCGCCTCCATCATTCTTTACTCTGCAGGATCAAGATGATCCTTACAAAGGGTGAGTCTGATCACTGTAGCCAACAGAATTCTTCAATGGCTCCCCAATGCCCTAAGATTTATTCGTTTAGATGCACAGTCTGACATTCAAGCATTTTATGATCTTTCCCATTCCTTTACTTCATTAACTAAACTTAAGCAATACTGAACTGCTGAAGTAAGTCCATTACTCTCTGTTATAGACGAAATTGTGCCCTCCTCCAATTCCTATGTTGCATCCCTAACCTACGATGGGACTGTAAATAGGTCTTTTAATGAGATAATTAAGGCAAAATGAGATCATAAGGGTGGGGTCCTTATCCAATAGGACTGATTTTTTTTTTTTTTTCAAGAAGAGGAGGAGATACCAAGCATGAACAAAAACAGAGGTAAGGTCAAGTGAGGACACATCTAGAAGGTAATAATCCGCAGGCCAAAGGTAGAGGCCTCACAGAGGCCAACCATGACAGCACCTTGACCTTGAACTTCCAGCCTGTAGAACTGTGAAAAAATAAATTTCTGTTGTTTAAGCCACTTAGTGTGTGCTATTGTTGTGGTTACTCTAGCAGACCAATGCACCCTCCTTCTATTCTAAGTCTAGAAATACCCTACTTCTCCTTTTCTGCATCCTGTCTGCATCCCCCACAATGGACAATTCCTAGTGAAGCAGGAATTTTAGGGGAATATAGGCAGGTTTAGGGGTTTTTTTATAATTGGGGTCCATGGAAAAACACAGGGCTACAGACTTGGAAGCCTGGTGCAGTTACATCTCCATAAGACAAGGTTGCAGCAACAGTTGCATTTACATAAGACAAGGGAACTGGAAGTAGCCAGGAAAGGTCTATATTTACAAAATAAAGAGAAGAAAGCCCTTCATTCAGATGGAAAAGAAGAAAGGCCAGAGGAATGGAAGGACTATGAGGGAGGAGGGCATCAGGAATCACTATAGTAACCAATTCAAAGGGGAATATTGACCAATTAGAGGGGATATCAGGACATAGGAACTGCAGCCTTTATAAACCATGAAAACATGAACTGAGTGGGACCCTTTCCTCCTCCCTACTTGGGAGTCCATTTGAAGTATGGTAGCAATTATCTTAGGTAGAAACTGTAGTTTAACTCTAACCCTGCTGTTTGGCTTAACAATAGAAAAGTTATTTTGATTTTCTGAATGATATAAATCATCCCATTTGATTGAATGCGAATATCCCATTGATTGTGATCTTACTGGTTTTAGAAAGCACATTCCTCTGTACCTGGGAACCAGGACAGCACTATTATCCCAAGACCTGAGGGTTCCAGATAATGTTTCCCTGTCAACTCAGTGGTCCGGAGACCAGGACAGCACAATTACTCTAAATTGCCTTGATGGCTCTAGATAATGTGTTCCTGGCAACTCAGTGGTCTCAAGACCCGAGGGCTCTAGATAATGTGTTCCTGTCAATTCAGTGGTCCCAGATAATGTGTTCCTGTCAACTCAGTGATCTGAGACCCAAAACTATAATTAACATGCTTAATTCTGCTTCTGTAACTGCTTTGTGCAAACCAGGGTCCTCATTCCAAATCCTGGGATGTAATCAATACCTTTGTGATTTTGCCTATATAAATCTGGTGTTGCGGCCATCTTATCACTTCGAGATTTGGGAGAGCGAAATGCCCCCTCAGAGTCCCGGATTGCAACAAATGTGACTCTTTAATTCAACTTCTTGAGGTGTCCTTCTGTGATTCGCGAGGTACATTACAACACATTCTGTGGGACCCTTTCTCCCTTCCTACTTGGGAGTCCATTCTGTGGGACTCTTTCCCTCTCACCATGTGGGAGTCTGTACTTGTTCTTCAATAAATCACCACCTTTGCTATACCACTTTTTATCTGTGGATTCATTCTTCAATTTTGGCGGACAAAGAATTTGGGTTCCAGTCCAAAAATTCGGTATCACTAGTAATCTTTTCTGCCTCATTGAAACTATTAACACATCTAACAATCTCAACTCCTCCTCTAAGCAATGCTAGACTAGTTGCTCCTCATAGATGACAGACACTGTAGTCCCTTATTATTGTTAGGTTTATGATGCAGGAAACAAAAGAGAATCAAGCCGGTCAGAAAAGGGAAAAGAGAAGGTTTTAATCTGCATTCTAGGCCGAGACCCATGGGCCCCAAAGGCAGGGCCAGTGGATTTGTGCCAACAGGGAGGGAGGCATTTCTTTTTTATACAGGTGTTTGGTGAGGGGCGGGGGGCATGAGTTGAGGAAGTTCCCGCCGTGGGGTCATCATGGATTCAAGGAAGGAGCCAGTATCTGTGTGGGGGTCATTATGGATTCCAGGGAGGGGTCCATTATCTCTGCCACCATCTGCTTTGCAGTGGCATGTATGGGCTCCTGGGCTCCACTTTGACCTAACAATTATATTTAAACTAGAGGCCTGGTGTACAGATTCATGCACCGGTGGGGTCCCTCAGCCTGGTCTATGCCCTCTGGCAATCCAGGACCCCTCGGGGGATGTCGGACTGCCAGTTTCTGTCCCATCCTCACAGGCCAGGCCCAGTGACCCTACCAGTGCACGAATCTGTGCACCAGGCCTCTAGTATGCATATAAGATCATTGGTTAATCTCTTCCTGCCCTCCCCCCTTCCCTCTGAGATTCATCAGTCTGTTCCATGTTTCCATGCCTGTGCATTGAGCATCTGCCTCCTGGTGGTCATTGTACATCATAGCTACTGATCAAACAGTCAAAAAGTCACTTAGGCTTTTATATATGTAGATGGTCTAGATTTAGAATTCCACCAAAGTGCAAATTATTTGCAAGCAGGGGATATATCTTATACATTCTTTTATTACCAGGACCTACGACAGGCACGCAAGTTACATGTGTTAAACAAATGAATGAGCAGTACCTAGTACTAGTAGATGTTCAATGACTGATAAATAAAAGAAATACAAGTTATGTCAAAAGCTTTCACTGAAATTGAGAAAAACTTCCCTTGACTATAACTAAAGAGCAAAAGTTCAGTATAGAAGCAAGTCCAGAGAAAACCTAGCACTTCAGTTTGATGTCTAGACAAACGGGTAGCACAGGATACATAAGCAATAACAAGAAACAAGGCAAAGAACAGATCAGATAGCACATTTGGAATAGACTGAGACATGAGTAACTGTTCTACATCAAATAGCCTTATGCATTTGTACAAGAGTGCAAATTTCATTTATTTGGTTTCTTTTGTCTCCACATACACCTTGAGGAAAAATTGTTATAAAATAAACCTTTTAAGATTTCATGAGATATTTCATGTTTGGTCCTTCTAATGGTTCTATTATGTCTCTTCAAAGGGGCACTTTTCTACCAGAGCAAACTTGAAAGAACAGAACATTTATTCCAAAAGCAATTTCCTTCCCCAGTTATTTTCTGTATTCCCTTGGCAGTGTTTTTCGTCAGTTTTACTTAAATAGAGCTTATTTGGACCCAAACCAGTTTCTCTTGCTGCTTGAACATGTAGTCAAATCTCAGACCATTGTGTGTGACCCTGATCTGCTACCATGGAAATGATTACAATCACGTAAGTGTGTGTTTGCTTGCAAATGAGTTCAAATATTTATAAAGAGAAAAATAAAGGAAATCTTTAGAAAATATATTTAAAAATACATTTTGTTTCTTTCTCTTAATTCACTCAAGGAAAGTAAACAGGTTCCCATATTGAACTTTTCATATTTGCAGGAAAATGTTAAAAACAAAGAGTTAATGGTGATGATGATGATGATGGGTCTTTATAAATATATAATACTAGAGGCCAGGTGCACAAAAATTTGTGCACTCGGGGGGTGTCCCTTAGCCCAGCCTGTGCCCTTGCGCAGTCTGGGACCCCTTGGGGGATGACCACCTGCTGGCTTAGGCCTGCTCTCTGGGGGATTGGGCCTAAGCTGGCAGTCAGACATCCCTCTGGCAGCCCGGGAGCCCTTGGGGGATGTCCACTTGCCAGCGGGGAGCAGGCCTAAGCTGCAATTGGGCTCCTTAGCACTGCTGAGGTAGCGGGAGAGGCTCCCACCACCACCGCTGTACTGGAAGCAGTCAGCCTAGCTTGTGGCTGAGCAGAGCTCCCTCTGTGGGAGCGCACTGCCCACCAGGGGGCAGCTCCTGCATTGAGCATCTGCCCCCTGGTGGTCAGTGTGTGTCATAGTGACCAGTCATTCCCAGTCGTTCTGCTGTTAGGGTCAATTTGCATATTACCCTTTCATTATATAGGAGTGCCTGATCAGACTGGGTGAGGTGCTGATGGCTGTTTTCAGGCTGTCCACAGTCCCTTCAGTGTGGGGGGTCCCCAGTGGGGTGTCTGGCCAGCCTAGGTGAGGGTCTGAGGTCTGTTTTCAGGCTGGCTAAGCCACCCAGCAGGGACTCTCACCCCATGAGGGTGTGGCCAGCCTGGGTGAGGGGCTGATGGTTGTTTGCAGGCTGGCCACAACCCCCAGCCACCCAAGCTCCCAGTGGAGGCTGGCTGGAAGCAGGTATCTGGGATTTATTTGTCTTCTATTATTGAAATTTTGTTGCCATGAGCGAAGGCCACAGCCTGCTCAGGCAGGCGGGAAGCTTGGATTCCTCCATCGCCCGGGCAACCAAGCCTCCTGCTTGCTCCAGCTCTGTGGTACCGGCCGCCATCTTGGTTGGGTTAATTTGCATATAGTCGCTCTGATTGACTGGTGGGTGTGGCTTAGAGCATAGCGAAGGTACGGTCAATTTGCATGTTTGTCTTTTATTAGTGTAGATTACTAGAGGCCCAGTGCACAAAATTCATGCAAGGGCCTTGGCCCCGGCCCCCGCCCACTGCGGCTTTGGCCAGAAGGAAGGGCATCCAGAAGGATGTCTGGTCTAATTAGCATACTACTCTTTTATTTTTATAGATAATGTTTGCAACAGGCATGTTTACAACACTGGAAAAAATAAGGATTAATTTTAATCTTACCATTTTACAAATAAGAAAACAAACTCAAGCCCTAGCTGGTTTGTCTCAGTGGATAAAGCATCGGCCTGCAGACTGAAGTGTCCTGGGTTTGATTCCTGTCAAGAGCACATGCCCAGGTTGTGGGCTGGATCCCCAGTAGGGAGCATGCAGGAGGCAACCAAACAATGATTCCCTCTCATCACTGATGTTTCTCTCTCTCTCTCTCCTCCCTTCTCTCTGAAATCAATAAAAATATATTAAAAAAAGAAAATAGACTAAAAAAAATAACTTACTTTAAATTGTTAAAGTTTCAACTAGCAGAGACATTGTAGAAATGTCTGGTGCCAGTTCCTTTGTTTTGCAAACAAGAGATCTGATGTAGGGAACTTCACTGGGTAGGCAGCTGGGCTCTTTACCACAATTTGTAAGAATGGAGAGAAACCAGGTGGCCCAACTATCACTAGGTGTTAACTAAAGGAACTTACCTAGAAAGTTCAAACAGCAGTTAACAAAGGGAATGTGCAGAAGATTAAGACCTCCCAAGGTCTTTTGGGATCACTTGGGGCCCTCCTACCTAGTTGTCAAAGTGTTTCCTGCTTCTGAAGCTCCTAGGATGTCTCCCTCCAGGGGAGCTCCTGTGCAGTAGGTTTTTCCATCTTCTCCAGCTTTGCATCTTTATCCTCGGGACTCATCACACTCCTGGAGATTTCAAAAATAAAGCTTCTAGGAAAGAAAATGAGCTCTTTATTAGAAAAACGTCACGGATTCATTGTATCAGAAGGCCCTTTGAATGCAACTAACTTCAGCCAGCACCCATGGAATACCTTTTGTATTCACAAAAGGATTTAAAAGCATGCCACTAGTAGCCTTAGAGAAATGATGTGACTTTTTAAAATCGTGTATATATTTTCCATACGGGGAGCTATATAACAAGCTTGTTTCTGTTTTCACTGAAGTCCAACTCTGTTCCTTTTTTAGCCCCTGCATCTTCTCTGATCTCTCCCTCATAGCTGGACCACAACTTCAGAGCTTACCTCTAATCTCAGGAATCTTCTTCACAATCAGGCAGAGTTTTCCATCCCGAGCAGCCCCTTCTGGGTACCACTCTAAGCTATTTAGGTTCCTCTCTGAGGTTTGAAAATCACTTCCCTTCCTACTCAACCACTTCTTCCAGACCAGCTTGGATCTCCTCGGGTAAGGAACAATTACCATTCTGTTCTCTAAACACACACTTCATGTTTCTCTCAGCAGAGCCCACCTGCCACGTGGACATGGATTCTGGGAAGGAAACGGGCACTTCCACACTTCCGGCTCCATGGTAATACTATCTTGATGAAAGGACAACACAGGTGCTTTTGCTTTTCTCTGCAAGATTCCGGATCCCCTGCCACCGTTCCCCAGAGTCAGCCTCAGCTTTTTGAAACTCCTTCCTCCATTCACCCTTCTTCCTTATCCCCCCCGCCTTTCTTGTCTTCAGCCCTTTCCAACAGTGCTGCCAGTGTTTGCCTTCTGCCTGGTGTTTTAAGGTTGCAGTCTCCAGGTGTCTCAGGCTAAAATTCCTGGGGTCCAGAACACTTAGAGTTCAGCACATGTTTTCACAGTCAATGGGAAGAAATTCTTCCTTTACTGCTAATCGACATTCCTCCCTAATATGCTTCACGGCACCCCTGGATGTGTGGGGAGACTGGCGTTGCCAGAATATTTCTTTTTTACGGCTCTTGTTGCTTTGACAGCTTTGATTTTATGGCACCTTTAATCATGTGTGTCCTATTCCTTCACCTCTGGCATTTTGCAAATATTCCATTTCTCTATCACTGGAATCATAACTGCCTTCAACAAATTGTGATTCATCAAACTGTTTCCCCCCATGTCCTTCTACTCTGTCCACAGGGGAAACCCCAGAGGAAACTGCATCAAGCAAACAAGGGGATGCTAAATGATCACGAGTGAGGAAATCTATTCATTAAAAAGGGGGGGAGAGAGGGGAGGGGAAGAAAGAAAAATTACGCGTATAAGTTAATGCAGCCCCAAGACACCACCGGCAGTAACTTATGCGCTGACACTTTAAACAGGCTTTATGGGTCTGTTTACTCTATTCATGACTATTCATGAAAAAAAAGTGTGCTATGAAGTGTAACAACACCATGTACCTGTGTTATCTTAAAGATACAGGGAATCAATAAATCATACCTGAGCATTAACAATATTTTATTTCCCTTTCTTGTATATTTATAGAATAATGGAAGTGGAAATGAAAAAGAGCTGGAGATGGGAAAGATTGTATAGGTTATCCATTCAGTCTTGCTCTGACAGGGGCTCAGTCTACAGCAATACATCTTCGGTTTTGTCACTGGGAAATTAGTGCATTTTCTGTGTCATAGCTTTCAACCACTTTTCTTTGCAGTTTATTTCTGAATAGCAGAGTTCTTAGATGCTAGTTCTTTTCCATTAAAACCAGAACTAAAATTTGACTTTGCTAATTTTCTCATCCTCTTTCTCATTCTAATTCTCTGGGCACTGGGTAAAAACTTCTTCTGCTGTGAACATTTACCCTGTTTTTAAAATGCTTGGATGATTCCCTGGTTCCCAGTCCTCATTCAAGATAAATTCAGTGGCTGGTTCTCCTTCTTTCCTAAGGAAATATGCATTGCCTATATATGCTGGCCCTAGGAAATATATATATATTGCTCTCCCCAAGCCAACTATGTGTACTGTTTCCCCAAGAGGATGAAATTAGGACAATGTCCAGATCTTTGCAAAAGGAAATGCCTCCCCCCACCACCCTCTTTCCAGCACTCTCAAAACTAGGGAGAGCTTTGCCCATGAGCCCCTGCAGCTTTCTCTCCTCACCCCAGCAGCCATTTCTGCCAACTGAACATCTATATTTCTGATTAATTGGTCCCACTTTGCACTTAAATCTTACTTAGCTGTAAGCCCTATTTCTGTTCTAAGACAGTATGGTCCGTTTTTATGATTCTTCTTTTCTTGCAATATTGGCATTGTTTTCAAATTTCATTAAAGTGCTCTTTACTCCCTTTTATAGATCATTAAAGATTTTTTCATTGTGACTGAAGGTAATACTACAGTTTACTAACTACCTCTCCAAATAGATCAATCTATGGCCATTTAAAAATATTGTGATGCTTCATTTACTGAAGCTAAGCCGGTTTTCAAGTGGTTGGCTTTGAGACTACCCCCCAAAGAAAGGGTAACAAAATACATATGATGCTACAAAATATTTTATAGAACTCATTATCCTGACTGGTGTCTGAGAAATGTTTTAGAATTTAGAATTTGTGACATTGATGCAAAAAGATATAGATTGTAAGGGTCAATAGTTTATTCTTTTTTTTTTTTACTTTCAGATCTGGCATTAATATGTTCAATAAATACAGAATTGAAAGTATATTTTTATATAATGCATTATTTGTTCAGAGAAAAATAATTTTAAGTGTGCTAATTTTGCTATACAAAACACTTAGTTTTAACTTCACAAACATGAAATCAAGGGTTAGATGTCTGTGTAGATGTCCCGAAATGGTGCTTTGCAATTTACACGTATCAAATTCCCTGCAAGTCAAAGAGGTAATCTAAGGTACAGGAAGGTAACTTGCCTAAAACCACAAAAAAGATTAAGAGACAGAGACAGAATTAGAATATAGGTATATCTCCCCAACGTCTGGGAAGGCATGCAGAATATAGATGGAATAAAGGAAAGACCAGAGCTGGGAGTCAAATGCGGGAGCTTGTCAGCAGTCCAGGTATGCCGCTGATATGGAAGCATGAAATATGGTGATCATGGGAGCATGAGAAATTAAAGATAGGTGTGAAGGGGCAGTGCAGTGACTACCATAGGAGAAATACATAGAAGCCTGGTCATGAAGACCTTGCTTTTTATTTGTTGCCAAAAATGGTTTCAAGTTTATCCTACCTTATTGGGAAGCCAAATCATTATAGAGCTTTAAGCAGAGGGACCCCTCTGGCTTCTAGCATCAAGAACTGATTTGAAGAGAATTAGAACTGATAAGGAAACCTGTTAAGAGGGATTCTTCAATACACTATGTAAAGAATTAGGAGTCCTTGAACAAAGATAAAGGCAGTGAGAGCAGAATTCATAAGTCATGCTGTTTTTTAAGGTAATAAGGAATTTATTCATGGAGGAGAGTTAAGAAAACGGGAGACTAGCTCACTGGTAACTGAGTATATGATATGCCCTCTATTGAGGTAGAAATGTAGAACCCAGAAACTATTACAGAAGCAAACATGTACATATGGGCCTCTGAACACTGAAGGAAAGGGAGAGATGAGTTGGATGAAATTGTTTGGAAATTATTACATTAAATTTGGCGCATATTGAGTTTGATGGATACATCTAGTCTAGTAGAACGTTGATGGTTGTAAGATCATGGGATTGGATGAGATTGCTCAGTAAAAATATGAAAAGTTGTATACTCAAATGTGAGATTTTTCCAAAATATACCCAAGACCTACCTTACATACTAAAACTCAGTAGTTCTCAGGTGAAGTTAAAGTTAATAAATACCAACCAACCTACCAACAAAAACACTGACCAAGCTAATGAAACACATCTGTAGGACCTCTGCTGGATGGATAGAGCCTCAAAGTATATATGTTACCACAGTTTCAGTTTTGTTATAGATAGTGTGTTACAAACTATGGGTCACAACTTACTGGATACTCATAAAATCAATTGAATAGGTTGCAAAAAATGTTTTAGTGAAATTTAGCAAAATAGAAAATATCAGACTAATTGCACATAGAAGAATAAATATTCTTTTTAAAAATAGTTTCATATCTGTTTTTAAATATGTATTATATAAGTATATGCATAGTGTGTATATGCATGTACTGATTTTTTAATAAAATTACTTTTTTCTTTCACAGTCAGAAAATTCTAAAGTCGTTGTAGATGACAAAAAAATTAAGACAAATATTAGAATTTATTTTTGAATGTCAAAGTGGTCAAATTCTATGAAAAACAAAACAAAACAAAACCCGAGCCAGATATTAAGAGACATGATTCTATTTCTAGCTTCATTACTTATACATTGTTGGTTCCTGTGCAAGTCAAGATCTCTAAATGGCTTTATTATTTCTAAACAGAGTATATAATAGCACTTGTAAACCACCTCATTGACAGCAATTTAAAAATACCATTTATGTCAAGTGCTTTGAAATCTGAAATAGACTATTAAAAAAATCACATGAATTTGTGTAACTTTTGAAAAACATGACAGTTATTTGAAACAACTATTCTTCAACTCGTGAATTCTATTCATAGCTTCCTTCTTCCTTTTAAGGTAACAATTTTAAATTGTATTTTATCATTTCCAATAAAACTTCATATATATAATAAATTTGGCTTCCAAGGGAAGTCTATAAGGTAGACATAGCTATCTATATCCACACATTTAAAATAAGGAAATCAGTCTCACAGAGGTTAGATGATGTACTCAGGGTAACAACATAATAAAATCATGATTGCTTTAGTTTATATACAATATGCATATTAACCAACTTATATGAAGCTGATAATCTCATGACATTTTACCTCATCACCCACTGAAGCCAATACTGTAAGTACATATTCTAAATAACCCTATTTTCTATAAAAATATTTTCATTTCATGTTTTTGTTCAACTCTACTTTACTCATATATTTATACCTTAAGGAATATAATTCTGTTCTTAGCTCAAAACTTTATTTAACTCTATCAAGGTTAAAACATTCTCTTATGAATGATGGGCTTACAAATGGGCATATGACCCATTCTGGCCAATGAAAACTAAGAAGGGAGTCTCCTGAGCCTAAAGGGAGGGGTTTAAAGAAAAAAGAAACACAATGAAGGTACTGCCATTTTATTCCTTTGGATGTTGACATATCTGGATGTGACTACTAGAACTGTAGCATCCATTCCACACCCATAAGAGAAGCTGATCTGAGGACCAAGACAATCCCCAAAGTTGTGGCAACAATAAAATGAAAAGAACCTTAATCTCTGATGACATTGTTGAGTTGCTGAAACTACTCAACCTTGGGGTTATTCTATATTAGAAATATTTATTGCAAAATAATAAACTTTGTCTAAAGTTAAGCATTTTGAGTTATGATTTTTTGATACTTGCAGCCAAACACATCCAATCCAGTAAAAATCTCCATTACATTTGGACTATAGGTTAAACTTTTGAGACTAAATATCTTGTTTTCTCTTAACTGCTTTTTTGCTTTCCCATTTTATCAATAATTTTAAAATATTTTCATTCTGACTATGTTTTAAATGAAATAGTTCATCTAAAATACTATTTTGTGTCCACAGGTGCTGGTCTTTTTAAAATTATGGGACTATTTTTAAGCCTTTAAAATATATTTGAAGAATCCAATATTTTATAAACCATTAGAACCATATTGGATAAATAATGACATCAAATATATTTTTAAATCCCCATACTAATAATCTCTCTCAAGTGTTTAATTTAGAAAATCTTTAGTTGACTCATTTAATACTTTTTGAACTACTAGATACCATATTTGTAAAACAATAAATGTGTTAGAAAGGCATATACTAAGCTAGCCAATGGACATGAGGGAGACGTGAATAACCTTGGGGTAGCATCTAATATCATCTAAAATTTTATTCAAAATGTATTATTTGCAGAGTCATTTTTTTGTATATTTTCTTGGGTAGATTACCCACAGCTTTTATCAGTCAAAATGTTTTTTTTAATATATTTTTATTTATTTCAGAAAGGAAGAGAGAGGGAAAGAGAGATAGAAATATCAATGATAAGAGAGAATCATTGATCTTTTGCCTCCTGCATGCACCACACTGGGGATTAAGCCCACAACCCAGGCATGTGCCCTTGACTGGAATCTAACCCAGGACCCTTCAGTAGGCAGACTGATGCTCTATCCACTGACCCAAACCAGCTAAGGCAGTCAAACTGTTTAAGAATCACTGTTTATGATAAAAAATCCCATTCCTGCTCAGCCAGTGAGGCTCAGTGGTTGAGTGTGAACCTATGAACGAGGAGGTCATGGTTCGATTCCCAGTCAGGGCACATGCACAGGTTTTGGGCTCAACCCCCATTAAGGGGGTGTGCAAGAGGCAGCCAATCAATTGTTCTTTCTCATCATTGATATTTCTCGCTCTCTCACTCTCTCTCTCTCTCCTTTCCTCTCTCTGAAATCAATAAAAAAATATATATATTTTAAAATCCTATTCCTTTACTATTTTGGATTCAGTTTCACACAAGCCAATACTGTTTATCAAATAAAGAATTATTTGATCTCTAATATGTTACTTCATATAAGCATAGCTCATGTTGTTGTTTATATACAAGGCTATACCACTTATGGAAGATGAAAAATACTGAAAGCATTCGATATTTTTTCCAGAAAGCAAGACATAATTTAGGCAATTGGATTTTTAGTTCTGCACCATTTCATCCATAGCAATATAGAGTGGTTTAATTTTCTTTCCAATACTCAATAAAATAAGTTCATGAAAAATGTAGGAAAAAAACCTTTAGAATAGTACAGTTTTCATAAAGTTATACTACTAAATCATACTACTAAACTTTGGAAGACAGATTAACATATTTATCACACTGTCTAACATTCAAGGTATATCTCTGAAAACCCCACCCCACCCTCTACTCCATCCACTCATGGGTGTTAACTATAAAGGAAGCACTTTTCTCTCTAGAATTGAATCTTTCATTTCTTTGCACCTCTGAACAACCATTTCCCTCTTCCACAATGTTTTCTCTTCTCACATTCACTTGTGGCCTGGCATATGTCCCATTACTCAATACTTATTCCAGAGTTACCTCCTCTGAGAAGAACCTCCTGAAAAGAGTATGATACTTCCTCCTTTTTTCTCTCAAAAGATCCGAGGTACTCATCCAACAACTACTTACTCAATGCCCAAAATACTTATTTAATGCATCTATGCATCTAAGCACTGGGGATACAGCAGTAATCTAAATTATAAACTATACTCCTGCTCTCATGGAGGTAATATTCTAGTTGGAGTAAATACATAATAAATAAAGAAGCATATAGATATACTAGAGGCCTGGTGCACAAAAATTTGTGCACTCAGTTGGGGGAGGGGGACCCCTCAGCCCAGCCTGTGCCCTCTCGCAGTCTGGGACCCCTCAGGGGATGACCACCTGCTGGCTTAGGCCCACTGCCCAGGGGGATTGGGTCTAAGATGGCAATCAGACATCCCTCTGGCAGCCCGGCAGCCCTCGGGGGATGTCCACTTGCCAGCAGGGAGCAGGCCTAAACTGCAGTCGGACATCCTTAGCACTGCTGAGGAGGCAGGAGAGGCTCCCACCACCACTGCTGT
Organism: Myotis daubentonii; assembly: GCF_963259705.1. NCBI lineage: Eukaryota > Metazoa > Chordata > Mammalia > Chiroptera > Vespertilionidae > Myotis > Myotis daubentonii. The sequence continues at coordinate 158,924,710 of NC_081842.1, forward strand.
ACTGGCAGCCATCAGCCTGGCTTCTGGAGGATAAAAGTACTCCATGATAGTGTCACATTTGAACAAAATTCAAAATTGAGTGAGGGAGATCATAGAGGAAGAGTATTAAGGGAAGATAAATAGCAAATTCACGAGCTTGGAGGTAGAAGCCTACTTAGAATGTTTAAAGAAAGGATAAGAAACACAGGGAGTGGGGGAAGGATGAGAAAAATGAGAGATGAGGTCAGAAAAGTTGCCTGTTGCCAACTCTGGCTCTTGTAAGCTCTGGCAAGGACTTGTGGCTTTGATTTTAGTAAGATGAAAGTATTGGGAAATTATGAGCAAGATGTAACTTGACTTTATTTCTACTAGTATTTCTAAAAGCTCACTCTAGGTGCTCTGAGTAGAGTGTATGGATTGTCAGTGAGGAAACAGGAACAGGAAGACCTAGAAAAGGCTACCATGGTACAGTGGTCCAGGTAAAAACTGATAGCTTGTCCTGGGATGACTGCAGAGACAGGGAAGTGAAACTATGAATGTTTACAAATCTTTTGAGGAAGTTTTCTATAGAAGAGAGAAGAAAAATGTTTAATACACTGGAGAGGCTGGTGAGGTCAATAGGTAATTATTATTAAGATATAAATAATGTTACGCTGATGGAAAAGATCTATGAAACTGTTGATGATGTAGATTTGAGAGGGGCCACATATGTATGAATCCTGCTCAGGAATGCCTAATAGGAGAAATGTAGATTGAATTCTTGAACCCTGGATGTAAATAAAGTTTTAAGATTAGGTTTCTGGCACCTACCTTGGAGATTGAGATCTCATAAGGGAGGAAATTCTTAAACATATGAAGTATATTCAGGAGTTGCTGGGCAATCAATACTATAAACAATATAAACTATAGGAATTTACATATTTGCTCTTATATTCCTACACTTTTCACAATACACAATAAAAATAAGTCTGCATTAAATTGTGTTGAATAAATGAATGGGTAACTGCTTTTTATGCACAGCGATTTGTTGTTATTTTGTTTTGACACTTGATCCCACCTTAAATTGTACAAATAAAATAAACCAAACCAGGGTATTAAAGCAGTAAATTGGGGTAGTTTAGAGCATTAAAATACTTTCAACCTCTAGGATTGTTTTATATAATAAGACCCTTTGCTGAGCTGGAACTTATTCGGAGCTCCTTTTCATTTCAACACAACTGTCCTAAGAAGGTGCTAGATTTTGGGTAATGTTTGAGAGTATAGAACAGTGAACATTCATTCGTGCAACTGATGTTTATTGTGCCATTACTATGATTAGATACTTCTAGGTATTGGGCATCTACTAATGAACAAAAGATAAAAATATTTGCTGATGGAAATGACTATTCTAGAAAAAGGGAATGCTTTCAACATTGCAACTTTCTTTAGTGATTATGAAATCAAATCATGTTTATGATATGATAGAAAAATGTAAGAAGAAATCCAACACAACTCTTGTGCTTTTTGATACACATTCCTGCAGTTTTTTTTTCTAAGAACACAAACATAAATATTTTATTACAAAAACAATGTTACTAAACATATAGTTTTCTATTTTTATTCACTTGACATTAGCTAAAGAATATTTTCTTGTATCATTTTTCAGTTTAAAATGTATAGATAGCATTTTGTCATAAGAGAGTGCCATAACCAAATCCCTTTTGTTGACCATTTAGACAGTTTCCAATTTTTCATTATAAGCAATGCTGCAATGAACATACTTGTACCTACCTATTTGCACATTTATTTGATTGGTTCTTTAGAATGATTTCATACATTTGAAATTGCCAGGTCAAAGAGTAAATGAATTTTAAAATTAATTATATATATGCCAAGCTCCCCTCTAGAAAAAATGTACCAATTTCATTCTCCACTGCAACGTATATGAGAGCTTCTATTTCCTTACACCCTGACAGATTCCACCTTTTTAAAAAATATATCAATCAACTTCTGATGATTCAGCCAGTGATTCTCACAGTAGGGAGAAAGATAGGTGGACGGCTGTCAGTAGATGATAAGTCAACTGATTTTTTTGATATGTAATATTTATCCACCGATTACCCTGTTCCCAGTGTGATCCTTACCTGTTTCATGCTGATAGGAATGCTTACAAAGCTTCTGAAGGAAGAAAGGAAGAGAGCAAATGTGTCTGTATAACCCACTCTTGGCATTATTACCAATCCATCTTTTCATTAATAAACACTATTAATTATAGTGAAAAATATATTTAAATAATTTTGGTACTGATAAGTACAATTTAGTTTTACAGATATGTTTGTCCCTGGCACACACAGCTATCAAAGGCAAGTGGAAATTTAGATTTGATGACATATTATGCATCATTAAGTTATAAACATTGAACAATTGAGAAAGCATATCTCATCTCTTGGAATGTTCACATCATATTCAGGCATAACCTGTAGAATCCAAAGAAGAGATGATAGTTAGGTGGATAGTCATTTTTCTTGCATGTTTGTCTCCCTTCCCAAATTGTATTAGTTTATACTTATTTGATGTACACTGACTATCAGAAACATCACAAACATTAGCTCTCTCAATCCAAATAATCATGTTAGGATTAATCTCCCCATTTTAGTATTATAATCCAAATAAGATGACTAAGGTTATAGCTACTAAGTGATAGATTCTGGACTTGAAATCAGCTTTATCTGACTTCAAAGCCCATATGTAATTTTCAGCCTTATATGTCAAACTGTTACATGAGATGTGGCCAATTACCACTTAACACCAGGGTTAAGAGGAAGCTACACTGAGATAACCTCAGAAGTCCCTTGCCTCTAATTCAGAATTATTGCCCCCTATCCCTGTGCAGAAAACTCTGTTACATAAAATCCATGGAAATTTGGAGAGCCAAGCTGAGCCTGTGTGAACTAGGAAAAACAGGCATCTCTTTATTGTTATTATCGGTGCTGGCAGGACCCCCTCCCGCTCTCCATCGTCTAAACTCAATGGACTTTAACTCTCTCAATCCCAGGGGAGATGCTCATAACCAGAGCAAAGGTTAGAAAGCCCTTAACCTCAATGACAAGTGACAGCGCTGCTTCTTATAAATCCACCGAATAGGTGCTAGTTGGGATTTGTACCCAGGCTCGTGGTCAGTTCCTCTTGTTTCCTGATAACTCTGCCCTACTGCCTGGCTTGAACTTGTACTCATTGAATAACCCTGCTTAGTTAGACTCCAATATCTGCTCATCGCTTCCACTCTATCCTCAGCCTTTCCCACCCATCTCCTCAAGACCACACTTTCTCCAATTGTCTAACCTGGCCACTGCTGGCATGCTACCTCTGTCTTTATCTTTTCCTTAGACAATGGCATTCACTGAGCTTCCTCAGGATTCAGACTGAGCTTTTTCTGAATGAGACTATGGTACTAAATACATTTCTATAAATTTCCTGCCTTAGCCTTCATAACAATTCTGAGGAATAAATTCTTATTTTACATGTGAGAAAACAAAGACACAGGCAGATTAAGTGACTTGTCTAGCTTTTATATAATGGATATAAGATTTGAATCCAGGTCTCTTAAATCCAAACCAATGTTATTCCACCTTATAATATTGAGATGGAACAGCTCAGATCAAACCTAAACAACTTTTGAAACAGAGGTGGTTCCTTTCCATAGCTGGATTTACTCATTAACAGCTGAATAAAAAAATTCCCATATTCTGCCCTTTGTTGGTCCCTCACCCACAGCACCAGGCTAAACAATAGACCCTTGAAATAGGACAGGAAGATGCCACCTTGTACCTATGAAGCACAGGTAGCAAATAGACACCAATGCTGAGTAATAGATGGAGGCGTTAACTTACCTGTGCAAAACTTAAAATGCACAGAGAATTTATGAAAGTGTAAAAAGTATCTTTCTGCCTTACACCCCACACGGTCCCCTCAGCAATATACATCATCCCAACATGAGTCCCATGCAAAGGTGTCCTAATTAGTAAGAGACCTTAGGCATCTCAACATGTAAAATAGCATTCAAAAGGATTGTGATTATATAACAGGCCACATTTCCCCAAAAAAAGGGAGAAAAAGAAAATTCTGCGTTATAGTTCTCATTTAATTGCCCTCATAGATTAATCTGGAAAGAGAATGGTGCTATCTCCAATCTCTAACCTTTTGATCTGCTCCCTAGCAGGATTTACTTCATTTTCTCAAAACCACAAAAAGAATAAAACAAGGTGACTAGGGCTGAAGTCACCCCCTTTGCAGTTTTCCCTGACTCGACAGACTTTTTATTGCTAAGCTGACTCATGTAAGATTTTTATTTGGTAAATTATAGTATTACTACTGCTGATTGTTACAGAATTTCTTAACAAAATGCCCTTTTGTTTAGGTTAAACAATATTTTTCTTAACTGAATTGCAAGTTATGTTAACTGATTACCATTAGAATTCTAGTTCACACTAAGATAGTGTGACCACTACAGCAACACACACGTCTTGAAATTGACATAGTTAGTCTACAACAAAGGAAGAGTTAGGTTCTGAAACAGTTTTTATGCCTTGCAGAATATTACTGGAAAGTCTATTAGGCTTTCAATAGACATTGTGCTGCATTATGAATACCAATACTATTGATATTTATAATGTCATGAATTATGGTATTCAAGTTTGCACAAATTGTATAATCTCAAATTTGCACAAACTGCATAATCAGTCAAGTCCCTGCAGGTTACTTAGAGAGCAAATATGACAGCATTTATCATATTGATTCTTGTCTATAAACAAAAAACTGGTCCTTCCTCTCTACAACATTTTCTTAAATGTCATTCAGTATTAACCAGAGAAACAGAAAAATAACATTTTCAGAATCAGGATTAGCATTTAGGCTGTTGCTAGGCATTTTAAGATGTGAAGGAAGTAGCCTTTAGTCTTTGTCAGGAGGAACAGGGCTGAAGGGGACTTTACCAATGCTCATGCTTATCTTAGTCTAGAAAATAAACTGTATCATACTTCTTTCCTCTAGCATCAAAGAATGGTCACTTGTTTCCTTGGTTTTTGTCTGATTGAGTAACACGTCCTATAAGTTTGAATCAATGGAAAGTGCTACCTCTAGAATGATAGAATTTTTTAAAAGTTTAATGGACCTTGGTGATTAGTGAATCTACATGTGATACACTGAGTCTCAGAGAGGCCAAAGGTTGACTTGACTCGACTACCTTTCTTTCACTACATACATGATTTTCTTAATCTTACTAGGAGCCTCTTAAAGATGTCATCCAAAAAGAAAACTAGAGCAATAAATCATGAACATGGTCAATTATTGTTCACTAACTTATTGTGCTCAAATAAGAGGACTTTAGATTTTAAAATTTCTTTTATCATTGTTATTTGTTGGACATTACATGTGACAAAAGAGAAAGTGTGTGTTTTTTCTGCAATGTGTCTACAGTTCTTTACACCAATAAAGCTACCCAAGTCAAACTATTTGACTAATTAGAATTGCAAGAAATGGGTATATTTTAAATAGCCCAAAAGTATATTATAGCATCTGTAAATTTTTCTTCTTCCATGATTCCACATTTCTGTTTGTTGTTGGAAACTGCCAGAGGTCTCATTGAGAATATTTTACAATTCTCCCATGATTGTTTTACATAATGACCGATCTTAGTAATATTTTGCATTCCCAAACCCAATCAGAACACTGCTTACTTTATTATCTTTAAGAAATTAATCATAAAAGATGCTTTATGTCCAGATGGTCCTTTGTTCTCTCGTCTTTCCCTTCAAAGGAAGTTTTTTCTCTTTCTCTCTTAATTTACTCCATCTACCTGTACCATAGAAATTAATTCTTTCTACTTTCTATGCTAATTTAATACCATAGGCCTCCTCCTAGTTTCTTCAATTAACCTCTTCATATTGGCTCTTATGCTTTTGTTTTCAAAAAATATCAGGTAACTCTCATTTTAAATTAATTTCGAGCAATTATGTTTTGTTAATTTAGCTATAGCTCTTTTTGGTAATTCAAAATTACATTTTTTGACTGATCTTAGCCTATTCTTTTCTGGAGATTCTTTTCTGCATTGATTTCAGTGATGATAAATAAACAAGTTGTTTTTTCCTATTGTTCTCCCTTTGATTGAATTTTTATCTCTTATATTCCTCAGTTAGTTTCTTAGGTCTCTGCCCTCAGTTCTTTATTCTTCTTTCTGAGATTTTCAGTGATTTAAATTCTATATGAATAATTCCTGTGTTATTCATGGAAGGACAATCCCTAAATTTTTGGATTGTTCATGCAATGATTCCACCAGGTATTTCTGGACAGTTGCCTCTCTGAGTCAACTCTCCTACAATTGGCTCATTCCATCCATGAAGACTTTTGAATCCTTCACTAAATCCTCCACGTTCTGGATAATAAATAAGGGGGTAGGGAACAGACAGTATAAAGTATTAAGCAGCAATTTTGTATTTCTGTTTGGTTGTTTGATTATTGTTATTGTTTCTGTTGTTTTAGACCTAGATTGGAATTTGCATTCATCATTTTGTCTTCATTACATTGACCCAAACTCAGGTGGTATTGTTGCCCCCAACTGGAAGGAAGGCTGAGTGTGGAGTCAAGATCTATCATGGAGAAAAGGGAAAAGCATTCTGATAAATCCATAACCATCTCTGCCATGACTACCAACTATGTCCCCAGCTCTACTTTATTCAGCAAGTTCTCTATTCACTGATGTTGCAGGAGAGCCAGGCATGGTTTTTCATCTTCAGACCACTAAGTTCAAAATTGACTTAATCATATATTTATAAGTTTCATCCAACCCAAGTTTCATTGTTTTTGTGATCTTTAATAAATAAATATTTCTTCAGTGCCTAAAACCATGCTTTGCTCATAGAAATTCCTGAGTGCTTATAAAAAAGGTAAGTACTAAAGGAAACAATAAAGCCTGAAAGAAGGAGAGATGCATGTCAGGTAGCCAGGGAATGCCTCACTGGGAAGATGACATATGGGCAGGGTTCAAGGAAGTCAAGAAGCAAATTATTTTGATATCTAGGGAAGAACATGCAAAGCAGAGAAAACCTCAGGTACAAAAGTGTTGAAGCAGGAGTTTGCCTAGTGTGCAAGAGGAACTAAGAAAGTCATTGTGGCTAGGTAAAAGAACACTGAGAAGTGAGAGTCATATTATCAAAACTAAAGGGGGAATAGGCGAGATAAATAAAGTGATATTTGAGGCTTTGGGGCACAATAATATTAAGTTTTTTTATTGTCATTTACACAGGTTTGTCTGGTTGTGATACTGAAAATAGTTTGAAATGAATGAGGCAAGAAACCATTTATGCAGCCACTGCAACATATCAGATAGAAGATGCTTGTGGCTTTGGCCAGAGTAGGAGTAGGGGGATGGTAAAAAGTGGTCAGATTTGAGGTTTGTTTTGAAATTAGAGTCAATAGGTTTTGCTCTCAGGTTAGATGGGGTTGTGAGGGGGAAAAATGAGTCAAGAATTACTCAAAAACTTAGGAACTAAAAAATAGAATTACAATGAAATGATATGAGAACTATTACAAGAAGAGTATGTTGATGAGGAAGATCAGAAATGTAGTTTTGGATATATTCAGTGTGAAGGGCCAGTTTTCCCTCCAAGTTGATATAGAAAGTACACAGTTGAGTCTAGAGTTAAAAGGCATAGCCAGAACAAAATTATACACTTAGGAGTTATCAGTGCTAGATAGCAATTGGAGCCACAGGAGTAGATAAGATTGTCGAGGAAGTGAGCATAGTTTAATCAAAGACAGAGAGAGCATATGCAAGGACTCATCCCTGGCCTGTTCAAAGGTTTACAATCGATACCAGCAACAAATATAGGAGACTGAAAGGAGCAATCCGTGAAGTTGAAGGAAGACCAATGGAATGTTATGTCTTGGAAGTCAAGTGAAAACAGCATTTCAAGAAGGAGGAAGTATTCAACATCTTCAAGTGATCAACTGCCTCAAATGGTCAACTTTGCCAATAGGTTAGTTAAAAAGAGATCCAAGAATTATGAGTTGCACTTAAAGGACTTTGGTGAACCTGAAAAAAATGAGTTTCAATAAAAGCAAGGAGCAAAATATTGGGATCAAAAAGACAATGTAAAAAGAATTAGAGTGAATATAATTTTTTAAGGAGTTTTGCTATATAAGTAAAGATATGGGGTGGTAGATAAAGAGATAAGTTAATAAAGAAAAGTTAGATTTTTATAAGAAAAAGTATTTTTATGTTAATGGGAAAAGTTCAATAGAGGAAAAAATGATAAAGTTAGAAAGCAGTAACATTTATTTCCAGTTGAATCCTAGAGCCCATTGTTTCCCTTTGAATTACATTTCCTGTTATTCCTGTTCACATATTAATTTACTTAGTCTAATCATCAAAAATCCAAATCATATCTTTCTCTTGCTTTTCTGCCACTGATTTTACTAATACCCCCATTTGTTTGTCAAGAAATTGGAATTTTGTGAATTTTTTCCTAGAACATTACCTCTACTCACCCTACATGAAGACTGGATTTCCCCTGATGATGCCACTTCTCCAGAACCTTAGGAAAGTGGAGAAGGCTCACTTTGATTAATGTTATACCTGGACAATCACTTGACTACATCATTGTCATTATAAACTTAAATTCTCGTTTCCTCTTATTGTTCTGCCACACTTACCTCCAGTGCAACACCTGCTGATTGGCCCCATAATGAAGGTAACAATCTCAGGCAAACTCAGCTTTAGTAAGAAATCATTTAATGTATTTTTATTTAACAATGTATTGTTGACAGTCTGAGGTGGCTGCTCAAATCTCTCAGTTTCCTATTTTTATGTCTCCCTCCCATCCTAAGATTATTTGGTTCACTCATTATACATTTTCTGAGGCTCTGTTGCATGTTTAATTCTCTGCTTGGCACTAGTTACACAAAAGTCCTTGACTTCAAATATTTCTTAATCTCTCAAAAGGAAAAGAATAGGATTAAAAGAATAAATCAAAGAGAAATGATGAAGCAGAGAAGGATATACACAAAATCAATCAAACAAACAAAAACATCCTCTAATATAATTTGATACATATTTTAACAGAGGTATTAAACTAAGTAAACACAGAAGAATAACTCTGTAAGAGAGTATCAGAAAAATTCTAACAGAAGAGGTGGTATTTGATATGAGAATTAAAGAATAACCAGAAACTTTCCAAGTTCCATAAGAAGATATTGGACAAAAGGTGATTCTATGCAGAGAGACTTTCTAGAGCAAGATAATGAGGCATAAGATCATGGCTTTCTCATGAAATAACCACTGAATTCAATGTTCCTGGAGTGTAAGGACAAGCTGAAGAGTTTAGAAAACTTTTGAATCTGAGAACCATGAAAAGGTTTTACAACAAATGAGAGGAAACATGGGTATGTCTGTTTAAGAAATATGACTGGGAGTTACCGGGAACACAGACTAAAGAAAGGAAGAGACATAATAGAGTTAAGTGGAAACCATGGCAATAATCTAAAAAATAAATGATAAAGGTTTCTAGAGCCATATTATCAGAAAAAAAATAAAGGAGTGGGCTTGGTAAATTTTTATGAACATACTAGAAGCCCAGCACGTGAAATCACGTGGCCCTGCCCACCCGCGTGCACCTCGCCCTGCCCACCTGCCTGTGCCCTGCCTGTCCGCCAGCCTCCAGGCACCCGGGACCTGGCTGCTTCGCTCTGGCCACTGCCGTCACCCACCGGGTTCCCCGTGGTTTCTTGTCAGGTCATTGTTCGTTGCAGCATTACTGCCACAGGCCTTTTATAATATAGACTAGAGGCCCAGTGCACAAAAATTTGTGCACTGGCGGGGGGAGGGGGGGTCCCTCAGCCCGGCCTGTGCCCTCTCGCAGTCTGGGACCCCTCAGGGGATGACCACCTGCTGGCTTAGGCCCGCTTCCTGGGGGATTGGGCCTAAGATGGCAATCAGACATCCCTCTGGCAGCCCGGCAGCCCTCGGGGAATGACAACTTGCCAGTGGGGAGCAGACCTAAACTGCAGTCAGACATCCTTAGCGCTGCTGAGGAGGCAGGAGAGGCTCCCACTACCACCACTGTACTGGCAGCCATCAGCCTGGCTTGTGGCTGAGCAGAGCTCCTCCCATGTGAGAGCGCCCTGACCACCAGAGGGCAGCTCCTGCATTGAGTGTCTGCCCACTGGTGGTCAGTGTGTGTCATAGTGACCAGTCATTCCCAGTCTTTCTGCTGTTAGGGTCAGTTTGCATATTACCCTTTTACTATATAGGATAGAGGCCTGGTGCACGGGTGGGGGTGGGCTGGTTTGCCCTGAAGGGTGTCCTGGATCAGGGTGGGGGTCCCGTTTGGGTGCCTGGCCAGCCTGGATGACGGAATGATGGCTGTTTGCAGCTGGTCACACCACCTTTAGGGTGTCGGTCCCCACTGGGGTGCCTGGCCAGTCTGGGTGAGGGGCTGAGGGCCGTTTTTAGGCTGACGGGTGACTGAAGCTCCCAACCTCTCCTTTTTTTCTTTTTCTTTTTTTTATTTTTGGATTTATTTACCTTCTATGGCTGTCACTGGAGCTGAGAGCCATCTTTAGCTCTGAGGCTTGGCTCTAGCTCTGAGACCTCAGCTGCTGAAAGCAGGTATCTGGGTTTGTTTGGGTTCTATAATTGAAACACTGTTGCAACTCCAGCTCTGATGGCTGAAAGCAGGTTTCTGGGGTTTGTTTAGCTTCTATAATTGCAACATTGTTTCTTAGTCTGCAGCTCAGAGGCCGGCAGCGGCAGGCAGGGAACCTTGGCTTCCTCCTTCACTGGAGCAAGCAAGACTCCTGTTCGCTTCAGCTGCCTGGCTGCCGGCCATTATCTTGGGTGGCAGTTAATTTGCATATCTCCCTGATTAGCCAATGGGAAGGGCTGCGAAGTTACATTTAATTACCATGTTTCTCTATTATTAGATAGGATAATTGAAAAGATTTACTGATGGAATGGATTTAGAGAGCTTAAAGGGAGAGGCATAAGCTTGATCCCATACTGTTAGCAGGGCAACTCAGATGTTCATTGGTGCATCAATTAAAATAATGAACACAGGAAACTTTGAAATAGGAAAAACCAAAAAACAAGAAAGCAACAAATTGGTTGGGTTTGAGATGCCTGTACAAATCAATCTGGGTACATATGTCCAGTGAACATTTGAAATTCAGTTTTTAAGCTTCTGAGAGCTAATGGGGCTAGAGATATTTAGGTATATGCCATCAGGATGCAGGTGAAAGTTGAAGCTGGAGCAGTGGACTAAATCCTCTGCTAGAGTGTCAAGCAAGCAAAAAAGGACACCATAAAAAAGATATACACTTTGAAGGTTGCTAGGGTTGTATCCAGAATATAGTCTCTTTACCATCTATACTTGCCTTCTATTTCCTCAATCTTATTAACCAATAAAATCTGACAAGGCTTAGCTCCTAAACTTAAATCTTAAAAAAGTGCTAAACCCCAGCTTTTTTCTCCCAGTTTTCTTTTCCTTCTTCCTTTTAAAAAAATTATATTTTCAAACAATGGCAGATGATTTCTTCAAGTTTCTCTTCTATCATAGCTGGCAGAAATGTCTAAGTCATGACATATTAGAGAATTTCCTTTAACACTGTTTAATTTGAAGATTCTGTGATTTGAGTCCATTATCAACCATCTCATTTTTTCTAATGGATATAAGCACTTTATTCTCAGAAGTTAGCTGTGTCATGTGATGGGTATTGCAGGGCTTACATTGCAAGTGATTCTTCCATATTCCAGCACACTTAACTTTCATATTGTCTCATGTCTTAAATGTCCAGTAAGTTATGTAGGTTTTATATTCTAAGTTTCAGGATAAATTCATCTATGTTACAAGATACATCATCATAAGAACAACTCTTAAAAAAAAAGAAAAGAAAACATACAAAGGTTACACCCTTGAATAAAGTATACAGTGATTACACCAAGATACAGTATAGCTTGTGTACAACAATAAATTGTGAGTTGAAGCAAAGAGCAAGTACTGCAATCTTGAATTTGGATGTTTTTAGACTTTTATCTGAACATATCCAGGTGAGAAACTATTTTTATTAATGGATTAGGAAGTAGCTGTAATATGTCTGAGAGTGGCCAGAGAAAATGGAAAATAAGAATATACATTTTATGCCCCACTCATATATTTAGGCTTCTCTCTATATACTTTTAACTTACATCATCAGCATTTAATAAATAGATAACTCATTTTTTAAATTGTAAGGTTATAGGGTTATAATCTTTATAATTTCTCCTCACTAATGCTTGATATATTACATTTAAAGCATGTAGTAAACCACATTCCAAGGATTTCTGCACCTAGCAAAATATATAGAAATTTCTTGGCTGGTGACTAAAATTCTGGCCTATTTGATATTGAATATCAACTGTGGAGTGAGGTAAGCAATAAAATTATTCTTGAGTATATGCACTCTCAAGGATTTTTAAACTCTTTACATATTTTGAGAATTTCAAAAATATTTTTGTATATGGAATTGGGTTCTGAGTTGCTACTAATCCTCAATCAAAATAATTTTGTATAACTAGCAGATTTTACAATTCATCCCTCTCTCTCCCTCCATCCTTCTTCCCTCCTCCCCCCAGGTCATAAATATGCTGGACCACTCTACTCATGGTATAGTTTTCAGGGTACCCATTTACCTTTCCTCTGTGAGGCCCATAGATTCTTATTCTTTGTTTTTCCTTCCATAAGTGGTTTTTAATCCCTAACAGTATCTTTATTCTTTCGTCTTCTTTTATGACTTAATCTTTTAAAGGCTCTATGAAAACTCTGTCAAAGTTTTTATCCATCATACCCTATAACTTTTTTTTTTGCAATTAAAATATTCAAAGCCACCTTGCAAGTTAGTGAAACTATTATTTTAGAGATCTGTTCTCCCTTACTTGTGAGTGGTTAGGCACAGCCACATTTCATAACCAAATTCTGCTTGTGGCACTGTGATTTTGCCAGCATGTCCATGAGGGGTGGGGTGAATCAATATTAGGTTGACTATTGCAGAACACAGACTCAATGAAGACACAAGGCTACTTCTGTACTATGTTCAGGATCAGTGGTTTCAGTATTATGTGATCTGAAATTCCTTCCTGCCAGAATCCTGCCTTCCCTTCCCGAAGATACTGTTTCCCTGCCCACACTAAACAACAACATTCCTTTCCTTCACCGACAGCTGTACATCTTTCAATTCTTGTGTTGGGTGTCACAGGCTTCCCCCATGCGCCCCCCACTCTTCCTGCCATTGCCTGGTGAACGTGGAGGAGAATGTAATTCTCTTAGTCATCCATAAGGGCTCAAATGACAAATGAATTTTTCTACTCCTGCTGCTCTCTAAACTTTGGGAAGTATCAAGTGAACCATTAGCCATTTCATGATATTCAAGTTGGGTGACCATGCTGGGAACAGTTGCAACTTAATGCTTTTTTATATGTATGGTTATGGGCTATATCGTATCTAGTTCTATTACATTTTTCTACCATATTTTCATTTTATGTGCCGTTAATAATTTACTTTTTATTATCACATTATAGTAATTGTTATATTTCCATTATTATGTTATTTCTTTTTATAATGGTTGTAAAATTGATAAATCTTTGACACCGTCTTGGGAGGTTAGCAGGATCCCCGAAGTGCCCTCTGCAAACTGGTCATTATGCAGACCTTATTCAGGTCCTATTGGGGCATCTCCTGCACAAGTAACAGTGGAAAAAGGGCAAGGGCTACTTAATCAATTCGCTATTTTTTTAATCTGAAAATCACACATAATATATACATCTAGTGATTGGATAATGGTGTTTAGAAAATGAAACCGTTCTTTCTGGCAACATAAAAAGTTCACCATTCCTAGGAAACAAAGATATATGTGGAAACGAAATACCTCAAAGATATTATTAAAAGACATCTAAATAAGCTTAAAACATATTGTAGTAGGCAGAGAGAAGTTTGACTTTTATAGACAGGAGAAAACCATGTCAATTCAAAATAGAAGTGAAATAAAAATACCCTGAAACCTGATTTTACATTTATTTGAGATTAGTCCTTCTAAACTTAAGAGGCAGTACCCTATTTTGAAAAGGCCTTCATTAACAATAGTTCTTTTATTTTTTCTATTTCTGTCTTTAAATAGTCCTAATTATTTTGTTATGTAGAAAATTGCTCATATCTACAGGAAATGCTCAATCATTTGTGATGTTCATGAGGACAGAGACCATGTTGAGCCCACTGTTGCAGCTCTAGTACCCAGAATATCAGAGATTCTCCAAAAATATTTGCTGAATAAATCAATAAATAAGATATATATGTGTGTGTATGTGGTATCTTATATGCGCTATGTTAAAATATATCACTGATTAACACAAGTATCAGATTACTTATGCGGTACTATACTTCGAAAAAATTAGTATTTGGAAAACCTTTGTGGAATTTTACCTCAGTTTATTATATTGATGTTATTTGGCATCATACAAGCAAAGATGTACAGATCTCTGTACACTAGAATGTCAAATTCTGTTTTACCTTGAATATCAGGCCCACAAATGGTCCAGGTTACAAATCCATTTAGTAACAAATTGTTATTCACAGCATTATTTTAAAATTTAGTCTTGTTTCTTTATTTTTTAATATGTTTTTATTGATTTCAGAGAAGAAGGGAGAGGGAGAGAGAGATAGAACCATCAATGATGAGAGAGAATCATTGATTAGCTGCTTCCTGCGTGCCCCGCACTGGGGATCGAGCCTGCAACCCAGGCATGTGCCCTTGACCAGAATAGAACCTGGGACCCCTCAGTCCACAGGCGGACACTCTATCCACTGAGCCAAACTGGCTAGGACTGTGGTCTTGTTTTTTTTTTTATTAAGAACATCTAGAACAATAAATGCCAGCTATTTGTCACAAAAAAAATCTGTTTTAACATTTATCTTTTCTAGAGAATACATACAAATCAAAGAAAAACTTTTATAAAACTCTCTATAAAAATGGGAAATATAAGTTTAGTTTTTGCTTTTTAACTGTACATGTCAGTCTTTGTCAGATATCTTTCTGATCCAGGCCTAGTGCCCTATTGGCTACAAATTGATGAACTACCCACACTAATTAGCAAATAACATACACATCTAATAGGACTCCTGAGTGATATGCTATAGTATAACACAGCACTTTGAATTTTAGCAAAGATAAAAGAAAATAGTATGTCAGTCTCATAATTGATCATTATGTCACCTACCTTTCCTTATACAAAAACCATGCTTGTAAAGTGTTTGCTAAAGGCCATTTCATTTTCCTCAGATGTGAACACCAGATCTAATTAGAGAGAAAATTTAATTCCTAATAAACTTCCTTTCTTTTTATGTTTTATGTTCTTTAATGCCTTTCTACTTAGGTATTGAATTCAGATTTATGGAATTTTAAGTAACAAAAAAATAAAACAATAGTAACTTCCATTTAGAACTTGCTAAAAATAACCTATCCTTTATCTAATGTGTGGTTTAGTGATATAAATGTCTAGTTAAACAAATACATGCCGTACATGAAACTTTACTATAATTCTATCCTGGAGATGCATGCCTAAGAGCATCTTATGTATAAAGTCTATTGACAGTCAGCTACTACTTTCTAAACAAGAGATCAGGAAAGAAAATAACTTTATATCAAATTCCAAAAAAGATATTATATTGTTAGCCAGGTTTAGTTTATATACTAAGACATTAAAAAAATGCATTTACAGATTAGAATCCCACCCACTCAGGCACCTAATAATTAGACCAGTGAAACCTGGAAACCAGAGCGCTCTCTACTGAGATATGTATTATTTAAATGTGCTTTGATTTTGTTATAAATTGGAAACTTTCTAGATGAAAGATAGGATCTCATATTAATATAGAGAAATAAGATCAAGAGCGTAGAATCCAAGCGAAGAGGCAGTGTATCCTTCCACGCACCCTACCTAGAGACAGCTTGTTCAAATAGGTAATTAGAGAAGAGTTTAAAAGGGAGATATTTATAAAGATCTTGGGCTAGTAACAGTGGGCAGCGACTCCTAGGTCTGATGGGAAGTGGAAAGGAGGCATTCAACTGAATGAGGTGACAGAGTTACGTGGAGAGGACCACCTAACCTGATGCAGCCAGCTCTTGGTGACCCTGTAAATTCTATTCTTCATACTCACTGTTTCCCCTTTCTCCACTGCTCAAACACATCCAGAAGCCAGCAAGCACGGACCATGGATGCAGTCCATTATTAAAGCAGAGAAAAGTAGAGAAGAGGGGAAATGAATCTAGAGGTGCCAACAGAAGACACTGAGCACAGAAGGGAACTGAAAAGAGAATCTAGCACGGCTGGTGTGTCTCAAAGGTTGAGCATCAATGCATGAACCAGGAGGTCACAGTTTGACTCCTGGTCAGGGTACATGCTCAGGTTGTGGGCTTGATCCCCAGTAGAGGGAATGCAGGAGGCGGGCAACCAATGATTCTCTCTCATCATAAGTGTTTCTAGCTCTCCCTCTCCCTTCCTCTCTCTGAAATTAATAAAAAATATATATTTTTAAAAAACTTAAAGAAAAGAGAATCTATTAGAGGACCAAGAAAACAGACAAAGGAAATGTTCAATGTCCAAGAAAAAAAGCAGTAGCTTATCAACTAAGTAGACAAGAACAATAAATAAGTTATCATGCTATCAACTGGATGTCACATCTAAAGGAATAGTGGAAGAAACAGGTGAATAGAGGGAATTAACGATTATAGCACAGCTACTATGTCCTAAACACTGTTTTAGGAAGTGTTTTTGTGTGTGATATATTATAATTCTTATAACCTGCCAGTGAGGAAGTTAGGATTTTAACAATTTTGAAGATGTAGAAATTGTGACTCATAAGGAAACCTGCTCACCTGGTACCATTACAAGTGCATCGGTATATTAGCACTCCATCTCTGCCAAACAGATCAACCACCAAAGCAAAGGGAACCAACACTCGCTTTAGGGTAATCTAGTCTTGTAATGAGTCATGGCCTCGTGATTTTTCTGGCGAGGAGAAATCGATAGAAACATGTGCCCCTTTCCAGCAACTTCCACAGCTCATTTTCTCACCAGGATCTCTGGAGTCAATGCGTATAAGATTGTGCTGCTGTGTCTGCCAACTCACCTTCTACTAAGTCTCTCATTCTCCCCCTTCAAAGGGAGCCAGGGAAAGTAACTCGGGCATATAGTCTTACATTGCGTATGAAATCCATTAGGCAATCCTACTTGAACCTAAAAAGTAATAACCCGACTTTTCTTCTAACTTAAAGTCGACTGTTACAATCTCACACTCATTCAAAGCTATTTCCAGCAAATTTACATTGTAGCCATGGTAGCATATATTTGTCTTATCAAATCCCTTTTGTTGACAAAATTAATTTTATATTCTTTTGCTCTGGCTTTACAGTTTTCCTTCGAGCTCCCCCCTATGTGACCACAACACACTCTTGGGATTTCATAGCGCTCACATTTAGAGAGGGGCATGTCCAGACTAAGGTTCAGGGCATGGTCTATCTCATGGAATTGTTCCAATGGGTCTATGAGGTAGGTACTATTATTCGTCCCATTTCAGAGCTAAGTCACTGAGACGGAGATTAAGCAGTTTGCCATCATCCCACAGCAGGAAGTGCTCAAGATAAATTTTAAGCTCAGGAGTTCTGGTTCCATGACCTGCATGTTGCTTCTCTGTTTCCAATGAAGCTCTGTTTCTCACTGCCCTTCCCTGTCTCCCAAACAGCTGACAGAGACATGTTCTGGTTGCCTTCTCCACTCTTTCTCAGACAGTCACATTTTCTTATTCTTCCTAATTAATTTATCACTTTCCCTTGTCATCTTTTCTGGTTAGACACAGCACTTATTCCCCCTATGCTTTGGACAATATTAAAGCATTTTCCAACACAACCAAATTGTCTGTAACTTTCCCAACAAAGCCAATTAGGCAATGGACATTATCAAGCCATCAACTTGTGTTCAAATTTGTCAGTGAAGCAAAACCATATTCAGCAAAATTGTACATGCAGACAAATAGCTGATAAACACTACTTCATGAAGTATTTTATCACTTCTGGTCAGGTAATCGCCACTCGGGGAAATAATGAATAGCAAAATATGCCAACTCAAATGACTACGCTAATGACATGAAATTAAAACAAAAAATATTTGAGGCCTAGAAGTACTAAAGAGACTTGTTTTAATATGAAAAAAATCAAAACTTCCTTACTAATAATTAAAGAATCCTGTGTGAAATATGATACCTAACAGCAAAACCATTGTATTTGAATTTTCTGTATAGTAATGTTTTCAATATACTAATGTTTGAAATAGTGACTGACCAAACTCACCTGTGAGGAAAGATGGCATCAGAAATACCAGACAAGCCCTGGCCACATAGCTAAGTTGGTTGGAGCATCCTCCCAGTATGCCAGGGTTACGAGTTAGATCCCTGGTCAAGGTGCATACAGGAATCAAGCAGTAAATGAGTGGATTGGTGGAACAGGGGATCTCTCCTCTCTCCCCTCTTCTCTCCTCTCTCCTCTCTCTTCCTTCTTCTCTATCTGGAATCAATCAATCAATAAAAATCTTTTTAAATGCCAGACAAAAGAAAATGAAAGGTTTTTCAGCATCCTCTAGGTAAGACATGAAAATGTTAATAGTTTCACTTTGGTATATATATAGTACATAAAGCTTCGATATGTTGTATTTTCTTTACATCCATGATAATATACCAAGGCTTTTTCACTCTATGACACTGATTAAAATTATTGTTTTGGGTTCTGCAGTTTCGATTCTGCATTGTCATCTCTTTTTCTCTAACATAGCATAAAATCATTGTTTTTGCTCATTTCCTATGTTTTAGCATATGTAATTGGATAGGTACTCACAGAACTGTGGGACAGCTAGAGTTACTATGAAGTTGGCGACAAAAATTTTGCAGCCAGCCCGACATTGATTTAAAGCACATTTCACACTGATGAAAGCTGGTGGATTCACAGTCCCTGAGACTGAAGTTCTCTGGTTCTCCACTGAACAAAGAGCACCTGGGGACCTGCAGTGCCCCATAAACTTGCTTCAGCTGTGAGGTGACATTCACCATAAAGAGGCCTGTTGGAGAGGTACAGCTGAAAGAACCGGATTATTGGAAAGCCACACTTCACTTAGATGCGAAAAGAGTAATTGGATTGTTCCTGTTGTTATGATATAATAGGCAGTTAGACAGACCTGAGCAGACCAGAAACAATAAGCCAGGTATGGAAGGTCACCAAGGTGGAAAGTCACAGGTGCCTAGCTATAGGCAATCAATTTTAAGGTGGGACCTGCCCTCCAGCCCCCCCTCCCCACCCCCCCGCCCACCCCCAAGGTGACCTTTCCTTCTGTAGCATATCCCTGGTTATTCAGTTTAGACCCCTCAATCTTTCATATCACTGATCATACAGTTTGGACCCTTCCCTCACCTTTCCTCCCCTGGCATGTTACTAATCATGCAGTACACCCACTAGGAGGAGAAAAAAAGCAGCCAGAGAACAGCCTCATGTGACTTCCTTGTACAAAACTCCCTTAAGCATCAAGGCCTAGAGATATCATCGAGGCCTCAGTTGTACTTCAGCTCCAGGCCCAGAAAAGCAACAAGGCCGGGCGGGGAGATGCCAAGACTGACATCAGGACCAACTACAATGACTAATGACCCTCTATTCAGGCACCAAATAATCATTAGAGACCACCTCCCTGAGAGGACACAGCTGGAAAGCTGATGAATATTCTATTGAGATCCTTCCCTGAGACCTCCAGATAAAAAGGATTTGCTTTCTCTCTCTCTCTCTCTCTCTCTCTCTCTCTCTCTCTCTCTCTCTCTCTCTCCCTCTCTCTCTTTCTCTCTCTCTCCTGTGCCTTTCCTACCCTTTTCTTTCCCTCAAGGGGCACACCTTTGCTTTCTTTCTCCTAAGCAGAGGCACATTTCAAAATATTATGTTTGTTTATGCCCATTTACATAGTGAATGTGCATTCTAGCCATTTCCTGTCTCTTTTCTACACAAGTTCAATTTACAAAAAAGAGCAAGAAGACAACTAGCCCTTGTTTTCTTGGAAAAATACATGTTTTAATACTAAACTATAAAGAATCAATTCAGGAAAAGAGCTTTTGAAATATGCTATAACAAATCTGATTCTCTATCATTCAGAAATGTTCTCATGCTGTGGTCATGCTATTGGCCTACAAACAGATTTTTCCAGTTACATAGACCTCATATGAAAATAAAACTGGAGATGAAAATATATAGCTCCCTAAAGTTGTCATATTACACTACAGATTTAAACCAGATCTAATGGAATGGAAGATGAATGATAAGCAGAGGGAGAAAAAAGGAGAGAGACATCAAGTGTGTGCTCCTTTGGATTCTGACCAAAATCAGGACTTAGTATTTTGGAGCATTTGGATTTGTGTGCCATTTTATCTTGCTTTTCTTCTTTCTCCCACTCTTAATTCCCTCTGATTCTAATTTAACTAATTCACAAACATACATGCATAAAAGACTCAAACGCACACATTTAATACAGTCTGCCTGCTTATTCCCTACATCCTTATGTTATTAGAACCAGTCATGAACCATCAGCATGTTATGTGATCCAAGACAACATACTCAGATTGCAAGGAACTTCAGCCATCATCTTGTGTCACTTAAAGATAATGCTAGCTCTTTTTAAATGTGTAAATACGATAGAAGAAAAGCTCTGTAATAAAAACACCTACAATCCCTTTAATGTAATCCAACCCAACATTATATATATATATAATTTCCTTCAATGGATGCTGGTTAATTTCTATATCAAGGAACAAAAATTCAAATGATTTTTTTTAGTAATATTGCAACTAAATACCTACTGATGGCTGATTTTAATAGTGAGATGGAGAAAAATCATTTCTACTTTCACTCTCAAGGCTTATCATTTGACATTTTTCGAGACACTAGGATAAACAAAAAGAGGAAATAATGCATTTATCTATTAGAGAGGTCAGGCTCAACTGTTGATCTTTCAATAAAAATTTGTTCAATGATAAAAAAAAAAGAGACGGGAAAAAATAATGGGCAAGGAGAGGTAATTATCTTGTCCTAAAAACCAAATAGAGGAGGAAACCAAGTCCTTCGTATTTTAGAGAATATATATTATAGGCAACATTATATTCATGGTGACTTAACCCCATGATTATGCTTTTGAGACAACTGTCTGAGCCAAGAAGGACCAGGAACCAAGCAGAACAGACCTCAGGCCTACTGAACAAGGACCACGTACAGGGATTGTGCTTCTCTGTTTCCTCCGGCATTCTTAGCAGTATGCTGTACACATGACAGGTGACTGCATATCTTTAAGTCAAGAATATACTCTAAATTATGTCTCCTTCATGTCTAGATGGGCAACCTCATGACTGAGAAGCAGCACTGAGTGGTGGAAGTCATCAAGAACAATCCGTCAAATACAAGAAAGCCTCAAACTAATTCTGTTTCATTTTCTTCATTATTATGATAATGATCATAATGCTTTCCTTGCCTATTTCACAGGTTTGCAATGAGCTTCACGTAAAATAAGTACTATGATGGCAATAATAGAATCTTCATTTATTGAGCACTTAGATAATAAGCATGTACAAATTTTCACAAGCATCATTGCACTTAGCCATTAAACAAACCTATGAATTGCGTAATATTGATCTAAGTTTGCAGTTGAAAATAGCTAGGCTCAGAGAGATAAAATTTTACAGATTATAAATGGAAAAGCAGAGAGATTCCGATCCCAAGGATTTTAAGTGAGATCTTGTGAAAGTGATACCAATGAGACTTTATTCATTAACTACCAACAAGAAGAGGGTCTGTCTCCTGGCCTTTTTGATTTCAAATGATAATGTTGTTTGGTGATAATAATTGCACTTCTGTTGATAAAAAGATATCTCCACAGTCGAGTTCTAAATTAATAGGATACTAAATTGCCAACATTACAAATTAAGTAGAAAACATGAAAATTTACAGAAAGGAAGTTTCTCCTTTCATAGGCGATCCTCTTCTTCCCTCCCACACCCCACTCCCAGCCCCCCTCCCCCCCTGACACACACACACACACACACACACACACACACACACACACACACACACACACACATTCTTTTACCTTTCATTAAAAGGCTGGGGGAGTATCTTGATACTTTTCTTTTTTATTGCCCTCAAATGTTGCTAATAATTGCCTTCTGCTCATTTACCTAAAAAATGGGACATTGTAAAATTAAAATCTGCAGTGAAAAGGGTGTTATTAGGCCATCAAAGGTCCCCTCTGACTTCAAAATCCAGTTAAGGGCATTTAGTCTCTCATTCAGGAAAAGTTGCAAATAACCCCTTTGACCAAAGTGCTATCTAATTAGACCAAGAGCACGAAAAAGTCACTTGCTCTCCAGTTATTCAATCCAGCTCTGAAAGACACAAAGGTCTGTCTGTTTTGGATGGTTTCTCCCTTAGGTAAATAACTGAAATGATTCTAGTTTGGCGGCTCCAGCACTAAAGTGTCATAGTGATGAAGTGTCATCGATAAATATAGGAATAGCTTCTTACAAATTTTTTTTCTATCTGGTGTTGCATATGGATGCCTAGAATAGGTATTGTAAATGGTCTCTTCTAATTTACATTTGAACAGGGGCTTAAAAAGTATCAGGGAACACCACTCTGGCTTGAAAAGCTACAGCCTCACAAGGATTGTCATCTGTATTAAAATGATTACCAAGTTCCAAAAAATAGACCCTTGTTAGGAATGGATCTGCCTCTGCAGGGGATATCCACGCCCGTGGAGCTTGGATAAAACTTGAATCAAGAACTAATGCCAAAAATCCAAATAACATTTTTAGAAAAGGATGTTACGTTAAAATAGATAATCTGGGTAATTATAGAGAATTTATAGATCTTACCATACTTAACGACATGAAACACTGATGTTTGAAATTTAAACTCCATCTAGGTTAAATGTTTCTGAATTTACAATACTATTAGAATGAAAATAAGTGTAGAGTGGTTAATAAGTATAAACTAAACATGGATTAGATTTTTGTCCATTGTGAATATTACTAAAGGAAGTGAGAATTGCTCCTCATAATAAGTAGATTCTAGTAAAGTGCAGGGTATTTACTAAAACTAATATTAATATTATCTTAGTTAACTTTTCATATATAACAAGTGCTGGGTAAATAAACCCTGTATGAAATGTGGCATGTAATTTATAATGAATTTGTGCTAATGATATTTAATGTGCCTAGTTAAAATGGAAGCTATATTGAGAATAAATGTTGCTCATTTACTTCAAAGGGAGTTACCAAACATGTGTAATTTGATGGTAATTTAAGAAATAAAACAATGTTAGCTAATATAAGTATAATTTACAAATTTCCTTATGAAAATGCAGTACATGTGTTATTTTTTTTTCTTAATTGTTTACCAGTAAAAAATTCTCAGACTCTGGGATCTCCCAAAATTTAAACATGTAACTATTTGAGAATATGCATTTGCGATCGGCAGAATAATGGCTCCTCAAAATTGTCTACACTTTAACCCCTGGAGCCTGTAAAAATGCAACATTGTTACATGGCAAAAGGGACTTTGCAGGTGATATTAAGGTTATGGGTTTAAAATAGGAAGATTATTAGTATACTAGTGGCCCTGTCCACAGATTCGTGCACATTGAAAGGAAATTAATTAGAAGGTGGCCAGTGGGGTGGGACTGGGCGAGACAGGCCGGATACACCCTGGAGCCAACTTCCACTGGTCCCTTCCCAGACAGACACACCTGGGGTAGCGCTGCAGCTCGAAGGGTGTCTGCGGTCACCTCAGCTCTGCAGCAAACCAGAATCGAGGACGACAGTGCCTCAGCAACAAAATAACCCACAGCCAAAAGTGGAATTGCACAGTCCCGTGAGGAATCAGGTTCCTTCCTCTCTGGTTCTGGGGTGCATCACCTGAAAAACCACTGCTGCCAGGTCACCATAGCTCAGCAGTTCCTGCATTGAGCATCTGCCCCCTGGTGGTCAGTGCACATCATACCTACCGGTCAGTTCGCCAGTCAGATGGTTGATTAGCCTTTTATATATATAGATGTTTTCAATCACAAAAGCCTTTAAAAGCAAAGAATGTGCTCCAGATGAAGTCAAAGAACTGTAGAAGAAGAAGTGGGAAAAGTAAGGCTGAGGAGGAGGTCAGTGAGAAGTATTCAAAAGACTAGAGCCCTGGTTTCCTGGCTGGGTTGGTTGAAGTATTGTGAGTTTGATCCTGGTCTGGGCAGGTATAGGAGACAATCGATCAATATTTCTCTCACATAGATGTTTCTCTCTCTCTCTCTCTCTCTCTCTCTCTCTCTCTCTCTCTCTCTCTCTCTTTCTCTCTCTCTTTTGTCAAAATCAACCCAAACATATCTTTGCTGGCTTTGAAGGAGAAGGTAATTGGGAGGACTCCTGTCCAAAAGCCAGGAAGGAAATGACAACTGCAGTCTTACAACTGCATGGAACTGAATTCATCCCTTACAACTTTCTTGCTACTCCTGATACCTTTTTCTCAATCACATTCATTTCCAATTTATCTCTAAGTCCTATAGATTTCACTTTCCAAGCACTCTAAAATCTGCCCCCTTCACTGTCACCACACCCACATCAAGGCTCCTATCTCCTAGTCCTTGCCTCCCTACATATTCTTGTTTCTGTGAGTTTCTTTTCTACTGTACAGATTTGGAAATCTTTCCAAAATGGAAATCATGTCAACTCTCATGCTCTCAGTTACCTCTCAGCCTCTTCTTGCATCACTCTTATCAACTAATATGATAAATGTACCTTGAACTCTTAGTGGGTACTAAATGCATTATGCTAAGTACTTTACATGTATTATTTCACCTTGTTCTCACCAACCACTCTGAGGTTGCTACAGAATTTGTGTCATTCCTTAAGCATTTGATGAAGTTGGTGCAGAATATATATATATATAAAAGCCAAGTGACTGGAATGATGGAATGACCAGAATGACCAGAATGACCAGTCGCTATGACGTGCACTGCAGCGGCCAACCAGCCGGACTGAGGCCCTAATGAGCCCTCTGCAACCTCCCATGGCCTCTCACCCTGGCCGACCCCACCCCCAAATGACCCCCCCACCCCGAACAGGGGCAAGGCTGGTGGTCAACCTCCCTTGTACCCTACCCCCCACCGGCCCGGCCCAGATTGGCCCCCATCGGGGCTAGCAGCTGGACCCCACCTATGCACAAATTCATGCACTATGCCTCTAGTGCAGTGATGGTGAAACTTTTGAGCTTGGTGTGTCAGCATTTTGAAAAACCCTAACTTAACTCTGGTGCCGTGTCACATATAGAAATTTTTTGATATTTGCAACCATAGTAAAACAAAGATTTATATTTTTGATATTTATTTTATATATTTAAATGACATTTAACAAAGAAAAATCAACCCAAAAAATGAGTTTGCGTGTCATAGGTTCGCCATCACTGCTCTAGTGGTTAAATAATTTGCCCAAAGAGCCACCATTCCATCATTTAGCTTTCTTTTAGTTTCTCAAATGCTTTCAGTTCCTCTTTACATTCTTTATTCCTCTTTTCTTTACTCCCCTGAGCCACCTTCTTCTTTATCTTTGCCTAGATTGCCACTTCTGATCCTTTAAATCAGCTCAAGTGTGACTTACTTATAAAAGCCTTGTCCGACTCTAATCAGTGCTGTCATTGGACCTTCATCCCTTCCTTCATAGCGTGTAGTGTGCAGTCACTCGTGGTTGTGTTTGTCCCATCAGGGCCTGTCTGCAGCACTAGACATTTCATTAGCTGATGCACTCCAAGAAGCGGGAGCCTTGTCTGCTTCTGCTCACCATTGGGTCCTTTGTGCTCATCACTGTCTAGCAAGTAGGTGCTCAACAAACAAAGGACAAAAGACTCTAATGTTTCTTTCTGCTTTTAACCATATTCTCTCTAATTAACAACCTGACCCCTTCTGTGATACGGTACAAGTTGACAGGAGTTTTTCAGCATCACATCTTTTAGCTCCACCCTCAGAGACAGATTCAATAAAGCTCTTTCTCTTGTTTTGATTTGAAAATTTCTAGGGAGGGATTGAATTAGGTCCTGTCCCTAGTCCAATCTACTCTCAACCAAGAGGCCATATCATGATGCACTTCAGAATATCTGGACTATTCTCATAAAGGGAGATCCTATACTGTGCTAAGAAGACACTCCAATTGGTGTCCACCACAACATGCAAGTGGATATAAATAACTAGGTCTCAAAAACTAGTCCAACTGAACTTAATTAAAATATAGGCAAAGCATGTTGCTAAACATATTACCTATATTATTTCATTTCATATTTATGATAATCCTATGAGTATCTTACACATATTATTATTTCATTTCACACATGAGAATTTGAGGCTTAGAGAGCTTAAGTGATTTACTCAGAATTGCATAACTAGAAAATGGAAGAGTGAACTCAAATTGTCTAACTCCAAAGTTTGTGCTCAGAACTGCTATAAATCCTGCCTTCTTAATAACAAAGCTATTTGAGTATATAGAAAAACCCAAAATTTACTCCATAATTTGTTGTATACAGATGCAAAGGAAATGATCTACTTAGTAATTACGCACAGAGCCTGTAATACATAGGTGGCACATTGGGAAAAGGAACAAAAAGATGTGTACAAAATACAGCAGGGGTTGTCTCTGTGTAATGATAGTGAAGTTGTAAATGTAAATAAGATGATGTGAAGTTGTGTTAAACAGAGGCATGCACACACAAACGTACACAAATACATAACAAATCAGCAAGGGATTCAGGCCATTCCCATCTTGTGTTTGTTGTGCAGACCTATCCTGGGGGGGAATGAGGTCCCTCTCCCAAGAGGGCGAAATAGG
The DNA here is from genome assembly GCF_963259705.1 of Myotis daubentonii. Taxonomy (NCBI): domain Eukaryota; kingdom Metazoa; phylum Chordata; class Mammalia; order Chiroptera; family Vespertilionidae; genus Myotis; species Myotis daubentonii. Next base: position 158,951,673 of record NC_081842.1, read on the forward strand.
GTAAATGCGTAAATTGATGAGAAAAACCAGGATTAATGGCACACGTTTTAATTTTCAAAGGTGAAAAATTGTATTATATTCCCAAAAGCATTATATGCAAAATCCTTAAAAGAGAAAATACAAATTGAATAGCATGTGCTGATACCCTTTATTTTAAAGATTCAGGAGTGAAAGGTAAAAGAAACTACTTTTCTGTAAATCCTGGTACATTAAATTATTTAACAATTTAATGCATGTTAACATTTAAAATGATATTTCTTTAAATGATTATGAAGCATTTAATGTAATTGAATAAAACTATGTAAAATGCATTACTATATGAAGTCAATCTGATCAATTTCACAATACTACATATTATGATGTAGAATACTATTAAAAATGTATTTGTATAGTTCCCTTTAAACCGTTTTTTCCTCTGATATTGGACACACACCAAATGCTTTCATTTATTCTCTAAACATTATCTTGACACTATTGATTTTTTAAATTGTTTTTTGGATTATTTAACTATAAAACATTTCAAGATTACAGTTTTATAAAATATGTATGCACAATTAATTATACTGTCTGACTTTGTTAGATATTTTAGAATGTTCCTGTAATTAAATGAGAAAAGTACGTATGAATTGGATTCTGTTCTAATTGTCATTTATTCTAATTCTTATCTGCTAAAAAGTGAGCTGAAAGTAGATTTAAAAATCTGAGAACCTTAAAGAATATGGTGTGTTTTTAATCAATACATCTATAATGGAACATTCAAAGAGCCATTTCTTTTAAAATAAAATAATAATAAAATCAGATATTTTAACATAACAGGTCTGATAATGACATCTGTGTACTTTTAATTGTTCAATCAATTAGCACATATACATATTTCTATGTATCAGAAATATTTTATATACAATAAAGTTGGAGGAATAATCAGTTTTGTTTTTGTTCAATTGATATGACAACAATAAATTACATAGATTTTAATAATAAGAAGAAGAATTGAGGAAATGAACTACAGAGAAACTGTCAGATCAGTGGACCCACTCAGTACCACTGTGCCTGCAGTCCAAAATTTGGGCACAGTTCATGAGCCCCAGCAGTGCACAAACCTCTATGTTTGTGTCTTCCATGTTAAAGATCCCTTTGCCTCCCCATTCCTGAATATCTCTCCTGTCCCCCCTCTTTAATTACTCAGTCCCCTACGAACATCTTACAACCAACAACATCACAATGAGGTTCATTCTAAGCACTATACCTGGCCGACAGCATTCAATTCGTGTTTATATGTGCCTGTGATGTAAACTCATATCACCAAGCACTATACCTGGCCGACAGCATTCAATTCATGTTTATATGTGCCTGTGATGTAAACTCATATCACCAAGCCTAAAATTTTCCTTTAATTTTCAGAAATTCTGGCCGAATGACAGTCCACTTGGATATTCTATAGGCACTTTTTACTTAACATCTTAAAAATAAGTTATGCCATCTCTATTCCCTAATCCACACCTATGTCTCCACCTGTATCCCCTGATTCAGTGGCGCCAATACCTACCCTTGGTTCAAGGCAAGAATTCGGGAGCTATTCTACATGCGTTCTTTATGTCATATAACATTCCTCAGTGCCCAGCATGCAAACAATCATTACGTATTGACTGGCTTCATTTTAGACATATGGTCACTAAATTCCAGTGTGCTCTTTGCAATCCTACTAAGATTTTGTCTTTTGCTAGTCGGTTCACTCTTTCTCCTAAATGACTACTAGTATTTCATAATTTTTCCTTCTCAAACTACCAGTACCTATACCTGGTCTTCATTCTCAGCTAATGATTTTGCATTTTATTTCATTGCTAAACAAACAATCCAGATAACCTTCTATACCTCCTTCCTCCACATCTCACTCCTCTGCATCAGGACCCATCTACATGGAGTCTCCTGGAGTCAGTCACTCTACACTCACCCAGTCTCCATTCCTTTCTCAAGAGGAGGGCTCAGTCACCTAAATACCTCATCAGTTTCTCTCTCTCTCATTATTCCAACATACATATAATATATACATTTGTTATTTTAAAAAATCACTTCTCTCTACATACCTTTCCAGTTACTGCTGTTTCTTTGTTCCCTTTTGAAAAGTGCTCTCCAAAAGGAACATCTACCTTACTGTCTGCAGTTCCTCTCCTTTATTCTCTTCCTCTCTGCTTTTTCTATTTATTTCTCATCACAGTGGTACATGATAAGTAAAGCATTGTAAAGAAAACAACAGTTTACCCTATTTTCCCTCTCATTGGAAAGACATTTTATATTATTTAGGTAGGTTGTTTGATATTTATTGTGGGCTGAATTGTGTGTGTTCCCTCCCCCACCCTCCCAATTCATACATTGAAGTCCTAACTCCCACTACCTCAGACTGTGACTATATTAGGGGATAGAGCCTTTAAAGAGGTAATTATGTTAAAATGAGGTTACTAGCATGATCCCAAATCTAATATGACTACTGTCCTTATAAAAAGGAAATTTCGATAGAGACAGACATAGGGGGAAGACCACATGAACTGACAGGGGAAGACAACCATGTACAAATCAAGAAGAGAGGCCTCAAGAGAAACCAACTCTGCCAAGGCCTTCATCTTGGACTTCTAGCCTCCAGAATTGGGGGGAAGAAAGACATTTCTATTGTTTAAGCCTCCCAATCTGTGGTACTTTATTATGGAAAACCTAATCTATACTAATAAAAGGGTAATAAGGTAATTAGAGCAGACATCTTCCAGATGTTCTTCCAGACAAAGCCACATTAGCGGGGGCCAAGGCAGAGGAGGTTAGGGGCAATCAGACCAGAGGGGAGGGCAGTTAGGGGCAATTAGGCCAACAGGAGAGCAGTTAAGGGTGATCAGGCAGGCAGGCAGAGTGGTTAGTGGCGATCAGGCAGGCAGGCAGGCGAGCGGTTAGGAGTCAGTGGTCCCAGATTGTGAGAGGGATATCCTACTGTCCTAAACCATCAGTCAAACATCCCTCAACAGGTCCTGGATTGGAGAGGGTGCAGGCCGGGCTGAGGAAAACACCCCCATGAATGAATTTTGTGCACTGGGCCTCTAGTAAACTAATAAAGTAAATTTACCTCCAAATAATACACTATTTTCATTGTTGTTTCCTAGTTTTTTCAGATTTAGGCAATACATATTGATTTCCTCTTAAAGAAGATGAGAATTTACATCATTTTCACCAGTCCTCAATCCATATACACATACATGGTCAGCCATGCTACCCAATCTCCGAATACAGTTACAGTATTTTATAGATCTAAGGAGCCATTGATTTTAGGATGCACTATCATTTTATGTACCACTAAGAAAGAAAAATACTTCCAATTAAACCATGACACAAAACTTCTTATCATTTAGACATTTTACTAAAAGAAATCTTTTACAATTAACCAGATACAGGTTTTATTATGTTTCATTTTACTTGAAAGTATAAGTGAAATAAATTATTTAGGGTATACCTAAATTTTTCCAAATTCAGAATCTGTCTGTTGCAAATCAGTTATTTGACTCAGAGTCTTGCTATCTATTTTTTTTTCCACACTGTCATTCTTCATACCATTAATGATGTTGATGGTGTCATTTTCATAAAAGAATCCTTAAAACACTAAAAGACTTTGATCTTGGCCTCTTAATCAAGTTTTGCATTATGTGCAGCTAGCCAGATTTATTATTCTCTTTTGGGGAATATTACTAACTATATCTACTTCACCACCTTTTTTAATTCCCACAGCATTGGCTCTTTACATATGTACTAACTACTCATGTAGCCACTGCCAAATCCATTACAGAACACCTCCAGTGCACCCTGACGCTGGCCCTGGTTGATGCACATACTTGCAGGGGTAATGACAACCTTATTCTAAATTGTTGCCTGGCCAACAGCATTTGTAAGACATCACTTAATATAAGACAATTCTAATTTGGGGGTATGTTAAAAAGTTCAGGTAAAAATGAATACAATTCAAAATGCCATCATTTTGGTTAGAACAATAGTCAGTGATTATTTGTTGGGATCATATAGATGATAACCATTGCACAGGTGGATTTACTGTGAAATCCATGAAGGGCCTCTCACTGGGATAGGCATCTTCAAAGTCCTTGGGAGAGGACCTAGCAATGTGTTCACATGATCATAATTTTTGTAAAAATTATAAAAAGAAGATATTTTAATTCCAACCAGTTAAGTTCACCAGCTCTTTCCACTCTGACTTTGTATATATATATATATATATATATATATATATATATATATATATATATAGTCTGTCACATTTCCCCTCATGAATGATTAGCCATAATCCTAGTTACAGGGGATGCTGATATGAGGATACACGGAGTTGGGTTTAGAGGGCTTTCCTTATTTAGTGTGCAGTCACTTCCACGTACTGCTAGGCCGCTGTCAGCCATCCTTTTAAGTTGTTATGGTTACTACTCACTGTGCTAGCTCACCAGGTATCATGAAAACTGACTACAATAACAGCAGGCGTAGGGTTGCTGAGCACTGGGAACATGGGAAAAAAAGGAAGATTGAAATGTATGAAGCCTGAAGCTAATCTGTGTAAAAACATGCACGTAGAATTCAGTTCTCATCAAAGGTCACTCGAAATAGTGCTCTTCTTTTAGAAATATATCCCATGATGCAGTGCAATACTGACATCAACAAAAATAATATAACATGTGTAATAGGCTACTACAATGAGGACATTGTCAGCAAATTGATGGTGAGTTGTTGATTCAAAAAGTATTAAAGATCAGTCTCTGCTTCAGAAAATTTGAAATGTCCTTAAATCTTACTGCTAATATTTGAAGACATTATGACAGAGAATTTTTCTTAAATCCTACAAAAATCTAAACTTTCATTTGACATCAGCATTAACAAACTGAAAGAGAATGTTCTCAGTTATTGATAATAAAGCACAAATTTTCCTCAACCATGCTTAAGACTAAATTATCTTTCCTCTCTCTATAGAAAATGACATCACAATATTATTTTCATAAGAAGAGAAGATCATAATATACACACCTCAAAATGCAGGGAAAATATATATTACAGAGGGATGTGTCAGGTAGTCAGTTAATAAAAGTATTGCTTTATTTCTCTGGATTTTGCAATATTTGCAGTATTTTGTATATTTTAGATGTTGTCATTTTCTGTAAATTGTTTTATCATCCGAAATTAATTTGTACTCAGACCAAAGTTTTACAGCGTGATGTTCTTTGTTTTGAAAGTGAGTCCCCATAATCATATTTGCTTCAGTCCCAGGAAAACCTGGGGTTTTCGCTATGATTACTTTTCCTCTCCTGCACACTGGCCTCCCTGAAAGCTTTGGAGCACTTCATGCTCCTGGTTCAGGCCTTTGCCCTTGCAGTTCCCTCATCAGCATGGTGTTTCCAGACATAGCAACCTGGCTTTCTCTGCACTTCCTCTGGGCAATACTCAAAGATCATATATTAGGGGGGCTTCACTCACCATCCTCTCTAAATAACACCTCCAACCACAATAGCATTGCTAGATCAAATACAGGACACCTGGCTATGTTGGAATTTCAGATAAACAGGAGTAATATTTTTGTGTAAGTATATTCTCCCAAATGCATGTAATATATTAATAGTTTTTTTAAAAAAGTATAGGTAGTTCAGCTGAAATTCAAATGTAACCTGGTGTCCTGTTTGTGTTTTTTTTTTTTGCGGGGGGGCGGGGGGGGGAATGGGCTAAATCTGGTGATCCTACCGCCACACCTTTTATCTCCCTACTCCAAGCCATAGCACTGCTATTAGTACACGACACATTTACTTTTTTGTTATTGCCCATCTTTTCCACTAAACATCAGCTTCATGGTGGCAGAGATGCTTGTCTGTGTTGTTCACTGACGTATGAAAGCACCTAGTCTGATGCCTGGCACAGAGCAGGCACTCAGTGAATATTAATTTTAAGGGATTAATGAATACACAGTCTAAAGCTTACAACTTTACCTCTTAGCATTTCTCAAATCCTCTCTTTTTCTATTCTAATAACTCCTGCTTGAATCAAGGCTCCAGACTATCGCTGCTGTGTTCTAACTGGTCCCCTTGCTTCCAGCACTGCTGATCTGAAATCCATTCACTATAAATAGCCATCCCGATTGATCTAAAACCCAAATCTAAGGAAACCACTGCCCTGCAGGAACTCCTTAACAGGAAACCATCAACTAGAGGGGGGAAATCCAAGCACTTTGGCATAGTACTTGCGGCCTTCTTTATGGTACCCCCACCTACCCTTCCATCTCACCTACCATGGCTTTCCAATACGTCCTCATCCATAGCCCACCCTTCACACCTCCATGCTAATGTTGATCAGATTACTTCTGCCTATAACACACTCCCACTGCTATCCTTAAGGACTCATTTCAAGTATCATTCTTCTCCATAAATCTCCTCCAGCCCTTACATCCATGAGCTGAACTAAACCTGTTTTTATCTGTGTTTCCATAGCGCCCTGTGCATAATTCTATCATAGTATACTGTATATTGTATTAATACCACCTATATGTTTATCCAAGTAGAAATTAAATACTCAGATACAATGACAGCGTGGTATTTATCTTTGATTCATGGCATATAGTATAATGTATTACACAGGTAGCCTTCCATAGGTATTTGTTGAACTAAATAAATTCAACTAAGATAGTCAAACTTAACACCCTCAAATATATCAGATGGAGCCTGCTAACCTGTGGTTATTGAAAGATCTGTATATAATGCCAGGGGGCCCTAATAAAGAAGAAGACACATAAGTGTTTTTTTTGCAAAATCAAGGGAAACAGTTTGTGAACAGGGTATGTCTAGAGGCAGTAGAAGGTTCCATATTGGTGCAATGATGAAGTCCAGAGAACTAAAGAGAAGTCAGCAGAGTCTCTGAAGGAGCCAATCATGAGGATAATGTCTAGTCGAACAGCAATGGTAAACTGCTAAGTTCAACAGTAGATGATGGTATGAGGAGGAAAGGAAGTGCTAAAATCATCAAGCTCAGTGCCAGTGGATCCATGAAAGCAGTAGACATTCACATTTAGGACTTGCAAGGTCCAGATGTGCTGGGCTTCAAGTGAAGAGAGGCCATGACAGGAGCTGGCTAGTGATACACAATCTGTCAACTGGATAAAAGGGACAGGCTCACCCTACCCTACCCAGGCTCAGGAAGAAGGATATGGGCAGACTAGACTTTTGTGGGATAAATTCACTAAGGGAATACAGTAATCATCTCACAAGAATACATTTTGATTTTTAAAAACAAGTCCATATAATACATTTTCTGCCCAAATTTCATTGCAAATATAGCTAAGATTTAGTTAGGAAAGAAATGAATGAGAAGAAGAAGAGAGCCCAGCTAGTGTAGCTTAATGGTTAAGCATCAACCCATGAACCAGGAGGTCATGGTTCAATTCCTGGTCAGGGCACATGCCCAGGTTGCCACTCGATGGCATGGGGGAGGCAGTAATCGATGATTCTCTCATCGTTGATGTGTCTATCTCCCTCTCCCTTTCTTTCTCTGAAATCAATAAAAACATATATTTTTTAAAAATAGGTAGAGAAAGCAACCAAGAAATAGCAATAGGAAAATGGTGGTAACCTATCTTTGTCAGAGCCTGGAGGAGCACTAATCTGTAAGGTTGCCCATGGCCTGTTTCTGCGCTTGCAGAGGTTTTCCGAGTGAGGAACACACAAGATTCCCTAATGACTGATGGCAGTTCAGTCCTCTACTTGGCAATTCCAAAACCTGCTTTGCATCTGGATTTTCAGAAAAGCTTTTAAAAATTGCATGGATTTCTATGCCTCCCCAGCCCTCCACCTGCCTTTCCTATTGAATCTGAATTTTTGCATGGAAATCTCGGGACTTTGTAGAAATCTCTGAGATCACTGCGTTACTAGGTGTTGCCTTTGGGAACTACCACTCTACTTTATGTCAGAGCCAGACAACTGACTGGAAGTTCTGATGACATGCTCATTCTAAATCCTGAACCCTCCTCCCCTGATGGGACTCCCTAAGAGCGAAAGAGAGAGAGAAGTTATCTTGCAGGCATTCCAGGAGACGGTAGTTTCTTGAAGAACTTGGTGAGTTCACAACTCCGCAAGAACTTGTTTAAGATAAAATGGAAATGTATCACTGTAACACACAATCTTCCTCTCTCTACTTTCCTCTTTTCTTCCATTAAAATCAATCCATTAATAAGAACTGATTAAATAAATTCACACACACAGAAAAAAAAATTCACACAATATTCTACCCATCAGAATCTTTGTGGGGTATTTTTCCCTTTAAAAAAAGGCTCAGTGCATAGTCTTCTCTACACAACCTTTTTTTTTCATCCTGTTAGACAGCCTTGAAAGTGAAAAACCTATTTCCATTCAAGGGGGAAAAAAGCTCCTGACTTAAAATAACTTCACGGAAAAATATAACCCAGAAGAGGTGTATCAAATGAAGGATGCTGAGCAGAAAAAGAAAACTATCGTGTCTCTAAGGAGTCTGAGAATAAGGTCTGAGCACTACAAGATGGAACCTTCCATCGGGTTGCTGTTCAACTTAATTATGGCTTAAGATGTGCACATGTGAAATTAATATTCAGGAACCTGGTGATTCAAAAAGCAGCAATCCACCTCCATTTGAATTCATAGTCTTATAATCCATCTTTTCCCATGAAACAGCTAGTACAATATGATATCAGTGCTCAGATTTCTGAAGAGAGAAAGCAGAGGCCCTATTTAAAAAAAAAAAAAGAATAATGCATATGTAACTTGAATGCGAAAGGGGGAAATTATGCTATTACTAAGTGGGAAAACTGCAAAGTGCCCATCTTTTTAGTCCCAAACCCCGTAGAAATCCCCACTTAGCTGTTTAGGTCTACTAGGAATGTGATTGCACACAGACTAATGTCATACCCTTAAAACATTCTCTGAGCCTTGGGCTATGCTCATGTCTATCATGGCTTTGCATGATAGGAAGTGGAAACAATAAATTAAGGATGAGGCTTAGACTAGTCTGATGGGAACTGGACTGATAATAACCCTTTCCTACATGCCAATCCTTCCCATGGCTGCTAATAAACACTATACAGAGACATATGCACTAGGGAAAGAAGACAAATGATTGTCTTCTGCAAGCCTCCACTCTGGCACAAAGAAGCTTTGACTCCTGCTCTCCATGCCTCAGTGTCTGATTTCCACAAATGCCTAACACAGGCCATGCCTCCCAGCGTCCGACAAATTTCTGTTAGGCAGTCACCGCATCCTTCTAGAACTTCCTGGCTACTCTGTATTGAACACTTTCATGTGGGATCATTCAATTTCATCCTCCACATCCTGACTTGTCACTGTCAGAAGGAACTAGCTGGACATAGTAGAAACACTTCAAGCTTTGGAGTCAGGTCTAGGCTCCATTACCCAGGCATGGCCATGTGACCTTGGGTTGATTACTTAACTACTCTGAACCCTTTATTTACCTAGGGCAGTGGTCGGCAAACTCATTAGTCAACAGAGCCAAATACCAACAGTACAACAATTGAAATTTCTTTTGAGAGCCAAATTTTTTAAACTTAAACTATATAGGTAAGTACATTGTTATTAACTTAATTAGGGTACGCCTAAGGCTTAGGAAGAGCCACACTCAAGGGGCCAAAGAGCCGCATGTGGCTCATGAGCAGCAGTTTGCCAACCATGGACCTAGGGAAATAGAGAGGCATTTTAATAACAGGACTGTAAATGTCAAATGAGAAAAAAGAATGTAAAATACCTATTACTGGGACTATCATATAATACGTGTTCAGTAAATCTTAGTTCCTGTCACTGCCATGAAACGCACTCCACCAAGAACAAAGTTAACACCATTGAGTACGTGTTGTGCTGATGGACTCCATCAGGGCAGTTGACAAAATGCTAAGTCAAACTGCCCCTGTGAACATGGCAAGATCTGGCTGCTTTGCCCTCCTGATGTATAGAGAGAGCCCAGGCTCACTACCATGCTCAAGTCACACTGGCCTTCCCTAAATTGGAACATTCTGGGCTCTTGTTTGCACCAGATTCTTGCTGATACCTTTTCCCTGGCTCTTCCTAGGATTTCTCTTTCTCCTTAGATCTCACTTGAAAGTTATTTCCTCAGAGAAGTTTTTCTTTCTCTATCTAAAAAAAAAAAATCTTTCTATGTATTTTATATTCCAGCCTCTACTCTCTTTTTCTGTCCAAACACCACAATCTGTAATGACTTTGTTTATTTGGTTGTGTCATCCTATATAATAAAAGGTCAATATGCAAATAGACCGAATGGCAAAACAACTGAACAACCTGTCACTATGATGTGCACTGACCACTAGGGGGCACATGTGGAACATGGTGGGCATGGGCAGCATGCTGCAGAGTGCGGAACATGGCAGAGTGAGCGGGGGCACCAGACTAAGGCGGAGCGCTGGTCACTGTCATCGGGGCGAGCCTCTGGTGGTTACTAAAAATTCTCTGCTCCAGCACAATGCAGTCCTGCCCGGTGCTCACACCTGCTGCCTGCGCTGGCTCCTCTTGCACCTGCTGTCAGTGCCTGGCGCTGGCCCCAATTGCTTGATGCCATCAGTGAGTGTGAGTGGCAGCTGTTGGCTGGCTCCACCTCCTCCTGCTCCTGAGGGGCAATTGGGGCTGGCAGCCATCTTTCGCACCTGATGCTGGCGACAGCCCCAATCACACACGCAGCCAGCACCAGAGTTGCCACTCATGCCCAGGACTGGTGCTGATCACTCAGTGCCATCAGTGGGTGCAAGGGGCGGCAGCTGCCCCAATTGCTCCCACTGATGGTGCCGGCCCCACTTGCACCCACTGCTAATGCCAGCCCCAAATTGCTCTGCGCAGGCAGTGGATGTGAGTGGCAGCAGCAGTAGTGGGGTTGCCGGTAGACAGGGGACTGGGGACCTCATGCAGGAGGGGCCAGGCTGGGGTGCATAGGATGGGCCGAGACCCTCCCTTGTGCCCATTGCAGCCTTGTGGCCCACAGTTCCTTTCAAGGTGCATGAATTCGTGCACTGGGCTCCTAGTATAATATAATTTCCCTTAGGATCTTTGTATTCTTTGCATCTCTCATATCCAGGAAAGTGCTTGGTGCATAGCAGATGCAGTATTTGGTAAATGAATGAATGAATAAACAAATTATTGTAACTTCAGTATTGCCTAAGTTTTGTGTGTTTTTTTTTTTTTTTTTTTAAAAAGCTATTTTGGCTGCATTCTTTTCTTAGCTTTGAAAAAAGACATTGTGAACAAGTAAAGGAAATGTTGGAGATACAATGGCCTCTTGATAAATGCTAAATATCTAATAATTATTTGTGGTGATATTTTTGTTAATTAAAGAACAGTAGCCTCAATGTTATGAGAGAGCACAGTCTTTTAATTTCCATTTGCCTTGGTTACCTCAACTATAAAATGAGGAAACTAATCAAATGTACATCATGTGTGCTATGAAAATTAAGTTAGTTTATAAATGAAAAGTGCTTGAACTGGTACCTGGAACACAGTCAGTGATAAAAATCGTATTGCTAGAGTCTATGGCAAAGACAATTTTAACTTAACTGATTAATTCATCTCACAGAGGCCACAAATATGGAAAAAGGCAGAATCCATGCAGTGTTGGTCAACAGAGCCCTGCTGTCATACACAGGGTTAAAGAAAAGTACATAGTTCTGGCCGGTGTGCTCAATGGTTAGAGCATTGGCCTGGGCATGGAAGGAAGGGTCAAGGCTTTTATTCCTGGTGAAGGGGCACATACTAGATTGAGGGTTCTCTCCCCAGTTCCCCCATGTCAGGGAGCATGTGGGAGGCAACCAATCAATGTATCTCTCTCATATCGATGCTTCTCTCTGTCACTCTCTTTTCCCCTCTGTCCCTTCCTTCCACTCTATCTGTGAAAAGCAATGAGGAAAAGAATATCCTCAGGTGAAGATTAACAAACAAAAGAAGTATATAATACCTATTCATTGAGCATTAGTATACATTAATACTGATATCGCCTGACAAGATGAAAATGTTCCACTAAAATCCCTGGAGAGATTATATCCTCCAAAAATTTTGAAGGAAACTGTATTTTTACTAGCAACATATAACTATCAGAAATATACTTTAAATCCATGCCAACCAAACTGTCCAGAGATGACAAAATATTCAAGAATCTTCTGGTCAAATGCACACAAAGCTTTTTAGATAGAATCCATGCTAGTCGGATGTCTAGTAATACATGTCAGCCAATCCATGAATTTGTCTGTTACACTTTCTGCTGTGTATGATCATGACCCTTGAATAAAGATTCATTTCAGTACAATAGCTAGTAAGATTTTTTGTATGATCCCAACACAAATACAGAGTTTTGAACTTACAATAAACTCAATGTGTCTGTTTATAAAGATAAAAAGTGTGGTTTTTTAATCCACGTTAGTAGAAAACTAAAAATAGCAAATGGTCCCATATTTATATCTCAGTAGTCAGAATACAAATAAACATCCTTAGTGAAAACACATCAGTGCTTCCAATTAAGGCAATATAATTGCATGCTTTGAAGTGGAACAATGGAAAAACTTGACAATCCATTGTATTAATATGAGACACAGACTTTGGAGACATATAAAAAATAACATTTAATCTTTGTAAAGCATCTGCTTCTATATACATTTTGCATAACATTTATGTATTGTGCATAAACATACACATTATATAGATAAAGAGATAGCTATGTAGATAAACATATGTTAAAGAGCTAGATGAAATCTGGTACAGGCCACTAATTCACTTTAGTAAGCCATTACATTGCTACCGCTGCAAGTTCTATTGTCTTCTACAGTTTCATTGTTTTCAAGAGGAGGTAGAGCTTTACACATTTAAACTCAGTCAATTAATTTACTGACCTGGCACGGATCTTTAACAACCTATGTGAAGGTTAAGGACAAAATCTCAAATAAACTAGAAAGTGGTATAGAAGCTGAGAGCAATGCTTTCTATTCTATGCATACCTTCAAGTGTTTTACTTTATTTATAAAGCAAATCTCAATGTATAACCATTGAAGAAAAAGATAATAGGTCAAATAATAATCTCTTTTTTAAAGTAATAATCTTTTGTAAACAACTATTTGTAGCACCCAGTAGTTTTCCTTTTTTAGGAGATTGAACAAGACAATCATTTAGTGATCAGTTCTCAAGCATCACTGTTCCCTTTCTTTGCTCTCCAAAACAACCAAAACAAACTAAGTTTTATTAGTAAAATTATCTCTACTAATAAAAGGGTAATATGCTAATTAGACTGGACATCTTCTGGACGTCCTTCCAGATGTCCTTCTGGACAAAGCCACAGAGGCAGTTAGGGGCGATCAGGCTGGCAGGGGAGAGCAGTGAGGGATGATCAGGCCGGCAGGGGAGAGCAGTTAGGGGCAATCAGGCTGGCAGGCACAGTGGTTAGGGCGATCAGGCAGGTAGGTGAGCGGTTAGGAGCCAGTGATCCCAGATTATGAGAGGAATGTCCAACTGCCAGTTTAGGCCTGATCAGTTGGACATTCCCCGAGGGGTCCCGGATTGGAAAGAGTATAGGCCAGACTGAGGGATTCCCCCCCAACCATGCACAAATTTCATGCACCAGGCCTCTAGTCCTATATAATAAAAGCCTAATATGCAAAGTGTCAACCGTTCAACCAGTTGCTATAACGCGCACTGACCACCAGAGGGAAGATGCTCCTACGGGTAGGTTAGCTTGCTGCTGGGGTCCAGCTGATCAGGACTGGGTGAGATGGCTGGACACACCCTGGAGCCCTCCCGTGGTCACTCCCCAACCCCGGTCATGCACTGGTGGGGTCTCTCAGCTTGGTCTGCACCCTCTCGCAATCCAGGACACCTTGGGTGATGTCAGAGAGCCGGTTTTGGCTGGATCCCCACAGGCCAGGCCAAGGGACCCTACTCGTGCATGAATCCATGCACCAGACCTCTAGTTTGTTAAGAATCTTAGTTTCTGGGCCACTCACTCTCCCTACAACAGTATTTAATTTTATAAGATTTCAGTAAAATTACCAGTTAGATTTCCTTATCAAGACAGATCCAGGTGATACCTTCAATAAAGGTTTAATATTAAAAATACTTTTACAACTCAATAACAACAACAACAACAAATTCAATTTAAAAAATGGACAGAGGATCTGAATAGACCTTTTTCCAAGGAAGACATAGAAATGGCCAACAGACATATAGAAAAGTGTGCAACATCATTCATTATTAGAAAAATGTAAATCAAAACCACAATGAGATATTGCCTCACAATATCTCACAATATTGAATGACTACCATCAAAAGGAAAATAAACAAATGATGAAAAGAATGAGGAGAAAAGAGAACCCTTATACACTATTGGTGTGAATATACTATATTGGTGCTACCACTATGAAAAACAGTATAGAGTTTCCTTTAAAAATTAAGACTAGAATTGTCATATGATCCAAATGTTCCCTTTCTGGGTTTTTATCTGAAGACATTAAAAATTAATTCATAAAAATATATAGCCCTATGCAGCATTATTTACAATAGCAAAGACATGAAAACAACCTAAGTTTCCTAACAGATGAATAGATAAGAAAGATGTGAGAATATCTATCTCTATAGATATAGAGATAGATATAGATAGATATAGAATATTACTCAGCCACAAAAAAGATAAAATATTGCCATTTGTATCAACATGGATGGATCCTGAGAGTATTATGTGAAGTGAAATTAGTCAGATGAAAAGAGACAAAAATTGTATGATTTCACTCAAATATGGAATATAAAACAAAAAAGTAACAAACAAATTCATAGGTACAGACAACAGAATGGTGGTCACCAGAGGGGAAGGAGGGTAGAGAGTGGATGAATTGGGTAAAGGGAGTCAAATATATGGTAATGGAAGGAAATTTTATTTTGAGTGGTGAATACTCAATAGTGTTACAGATATCTATTATAATGTTGGGCACATGAAATTTAATAATGTTATTAAACAATGCTACTTCAATAAAATTAACTTTTTTAATTAATTAACTTCTTTTAAAAAAGAATGATCTAGATGTGCAGTTAAATAAAACTAGGAATTTGGTGAAAAAAATAATATTTTAATAGCAATGGTTGTAATTTATAGTCTTTTAGAAACTCCTTTACAAATAAGATAGTGGTTGTCCTATATAATAAAGCAGTAATATGCAAATTGACCATCATCCCAACACACAAGATGGCTGCCCCCATGTGGTTAAAGATGGCCGCCCCATGTGGACACAAGATGGCCACCACAGATGGCTGACAGGGAAGGCAGTTGTGGGTGATCAGGCAAGCAGGGAAGGGCAGTTGGGGGGGACCAGGCCTGCAGGGGAGGACAATTAGGGATGGCCAGGCTGGAAGGGGAGGGAAGTTAGGGGCAGTCAGGCTGGCAGGGGAGCAGATAGGTGTCGATCAGGCTGGCAAGGGAATGGTTAGAGGATGATCAGGCTGGCAGGCAGAAGCAGTTAGGAGCAATCAGGCAGGCAGGCAGGCGAGCGGTTGGGAGCCAGCAGTCCTGGATTGTGAGAGGGAGGTCCGACTGCCTGTTTAGGCCCAATCCCACTGGGGTCCTGATTGGAGAGGGTGCAGATTGGGCTGAGGGACACCACCACCCCAGAGCATGAATTTTGTGCACCGGGCCTCTAGTATAATATAAAAAGAAGCTTCATTAGAACATTTTGGTCTAGATTTGGAAATCAAGTAGGAGGAAAGCAGCCAGTTCTAGAGGAGATCAAGAATTTGTCATAGTTGCCTTTAACCTAAAAATAAAAAGTCAAAGTGAGAGGCAAGTGTTTATTTGAGATTTAAAAAAATTGCAATTTAGAGGCATAGACTCCAGCAGAAACCTAAAGCGGTTTTTATGAGAAAGAGAAGGGAAACTATTACATGAATAAAAGAAAAAAATATTTTTTGGTGTGAACAAGCTAAGTTATTCTTTAGTGATGCATGGCTGGTTACTGATTTTTAAAAATGTCCTTAACTGTCAGTCCTTGTGATCAGGAGACCTGCTTGCCTGTTAGCTTTACACATAGTTGCTTATAAGACAATGTTGGTTTGGCCCAGTTCAAAGGTTATTTCTCCCATGTTCAAGGCATAAGACATGTAATGCAATTCCTTTGGAATGGCTTCCTTGACTCCATTTTAAAATGGTTCCATTTCTGCCAACTTTTTATACTTTGCACACATCACAAATAGATAAGTTACAGTTAGGACAGTTTTGTTTTAATTTCAATCTCTCAACCTCTTCCACAATCACAACAAATTCTCTTCTAACATTTTTCTCTTTGTTTGTAACATGAAAAAATCTTAAGCTATTTTGTAGTGCATAAAATTAATTATTTATAATATTTGAACCATCTTCCATTAGAATTGAAAGCCCTACAATACAAGCATGCTTACAGTATTCCAGGTTGGAGTAACTCTTTGTAATGTAAAATGTTATGACATAAAATTGATTTATTCATAATCTGCACTGCTTTGTTGTGAAATATTTAATGTTGTGGATGTGGATTCTTTAGTAAAATGCACAGCATTGAACCCAGAGATGTACTTTATGTAACAGTTACTAAGGATTTTATGAAGTACCTCTGAAACTCTTCCTGGTACTCATGATTAAAGTTTCAGCCTGACAGTCCAAACAATGAAATCAAAATAGCCATCTCACATGCAAAAGGCGTGCTTCAGGGTATGGCCATGCACACAGTTCCTGCCTTGCCAAGACCACTGTGGCAACTGAGCATTCGGGATTTCATTGTCCCTACTGTCAATCTATAACATCCCAGGATACATCCATCAACAGAATTTTGAGCACAAGTTTTAAAAATTGAGACTAAGATGTAATTGATCAGTAATAAGTATTCAGCATCCAAGAAACTGAGTCAAGATGTAGCATGGTTAAAGGCATTAATTTAACTTTTAAATAATTTTTAACAAATGAATAATTTAAGGTTGAGCTATACTGTTTCTGATCTGTCTGCCTTTTTATCATGCTTTGCTTTATCACACTTCACAGATGGTGCATTGTTTACAAATTGAAGGGGAGACCCTCCACCAGCAAAAAGATTATGACTTACCTTACTGCCATGGTCTGGAATCAAATCCACAATATCTCCAAGGTACACCTGTACCTACTTAGAGTCCTATCATACTGTACTGAGTTTACATGTCTCTCTCTCTCTCTCTCTCTCTCTCTCTCTCTTTTCTCTCTCTCTCTCTCTTACAGTTGTATAACTTTATTCGACCATCAGCATTAGTTCTCATTCACATTAACGGTCTGTAGATTTTTGAAAGTGGTGACAGGCACATAGGTGACGAATGTATTCAGCTTGTTTGGTGAATCTTCATCCTCATTACGTTTTCTGGACAACGTACCCGGGTACGATGTGGGGTATTCCTTATTCCTTTGGCCCAGACAGCTTTGTTGAGCCTGGTGTCGATGCGCACGCCTGGAGTCCCCATCTCCTTCATGGCAAATTTCCAGGTCTCCTTGAGTGCCCGAGGGGCACGCTTCTTGAAACCCATGCAGTGGATGCGCCGTGGATGTTGATGGTGTGCTCCCTGGTCACCACCTCGTTGATGGCGGAGAGGTCCTTCTTCTCGCCACCCTTCTTTGCAGGAGCCATCGTGCAGGCAAGTTGGAAAAAGCTAGATGTTTCTTTAACACTGATGGTTTGGCTACTACATATATCCTGGAGGGAAAGTAATCATTTATTTTTTTTATTGGTTATTCTTCAGTGTCACACGTAGCTAGAGATAAATATTTTAAAAGGATCATTCATTCCTTTTTAAGAAAGTTAAAGAAGTTAAAGTTTACTAAGATGAAAAAATATGAGGGGGTATGCAAGTGAACTAGGAACAGCCATCCGTAGTCAAATGGCACCATCATGCCGGGAAAGTTCAACTATTACCATTTGCCTGTGAATCCCCTGGACAACTTTTCAGGGGTTAAAACTTTGTGTTTCAGACTCTGTAACAGTAGAAAAATCATTCTGCTGGCTTATTCAGGAGTCTTTGTACAGTCTGAGAGACATTTGAAGTATTGTGGCAGCCTCAGAGTCAGAAGTTTGAAAGCTTTGGCACTTCTGGGCTAAGCCATCTCATAAACTAAGATGGAATTGCAGCAAGCCACAAATAATAATGCATTAACTTTTAATTTGCCGTTGTCTTAAAAGTCTGAAGGACTCTGAGAAGTTGAACAAAAGGCCACTAAGAATAACCTGCTAGAAATACACTCCAAAGAAGAAAGTAAACAATGAACCTCAGATAGTTCAAGGCAAGGCACACTCAGAGTGTATGGGACCAAAAATAAAAGTGCGAAGAGAAACTAAAAAGCTTTGAGACTGGCCTTTAGGGTGGTGCATATGAGAGGGGGAAGAATTTCTAGTTAAAGCCTTTCAAGATCCAACACATTACACTTTTTGATGGCCAATGGTATCATTCTGACCTTGACTGCTGCTGCAGAAAATAGAGGGGCATTCAAATGTGGCCATGCATTTGCTCCACGTCAGTCAGACACTGAGGATAATGATGGCCCAAGAATAGAGGTCCTTTTGTAAAATTCTTTGTTCTCTGTGGGAGAAAAATCTGAGAAATATTCCCTATTATAACCCAAAGAGCACTCTTTCTTACAGTCCATAATAGTGGAGAAAGGGACGAGTATTATTAAATGAGGGGAAAAGTTTACTGAGGGAAATAAATACATAGAGAAACTTCAGGATTTCACAAGATACTTTACCTATGTGAACTTACTTAATTCTAAAAACACTCAGAGGTAGTCATTATTATTTCTATTTTGAAGACATGAAAACAGAGATGGAGAAGAGTAAACCATTTGCCAAAGGCCATTTAGTGACTGAGTGGTAGAGACAAGATTTGCACCACAATCTGTTGAGTCCAAACCCCCAGTTTTTAACCATTATATTTTCCACCCATTATTAAATCTCAAGAGTTGTGGGATCATCTCTAATAAGTCCTATCTTTCCATCCAATGACTGTAGGCAAATGTTATCTAGAAGATCCTTAGTTTCACTGCATACTATAGAGACATAGCTGACCTCTAGGTGGTTCTTAAGAATTACCTATGAAGGACATTCACTATCAAGCTTCACCCAGCCCTTCTACCAATTAAGTTCTAAAGGACCTGAGAGATGAACTCATTCCACTCAAATGACAAAGGTCCTGATGAAGAGAATCCAGACCACAGCAACTCATCTAGTATCTGAAAGGCTTGACCCTCGTTAAAACAATAGCCATGACAGAAAAGCTCCACAATCCTCTGAGAGGAATAAACCACCAATGCAAATTCATCTCTCTGAAATAACAACATCTTTGCAGAGGTTATTTTAATAGCAAACAATTAACCGAAACAAGGAAGACCCTCGCCTACAATAATCAAGTAAAGTGGAATATTCAATTTCTCTTCTTTGGGCATTATTTCAAGGGTTTGTAATGAAATATTCTGTTCTCAAAATGGATTCACTCATCTGGCGGAGAGCCCTCATGTAAAATCATGTTAACAGGTTTTTTAATTTTTCTGCAAAATGAACAAAGACTGTTTTATACAAATACCTCCTTCAATAAGAGTATAAAAAAGTATAATTTTGTGTTAATTCTGAGCATGTCTCTGTTTGACCTCAGTAAGATTAACTATTCACAACAGAAAGCCATTTGAAATGCAGCATTTGGGAGGGATCATCCATCACAGAGACTAACACATTCTCCATGCTAGACTGAAGCTCAGAACTTAATGGCAAGTTATTGACAGCTTTCGTCTTCACAGCTGCCCCTGGAATCTGTTAACAAGTCTGTTCTTCTGACAGGCAGATACTAGGAGAAACTCACAGTGATCCAATGAACACATTAAAAGAAATGCAACCCTCTAAAAAACTACGCCTTCATTCTTTTGAACTAAGTAAATATATCTTTTAGTGGTCATCAACCAAGGATATTTAACAAAGCTAGCCGTATAGTTTTTTTTTTATCACCTTTAGCAAAACTATTTCTGGCAAACAAATAGTGAAAAGAACTCAATGTGTCAGAATTTCCAAACTCTTTTTTTATTGCAATTCTCATATTGCAGTTCTACCATCACTTATGTCAGCAGCAGCCTATTAAACTGTATGTAGTTTAATAACATATACTATCTTGATGAATTCTAAAAAAAATCTTCTATGATAGGTACTATTAATCCTTTTTCTTTTTTGCAGATAAGTAACCTGAAGCTTGGAGAAGTTAAGGAACATGCCTAGCTTATACTGTTAGGTATTGGTAGAATAACCAATCCTCCCTTCCCCACTTCAATAAAAATCTACTTTTCCATGATATAGAAAACCAGCCTTACAATTGAAGTGAGAATAAATATTTTTTATGTTAATGTGAATTAACAAGAGTATCTTTTTAAAATTATGTGTACTGTAGTAAAAGTAAGTTGAAATCAAATTTTTGTACAGACATTTTTAGCATAAGTCCTACATAATTTACATAGATATGTAATTCTGATAAAGTTCAAATATAAATATGTACATATTAAATAAATCATTGCTAAATAGATAAAAGTAGGCAGTCTCCGTTGTAAAAAAAACTGAAAGACTGAAATAAACCCTCTGTCAAATTTCTGGCCACACTGCCATCATCACTACACTCATCACCAGCATTTCACAAGCCTTTAAATTTCCACTTAAGTCATGTTCTTGAGTTGAGGCATAAAAGACTCGCATTAAAACTACTATGTTATTGAGTGAGGCTGTGGGTGAATCACATTAAATCATTATAAACCACTAATATTCTACATCACTGTTTAACTAATTGTAATCACCTAGCTGGTCCTTGAAGAACTAGATCACCCAGAACAAAAACAGGTAAGTTCAATACTAGGAGATGGAGAAGGGAAAGGTTAAGAGAGTTCATAAGTTTGTTATTCCTAAAATATACATCAGAATTTATTCTGCCAGGTTTGTCTCAGGATGATGGGATTGGCTAATGAATGTAATAATGCACACAGCACTGTAATGGGATTGGCTAATGAATGTATTAATGCACACAGCACTGTAATGGGATTGGCTAATGAATGTATTAATGCACACAGCATTGTAATCACACACGTATTTCCACATCCTACAGCATATAGAACAGCTCGTCCTCAGCAGAGCCCCGCCTCCCCATAATGACCCTAGACTTTGCAGATTGTCGGGGCTACTTCTCATGATGCCTTCTATACATGGCTCTTCAAAGGACATTTCCTGTCACCTTTTCTTTCAAGTTCTATTCTCTGTTACTTTTTTTTCTCTCCGGGGGTAAATGTAGTGGAAGTGGCAGCTAATGGTACATTTTTCATTTATAAACAATAATTGCATATTTGTGAGTAAACAATCACCTAAATATCAAAGGCAGGTCCCAGGCTGGTGCCAGGCATAATAGCAGAGCTTATACTGAAACAGCTCCTGGAATCACAAACCACCTATCACAGGCTCTCCTCTGAAAACTCCTCTTTGTCTACCCTATACTTAAATAGAGTGTGAAAAACTAGAGGATAGTTATTTGGGATATGCATTATTTTAAAATGTGTTTTAATAACAATTCCATGCTTGGGAGGATTACACTTCCCAATAGTTCCACAGTTTTCTCTATGTTTGTCCAGATAGTCACATATCTCTGCATTCTAGTGTCAAAAAATAACAGGGTTAGCAATGATCCTGGGCTGTTCCTTCTAACAACATTGCAGAGGCCATGAAATCACCCACAGTGTTCACCCAGGTCTGTTCAACCCATTACAAGCCAAGTGTCTACAAATTTAAAATGTTTTTTTTTTTAATTTTATTGATTTTTTACAGAGAGGAAGGGAGAGGGATAGAGAGTTAGAAACATCGATGAGAGAGAAACATTGATCAGCTGCCCCCTACACACCTCCCACTGGGGATGTGCCCGCAACCAAGGTACATGCCCTTGACTGGAATCGAACCTGGGACCTTTCAGTCTGCAGGTCGACGCTCTATCCACCAAGCCAAACCGGTTAGGGCTAAAATGTTTTAACATTAACTTTTCACTTTAAAAAAGCATAGTGTTTCGGCCCTTAAGAATTACTTCTCTCAAATAGTTAATATCCTTATTATCTAGAGATCTCATATTAAAAACTTGAAAAATACCGAAAACTCAAAAAATAAAGGGCAAGGACAGCTCACAAAATGAGGAAGCACAACTAAATTAAAAATTGTTCAAAATTGTTTAGGGTATTTTTAATAAAAGAAAAATCAAATACCCCCCCTCCAAAAAAAAACCCATATTTAACTTGCAACTTTTAAATTATGCAAAATAAAATTATGGTTGAGGGCATACATTGATTAAGGCTTTTGGAAATTAGTTTAGCTATACTATGTGTCAAATGTATGAAAACAGCCTTAAACTCAACGAAATAAACCTATATACGAGGGACAAAACACATAAAAATTGGTTTATCATAGGATTTGTCCTAATATTTGAAATGATAAATAACCTAAACTCCAACAATAAGGGGAGAGCTATGTAAATAGAGCTACAGCTACTCCATTGTAATACAAGGTTAAGAAGGAGATGAGAAAAGACTTGTCAAAGGTGGGTAACTGTTGAAGTGGGGTAGTAGTTACGTGAGTCTACTATGCTTTCCTTTATAAAAATGACATTTCTTAAACTATAACTTTATAAGGAAAAGAAAATGCATGTGTGTTGGGAGAAAAAAATATAGAAGGATAGGAAGAAATACAACAAAATGCTAGTAGTAAATAAGTTTTCTTTTACAGATAATTTCCAGAGCAGTTTTAGGTTACAATAAAACGGAAAGTAGAGTACAGGGATTCCTATCTATCCCCTGCCTCCACACATGTAGCCTCCCCCATGGTCAACATCATTCACTAGAATGGTATATTTTTTACCAAAGACGAACTGACATTATAATCACCCAAAGTCCACTGTTTACTTAAGGGTTCCCTCTTGTTGATGCACATTTAATGGGTTTGGACAAATGTACATTGACATATATCCATCATTAGAATATCAGACAGAGTATTTTTACTGCCCTAAAAATCTTCTGTTCTGGCTATTTATCTCTCCTCCTGCTCCTTTACGCCTGACAACCACTGAGCTTTTCATTGTCCCCATAGTATTGCTTTTTCCAGAATGTCATACAGTTGGAATCATATAGCATGCACAAGCTTTTTAAATTTTTTTTAGAATCTGTATTTATAATCATTTGCAAATCAGCATTATCCTCTTCACAAAACCCATGGAAACCATGAGAATTCCTCCTTGAAAGTGAAGAAGGTATTGATAAAATAAAACCTTCGGGAAGATAAAGAAAGCTGATACAGTAATAATAATAGTTCAGCAACAGAAGACTAGAAGAAAAAACTAATTTTAAAGAAATATTATAAGTGAAAGAATGGTTTCTTTTCATAAACAAAATTCTTGGGAACATATCTGCCCTTGGCAATGAAACTCTTTGGCAGACTCAGAACCAAGACTGGATTGTGGACAAGGAAGAGATAGAGAACAAAGAAGAGGAAGAGCCAGATAGCTGCTCAATAACTGAATATTTCATGGGAAAAATAAAAATGCTTTATGCACAAAGTTGTTGTTTTTTTAAAGAAAGAATAGACAAATATGGTCTGTAAGACGTTGCTGAGCTGATTTTATAATATTTCCGATCTGGGGAATCTGAAAGGACTCCTATTGTTTTCCAGCCTTTCAGTATATTTTGGAAAGGAACCATGACCCGAGGTATTGTTGTCTTTGGAGACCAAGAGAAATGCAGTTCTCTGCTATCATTCCTCTGATCCTCTCCAATTATAACCCATTGCAGGCAGTTATGTGTGGCCTTTGCAGCCTGGTGACTACTAAATAATTGGAGTTGAGATGTCAAATATTTCCCTAATGAGCTCAAGGTCCAAAGTAAATCCTGTACTGCAACCACAATAGTAACGCATTTCAATGTGTCTGCTCGGGATGGGTTAGAGCTGTTATGCCTCCAAAAACATGTATGTGATCCCTTAGGGGCGGGGGGTGGGAAACTAAGAAAGAAAACCAAGATAAAGGAGAAAGAGATCTCTTTCTGTAATAATTAAGAGGGCTATCATTTTTAAATTGTTACTTCTATCACTGAGGTTTAGAGACTCAGCCCTAGAATGATTGATTCTGAACGTTTCTAATTCTTTTCAAATCTAACTAAATTTAGAAAGCTGGAGGGGGGCGGGGGGAAGGGACTCTTTGGAAAACAAAACATACCATAAGCCCTCCTCAGAAATGACCTGCATATTGCTGGAAGCTTTGCTATTTTTGACAAAGGGGTACCTGGCACCTGTAAGCACAGGTAAACACAGGTGTTACTTCTAAACACAGCCCAGCCTCATCCACCAATGAACGCTCCCGGGTGCTGCCTGTTCTGTCACGCTGAGCTGAAGGTGAACCGGAGAGAGCTGTCACTCCCAGCTTGCGCGACTCTGACTGCAGTAAACTTTGCTAAATGAGTAGCTAGACCTGAACAAAGATATTGATGGTGCTTGCTACCCTAACATTTAAAGGAACATTATGGTGATTAAGGTCTATCATTATCATAAATAAAGAAGCCAGAGTCTCACAGCTTTGGCTAAAGGTCATTTCTGAGACTCCACTAAAGCTGGTTGATATGGTCTTCAAATCATGACACCCTTATAGCAAGAATGTGGAAGTTTTAAATTAGCAGATTGCATTAGAAAATAATTTTATGTAGTCCCTCCTCATTGAAACAATCATTATAAGCAACCCCTGGGATCATGAACACAGCTATTTGAACTATGTTTTATTACACGCAAGCTTTCCAATCCTTTGAGTCAGCATGCTGGCTTGGGAGCAGGCTTTGCCTCACTATTTGGAACGTGGACACGTTTGTGCTTGTCTCTTATTGCTTTGGGGATTTTCCCAATGTAAATCCTCCTGGAACTCCGCTCTGCAGCTTTGTACAGATGTACTGTAACTGACTCTTTGTTTATAATCCTGTATCCAGTATTTTTTAAAATGGGAGTAGACAGATTAGACACACTTCTAAGGGACCTATTGTGCATTGTGAGTACTGTGTGCTTAATTGCAAAAAGAAAAAAAAAGCAGCTGCTTAATTTATGGATATCAGCAATAGGGCCAGCAATTTCGACATGGAAAGTGGAACTCTCATCACTCATAAAGTTGGCAAGAGTTTCTTCTGAATTTCTGACTGAACAAGAATCTCTTTGTTTTTCTCCAATTACTTTTTCAAACAACTAAATTGAGTGCTCATGGAAGGTGCTTGTTTTTCTAGTGAAGTCCTCTATTTCACCAGTGAACAGGTGCAACAGAGGGAGTGGCATTTAAGGCATTACAAATGCCTCCAAATTACACGAGCATGCCTTAAACTTAATCTAGATGTTTCTAGGGATCGATAAAGTTGAGCCTCTGGGGCCTTCATCTATTCTTTGACATTATCTATAAAACCACCAATTACAATGGTAATTTTTCAGAATCAGCTATGCCTGGAAAAAACATATTACTTCTATAATGTATTACATCACACAATTTTGACTCATTTCCTTCTGTACTTGGCCCAGAGCTATCAATATTGTAAGGACCCCTCAAGGCCGTCCAACTAAAACAGAGATGATGTGTTGAAGATGGCAAGGGCAAGGCCAATGCCAAAGACTCTTTCCTTGGCCTTGGCCTTGGCCTTGCGCCTTTTTTTCTCCTCTTGATTCTCTTTCTGACCTTTCCTTGGGCCAAATGCACCATTTATCTTCCTAACAGCAAATATTTGGGAGAGTGGTCTGGTGGTATGAGGGAGCTCAAAATGATCTATATCTTGATGTGTCAGCTACAGTTTTTCCAAACATTATGAGAACTCAATTTTACTTTCTTGCGACACTGTCTTTGGAGTCACAAGACTTGGAACCTTGTTGAAATAAGACTATGTGGAGCTGTAAGTAATTACTGTCTCAAAAAATCAAATTCTCTTGGGTGGGATTCAGAAAGGATTTGCTTTAATTATGAAAATATTTTCAGAGGCAAATAGTCCTAAAGTGGAATTTCAATGTATTGTGAACAGATTATCTTTAGCATGAAACAATGTCAGAAGAGTAAGTCATGAGAAGTACCTGCTCAACAATAAGTAAAAGGAATCACATGCATATGGAAAATGTTGTTTTCAAAAATAAAAATGTCAGTTCATTAAAAGGAGGCATTCCATCCTAAATTATTCCTCCAGAGCTTCTAAAATTCCCAAATGCAACTGATTTGGGGTTACTAATAAATGAGCCTGGATTCATGCCCACAAATTGAAGATAACATGTTCCCATATCCCATTACTAATTCCTTTAACAAGGCTTCCTCTGAATATTTTTCACTTTTTAAAGTTCACTTTTGGCTACTGAACTTGCATTTACCACAGCAGGTTCATAGGAAGCACTTCAACTTATTTCTGCCCAAGTATTTAGGAGGCCGCTTTTTAATAAGATGTCTCAGACTGGCCTGCATGGCTCAGTGGTTAAGCATGGACCTATGAACTAGGAGATCACAGTTCGGTCAAGACACATTTCCAGGTTGAAGGCTCAATCCCCAGTGTGGAGCATGCAGGAGGCAGCCAATCAATTTTTTTCTCATAGTTGATGTTTCTATCTCTCTCTTCCTCTCCCTTCCTCTCTGAAATCAATAAAAATATATTTTAAAACAATAATATTTCCAAATTGATATGGTCACATGCTTTATTTTTTGATTAAGGTATTACATATGTGTCCTTATCACCCTATTGGACCCCACCCTATCAACCCACTCATGCTCTCACCACCCGTTGTCTGTGTCCATTGGTTAGATTTATATTCATGCATACAAGTCTTTGGTTGATCTCACCCCCTTTCCCCCACCCTCCCCTACCTTCCCTCTGAGGTTTGACGATGCTTCTCAGTCTCTGGATCTATTTTTGTTCATCAGTTTATGTTGTTCATTATATTCCATAAATGAGTGAGATCATGTGATATTTATCTTTCTCTGACTGGCTTATTTCACTTAGCATAATGCTCTCCAGGTCCATCCATGCTGTTGCAAATGGTAAGAATTCCTTCTTTTTTACAGCAGCATAGTATTCCATTATATAGATTACCACAGTTTTTTAATCCACTCATCTGTTGATGAGCACTTAGGATGTTTCCAAGTCTTAGCTATGGTGAATTGTGCCGCTATGAACGTAGGGGTGCATATATCCTTTCTGATTGGTGTTTCTAGTTTCTTGGGATATATTCCTAGAAGTGGTATCACTTGGTCAAATGGGAGTTCATTTTTAGTTTTTTGAGGAAACTCCATACTGTTCTCCACAGTGGCTGCACCAGTCTGCATTCCCACCAGCAGTGCAAGAGGGTTCCTTTTTCTCCACTTCCTCGCCAGCACTTGTCATTTGTTGACTTGTTGATGATAGCCATTCTGACAGGTGTGAGATGGTACCACATTGTCATTTTGATTTGCATCTCTCAGATGATTAGTGACTTTGAGCATGTTTTCATATGTCTCTTGGCCTTCCTTATGTCCTCTTTTGAAAAGTGTCTATTTAGGTACGTTGCCTATTTTTTGATTGGGTTATTTATCTTCCTTTTGTTAAGTTGTATGAGTTCCCTGTAAATGTTGGAGATTAAACCCTTATTGGTTATAACATTGGCAAATATGTTCTCCCATGCAGTGGTCCTTCTTTTGTTTTGTTGATGGTTTCTTTTGTTGTGCAAAAGCTTTTTATTTTGATATAGTCCCATTTGTTTATTTTCTCTTTAGTTTCCATTGCCCTAGCCTAGGAGCTGTATTAGTGAAGAAATTGCTTCAGCACAAGTCTGAGACTTTGCTGCCTGTGGATTCCTCTAGTATTTTTATGGTTTCCCATCTTATGTTTAAGTCCTTTATCCATTTTGAGTTTATTTTTGTGTGTGGTGTAAGTTGGTGGTCTAGTTTCATTTTTTGGCATGTATCTGTCCAATTTTCCCAACACCATTTATTGAAGATACTGTCTTGATTCCATTGTATGTTCTTGCCTCCTTTGTCAAATATTAATTGATTTGGGTCAATTTCTGTGTTCTCTATTCTATTTTATTAGTCTATATGTCTGTTCTTGTGCCAGTACTAGGCAGTTTTGAGAACAGTGGCTTTGTAATACAGCTTGATATCTGGTATTGAGATCCCACCTACTTTGTTCTTCTTTCTCAGGATTGCTGCAGCTGTTCAGGGTCTTTTTTTTTTTTCCAGATGAATTTTTGGAGAGTTCGTTCTAGGTCTGTGAAATATGCTGTTGGTATTTTAATGGGGAGTGCATTGAATCTATAGATTGCTCCTTTCCACAGTAAGACATTGTGCCTGTCCCAAGGGACCGGCCTCAGTGCCATGTGGTTTCCCTCTGACCCTCTGGGCTCGGAGGTCTTGTAGTTCTCTCCAGCCCAGATCCCTGATTTTACTATTCTCCAATGTCCTCTGCCCTTCCTGGCTGTGAATTGTCTCACCAGCTGTGTCTACTTCACCAATTCGGGGTGGATGTTATTCGATTTAGTTGCTCGTTCTGTCTGCTCCAGGACAAGGCTCGGGACACGACCTTCTATTCCACCACCATTTTCTCACCCCTGGTCACATGCTTTAGCATAAAGCCAGTTTTACATAGCCACATTTGGATTTGTAATGTGAGGATAATATACTTCTGGATACATAAACATGCATATAAATGGCAATTTAGCTATATATCCAGAAACCTTCTGGAGGAGTAGGCATTTTTTCACTCAGTTTGATAAGCCAGAACCTACAGTGAAAACATGAGTCAGTGGTAGTAACTTTAGTTAAAGGTATTATGTGTTTGGTTTCTTGAACTGCTCATAGACTAGGCTCCAACTTAGGATATCCTTACATATGTAATATTTAAAACAATTACCACTGGGCTAGTTCTTGTTCCAATTCTGTCACTAATTAGCTTTAGAAGCTAAAGCAAGATACAGCTTCTCAGCTGGTTTATTCATTTCCTCATGCACAAGATAATAATGATAATTGACTTACATTCCTCACAGGGTTAATGTGAAGATAAAATGCTACTATACAAGGGAAAAGTACTTTAATTAAAACACCATAAAAATACATTGAGCCATTATTTATGCCTCCCAAAAAATTGGATTGTTGGACTATCAAGCCAATGTTCATGAGATTTAAACTGAAAATGTATACTAGCATATTAGAAATGCAACCTTTTGATTTGACCAGATGGGAAGCCTCATCTGGTTATGACATTTACTCATTTCATAAATACTTATTTAACTCCCATCATTCCTCAACTCTTTTGTTAGTTGCTAGTTACAAAGTGATATATAAACTTGCCTGCATGGAGCTTAGCGGGGGCTGATAATCATATTAGTTACATAACTGAAATCATGACAAAGAGTTCTAAAGGAGAAGTACATTTTGAGAGTACAGATAAGGCCTAAGCTATATTTCAGGTTTTGATGAAATTTTCTAAACCAATGACTGATCTGAGACAGGTAGGAGTTACCCAAATAAACACAAAAGGCAAGACTGCAGGCAGAGAATGCATATGAATAAGATCTTGACACAGAGAAAAATAAGGGGCAGAATGGAGCTGGAAGACAGAAATGTAGGGAGAGGTAAGGTCACACCAAAACCTAGAAGTCTGAGATTTGGAATAGATGGGAAATTTTTTAACATGGACAGAAAGAAATCTAGAATTGTAAATAAAAACTCATAATTTCCTTTTTTTTGAGTACAAAATTTAAAATGTATTATTGCAGCCTTTTAATTCTTTTGTCCTGGATCAGTGATGGTCTCACTGTGCTCTCTGAAATCCTAGCGTTCTCCAGCACTGCCTTAGCAGGGGCTTGTGGTAGGCCATGTGCAGGACAGAGGGCAGGGAGGGCCCGGGTCAGCAGCATCACATGGCTCCACCCACAACCACCCTGCCCCCAGCTACTACCCAACACTCTTGGTTTATATGTTTGGGCTTCTACATAAGAATCATTAAAAGGATTCCAAAGTCAAGGAAGGCAGGACGGTAGTGGAGGGAGGGAGGTGGGAAGAGAGAGAGAGAGAGAGAGAGAGAGAGAGAGAGAGAGAGAGAGAGATATCTTTCATGAACAATAAGGTTATTTATAGATGACCACCATCCACATTTTCTTCTTTTTCTCCTAGAGGAGTTGGTGTTTTGTTTTCCAAGAGCTTATCATCATTTTCTCTGCTGACTGCTTGCCCATGGATCATCATATTATACCAGATCATTTGTCTTAAAATGGGGCCTAACTCGCTAGCCCACGGAGCCCCAGGAAATCTGGGATGTCTCGGGAGGCAGGCTTCTGAGTAGAGTCTTTTATGGAAGGGAGAGCCTTCTTTTTTCACTGGGTGATACTAATTTGACTTGACTGTGGTGGTACGTCCTCGGGCTTTCCTTTCTGAGGTTTTAAAACCTTTTTATTGCAACTGCCAGGGCTTTGTTCTGGATGGTTGATGGTGTTCTGAGACCTGGGGAGAGAGGAACAGCAACCGTGGTACATATTGTAAAGAAAAGAAATATGGATGCTGAGCTTCATCTCCAGACTGAAAAAAACAGTGCCAGTGACCACTGGCTGACTCACAGGGAGTAGGAGGGACACAGCCGTGCCCTCCCCTACCCACTCTTGCTCTGTCCCTCAGGTTAGCTGAATGAAGGCTGACATTGATACAAAATGGACACAGGCTTGGCAAACCTGCAAAAGATAATAAAGAAAGTATAAGGCTTCAATCCTAGAGGTTTTGATCCCAGAATCTCCTCAGGGAGCCAGTATTGCTGATCCATTTATTATTTTCTGTCTTTCTCATCCCTGGTGGAATGCTACCTTTTAGCCTCTCTCTACCCAGTTCAGCAAACTGGCAATCCCATGCCAAATCATACATCTGCAAAGCTGCCAAATGTTACCATACATTTTGTGACTCAAAGTCTCCCAAAATGACCGTGTCTAGTCTTACCAGTAATTTGTCAAAGGGAGAAAGGCATTATTATAGTGGAGAGAGATGGTGGTGTCAGCACCTAACTTGGAGAAACTTTCTCATTCCCAGGTCTCCAGTTCAAACTAAAACAGTCCAAGACAAGTTGTAAAGTCCAACTTGTATGATTTAGTTTTAAGATCTCAGTAGACAATATGACCTACTACACTGATGTGGCAGAGAAAAGCATATTTAACCAATATTGTACTTGCTGACCAAAAATTTCTAGACTCTCTTGAAGGCAAGTGAGGGCCACTGACCCTTGCATTCTATAGGCTGGGAGCTGGAGGTACTCTGGTCTGACTCATTTAGGAGTGGCTGTGAGTCCACACAATCTTTCATCTGCTTCCTGCACAATCAGATGCCAGCTGGCAAGCCGAAAGGCTACGTAAATGAAGGCTGCCCTGAGATCAATACTGTGCAGGGTCGGCCTGAAAAAGTCACTTTTTTTTTTAGTTCCATTGGGATTTCATTTGTCTGCATCAACTAATACAAACCACAAGGCTAATTTAAGGCAAGTCTTCTCTTATACCTCCTGATTCTTCCAGTTCTTCATCCATTCACCGCCATATTTCTCCCTGTTGTGATTCTCTTGTGTCTTAGGACTGATTTCAGGCCTCTTCATTCTCCTGAGCCTACTTCTTCAAGGATTACCACTGAGAGAGCTGGGAATGCCAAACTATTTCTTCTTGGTCTTTATCTTCATTTACTTCCCTAGGACATTTGGCACTCCACATTGAAAACCACCTTGTTTTTCTTTAAATTGTCTTTTCCCTGTGTGTATTTTTTAAGGCTAATCTCCAGGCTACTCTCCAACTCTGTAAATCACAACCCCCCAGACATAAGCATCTTTTTAAAATCTATTTTTATTGATTTCAGAGAGAAAAGGAGAGGGAGAGATAGATAGAAACATCAGTGATGAGAGGGAATCGCTGATCTGCCGCCTCCTGCACATCCCATACTGGGGATCAAGCTTGCAATCTGGACATGTGACCTGACCTCCTGGTTCATAGGTTGATGTTCAACCACGGAGCCACATCAGCCGGGCTTCCCTGTGCTCTTATGACTCTATTAAATGAATCAACCAAAAAGTATTTGTTGAGCAACTACATACATTAAAACTATGTCCTTTAGGCTCTGTTCCGTTTACACTTCCGTACTGAGAAATCATATAGCTTTATCCAAAGGTCCCCTAATTTTTAGTTTCCTAAAATCTGACATAGTACTTTTAAGGAACCTATGACCAAGCATGAAATTTAGAAGTTGCTGAGTCCTGTGTCATTGCAACATCTTAGTAGACAATTACCTGATGTGGCAGAGAAAAGCATATTTATCCAATATTGCACATTCTGCCTGAAAATTTGGTTAGGTTAGTGATATAATGACAGGTGCTCCAAGAACTGTATATTAATGGAATAGAAAAGAAATTTTGGGTGGTATAAGAAACAAAAGGAATTGGGGTGCTCATAGATTGCTGTGTTGTTGTCAGGGGATGGGATTATAAGGTAGAAGAGTCCTGGGTACTGAAAAAGACCAGTTATAACCATGGGTGAGAGGTGCTAAAAGGGGAAAGGTTTAAAAAATAACATTGACATATTCCTAGAAGTGGGATCACTGGGTCAAATGGGAGTTCCATTTTTAGTTTTTTGAGGAAACTCCATACTGTTCTCCACAGTGGCTGCACCAGTCTGCATTCCCACCAGCAGTACATGAGGGTTCCTTTTTCTCCGCATCCTTGCCAGCACTTGTTGTCTGTTGATTTGTTGATGATAGCCATTCTGACAGGTGTGAGATGGTATCTCATTGTCGTTTTGATTTGCATCTCTCAGATAATTAGTGACTTTGAGCATGTTTTCATATGTCTCTTGGCCTTCCTTCTGTCTTCTTTCAAAAAGTATCTATTTAGGTCTGTTGCCCATTTTTTAATTGGGTTGTTTATCTTTCGTTTGCCAAGGAACTAGAAACACCAACCAGGAAGGATATATACACCCCTACGTTCAAGCGGCACAATTCACCATAGCTAAGACTTGGAAACATCCTAAGTGCCCATCAACAGGTGAGTGGATTAAAAAACTGTGGTACATCTATATAATGGAATACTATGCTGCTGTAAAAAAGAAGGAATTCTTACCATTTGCAACAGCATGGATGGACCTGGAGAGCATTATGCTAAGTGAAATAAGCCAGTCAGAGAAAGATAAATATCACATGATCTCACTCATTTATGAAATATAATGAACAACATAAACTGATGAACAAAAACAGATCCAGAGACAGAGAAGCATAGATTAGACCATCAAACCTTAGAGGGAAGGTAGGAGAGGGTGGAGGTAAAGGGGAGAGATCAACCAAAGACTTGTACACATGCATATAAGCCTAACCAATGGACACGGACACCAGGGGGCGTGAGGTCATGAGTGGTAGTGGGGGGTCTAGGGGGTAATGGGGAGATAAGGACACGTATGTAATATCTTAATCAATAAAGAAATTAAAAAAAATAACATTGAAGTTACTTGTCAGGTGCCTTATCCACAAAGAGGTCAAAGTTGTCCCTGGTGATGGCAGGAGTAGTGCTAGAGTAGAGGACTGTGAGATGATGCCAAGTTCCTCAACAAGGAGATGTGGTGACTGGAACATAGTGGATGGTATTATCGAAAGCTCATGCAGATGTCATGGTTCAGGGCATTTTGTGTCAAGGTGTATAGTTTGAATGAGGCAATGGGAGAGCTAGGAGAATGTCCTCTGAGGAAGAGTTCTGGACCCTCTTCACCTTTTGGAATGGCTGCTACCCTGGAGCCTTGCCATCCACTGCACTAAAGTGGAAAGAATTAAAAATTGGATAGATCCTTTCAAGTGGGTTAGTTGCTAAAGTAATGGAGATGCCTCATTTTGAGAGTTTCTCATATAGAAAGAGGATTTTAAAGTCACATTAGAGAAATTTCTAGTAAATTTATGAGCTATTAAAATTACACATCTTAAATAAGTCTCTAGAGTCTTCTTCATTGCTTCTAACTTACACAGGTCACTAACCAAGACTAACAGAGACCACCCACAAAGAAAACTGAAAAATTCATTGGCTCCTTCTCATTCATTGTGTGGATAGGATCCAAAGATTTTCAGCACCCCAGATTTCATAGGATTGAGAATTTATGTAAACCACCAACATTCTGAGGTTAGTGGTGCAAGGAATAAACAGAGGAAGCTGAACATATCATGCAAGCTGTGTAGCAATTTTGGGGGAAAACAAGAGTAGTTCTATCTCAGATTAATAGAATGGAAATTGTGATTCTAGAACTATGTTGCTTCTTGTTCCTGCCAAATCTCTTTTGCATTTGTATGATCAAAAACTCATAATCCTATTGAATGCACACAAAATTGGATAATAAAGTTCTCTGAGTGTTATTGTTAGTGCCTTCTCACCAATACAGAGAAAAAGCTGTATGCATATGTGATATTACAATGTTATAAACTTCTGAATATTTTCATATTTTCTTTTCACTGTTCAAAATATATGTCCAAATTAAGAATTGAAAGGTCATTTCTGTCAGACAGAATAGGCATATCTATCACATAAAACACTAATGTGATTAGCTATTGCCTGATGGAAAAATAGAATTGTTACAATTTGCATGCTTTGCATCAAGAACTGAAGAAAAGTTTGGCTGCAAATGAATAGTTGTTTTGAAATGACATTTTTTTCTTTTTCTTCTGCAACATTATGCTTGAGCTATGAAGAAACGTATTATCATATACTACTGCCATAGAAGGAGAAGGTTGTGTGTGTGGATGAGAATGTGTTAGGGGGAGGGACAGAAGGCTGATGGTGATCAAAAGAAATTGATATTACAATATTGATTCTCATTTCTTTTCTCATCCTCAAAATGCCATAACACAGACCACAAAGAAAATCCTACAAGACAGCAGAAGATATGAACAGAAACTCTTTCATTGAATCCAAAAGCAGCATATTAGAAAAATCTCAAGGGCAAATGTTTTCTTTGGAACATTAAGTTGGTACAATAGCTGGTGTATTTTTTTATGAACCCTTGAAACAATATAACTCATAGAAATTCTACTTATAGGATGTAAGTGACAAGAGAGAAATCCTTTCTAAATTCAGCTTTATCTAAATTTCAAAATCATTCAATTAGAAGTGGGGGCAAACTTGTCTTTTAAAGGGGGAATATAGTACTTCAAAAATGAGGTCGTGAGTGTTGTTTCATTTTGCTTTGTTTTGTATATCTGGAGTTAGAATAGACCTCGAGAAGTTCTCTAGATTTCAAATTGAGTACAGCAAGTGGAAAGGGGGGAAAGCAAGGTGGGATGTGGGGAACAGTGTTCTGTAATGTATCCCCTGTTCAACATTACTGAATTATTTATGTGCCAGTTGCTAGCCACATGTTTATCATATAGATTATGCATATAGCTTTTAGACAATGAAGAAAAACAGATATAATTTCTTTTTCATCTCACTCTAGAGATGAAAGAAGATTTGCAATCAATAAAGACATGTAACTGTGTCCTAAAAGAGCTTAGGTAATGTTAAACCAAAAAAACCTGCATGTCTGATGCTGGTACCAACATTATGCTGTGCTACTCTTTGGTGTCTCTATTCATTTAATTCTAACCAAAAGTCACTGTCATTTTGCTTTATTATGAACACAGTATTCAGCACCCAGGTTAATGGTTTCCTCTAATTCCAACATAAAGAAAGGAAAGCTTTATATTTAACAAAACTTAGCCTATCAAAATATGTCATTTACAAAGAAAAAGGATAAAATTGTTCATTAAAATTATTTTAAAGCACTAGATTTTTCACCCAAGACAGAGTTGAAAGGGAAACCAAGTGGACAATATGAGAAAGTGGAAAGTAATAGAGAGAGGCCTAGGATAATATAATACTTTCAAGTATTAAGTGTTTAATCTCTTACCAAGCCAGCCAATTCCTCTCTGTCAGACAGTGACATCCTAATGCAACCTTCCAATATCCTGATGACTTAGACTGACCCGCAGAGATTCTCTTATTATGCACAGTTTTCTAGAAATCTGAGTTCATGGTGAGAAATCACTACATTAAGTTTTTCTTGTTGTCAAGCCAGGACTAGGTCATCAATTTCTTGTTTCCTTCCCTAGAGGATTATGATCTGTCCCTTTTCCCTTTCTTCAAAAATATAACTTCTACCACATGTGCTAGCTTCTAGTACATATTAATTCATCAATAAAATGTGTCTTAGGAAGGAAGACTGATAATATCTATCAGTTTTATTTTAGATAAGGTAAAAGAAAAGCCTCAACTAGGAAATTAGTTTAACATTTATTCTAAAAGTTCCCAAAATTTTCCACGTAGGAAATTGGGGGGAAGAGAATGCTAAAGATTAACAAGAGATAGACTTCAAACAATAGTTAAAGAACTAGAGTTATAAAAACTCTCCATTAGTATTTGGAAACCCCACTGATTTTAAGCGAGTTTCTAATAGAACTGGGGCTCTAGAGCGAATACACAAGGGCCCAGGAGAAAGTGATTATATAATTCTGTATTTGCTCTAATGCACATACGAACATTTGGCGAAGGATATGTGTGCGTTTCTGACATCAGAGTGTGATATTCCATAGACTTACCATACGGATCTATTATGCAGAAGGATCCACTAGAGAACTCGTGTTATGTAGCAAAGCTGAAATATCTGCCTCTTTTATGCAGGCAATATCCCATTTTAAAATGTTTTCCAATCTGGCTCAAAACAACCCCCTCTGTGAACCAAATGTGTTCATTACCAAATATTCTTCATGGTTTTTCTCCAAGGACTGAGATAGCCTCCAGGTGTTAGTAATGACCTAGACAGACAAAAGCCAGCATGTTTATCGACTCTTGCCCGTTCCCCCAAATATGGATAGGCTTCCTTCTTAGTCTACTTTGCCGCAACAGCCTTCATACATCTGCTGATTATTTATTTGTAAATCTCTCCTTTTATCTCCCCAACAGATGCGTGCAGTGATGAGAAATGCCAAAGCACACATTAGAAGCAATGATGGTTATCTGCCTGGCAGAGGCTGACGGGCTTCCTCGGATCCCACCATGGAACCAGCAGAATGCCAGGAAGTGATTGGCTGGGGAGCGCTTCCACATTGTCAGGAGCATTGGGGAAAGGCTGCAAGGGAGTGATGAGACAAGACCTGGAGAATGGCAAATGTTTCACTCAAGCAATCTGTTACATTCCTCCTTGCGGAGGGGGACGCCTGGCCGGAGATGAGAGGAGAAGTAATGGGACTGGGAGGAAGCGAAGGAAATAGAAGCCGAGGAGAGCAGGACAGAAAGCAAAGATTTATAGCATGTATTGTAACCACTCTAATATTCGGGGCTTCTCTTGAACTTAATCCAACTTTCAGGTTACTGAAAATTTATTATTTGCCTCATATATTTGTGCAAACAGACAGAAAATGTGTAAGAAAAATGGAAAGAGAAAAAACATCAGAGAAAAAGAGAGTAATACAGAGAAGCCGGGGAGTCTAATTCTCGTTTCTCCTGCCTTGGTCCGACCAAGCAAAACCTTTAAAATCAACATCAGGTATTGGCTAATCCTCATCACTTTGAAAGTGGCTATTCGAACCTTTTGGAGAAGGACCTGGTCCTTGCACCAATTACTGGCCAATGTATGACATGTAAGAATAGCACTTCAGGGACAATGCCTTTTGATGACCATCCGATTTCTAAATTGGCCAATTTTGTGTGTCAGGAGGCCGGGGGAGATACGATCACATGAGAAAAACACTTTAATCCAGCCATTAGAAGGAAGGAGCAGAACAGAGAGGTTGGGGTGTTTATGGGGATAGCTGTAATTTCAGCTGTAGGTTCATCCAGTCAAGAAGATTGTTTCCAGTCTTGTAGAAAACTCTTTCAATAAGCTTGAATTACAACCTCAATATCTTCCTTTTCAGGTTAACATGTGAAATAAATAAATTTCCTCAATGTCATATGTACTTTTACTGCCTAAAAACCAATGAATATCTTCCCTTCCAGAAACAGTTTGTTTCATTTTAATCTATTTGAAAACGGGTAGTAACACAATAGGTTTTACATTTTCCCTTTTCATTTACTTTTCTGCAATGAATCACTGATCTTAAAAAGATGAGAAGATAGACATCACCTGCTATCTTCTACAGTGGTTTTCATTCAGTAGGATTCTTTCTCTCAACCTCTAATATCATCCTCTCTTGTTACATCAGCTACATCCCTGGCCACAATCTCACATAATTTCAATCTTGTGACTTTACAGCATCTGAGTTATTATGATGTATTATTCATGCAGATGTAATTGCAGAGGAGGAGTTAAGCAGAATAACATGTTAAAGAGGCAT
The DNA here is from genome assembly GCF_963259705.1 of Myotis daubentonii. NCBI lineage: Eukaryota > Metazoa > Chordata > Mammalia > Chiroptera > Vespertilionidae > Myotis > Myotis daubentonii. The sequence continues at coordinate 158,990,108 of NC_081842.1, forward strand.
GGTTGGTTTTTACTCTGTCACTCCCAGAAAACAGCATAAAGAGATCTGGGACAACTAGATGTCATGATGAAATCATTAGAATGTCAAGATATCAAATTAAACAGAACTATCCTACTGAACATGCATCCTATGTCATAGGCAATAAAAGCTCCAAACACAAGAACACTATATGAAGTTGAGGCAGTCACTTGTCCTAAAATCTGCCTTTAATTTTTACATTGTGAAAAATGAAATGAAAGCAGTACTTTTAGCACAATACTTTTGGGTGGAAAATGTGCAAACCTCCTTTGTCACACTATATAATTAGTTATTTTCAGACCACTTAGTTTGTGAAAAGTCATATTAACAAAAAGAATAACCTGGAAGCTCACTGAGTAAATTTTAATGGCACTAACCACAATCTTAAAAATTAAGAAGTTTTATTTTGAGCCTATGTCTAAAAAAGCAAACAATGACACAGAAAATAACTTACCCTTTAAAAATCAAGTATCGTAGAGCACAATGTTAAAAGATGGCTAAGAGGATTTATTTCTTAAACTACAGTGCTAGAATAATCATCTCAGAATTATTAGTTTAAATCCCTATTAGGAACTCTAATATGTGATCCCAAATAAAATAATTTTGTACAGAATAAGTTTTAGACGGTGAATTTTAACTTAAAATAATTTCATTGACCTGTTGTTTACATGGTAAAAAGTGAAATGGAGCCTTATCTAATTGGCTCTTGACCTAGAGCACCTTCCCTTCCAAAGCAGACCTTTCCCCTTTTCAGACGTCACATGTGCTCATTATTTATAGAGACCTAAAGAGGTTTGGAAGATATTCACAGGAAGGGGTTTGTACATATGGAGGAAGAGTCTATAGTTGTGTAATAACTTCTCTACTTAAGCAAGAACTAGGAAATGGGCTTAATTGGCAACAAATATTTAGCCACACAGGCTTAGTTCATTGTCCTGAAAGTTCATTCCTATCCAGTCATGATTTAGACATTTATGGACAGTGGAAGATGAAGAAAATGCTCTCTCAACATGTAGGAGAACAGCAAGTTAGATTGGGCGCTAAAGCAGAAACCCAGGCCTAGAACTGAGGCTGGGTAGAATTCTGAGGAGCTGGGATTCAAGCTGGAAATTTAGTTTCTTCTTTTATTTATTTATTTCCTTTAAAATTTTTATTTTTATTTATTTATATTTTAGGCAAGAAGTCAATATTGTTGTTATTATCAGCCTTGAAGCCAGACTGGCACAACATCTTTGTGTTTAGGAAAATGCAAATCTTGGGGAAGATGCAGATGGCCTTGACATTGTACTCTTGCTTCTTACTCTCCGTGTCACTGTTTACCCAGAGAGAGAGCCTCCTTCTTACACGCCCCTGGGATGCACATGAAGACAAGATGAAAGCCAACTGACACAGTGTCCTGTGCTTTCAACATTCCTGTTGCCAGGACAACCACCTGGGCTCCCCCTCCTTTACTACATAAGCTCCCAGAAATGCATGTTCAACATTCTTATTCTTTTTTATAAAAACTTAAATCCTTTATTGTTTAAAGTATTACATGTGTCTCCTTTTCCCCCCATTGACCTCCCTTCAGCTGCTCCCACCCCCCAGCACATGCCTTCACCCCCTCCCCTAGTGTCTGTGTCTGTTGGTTATGCTTATATGCATGTATACAAGTCCTTTGATTGATCTCTTAACCTCCCCTCCACCCTCACCCCTGCCCTCACCCTCCACCTCCCCACCCTGTCTTCCCTCTGAGGTTTGGCAGTCTGTTCGATGCTTCTCTGTCTCTGGATCTTTTTTTATTCATCAGTGTATGTTGTTCATTATATTCCACAAATGAGTGAAATTATGTGATACTTATCTTTCTCTGACTGACTTATTTCACTTAGCATAATGCTCTCCAGGTCCATCCATGCTGTTGTGAATGTTAAGAGTTCTTTCTTTTTTTATAGCAGTGTAGTATTCCATTGTGTAGATGTACCACAGGGTTTTTTTTAATCCATTCATCTGCTGATGGGCACTTAGGCTGCAATGTTCTTATTCTTAGCAATGGAATAAATGCTATCCAAATACACCATATCATTAAGGGAGCTTGACTTTGCAACTCAAGACAATTTCTAATAATGTTGGAACTTGCTGTGTAGCTCAGATTAGCTTCAAAGAAAGGCAATTCAGACAGATCACTGCTATTGTGACCCTTGTCAGTATATTAAAGCAGCAATGCAATGTGCCCAGTTGAGCACTGACTTATGAACCAGGAGGTCACGGTTCAATTCCAGGTCAGGGCAGCCCGATCCCCAGTATGGGGCATGCAGGAGGCAGCCACCTGGATTGAGAGAGGGTTGAAGGAGATATCCTCTCTTGAATGGTTTGGGATTAAAAGCATTGGTCATTGCCTTGCATAACAATAGAACTCTGCCAGCAAGTCTTCTGGTTGTCTAACAACTTTGCTTCCTAAATTCAAGTCAATCTTTGAGCTGAATTAAAGTGGATCTTTTTATCAAAATCTAAACTATAGACCTGTATGTTTAAACTTTAGAGATGATGACTGTTCCGGGCAACAAGATGATTCATCAGAATCCACCACAGGAAGAAAAAAATCTCTGGGCTGAGTTATCACAGTGTCTTTCTTTCCCTCTTGGGTTCCTGTCTCAGTAGGCCTACCACTCTGGTTTCAGCTCTGTCCATAGCAGCTCCTGTAGCCCTTCTGGGCCTCCTGCTAGTGAATGTCTGCATTACTGTCATGGAAAGAATGAGCATCCGGAAAGATTAAGTTCAATAACATGCTGATGGTAATATCCAAAGCCTCTCCTTTATGATAGAAGTCCCTCCATGGCCTGACCTATGCCAAGACCTCCAGGCTTATTTCCAGTTGTTTGTGCGTCCCCCTCTCAGCTTCAATGATGACAAGCTGATTGCTAACCACTGAGTGGACTGTGCTATTTAACAGCTTCACAACTTTACTGTGCTGTTTCCTCTGGGGAACACCACCACTCCTTCATGCCCATCTCCTTCCTCTTGGTCAAGTTGCTTCCACACTACTCACCCTGACTCTCCAATAATAATTAATGAGCTCATAAGTGATGGGCTGCACATAACTCCATCACAGCCCCTGCCGCATTACCTTGAGACTGCTTACTTGTTTCTCCTCTACTCAGACAACACTCAGGAGCCCAGGGTTCATTCTGTTATCCCACATTTTTTTTAACTCCAAATTATGAGCCCAGGATTAAGGTAGAGGGAGAAGAATGAAAAGTAGGAAAAAGTTTTAAAACAGCTCCAGCTACATCTGCTTGTGGACATGGAGAAAAGTAAAGGTAAAAAGTAGCTTTAAAATACCTGTCCTGTCAGTGCACAGATAAGTGATTTAAAAGTCACTATTCCAAGTCACACTGTCTAATGTGAAGTATAAAGACATCTATGAGAGCATGGATGGTGCCTGATGTTTAACACATATTTTAGTTAGAATGATTCTGCCACTGATAGCAATAGGGGAAAGAGTTCTTTCTTTTAGTAAAAGGTAGTTGGACATCCATTTGAACAGTGTGGATGACCAGTAACCTTTAAGAATATTCATTACATGCCTTGTTAGACTTAGACACCATTCTGTGCTGGGAGGCAAATTCTGTGCTTTCTCTATGACCTTTTTAGCCCTCAGATTTTAGTTCTTTGATTTTCTATTTATGATCTTGGCCAGAGGAGTAGAGTTGATTTATTCACATTCAATCCATTGATAAATTTCAAATAACATAGAGAAGAGGGTTTTGAGTGACTCCTTACTCATCTAAAGGTCTGTGGTCTGGAAACTGCCTCAAGGCTCTCTCTTCAACCTCTCCTTGGGGTATTCCCAACCTATTCAAGATTTTTCCTAAGCTCTCCACTTTTTGGATGATTTCCTTTTTAGCATTAATGGAATGAGTCTATCTGTTACCAAACATGTGTCTACTTCTCTAATCAATAGTGGTCTCCAATAAACAAGCAAACAAAGTAGTGAGGGCAGAGCTTCATCAGGAATATCTTAATGCGCATTGAACTTCTGTGATCTCGTGTGTAAAGTACATAGACCCCAGGTAACACTACCCTCTGAACTGAGTTAGCTGGCATTTTTGTGAGCCCATCTGTACTTACCAGGGGATCCATTCAACAACGTGATACACAGGAAAACCTATTCTATATCTTGCAGTGGCCATTTCACATCTCCCATTCTAAACTCTATAGACTCCCAACTACCAGCATGCATTTCTTTTTCATTCCTTAAAGAACTAGCAATTCTGCTAGGATTGTAGTAATTTCTCTGGAAAGGCTATTTCTTGCAATTTGAGAAGAGAGTCCTTTTTTCGTCCTCTAGGGTGCATGTTGACTTCAGAGCCTGTGGTTATGCAAGGTGGAGTGAGTCTCTAGTGGAGGTGGTACTGTAGCTACCAAATCGACCCAGAAAGGAATGCTATGGAGTCACCTTTTTAACAATTATCTGTTGGCTGGACTGTAGAACCAAATGGCTATATTCCTTCTGCACTCATGTAGTGAAGTTTGTTTTAATAAACCCTATAGAGAAATGGGGCTACTTAATACTTTCTTCAGAAATAACACCCACAAATTGAAATGAAATAGCACTATTCATGAAAGCAATTATTTTACAAGATGATTTTCCACTAAAGAAAAGTATTTTGTTTTGTAATTTGTTTTTGGAAACATAATTTGGAATTGCATAATGGAATTTTGGTCAAAAGTGTGAATACGTTTTCTGTAAGAAACTACAAATTCTTATATGCACCCTATTTCAATAGTAATTATTTCTCTCACTCAAAATGTTATATGATTCTTATTCTTAGAGATAATAGCAAAAGCAACTGTATAGACAAAACTTGTAAAACTTATTAATTTTGTCATAAAGAAATGCTAATTAAAACAAATAAATGTATATTCTCTTTTTGTTGTTGCTGTAAACCAAAAAATAAAAGGGAAAAACACAAGTCAAGAAAGTTAAAAGATATTTATTAAATATCTATTGTGAATCTGGCACCAGAGTAACATGTATAAAAACAGATCAAAAAATGTAATTATCTGTGCGAAGACATTGTTATCTTAAGGGTCACCTTTCTTACTTCCATTACTGCAGGTAAAAGTTAGCAATGAATGTTAGTTATCATAAAATCAGTGTTATAGCCAACAACATGAAATTTCATGGTTTAACCCAACAAAATTTATGACTCACTAACGATCTAATTCCACTGTTGCTGGTTAAGCATTCAGTTTTCCACATTTTAATTTTCAAAGAGTATTTGATATTGTGAGCTCTGCCTCCTTCTAAGGTCTTGGAAGGGTCTTCTTTTAGCCACAAAATGGGAAAGAGAAGTAAGTCATGTACAAGACATATTTACAGGTGAGGTTAAAAGTTCCGCCTATCATTTCTGTTTACATGCCATTGGCTAGAACTTGACCACATGGCCACATCTAACTGAAAAGAAAGATAGGAAATGTAGTCCAACTGTGTGCCCAGAAGGGAGAGGAAAACGATTTGGGGAGTAGCTAGCCACATAATGGCTTAATGGTAAGAACATTAGATGTAAATCAAAAGTCAGAATTTCAGACTTTATGACACCACTAAGTAGTATATGCTACAGTGTTAATTTTTAACATTTGGGGCCATAATTTTTGCATAAGTGAAGTTAGGCATGACATTCTGACTCTTCCCATCATCCCAATTAGTGCCTTGTGGGATTAAGGCTTTTCTTGCAAGAGTGTGAGAATGTTATAACATCTGAAGTCCCCAGTCTACTCTAATGGCAGCCCACATCCTACTGTTAGTAATTTGTTAATAGCTAGCTGTATATTCTTATCAGCTTTTATAACATATTTTATAAGACCCATCCCTAGGTAAGCAAATGCTTGGATTCTATTTCTCTCTGAAGCTATCTATCACAAGATTTCCCATTGCAACTTTCTGATAAATTCAAGAAAAGCCATTAATCTGATGTTTGTCCGCATTTTCATGATGTAATGTTCTTTCCAGGTCTCTCCCTCTCCAAGCTGAAACAGAAGCTGACCTGGTTATAAAATTCCTCCTAGACATCTTTTTCTTCTTTAGAAATGTTCTCCACTATCTTCTCATTTTCATTGTTTCTGAAGAAAACCTGCTGCTATCCTTATTTTTTGTTCTTCTGTAGATAACATCTTTTTATCTGGCTGGTTTTAAGGTTTTCATTTTATTACTCATTTTGAGTATAATTATTTTGTGCCTTAGTATAGTTTTGTACTTGGGGTTCACTGAACATCTTTCAACTGTGGGTTTACAGTTTTCAACAAATTTGTGAAAATTTTGCCATTATTTTTCAAATGTTTATTTTCGTCTCTCTTTTGGGACTCTACTTGCACATTCATTGAATTTTGTAAAGTTGTTCCCTGATTATCTGGTTGTGTTGCTTTCTATGAGTCTTTTTCTTTCTGTTTTTCATTTTGAATAGCTCTATTGCTAGATCTTAAAGTTCACTAACCTTTTCTTCGGCAATATGCAATCTACTATTAATCCTATCCAGTGTATTTTTATCTTAGACATTGTAGTTTTCATCTCCAGAAGTTAGATTTTGGTCTTTTTTATATCGTCCATGTCTTTATGTAATATTTTCAATTCCTTTCTCTTTGAATAGATGGAGTATAGTTATAAAATGTCCTTGTCTGCTAATTCTAAAATTTGTTTCAGAGCTCGATTGATATCAATTAATTTTTCTCTTCATAATGGATTTTATTTTCCTGCTTTTTTTCATGCCTGGTGATTTGTTGATTGCATACCAGAAATTGTGAATTATACCTTGTTAAGTGCTGAATATTTTTATATTCCTCTAAAATTCTTGAGCTTTATTCCAGAATTTAGTTGAGTAACTTAGAAACAGTTTGATCTTTGGGGACTTGCTTTTAAGTTTTGTTAGGCTGAAGCAAAAGTAATCTAGATCTCATTTTTCCCCTCTACTGACCCTTCTGAGTATTTGCCCAAGTCTCTGTGAATTACATGATTTTCCAGTCCAACTGGGAAATAAGCAATATTCTTGGCCCAGTGTGAGCTCTGAGTACAGTTGTTTCTAATGCTGTCAGGTAGTTTTTTCCCTTGGCCTCCAGTATTTCCTCATGCATCTTTGCTGAGCAGTACTTCGCTAATTCACTCAAGGAGGACTCCCTGCAGATTCCTGGAGGCATTTTGTTTGTTGGTTTGTTGGTTGATTTTTGTGCACATCAGTCTTCCAAGACTCCCAGCTCCTTTCCCTCCAGTTCAGGAAGCCTGCAAGGCAGCGCATAGGTTCTTCCTCCTTGGCCCACAGCTTGGAAATCCTCTTACAGCAATAAACTGGGGCAACTATAGGGCTTACCTCATGTCTGTCCTGAAACTTAGTATCACTGGTTTTAGTCCTCTAATGTTCAATTTCTTAAAAATACTAGTTTAGTATAGTTTGTCTACTTTTTCAGTTATTTCAAAGAAGATAAATATGATGTCCTGTTAATTCATCTTGATTGATGTTGCTTGACTGAAAGCAGCAGTCTTAGAATATATTTGAGTCCACAAAATATGCTGACACTTTACAGAATACATAGCTTTCTCATTAAAATATCCATGGAATAAAGTGCTCATGATGAAATGATAGCAGGTTACTAGATACTTGATTTTTATGTATTTACTAGAGGACTGGTGCATGAAATTCGTTCACTGGGGGGGTGGGGGGGGAGGAGAGGTGAAGTCCCCAGCCTGGCCTGTGCCCTCTTACAGTGCAGGAGCCCTGTGATCAATTTCCCCAAAGAGGTAGGCCCCACCCACCCATCCAGGGCTCCTCAATGGATTGCCTCAAAGAGGTAGGCTGGAACAGAGGGTCCCACCCCCAGCATCACCAAGCAGAGTTGCGGGACCAGCCTCCACACCACACAAGCAGCATCAAGTCCCCACCCACCTGCGCACTCCCAGTGCGCATGCAGCCTCCTGATGATGGATTGTTATGGCGTGAGGGTATCACGGCATGAGGACATGATGACCACATAGGCTTTCATTAGTATAGATTTTTTGTTTTGCTGTCCAGCATTTAATCCCCTTATTTTCTGTGACATTACATGACAATTTATTTGAAGAACCTGTCCTCCTACCTGGTCCATGCAGTTTATTGGGACTCCAGTCCTAGTTTAGATAATTGAAAAATAGTATTTCAATACATATTTACATATTTCTTGTTATGACTTGGGTTAAGCAAATCTTCATATGCTTAAGAACAATATGTATTTCCTTTTCAGTGAAGTCTCAATTGATATCTTAGGTCCATTTTCCTTTGGGTTGCTTGTCCCTCTCTTAACAATTTCATATAGTGGTATCATTTGTTTGCCCATTGAGTTTTACCTATTTAAGGCCTATTTTGACTGAGCAGATGATATTTATATTTATATAGCAACTTTTTTTTACTTCTAGATTTTTGGTCATGGATAGCCTTTCCTATTCTTCTTAAGGATTTTCCCTATGTCTCCTTTTAGTGTATTTATTGTTTTATTTACATGACCTTTTACAAATTAGTTTTTAACATTTATTAACAATCTCCAAATATTCCAAAGACACAGCTTTTTTTTTCTGATTTCTCCCAGCATTAATTGACCCAATAATTTATTAGAATTACTCACTTCCTTAATAGTTTTATATTATAACTAGAGGCCAGGTGCACGAAATTCATGCACTGGAGTATGGGGGTTCCCTCAGCCCAGCCTGCACCTCTCACAGTCCGGGAGCCCTCGGTGGATGTCCTACTGATGGACACAGTCTGGCAGCAGAGGCTCAGAGCAGGCATCGTGTGTGTGTGTGTGTGTGTGTGTGTGTGTGTGTGTGTGTCTGCTGGGGCCTGCCCCCAGCCATGCCATGTAGGCTCGAAGCAGTTGCTGTGTGTGTGTGTGTGTGTGTGTGTGTGTGTGTTTGTGTGTGTGTGTGTGTGTCTGCTGGGGGCCTGCCCCCAGCCACACCATGGAGGCTTGGAGCAGGAGCCCCTCTGTGTTGATCTCTCAGGCTCCTGGCCTCCACTGCATGTTGTACTCTCCCTTGAGCTATGGCCAGAATGGGGGTGCTGCTTGCAAGCCGGGCTTTCCTGCTTCAGGATTGCCATGGCGACGGGGGAGCAGGCCCAGCTGGGGGCTGCTCACAGGCCAGGCTTTCCCACTTCCAGGTCTCCATGGCAACCGGGGAGCAGAGCCAGCTTGGAGCTGCCCATAGGCCGGGCTTGCTCATGGCGACGGGGGAGCAGGCCCAGCTGGGGGCTACCCACAGGCCGGGCTTTCCTGCTTCTGGATCAGGCACAGCTGGGGGCTGCCTACAGGCCACACTTTTCTAGTTACCGATGGCCAGACCACCACAGCGATCCAGGGCCCAGCGGCACTTTCCTGCTCTCCAATAGTAATAGGGTCCCGGCTGGGGGCGGGGCTTAGCAGTGCGGGGTTTAGGAGGCACAGGGGTCCCGGCTGGGGGTTGGGCTTATGCCCCGCTGCCCAGGGCTGCACATGGGGCCCGGATGGCAGCTCGCGCTGTCCCATCCTGCCTGTAGTATAGGATAGAGGCCTGGTGCACTGGTGGGGGCCAGCTGGTTTGCCGTGAAGGGTGTCCCAGGTCAGGGTGGGGGTCCCACTTGGGTGCCTGGCCAGTCTGGATGCGGGGCTGAGGGCCATTTTCAGGCTGGCGGGTGACTGAAGCTCCCAGCCTCTCCTTTTTTTCTTTCTTTTTTTTTTTTTTTTTATTCTGGGATTTATTTACTTTCTATGGCTGTCACTGGAGTTGAGAGCCAGCTTTAGTTCTGAGGCTGGCTCCAGCTTGAGGCCTCGGCTGCTGAAAGCAGCTATCTGGAGCTTGTTTAGCTTTTATAATTGCAACTTTGTTGCATCCGGAGCTCAGAGCTGGGCTGCTGCAGGCCGGGAATCTTGGTTTCCTCCATCACTGGAGCAAGCAAGCCTCCTATTCGATTCAGCTGCCTGGCTACCGGCTGCCATCTTGGTTGGCAGTTAATTTGCATATCCTGCTGATTAGCCAATGGGAAACATTTGGGGGTATGGTCAATTTGCATGTTTCTCTTTTATTAGATAGGATATTTCATGTATCTCATGGTCCCCAGGTAAACTATGAACTCATTGACAGCACAGATCACAAATTCTCTTTCTTTGTGTCCACAAAGTCCTAATTTAAAGCTGAATACAGCTTTAGTAGATTTACTAAAGACTAGATTTCGATACCAAGGTATAAAGGAAGTTATTATGTTCTCCATCTTATCAATTCCTCAGTATGTTTTGTTAAATGATATGCTTCTAATGTTTAGTTAATATTTTAAAAAATTCTGACTATATGCATAATAATTACACTAAAGGTGTGTCTTATTTTTGCTATAAAATAATCTGAAAAAATTCATAGCATATACATATGATATATTATTAAGTGATAAATATATATTTTTTAATAGCAGTACTTCTCCCATAATTCAATGGCTTTATGTGGTTTAACTTCAACTTTATAAAGACTTTCACAGTGATTTTCCCAATGAGCATATTCTGGTTTCTTCAAGTCAAATATCATGGTCTCATTTGATACCTATGGCTTAAAAATCATTTTCCTCATATTTTCTAAATTCTTGATATTCTAAATATTATACACTTTGGACAAGTTACATAACATTCCTGAACCTATATCCCTACTTGTTAATGCTAATAAGATCTTTATTCAAAACTAAATAAAACCAAGACTATAATGCCTAGTACAGAGCCTGGCACATAGTCAGTGTTCATAAAATAGTATTATCATTATTATGATTATCTTCATGGTCTTTTCTTCTGAGTTGTTTCTTTTCTTTTTTTAAAGACATTTTTCATATGTGTGATTTCTTTCTCTTTTTTTCTATTTTCCCTTCCTTCTTTCTATTCTTTCTCTTGTGTGTGTGTGTGTGTGTGTGTGTGTGTGTGTGTGTTTAATATGTTCACTTACTCCAATGTTGCTTTAATTTTACTCTTCTACTCTGAGCATACCCTGCATTTCATTAGACATCATGAAATATTTGGAAGCATGATGTGCTGTATTTAAATGTTCAATTTTAAATTATTTTTTTTTTCTGTTTTAGGTAAGCATTACCTAAAAGAGGCACAACAAATTTAGGTACCCAGCATTATAACTTGCATATCTGAAACTACCATCTTGAATGATGAATTTCTTTATTAAATATTTGATACTTACCAAGCAATATTCTGAAAATTTTATGAGTATTATCTCATGGAATCTTTGACAACACATTATAACCTATTTCCAATGAGTTAACTAAGAGTTAACTATGTTAAGTAACTTAATCCAAGGTCAACACAGAGCTGGTAAGTGGCAGGCACAAGATCTGAATCCAAATGTGTACGACTCAAGAATCCATGCATTCTGCCAACAAAACCAGTTCTGAACTTGAAGAAAAATAAGTACATTTACTGTGCCACTCAAAACAGACCTAGTGAGAGTGACTGGATACCGAAGAATCGCCTTTGAACCTAGACAATGTCTAAGAAATAGACCATCAAATGACTTCTGAACCACAGGCAGATATCACAGGGCAAATTAAAAAAACAAATGCTCCAATGAAGCAAATTTCAAGGTGGAATTGAAAATACTCTTTGGATCCACTACAATATTTTGCCAGGAATATAGTATGTTTTCCCTTCAATTGTGAAGTGGACAAAATGTCAGCTTTGCTTTCATATATTTTTAAGTTCAGCATGGCCAAATATTAAACTTGACATCCTCTCAATTGATCAGTCTTCACTACCCCTTAAATTCCTTTTACAATATCAACAACATGAATTTCTATTGTATGCTGTTTCTTCTAAACTCCTGTCTGTATTTTTGTAACTCTGTTTTTAAATTAGTAACTTTAACTACCTCATGCAATCTTCTAAATTACTTTTTAGAGTGCTGGCTATTAATATTTTAGGTAGCTTTGATGTTTTACTTTATAGTCTTCAATTTTATTTTACATTTCACAGGTTCCTAGTTGCAAATAATCCTACAGGCAATTTTCTCACACTGCAACTATTCCTTGAAAGATATGTTAATGTAGCACGACACTTGAGATACTGGGGGTTAAGTTAATCACCCAAAATGAGTTGTATTACTGTCAGCGGTGTATAAAGACATCCCATAGTGAATTATAAGGAAGGCTAGCTTTAAAGCTGCATTTCAAAAAATACCCAAAGCTGGAGATGAACAAAAATAAGCATTTCTTTCAAAGTCCATTGAGCTAAAGAATCAAACATTTGTTATTTCTGGTGTCAAAGTTTCCCATTATAAATAAAGGGACTCGTGTTCTTTTCAAAATTTAATTACCAGGAAAACCCTTAAGATAGCACACTCTGTCTTTGGACGAGACAAACACTACATAGCAGTTTCTATCTTCATATTTGTCTGCAGAAAAAGGAAGAAATGACCACTTTGCTTTCTGTTTCACTGAACCACAGGCTAGTACTGAAAACCTGGGGAGCAAATTGCCATCCTCTGTTCCTTCAGTGAAAGTGACACGCGAGGCAACGTCACAATCTAACCATGACTTTGGCAGAAATAAGAGAGCCGTACCTCGTACATGTGTCCATCTACTTCTTTCCACTACTCAGCTTTTACTTGTGCTTAAGTAGAGATTATGTAGGAGATTTAAAGACCTGCCAATTATGTGACCCTTCACATCTTTGAAATCCAAGTATCAACCCTACAACTGTGAAGGCACACCCAACACCTTAAGGTCCAGCCTCAGGTATTACTTTGTTCTTAGAAGAGATTAACAATGCCTGGCCCTGACTGGTTTGGCTCAGTGGATAGAGCATTGGCCTGCGGACTAAAGGGTCCCGGGTTCGATTCTGGTCAAGGGCATGTATCTTGGTTGCAGGCACATCCCCAATAGGGGGCGTGCAGGAGGCAGCTGATCAATGTTTCCCTCTCATCCATGTTTCTGACTCTCTATCCCTCTCCCTGCCTCTCTGTAAAAAATCAATAAATTATATTTTTTTTTAAATGCCTTGATCTCACACCCTGATGTAGAGGCATGCTGCAGCTGCATTTTCTACCTTCTCTCATACATGCAAAGCTAAGAGCAGCCATCACGGCCAGCCCTGCTTCTGACTGGCGGCATCATGTGCATTGCTGCGGTGCTTTTCTATATAGGCCGCAGATTAAGGAGTTTCAGGAAGCCTTAATCCTTTCTGTCAGAAGACTGGCTGCTTGGAGGCAAACTGAGGTACAGTTCTGGGCTGCCTTTTAAAACAGCAGCAAGTCTGCACTTACAATGATCTAGATTTCTCATTTCTGTCTGGCGAAAAATATTGAAATGAGATTTAGTTACAATGTTGTGATACGCATTTTTATGAAAGAAGAAATACATTGTGAAAAGAGCTTTGCTTCACTTGAAAAGATCAAGAGCAGGGAAGGAATAAAGGTTTAGCAGGAGCACAGTATTCATTTGCCATGCATATTTGATATGAGTTCATTAAATACGCAATAGAAGTGTCAACATAAAGTGCAGTTTAGATCAAGCTATGAAAACAAACTGCTCTGGCTTAACATCGGAATATACTAAGCTGTGGTTAAGTGTAAGCCTTATTTACTATACAATAAAGACATATTTTATTGACTATTGTTAAATAACCATCTACTTCGCCTAATTGAATGTGTCCTTTATTTATAAAAATTGATGGGTTAAATGCTTAGGACAGTGTGGTTGGCACTTTCACATACCATCTCTTGGCCATTACATGGCTTTTTCTCTCCTCACCCATTGGCATTCAATAATTAGCCATTATCACCCGTCCGTGCCTAATTTGATAGTATTTTCTCAGTCTCACTGGACCATTGCCAACGCTACATCCAGTGAGACAACAAAGCACAGAGGCATCTCTTTGAGGAACACTTGCTGCAGAACTGGAGTGCGTCTGACTTCACACAGCACGAAAACCCACTCACTGGCACAAGGAAGTGCTTCATACGATAGAGCAGACTCATTTGAGTGCCTTCTGGGATTTGAGCTTAAGCATAGATATTTTGGATTAAAAAGCAGCTACCTCGGGCAGAAGTAGAAGGCTGGGTAGTTTTCCTGGCACACTGCCTTCACGATGATCATTAACATAATGCAAAAGTACAAAGATAGGAGACCACTATCAGCCTCGTGTCTCATGCAATATGCAGGAAAGCTAAACCTGCTGTAATTAATACTGACCCTTTCTTTACTGGGGGCTCACAGAGCATGTTTTAGGGAAGGCTATCAGAAGAACAAATGCATAGTTAACATTTTTAAACCCAGTTTTTTTTCCCCTTAGAAATGATTTCTGCCACTGCTCTGAACTTAAGTGCAGTAGAAAGAAAGGTCAGAAGTACAGATGTTGCCATCAGGATATATAAAGACTTTACACAGTGAAAACATTGGGACTTATTCAAACTCATTTCTAAGACGTTTAAACCATATGCTCAAATGCCATTTCCCTGATTAAAGTTGATGCAAAAAAATACATGTATCAAATGTTCATAATTTTAGTGCTGTATGTTTTAGTTGTTTGTTATTTTGTGATTTCTGAAGCACTTATTACTGAAGCTGTTGACATGAAGTCAGAGTTATTAACTTTTAAATTAATAACTTTTTTCTCCCTCTACTCAATCTTTTAGACAAAAGAGCTTAAATGGATAACTATACTACCTGCTGTCTATTTTTATTTTCACTGATACAGGTCAGACCCTCTTGTTTTCTGATCTGAAGCAACAGCCCTCTCATTGCCCTTCCTCCAGTCTTTCGTATTTTGTACTGCAGCCTCCCCACAACAAATGAAGTGGTGGATTCCTCTACTTAAAGTTTTTCAATGGTTCCCATTGTCCGTGGCTTCTTAGCATAATATGCAAGGCTCTCTGTGGCCTTGTCCAGATCTATCCATGCAACTTCACGTCCACCTTTACTGCCATAAACATTGTATTTATTGTTATAACATATTGTTATGCAAATGACTCATGCCACACTTTAATCGTTAAGCTTTGTAATTCACTTGTAGTCTTTTCTTTGATTGCTATCTCTGCTTCATGTATTCCTACTGCTTTGCAACTTCAAGATTCATTCTCTAATGTTCAGCAAAGGAAATTTTTCAATAAATTCTGAATCCAATAAAAAAGAATTTTTTTCTATATCATTCTTATCACTGACCACAATAAAATGAAATTATAATTTTTTGTTGATCTCCCTTACTAGGTTAAACCTACTGGAGAACAGGATCTGTATCTTAATCAACATTGCACTCTCAGTATCTAGCCTAGTACCATACATTTAGAGATGACTCTGAAGACATCCAATTTCTGTCTTAGGCAACTGAGTAGATGAAGATGCCATTCATTAAAACAAGAAATAAAAGGAGCTGCAGGCAAATAGAGATAGATTATATGTTTGAGATACTAAGGGACAATCAGATGGAAATATCTAGTAGGTAGTAGAGGAGGTCGTGAGTCTGAATCAGGTGTTTAGGAAAGATCTGGGCCAGAGATAAATGCTGAGAAGTCTTAATTATATAAATGACAACAGTGCAATAAAAAAATTATGAATTATTTCCTCTTTCAACTTTCATTCTAAAAGCTAATTATTTAGACCTTCTGTTTTAATCAGAGTTGCTACTACACACAATTATTTTAATTAACTCAAATACTCAAGAATCTGGATGCCTACAATATCCCTTGGACTAGATTAAGAAGCACAGTTTTGTTATTATTTTGGAAATGAGAATTACTCACATGAAGCTATTAAGTAATCATGACAAAACATATAAATTGAAAGGTTGAATTAAAGACTACTGAGTTCTAAAAGGCATGACACTAATGAATAAGTGCTGCTTTGTGACATGAAAGGTGGACAATGTGTCTGTAATTCTCGCATACTTATGACTTCCAAACCCATGTTAGTAGGGTCTATAATAAAATATAAAATATAAATTTACTAGTACTTACATATGCAAAGGCAATGTAACATTATCGAGCTAGGTAATAAAAAGGCCAAGGGCATAATCTGGATATGCACTTCTTTTCTAGTCACTAGAACTATGAACAGGATGCTAGAAACCTATGATGGACATAGAAATAATGTATTATTTAACACTTATCAAATATTATTGAAGACCTACTATATGCCATGACTAACCTGTGCACTGGAAATAGAGCAGTAAAGAAAGCAGGCAAAATTGTCTATCCTCATTGAGTTGATAGTCCAATGAGGAAGAAAAGTAACAAAATAAATATAGAGGGTGCTAGATGGTGATGAGTCCTATGAAATAAAATGAAACAGGAAAGGGTAATATTGTATGCCAGAGAGGGGGCAATTAATGTGAAAGAAAGTGGACACCCAGATTACACATTTTAACAATAATCTGAAGGGAGTTCAAGAGTGAGCACTGTGAGTATCTGAAGAAGAAAATTCCAGGCAGATGCAGACTATGAAGTGTAATCTTCTGGGGTGTGAGAGAAAGAAAACAAGACAAAGTAGTCAGAGAGGTAACAGGTGTCCCTATCATGTTAAACCCTTAGACGTTTTTAAGGATGTTGGCTTTTGTGAGTTTTTACGCTGAGTGGGAGCCACTGAAGGGAGTTGAGCAGGGAGTGTCACGTTCTAACATATCTTCGATCACTATGGCCTCTGTGGTAAGAATAGACTGTAAAGGCACAAGGACTGAAGCCAGGAGACCAGTTAGGAGACACTTGCAACAATCCAGGAAAGAGGCTCAGACTAGGGTGGTAGCAGAAGACATGGTGAGAAGTGGTCAGATTCAGGATATATTTTAAAGCTAAAATCATAACATTTGTTAATACTTTGAGTGTAAATTTCTGGAAAAAGATGAAGCATTAAAAATTACTATGACATTTAGGCATAGTCAATTGGAATAATGTTGCAGCAGGAGAAGCGAGTTTGAAGCAGATAGTGGAAGAAAGCAACTGTATTCAGAGCCTATTTGAGGTGCTTGTTAAATATTCTAATAGAGATGGTAAATGGACTGTTCAAGGAGTTAAAGGAGTCTGGAGTTTAGGAATATGGACTGAGCTAGAGAAAGAAATATGAGAGTTATCAATATGTAGGTGGTGAGAGAAAAAATAGAGAATTCTAAATAATAAAAGCCTAATATGCAAATTGACTAAACAGTGGAATGACCAGTTGCTATGATACACACTGGCTACCAGGGGCAGATGCTCAACACAGAGCTACCCCCAGCCTGCAGGCCCCAGGGAGGAGACCAGGGGTGGGGTGGGGGGAGGGGCTAGCGTGTGGGCAGCGCCAGGCTGGCCAAGACAGGTGCCAGCAGGGGCTCCAAATTGCCCTGCTGGTTACCCCACATATCGGCCGTGATTGCTGGCCAGGCCTAGGGACCCTACCCATGTACGTATTTCATGCACCGGGCCTCTAGAATGAAATAATGATCTAGGAGAATCAAATTGCAAATGGATTAAGGAAATTTAGTATGATTGCCTGGCAGCACAAAGGGCCTACTTATCTACTTGATCATAAATTAGAAGTGAAACCAACATCCAGGTCCAGATGTAGGTGTAGGTACAAACTCAGCAGAGAGATCAACTCAACTAGGGTTATAATTTTGCCAGTTGTGCCAGATATTGAGATGGAATGAGTACAAAAGATTTTATTGGGAAATAATGCCCCTAAAGTTAAAAGGGAGGAAAAAATATTGGAAAGAGGAAGTCCGTAGACCCTAGTACAGACTGACAAACTCCATCAGTGGATCAGGAACGCCTTTAGAGAAGTTCTGCACTAAGTGAATATAGCTAGAGCTTGGTACCACTGCCTTGCTCAGTCATTGGTTGGAGTCTCTGAACAACTGCAAGGAGTTCACAGCAGGCCCAAAGGTGTTAAAAGCTGGAGGCTATCAGCCAGCTATGCTCCCAGCTATTGGACAATTTCTTTCTCAAAGGAGAATCTGAGCAGCACATCTCCCGAGTCTACCAGACCACCCCTATCATAGCTAAGTGAAAATGAAAGGAGATTCTTCTTTTATTAATTAAACATGAAGCGCAAACTGTCTAGGAAGAAAAGTGAAAACATGAGATGTGAAAAGAACAGTAAAAACATAATAAATGGATGTAGATTCCAGCAGGACTTAAAGATTGTTGGAGTCAAGACACTAGAAGAATTACACTGAAACAAATCGGAGGTGGTGGCCATTATGTGGGGTGCATGAATTTGGGATTACGGAAAGGCTTTCAGCAATGAGAAGGTTTAAAATGTGACCCTAGAAATAGGTGGAAGATAAAATCACTGGAGAAGAGCAGCTGTCATATGGGAAGGATCACCTTTATCAATAATAAAATTACCAAGAGTTATGATGGAATTGATTGAGAAGCAAAGAGCCAGGGGGAAGTCTTTAAGTGATGAAGGAAAGTGAACTAGGGATTGGTAAGTGAATGCAAGAAAGTGGTGATAAAAAGATGATATGAGATTTAAAGCTGGGAGGAAAGAAAGGTGAGAGAATGGAACAGAAACAATAATATGGAGCAGGGTGGACACCTACCATTCAGATACAGTATAGTGGAGTGGGAGAAGAATTAACATCCACTGGAGATGATTGCCAAAGTAGCCATGTCTACAGCCAGCCTTCCAGTGAGAACAAGAAGATGAGACAATTGTTTAGAGATGGTGATGAATGTCCAGAAAATTTAGTAATTACCCATGATTTCCTGTGGCATGATTTCCTGAACTAATCTAGAGCATTAGAGAGCAAGAAAAGAAGGGTGGCTGGGATTTTGGAGTGTTTTTATGGGATCACCATAAAAACCAACATGGTTTGATCTGTGGGTCTCAGAGCAGGTAATGGTGGTGGAGTGATGGAGAGATGGAGAATGGGTAAGTGTCTGGTGTTCCATCTTAACTCCTGTCAGTAGAGACATGGAGAGGGGAACTGAAAGCTGTATTATCTGATGGAATTACTGTTTGATGCTCTTGATTCCAGAACCGTATTAAGTATATTTGCATATTTGTATGTAGATGCTTTCACATGGCAATCAATGCACAATACTGATTTTGAGAGAATGAAGCAAAAACAAGTTTTTGAGTAGTCTATCTGAGACATGGCATTAACTCTTTTCACATACTTTACCTCAACCACCTTCTCAACACATCTGTAAGGAGGGTGTTTACTATTTTTTTATGCGAGAGAAACCTGAGATTCAGAAAGGTCAAGTGACTTGTCTAAGATCATAGCTAACTCACCAAAGATTAGGACTTTCAATTAGGTCTCTATGACTTGAAACCTGGACAAGGTCCATTACGCTAACCTTAATTTCCATATTATAGGATGCCTCCCTATCAAGGTGGTTTTAATATTTCATATTTCTGAAAAGTTGTTCAATTTTGTGGCATGATATTACATATGTTTCTACTCTATGTATACACACATGCATATATATATAAAATATATGGTTATATATTATCCCTTATAATCATTTTCAATAAATTAGTTTATAATTCTACAAAAAAATTCCAATTCCCTATGCATTTGTTTTCTAGACTGAAACCAATTTGTTAGGTTCACTAGTCACCTTAAATTTACAGATGTAAGCATCAGATTAGATGGGATTAAATAGAGAAGTTTGAGGTGCAAAGCATTCATATCTCAGATTTCCTTCAAGAACTGAAAAAGAACTCCACATAGCAAGAACTGCAGGTCTGGAACCAATAAGCAGTGGTCAAACCAAAGGCCCAAATTTCATTTTTCACCCATATCAAACTGAGCTGTTAGAAACATATGTACTTTCATGCATTTATGAGATTGGCTAAGAGATCCCAGCTATATTTCTATATTTAAAATTATAATAAATAATAAATTTTAATCATAATATAACACTTCAAATAATTATACAAACAGCTCACTGTAATCATGAAGATTTTGTATATAAACAATTTGTCTATGTTTATCACATGTAGTTTTATTAAATGTATCAGCAATTATCATAAGCCATAGTCTATCTTTTAACTCAATAAAATAACTGCATTCAGTTATATTTAATAGAAAAAATTATTGTATTATCATTTAAAAAATAAATTATCTTAATGTATTATTGAAATAATTGCTTGACAGCGTATGTGAATTGGGGGGGCTCTGCCAACACAGGCACCTGAGATATTTGTCAAAACTTCTTTCCTAGTCTCGCTCAGCCTTGTACGTGCCAATCAGCCCACTAAGAGGATGATGAGGGGGAAAGAGAAAACTTGAATCACAAAGCATATTTAGTTCCCGAAGAGAATAAATCCTTGAAGATTGATATTTGCCATATTTCCTGAAGTGTACAATGTATGTTTTCTGAAATCTGGATGTCTTTTCATAATCAAAGGCATCATAGATTTGATGAAATTTTAAACTTACGTTAAATGTATTTTAATCTATCCAGCATGGAAGAACAATTCAGACTGAATAAAATTCTTTCTTCACACTTCCAGAGAGATCTGCAGACTCTGACAATGGCAGAGTGAGCAACAGAAACTTGTACCACAAGAACTCTCTGAGCAGCTACCCAAATATGAATATCCTTGATCCAAAGCAGGTCCATGTTCCCAGATATGACACAAGTCAAGTCTGAGTGCCAAAAAGATGAGTTGCAAAGTATTTGCATACAACTAAGCACCACAGGGTTCACTTATCACTAGTAAAATATTAGATAAGACAAATCACCAACAGACCCAGTGGAATGAACGTTTTTTAAAATATTTAATATTGAGTTTTTATTGATGCCAAATATGGTTCTGACTAATTTTATGCATATTACCTCATTTACTTCTAAAAGCAGCATCCTGGGATAAGTATTATTATCTGATCTATAGATGTAGAAACTGGAGCTCTGAGACATTAAATAACTTGCCCAGAGTTCCCCATAGATAAAGTGACTAATTAGAATTGGAATCTAAGCTGTACACCTTCCATTGTCCCAGAACTCTATCTTATTGCCTATCAGATGGCTTATTGGAAGCTCATGAGCAAAGACAGTCTCAGAAGTCCCTGCTCACCTAGTTCAAGGCATGAAAAGCTAACTATTCTAAATTTAAATTTAGAATCTGCAAATTTTCAAAATGCACACATGTCCATCTTCCCTCAGAGACCTCTCATGTCCCTTTTAATTCAATTACCTTTATGTACATGCTGTAATAAATTGCAATTTCCATACTACAATTAGAAACACCAATTCCAGAAATAAGAACTAACTGTAGAATAATTTAGAATTATAGTAATAAAATAATAAATTATTCTACCAAAGTAAGATAATGTGCCCAACAAAAAAATTTTAGTTTTGGACAAAATTTCTAGCACCTTTTTAATGATTAACCAATATCTTATTAATATCTTACATTTAGTAAGTGCTGATTATGGGTAATACATTTAATTATATCTCACTTAATCCTTATGGCAATGAGATTGATACTATCATTATCTTCATTTTTACAGATGACAAAATGAAGGAAGAGCAACATGAAATAATTTGCCTAAGATGAACTGGCCAGCATGTCTAAATTGGTCTTTCAAATCTCAAAATCCATTTTATTAACTATTACACTATAGTCTCCCTCTTGGCCCTCCTGAATTGCCACAATGTAATATGAAGATGAAAAGGCAGTGACATTGTAAAGCCATGAATAGAGGGTGAAAGATGTAGGATTCCCTATAATCAGCTAGCTATTTCTGATTGCTCAGAATTTTTCAAATGGCATGTGACATACACTAAAAGCAAATTGTGTGTTGGCAGAAATTAATCCATAAAAGGCAAGAGAATTAAAGAGTGTTATGTAAAAGAAAGGTATTCATGTTGGGAAATGAGTTTTAAAAAATAATTTAGACAACTTCATTTTTCAATTTCATGAGCTTCCTAGTGATTTAAATAAGAGTTATAACATTCAATGCTCGGAGGTTTTGAAGAACAGAATTAATTTTTAAATTCCTTTACAAGACATTAAAGATTGAAGTGAATTAATATTTTTAATGATACTAAACAGATTTCACTAGGAAATTTAAAGGCTACAAAAGAAAGTTCTCAATACCAAATTTTTGGGAAAATCTCAAACTCTCCATTCTTTATGTGAATGATGAACCTTAGCATCAAAGCATTTTGCAGCCAGGTGAACAAGGAGGAAAACATATTCAAATCTATACACCAAAATTAGCAAAACATCACAATCACTTGTAGGTAACATGTTCTTATATATGGGTGTGAGTGAAAGGATTAAGATGAAGGAAGGAGAAGAAAGGCTTCTTTATAAGATCAATTTGGGACACACAATGGTTGCTAAGGTATCTGTGAATCTCCAATGTCTACACATAAACTTCACGTCACAATAAAAATAACAGCTTCAAAATAAATGCATTTCTAATTTTTAAAATATAATTTTAGTAGTTATTTCAAAATAGCCTGAAATGTTGAAGATAAAATGTTGGTGATATAATCATTTTTTCGCCAAAAAAGTAAAATACCATTAGTGAAATCAGATATCTAACCAATATCAAGTCCTCATCTTGAGCTAGTCATGAGCCAACTGTTGGTTACTCTTTTTTTTTGCCTGCAGTCTCCCTTTATACTAGTAAAATAAAAGTGAAAACTTACCTTAAAATCTAGTTATTTGATTTTTCATTAATTGAAAATTTTCACAAGCAGCCACAAGGTAATGACAAAAATGTGGTTCCAGAAAAATCCATGTCCACCTAAATATAAAGTATCTATTAAACAAATGCTACACTTTTTCCATCACTCCTTGCCCCATGGATCACTCCCTCTAGCAGGCCTTCTCTATTTTTCATGCAATCCTCCTGGAATGATTTTTAATAACTTGAAGAGATATGGTAGTAGCACTCAGGTCACACTGTTTCTGTATGTGTGAAAGAATTATTTTGACTCCAACTTTTGCCAAATAGAGTCTGACCTATACATGGGATATTAGAGAGTTTATTATAATTCCAAATACTATCTCAAATTATTGAAAAACAATGAAGTTGAAAATAGTCATGTTTTATTCTGAACATCTTATCCAAATTTCAATTAAAAACAACAACTGAATATTTAAAAAGCCTTTTCCAACTTGTGGGCAATCTATTACTATCTGTAACAACCCACTACCTGTCTCTACAAAATTGCACCTTGTAAGTGAGGAGATGGTGAAAACAAGAGGCAGGCTCTGAACTGCTTTATTTATCTCAACTTGCTTTGCACTGACACAGAACAGAGGTGGGCACAAGGCCGGGAAAGAAGCAATTGAATCCCTCAGATGAGCTGAAGGGGGAATCGGCTGAATAGCAAGAACCCACATTAGTCCTCCCAGCTCATGCCACTGGGCTTGTTAACCACAATGTGTTCTTAATTTTTCTTTTCCCAGAGCAAAATTGAAAGCGAGGAGGGAAAGAGCGAGAGTAAAGATGGACATTTCATTGCCAGTAATTTTTCTGTCCAGGAATTTAGGAACAGCTTGAAAAGGAAATCCAATTCAGAGCATCTTCCCTTACTGCAAAAAAAAAAAAAAAGAAAGAAATCTCATCTCTGCTGCCTCCCTCACATCAGACAACATCAGTGTCATTATTTTATGAAGACATCACTCTACCAGCCATTAAGAGTGCTGGAGGTGACTGATAATAATTAATATACCTCTTCAATTACAGCCTCTGACACTGTTACTGATAGGCATGTCATGGGTAACGTTACATAACAAAAGATATGTTGAAAGTATTTTGTTATATGACTATTCCATCACTTACTAGTACATTTCCTCCATCTGCTACTCTCCTTTCTCCTACTAGGATTGATGTAACCGCTTCCAATGGCATTTGTAAAGGTCCAGTTGTACCTCGAGGACCAAATTTTCATGAACTAGTGCTAGATTCACCTGCTGAGATTCATATTCAGTTTCAAGAGAAAATCAGTTTGACTCAAGCAAAAGTATTAGCCAATATGGCAGGTAGGTGTTACACTTTCTTTAGTGAGGCTTGGGATTAAGGGAGTCTATATTATGAATTCATATTTTTTATGAGAAAAAGTCAGCTCTGTACTTTTTGAAAATTTATCTTTTAATGTACACTCAG
Source organism: Myotis daubentonii (assembly GCF_963259705.1). Classification (NCBI taxonomy): domain Eukaryota; kingdom Metazoa; phylum Chordata; class Mammalia; order Chiroptera; family Vespertilionidae; genus Myotis; species Myotis daubentonii. The sequence goes on from NC_081842.1 coordinate 159,014,192, forward strand.
TTCTCAAGGGGAAACTCAGGCATCATTGTGGATTTCCTAAATTAATCCAATTATAATGATTTCTATATTTACCGATGAGCTACAAATGTTTTTAATCATGTCTCATTCCCTATGGAATAGCTTACACAATGCCTTTGTGTACATGCTAAAGAATTGCCCAAACATAGCCTTGTACACTAATGGAAAACCTGGCAATGCAAGGAATTCATCCTCAAAGCTCAAATCACTTTCTGAGAGGGCAGAAGCCACAGATTTGGAACCAAACTAGTCTGTCACAATCATGTTTTCTTTGGCATTCTCTACCCAGCCAAACTGGATAATTCCAACAGAAAGTATTCACCTTGAGGCCTAAAATTATACCCTTAAATTAACAGGATAATTACCCACTTTGTATTTCTGTTTTACTCTGAAGACACAACCTTTGTCTTGCAGCTTCCAGGGAGAAATGCTAAGAATTTGACAGAGAGGAAAAAAACCCCAAAACATCAGGGTTGGGAGCTCCGTGCATTACCTTGGGCCCCAGCATCAGAGCCAGATTGAGGACCAGGGGTCCTGCCCTGAAAAAAGCAAGAGGCATTTGATGACTCTTTTCATTTGTGATTTATAAACACTTGCATAAGAATGTCATTAGAAAAGACTTTTTATCCAGAGGTGGGTGGAAATTTGTAAAATTGTTTCAGTGTGTTCAATAAGATGTTTGGCAAGGGCTAACAGGGAATTACAGGGTGAGTTAGGGTGAAATCCTAGTTATGAGTGCTCATTTGGAAGTTTTGGTTCTTAAACTTTTCAATATTCTTCAAAGAGAAACATTAAAGGAACTTGTATTAGTTTCCTGGGGCTGCCATAACAAAGTACCACAAATTGAGTGGCTTAAAAAAGCAGAAATGTATTGTCTCACAGTTGTGGAGTCTAGAAGTCCACAATCAAGTTGTCAGCAGGGTTGGCTCCCTCTGAGGGTTCCGAGGGAGGATCTGTTCCATGCCTCTCTCCCTGCTTCTGATGGTCTCCTGCAATCCTTGGCCTGCACATGATGTATTCCCTGCACCTCTCTGTCTCTGTATTGAAACATTCCCCTTTTATATAAATACCAGTCATATAGGATTCGTGCTGACCCTAATGATCCCATCTCCACTTTATCATCTGCAAAGACCTTATTTCCAAATAAAGTTACATTCAGCAATGCTAGGGTACAGCACTTAAACATCTTTTGAGGGAACATTATTCAACCCATACCAGAGATTAAATTAGTTCCAAACATTAATGATTTATTCAATATAAATTTGTGTTTTTAGAAAAATTATTTTTCCACTATGCAATAACACCTGGCCTTGACGGAGTAATGTACAGATAGATTAGTGATTCTAAAAAGATTGCAGTTTGGGGAGAGTGGCTTAGCACACTAGGAAAGAGTGGAGGAGGAATGACTTCATATCATGGAGGAATGACTGATACCAACCTAGAAGCGAGTATCAGCATCAAATCAAGTATGTTTTAAAAATTTGTGTTCTACAATAGAATTTTTATTTGAAATATGAATAACTATCTCTAATGTTAAAGATGGACAGTATCACTCATCAAAGTATCGTTGGCTGGTAGGAATGAGTGAAAGACATTTCTAGTCCTCCTCCCTCACCCATGCCCTTCCTCCAGGAGTGTCAAAGTATAGTTTGGGAGTGGGAGTAGGGTGACAATCATAATGACCCTAACTACCATAGGGAGCAGGGCTTTTCAACACTAAAACACTATTAGTAAGATAACAATTGACTAATACTACGTCAGACATGCAAAGAGAACAGATTCTGTAGTTCTCTATTACTCAGATCAACTTTCTCATAAATCACTAAATTCTCAACATTATCCCCTCCCTGCTGAGTAGCAAAGAGTATGGAACAAAATATAATGCTATCCAGTAAATGCAGTCTGATCCCATTTGGATGCCTTAGCCTGCTGGGTAACTGTTAATTTTGCGGGGATTGCCTCCTCTCTGCCTGTGTCTTCCCTGGATGATGTTTAGATATATTTGGTGGCCAAAAAGATGACCAAGTCTAGATGACCTCCCATACCCTAATGTCCTCTGGACCCTTTAGTTGTGATTAGATGCCTGCTCTGGTCTTCTGATTACTGATGAATGAAACACACTGTGGTATTTTTGAGGGTTGTGTGCCATTGATTCCCAGTCACCATTTCCTAAAAACCATAGCCTCTCTGTCTTGGTCTCAGTTCTGTAATGACCCACCAGTTCTCATAGCACTCCTATACATTTTCACAGAAGTCTTGTCACCTGTCGAAAATATCCACATCTGAAGTGTCCCTTAGAGTGAGAGTTGGTGATCTAAGGCCTGAGAGCCAAATCCGGACTATTATTTGATTTTATATGTAAGTTTTATCGAAACCTGTCCATGCCATCCATTTATATATCGTCTATTACGCTTGCTTTTGTGGTCCCAAAGTAGCAGAGTTGAGTAGTTGTAACAGAGACCACATGAGCCAAAAAGCCTAAATGTTTACTGAGTTTTAACAAGAAAAATTTACTAATCCCTGACTTAAAATTTTTCAATATTTGTATGCCTAAGAAAGTTTTACTAGTGCACACACATACACACACACAGCCATGTTACTGGATTCCCTAATATATGTAGATATTTTTGACACTCCTTCCTTGAATTTTCATTCCAAAAAAAAAAAAATGTATAGCACAAGAAAACATAAAGTACAAATCTTTGCTTTATCTTAGTCTCACTTTTCCCATCATTTAAAACGGGGTAGGCTATGTCTTTATTATATCTTTTCCTTTTATTTACGAGAGAGAGAGAGAGTGAGAGAGAGAGAGAACTCATGGACACATACAACAGTGTGCAGTGTGGAGATTGCGGGTGAAGGGGAGGAGGTGGAAGAGGGCATAGAGGGGATAAATGGTGATTGAAAAATTAAAATAAAAATTTAAAAAATTCTCTACTTTTGAGTAATCCATGTCTGGATCTTATAAATAAGTACCAAAGGAATTTGAAAAATGCTTTTTCCTTAGATATTATCTGAATGTCACTATTATTGCCTTGTATTCAAAACAACCAACATTGACATTCAAAGTACATCAATGACCTATGGGTTCCAGGAGTGAACCATTCTCTCTTACTTTCTAAGGCAATGAACTTCACCTCTTTGCCTTATAAATGGAATGCAAAAAACCCCACATGATTTGATTTAATATCACAAAAGTATTATCACTATTACACTGATGTGCATGACAATGCTTTACTGCTCCGTTGGAGTGATCCCAGATTTACAGCGTGTGCAACATTCCTAAATTCTGGCATCAAAGTATAAACACGTACATAAATCTGACTGCATAGGAAAATATAAACTATAGCACGCTCCTACGTCAATACAGCCTTTACTCTGAGTATTGTCACACTTTGGCCCAACTCAGAGAAACTACAATCAATCTTTGCTGTGACCTGCATGGTGGGGTTCAGGGTCTGAAGGAGGGGCCAATGCATAAATGAAAATGCTATACAAGAAATATGAATTTAGAAGGCATTGGGGGCTGAGGGGTTCCTCTTAAGTGAAGAGAACACTGACCTCTGGTTGGTCCCCTTTTTATTTACTTGAATACATATTTGCCCTTTCGCAATGCATACAGGCAGATCAAAGGTAAAGTGCGGTAAACAGTAGAAAGATTACCAGGTTAGGGAATTGCCTTGAGCCACCACTATCTCAACACTTGGTGCTTAGCGTCAGCCCTGCTAACACCCAAGGTCCATCGGCCTTCTGCATACCTTGGTGCACTGACAGTATTGGCAAGTGGTGGCTTCCCGCAAATCTTGGAGAAACTACAGTCAAACTTCATTTCTCCAGTATCTTCTGTCTCAAAAAAATTGGTTCTTGACCCAGGTGTTCACAGGAAATCTTCAGTTGTCAAACCAACAACCCTTTCATGCTGATGTCTGTATGATCAGTGACTAGTCCCTCAGGTGACAAAGAAGAGAATGCACCACTATGAATGAATCATTTTTCTCCTAAACTTCAAGTTCTTAACATCTCAGGAAATTGTACTGTGAATATTTTCATGGATTTTTGCTTTTGTTGCTGCGATTATCAAAAAGACAAGAAATAATAAATGTTGGGGAGAATGTGAAATAAAGGGAACCCTTATCACCACTGGTAGGATTGTACATTGGTGGGGCTACTATAAAAAAAGTATGGCCCTAGCCGGTGTGGCTCAGTGAATAGAGCGTCGGCCTGTAGACTGAAGGGTCCCGGGTTCTATTCCATTCAAGGGCATGTACCTTGGTTGCAGGCACATCCCCAGTAGGGGGTGTGCAGGAGGCAGCTGATCGATGTTTCTCTCTCATCAATGTTTCTAACTCTCTATCCCTCTCCCTTCCTCTCTGCAAAAAATCAATAAAATATATATATTTTAAAAAGACAGTATGGAGGTTACTCAAAAAATTTAAAAATAGAGCTACCATATTATCCAGCAATTCTACTTCAGGATATTTATCTGAAGAAAACAAAAACACTAGCTCAAAAGATATATGCATCCCTACGTCCATTGCAGCATCATTTACAATAACCAAGGAGTAAAAGCAACCAAAGTGCCCATCAATAGATTAAAGGATAAAGTAAATGTGTGTGTGTATAAAATGGAATATTATATATTATATATATATATGGCTAATATACAAAGTGTCTCCTCAGGAGTTCGACCAGGAGACCACGGGTTCGATCTCTCACTATCATGTGCACTGACCACCACAGGGTGACATGGAACTAAGGAAGGCCCCAGCTGGCAGCTGGAAGCCAGGGAAGGGAGGCCCCAGCCAACAGCCAGAAGGCCCCAATCGGCCCTGATCATCAGCCAGGCCTAGGGACCCTACCCGTGCATGAATTTCATGCACTGGGCCTCTAGTTCAGCCATAAAAAGAAGGGAATCTTGTCATTTGTGATAACATGGATGGACATTAAGGGAATTATGATAAGTGAAATAGGTCAGATTGAGAAAGACAACTACTATATGATCTCACTTATATGTGGAATCAAAAACAAACAAACAGTGGAACTCATAGACACAGAGAACAGACTGGTGGTTTTCAGAGGCAGGGGTAGGGGGCAACACATGGTGAAAGGAGTCAAAAGATAAAAACTTCCAGTTATAGGAGAATTAAGTCCTGAGGATGTAGTGTACAGCATGGTGACTATAGTTAACTATTTCAATACTGTTTCATATATTGAAAAATTGCTAAAGGATAAATCTTACATGTTCTCAGCACAAGAAAAATGTGTAAGTGTTATGGCAATGAATGCTAACTAGACTTATTTGGGTAATTAATTCACAATATATACAAATATTTAATCATTATATTGTACACCTGAAATGAATATGTTATATGTCAATTACACTTCAATTAAAAAACAGAAAAGAAAAAAGTTAGGGAGACATGATAGTTAGAAACATATGTTTATGTGTGTATATTTATATATAATACTACATGAAATAATGACAGCCCCTACCTATTCATTGTCAGGAATGCCATTAGATTCTCTATACCATATATTATTTCATTTATGCCTTTTTCTCTTTTGAAGTAGCTATTAACTCCATTCAAGAAATAATGAATCTGAGGCAAGTCACCTTAACAAGTTGCCTGTAGTCATATAATAAATGAGAAACAGAGCCAGCTTGAGTTCAACTTTATTTGACATTAAAGTGCAATCTAAGGGAATGCTTATCACATTGAGTTCTTACAAACTACTTTGATAAGACATGATAAAACTTTTTTTAAGGAAAGGGACTCTGGAAAGTTCAACTGATGGAGGGGAGGAGAGTGGGGACATCTCTGGGTACAGCATGGATGAGGGCATTGTTAGGGAGTGCTCTATGTATCTAAGCACAGGGGCACATCTCCACGGGAAATGGAATGCCTCAGTGGGTCTCAAGATTTTCTTTTCCTATTATCTTTCCAAGTTAACGTTTATTTAATGCACAGCGATATGCTAAGCTTGTTAGGCAATAGTGACTACCATGGACCCATGATCATGTTCAGCAGGTAGAAATCTCCACTGCCCATCCACTACCTATCCTCCCACGTGCATCCCAATAATCCAGTGTTATACAGGTAAATGTGTATCAAGGGACTCTCCCCCACCCAAAACAACAACAACAACAACAACAACACACAAACAAATAAAGAGCTCAGATTCGTAGTGTTTGCCATTTTCCATGTTATAAATACATTTCATCATGAACAGGATTCAGCTACCAACATGTCGACACTCAACCCAGAATTGGGAAGAAATGTGCAATTGTTGGTTCTTGGGAGATTGCATGAGCCAGTTCAAACATACCACTGACCCACTTGATATCCTCCCTACACAGTTTCCTTCCAACCACTTTAGCCTGCATTGTCTTCTTCTTTTTTTCAATACCTATGGCGTTTAAAGTCAATGGCACACCGCTTGAAAGTCTTTAGTTTATGTCTGTATCATATTCTATGTTGTATCACAATCATCTCTGATTTCAGCCATCATCAGAAGAGGGAACATCTGATTCATCTTCAGATTCTAAATGGAAGTTTACAGATAGTTTGTGTCTATTAATGTCTACTGTGATGATTGGCTAGTTTTGTTTTAGAGTTAATTATCTAACTTCTCAAGAATAAAGAAAATATTTATTTCTTATTTCTCATAGACTACCTAGGAATGTGCTGGTGGTTAATAATATTTGTTGATTGATCTTTCTAGGTCACATTCAGAACTTTTAAGCTACTAAAAACTGTAAACTGCAACCACTACATACATCCTGGGGCTGTACCAGCTCCTGGGAAGCTGGCAAGGAATACAAGCATGCCTCCGAAATATTACAGGTTTGGCTCCAGACCACAGCAATAAAGTGAGTATCACAATAAAGCGGGTTGTAATCATTTTGCCGGTGGAAGGTCTTGGCTTTGATTTGTAAAAACACAACATCCATGAAGCTCTATAAAGCAAAGTGCAACAAAACAATGCATGCCTATTGAGTATTTGTTTTATTTATATTTTCTTCTGGCCCCATATAGAAAACCTCAGGCGTTTAAGCTTAGGTTCTCAACAACTCACCCTGAACCAAATGTATCCAGTGCGCTCTCAGCCTTTATCCTGAAGCCTGTCAACTGCGTAGTTCCAAGCGTCTCCAGAAAGTCTGCCCCACTGCCAAGCTTCTCTGGAAAAGAAGGATTTGCAGATTCCACTCAGAAGGAAAGGAACTTGTTGTAGAAATGGAACTCCAGGGAGGGTCATTGTTTTCAAAATTTAATAGAGGTTTTTCTCCTAAAGAAATGTAGGCTCCCTGTAATCAGAAATCTTTTCTGGCTTATTCACCTTTAAATTCCCAGGACCTGGACAATTGACTGCCACATAATAGATGTTCAATGAATATAAATGAAAGACAGTATAGTTATAAGAGAGAGAAGAAAGATAATGGAATTAAACAAAATGAAAGTTTGGATAGACACTCCAAAATAAAAATATATAAATGGGTTCTAGTATGAATTTATTTTGTAAGTTTGGATTCATAATATTAATTCTGAAAGTCAATAGATAAGAAAATAAGATTATTGGAGAGTACATGAAACTTTGAAACCAGGCTCTGTAATTGATTAATGTAATCTGATTTCAGCCAAACAAATTTATTTCTGCATTTGTATTGCTTGTAAAGGCTAGAGAACATCCTGATTTATACAGATGACTAGTGAATTTTTTTAGCATCTGACTTTGTAATCTCAGAAGTCTTCAATGAAACACATGCACTCGAAAGAGGAGTAGAACTAAATTTTTGTTTGCAATGGGGATAACTAACAATATCTCAGAATTACAGTTGATCAATAATTTTCTCAGTAAGTTTAAATTTTTATTGATATATAAAATATGAATGCATTTATCACACATATTTTAACATATTCTGAGAAAGTCACTAAAAATTTTCTCATATCTCAAACCCATCTCTATCAAATATTCATACAAAGTATATTAAGAATCAAATTTATTTTAATTTTCATGTTGAATCCAAATTTGAAGCTCCGATTTAATTGCTTACTTCGAAGTTATAAATGAGATTAACATGACAAGCTAGTAGTGTCCTATTGCGTTCCTTCAGCTTATTAAAAATGTCAGCTTATTAAAAACACAAGCAAAGCACAACCATGTTTTAGGAGATTTGTTGATGGTGCTATTACTTGGAAGTGAAAAAAAAATTGTCTCATTTTGAAAGATTTGTGTTATCACTTGGTCTTTGCAGAACCAGCTAACTTCAATTGAAAAGGGAATTTTGGAACTCATCCTCTACATAACCACCAATAATGCTAAAAATTCTGCATTATAAACAGGATAACTGAAAAAAAATTGTAAATTTTCATTATAAAACCAAACACTTTTAGAAGGATGCTCATTAATCGGCTTAATAGCAAGTGCTTGTCTCAACAACATATTATAATTATTTGAACTCATTTTGGCAACTGCCCTTATGTGAATTACAAATCCTACTGTTTTCCAGCCATTGTGTTCTCAACGCTAATTGCAATACCAATACATTTTTGACAACAGATTTGATGGCATATTTTAAAAATTAACATAAACCTTTAACACTTTTTCCTGTTGTATGTGCTCCAAAGATTTTACCCAGTAATATGTATCCTTTGTACTTACTGTATGGTCCCATTTACCAACAAATTGTCTCATAGTGCACAGTGTTCATACCTTAAAACAGTTGCATTATAATAATTTACTTTTTGAAATAAACAATTCGATATAAACAGTTTCTTAGTGTTCTTTTCACATGGTATTTTAAGATAATGGCAATAAGTGTGCTCATTGCTTGTTCATCTACATAACTGTTGCAAAACCAATAGCATAGGGTTGAATGAGTGCTTTCCTGATATCTTGTGCTTTTGCTTTGCTTACACTGTGATAACTTCAAGTGATGCTATGGATACTTTTTATTGGTGGATTTACTTTTAAGTACATGTTTTTCAAGAACATTAAGTGGCGGTTCAAATTGCATGAAAAGATGCTGAGAGACCTACTTTAATAGCCAATCTTTTACTCCAGAACTTTTCAGAATTTACAGAACAAAGAACTTCCCAAATTTAAATTTCACAAACACAGTGAGGACTTTGTGTAGAGGGCACTACACTTGGAGCTGCTATAACCTGAGTTGGGTCATCTGATCCTGATAATTTTCTTGGTATTAACCATGAAATTTTATTTTCTTTTGAAAGTTCCTGTTTTAATTTGTGACTGGTTCCTAGTTGGAGCAGCAGTTATTTTGCCTCAATTTTAACAAGTACACTTCTATGCATATTTAATTTAGGCAAAATAACATCTGACATTAGCGTTAGTACGATATGGTCATGACGCAGTGTGTAGAGTTCACCTGTTATTGCACAATTGTCTCATAAGCCATGATAAGAGCATGAGCTGAGCAGATGTGCCTGAGTGCTGCCTGGCATTTAATGGAGCACAGTACACATGTGCTGAACCAGTGAACTCACTTGTATAATTTTATATGAGCAGACGTAAGTTGCTAAGCTTAAATTCAAAGTAAGGTCAGAGAAAAGCCCCTCTTTCCTAATCAATTACATGTGTGTAGAAAGGTTAAATATATGCATAAATAAGCAAAAGAAACCGCAGCCTAAAATCTGCATGGAAACAAGTTCAACCCAGTGCACAGGGTATGGTTGACAGTCTCTAAAGTGCTAAAAATGGACAAATAACATATGTCAGTGTTTGTGTTTTTGATTTTTGTTTTGGTTATGGATTTTTCAATAATGAAATATAATTTCTAGGTGAAATAAAATGTGAAACTATGGAAGCATTTTGCAGAAACCTGAGGTTTCACAAAAAGCAATTTGAATACCAGTAGATCCAAAAATATTGCCTAGCACAGGGGTGGGCAACCTCTGGCACACGTGCCAAACATGGCACGCCAGTAACTTTTGGTGGCATGCGAAACCCTCTCTTATAATCTTCCATCTACAATTTTTTCTTAATATAGACTTTTTTATTTTTCAGATAAATTCAGTGTAGGTGCATTTTAGATAAATAAATAATTTTACATAACAAATTATCTTAAAGACCATAGACATGGGTTGACGAGAGAGGGGAAGAGCAATTTCTATGCCTCTGCCTTAACTCTCCCTGCCTTCTTAGATCCGACCAGTGTTTTGGTTTCATCCACATAAGCTTGTGAATCTTTGTTCTCAGTGATGAATTTTGTTAAGTCTCGTAATAGGAGTAGCCTGACGGATGAAAGTAGTAGCTCGTGCATATCTCTGAAGGTCACAAAATATAAACCTGATGTAAAATCTCTGTCATCAGTGATGCAGCAGCAAAAGTCCCACTGGTAATATCAAATGTAGTCATAAAGTTTTCTGTCGGACTATCAGTGTACATGTCTACATTAAAAAATAAGTGTATTTTTCATCATCATATACTGTGTTTTTGTCGCTCGAATGAATTTTATTATTTCTTCAAGGTTCTTCACATACATACACCTTAAGAGATATCAAGTAGGTGTAACATGTTCTCAAAAAATTAGGGTTGGCACGCAGAAGAATTTTGAGTCAGAGATTTTGCTGGTTTTGGCGCGCACTCAAAAAAGGTTACCTACCCCTGGCCTAGCACAATAGAAGACATATTCAAACTGTCTGGCTTGTCACTTCCCACCTGAAATCATTCACTAAGACCATGAGTAAAGGGAATGGAACGGGGATAAGAGAGAAGAGAAAGGTGGGTAGAGGAGAAGAGCAGACAAAAGAGAAGGAGAGAGGGAGGGGGAGAGGAAAGGAAGGAAGAAAGGAATGAAGGAAGAGAACGAATGGGTATTGGGCTGGTGCTTTGTGATTGCTTATGTGGACATAGTACTAAATCTCTCCCCCTCCCTCTTAAGTTTCCCTCCTTACCATCCACCTCCCACCCAGGCCTGCTCTGAGTCAAAATCTCCACACTCCCACCTCTCCTTGTTCTTCCCCTCCCATGGCTCAGTCATTTCATGAGGTGCAGTGTGTTTTTACTCCCAGAAGATGGAAAATGTCCTCTTTGACAAGCTAGTAAGGGACTAATTTTTATGAAGTTGCAGTTAATCATGCCAGTAACAAGCATGGCACCTTGGTTTCCTGAATCTATGACCACAAGAAACATTAATGAAACAAACGTTTCTTGAGCACCTACTATGTGAGAGTCAGTGTCAAAAAATATTGTAATGACCATTTATTGGGCACTTTCTATGTGCCAGGCACTGTGTTAAGTGCATTTCAAACATATTCTCTTTTATTTTTTAAAACATTAGGAGCCAGGAAATGTTTTTTCTAATATGGGAAATTTTGGCTTAAAACATGAATAGACTAAGGTAAAACACTTGGTAAGGGGATTCAGAGAGATTTCAAACTGTATCTCTATGATCCCAAATCTATGTTAATTATTCTTAAACTCGATATCTCTTCCTTGAATGTTACATTAGCTCAAGTTCAATGCATCTCTGAGCAATTAATTGCCCAGGAGTTAAATTTTCCACTTGATTTAGTCTTTTGCTATAGCTATGATTTTTGAGATATTTTTCTGAATAAGTATTTTAATGTCATACTTTACCTGCCCAATGTGGTAGGAAGGACATAGACACATAACTTTATTTAAAGGTTGACAGATCTCAAGCTTTATTTTTAAAACCCAGGGTTTTAAAATCCTGCAGTTCTTACAATAATCTGAAATCAATAGAGAACTTTTATCATGTCTGTGCTTCACCAGAAAAAAATCCTGAACTTTTTAAATTTTGAGTACTCAAATGATACTTCTGCCAAGCAATATTGGGAAAGCAAAGAAAGCATATGTTCATTAAATCTCTTTATCTTTCCATGGGAATGTGGAAATGCACATGTATCCACAGGAACATGGCTGGCTGCATGTACACATACACATGCACACACAAGTACATACCCTTTGCATTCTACCTTTTATTCCTTCACACAGCTTTCTTCACCACAAGATCCTCTCTTTCCTGCTGCTTTAATCCAGGAAGAGCTTTCTAACTGACCTCCTCACAGTAGAACACTGCCAAGGTTAGCCAATTGATTCAGCTATCTGCCATTATCTCCACGTAGCCAGCAGTCAAGGACACTGTGAATCTCCTTTACCTTCTCAAATATTCTTTCCGCGATCATTTGTAAGCATTTCCCATCGCATGTCCTCTTAGGTAGAGATTGACCTCTTGCAATTGATCAACAGACAGTCAATCTTTAGAGCTGTGGTTATTAACTGTGCCTCTCCTTTAGTAAAAAGCATAGTATGATAATATTTTAAAAGTAGGAGAACATTTTGTTCACAGATGAAGAAACTGTGGCTCATTAAAGCCTAGACAGGTAAAATACTAGGAAGGATCAAGATGACACAATGAAAACAGATTTAGAATCCAGTACTGCAGGCAGAGCTAGTATATTAAAAAGTCCACTCTTTCAAACACATTGTAGCGCCTGTGACATAAAACTCACAATGCTGAAATGCTGTCTTTACCATGAATACACATCCATAACTGTGCTGTTATGTATTAGCTCTTTTATCACCCAACCAACTGGCAGCTACTTGAGCAAATGAATTCTGTGTCTCATTTTGTAAAATGATTTTATCCTTCCTTTATTAGTCTATGATGGATATTCTTTCATATTCATATTACTTTGGTGTGACACACTCATGCTGTCTTATGAAAAAAAATCCATATTTTTGAATAGACTATTATGCAATCTTGATATAACCAATGTCACCTCATATAATGAATGAGTTAATAAAACACACAAAATTATAGCCTCTCTTTCTCACTTTCTGTACATCATAGTTGTCGGCTGCTACAAGTACATACAATACAATAATTATTATTACATTCTATTGACAAAATATATTGAAGGCTTAACAACTACTGATGAGCAAATCTAAATGGGGTTTGAGTTGGAAGCACTTTAGACAAAAAAAAAAAAATTCTCACTAAAGTAGACTTCTTATACAATCCTTAGGGTTCCTTAGTCTCCACTGAGACAAAAATTCTATAGTAACATTTTTCTTTATATTTATGGCATATATAATTAGAATCATAGCCTAGGCTATGAGTTATGAGCTGAAATTCTATTCTCTTCAACCCCTTATTGCTAGAAGATGTGCTTCAATCAAAAGTCCTAACACGGCCTTGTGGTCTTTAATCCTTCAGAAAAATACTATTTTTCTGATACTCAGGCCAATTATTTTACTGCTTATATCCCAGTATTTTATGGCCTATGTTTCAGACCTAAAGCAAAAATTTTCCTTCCATCTCTTAATATTGTCTTCCTTAAATCCAATAAAGAATAATTTGTGTTATTTTTCACAAACCACTAATCCACATTCAAGTAGAAACATTTTTTCAACTAATAAGCATATATACAACAGGAATGGGGAATCACATTCTAAAAAGTTTAACACAGGCAGGCCTGTATTTAATTTTACCCAGTTCCCAGGTCAAATACCAAGCAGCAATAGTACTATTTATGCCTAATGTTGTGAAAATGCAACATCATTACATGTCCTTTATATTCAAATCATTAAATATCATAAACTGAACATGTTGCCCAACCAAAGTTTGTCTATTTCATCTATTTTCTTTCATCCTTAGTGTGTATTTCTAGGTCTTTCTCTTTAGTCTCTCTCTCTCTCTCTCTCTCTCTCTCTCTCTCTCTCTCTCTCTCTCACACACACACACACACACACACACGCACACGCACACACACAATTTCCTCAGACTCAATTTGGGATTTGTTCTCCCCACAAAGGTAAAGGTAAGTATCATGATTGCTCCCAGGGAACTCAGCCACATGCTCTAAAATCTCAGCACATGCCCCTGCTGACTAAATCTCAAGATATCTTTTGTGGTCAGGCTATAATTCCTGTTTAAACCTTGCCCGAGAAGTCTCCCTGAAGCACAAAGGGCTTCAATTCTAACCTTGCCACACCATCTAGAAAAATTCACCCCCAAGCACTGCCTTCACATTCTTCAAAAAGATTGCATAGAAGATTATGTCCTGTTCTACTCTACCTTCCACCAGAGGGAAATTATGAAGTAATCAAGTTGTATCTTTGCCTAAACAAATTTCTGACTCTTCGACTGTTCTCACATGTCTGTATCTCTTCAGGAATTCCAAACAAGTCCTCCCTCCTTTTGATTTTTCACTAGGCTTTCTTGAGGTTCTATCTTCTTGCTCTCTTCCGTCTATCTTCTATCCCCGCTCCTATGAAGTATGAATCCCTGAAGGACCTAGGTGTGTCCAAACTCCAGTCTTCTTCCCCCAGACCTCTCCCTTGTTCAGGGCTCTAATTCTTACCCTTCAGAACTCTTCATTCTCATTAGCAATGGAAACTCCTTTTACATCATAGTTTGAATGCTACTCACCTAAAGCTTAAAATAAAACCCTATGTTCAGACCTGATCCAATCTGGACTATTACTCTCTAGTCCTTCTTTTCAGCTGGGATTTCACTTTGTAATTCTCCTGTGTTGAAAATCCCTGCTTTCTAAATCCTGTGACTTTTTTTAAAAAAAATTTTATCCTATCGCTGTGCTGAAACAGCATTTAGTATAGTTCCAAGAGAAAATATACAGAAAGACATTTGCTTCTGAGAATTTACCAGTTTGAAAATGTCTTTATTTCAACCTTCACAGTTGACTATTCATTTATTTCCCTTTATATAGGACTGGAGGCCCGGTGCACAAAATTCGCAGGGATGAGGGTGTCCCTCAGCCCAGCCTTGCACCCTCTCCAAACTGGGACATCCCTCTCACAATCCAGGACCAATGGCTCCTAACCACTCACCTGCCTGCCTGATCACCCCTAACCCCACCTCTGCCTGCCTGCCTGATTGCCCCTAACCACCCTCCCCTGCCAGCCTGATTTTGCCCCGAACTGCTTGCTCTCCCATGCCAGCCTGATTGTCCCTAACTGCCTCTGCCTCAGCCCCCACCACCATGGCTTTGTCTGGAAGGAAGTCGGACGTCCCGAAGATGTCAGGTTGGTCCAGTCTAATAAGCATATTATCCTTTTATTAGTATAGATGAAAATTCTTCCTATATATCAAAATAATTACTCCACTGTATTTTAGGTGAAAGTGTTGCTAATAAGGACCATTTTCCCTAATTTTTAATATGCAACTGTTGTTGTTGGCTTATTTTTTCTATTTCTTTGTGTGAGTTTCCAGGTTTTTTTTTTATCTCTGGGTGCGGCAGAGACTGCCAGTTGCTCCCCAATATCCATCCAGTCTTCCTTTCTTCCCGTAGCATTTAACTAGGCATATGGCAACCCAAACTAAAGACTACAATTCCCAGTTTCCCCTGTAGTGGGAAGACCATGTGACTAACTTTGGGCCAAATGGATGTGAGCAGAAATGATATAGCTCCTGGAATGGGTTCTGAAAAGAAAGGGAGATGATCTCACTTTTCGTTTCTCTTCTTCCTGTTGATTGTAGCACAGATGCAATGGCAATAGCTAAAGAGCCATCTTAAACCAAAGGAGAAAAACCATCTATTAAGAATAGCAGCACAAGAAGATAAAAGAAGCTTGAATTCTAAATACCATGGAGTAGTTATGCTGCTTGTGTTTGGACTGAAAAAGAAGAGAGAAATACATTTCTATCATGTTCCCACCACTACTATTTTGGCCTTTGTAAGAACAGGCAACAGTGTATCCTAGGTAATATTCTTCTCCTCATAAAATTTGTATACGTTAATTTGTTGTGGGGAGTTGCTAGTGCCTTTCAACATGGAGACATATCTTTAAAAATAGTGAAAATTGTCTTTGTACAATTTCTTTGATAATTTCATTCCCTTCATTTTCTGTTTTCTTTCTTTCTGGAACTAGTTGTTGAATCTCCATAATTGGTCTTTTAATTTTCTTAGTTCTCTATTCTATTTTCTATCTCTATCTTTTTGTTCTAATTCCAGAAAGATATCCTTAACTTCATCTTTACAGACAATACAATTTTCATTTTAATTGTTATATATCTAAAGCCTCTTTTTTTCTTTTATTGCCTTATTTATTTTTAGATGCCTATTTTGTTTCATAAATACAATATCTTTGGTTATTTCTCTGAGAATATTACTATAGAGGTTTTTTTAAGGTGTTCTTCTACTTCCTTTATTGTTGTTTCCTGAGAGTTCTGTTTTACAGATTATTTTTGATTTTGTCTCTTTCAGCCAGAAACTTTCTCCCAATATCTGTTTACCTTACCTGTCCTTTTTCATATGTTTAAGAGTAAGATATGGCCCAATTGGTGTAGCTCAGTGGTAGAGCACCTACCTATGAACCAGAAATCATGGTTCAATTCCTGGTCTGAGCACAAGCCCAGGTTGCAGGCTCAATCCCCAGTGTGGGGCATGCAGGAGGCAGTCGATCAACAATTCTCTCTCATCATCGATGTTTCTATCTCTCTCTCCCTTCCTCTCTGAAATCAATAAAAAAAATTCTTTTAAAAGAGTAAGATATTTAAAACACTCATGGGAAGTTCTCTGTGTTAGGGAGGGATTTGCAAACTATTAAATCTTATTATAAGGTGATTGAGTGACAAGCTAAATTTTTTTTTTGTGGGAGAAATAATCACAAGAAATGTCAACATCGAAAGATTACTTTTTCCATTAGGGCCATTCTGCTTTTTGCAGAGGAAAGCCTTCTGGTCTCCTACCTGGGTTAGGAGGTGGAAGGGGATGTCCTACTGCCTCTGCATCTACAAGAGGAGAGTAAGTGCTGGCTCTCCCGCCTTTCAGCATGCGGATGCCCATCAGTCATCCTTATCCTGACCTTACCCACAGCAGGGTCTCAATACCTAAACTCAGAGACTTTCTAGTTCAATTTCTAAAGAAGTTGAACTTCTTGTCATGAGTAGTGGGTGTGGATTAGCTTGGTGGTGGGAAGGGGCTGGAGAGCATCTATCAGAGTCACTGAGCTGGGCCACATCAGAAAGGTGGCCCAGGGCATGGAACTCTTCCACATGCAGATCCTCTGTGTTCATTGTTATGCCTCTTTCATGACTCCAGGGGGCTGGTGCCTCCTTTCTGAGTTCTGCAGAGCAGGTGTAACCCCCTCTCTTGAGTACTCTCTTCTGCTGGGGTTCAGGTTATCCCTTTCTCACCTTGCCTAAATTAGAATCAGTCCTCCATACTCGATCTCCCTGAAATTCCTTGTCTACGATTGCCTTATCTCCTATATTTTTTTCTTATGTGTTTATGGCTGTTTTATTTTAACTCCTCTACTTTTGCAGGGCTTTTGAGAGGGAACTTAGAGAAATGTGTGTTCAATCATCCAGACAACTTTGTGCACATTTAACTTATCTTTGTGCAAAATATGTTGCAACTATGTTATCCTTGTCTTTTTTGAATGGCATATTCCCCAACTTATTGTATTAATTTCTTCCCAACATCAAATATAGCCTTTATTCCTAGCGTCAATACATAAGTAAAGCAACTATAAATAAGCAATTCTGTCTTTTTTCATTTAGCAAACGTTTCTACAGAGTTCAAATTCTATTTATAGTGTAAGCCACAAATGTTTATTTAAAAAGAAAACAGTCTCTTTTTTTCTCCATGAATAACCAATTTTATATGCATGACTTTGCTTGCAAATTCATTTACAAGGGAGAAAAATGTTGGCCAAAGAATCACACTAAGATTGATCCAGAACAATAAATTTCCCTAGAAAACTTCCTGTTACATCAACCCTATTTCTCTAGGTCAAGTCTCTTGGGTAGTGGGAGAAAGACATTGCTAGCTACTGTCTTAAAGTTTATTCCTAATATATAATAAGCCCACTGGAGCTCCCAGAATGGGGCATGTGTGGTCTTTCAGTAAACTGTGGTCCTGAACTTCCATTACTACCCAATCAGAGAAGTTAGTAGAAACGTGTCTGCCTGCTGGAACGCCTGCTGCAACCTTGCATGCTCTTCTAAAGGATAGGCCTAGTCCTCGCTGAGTGTCAGTATAAGGAATTCACATTCTCTGATGAACAGAAAGTAGCCCTAGAAAATGACATCTTGGGTTTAACATGACATTGGAAACCCACCACCATTTAATTTCTGTTAGTGTTCAAATCCTACAATACTTTGTATCAATAAGCCACTAAAAGCTTCTCACGTAAGTCAGAAAACTCTGCCTTCAAGTCTTTCCTTGAAGTTTTTGTTTTGTTGTTTTTTAGTCCTCTTTCAAACAATATGCTTTGTGTTTCCATTTGCTCAGTCGTTGGATAATACTGCACCTATAATTCTTCTCTTATTCAAATGTATTAATTTTAATTGCACCTATCTTAAACCACATTCCAGTTTACACACTCAAATGGCTTTTATCAGAGCATGAAGCTATGCTGTTTGTCTATCTTTTTGTTGTTGTTTTTGATCCTCACCCGAATATATTTCTTCCATTGATTTTCAGAGAGAGTAGAAGGGGGGAGAGGGAGACACTGATGTGAGAGAGGCACATCAATCGGTTTCCTCCCTCACATGACCTGACTGGGGTCTGGGGATTGAACCTATAAGCTAGGTATGTGCTCTTGAACAGCAACTGAACCCACAACCTTTCAGTGGGAAGGCCAACACTCTAACCACTGAGACCACCAGCCAGGGCTAAGTTTGTCTATCTCGACACTTTTTATTTCAGAAATCATGACTGTGTTTGCACCTCTCCCCTATCTTTTCTTTCTCAAATTGGCTTCTGACTCCTTTGAGTTCAGTCAGTTTTTCATGACAGTTGGAAAAATGACAGGATTATTACTCAGATACTTGGTTTAAAACTTCACTCCTGAAAAAGAGATCTTTTTCTCCCTCTCAACTTTCTGACAGGAAATAGAACACTGAGCCTGTCCAAGGCAGGACGACAGAGGGACTAGGACCAAGGTCACAGTCATGATGTCACTTCTGATGAGGCTCAGCCTTAACCTTTCAGGAACATTTTTAGCATATTCAGCCTCCAGAATCTCCCCCAGACCTAAAAATAATTTAGGGTCTACTCCACTTACCCTAGTGAATGTCAATGCCCTAGTTTTTTATTCTTCTTTCAAATAGCTTTAGGTGACAAAAATGCAAACCCAGGCATGTTACACATCAAATATGCAAGTCAAACATGACAAGTTGTTTGCTAGTAATGAGGTGAAAATAGCAGATAAAGGGATTAAACAGGAGAGAAAGGTTTTGTTTTGTTTTGTTTTTAAATAATATTTTTAATATATTTTTATTGATTTTAAAGAGGAAGGGAGAGGGGGAAAGATCAATGATGGGAGAGAATCATTGATTGCCTGTTGCCTTCTGCACGCCCTCTACTGAGGATCAATCGGCAACCTGGGCATGTTCTCTGACAGGGAATCTAACCGTGGCCTCCTGCTTCATAGGTTGATGCTCAACCACTTAGCCACTGTGGTCGGGCTTGTTTTTGTTTTTTGTTTTTAATTTTAGCTCATTAAAGTCTCATGCCTCCTTCTCATTACCAAAATATGAATAGATTATCAAACATGACAAATTGCTTCTTTAAGCTCCCACACTCTAGACCAGCAGTTCTCAACCTGTGGGTCGCAACCCCTTTGGGGGTCAGACGACCCTTTCACAAGAGTCACCTAAGACCATCAGAAAACACATATATAATTACATATTGTTTTTGTGATTAATCACTATGCTTTAATTATGTTCAATTTGTAACAATGAAAATACATCCTGCATATCAGATATTTACATTACGATTCATAACAGTAGCAAAATTACAGTTATGAAGTAACAACAAAAATAATTTTATGGTTGGGGGTCACCACAACATGAGGAACTGTATTAAAGGGTCGCGGCATTAGGAAGGTTGAGAATCACTGCTCTAGACTCAGATGTGCTTGAATTCACTGCCCAACCCTACCTCTAACTGTGTGGCATTTAAACCAACTTATTAAACTTCTCTATATAGCCATCTTTTCATCTGCAAATTCTAGTAATAATACCCATTCAGAAGTTAATTTTGAGGAGGCACTGAAAAATATGCATAAATGACATAATATGCAAGCAGAAAGCCTGGTGCAAAATAAGGGCCCAATATCTATGCATTATAAAATTATAAACATAGTGTTATCATTGTCTCTTTTGATTTTTAAATGTGGACAAAAAGTATTCTATTTGTCAATGGAAAAAAATGAATCACTGAAGTTTTATAAGAAAGAACACTGCATCCTGATGCTGACCCATGGTCTTATTTATAGCAGTACAATCATTTTTATTTTTTTTACTATTTTATAATTATTATAAAGATATTGAGCAGAAGCCAAATATGTGTGATTTTAATGAAAGAAATATAGCAGCTTTTATAGGAGTCAAGGACCACTAATTTTGTCACTTGTCAAAATTAAACTTCTCATCCCTCACCCCTCACCTTTACCCTGGAAATGTTAAGGAAGTATATATAAAAATCTGGCAATAATTTTAATTTCAGAGATAAGTGTAAATCATTACCTTCCCATTCCAATTATGTTATTTAATCTTCACTGAATATCCTATATTCTGTTCAATGTATCAACTTTTCAATTGAGAAGCGTTCCTAATGTTCTGGTCATACATTTTTATACAATAAAGATTTCATATTAGTAAATACATAATGCAAATGTCAGTCTCAGAAAATTTAATAAGTCTGGCTCTTCTGTTTTTCAACCTTCGTTAGGACTGAGGAGTAGTTCTTACTCTTAATGTGTGTAATAATATCCTGGCATGCTTGTTAAAAAATATATATTTTCTGGCCTGACCCCAGAAATTTTGATTTGATGTGTCTGGGGTGGGACCCAGCAGGCTGCATTTTAATAGATATCTCATGTGATCCCCATGGAGGTGAGTCTCAAAGCTCACTTAGAGAAATAGAGCTAAAGGAACAAGAGAGGGTATTTTGTTTCCATTTCATATGACATTCTCAATAACATTACAAAAATGATTGTAGATCCCTTAAAATCTCACATCTTCTCCCACACACATCTTTTAGAGATGAGAAAATTGTTCCTCTAGGCACACATGCACAAAATGCCTTTCTATTTTCCCCACTTTAATAGCAGGCTTGCTGAATCTTACCTCAATATTCTATAAAGTTCACTTTAAGAAAATAAAACACAAACAACCACTGAAGCTAGAGACTAGATAAGGTGTTGTTTTGTTTTGCTTTATAAGAGTATTTATAAATGGATGTACTTTGGAGTTATTTGAGTAGTGAGTCTGAACAAGTAAGTGTTATTCACTTAATATCACTTGCTACAGCATCTGTTGGGACAGACATAATTAAAGTTAGAGTGGCAAGGCCACAGCCAATTAAATAGGAATCAGAAATGAAAATAAAGCAGCTCTGAAATTACGATGTAAATTCAATGTAAATATATTCATTCATTCTTTTTATTAGCAAGTATTTATTAAGCACCCACCACATGCCAAGAGATCATGTTTCAATTTATTTTAAAAATACATCTATTGTATAAAGCAAAATATACCCACATGGAATAACAGAGTGACATTTACAGGCTCTTTGGGGTATATTTAAATGTATGACTGATCTTCAAGAGCACATCTTTGAACACCAAAAAAACAATGGTGCTGAATTAATATAATCACCAGAAATCATCACTGAAACCTTCACAAAGTCTGCCCATCAATTTTTTTCCAGCCTTTCACACCCTTATTTTTAACTTCCAAAGCATGTAGCTCATATCATTAGTTCATATCTCTTATTTTGAACCTGACTAAATTCAGTTTTGTAATAAACCTGTAAAAAAAGGACAGATTACAAATCACTAACATTTTCCAATATTCCTCACTCACACTAACACAAATAGGAGTCCTATTTTTTAAAATTAACATTCTTTATTTTATTTTATTTGTTTGCTTATTTATATTAATCCTCACCTGAGGGCATGCTTATTAGTTTTAGAGAGGGGAAGGGAGAGGGAGAGAAAGAAACATTGATGTGAGAGAGAAACATCGATCAGCTTCCTCCATCCGCACCCTGACTTGGGTTATGTGCCCTGACCAGGAATTGAACCTGCAACTTTTTGGTGCACTGGACAATGCTCCAACCAGCTGAGCCACACTGACCAAGACTAACATTCCTTTTTTTAAATACTGCTGGGACACCTAGGGAGGAGGAATTTTTGAAATCATTTGTTTAATGGCTATGTATTCAGAGTATGTATGACCTCATTAGGCAAGTCATAGAACTTCTCTAAACTACAATGTCTTCATATGTAAACAGGCATAATAACATCTTATTGCAGGGTTAGTGCGTAAGAATTCATGGGGGTAATGTGTGTAAAATAGCAAGAATAGTAGCTGGCAAGAGTAAGTGATCAATAAATAGAAGCTGGATGATGAGACAATAAGGATGCTGTGCTGTTGAATTGGTCTCTAATTATTTCCTGTGTGTATATTTTATCTCTGCTACTAGACCATAAATTATTTGAGAGCCAGGATGGTATCACTTTTTTTTTTTTTTACCACCATCAATCTGGCACAGTATTAGGTAAATAATGCCTGCTATATGGATAGTCAATTAAATTAGAAATAACCATATCAATTGAAAGAAGTGTCATTTTTTCCTCCTACTAAAATCTGAGCTATATCTTCCCTAAATACACAACTTGAAGTATTTTGAGCTTGGAATAAATGTCTCCTGGTTGGGGAGGGGGAGGGGGGCGGGGACAAGCATGATGGTATTAGTAGCAAATCAAATTCTATTTTGATGCTTTCTATATGTGAAAAAATGTTAAGGCACTTTACATGCACTAACTCATGTAATCCTTCCAACAACCATAAAGGGAATAAACCAGTATTATTTCTGCTTAATGAATGAGAGAACTGGGAATTAGAGAGGTTAAGTGGCTTTCCTAGGTTACACAGGTAGCTGTAAGTGACAGAAGCAGGATCTGAAACCCAGAGTTTTGGCCACAAAGTCCTGCATTTAGCTGCTATTCTATATTTTAGCTATGGTAGATTAAGAGAGAAAAGGGGGGTTGGGTGGAGAAAATTTTTGGTCTGAGGTACAGAAAAAGAACTGATTTAAATCTAATGAAATGGGTTGTTAACCTTTATGTTCATCAGCTTTTTTTTTTGTTTTTTAAATCTCAGGATAGAGAAATGATTGTAAGAGTGTTCACTTCGCCCTAACTGGTTTGGCTTAGTGGATAGAGCGTCGGCCTGCGGACTCAAGGGTCCCAGGTTTTATTCTGGTCCAGGGCGTGTACCTTGGCTGTGGGCACATCCCCAGTAGGGGGCATGCAGGAGGCAGCTGATGGATGTTTCTAACTCTATCCCTCTCCCTTCCTCTCTGTAAAAAATCAATAAAAATATATATTTTTTAAAAAAGAGTGTTCACTTCATCCCTGAGGAACAAGTTTGTGCAGGAAAGTACTTTAATTAATACTCATCGTGCAGTTCAGGCAAGGAGACATACATTATCATGGAAAAAGCAATTTGTTGCATTTGGAACCACTTGAAAATTAGTGATGCCAAATTTAACAGCAAGCTACCAACTTCAGTGGGCTTGGAATTACCTTGCCTCTAGCAACTTACAGAATCTAGTCTGATACAGGGTTACTGGGCAGGGAGGGCACCGAATTCCTTATGGGCTATTATTGTTTTATCTTATCCTGATGCTTTTCTAGAAACAGGACCAGATATCAGTCTCTCAAATATCAGTCTCTATTTTCAACTTTGTGAAATCTTCAAATGATTTGGAAAGGGGATGCCAGCTATTTTACTTAATGGTGGTCTTTATATCAGTTTTTTCAGGGGTCAGCAAACTTTTCCTATAAAGGGTTAGATAGCAGATATTTTAGGCTTTTCAGGCCAAATGCTCTCTACCACAACTACTCCATTCTGCCTTTGAAGCATGCACATCTCCAGAGACAATGCATTAGTGAAAAGATATTGTTCTGTTCCAATAAAACTTTATTTACAAACTTAGACAGCAGACCAGATTTGGGCCCCAGGCTGCAGTGTGCTGATCCTATGTTTATTGTAGTCCACAATTTTACAAGCCAAATTATTCTTTTTTCCCCATCACCATTTAGCTCCTCTATGCCTTCACCCACCCCACTCACCCCCCACAATCACCACACTGTTATCTTATTCTTGAATCATTGCAGTTTGCCTGCCACTTGATCCCAATATACATTATCTTAATTTTTCCAAGAGCTCTTTAAAAAAAGGCTCAGGCAGATCAAGTGGACAAGGGTTAAACATGCGGAGTAGGTTAAGGAGAAGTTAAGAAGCAAAGAATTAAACACACATGGTTTGCTTACAAGATCTATGTCTAACTGTGCCTGACACACAAGGCTACAGCTCTTATGGTAATTTAAAAAAAGATCCAAATATTTTTCAATTAAATGAGCTGTAACTAGAGATAATTGGTTTCAATAACAGTAACTTGGAGAGAATGAAAGACTGAATTATTGACCAAAATACTTTGAGAATATGGAACACTGATCTAGCCTTTGACATCTCATAGGAATAGAAAAGAAGCTTGCAGAATGCCTGCCAGTCTGATACTTCAAAATAGTGAGGATATAATTAATAGCTAGGCTAAGTTCTAAGACCTTTTTGAATAAGTTTTATACTTAATCTGTGTCTTATGATTATGAAATTAAATGCTGACTAGCGTGTTTATGAGACAATCTCCAGTGACATTATGACTTCTTAAGCTGCCATGTTATATATTATTCAACTTGATGCTATGATGTATGCTTTATTTATTTGTTGAAGTAATTTATATTTATTCATTATTTTTGATAGATGACATTAAGTTTAATTTATTCATAGACTTTATACTACTAAACCAACTAACTGCTTATGACTTAACTGATTGTTTTAAACAAATTAACCTGGAATTTAGAAAAATGCTTTTTTTCTCCTTGTACACTTGTTCAAATAAAAGTGGTAATTATAAAAATCTTTTTTGAAACAATACAGAACCCTAGCCCTAGCTGGTTTTGCCCAGTGGATAGAGCATTGGCCTGCAGACTAAAGGGTCCTGGGTTTGATTCCAGTCAAGGGCACATACCAGTACCTAGGTTGCAGGCTTGATCCCTGGCCCTGGTCAGGGCGAGTTTGGGAGGCAACCAATCGATGTGTTTCTCTCACATCGATGTTTCTCTCTCTGTCTGTCTCTCCCCCTCCCTTCCACTCTCTCTAAAACAAATAAAAATAAAGGAAAAATATCCTCTGGTGAGGATTAACAAAAATAAATAAGTAAATAAATAAATACAGAACTCTACTATTTACTTCTACTCTCTACTAATTCCTCTTATTCCAGTATTCACTAATCTCTCTTGAGAATACCCAGGCTTGGTCACCTTGAAAAACATCTGCTTTGAAAATCTAAACTAGCAATTTTTTTTTAATGGTAGGCAGGATGCAAAAAAATATCTTGAAAACTTAACCTAGATGCCTGTCTGTGAGAAGGATACTTTCTCCCTTTGGAATGGGGATTTGTTTTGTTTGTCTTTATCTAAAAATTATATGAAGAGAAAAATCTCAGTTTTATATCCAATGGGTACTAGAAGCCATAACTTAAGTTTTCTGATTGGACCATTATATAACACTTTTAGAACAGTAAATTAGCTTTTATTATTTCAAAAAAACCACACAAAACTATCGCAAAGTGTTCTGTCAAATTTATGGAAAAGGAAACCCTTAATAGTTCATGTAGCAGAAAAAAAGGAATGAAAGAAAACAGCTGCTTTTAATTAATACAGTGGTGATATGCAGAGTGGTCACCATTAGAAAGGATAGAAATTGTGTCATACTTTGTGTGAGAGCTTGATCATTTGGACCCAGATTAACATAGGGGTAGTGATGGAGGGAGGCGGATATTGTTCTTATGTAGGCAAAAATCTTATATCCCAGCAGGTCCCAGTTGCAGTGCATTTAGATTTCAATAGTCCTAAACTGAAATACTGGTGATGACTGTACTTCACAGAAAAAATCCTTATTCAATCAAAGTAAAAAAAATAACTTCCAGTGTATGGATTACGGTTCTTCAAAGAAATAGAACAACTAGAATATATATATATGATGTCCCAAAAATGTATGCACACTTTGAATAATTATTAATACCAATGGGTTAAATCTGAAAAGAATGAAACATAAATTGAGCTCTCAGTTGTAAAGTATGTTTACAGTTTTGGGGGACACCCTATATATCAGCCTCCATAATTACCTGAGGCAATTCCTTATCTGTTTATATTTTGGCTCAGGTAATCATGGAGGCTGATGGGTCCAAAGTCTACAGTGTGGGCCACTAGACTGGAGACTCAGAAAAGCCAGCGGTACAGTCCAGCCTAAATGCTGACAGACACATTGCTCAGTGAGCCCTGCTCCAGTTCCTCTCCAAGGGCAGTCTACTGGAGAACTTGCTCTTACTGGGGGAGGCCAGTCCCTTTGTTTTATTCAGGCCTCTAATAATTGGGTGACACCCATTCACATGATGGAGGACAATTTGCTTTACCCAAAGTTTACTGTTTCAAATATTAAGCTCACCCAAATGCACCCTTCAAGTTGACATAAAGTTAACTATCACACCAAGGATACCAAACATGAGAGCAGGCATATTGTGCTTATAGAATAGGCTGCAGCCCTGGCCGAGTGGCTCAGTTGGTTGGAGCCGTGTCCCATAGACCAAAAGGTTTGGGGTTTGATTCCCAGTCAGGGCACATACCTAGGTTGGGGGTTTGATCCCCAGTTGGGGAGTGTACAGGAGGCACCAAATGATATTTTTCTTTCACATCAATGTTTCTCTTTCCCTTCATATCTCTCTAAAAGATCAATTTAAAAAATAAAAAAGCATATCCTCTGATTGGGAATTTAAAAAAATAAAGAAGAAGAAGAATAGGTTGCAGATCTCAGAGTTCCAAACTCTCTAAAACTCAGTTTCCTCATTGTTGCCTACTTCAGAGAATAGCTGGCTGTGAAAATTAAATGAGAAAATGAGGGTAATACACTCAAAACACTTCATTGTTACCAATGGGGCTTCAGTACTAATTCATATTACACTTAGATACATTACTTATTTCTTATAGGGAGGAGCGAACATAGAACAAAAAGAATGGAGTAGTAATATTTTTTTTCTGGGCAGATGTAATATGGATTTGCATATCAAAACAACATGGTATAACCTCACATGGAATACTGCATTCACCTAAACACTCCCTTCATCTAACACTGTCGTAATGGACTTGGAGGAGGTCAAGAAGAGGATAGAGGTTTCCCATGTAAGAACAATGTTCAAAGCCTTCTGTCTAGAAGGGTTAAGGTCTTGGTGGGAAAGATGACCAAAGTTTACAAAACCAAGTGAACTATAAATAAATGCAAAGCATTTGAATCTGCACCTAGAAGCTGTAAAGGGATGATTTAAGGACAATTCATTTTATATATACTCCACATTCAATACAGCAGCAAACCCTATTGGTACATTACCTTTAAAATATCTCAGAATCTACCACTTTTCACCACCACTACTGTTAACATTCTTGTCTAAGCCACCATTATTTCTTGCCTGGGTTATTTCAGTAGTCTCCTAATTCATCATTCTACTACCAATCTTGCTCCTATACCATTTTCTCAAAATGGCAAATAAATTGTTTAAAACAAGTCATCTCTTCCCTTAAAAGCTTCCAATCACTTCCTGTTTCACTTAGAGCAAAAGTCAAAATCCTTATGATGGCCAACAAGATGCTGCACACACAGGCACCTAATTATCTACTTTCTCCGCTGCATGGTAGTCTCTTTGCTGCTCCTTAAAAACACCAGGCCTGCTCCTTCACCAGGGCCTTCGCACTTCCACACCTTCGACCTGGAAATGCCTTCTCCCAGACGCTACAGGGCTTACTCCTCACCTCCCTTACCTCAAAGGCCACCTTTTCAGTGAGGCCTTGTCTGACCACCCAATTTAAAACTATAATCTCTCTCTCCCCATCCCACAAATGCCCCCTTCCCTGCTTTCCTTTCCCCACAGCTCACTTACCCCATGTATCTTTTTTTTAAATATATTTTATTGATTTTTTACAGAGAGGAAGGGGGAGAGATAGAGAGTTAGAAACATCGATGAGAGAGAAACATCCATCAGCTGCCTCCTGCACATCTCCTACTGGGGGATATGCCCGCAACCCAGGTACATGCCCTTGACCGGAATCGAACCTGGGACCTTTTAGTCCGCAGGCCGACGCTCTATCCACTGAGCCAAACCGGTTTCGGCATACCCCCATGTATCTTAATGCTTTATTCTGATGATCTTTCCTTTGGAATATACGCTTAAAGGAGAGAAGGATTTTTAATCTGTTCTCACTGCTGGATCCTCAGTGCCTGGAGCAATGCACTTAACACAGAGTAGGTGCTGAATAGGTATCTGTTAATTAAATTAATGAAAATCAAATCAAAGTGTGGAGCTCTGGAAGAAAAAAATAAATATACACACAACAAAAGTGCTCATGCATTTCTGGATGATTAATCCTCAGAGGGGTTTATTTCCACCTCATTTCAAGGTTCATGTCATGTAAAGCCACCTGGCCTCCCAGGAAATAGCTCCCTGTGCCACTCTGTGATAAGAAATACAAAGCTGAATAGGCCACTTGATCGATTCAGTACAGCAAGTTCTATGTTCTACTCCGACATCTAATATGACTAACGTTATTCATCAATACTGCTCCACACTTTTATCTTCATTTTGAAAGGTGGCATTTAAAATAACAAGTCCCTTCGTATTTGTGCTCCTCCCTCTCCAAAGAGTAATCAAGGGACACTCCATGGTATGCAAACAAGCACCATGGTAAATGTTCAAATGACAAGGGGGGAAGCCAGGAGGTTTCGGATTTCCTGCATCATGTCTATTTTTTGCAGAGGAGGAAAAAAAAAAGGTTTCATAATCTAAATCCATTCCTTTTTGAATGCCTGCTGCCTGTGTAAATACTGCTTAGATAAATGGCTCCTTGTCCAATATATCTGCTCCCCCACAGTTGTTAGCAGTCCTCAGAGCAGTTGCTGCCTCAGTCAGTACTAGGGGCTCTCTCTCCACTTACCAGATCCTCACACCCTACTTTTTGTCTCCTCTCCAGATGGCCTTTATTACAGGGAAAAATTTTACCAACAGGTGCTTCTTGTGCCTGGAAATGCCATCCAGAAATTCAAGGAAGAGCTAATCTTCTGTGTGTGTTAGTGGTGTGGGTGGGTTTAAATGCATGCAATGGTTTAGGAAGCCCACACTCTGCTGGCATATTTCTTGACACTCATAGGTTTGCTCTTCACTCTTAGAAAAATCTATCCAGATCCCAGGAAACTGTAATCTCATCCTTTTAGTTTCATTCATTTAGCGCGAGATGCCATTTGAAGAAGAAAAGAGCAACTCCTTCATAAGCCCACACAATCCAGGTATCCTGACAATAGAGTTGAAATGGAGAGAATATGATACTATACAAGCTTCTGAATATTCATTAGCTTCTTTAACAACTATATTCCCTCTCTGACAGCTTCTCAGTTGGCAAGCAAAACCTTTTCCTTTCAAAATTAAAATCTGTTTCTCCAGTTAGTTTTCTTTGCTAGTTCCTCAGGCTGGGGGGTTCATTGGTCACACTCTACCCGACTCCTAATTCTGTAGCTGAAGGCCACTGCTTCACCACGTGCAAGCCAACCGTTTTGCCATAGAAAAAGTACACTGATGCTCATTGATCTGAGGAGAGACGACTGAGGATGGTGAGGGAATTTGTTCCTGACAAGAAGAGTGATTTTAAGGCCTCAATAGATGCAAAATTCTTTCTGTGGCACACATTAGCAATAACAGGGAGCGTTGCTATGGTTCAGTAGAAGTCGGTACTGAACTTCACAGAACTCTTTCAACCTTTTCTCCCTCGCTGTGTAAATGTGAACGTAACAATAAATCTTGTTGACAATTACTTCCACGTCTATTGGCAGCAAGTCAGCAGCAGTTTGAAGAGTATTGTGAGCAATCTGCGCAGTGGAGCCAACACCCATTAACTATCTCCCTCGTTTCTACTGTGACTTATAGAACATGTTATTTTTCCCCAGTGAGCAACCCTCCAAATGTCGAATTAGTAATATTAGCACCAAATACCACTAATTTGTCAGCTAAGCGATGTTTTTCCCTCGCGCTTGCGGTGGGGTCCGATTACCCCTTTGCAACACAGCTGAGCAAAGATAGGAATCTGGGGGCGTTTTATTTATATACTTTTGCCACGCGTTACAAAAACACATTAAACAGTCACAGAGGTGACTTAGATACAGTTTGAAATACCCGACTACAAACAGAATCCTGGCATTTTTACCTAAGTCTCCAATGAAGATGGCATTTTGGCAGCAACACAGCTCTTTTTGAATTTCACCAAGTTTTAATTCACTGAGTCACTTTTAAATGTGCAAACCCTACATTCATTCTGAATTGAGAAATCGGTTGTTCATTCTTCCTACAGGCTCTCTCTAAGTGTCGTGAAGAACTAGGGGCAGAGAGCCAGGTGGGGCAGAGAAGGAGAAAGGTGTCCTCAAAGCCCCACAACTGTTTCCATCTGACACCGCTGCCCAGCTCCGGAGGCCCAGGCAGGATGCGGGGGCCCAGCTGCGGTGTCAGCTGCTCAGTGGAGGGTGGAATGTCTCCTAGCTTGCTGGTTTCTAAGAGCACAGATGCTCCCAAAGTTTCAAATTCGAAAAAGGTTTCAGGGTCGATTTTGAGGCCTGCATGATTCATCAAAAACTGTATTTTGATCAAAAGATCCCCCCTTAGTTAGGTGATTACTCCACTGCACATCTTTGAAAGCTAAAAAGTTTATGATTCTCAACCAAAGAACTAGTATGCATATGTACATAACCCATGGATGCAGACAATAGGGTGGTGGAAGCCTGGGGAAGGAGGGAGACAGGGTTGGGCCATAAGGGGTCAATAGAAAAAAAAAAAAGAACATATGTAATGCTTTCAGCAATAAAGATTTAAAAAATAATAAAAAAATAAAAAGTTTATGATTCCCTAAGGCAGTGATGGTGAACCTTTTGAGCTCGGCATGTCAGCATTTTGAAAAACCCTAACTTAACTCTGGTGCCTTGTCACATATAGAAATTTTTTGATATTTGCAACCATAGTAAAACAAAGATTTATATATTTTTATTGGTCTTTTATTTTATTAAATCTTTATTGTTCAGATTATTACATTTTTTCCTCTTTCCCCCCCCCCCATAACTCCCCTCCTCCCAGTTCCCACCCTACCCTCCGCCCTCACTCCCCACCTATTGTCCTCATCCATAGGTGCACGATTTTTGTCCAGTCTCTTCCCGCATCTCCCACACCCCCTTTCCCCCCAAGAATAGTCAATCCATTCCCTTTCTATGTCCCTGATTCTATTATAATCACCAGTTCATTTTGTTCATCAGATTATTTATTCACTTGATTCTTAGATTCACTTGTTGATAGATGCATATTTGTTGTTCATAATTTGTATCATTACCTTTTTCTTCTTCTTCCTCTTCTTAAAGGATACCTTTCAGCATTTCATATAATACTGGTTTTGTGGTGATGAACTCCTTTAGCTTTTCCTTATCTGTGAAGCCATTTATCTGACCTTCAATTCTGAATGATAGCTTTGCTGGATAAAGTAGTCTTGGTTGTAGGTTCTTGCTATTCATCACTTTGAATATTTCTTGCCACTCCCTTCTGGCCTGCAAAGTTTCTGTTGAGAAATCTGCTGACAGTCGTATGGGTATTCCCTTGTAGGTAACTGGGTTTCTTTCTCTTGCTGCTTTTAAGATTCTCTCTTTGTCTTTTGCTCTTGGCATTTTAATTATGATGTGTCTTGGTGTGGTCCTCTTTGGATTCCTTTTGTTTGGGGTTCTCTGCGCTTCCTGGACTTGTAAGTCTATTTCTTTCACCAGGTAGGGGAAGTTTTCTGTCATTATTTCTTCAAATAGGTTTTCAATATCTTGCTCTCTCTCTTCTTCTGGCACCCCTATAATTCTGATGTTGGTATGCTTGAAGCTGTCCCAGAGGCTCCTTACACTATCTTCGTATTTTCGGATTCTTTTTTCATTTTGCTTTTCTGGTTGGGTGTTTTTTGCTTCTTCGCATTTCAAATCTTTGACTTGATTCTTGCGCTCCTCTGGTCTGCTGTTGGGAGTCTGTATAATATTCTTTATTTCAGTCAGTGTATGCTTAATTTCTAGTTGGTTCTTTATCACAACATCAAGGGTCTCATTAGATTTATTATAGATCTCATTAAGTTTATCGGCAGTTTCTAGAAAATTATTGAAAGACCTTAAAAGTGTGGTTCTGAACTCTATATCCTCCATTGACAATTTTGTCCTGTTTCTTTGTCTCCGCATTTTTTATGCTTTCTTGGTGCACCCCGTAGCGGTCTTTATGAGCAGTCTTGTTGTAGTTAAGCCTTGATTGTTGTCGGTATTACTGGGGGGGATTTGACCTCCAGGCCAACTGTATTTGAGAATCAGCTGTGTCTGCAGTGGGAAAACTTCTGTCCTCTGGGGAGGTGCTAATTTAGCCTTTGCCTGAGGCTATCCGGCAAATGCCTCTGTGCAGGGCTTGGGTGGGGCGGGTCCCCGGGGATCTACAGGGTGGGCCGAGCGAGCAGTTATGGCTGCTCTCAGTCCCGTCCCCAGAGGCTCTGCCTCTCAGAGTCCCAGCAACCGCTGCAAACCTTGGAGAGAAAGCTGCCCTCGAGTTCCGACCGATGCCAGACAGTCCCGCTTCTCCCGTTTGAGTCTGGGTCCCTAAAGACTCGCCCAGATCTGGAGCTCAGAGCCTGAGACTCCCTCCCAATTGAAAACGACAACCGCGCCCTCAGCCGCCAGCCCACTCCGCGCGCACCTCCACACCTTTGTATTTTCCGCACTGCGCCTCCTCTGAGTCTCGGTATGCTGTTCTCTTTCCTTCTAGTTGAGGAATTTCCCCTCAGCCAGCCTTCCTGTGGTTCTGGGTGATGTCTGTTCCATCTTTTAGTTGTATTTTTGAAGTGGTTGTGTGAGGTGGCAATCTCCAGTGTTTACCTATGCTGCCATCTTGGTTCTCCCTCAAGACTTATATTTTTGATATTTATTTTATATATTTAAATGCCATTTCACAAAGAAAAATCAACCAAAAAAATGAGTTCTCATGTCACCTCTGACACGCGTGTCATAGGTTCACCGTCACTGCCCTAAGGCCTCATACATACCATCCAAAGGAGTATGGCCCCAAGGGTGCCCCAGGGAGGGGCTGGACGAGGACCCAGCCATGCAGACTGTCCAGGGACTCTATGAGTCGTTGAACATCCACAGTTTCCTTCCCATTTTTCTCATGCTCTTTCCCACACCATTTTCTAAGGACAAGACAATGTATGAAAAAAAGAAAAAAAAAAGCCCTCAGTTCCTTAAAGTAAACATTGCTTGGCTGATTTAGGTTTCTCCTTTCCTTTCCCCATATAGTAAAACAATACCTAAATTTGAGGTAATCATATGACTTTTCAAGCCAGGACACTCTTGCGTGCTAGCAGATGCTATTGATGATATGTCAGAAGGATGGGTGTAAGCCAGTGGTACCCAGGGAAAGTACAATGTCTGGTCCCCCTACCCAAATCGATGCTTAGACCTTTGAGGATGGGAAACATACTCTTAGATGGCTGGGGAGCTGAATTATTTGCTCCTTGGCAGAGGACTGAGAATAGGAATGGAGTGATCCACATTTCTTCACCTCCAGAAGCACTTATTCTCACCCAGGGTTTAGCTCATTACTGAGCTTGGGGCCAGCATTGAATCCATATTTGATCCATTCAAATGTTTTCCAAATTTACCATCTCCTGAGTACAATCTCATGAGTGTACCTTCGGCTTTGGGCTCTCTGGGTGTGTTCCCTGGTCACGAAGCACATGTACTCTGTAGCCTTTGGAATAGATTTGTAATCTATAGATTTAGGAAAGAACAAGTGAGAAAGATGATGCAAATGCAGGCTGAGGGTCAACATCACACTCCCTTACTCTCTACCTCGCTTTCTTTAGCAAGTGATTTAACCTCTGTGAGTTTCAGTTCCCACTCCCATAAAGTGGTAAAAATAGAGCAACTTTACCGAGTTCTTAAAGGGATTAAATGAGCTAACTAAGTGCATTGGATTGTTAAGCACAGGAGCTAGGGTTTAGAAATCAGTCAGTACACATAGTGGTTGCTAATAATAATAGGATTCTCCTTTTTAGTGTAAAGATCAGTGGTCTGAAGTCTGTCTATGCAGCCCTGAATTTCTATTGTGCAATGGTAGCCCTCTTGGCCTTTGTGTTGTCCTGTAGTTCATTGCACAGGAACTATGGTTTCAAGGTGGAAGGCACTAGTTTACAGGTAACAAAGGACTGCTTTGTTAGAGAGCCACTTGTTCTTTGTCTGCTTTTACTGTTACACAACAGATTAACTGATCAACTGTGAAAACCAGTCAATTTCTTGAAACTTACTCGTAGACTCAAGTGCTGGCAGCAGCTTTCCCTAGCTCTTTACGTTCCAACATGCACGCAGATATTTGCCTGGTCCCCCACTAGCATATTTACTTGTACAATATTTCTTTGTGTAATTCCATAGGAAGTGCCCTCAGAGAGTTTCAGATGATCCATCAGGCTGGGAGTGGAGGGGGATGGGAAAAGGACCTGTAGGCGTTCTCCATTCAGGAGGGGAAAGGGAGTGAGCTAACTATGAAAAATCGAATACAATTTTGCATGGTATGAGGTTTCACCGGGCTGCTCAGCTCTTTCCCAGATGCTGGCCAGCCGGAGGACCAATAGATCTTTTCTCAGCTGACAGTTCTTCGCACCTTGTAATGCCCTCAGCAAGACTGTCTATACGTGGTGACAGCATCTACAGACAGTTTGTTCATTGTTCTCCCACCTTCCCTTAAAAAAGTGCTATGTCCAAACATAAATTTGAAATAGTAGTTCTTTCTTACATGAGTCAAGCCCCGAGTGATGAAAATTCAAAACAGCAAGGCAAAGTCTGGAACAACTATGCCCAGACAGACCTGAGGGCGGCTGACTTTTACATGAAGGCAAACACCCCACACCTTGGTTTTTAGCATTTCACCAGTAAAGTGCATACAATAACATTGATTGTTATCAACCAATTAATAACAATTATTATTAAGTAATTAATCTTCTTAGAGATGTAAAGATAACATTTTATAGGACAAATGCATGAAAAAGAATAGCAGCAGGGTATTCCTTTCCCAGCCAGCCTCAACACAAACTTTTAATTTACTAGCATCTTATGATCCTGATGACTCTGCAGGAGGGAAGAGATTTTCAGGAAAAGAGTACCACAGAATCCCCAAAGGGAAGACAGATGTCTCACACTGAAGTCTGAAGTTGAAGTTATATAGAGAAGCAACCCATGCCTTCAAGTGTCAAATCTGTTGCAGAATAAACCTTGGGAATTGCTGAACTTCGAAAGGCATCTCAGCATACACAGGGCTAGGACTGTGCTGAACTGACGGGATTGTGTTAGAAAGTGCAGCCCTTGGTCTAGCTTCAGCACTGACCCCAGGCTACATAGTCAATCAACAATACCTATTCAACTATCTGACTACTTTGATGTAATTTTAATATATGTGGATATTGAGCAGAATTAAATTCTACTTTAATATTTGTTTTCAACTAATTCTTCATAGAAAACATTTTTTTATTATTGAGATCAATTTTGACAATCTATCTAGACATAGAAGTACTAAATTATACTGAAATATTAACTATCTCTTTTATTCACACAACTAGCACATAATTTTTGCCAGTCACTAGGCTAGAGAATCTAGATGCAAATTTAAATAAGACATATGAAGTGTTATCAGGACAAGACAGTTTAGCTGAGGAGCCAGACACGTAAGAAATAAATGTAATGAAGTGTAATTACTGCAAAAGACTGGCACAGGATGGTATAGTAATAGAAGAAGATGCAACAAATTATCAGAAAGAATAATTACATTCTGGCCTTTAAAGATGAGTAGAAGTTTATTCCTGGCCCCCCAAAAATAAATGTAGTAATAATATTGTCCAATATTTTTCAAGCCCCAGTTTTGTGTCAAGTAGTAAACTAAGGACTTTACAAATATGTTTTTAGTTAATCCTCACAACAATTCAACAATATAGATATAATATATGTGTCTTACAGATGAGGGAGCTGAGGTACAGAGAAGCCAAGCAACTTGCCCAAGATTACACAGCTACAAGGTGTTGAAGCTGTCAGGAAAGCCTGAAAGAGTATGCGCAGTGTGCTTATGAACTGGCCAAGAGACTGATATGGATTAATACATTATGCATGAGATTAAATAGGAGAGGATGAAGTGTGAATCACCCAGGAAAGTAGGGAAGTCAGTGCAGCAGAAATACATCATACCATTACGATATTATGATATATTTACCAGCAACAATAAAAAAAGCCAAAGAGACTCAAGCTTCATAAGGAAGCCAGTAAGGACACTGGATTGGTAAGGAAAGTGCAAAGTAATTATCCCAATACATTAGAGGTCACTGTGGTGGCAAAAGATCATTGAAGGTGAAGAGAGAGAGAGAGAGAGAGAGAGAGAGAGAGAGAGAGAGAGAGAGAGAGAGACCTGGAAAGATAGGAGGTAATAGCAGGAAATGAAAGGCAGGAAATTTGAATGATGGAGAATGCTGTGATTGACATTGATCAGCTCTAGCCTCTAAGACAGTGGTTCTCAACCTTGGCTGTTACTAATGTTGTGGCCCCACCCCATAACAAAGAAACAGAATTTCCGGAGGATGAGGCCCAGAAATCAGGATTTTAAAAAGATTCCCAGGTGATTCTAATGTGCAGCCAAGGTTGAGAACCACTGCTCTAAGGGTATGACCTCAGAAAGGAAAGGCTAAAGTAGGTGAAAGTAAAGATTCCTGGAGGAGAAGTGGTCAAGGAACTAGCTACTTAGAAAGAGCGATTACAAATAAATGGGGCCCAGCATGAGCACCTCTCTGGCAGCCTCTCAGGGTCAATTGTCTCCTCCCAGCTCCTGCACCAGCAGAGTGATGCAGGGGTTAGAAAGATCAGCTCTGTGCATATTTATTTAAATCACCATAAATGAAGCCATGACTTGGAGATAATACTGGTGAGAGTGGCAATGTTCTAGAAGTGAAACTCACCAAATAAAGAGCGGGAAAACCCGAGGGTCAGTAGAGGTCGGCAACAATGGGGAAGACACTGACAAACTGAGATCAAATGTGAATTTTAGAGTGGAGGGGAAAGCAAGTGATCTGGGCGGGCAAGGAGGAGCAAGAGAATGAATGTCTTCCACTCCTGGGCCAGGGAGGAGAGGTGGGGGGTGGGATGGGGGGGAATGAGAGAGCTCCCACTGGAGAGGGATGTAAGTGAAGTAGCCCTCAGAACAGAGCCATATTCCCAAAATGAACATTTAGAGATGAAGTTGGGAGCATGGGGATAGTTTGCTAATATTGGAACCAACGCATGCTGATAGGGCGCCAAGTGTTCGCAGGAACTGCATTACAGGTGAGACTTGTGGGGATGAGAGTGTGGTAGAAAGGGCGGACCTGGAGCCTGGGGCTCTTGAAATGACTGACGTAAACAGTGAAAAGTATGGTGGGTTCCAGTCAGACCGTCGTGGGGAGACTGTGGGGGGAATGGAAGGTTCTCGAGCTTCCTTTTCTGAGGGTGAAGAGGGAAGGAGAAAGCTGTGGGAAGGGGGCTCTGAGACGCATCACCATTCAGAAGTGTTACAGAGGTCCCGCCCGTTTTCCCTGCGCTTATAATAAAAGAGGAAACTCACCTGAGTTGAAAGGTAGAACAACCCTTTAAGTTCTCTAAGCCCAGGGGAAAAAAAGTAAAGACAAACATGGAAGAGATGCCTGCTACTCCAAGTTGAATGCAGCAGGAACTGAAATTCTCACGTGAAACGCTCGCATCCCACAGGAGACAGCCTGTGTCCTTCTACACTTAAGGCCACTTTGAAAACAGGAGCCCCACCTTCTTGTGCATGCTTTGGCTGTTTCCCTTTGCCTAAAAGAGGCAAGATTTTTACAAAATTACTGGGTTTGCTTCAGATTA
The DNA here is from genome assembly GCF_963259705.1 of Myotis daubentonii. Lineage (NCBI taxonomy): Eukaryota > Metazoa > Chordata > Mammalia > Chiroptera > Vespertilionidae > Myotis > Myotis daubentonii. Next base: position 159,052,293 of record NC_081842.1, read on the forward strand.
TCCAAGGGCCAGAGGTTACTCTAACAGTAAGCTAAGGAGACGGAAGAGGAAAGATGAATCACACTTTCTAAAAGAACAACAGATCAGATTCTCAACAGAAACACAATGGTCTTGGATATCAGGAGGCCAGGAGAGAAATTTTAACCCGAAGGAAATAAAAAGAAATAATCCAGAAGAAAACGAAAGGTCAAAGGATTGTCTTGTCCCTTTTAATGCTCAGTGCCTCTGTTGAACAGGGAAAAATTGAAATAGACATTAGTGTTGTCTCTTGCCTCTGTGTGTCCCATTTTGGTTGCTTTATCTCCACCTATAACTTAGAAAGAGCAATTACAAGCAAATGGGGCCCAGCGTGAGCACCTCTCCGGCAGCCTCTCAGGGTCAATTGTCTCCTCCCAGCTCAGCACCAGCAGAGTGATGCATGGCCCCTTGGATGTCAGCGTGAGGGGGAGCTAAGGAGGCAAGCGGTCTGTGATTTAAACCCTTGCCTGCTTTTGTGTCCGCTCCACAAGGAATTGCCATCGGGAAGGGAGCCTGGACAAAGCTTGGCTACTTTAAGACACAGGAATGGATACAGGAGATCTGATGAGCATACAGAGGGATTCAAGGGGAAAAAAAGGGATGGAAATCATTTCCCATTATAATCCCCATGAATTGCTTTACATCTCTAATATAGATCGCTTGGGAAATAATTTAAAAGCATTTAAAAATATCTTCCATTTTCTATTATGAGCCTTTGGATTTCCACAATTTGAAAGAGGGAAGCGTCTGTAGCTTAGAAAACTAATTACAAAACATAAAGATGCTCAAGTCTAAGGGAACATAGGCGATCCGAGGGAGAGTCCAGCCATGACAGGCAAGGTGACAAATGTCGCCGGAATGAAAGAGCCGAGTCTGAAATGGAGGCGTGTTTCCACCTCAATGTCTTGTTCTCCACATCTTTGTTTTATAATTTCTTTGTTCCTGTTGGCTTACTAATTAGCTGTGATTTTTTTTTTAATGCCCCTTACAGTAGGTTAATTTTGTCTAACTCACCAGCAGGGGTTTTTGTAATACATAATTCACAGAGCAATGTCAATGATTAAAATTCTTTCATTAACACAGCACCTTAAAGATAATAAATATGAAGCATTTAGCTCCCAATCTATTGGTACAGAAAACCTAGTTTTGCATAGAAAGAAAATGCGTGCTCACATAACTTGGCGCTAGAGAATAACATGGATTCTGTTTTAGGGCATTGCAAACATGAAGGCAAACAAATCAAAAAGCATTTATTTTGGGAACAATAGGGTGCCAAGGGGGCCTTCACAGAGGAATTCTAATAATGTACTTGAAGAATGCGAGACATGCCATCAGAAGAGCTCTTTTCTGGCATTTTTGTGGGCAGCGCTCTGCCATGTAGGTGACCAGCTGAAGGCAGGGCCAGCATGTCTTGGGCTGAAAGTTGTCAGTGGTCAGAGTGCTGATTTTACTTTGCCCTCTACATGCCATTTCTCTTCTATTTTCTCAAGAAGAACTATGCAATAATCAGACGTAGGGTCTGAAATTTCATTTCAAAAGTTTTAATAACTCTTAGAACATCTGTTCTTCTGAACTCTCTCGCTTCCTTTCCACCTACACCCAAATTATTCTTTTATTTCATTCAGCTAGGTGCAAGTTCTGTTTGCTTCCATGTGTTCATCCTGATACAAAAAAGATAATAATTGCAGATGCCTTGGCAACAGCAGCCAAGAAAACAGAGAATCTGATCACTAAATGTGATTTTGCTTAGAGCCTTTTCCCTCATGTATTATTTTTCCCCTCTTTCTATTCTCCAAAGGTGAATCCGGTCATTTTGTTGTTGTTGGCTATTTTTTTGGGAGGAATGGATACTAGTATATGTATTTTAGGTAGTAATAACAAATAGCACTTGCCAATTCAAAACATTTTCCTCATTAAATATATGAATTGAGAGTACCTTTGCACAGAGGCAGCTTACTGTTCAAAGACATGAAAGTAGAATTAAAAAACCACAAAATTGTCACCCAGTCCAAAGGTTACACCTCACATTTAACAGGTGGCCCTGACATAATGCATTTTCTACTCTCAGCTATGGTTCTAATAGGTTTGTCTCCGGAACCAAAGTGCAACATCAAACAAAGCCCTCAATTGGCATTTCAAACTGAAGAGACGTGGAACCGGGTGAGAGAAGGGGCTCTCTAACATGTCACCCGTTCAAGTAAATAACGCGTCCACTTCAGGAGGGAGGGCAGCAGCAGGCCAGACAGAGGAAATGTTCATGACTTGTCCCTGCTCTGTAATTGACCGGCAGCTAATTTCATAATTCCTGTTTTTAGTGTTTGGTTGCTCCTACCACTCTCAAAAGTACAAATAATTGCTCCCATTTTTAAAAAGAAAGCAGCAAACAGGCCTTTAGCATGGCAAACCACTGAGCTAGCTACTAAAATTAATAACAAATACCACTAACTGAAATTTGCTACTGATCAACACATTAACAGGAATGTTCTAACAAATGGTTCTATTTTTAAAATGATAGTGAGGCAAACTGAGTTCTTTTAGGCCAGGCAGGGATTTTAAACTAGAAGTGTTTTAATTTCACACATATAAACCAAAAAGAATTGATTTTTTTTTCTTGTTTCCACTTATGGATTAAAGTCTGGGTAGCTTGCCAAGCTTGGTCAACCGATTAATGTTAACGATAACAGATGAGGTAGGTGCAGAGCGACTGATACCCGTAACTATTGGGCAATATATACATATGATTCAAATAAATCAAGAATTTTATATGGATAGATTGAAACATACTTGAACATCTGACTTTATAGCTCTTCAATGCCACATAAAAGAGGATGGTAAATGCTAAGAGTAAAACCTCTCTTTCAAATCAATCTCCTTCTTCCCACTGAAAAGATCTTTCTAAAGCATCCATGGCCACATCTAACCAGATTGGTCTTAATGTCAAAAACTAGGTTGACTATTTGTCAATCAAATACTCAGACCTCTGTGTCAGTACAGTCCACCTCCTCCACCAAAGACAGCCATCATAACAAGCTTGATCTTGGCTTTGGAATTAAGTTGGGAAGGGCTGTCCACACAGGGCCTGTAAGTCATATCCCTTTAACCTTTTCATCCAGCCTTTCATCCTAGATATTTGTTGAGTTCCTACTATGGGTCTAAAAGTTCATGGTAAGGACTTTGGATTTTGTTTTGAAATAGGAAAGATTTTAAATTGAAGAGTGACAAGATATGGCTTCAGTTTTTAAAAGGTCCCTCTGGATATTGTATTAACAAAAATATTTGCTGAGGCAAAGACAGAAGTAAAAGAGACCAGTTAGAAGGCTAATAATGCAACAGTCCAGGAGAAAGGTGATGGCTTGGACTAGGTGGAAAGGGGTATAGATACAGAAAGTGGCCAGCATTAGATTTATTATGAAAGTAGAGTCAACAAAATTTTCTGATGGAATGATGGGGGCTGAAAGAGACAGAAATAGAGTTCACTAAAATATAAACTCTATTTTAAGAGGCTGTGGGCGTGTGCATGAGCACAACTGATTAATCCCCATAATTGACAACAGAGCTTGGAATAATTGTTTGTTGAATAAATGACATGGTGGCTCCAAGGTTTTGAACAGAGAAATTAGATGAATGGAGTTACCACTTATTGGGGGCATGGGAGCAGGAAACAACTGCAGAGGCAGGCTGTATGTTTGTTTAGTTAGTGGGAAAGTGTGAAGTCAGTACTTCAGTTCTCAACATAAGTTTAAAATATCTACTAAATATTCAAGTGGAGAGATCAAATGGGCCATGTATGTCTGAAATGTAGGAGAAGTCGGAGGTAGAAAATAAATTTGGCTCTTGTTAGGAAATAGATGGCATTTAAAGCTATGGGGCAGATGAGATCATCTAGCTTGTGCATATCATAGAGAAGTTTGAGGAATTATCCCTACATCACTTGAATATGTATAGGTCAAGAAAATAAAGATAAACCAGCAAAGAAAGATCAGCCAATGAAATTAAAGAGGAACCAAGAGTGACTGGTGTCTCAGATACATACAAAGAAAAGAACGTGTCCTGAGAAGAGTGGTTAATTCATTGTGTCAAATACTGAAGAATATATATATACTAGGGGCCCGGTGCACGAAATTCGTGCATTGGGTGTGTGTGGGGAGGGGAGTGTCCCTCAGCCCAGCCTGCCCCCTCTCACATACTGGGAGCCCTCAGGCGTTGACCCCCATCACCCTCCGATCGCCTGATCGGCCCCTTGCCCAGGCCTGATGCCTCCACCAGAGGTGTCAGGCTTGGACAGGGGACCCCCAGCTCCCCCTGATCACTGGCTCTGGCCCCCGCCCAGGCCTGAGGCCTCTGGCCCAGGAATCATGCCTGGGCAGGGGACCCCCATCTCCCTCTGATCGCTTGCTCCACCCCCCGCCCAATCCTGACGCCTCTGACCCAGGCTTCAGGCCTGGGCAAGGGGACCATCATATCCCCCCAACCCCCGGCTCCGCCCCCCCACCCAGGCCTGATGCCTCGGCCAGAGTTGTTGACCCTCATCACCCTCCGATCACCAATCAACGGATCAGCCCCTTGACCAGGCCTGAGGCCTCTGGCAGAGGTGTCAGGCCTGGGCAGGGGACCCCCAGCTCCCCGTGGTTGCAGGCTCCGCCCCTGCCCAGGCCTAACACCTCTGGCCTAGGCGTCCGGCCCGGGCAGTGGGGACCCGCAGCTGCAGCGGCCCCGCGATCATGGGCTCCGCTTTAGGCCCAGGCAAGGGACCCCTAGCTCCCGGGACTGCCAGCTTCCACCGTGTCCAGCTCCCATCGCTGGCTCCACCCCTACTTCCTGCTATCACTGGACAGGGCGGCTAAGGCGCCTGATTCTCTGATCATGGCTGGGGGGCAGGGCAAAGGCGGCCCCAGGGCCGCCTTTGCCCTGCCCCCCAGCTCTTAGCTCCCCCCTGGGTTTCCGATCACTGTCAGTGGCAGGGGGCTTCTTCCTGCTTTCCCTCTCGCCTCCCTGCATTGTGCCTACATATGCAAATTAACCGCCATCTTGTTGGCAGTTAACTGCCAATCTTAGTTGGCAGTTAACTGCCAATCATAGTTGGCAGTTAATTTGCATATAGCCCTGATTAGCCAATGAAAAGGGTATCATCGTACGCCAATTACCATTTTTCTCTTTTATTAGATAGGATATATATATATATATATATATATATATATATATATATATATAAAATTATTGGATTTTGCAACATATAGGTTAACAAAGACGTTGTTGGAAAAGGCAATTTGAACAGCATCATTATAATCTGGTACTGAAAGAAAGGATAGATAGATCTCCACCATCCAGAACAGTGCTGACGTAACAGGTACTCAATAGATACTTAAGTGAATGAAGGAGCATTATCACTTTACTTAAAGTACATTTAAAAATAATTTACATGTGCCCTGGCTTTTGTGGCTCAGTTGGTTGGAGCATCATCCTGTACACCAAAAAGTATCTAGTTCAATTTCTGGTTAGGGCACAAGCCCAGGTTGTGGGTTTGATCCGCGGTTTAGATGCATGTCTGGGGCGGGGGGAGGGGGGAGCAGAATTAATGTTTCTCTCTCTCTTTCTCTCTCTCTCTCTTTCTCATCGATTTTTTAAAAAGGCAGAGAAAAATCACCTTACTAAATTATAGTATGGTGATTACCAGAAGGAAAGGAGGATGAGGGGGAGGGAGAAGAGGGAAAAAGGGGTCCAACATATGGTGACAGTAGGAGACTCAACTTTGGGTAGCAAACACACAATGCAATATACAGATGTTGTTTTATAGAATTATACACTTGAAAATTGTATAATTTTATTAACCAATGTCACCCCAATAAATGTATTAAATTTTATTAAATTTAAAAAAATAATAATTCACATATATTTCATGTTGGTCATGCCTCATTGAAAAACATTAATATTGACTTTGAGAATGTATTTAAACAAATTTATATACATATAAAAATTTTGACACAGCAATTACTAGAAATATACAAAGTTGTATGCTAAATATGTCCATCAGAATATTATATGTAATAGTAAATCTTTAATAAAACCTGAATATTAAATTATAATAGTTAAGTAGATTAAAGTTTATCCATACAATGGGCTATTTATGTGTTAATAAAAATGTTTAGTGGCAAATGACAAATTTAAGTACCCAATAGTATGGGATAATATTATATGATATAATGGATCAAGTGATATAATATTATGTGGATAAAAAGCAGGATTATAACTTTATACATAAATTGGAATTATTTAACTATTGTACTCATTTGATGAGTATATGTATGCATGTATACATGTGTGTGCATTTATCTTTTGTGTGTGGTGAGAGATTTATTGATTGAAGAAATATGCCAAAATGTTAACAGAGATTATTACTTCTGTATGATTACTCTCTTCCCTTTAATATTTTTTCTTACTTATACTATATTTGTCTAGTTTCCTCATATAGAAATATTTTTTGTATAAAATTCAAAGGAAGAAAACTTTAAATTTCAATAAATGTTATAACTTTTTATATTCTATATGTGCATATACATATAGCATATATAAAATCTATTTTAAAACTATTTAAATATTTAAACACCTGATAGCAGGACATCTATGATAACTGAAATCAACTGCAGTCAGAGTTACGTGTCGCCCATGAGATCTGTTTCTGAATCTATCAAAGGATAATGTGGTAGGATATTTATTAAAAGCCATGTGCACATCTCTTGCTGTGCATTCTTAATCACTAACTGCTTTTACTCCTCAGGCCTATGTCAGTGTACTGAATTTTAAAATGTTCATCTGTTTTCAGTCTTATAAGTGGACAAATCAGATCCAATAAAAGTGATTTTATAGAAATAAATCATGGGATTTCTTAGAAAAAAAAGTAACTACAAACAGTTGATTCATCAGTTTTTAAAGACAATTTTTTGGACACAGTATTTACTATGTTGACCCAGTGATAACAAATAATGCTTTATATCATCTAACTCCAGACTCAGAGATCTTATAACTTTAGTATTATAATAGAATCTGATTTCCTAAATTGTCCAAATTACTAACTATCCTAATACAACTTCCTTATAACAAAGTCCACAGTTATATTAATGGAATCAAGTTTAAGCAAATGCATAGTCTTTTTTCTTTCAGTTGTATGACTTAATTAGTCTAAAAGTGAGGCTGAAGACTAGTAAGAATATAGCGACTCCTAGATTATTTTATTACATTTAAAACTATACTTTAAATGTTGTATTATGTTTCTATTTTAAACGGTAGCGGTAGCTACATTTGAATAGAAAAAAGGTATAATTAATGAAAAAAAACAAATGAATGAGTAGATAAATTAACACATATTTCAAACCACTATTATTTTCTACTGAATTCAAATTTGAAAAGCATGCATTAATCATTTAGCATCTGTGTTAGGCAATTTCACATGTATTTAATTTTCTAAATAAAATCAAAATATTTTTAACATATAAAAATAATCCTTCTATGTAAATGACCAAATTAAAACCAAGCATTTTATATCTTGATCCATTCAGAAGAGTTAATTCTAATATAAATGAAAATATTTATGGTCAATAAAAGGTATAATATAAAATACCTGTTTAAACTAGAAATAAGACAGATATCCTTATAATACGCATTGCCAACTCTACAAATTCACCTGTTTTTCTTGAGACATGTGCAGAAATATAATTCATTTAGTAATTATTTCAATATTGGGTTTTGGCTTTTAAGGAACTGTGCCATTCATTAATTATACTATTATTTAAAGTATGAGTGAAAGACTAATTATTTTAAAATATATTTTATTATAACAAAACTAGGGGCCCGGTGCACGAAATTCGTGCATTGGGTGTGTGTGGGGAGGGGAGTGTCCCTCAGCCCAGCCTGCCCCCTCTCACATACTGGGAGCCCTCAGGCGTTGACCCCCATCACCCTCCAATCGCAGGATCGGCCCCTTGCCCAGGCCTGATGCCTCGGCCAGAGGCGTAGACCCCCATCACCCTCCGTTCGCCTGATCGGCCCCTTGCCCAGGCCTGACGCCTCCACCAGAGGTGTCAGGCTTGGACAGGGGACCCCCAGCTCCCCCTGATCACTGGCTCTGGCCCCCGCCCAGGCCTGAGGCCTCTGGCCCAGGAATCATGCCTGGGCAGGGGACCCCCATCTCCCTCTGATCGCTTGCTCCACCCCCCGCCCAAGCCTGACGCCTCTGACCCAGGCTTCAGGCCTGGGCAAGGGGACCATCATATCCCCCCAATCCCCGGCTCCGCCCCCCGCCCAGGCCTGATGCCTCGGCCAGAGGAGTTGACCCTCATCACCCTCCGATCACCAATCACCTGATCGGCCCCTTGACCAGGCCTGAGGCCTCCGGCAGAGGCATCAGGCCTGGGCAGGGGACCCCCAGCTCCCCGCGGTTGCAGGCTCCGCCCCTGCCCAGGCCTAACGCCTCTGGCCTAGGCGTCCGGCCCGGGCAGCGGGGACCCGCAGCTGCAGCGGCCCCGCGATCGTGGGCTTCGCTTTAGGCCCAGGCAAGGGACCCCTAGCTCCTGGGACTGCCAGCTTCCACCGTGTCCAGCTCCCATCGCTGGCTCCACCCCTACTTCCTGCTCTCACTGGCCAGGGCAGCAAAGGCGCCTGATTCTCTGATCATGGCTGGGGGGCAGGGCAAAGGCGGCCCCAGGGCCGCCTTTGCCCTGCCCCCCAGCTCTTAGCTCCCCCCTGGGTTTCCGATCACTGTCAGTGGCAGGGGGCTTCTTCCTGCTTTGCCTTTCGCCTCCCTGCATTGTGCCTACATATGCAAATTAACCGCCATCTTGTTGGCAGTTAACTGCCAATCTTAGTTGGCAGTTAATTTGCATATAGCCCTGATTAGCCAATGAAAAGGGTATCGTCGTACGCCAATTACCATTTTTCTCTTTTATTAGATAGGATTTTACTGTTGTTGAAAAATCAGGAGACATCAAAAATGACCCCGAAAATTAATAAAATCACACACAATATCACCCCAACCACAGAACAGCTTTAACATGTAGGTATATTACTTTCTGGGTAGTTTCTAAAGGTTTATATTATGTTCAATTTTTAAAACTGGAATCCTGTAGTAATTAAATCAGGCTTCCCCCTTCCCCCCAGTGGCACACTGTAAATGTTCCCACCTCTTTAGGTATCCAGCTACAAGATATTTTTAATGACTGCTTAGTATTACATCAAATGGATTTGCCAGTCTGTTTAAGCAATCCCATAGTGAACATTTCGATCATTTATAATGTTCTCCATTATAAACAAAACTGCAAGTAACATTCTTTTAAATATTTGCACAATATCACGATTATATCCTTTGGCTACATTTTCAGATTTGGTTTATTACTGAGCTTCACTGTACTGCTGAAACTAGAGAAATGCATAGAAACTTTAACTATTTGGTTCTTTCTTTCAAAATTGGATTCTTTTTACTCCCCACTTTCTTCTTTGTAAAGGAATCTAACATTTCGCAGGTGCTGGTGCTAGGCGATTTTATAACATCAAATTCTTAGAAAAGTCCTGCTCCATAGACCCTTTTATCTCCATTTTACAAAACAGAAAAGTGGGACCCCAAAAGGTGAAGTAACTCGCCCAAAGCCACATAGCTGCTAACAAACAAAGCTAGAATTTAGACGTGGATGCGATTCAAAGACCATGCTCCCTCAGATGGGGAAGGGCTTGTCATTTCTCCCTCCTGAAAACCTAACCTAGTAGACAGCAGATACTGAAAAAGTAGATCATAGAATACATAAATTTTAAAACGCCCACTTTAAGGAGTGGAATTCTGTTGTTTGTGATCAGATTGCCTCCTCGATGGTTATGCATTTTATTTTTCCCATTTCCTTCTCTGCTTTCCTGACTGTGTCCCTTCAAGGGCTTTGAAGGGAGCCTAGCCCTGTCAGGGCAGATTTCTTCTGAACCTCATTGTCTGGCCAGGTTGAATGTCTCAACATCATCAAGAAAACCCTGGCATTACGATTAGCCACACTTCCTTTGGAGCACAATCCTACTGGAATTCAAACTCCCCCCCACCTGACACTGCACGGTCCCACTGGTGTGGAACAAAGCTCTTCACCATCACGACAAAGGTAAAAATCTGACAAGAGAAAATTAATGGTTTCACTCACTATGGCTCCTTCCGATAAGTTTTTTATAGGCATGACATCAGACAGGGCGGGCCAAGGTCCTGCGGTCCCTTCCACATCATCCTGAGCAAAGAAGCTTCCTCCTTTTCAAGCCACCGAGAATAAGAGCTGAGAAATTTCACTTTAATCATTTAACCACTATCAAAATCAACAACAGGCATCTGTGAAATACACGGATTTATACAATCAAGCTGAAAGTATGTTATCAAAGTCGGAAAAGCATTTAACTAAAATTGCATCTTATTTTTCCCATTCCCTCTCTCTCTTCTCTAATGTTCTGATTATTGGCATGTTTTGTTGTTTTTCTAACAAAGATATTTTCTCAGGACCTTCAATCAAATTGTCCACTTTTCCTAGGTCCTAAATCTTCTTACTACACATACCTAAAACCCTCTTTTCCCCCAAACTTTCCTTCATTTTTTCTACAAAAAAAAAAAAAAACCAAAAAACAAAACAAAACAAAAAAAAAACAATTACTGAGCATCTACTATGGTTCACATGCCATGCTAGGCCCTTCAAATAGCAAAACTATTGCCTTAGAAAGTTCTCTATGCATAACTAGAATTAATGAGATTATTTCTCCCTCAATAACAGATATTCTGATAGACACGTTTCATGTCTCCAATTGCACTTTCCTAGCATTGTGCAAACAATTGTACATCATGCAAATATTTGGTTCAATTTACTTTTTTGGTTGATGTTGGCATTTGTCTGTATATCTTTCAATCTGTTTATGCATATGCCACTCATATTAAGCTCTTAGACATTAAAGGATCTGTTTATATTTAACTTAGATGTGCACAAACCAGCAAGCATTAATACTAATCCAGATGGATGTTTCTTGAGTTATTTCAACAATTAGAATATTCCCTTAAGTTCTTCATATATAAATAACTCTATTTTTGTGCATTACCAGCCAAATATTCTTCTCAACATTATCATGAGAAGCTTAAGACAGGCATTGCCTCAGGACCAAAATTATGCTGATGGTAGCTACCTTTTTGATAGGGACAGTAGATGTATACATATGCTCAGCCATATAGTTTTTCACACTAGTCCCCAGACAGGTTGTAATAAAATAAGGAAATCTTTGGCCTAGAGTTTCATCAATAGATGCCAGAATCACCTAAAGGATTGAGAACATATGGACAACCTCCTGGGCCTCCAAACACTGATTAACTGTATTTGTTGATAGAATATATTTAGTTTTTCTGAACATTTTTTTAAATGCCCCACTGTGGTAATTTTCTTTATGGGAATATAAAATGTGGCATGTATAGGTTTTTTTTATTGACATATATAGTTGTTAATTATACAAATCATGTGTACCTTATTGGAAATTGGGGTAATATAAACCAGAGATCCCTAAAGAATAAACCCTTCCACTAAAATTCAAATCAAAGAGATCACCACTTTCAGAGGTCTGAGGTATTTATGCTTTTCATGGTTGAGTTTCTTTTTGGGGGGTAGGGAGGGGGAGATTTGGACCTCTGAAATATTTCTGTGGAAAAGTTGTGGTTTGTCAAACACCAGATAATCTGAATAGAAAAATTATCATATATAGTATGGTATATAAAACAATAGGCCAAGTCTGCCAAGTCTATGTTTTTAATTGAGTGGTTATCCTTCCAAGAAATGTGTGTACACAGACACACACACACACACACACACAAATCAGAAAAAGACCATTACACTAGGTGAAAAAATGATTGCAATTTATCTTCTGAGCGAATGATGAGTCTTACTGGTTCCATTTGAAGTGCATTTTTCTTACCAACTCTCTGTGGATGAAGAATTGTATTAGCCTGCCATTCACATAATACATATAACAACACTGATATAAGGACCATCCTTCAACAGCGACATCATTTCTCAATCTATTGGCTCAGTTCCCCTGGGTGGTTGCCTGGATGGCAGTTAAATAGTTGCTGTAACCCCTGTGCTCCATGGATCCTAATAGAATTGGCCAGGGTTTTGAGTGATGACATCAAGTACCTCATAGTACTGTACAGTGAGGGCATCAAAATCAAGCATTCCTGAGCCCTGCAGTTCCTATGAGATAAATATGCTTTCTCCATTCTGGACTATCAAAGTGCACATAGAGAGGGGGAAAGCGGGAAGAAACCAACTGGCAAATGTAATATAGAGGATTTGCTTTCCTCCTTGAAGGAAATCATTGGAATCTATATAATAAAAGCCTAAGCGACCGTTACAGCAGAAAGACCAGAACAACTGGTTTCTATGATGTACACTGACCACCAGGAGGCAGATGCTCAATGCAGTAGCTGCCCCCTGGTGGTCAGTGTGCTCCCACAGGGGGAGCACCACTCAGCCAGAAGCCAGGCTCATGGCTGGCGAGCACAGCGGCTTTGGCAGGAGCCTCTCTAAGGAGCAGCGAGCAGGTGGGCAGTAAGGAGCAAGGGGTCCCGGACTGCAAGAGGGTGCAGGCTGGGCTGAGGGACACCGCCCCCCCCCCCCGACCAATGCACAAATTTTGTGCACCGGGCCTCTAGTGTATAGATAAAAGAATAAATGAAATGTCATAGAAATAGTCGTGGATGTCTTTTTACTTACATAGATTTTATCTCTGCTATTAACTGCATACTTGTTTTAAACAAGCATTTTTAATAGTTTCTTTTCACTTTTGTGGATTTGTTCCAGTCATTTTTCACCAAAACTTTTATGTGTATCAAAACCTCACAAATAAAATTGACCCAAAAAAAGGCAAATTGGAAAAATATGTGTAATATATATAACAAAGTGCTAATATCCATGATATAATAACTAATATTATGAGTGCTTCTTCTGTAAGGGCACTGTTCTCACTGGTTTACAAGTACTATTTCATTAGAGACCCAAGGGGTGGTTCTATTATAATTGTCTTTTGAGGGAAAGATGCTAAGTAACTGGCTAGTAGTCACCGTTAACAAGTGGCAGAACATAAGCATGAGACATTCATGAACAGGGCCCATACATAAACCCAGGGAGTTTGAATCCAGTCTGTCATCTTGCCACCTCCATATCCTAGATTGGATTTACAAATCAATAGGAGAGAAAAGGAAATTTAGGGTGAAAAAAAGGCCAATCATATAATCATATGAACAAGTGACTCCATAAGGAGTACAAATACTCATAAAGAAGGAAGAAGAAGAAGAAGAAGAAGAAGAAGAAGAAGAAGAAGAAGAAGAAGAAGAAGAAGAAGAAGAAGAAGAAGAAGAAGAAGAAGAAGAAGAAGAAGAAGAAGAAGAAGAAGAAGAAGAAGAAGAAGAAGAAGAAGAAGAAGAAGAAGAAGAAGAAGAAGAAGAAGAAGAAGAAGAAGAAGAAGAAGAAGAAGAAGAAGAAGAAGAAGAAGAAGAAGAAGAAGAAGAAGGAGAAGGAGAAGGAGAAGGAGAAGGAGAAGGAGAAGGAGAAGGAGAAGGAGAAGGAGAAGGAGAAGGAGAAGGAGAAGGAGAAGGAGAAGGAGAAGGAGAAGGAGAAGGAGAAGGAGAAGGAGAAGGAGAAGGAGAAGGAGATGGAGAAGGAGAAGGAGAAGGAGAAGGAGAAGGAGAAGGAGAAGGAGAAGGAGAAGGAGAAGGAGAAGGAGAAGGAGAAGGAGAGGAAGAGGAAGAGGAAGAGGAAGAGGAAGAGGAAGAGGAGGAAGAGGAAGAGGAGGAAGAGGAAGAAGAGGAAGAAAAAGAAGATCTCACCAAATTCCCATCCAATGCACATTGCTGTGTTGCAAAGGGTCTCAAGTTTGTGCAGACTCTGGCCTGTATGCAAGCACCCTCACCCTCCTTCCTCAGTGTACCATAGAGATCTAATATCCCAGGTGCTCTATGACATGAAAAATTTGGGAAATTCTGATTACCATCTTTGCTTTTCAACTTCCTCTTGTACCAATGAAGATAATATAAAAACTACCTCATAGCCTTATTGTGAAATGTAATGAAATAATGTCTGTAAGCCACCTAACAAAGTGCTGGGCACATCGGAACTACTCAAAATCGCATGCCTACTTTAGGCCAAATGGGGTACGCTGTCCAGTAGCCCATTAGCAGTTGTGAGAAACAATGTATCCCCCTTTCCTACCTGCCAAGTGCTGCTGGTATATGCTGACCCACTATTCACAAGAGCTTTGTAATGAAACTGGTACAAGGCAGGCATTCTCAAACACGTGGGAGAACTAGTCCCACTGCGGGCCTGTACCAGCAGAATGCTGAGTTGGACGCTGACTCATGTTACTGTCTTCCAGATCATGATGAAGTCAGTACCCTCTCACCTCATACTCTGCAAAGCAGCAATTTGCATATCACACGGCAGAATTACAAGAGCTAATTACTCTGTCCTGTAGTTCGCAATGCGCCAAGAAGCACATCCTACGGTAAGAGCCTTATCAGACCATCTCTATGTTGCACACTATGCCTTTTGAAGAACAGACACATTTGTGTGATCTACTGGATAGCTCCCTTTGAGCCTTGATCATCAATCATCCCCCTGCTCCCTGGAAGAAAGAAGTGAAATGATGGACAGTAACAAGGGGAGAGAAAGGGAGACGTAAAGTCATATCCAAAAGAAACAAATACAAATTGATTTGACAGCAACAATTTGTGAGGCAACAGGGAAGCTGGTACAGTGAAGTGCAGTGAATCAAAATGATCAAATGATTTTATTAGTTTCATTTTATTAGTCAGATCTATTACCTTTTTTTTTTTTTTTTAGGACCAGGGAAAAGCAAAATAATTATAATCAGTTTATCAAGGCAGACCCCAGTGGAAAGCAAACCCCCGATTCCTGGATTCTACACCAACCTAGCTGTGCCCACTCCCCTTTGACTAAGAATACTTAGCCTCCCAATTCACTCACTCCTCAGAGGGAGGACACTGGAAGCAGCAAACAAAGCTCTCTCACAAAATGCCTTCACAGCATCGAGAGAAAAATCCAGTGCGCGCTATTGTATTTAAAAAGCACCACAGATGGACACTTTTCAAAGCTGAGAGGGGAAAAAAAATCTTAATTTATCTTTAAGCCCCAGACTGTAAATACACTGCCAGCACTCACAGCAGAAGCCTTCCTCACACCACTGCCCTCTTTCGCAAGCCCCTGAGCCTCACCTGGAGTAATCACATTCTCCGTGGGAGAGAGGGATTCAGTTACCAGGATAGCTTATTCCTGGGCAGCCCCTAAACAAAGACAAAGCGTCGTGATAAGCCATTCCAAATTATAGATGGGCCCTGTATGATGTAGACTGTTGTAGACAGGGCTGAGACAATTACCAAATGAAAGAGATATTATTATTTTAAGAAATCTAACATTTTAATACAATGTGAAAAATGAGGAGGGAATAATAAATGGAGTACATAAAAAGAGCTAATAATAAAAAAGAGCTTGGTGAGAAATCCCGCTGTCATATTTGCATTTACCCTGAAACTAATGCCATGCACATTTCTGAATGCAAATAATTCACGAGAGGAAGCAAAATGAGGATGTTAATAATCATTTTTCCCTTAATGAGAAGCTGTTCTTGGACTGAAAGGTGCTTTAGAATGGACTAAGTAAGGCTTAACAAAAGAGTTCCTTTTGAGGGGGAATGCATAAATGAAGGCAGTTGAGTTTCATTCTGGGATTTAAAGGCAGCGGCATTAACATTATCATCACAAATATTATTTCTACCTTTTTAAATAATAAAAATGCAACTGTCAATTTAAAATTCCTCCTTGTACTGACTTTAGCTGAAAGTGATATTTCTTATGGGATTTCCAGGTATTAAAAGCGTGTTTCAGTATAACTTTTAGCCATGCCAGACTTCTGCTACTTTTAGTAATAATAACTAATGTTAACAGATTGCTTATTATTGGGCAGGTACTATACTATGATTTTGACAGGGGTCACCCTCACCTTAAAGCTAATGAAACTCCCAAAGATGGAGGTAAAATTTATCCAAGGACACCAGTTGAGTAAGCAGAATTTATCTAAGCTCAGGAGACCAAACTGCCCTTTCCACCTGGTAGCTTCTATCCTTTTGATGCTTTGAAGAGACCTAAGCACATTAGCAGCAACCTGTCAAGACTGAGGCGTGGCTCAGTGGTTGAGCATCGACCTATGAATCAAGAGGTCATGGTTTGATTCTCCGGTCAGGGCACATGCCTAGGTTGTAAGCTCGATCCCCAGTGTGGAGCGTGCAAGAGGCAGTTGATCAATGATTCTCTCATCATTGATGTTTCTATCTCTCTCCCTCTCCCTTCCTCTCTGAGATTAATAAAAAAAAAAATACATTAAAAAAAGAAGACTGACATGCAATCTAAACCTAGAGAGGCTGTTCTCTTCAAACTAAGCTTAGAGTCTCCTGTTTTTTCTCTTTCTTCCTTCAGGCAGGCTGCTAAGTACAGGATAAAAGTGTATAAAGACAGAAGAAGTTGCAGAAAATGAGCCCTGCCTATACATCTGTAGACCTATGTGCACCTCCCTCAGTGTGATTCATTCCAAGATTCAATGGCGTGACTACCAATGGCATTTCAATTGTGGAAATTTATATTATTGAAATGCTTCCATTTCAATAGCAAACCATTTCAACATCATGTTTTACTGCCAGCTGAAATATTACCAAGTCAGTGTGGTCTAGTGGCTGATAATAGGAGTTTTACAGTGAAAGTATGTGGGGAGACAATTGTGCATGGGTCTTTCCCATTTCTGCATGCCTTTCAAACAGTGGCACTGACTGACTTTGTTCCGACCTATCTTTGCAAGAATGATTAAATAGCAAACAGTCTTGGAAAATCGAGGTTTCATTTCCCCTACAGAGCAAAAGGCAGCCATACTTTGTGCCCATTATAAAAAAGAAAAAAATGTGTTTCCTCAACTCAGCTTTTTCTCTCTTAAAACTCAGCTCACTGCATGTGCCGGTGACACCTGGCCCCCTTACTATCATTCTGTAGAAATGGGGCTCAGGAAAATGCTGATACTGTGACTACTATTATTAATATGTGTAATAAAGTCCTTTGTCTCTGACCCAAGAGTCTCAAGTCTTCTGCCAGAATGCATGAGACTGTTTCTTGTTAGCCTGCAAGAAAAAGTCTCAGACAGTTCATAGTTCTTCACCAGACCCACACTGAAATCCTGGTGCTTTTGTTCACTAATGATGTCATGGTAAGAAAGTTACTTAAACTCTCTAAACCTCAGTTTATTCACCTGTCAAGTGGGGCCAGCCTTAAGAGTCAAAGTGCTGTATATTACATTATCCTAATATATGAAAACCCTGGGTCCATCACATCCCCAATGACTAGAGACTCGACCTAACGCCCAGGCTGCATGCGCAGCAGGCTCTGGTGGGTGGGGACTTGTGGCAGTGGAAACAGGGACGGGGGAGGCGGGGCTGGCACTCACACTCACTCACAATTGCACACACACACAGACACACACAGCGCCCACCAGCTCATAGCCTTTCTCCCTTTCTTTCCCTCCCTCCCAGCCCACTCTCAGAGCCTCTCTCAAAATGAGGAAACAACAGACTGGGCCTAAAGAGGCCTGGATGGAAGGGAGGATGGGCAGAGAGTGGAGCAGCCCCCACTGTCTGTGCCTCCTCCCAGTCGGGAAGAGGAAGAGGGAGACAGGGAAGCAGGGAAGCCTGGAGGACTGCTGAGAAAAACAAAAAGAGAGACAGAGGCTGGCCGAGAACAGGCTGTCAGGGGAGGGCAGTTGGAGGTGAGATCAGGCAGGCAGAGGAGGGCAGTTAGGGGTGATCAGACAGGCAGGCAGAGGCAGTTGGGGCAATCAGTCAGGCAAGCAGAGAGATTAAGGGCGGTCAGGCAGGCAGGCAGGTGAGCAGTTAGGAGCCAGCGAGCCCAGATTGAGAGAGGGATGTCTGACTGCAGACATCCCCCAAGGGTCCCTGATTGGAGAGGGGTGCAGGCTGGGCTGAGGGAGTGCCACCCCCCACCGCCACCCCATGCACTAGTCTATATATATAAAGCCTAAGTGACTATTATGACTAAACAACCAGAATGACCAGTTGACCAGTCGCTATGACACACACTGACTACCAGGGGGCAGATGTTCAATGCAAGAGTTGCCTCCTGGTGGTCAGTTCACTCCACAGCCAACCTCCCGTGGCCAGCCAACCTCCCCCAGTGCCTCCCCGCAGCTGGCAGGCCCCAATTGGCCCTGATCTCTCTCCAGGCCTAGGGACCCCACCTGTGCAAGAATTTGTGCGCCAGGCCTCTAGTTTCCATATATTTGTGATTGACAGTGTCCATAGACAGGAAATATAATTAGAAAGTTTTTAAAATCTCTTTTAGTTTATATTTCAATTTCACAGAAACATCCTATCTAATCAAAGAGAAACATGGTAATTAGCCATACATCCACTACCCTTCCCATTGGCTAATCAGGGCTTTATGCAAATTAACTGCCAGCCAAGATGGTGGCCGGCAGCCAGGCAACTTGAAGCGAATATGAGGCTTGCTTGCTTCAGTGATGGAGGGCTCCAATGTTCCCCACCTGCCGCTGCCGGCCTCTGAGCTAGCAGTTTGAAACATTGTTACAAATATAGAAGCTAAACAAAACCCCAGAAACCTGCTTTCAACCAGCCGGGATCTCAGAGCTGGAGTTGAAACAGTGTTTCAATTATAGAACCCAAACAAACCAGATACCTGCTTTCAGCAGCCAAGGCCTAAGAGCTGGAGCCAAGCCTCAGAGCTAAAGCTGGCCCAGAATTAAAAAAAAAGAAAAAGAAAAAAAGGAGTGGTTGGGAGCTTCAGTCACCCACCAGCCTGAAAGCAGCCCTCAGCCCCTCACTCAGACTGGCCAGGCACCCCAGTGGGGACCCCCACCCTGAAGGGTGTGTGACCAGCTGCAAACAACCATCATCCCCTCATCCAGGCTGGCCAGGCACCCCAGTGGGGAGCCCCACCCTGATCCAGGACACCCTTCAGGGCAAACCAGCCGGCCCCCACCCATGCACCAGGCCTCTATCCTATATAGTAAAAGGGTAATATGCCTCCCAGCACCTGGATCAGTGGAGCCACGAGGCCTCCTGGCACCGGCATCAACGTGACAGAGGGCAGCGCCCAAATCCCCTGATCACCCTGCGGCTCTGTGTGTGACAGGGGGTGGGGCCACAACCTCCCTATCCGCCCTGCTCTGTTCGTGACAGGGGAAGGCGCCCCAACCCCCTGATCAGCCCTGCTCTGTGCCTGATAGGTGGGAGCTCCCCAACCCCCTGATCCCCCTGTGGCTCTGTGTGTGACAGGGTGCGGCGCCCCAACCCCCCCACCCCACGGGCCCTGCTCTGTGTGTGACAGGGGGTGGCGCCCCAACCTCCTGATTGGCCCTGCTCTGTGCGTGACAGGGGATGGCGCCGCAACCTCCCCATAGACCCTGCTTTGAGTGTGACAGGGGGCGGTGCCCCAACCCCCCAATCGGCCCTTCCCTGAGCATGACTGAGAGTGGCATCGCAACCTCCTGATCCACCGTGCTCTGTGCATGACAGGGGGCGGTGCCCCAACTCCCCAATCGGCCCTGCTCTGAGCCCGACCAGGGGCTGCACCTAGGGATTGGGCCTGCCCTCTGCCAACTGGGAGCAGGCCTAAGACAGCAGGTCGTTATCTCCCGAGGGGTCCCAGACTGCAAGAGGGCACAGGCTAGGCTGAGGGACCCCTCTCCCTGCCAAGTGCACAAATTTTTGTGCACCGGGCCTCTAGTAGTTAAATATAATGCAAATAGGTTGTTCTCCATAAAAGTACTAGTTGTACTATTAGTCCCTGGTAGAGAAGAGGAAAGGTAAAATTCTCACAGGTAGAACATAAATACAGCTTGCTTATGAATAATAATTATTAAGCGTACTAAAGAAAATCTTTACAGAGAAAATAATATCATGTTTTTAATAGGGTTTGTTTGAAAAATTCATTTGCAAACAATTCTTTGTAGTAAATCTTTGGCCCCCTTCTATATTTTCAAGTTTTTTCTATTGCTTTTCTTTGAAGATAGAGTAAAATTAGTTACAATCTTCATATTGTAACAAATACATTCTAACATAATTATTCAACAACTAGAAAAACCTTTTTTCCTTTAGGTTAAATAATAAAACTATACATCATGATGCAGTCATTCATCATTTCAATACAGAAAAAAAGTGAGTTCATTACTCTTATTGTTTTATGTAAAAGAAACTAAAACAAGGAGAAGAAAAGTATTTGAACAGTATTTGAGAAAAAAAAATACAATGAGATGGGCCTGGCCATTCATGTCTCATTCCGGTCTGCAGAAGAAACAAATCTAAAAACTGTAAAATGATCAAATCAAATAAAAGTTCCTTCTTATTTGTACAACAAGCTGAGACAGATGTTACTAGTAGGCGGATGGCCTTCTACATGGTAACTCAGACACCCAGGCCTCTTCCAGCTTGTAGCTCAGCCATCTTTCAGGACCTCATTATGGCCATATTTCAGCAGGTAGAAGAGGAAACAGAGTGGAGGTGTACTTATCCTTTTGTTTTTTTGAGAGAGAGACCCAGAAATGGCACATATAATATCCACCACATTCACAGTCCATTGGCTAGAATTCAAACATATTGCTACACATCCGTACAAGTGAGGTTGGGAAATATAGCCTAGCACAGGAAAAACAAGTAACAAGTATTTAATAAATAGCTAACAGTCTTCCCCACACTTTGTGTGACCTATACTATGTGACTCCAGAGTTGAAAGAATTCAGACAGAGACAATTTCTAATGAATCTTCCATTAGATCTTTCTAAACATACCCATATTCTTCCATATTCCAAGCAATAATTTACTTATTGAATAATACAAAATAGAATAATTGGGATCAAGATGCATTTTTTGTTTGTCCCATAAAAATAAACACTTTTTCATCTTGGACAATTTTTGTCAGCATTCTCTTTTATTTTGCCAGAGTAACTTAAGAATCAGAAAATTAGAAATGTTATTTAAAAATTTTCTGATCTATTATCCTACATTCAGGAAGGTCAACACCTACACCATTCTATTTTAATGAAAACATTTTTTAAGATATGTAAAGAGGATTCCAGCAAGTCCTGTGTGCCCAACAACCCTCACTGTCAGGAAATTCTTTCTTGTTGCTAATTTAAATTTTTATCCTGTAGCTTTAGCCCAGTTCCTTTTTGATTTTTCTTAGACATGGAAAACAGATGTTCTTTTATCCTTAGTATATTACCCATTCCCATTTTTCTACATTTAGCCTTGTCCTTAGCAAACTGAATAATCCCAGAACCTTTTCCCTACAAGTCCCATGCCCGAACCCTTGCATTGTATTTATGACTCTCCTTAGAAATCTTTCCATCTTTCCAATGTTCCTTTTAAGTTGTCAACATCCTGAATGAGATCCTCTTAATTTACCCTACTTTTGTAAGTACCTAACCTCTGAGAGTACAGAATACATAGAGAGAAATGAATTTCATTTCCTTGTAAATGATATTCCACCAACAATAGAGTAAAATATAATTACTATATTTTGTAGCCAGTTTCTTCTTCTTGACACACTTGTCATTCCCTTAGACAGAAGTCTTGGCTCACAATCCAGGTTTCCAGTTACAGAACTGGCAAAGCCACATACTCCCTTCTCAACATATTCTTATCTCAGAAGAGTCAACACTTTTACCCATAAACATTGGGAATCTTTCACATATTCACAACCAAGACACTAAAAATAATTCACATTCAAATAGCCCCTTACAGCTTCAAAATGCTCTAACATGTGTGTTTTCATTCTTCACAACCGCCCTGTGTGGTAAATTACACATCTTTATTTGAAAGACAAGGAACCCCAGAACTGGAGGTTAATTGTTTGCTTAATATCACATAGGAATAGGTGACAGGTATGGGTCACTATTTCAGATCACCTAATTTCATATCCTCAGGTGAGAATTTTTTTAAAAAGAGTATGACTGTGTATTCTTAGCAGGTGACAGTGTATGTGCTGCCTAGTAGATATTCAATAAGTGTGCATCTGAGCACAGCATCCTTACTCATTATACTCATGCAATTGCTGTGGAGTTTAGCAGAGCGCTCCAAAACTTGGTCACTCCTCTCACTCATCCATAAGAAGAAAATACCAAAGGAGGAAAACAGAGTTAAAAAAAAAAAAAGAAAAGGTCAAAAATGGGAATTTGACTAAATAAAAGGAAAAGATAGGCACCTGGAAGGAAGACATAAAATGAAGTGGAAAAGTATTATTCACAGAAGATATCTAGATATGTCATCTGTAAAGCATAATCCTTCGCTTGTAAGCAGGTTAAATATATATTCTTCAGTTTTTGTTTTCGATTCATAACCTTCTGATTCTGATCAAGTAATGAATGATTGCATATGCTAATAAATACAGTACTCAGAATCTAAGGCCACTAGTGCCTAGCAAAGCCTGGATTTCCTAAGGAGCATGCCAGCTCATTAGAAGGCAGTCTGCAGGTTTGGATAACGGTTTTATTACCTCATAGAATCGCTGATGTTCCTGGCATTTGAAGCCTGATTCCTGAATAAAAATCTACTCTGGATTCACAGACTAATGAGTTTACAAAGAAGCAAGGAAACTACAAATGAAAAAAAAAAAAGAGAGAGTTCAGCTTCATGATTAAAAAAGCAGAACAGAGATAGAAAATCAGTATCAAAACTTCAATCCCGGCATTTACATCACTGCTCTGAATCCTTTCTCCTTTTCTACCTTTCTTCTTCTTTTGATAAAAAGCTGAAAACTTTAAAGTACAAAGATTTCGCCAGCCCAGAAAGCAGATTCATGGACTAAGTCCCTGAAAATGGTCCAGGTTCCCCTGCTTTTTTGACGCTAGAAGAGGCCATTCTGGAAGCAGTCATTTCATGGAAGTCTCAGATCTTTGCCATATTACTTACATTGTGTGGGGAAAGAGCCTTGGCCAGAAAAAGCGTTCTCATTAATGTGCAATGGTGATAATGTTTTCCATTCAGCACGCAAGATGTACACAGATGGGCCCCATGTTTCCTGACTTCTGCTCTACAAGACACAGAGTATAAAGCTTTGCACTGGATTCCTGGTGGGAGAAGCAGAAAGGAGATTTTTCATGCTCCCTGTAGAAGCTGAAGAATAATGACCCAGGAAGAGTCACTTACAGAGTTTGGGGAACACCAGTGGCTGCTTCATTGTTCTTTTCACAGCAGGCCTGGGGGCAAAAGGTTATCAAAAAGGGAGAAAAAAAACCTGAGGGTTAAATGGAACTGAATAGAAATTCAAATATGCTTACATACAATTTTCTCTTGGGCTTTAAGTCTAGTCTTTGATTTGCATTCTTCTAAAAAATATGTAAATGATGTTTTAAATACGGCACTCCTTTTGTATCCTTCGTTTTAATCATACACCTTTGACGTTGGGCGTTGTTAATAACACTAGCTATTAGCCTTATATGGCTAGCTTCGTAGTAAGTGGAAAGGATGGCTTTGTAATTGCATGATTTTTCTCATTCGAGCTTTTCCTTTTAATAAGTCAGTTTAAAAATTCAAGAGACAGTCTATCTAACACTAGTGTACTTACTAGAGAAACTACTCATCCAAGAAAGAGGCAAAGTCAGTGCAAATCATTCAAAATTTAGAAATTAATGAGTTCTACTTACTGAGTTTATCCTTGAAAATTACTGAAATGCACCCTGGCCAGTGTGGTCCAGTGGTTGGAACATCATCCCATGCACCCAAGTTAGTATGGCCATTTGTCTAGATAGGATTAGAGCAGAAGTGACAGATATGCCAATTTGAGGCCTCCCCCACTTAAAAAAAAAAGGATTGAGCCAAGCACTTTGTTTCTCTGCTTGGGAAATGATAACTGGAATCGCCAGTGTGAACCCAGAGAAGACAGCTCTGTGTCGAGGATGGCAGCATCTTCTCACCCGCTTTGGATCCCAAAGCTCTGAATTGTTGAAAGAATAGACGGTACTATCATTTTAAATCTCTATTTTGGATTCTCTTTGTTAGAGCATTTTAGCTTGTACCCAGTTTAGTACAGTTCCTATTAGGGATAAAACAATATTGGCAATGGTTTTGAAAGCTACTCAGCAAATGAGAAATTGCATATGACTGCAAATGCCCAAAAAATGTTATGACAAATTTAGCCACAGATAATATGTGTCTACTTACGTTACACACAAAAATGGTTAAAAATACCACATGTTATTTGATGAATTCTTTCATCAAAGTTTTTAAAAATCTAATTCTAATTACCTATGGTGTTTCTTTCAACTACTAAAGTTAAAGAACAAACTTCCTTCTTCCATTTCTCTATTCATGTCAACAGTTTGTGATATTAGTACAGGAATTAATAAGCTAGAAAAAAAGCAGGGTTAAAAATTTCTTCACTTGTATCATAGCTGCCCTCATACCAATTCCAAGAATGATGCATACCATGCTCTAGCTTTGCATGGTTTAGACCAGTGGTTCTCAACCTTGGCTACACATTAGAATCACCTAGAAATCTTTTTTTTTTTTAAATCCTGATTTCTGGGCCTCATCCTACAGAAATTCTGTTTCTTTGTTACTAATGTTGTGGCCCCACCCCATAACAAAGAAACAGAATTTCCGGAGGATGAGGCCCAGAAATCAGGATTTTAAAAAGATTCCCAG
The DNA here is from genome assembly GCF_963259705.1 of Myotis daubentonii. Taxonomy (NCBI): domain Eukaryota; kingdom Metazoa; phylum Chordata; class Mammalia; order Chiroptera; family Vespertilionidae; genus Myotis; species Myotis daubentonii. The sequence continues at coordinate 159,077,085 of NC_081842.1, forward strand.
GTGATTCTAATGGGCAGCCAAGGTTGAGAACCACTGGTTTAGACTAAGTTTAGTTTACATGCATTTACAAACTGAGTTTCCAGGATCTATGTGAAATTTTTTAAAAATAAAAGAACATAATATACTATCAAAATATAAAGTGTTATTATTATTACCCAGAATGGGTTTTTTTTTTCTTTTTAATGACCTAAAGCTTGAGAGCTGAGATAGAAGGGGAAAAGGGAATATATAACAAATAAAGGTAAGATTTCTGAAGTTAGTAGAAAAATTATATCTCTAAAAAGTCTGAATTTAAAATTTAGATTTTAATGTTTTACCCTAAAAAAATACACAACACACTCATATGCACACATATGAGTTATTTTTAAGCATATATAAATGAAAGCATATGGAAAACAAAAAAATTCAAAATAAAAATTATTTAATCTGACATTAAGCAATGTATATATTTTATTAATACCAGTTCATCTTTAATAGGGTGATTTGGTTTAAACAACTATGTAGCTATGACTTTATAATCTTTGATTGATAGTAAATTATCTAAATATAATTTATAGTTAAATAGAGGACTAAAATATGCATGTGGCCATTTATCTTGATTCATTCAAAATCAAAAGCAAGTTGAACTACATAGTGTCTCTTTTTATTTGTTTAATTTAAAGCAGATGTTGGCAAATTCGTTTTTATAAAGAGAGAAAGTCAATATTTTAGGCTTTGTGGGCCATACAATCTTAGTTGCAACTATGCAACTGCCATTTAGGGCAAAATCAGCCATAGATGATATAGAAATGAATGAACATGTTTGTTATTCAAGAAAACTATGTATGGACACTGAAATTTTAATTTCCTATAATTTTCACATAAAATATTACTCCTCTTTGGATTTTTTCCAAGCATTTTAAAACATAAAATCAACTTTTAACTCACAAGCCTTAAAAAAACAGTCTGGGGGCTGGCCAGTGTTGCTCAGTGGTTGAACGTCAACCTATGAACCAGGAGGTCAAGGTCAGTGTTAGATTCCCATTCAGGGATCATGCCGGGGTTGTGGGCTTAATCCCCAGTAGGGGATGTGCAGGAGGCAGCTAATCAATGATTTTCCCTCATCATTGATGTTTCTATCTCTCTCTCCCTCTCCCTTCCTCTCTGAAATCAATAAAATATGTTAAAAATAAAAAACAAAAACCGGCTGGTCTCCATGCAGATCATAATTTGCCAACCCTGATTTAGAATGATCAAAAAATCAAATCATATACACAGAAACATTTACTATATAAGATGAAGTTTAAATCTCTTCCTTATTTAGGTCAATTTAAAATGTTACAAGATGTAATTGAATTTCATTCATTCCATAAACATTAGTGAAATCCTACTTGGTACCAAACGCATAATACAAATAGAGAGACTCTGTGCCTCATGGCAAATATCGTCCCGTTTGTGAAATAGGCATCAATAAATAACTCCTGCAACTAAATGTCTAATGCCCATAAACTATAATGTCTAGTTTAATTCAAACATTGAATAAAACTATGGTTTTCAACATGTTTTCATTTAATTTAATTATAAATTGAAAAGTATAATTGTCAATAAAATGTTCTGATATGAAGAAGTTGAGCAAATTGAATATCAAGTTTTTCAACTAGTAGTTCAACCTAAACTAGATTTAGCCAATGGAAAAAAGTATATGTTTACTCTATGTTTTAATACATTGACATTTTAATTGATTGCGTTTCATAATGGTCTCAAATTGATCCCATAGTTCATGCAGATTACTACTCTTAAGGCATAAAGACACAACCACTCTAAGTCTTCTCAACTAGACTAGTTTTCTCTAAATTAGAACCTGGCAAGTTACTTAGCAGTCGTTAGATGTTTTATATGTGCAAAGCACCATTGATACAGAAATGATAATAATAGTACTATTCAGGAGTATTTACTATGTTCATTACATCCTGTAACAATTACTTGGCATGTATTATCACATTTAATGCTCACAGGCCTCTGTGAATGAGATAATGCTCTGCCTATTCCAAACATGAGGTACTAAGTATCAGAGGTAAAGATGTGAATCCAGAGCTTTGCAATGCTCAAACATGTGCTCTGTACCACTCGCAGGTGTTCACCACATGTAGAAATAGGATAAATAATAGAAGATATGAAGCTTAATGAGAGGATGATGCTGATATTAACTAATTAATATTAATAGTATGTACCATTTGCTGAGCAATGATTCTGTACCAAGCACTTTTTAAAGAGCTTTCCACAAATTATAAAGTTCAGTCTTTCCTACTAGTAAATCTCTACTTAAGGAAAGTGTTATTTGTAACCCCATTTTTTTAGACAAGGAAAATGAAAATAAGATAATTTATCAAACGTCAGAGAGCTAATAAGTAATGGAGCCAGGATTTGAGCCCAAACAGTCTGTTTCCAGGGATTACTTGCATGTCTAAGTCATGACCACTGTCCAAGCCACACAGGCTGTGCCCTGCACACTCTTGAAAATGCCATTGATTGCAACAGACTTTGCATAATATGATAAAGATCCTGGATTTTACATGTAGGTACTGGAGAGCACTTGAAGGGCTCTGTGTTTTTAAATGAATTAATATGTGTTTTGGAATGATTAATCTGAAGGCAACGAGAAGATAGACTCCAGAACTTTGTTACCGACACCATAGTTCTAGAGAGAGAGAGAGAGAGAGAGAGAGAGAGAGAGAGAGAGAGGTAAAAACCTCAACTGGGATCACAAAAAGTAGAAAGAGAATGGGTCTTGACTTTACTAGTAATCTGGACAGGCAAAAAGAGGGGAATATACAGATACGAAGGGAAATATGATTGATAATTGAGGTGTGCCTGTTGTTGGGAGTTTGAGATTCTGTGGCAGATGGTCGCTATGGTCAGCAGTTGAACATGTGGCTCAGGGTGTGAGTTTAGGCTGGCCAGGTTGATATGGTTACCCCAAAGCAGGTGTTAACAGCATGGGTTTTGGTAAACAATCCAGGAATGGCAAATATTAAGAAAGACAAGGTTTGGGGATAGAACCATGCAGCACAGTTATAGTTTAGAGGTAGGTTCAGGAAGAGTTCTCTTTGGAAAGACTAATATGAGTTATAAAGAAAATCATAGACTTATAAAGAAAGTCAAGAAAACATAATGACATGTAAGAATCAAAAGCTGCATGGAAAGCCTGTAAATTAGACTGGAGCCACCCAAGAATTGGTCAGCTAGATAATTTGAGACTCCAAGTCAGAGAGTTTTAGTGAAGTAAATTAAACACATATAGCCTACATCAAAATATCAGTGCATTCCTTAATAATGACATATATATATAAGACACGCAAAGATGTCATCAAGTAGTTATTGGGCATCCATGATCCTTTTATCACTGTATTAAGTGTTACAAATATGACAATAAAGAAACTCACAGTCTATTAGGAAAAATGGATGTGATGGGCATGTATTACCAGTATAAGTGCTACAGTACAGGAAAACATGAGATTTTATTAGAGAACCCCATTTGGGGGACATATCTTACTCTGGTGTGGAAGGGAACAGGAGAGGGAATACATTCAGGGTGGTGGTGGTAGGTAACTTCTGCACTGAAGAATACAGTCCAGTTTGCCAAATGTGGAAGCCTGACTAATGTCCCACGAAAGATGTCCCTATTCTATTCACCAGAACTTGACATAAAGGATTTTGCAAAGATGAGTAAATTAAAAATTTTAGGATGGGGAGCTTACCTAAGTCAGCCAAATATAATCATGAGTGTCCTTATAAGAGGGAAGGAGGAGTAAGAGAAGTAGATGTAATGGCAGTAGCAGCAGCGTCAGAGAAGAATTTGAAGATTCCACTGCCTTGAAGAAAGAGGCTACAAGCCAAGAGCACAAACTGCCTCTAAAAGCTGTACAACGTGTGGGAACAGATTTTTCTCCTAGTGCCTTCAAGGAATGCAGCCCTGATGACACCTTGGTTTTAGTTCAGTCACATACAGTTCAGACTCCTGACCTCTGAAATGTAAGCTAATTAAGTTTGTGTTGCTTTAAGCCTGTAAGTGTGTGGTAATTTGTTATAGCAGCAATGGAAAACCAATGCACCAAAAAAGAGGCAGTACTAGTAGGGTGGGGTAGTTCTGCACAAAGCAAATTCCTGTATACCCACCAGAAGATAGAGGTGACTGAGTTCACATTTAGCATTTTGAGCCATAATTCTAAATTTGAATATTATCATGGTATCCCCAACCTTGTAGACCAATGCTGCTGAAATACTGTCTGAAACATTTACCATCTATATCCTCCTACAGGGATTGCTCAAACTTGGTCATCTATAAATGCTCCTCACAGACCTAAGAGTTTGGTATCACTAGGAATAAACTACATTATCCACATAATTTACACACACTACTCCTCTTTACAACTTCATGGTCATCCCGTTCTCTGTGAAGGGACCACTGTAAACCTTCAATATATAATATCTTCTACTCTGAGAGTGCATGCATTATATTGTATGACTGAAGAAAGTTGAAAAAAGTATGAGCCCAAATTTTTATCAGATTATTTGAAATATATAAACACAATCTTCAATCACTTTTTATTGATCTAAGTTAGCCCTTACATTTACCAAAAGAAATCACTCTATTATATTGAACATATCGTCCACATGCATTTCCTCTTGTAAACAATTACTTCCATATAAAGATAAGTTGTTAACTCAAACTATCGACTGTGAAGAAAATGCTACATGCACTTAATTTCTAAATAACAGATAATTTATACAGCTTGCTTTCAAATATTTTCCAAGTGCAGTAATGTAAAGGAAAAAAGAAATCATACCGTTATATAACTGTTCAATATACATTATGTTCAAGTTTAAAATTTCTCAAAGGAAAGAAAAAAATCCATTAAAAAATGAGAGATCAGACATCAAAATAATCCATACTGGGATCATATTGAAATAGTAAGAGCAAGTGCACATTACATTAAGTTAAATAATGCTTACAATATCTAAACTATGGAGAAAAGAGGGCACTGGCTGTCCTCAAACAGTGAAATGAATCTAGAAGTAGAAAATCATGAAGGAAACAGAATTTGAGCATTTCCTAAAATGTGTTTCACAGATCACTAATCCCATGCATAGTTCATAAGACACAGATATAAGTAATTGTATTATAAATTATTACTTATCAGTTATAAATGCTATTACTTATAACTGCCCAAGCATATTATTTATAAAATTCTAATATAGTATTTCCTTCTAATGTGCATTAGTCCATTAATCGCTCTGAAAATTCCTGAAAGAAAAAATTAAATTGGATTAACCTAGTGTTTCCCTAACTGTTTGACCTTTGACTAATCCCTCCCATTAAAATCCTCTCTAAGTATTCTCATATGGAAATAGTTAGGGAAACCTTACACTAGAGCAAGGGTCAGCTACATTTTTCTGTAAAGGGCCAAGTAGGAACAACTTTAGGCTTTGCAGTCCACATGGTCCTTGTAAAAATTAATTCAACTCTACCTTTGCAGCATGAAATAGCCACAATTGACATGTAAATGAAGGGGTGTGGCCATGATCGAATACAACTTGATTTACAAAAACACAGCCGTCTATCATTTTATTTTGTTCATTAGATTCCCCATATGAGTGAGAATAGATCCAGAGATATGGAAGCATGGAACAGACTGATGGAGGGGGGGGGGGGTGATTAACCAGACAATGTATATGCATGTATGCATAACCCATAGACACAGACAATAGTGGGGTGAAGGCTTGGGGGGGGGGAGGGCGCATCTGTAATACTTTCAACAATAAAGATAAATTTAAAAATAAAATAAATAAAAATACAGTAAACCAGATTTAGTCCATGGACCATACTTAGCCAACCCCTGACTTACAAGCATAATCCTTATCCCAAGAATAGAAGCTGAAAGTTCACCATCTTTATCTATTAGGACTTTTCTTCAAGTGTCCTTCAGGGAGCAATGGTCATGAGGAATTTCCTTAATCTTTACTGTGTCGTGAAAAGACATATTCAGGCAGGAATGGTCCAGTTTCATAAAGTGTGCTAAATAAAGGAAAGACACCCCAAGTTTTAAGATAACTATGACCTTTAGCTCAAAACAAGTAGATGTTTATTAAATGATCTGGGATAAGTACACATATTTTAAACACCTATATGCTTCCAAGCAAATGCAAAGAATTAAACTAGACATATACTTAAAAATAGAATTAAGGCAAATATACTTATTACATGTGCCAGAAAATATAAAGGATACTATTTGTGGTCTTGATTTTACTTTGGCTAATAATTGCACCTTGTAAAGTATTTTCATAAAGTGATATATTATTCTAGGCAAGTGACTAAACATAAGAGGTAAAATGAAAATGTCTCCCTACATATAACTAGTGATATCTATACTACCAAAATTCCCCTTAAGACAATATTATCATCTCATGTAAATAATCTCAAGTGACTAAAGCAATAAACAATGATGCAAACTTGAATATTTTTCGCCCATTACAGTCCTTTCCTTGCTCTCATTCTGTTATCTAAAAGCTCAAATAAGTTATCAAATAAGCAAAAAGTGTTAGCAAGTATTATTGTGCTGGCTCCCAACATTAGTTTTGATCATTTAGCTCATTTCTTCAATTCTCTGGAGGTTCAAAAGACCTTTGGCAATTCCACTGAATGATCTGTTATTTTCCCCTATAAATATCATTTCCCTAATCTAGTAATTAATAAAAGAAAAACAAAAAAAAATGTTACCTTAATGAATGTTGCTTACTTGCTTTTCGGGCTACATTTCTGCTGTTTGCTACTTCTTATCCCCCCAAAAATGAGGTAATTATTATTAATGACTAACATTTAATTAGGTTGTTTGATCTTTGGTTAAACAAGTTTGCAGATTTTCATTAACATACCTACAAAGATCAGCCCTACTGTTTTAATGAATATTGATGTCTTCATATAATGACAAAGCCCTTTATTTTCTGGCCACTGAATTACTAGGCAGTGATCACAAGAAAACATGCGATACACACTAAACAGAAATCCTTTATTTTTCACAAAAATCTAATTTCCAGTGAAGGACTTAGGTCAATAGTTTGTATTGTGTGATCACAATTACATAAAGACAGGACTTAATAAACAGGAGATTTTCTAATTATGCACATTGAGGCATTACTGGTAATAACTAGATTTATACAGAATTTTTTTATTATACACTAGAGGCCCAGTGCACAAAAATTTGTGCACTCGTGGAGTGGGGGGTCCTTCAGCCCGGCCTGTGCCCTCTCGCAGTCTCGGACCCCTCGGGAGATAACGACCTGCTGGCTTAGGCCTGCTCCCGGGTGGCAGAGGGCAGGCCCAATCTCTAGGTGCAGACCCTGGTCGGGCTCAGAGCAGGGATGATTGGGGAGTTGGGGTGCTGCCCCTGTCATGCACAGAGCAGGGCAGATCTGGAGGTTGCGATGCCACCCTCAGTCATGCTCAGGGTAGGGCCGATTGGGGGGTTGGGGCACCGCCCCCGTCACACTCTAGGCAGGGTCAATGGGGAGGTTTCGGCACCACCTCCTGTCACGCACAGAGCAGGGCCAATGAGGGGGTTGGGGCGCTGCCCCCTGTCACTCACAGAGCAGGGCCCATCAGGGGGTTGGGGCTCCGTACCCTGTCACGCACAGAGCAGGGTTGATCAGGGGGTTGGGGAGCTCCCCCCTGTCACTCACAGAGTAGGGTCGATAGGGGAGTTGGGGCACCGCCCCCTGTCACACACAGAGCAGGGCGGATCAGGGGGTTGGGGCGCCACACCCTGTCACACTCAGGGCAGGGCTGATGGGGATGTTATGGTTCTACCCCGTCACACACAGAGCAGGGCCCGTGGGGGTGGGGGGGGTGATTGGGGTGCCACACCCTGTCACACACAGTGCAGGACCGATCAGGGGGTTGGGGCGCCGGACCCTGTCACACACAGAGCCGCAGAGCAACCAGGGGCTTGGGGAGCTCCCCCCTATCAGGCACAGAGCAGGGCTAATCAGGGGGTTGGGGTGCCTTCCCCTGTCACGAACAGAGCAGGGCGGATAGGGAGGTTGTGGCCCCGCCCCCTGTCACACACAGAGCCGCAGGGCGATCAGGGTGTTTGGGCGCTGCCCCCCGTCACGCTGATCCCGGTGCCGGGAGGCCTCGCGGCTCTGCTGATCCCGGTGCTGGGAGGCATATTACCCTTTTACTATATAGGATAGAGGCCTGGTGCATGGGTGGGGGCCAGCTGGTTTGCCCTGAAGGGTGTCCTGGATCAGGGTGGGGGTCCCCACTGGGTTTCCTGGCCAGCCTGGGTGAGGGGATGATGGCTGTTTGCAGGTGGTCATACACCCTTCAGGGTGGGGGTCCCCACTGGGGTGCCTGGCCAGTCTGGGTGAGGGGCTGAGGGCTGTTTTTCAGCCTGGCGGGTGACTGAAGCTCCCAACCGCTCCTTTTTTTCTTTATTTTTATTCTGGGCCGGCTTTAGCTCTGAGGCTTGGCTCCAGCTCTTAGGCCTCGGCTGCTGAAAGCAGGTATCTGGTTTGTTTGGGTTCTATAATTGAAACACTGTTTCAACTCCAGCTCTGAGATCCTGGCTGGCTGAAAGCAGGTTTCTAGGGTTTTGTTTAGCTTCTATAATTGTAACAATGTTTCAAACTGCTAGCTCAGAGGCCGGCAGGTGGGGAACATTGGAGTCCTCCGTCAATGAAGCAAGCAAACCTCATGTTCGCTTCAAGCTGCCTGGCTGCTGGCCACCAACTTGGCTGGCAGTTAATTTGCGTATTGCCCTGATTAGCCAATGGGAAGGGTAGCGGACATACGGCTAACTACCATGTTTCTCTTTTATTAGTGTAGATATTTATTTTAGTTTTGTTAATTTCAAAGACTTAAGGCAGAGAGGAGATAATGTGCCAGGACTGCAGGCAAGGCTAACTGAACTGGGGTTATTTGGTTTAATCCACCCTAGGTTCTAGAAGGGAGACCTCATCGTAGGTGACAGGTCCTGTTGCTGAGGCACAGTTGAGCATTGGGAGGGCTCCCCACAGCAGTCTGAGAGTTAGTGAAGAGAATAAAAACCTTGGAAGAGGAAAAGACTCTGGTAGGTGACTGATTGGAGGGGAGCTTACCAGCCCTTCCTCCAACTGGGACTCTGAGACAGGACCTGGGTCAGCTGTTGACAACCCCAGCATTCTGAAGACAGGCCCACACTCCTCTTTACCCCACCAGGTTGGGGTCTCAAAAGTTGGCTAACTCAGATACCTGAGGTACTGTCCTCAGAATGCTCACCATCACCTCACCCTGTGGCTCACCTATACCCAAGTCTGGCTGTGCAAAATCATGCTTTGGGAAGGGTCAGTAGGAAAACCTTTGCATCAGTTCCCTGTGTCTTCATTCCAGCCGGTCAATGACATCATCATCATCATCATCATCATCATCATCATCATCATCTCCAAAAAGGTGTGTTTAGGGTGATTAATACAGCATTGACTTTTTAAGATCTAATTTCTTTAGTATTCAGTTTTTCAATGAACTGTGCGTTGTCAACAGAATCTTTCACTTGGCATGCAAGGTCTTTCCTATATGGCCTAAATGTACCATTTGATGGCCAAACCCTCCCCACACCCCTCCACCCTCACTACCACTGCCACGAAGCCATTTTGGGGGATGTTACCAACATGCCAAGTTACTGATTGCTACTCAAAAAATGCCATCCTGGCTCACGTTTCTATGTCATTGCACTACTTTTGCACTTACCTATGACCAACTCCACCTCATCTACAGTTAATGGCTACCCTTAAAGTCTCTGCCCAAAGTATTATTTCTTCTATTCATTCATTTATTTGAAAGCATATTGACTATCTCCTATGTACCAGGTATCCAGGTATAGTTTAAACACTGAAGAGACAATGGTGAACAAGATAGCCTCTATTTTCAGGGAGTTTACATCTAGAAAAAGAAACACAATAAATCAATTCCTAAATAAGCAAGATAATGATAAAAATTGTGAAAATGGCCAGGAAGAAAGTAAACGGGGTGATGTGAGAGAGGATAAGGTGTGGGGAAAAGTAACTTTAGGTAAGGTGGTTTGGGAAAGACTCTCTGAAGAGGTCACATTCCAACTGAGACTTGAGGATGAGAAGGGACCAGGTATGTGAATACTTGGAACCAGAAAGCCCTTGGCATGTTCATGAATTAAAAGAAGGCCAGAATGACTGGAGCATAAGGCCATGGGTTAAGGTGGTTGGAGATGAGCTTTTGATAGGGGACTTATAATCTGATAGATAGAGCACCTGGATTAATCTGAAAAATAATCATATTATCTTAAATCTTAGAACACATATGTGAATAGAGGGTTAAGTTTCTTATTTGTGAATAGGGGGTTAAGTTGTTTCTTAAGTTTCCTTTTCAAGGCCTGTGCGAAGTGATTGAGGAGGTAACTCAGCTGTGAAACCAGCAAGCAGAACCCATAAGCATGGTCAGACTGGCCCACCAGGAATCAAAACATCATCTCATCAACATTGTCTCATCACCTAATAACTAAAGACAATAGCTGACATATGCGGACCTCCAGCACTGCATGTAGCTGCATTCCATCCCCAACCTCACCCTAATCCCTTCCCCTTTATAATCCTGTTCCCTGCACCTTGCTGTAAAACAGGATTTGAATGCTTGTAGGCGCCCTGTCTTCTTGTTTGGCTGGCCTTCTCAATAAATGCCTAATATGATTCAACCCTGCCTTCATTACTGGGCACAGCGACAGACATCCCAAGCCCAATTGGAGATTTCCCAGTAACACTTTCACTCCCAAACTTCTCATTCCCATTCCCTTGAAGTCAGTAAATCAGCGGTCCCTTACATAACAGCACATGTTATGATGTTATAATTGTCTGCCTCCAACTCAACTTTGAGCTCTTTGAGGGCAATTACCATATATTATACATCTTTATATCCCTACCACCTATTAAAGCCAAGTACAAAGTATGTGTTCAACAAATATTTACTCACTATTAATGTCTGTACTTATATTCTTGATCCTAACCTCTCCTGATGCCTGCAAGGACTCACTGCATCATGTGTCCATATTTATTCACACCTTTACCCTTCCTATTAACTCAATACATAAATCACTTCAAATCTTTCCACTCTTTAAAAAACAAAAAAACTCCCTTCAGCCCCATGTCCCCTCCAGCCAGGACCTTGCAGTTTACTTTATAAAAATTCCTTGAGAGAGCTATTCACTCATTGTTTCTACTTCCAGTTTCCCCCATCCTTCCTCAGCCCACTGTAATTTAGCTTTACTCTTTGCCTTTATCTTTTAGCTCTTCAGCATTGACAGAGCTGATTGATCAAACTATGCATTTGAGTATTTATTTTGTTTTATAATGTGAGGCAGGTGACTTACCCTCTCTGTGACTCAGCAGCCTCATCTGTAACAGGGGGATAATAATGGAATCCAACCCATGGGTTTGTTTCGAGGATGAAATAACGTACTTCATGTAAAACGTCTGGCAAAGTTAGTGCAATTGTTGTCTTACCCTTTACAATCATTGTAGAATTATCGTTATGCTGATCCTTCTACAGCTCTCCCTTGATCTTGAAATTATTTCTAACCTCGGCTTACCTACCATCACTGTCTCTTCATTTCTTTTCTCTCTTTCTGGGCATGACATCTCAATTTCATGAAACCTCTTCCTCCAGTTTCTTCTAAATGTTAATGTCTACCAGTGTCCTCTCCTCTTTTCACTCTATATCCTTCATTTAAATCAACCCATTTTAATTCCCATTTAAATATTAATGAACCCCAAATCTTTTTCCCTAATCCAGATCTTTTTGCTAAGTTTTGGCCTTCCCTATACTACTCCATTTAAATAGTCTCCATCCAACTTTTCAGCAGAACTCCCAAATTCAATACCTCTGCCCTTGAAATCACTTTTTGTCCTCCTCTGCCCCTCCCCTAACCCTGCTGCAGGGGATGCATGATGAGCTATCCAGATACCCAATTCAGAAACATTAGATGATCCCTAGGTTCTTCTCTTCCTCCTCTCTCCTCCCTCTTAACCCATCTTCTCCATTCCCCCTTCCAGGTCTCCCCAGAATGTCTCCTCCCATGTCCATTTCCACTACAGTGTCTTAGAGCAGGCCCCAGCATCTCTCCTCTGTACAAACCCTCCTAGCTTATCTCCACACCTTCAGGCTCACAAATTTCAGTTCATCCGTGCACAGCAGCCAACAAGATCCTTTTAAAACGCAAATCCGATCATGCCATTGCCCTGCCTAAACCCCTGCAATGACTCCCTGAAGCTTTCAGGATACAGTTCAAGCTCATCAGTTTAGTTCAAAGCCCTCTGCCTGAGCCAGATCAGTGCCCTTAACAGCTCCCTCCCCACCAGTTCAGGAGGCTGCAAGTGCCCTATAAAAATCTGCTGCAGTTATGTTCCGGCTGCTCAGGAAATCCCTCCAAGCTCCACATCCCACCCTGATTGCAGCTTTGAGCCTCTGCTGTCATCTGACTTCCTGGTTTAAGTCCCTGTCTCCAATCTGAACACTGCCTGGTTGCCTCCTTAGATGTAGGATCTGCTCACTTTCAATTTTCTCATTCTCTCCAAATTGTGGTTTCTTTAGTCACCCCTTGTGCTCTGATGCACACTCTAGCCCATGGGCAAGGGGCGCTCCAGTCCCTACTCCTGACCCACCCTCCAGTCTCACCCAGCATCCAGTTTCTACCTGCCTGGGAGAGGGCAATGGACTGTTTCTGTGAACACATCAATCCCTGTGCTCCATCCACATAGGTATTTGCTGGTCTTCAAACAGTTCATGCTGTTGCACATCTTTGACTCCACACAAGCTTTTCCCTTTGCTCGGAATACACCCCAATCTTCTCCCACCACTTACCCATACTACATTGCCCAACATATGCATCCACTAGCTTACTAGGCCAGCACTTAAAGATTCAATACTTGAAAGCCTTTGGTGATACCCACTCTGGTCTTAATTAAAAACCTCTCTTTTAGCCCTTGCTGGTTTGACTCAATGGATAGAGCATTGGCCTGTGGACTGAAGGGTCCTGGTTTCAATTCTGGTCAAGGGCATATGCCCAGGTTGCAGGCTCAATCCCCAGTCGAGCGGGTGTGCAAGAGGCAACCAATCAATGATTCTCCCTCACCATTGATGTTTCTATCTCTCTGTCCCTCTCCCTTCTTCTCTGAAATCAATAAAAATATATATTTTTTAAATATATTTTATTGATTCTCTACAGAGAGGAAGGGAGAGAGATAGAGAGTCAGAAACATCGATGAGAGAGAAACATTGATCAGCTGCCTCCTGCACACTCCCTACTGGAGATGTGCCTGCAACCAAGGTACATGCCCTTGACCAGAATCGAAATTGGGACCTTTCAGTCCACAGGCCGATGCTCTATCCACTGAGCCAAACTGGTTACGGCAATAACAATATATTTTTTAAAAAAACAAACACCTCTCTTCTGTCCTCTAAATCCCTCTATACAAATCTAACATAGTGTTTATTGTTTAAGAGTTCTTCTATTTCATTTGGTCCCCTATTAGACTTTCAGCCCTTGAGGTCAGGGAATTATAATCAGTCTTTGTATCTCAGTGCCTAGTATAGTGCTCAATATATTATGATACCTGATAAGTTTTTAATGATTGAATGAGCAAATTAATCCTATAGTCCTGGAATAAACCAAATAAATGTCATTTTGAAGCATTTTTTAATGTAATGGAAATTTCATGTCACAATAATATGTAAACAGCTCCAAGTGTATGTTAATATTAGCACTTTTAAACTAGACATATTCCAAAATATCTCTAAGAATCACGTGACAGGCTTCTACTTTTAACTTAGACTTCTAATGTATTGACTCCTTTAAAAACAAGATGAATGGCCATCAATTTCTTTCTCTAGAAGGCCTACATGATGAGGCAGGGCCTCTCACAGAGGCTGCCCACGTGCAGAGTTATGTAATGTGTTTGATGTGGATAAATTCTCACCAGGGAATAAAATAAGATACCCTCATTCTTTCTCACTGTGCATTTGCAAGGCTTTTAGGAAAGAACATTTGTATTGCAACTTTCTGAGCAACTTAGCTCCTGTGGTGTTTTTAATTGTGCCATTTATACCTGACACTATTATCCCTATGACTAAATATAATATTACCAAATAAAGATAGTTATTGGATATATTTTTAAAATTGGTAGACAAATGTGTGAAATATAGAATGCTGATATTATTTTGCTTGAGCTAGCACTTCATAGTTCTAAGCCTTCACACATGCACCCATGTGCGCGCGTGCACATACACACACACACACACACACACACACACATCTTTAACTATATTTGAATAGTATGTGATGTATGATGTTAAAAATAGCCAACATTTACTAAGTGCTCACTATGAGACAGGAACTGCTCTGACAACTTTATGTACATTTTGACATTTAGACCTTGCAACAATCTTAAGGAACAGGTAATATTATTACACCCTTTTTCAGTTGAGGAAACGGAAACAGAAAGATAAATAGCCTGAGGTCAGACAGCTAGTGAGTCCTAAAGCCAGAACAGACATTCAGGCCGTCTGGTTTCAGAGCTCTGCTTTTCATCTCTTTGCTATCTTGTCTTTGTACAAAACATATCATAATATAAAATAAAGGTTTGCATGGCTTTACCAAGAAAAGTGGTAATAAAAATGAAAATGATCTCCTTCCCATAAATGGAACTATATGTATGCAATAAAACTAAGTAGGATTCGTGTAGTTTCGATCATAACTACCAATTTATCTCTTCTCTCTCCCATCAAACAGTGATTAGCCTATACCTCTAGCATATGGTAGAGACCCTGGTGCCCAAGAAAGATTGATTAATAACATTCAGAATATATACCAACGAAGATAGGATTTATCAATAAATTTTAAAACAGCAGATTAAGAACTGCAATAAACGCTTTATTTTCAGTATTCCATTAATCCTCAATCATGGTAGTAAGAGGTAGAAATTATCATTCCATTTTTACCAATGTTTTCTGTGCTTTACAGATGTTAAGTCAATTCCCCCAAGGTCACAGAGCTGCTAAGTGATAAACCCAGGATTCAAATCCAAGTCTGTGTTACTACAAATCTCAATGCTGTCAATGTTTTAAGCACCTTGACCTAGACAATCTTACTAGTAAGAGATTGGGCTGGAATTGCCAGTTCTGCCCAGCCTGGGAATTCTGTGTTGTCTTTAGTCCTCATCTTCCAGCTGGAGGATTATGAAACATCAGCAATGCCTATTATCTGTATCACCTATATCAGGCAAACAAATTCATGAACATTGTTTTGCTCCAAGTTTGTTTATTTTGTACTAACATTTCATTTCTTTTTCAATTGCTAATTGATATAGTTATAAAGGACAGGATGTTATGGAAGAAGGAATTAGGAGTTAATCAAACTTCCAGGTGACCCCTGCAGAGCCCTCACGTTTCTATTTCCATATGGGCAGTGTTACATATGAACTCAGTGGAATAGGTGAGTCTAAGAGGATTTCAGAGATGTCCAAACAAAACTGATGGTTCAATACATTGTTCAAAATACAAATTAAAAAATGAAAATATATCCTGAAAAAAATCTCCCAAAGTATCCATTTTTGACGCTAGCATAAAGCCAAAACCACATTTAATGAAGAGTAATATATGTTTCATACTTAGCAAAGATAAGGCTAGAAAGAGTAAAAAAAAGTAATCATTTAACAAAGCGCCTCAACATAGAGGCACTCAGTAAATATTTATTGAATAAATGAATGAGCTTTACATTTACTTCTATCAAATAAGCTACATCCCATTAAAAATAACTCTTTTGTGAAATGTTATAGAAATGATTACAAATAACTAAAAATAAAATTGAGCTAAAGCCTTAAAATGCAATTTTTTTAAAAATACAAACTTCATTTTACTATATTAACTTGAATTTCTTCTTCTACTTAACTGACCACAGGTATTGATTGACACTGTGGGGAAAAAAGTGTCATTGGTCAAAATGTCTTTTCTGTACATTCTCAGTAGTCACTCATGTAGATTAATATTGATGCAAATTAACTTCCTAATGCTGAACATTTCAATTAAAACAACTTGGCCTGGTTTCCAGACTTAATTGTATCTCCTTGAAATATTTTTTGGATTCCTTTGCAATAACCTAGTTTTTAGAAATCCTAGTTTATTCTGGCTCCGAATCAATCTTCCAACATTTTCTTTCTGTTTACTGGGTCTTTTGGAAAAGTTCCAAGTTTGTCTCCAGTCTCTGAAAGATGAATAAAACTGAAATTGCATTTACTCTTTTTTTTTGACTCATGTTGGTGCTCAAAGACAGATCTAATTTCTCTGATAATTTTTATAAAGAAAAATTACTAAATTATTTTAACACTCACTGAAACAGGGTTTATTCACAGCTAATATAACATTAATCCCATGCTTTTATTAAACTGTAAAATCCTTATAAAAAAGATAGATTACTGTTTTCTCAGGTATAGCTATAAAAATCCTTATACATTCCCAAGCATTTTGGAATAATGTCAAAGTTAAACTCTTTTTAGAATTGAAGAAAGTGAGGCCTAGAATAGATAGACACATCCAAAAGTACATGGCTAATGAGTGGCCAACCTGGGACTGAAAACCTAGTCTAACACCGGTTCTGACCTCTTCTCACTCCTGAGAAGCCTGTAAGACTTTT
Source organism: Myotis daubentonii (assembly GCF_963259705.1). Lineage (NCBI taxonomy): Eukaryota > Metazoa > Chordata > Mammalia > Chiroptera > Vespertilionidae > Myotis > Myotis daubentonii. Next base: position 159,093,812 of record NC_081842.1, read on the forward strand.
CAGATTATCCTACTGCTGATTTGATCTGCAAGGTGTATATGGAATGTTGAAAAAGTCAACAATGTCTCTCATTCTTTCTAGTACTGTATACTATGTTATCTTGATCTTTCTCAAAAGAAAAATAGGAGCAAATACACTTCAAAAGTCATTATGTGCCATAATATGGAGAAAAGTACAAAGCCTCTATCTTGAGAAAACACATAGCAAATAGATGATAGGATGATAAGCACTGTAGAAATAGATGACAGACCAAGAGATTGATAAAAAATGTGTCCACTCTTACATTTTCAATACATAACACTTAACTCCTCAAAGGTTTTTGTGCACACAAGCTAAAGAACCCTCAGCTTAAGGGCTTCGATGAATTTTTAGTAGTCTGGGCAAATATTTCAATTCAAAAATACATGTCAAGCCCTAACTAGTTTTGCTCAGTGGATAGAGCGTCAGCCTGTGGACCGAAGGGTCCCAGGTTCAATTCTGGTCAAGGGCACATGCCTAGGTTGTGGGCTTGATCCCCAGTAGGGGACGTGTAGGAGGCAGCCGATCAATGATTCTCTCTCATCATTGATGTTTCTATCTCTCTTTTCCTCTCCCTTCCTCTCTGAAATCAATAAAGATATATTTAAAAAAATACATGTCAAATATTGTCCTACAAAAATGTAAATTACTTTCAATTGCTTGAGAGATTTTTTACATGAGAAAAAAATAAAGTTATTAGAATGATTTGCTTATGTCCCATATTCTTTCTAATTGTTAGTTTATGAAGGCATATAAGCATCTGCCAAAGACTGAAGAACAAATATGTACCTGGCCTAATGTTATAGCTATGTTTCAGAAATTCATGAATGAATCAATTTTTTTGTAAGTCATAACCCTATATAATAAACAGGTAATATGCAAATTGACCATCATGCCCTTGCACAAGATGGCCGCCCCATGTGGTCACAACATGGCTGCCCACACGTAGTCACAAGATGGCCACCACAAGATGGCCAGCAGGGGAGGCCAGTTAGGGGCAACTGAGCAGGCAGGGGAGGACAGTTTGGGGTGATCGGGCTGGCAGGAAAGCAGTTAGGCATCAATCAGGCTGTCAGGGGAGTGGTTAGGGGGTGATCATGCTGGCAGGCAGAAGTGGTTAGGGGCAATCAGGCAGTCAGGCAGGTAAGCGGTTGGGAGCCAGCAGTCCCAGATTGTGAGAGGGCTATCTCACTGCCAATTTAGTCCCCACCCCTGTCTAAACTGGCAGTCAAACATCCCCCTAGGGGTCCCAGATTGGAGAGGGTGCAGGCTGGGCTGAGGGACAACCATCCCCCCACCAGTGCACAAATTTCGTGCACCGGGCCTCCAGTCTTATTATAAAACTAGAGGTCCGATGCACAATATTTGTGTGAGGGGCTTGGAACTTGCAGCCCCAGCTGCCTCGGCCAGCCCTCGCAGGCCCTCGCAGTCCCTTGCAGCTTCAGCCGGGGTGATCATTCTGCTGTTTTGTCTAATTAGCTAGCATATTAGCTCTTTATTATATAGGACTAGTAGTCCGATGCACGAAATTCATGTACATTAAAAGGGAATTAATTGCCCTAACCGGTTTGGCTCAGTGGATAGAGCATCGGCCTGCGGACTCAAGGGTCCCAGGTTCAATTCTGGTCAAAGGCATGTACCTTGGTTGTGGGCACATCCCCAGTGAGGAGTGTGCAGGAGGCAGCTGATCAATGTTTCTCTCTAATCAATGTTTCTAACTCTCTATCCCTCTCCCTTCCTCTCTGTAAAAAATCAATAAAATATATTCTTTTAAAAAAGGGAATTATTAGCAGAGTTATTTTAATATTGCTATTTGCCCTTTCTCTATAATAGAAGTGTGAGAGATGAAAGGAAATTAGTAAAATGTATATGAAAATCATATATAAATTTATTAATAAATAAACAGTAACAAAAGGATATAACAACAACAGAGGCATGATATAAAAACGACCAAAACATGATATGAAAACAACAAAAAACTTGATATGAAAACAACAAAAAAATGATACAAAAACAACAGTGATGCAAACACTGACTGATAAAGTGATTAAACTTATTCTAATATCTCCCTGTACACCACATTAAGAGTAAAAACATTTTTAGAGTGCTTGACTAATTTCCCTTGTGATGAAGTACTTAGAACTTTAACTGTAACATCACATGCTCTTCAAACTCAAGAGAAAGCAACATATAACTGACCATGTGCAAAAACGGGTTCAGGTAGGAATCTGCCTACTTTGTCTACAGTTTGTCCTTGTGATTTATTAATAGTCATCACAAATGCTGGCATCATGGGAAACCGTCATCGAATCAATTTAAATGGGAGGCCAGTGTCAGATGGGAACAAATTAATTCTTGGAATCAGAACAGTCTCTCCCTCTGCAGATCCTGTTAATACTTCAGCTTTGATAATGTTAGATTGTAATCCTTTGATAACAAATCTGGTACCATTACAAAGACCCCATTTACTATTGAGATGTCTCAATAGCATGATGATTGCACCCACTTTCAATTTTAATTTATGACACGGCATTCCCGAAGGAGTAATACTATTAAGAAATTCGATGGGAAAATTTTCCTTTTCAGCATCATCTGTAGAATCAATGGAATCACTCAAATATGTGCGAAAATCTCCATCGAGTATATCCAAATTTTCTTCATTTAATTTTTGAACATGCTCATTTTTTGGACAAAGAATTGCACATTTAGATATATTTTTAATACTATCTATAGCAGTGGTTCTCAACCTTGGCTGCACATTAGAATCACCTGGGAATCTTTTAAAAATCCTGATTCCTGGGCCTCGTCCTCCAGAAATTGTTTCTTTGTTATGGGGTGAGGCCACAACATTAGTAACAAAGAAACAGAATTAAAACTTTATTGTGGGGAGCCGCTACAGTGTTTTGGACAGGTTCAAGCCTTGGACTGATGAGAGGGCACAGTCCTCTCATTGCCACGTGCAAGTCCCAGCTTTGAGGGCAGGGCCCTCTCAGCACAATTATAGCCAACAGCTATAGTTGTAAGCTTGAACCTATGGTCCGAACACGTGGCCCCACATGCCTGAGTGATGTGGGCTTGATAGAGTTCAGGTGCATGTAGTTGAGTAGGACTGAAACCCAGGAGAATGTTGTAAACATCTAGGTCACACCCTTACTTTGCCTCGTAGCATCTGCTATAAAATAAAGGCATGGCTGTGGGCATGGTCGCTGTCTCTCAGAGAAGCAGCATCCCACCGAGACCCGACTTTCATTCTCTTGTCTGTCTTTTCCAAGCCTTTCAGCCACCCCCACTTAGGTTCACCCTTGGCTGTGCTGGTGCGGTACACTTTATAAAGATCTGCCTCCACGCTCCCAGGGTGGGTTCCTGCCTCAAACCCCACCCTTACAGGAAACAGCTTTGGGAAACAACTCAGGGGAGGGTGCAGCCATTGCCAAGACAACTCCTGTAGGACTGACTTCCTTCCCCTTGGTCACAGTTCTGGTCTGGTCGTGATGAACACGACCCAGGGTTTTTATATAAGTAGATGTGCAGGGGCTGACCAGCAGACCCTGAGCAACAAATGAACAGATTGCTCTTACACGTTTTTGTGAAAGAGAGGGTAAGGCACTACTTGTCTGTCACCGCCTGCCAAGTAGCCCTGTTCACCTGCCTCCTTTGGCTTTTATTGTCCTAACCGCTTGAACTAAAATTAATCTCTAGATACAATCAGCAGGGTAAGTATCCTTGAGAAAGTATACGCTTCTACAAGGTTGGGTCTTTAAAAACTAAACATAGAGATTCTAGCAAAACACCCGAGGGGATCGGACTTGTTTTGCTTCGGTAAGGTCCCCTCAGAGGCCCCGACCTTTCGGAGAATCCTCCTTACAGACATTCCAACCAAGTCCCGTGCTTCCCTACAAAAATGCATTGTAAGCTTTCTACTTAGGTGATTCGGCAGTAACTCTTAAAAGAATAACACAAAATAATCACTCTATTACAGAAGCTGAATGGATACCTTAGGCAGGCCCTCAGGGGTAGCCAGCACTATGATGGAATAAGCCCTCAAAGGGATCCGATTCCTTTTTTCTCTTTTTTAAATTCTTTATTGTTTAAAGTATTACATATGAATCCTTTTTTCCCCCATTGACCTCTCCCCACTCCTTCCCACACTCCACCCTCCCCCACCCCTGCACATGCCCTCACCCCCTACTGAATGTGTCCATAGGTTATGCTTATATGCATGCACATAAGTCCTTTGGTTGATCTCTACCCCCTTCCCCCGCCTACTGCTTCCCTTCCCACCCCGCCTTGCAATTCCCCCATCCCCCCTGAGGTTGGATGGCCTGTTTAATGCTTCTATGTCTCTGGATCTATTTTAGTTCATTAGTTTAGTGTTGTTCATTATATTCCACATATGAGTGAGATCATGTGATATTTATCTTTCTCCGACTGGCTTATTTCTGATTCTTATTTAGAATGTCAACCCAGTCCTTGGCCTGGGCCACACTTTATAATCAACTGGACGGCTTACAAAAAGTAACAGGGCCCAGAGAGGCCCCATCCCAGACTAATTAAGTCAAAACCTCAGGGCATCAGTATTGATAATATTAACAAGAGCAGTTCTACTGGAACACAGCTACCAAAACTTTTTTTTAAAAAATGGCTTCACAAGAAAACATGGAGAGACTGAGATACAGCAAAAACAAGCAACTCTTTCAAGTTTTGTCTAAAGGGAAAAAAGGAAATAATCACAAGAAGTAGATTCACAAACAAGAGAAGATTTTATATGTTTGGGGATCAGAGAAAGAAGGGGCATTGCTGGTGGGCTGGCCTGGAATAAGCAAGAGGGAATGAGAGGAGCTGGACTAACATTGGAGCAGGACCATTCATCCCCAGGAGAGGGGAAAGGCAGGCTGTGTGAGCACAGATGCAGGGAGAGGGAGAGTTTGGTGGAGCAAGCACATGCAAGTTCCCTATCATAGCTTCTATTTTCTCAGTGAAAAAAAGAATTAAGGTCATCAAGTGAGAGGAAAGAATAGGGATGAGATTTTGCAGATCTGCAGTCAGGGCAGATGTCAAATAATCATGCAACTAGATGAATGAAATGCCTAAGAAATGTCGCCACATTGGTCTGTTGTACCAGAAAATCAATGCCATTCAAAAATGAAATGCATTATTTTCACATGCTTTGATCTCAGTGAGTCCATATGGGGTCCTAATGACCGTCACTTCCTCTTCCAGAAGTGTGAAACCACCCTCCTCTGGTTCATTCTCGTCTTGCCAGAGATCAATAAAGCTTCCCACTCTCTGGTTTGCAAAATATTTCTTCCCTTTTTTAAAACTCAGAATGATATTTGCTTATCTCCCGTTTGCCGATTTCTAGTCCCCAGAATTTCTTAATAATAAAATCACTGGAAATTGCTCAGCAATCTCATTTCTGAACACTTTCAAGACCTCTCAGCATAATTTCATTTAATCAGCACATGTGAACTCATTTTTAAAAATACTAGGTGCTTCATCTCTCCACCCAGAACGTAATTCAGCATGGTGAGAAATCCCTAACTTACTCTTGCTGTGTTCTATTCTGTCAGCTTGGCCTGTTACACACCCAGTAAATTCTGTATATGCACTTTATTTATTTCTAAACTCTTCCATTACCTGACAGTCTACAAGCATTTGTAAGTACTTCCCAAGATTAAGTTAGCTGAATGCACTCTTATCAAATGAATGAAAGATAGGAGGTGACTTTTGAACTTCCGGAAAACTATAAGCACTACAGAGACTAAGAACCACTTATGCTCAGGAGAAATAAAATCATGTTATTATCTCCTCTAAAGGTAATGTCACACCCTTCCTCAGACTGCTTCTTCTCAGCTCTTGATTTACTTTATTTCCCTCATTTCCTGTCTCTTTACCCTTCCAAATTATCTAAATATTGTTTCCAAAGAAGACCAACCTTCACAGAGCACTGTTGTTCTGTTGGTTTCAAGGTGATGTGAAAAGCACGTAACAGTTGATACCCCATAGACCTTGGGTCAAATCCTGCTCTGGGTTGTGGGTTAGATACATCTCTTTGGAGTATAATTGTCCTGCAAAGTGTAGATAATAAGAGGATTGTGTGCATAGGAGTAAGCTATCTCTCCCAATGCCGAAAACACACTCAGTGTTCCAAAAATACATCTTCTGATCCTTTCTCTCTCCTCTTCGCAAATGGCCCCACTTTTCCAATAAGGCAAAAACCCTAAAAAACATTTTTTTTTCTGGTAAATGCAATGAGCTCTACCATTTTCATTCTTGAGTATTTTTTCTCTTTTTTTATTTTTTAAAGTATTACAAATAGTAGTACATATATCTCCTTTTTTCCCCATTGACCTTCCCCCAGCCTCCCCTACCCACTGGCACATACCCTCATCCCACCCCCGCAGTGACTTGTGACCATTGGTTATGCTTATATGCATGCATAGAAGTCCTTCGGTTGATCTCTTTCCACCCCCTCCTCAACACTCCCCGGCCTTCCCGCTGTAATTTGACAGGAGTATATTTCATATTCTACTTAGTTCAGAGTGTACTTTACTCTTTCATATCATACTCTGATTTCTTCAGCTATTTTACATATTAAAATCTCATTAATTCCCAGATGAAGTTACAGAGATAGATAAAAATATAGATACAGAGAGATAAAAATTAATAGATATAGATTTAAGTATTTATATGTATAGATACAGATATATATATATGGTTTTATATCTCTGACATTTATATGCAATTTACATATATATATAATATATATGTAGGTATGTGTGTGTGTATATATATATATATATATATATATATATATATATATATATATATAAATTTTATTTTAGGTACAGCAGCTGGGTGTAGAGGGCAAGTAAACCAAATGTTAAACCAGACAGAAAAGATCTCTAGCCTTCATTCACTTTAAATTCTCTAAGCCTCCATTTCGTTGCCTGTAAAATAACTTCTTCATTAAAGAGTTGTATTTAAGAAGGACAATGTAAAATTCTGGCATATAATACATTCCCAGGGAATTGTTGTTTTATTCCTATTATTTTTACAGGTCTTATTTTTTCTGCAATGCAAAACATTTTTAATAGCAACAATACATAAAGGCCTACTGAGCTGGATATTGCTCTGATTCCATCTTATTAATAGTAATGAGTAAATTGGCAGAGTTGATGTTTTCAAATTTTAAAAGATGCCATCTTTTAACCGAGTCTTATAACATCTGTGGTTTGGCTGCAAAAGGATTACTCCAATGAGTAAGATTTTTTTCTAACTCACACATCAAATGAAATAGCTACATGATGCTATATTACTGAAGTTGTCCATTTGTAACCCAGGCAGAGAATTTTGTTGTGGTGATCGAACACAAAAATCAGTAATAAACATAGGGGCACTGATACACATAAATTCCAGCTTCTGGGACATAGTTCATTTTACTTTATTTTTCTCTCTCCTTTCTTCTCTCTCTCTCTCCATATAATAATTCTGATTTTATATATGTATATTTATTAGTGCTGTTTACTATATATCACCACTCACAATATACATATATGTATTTACTATTGTTCTTTGGCTAATCAAACTTACTTTGAGAGACTTTTGCTATTGACTTTTCCATATTTTCTCCATTTTTCTTTATTCTTTTTTTATTTATCTCTATTGTTGAAATTATTATAGATGTCCTCTTTTTCTTCCCAGTGACCATGTCCACCCCTCACCTGCCCCTCTCCGCCGGCCTTCTCCTCACTATTGTCTGTGTCCATAGGTTATGCATACATGTTCTTTGTTAATCTCTTCCCACCTTCCCCTTCCCTCTGAGATTCATCATTCTGTTCAATGCTTCAATGTCACTGTATTTATTTTGTTCATCAATTTACTTTGTTCATTAGATTCCACATTTGAGTGAGATCATGTGATACTTATCTTTCTCTGACTGGCTTATTTCACTTAGCATAATACTCTCCAGGCCCCTCCGTGCTATCTTAAAAGGTAAGAGATCCTTCTTTTTTATAGCTGCATATTTCATTGTGTAAATGTACCACATTTTTTTTATCCATTCATCTATTGATGGGCACTTGGGCTGTTTCCAGATCTTAGCTATTATAAATAACGCTGCTATGAACATAGCGGTACATATATTCTTTCTGATTGGTGTTTCAGGTTTCTTAGGATATTTTCCCAGAAGTGGTATCACTGGGTCAGATGGAAGTTCCAACTTTCAATTTTTTGAGGAAACTTCATACTATTTTCCACAGTGTCTGCACTAGTCTGCATTCCCACCAGCAGTGCACGAGGGTTCCTTTTTCTCCACATCCTTGCCAGCACTTGTCATTTGTTGATTTGTTGATGGTAGCCATTCTGACAGGTGCGAGGTGATGCCTCATTTTTGTTTTAATTTGCATCTCTCTGACTATTAGTAACTTGAAACATTTTTTCGTATGTCTCTTGGCCTTCTCTATGTCCTCTTTGAAGAGTGTCTATTTAGGTCCTTTGCCCATTTTTTTAATTGGATTGTTTGTCTTCCTTTTGTTAAATTGTATGAGTTCTTTATATTTTTTGGAAATTAATCCCTTGTCAGCAGTATCATTGGCTAATATGTTCTCACATACAGTGTGCTCCCTTTTCGTTTTGTTGATGGTTTCTTTTGCTGTGCAGAAGTTTTCATTTTGATGTAGTCCCATTTGTTTATTTTCTTCTTTGTTTCCCTTGCCCTAGGAGATGTATCAGCAAACATAATGTTACAAGAGATGTCTGATATTTTGCTGCCTATGGTTTCTTCTAGGATTTTTATGGTTTCACAAATTACATTTAAGTCCTTTAATACTTTGAGTTTATTTTTGTGTATGGTGTAAGTTGATGGTCTAGTTTCATTTTTTTTTTGCATGCACCTGCTCAATTTTCCCAACACCACTTATTGAAGAGACCGTCTTCATGTTATTGTATGCTCTTGTCTCCTTTGTAAAATATTAATTTTGAGTGTAATGACTTGGGTCGATTTCTGGGTTCTCTGTTCTGTTTGATTGATTTTTATGCCAGTGCCAGGCTGTTTTGAGTACAGTGGCTTTGTAATATAACTTGATATCTGGTATTGCGATCCCTCCTACTGTGTCCTTCTTTCTCAGGATTGCTAGGGCTATTTGAGGTCTTATTGGTTGTGTTGAATAAACAGATTGCTTTGGGTAGTATTATAATTATGTTATAATTATGTTAATTATGTTTACTTCTTCCAATCCACAAACATGGTATATTCTTCCATTTGTTTGTATCTTCCCCTATTTATTTTGTCAAGCCCTTTAGTTTTCTGAGTACAGGTATTTTTACCTCCTTGGCTACGTTTATTCCAAGGTATCTTATTTTTGTTGTTGTTGTTGCAATGGTAAATGGGATTGTTTTCTTAGTTTCTCTTTCTGAGAGTTCATTATCGGCATATAAAAATGCCATCAAGTTCTAGATGTTAATTTTGTATCCTGATACTTTGCTGAATTCATTTATTAAATCTAATAGTTTTTTGGCGGGTTTTCTGTATACAGTATCATGTCATCTGTGAATAATGAGTTTCACTTGCTCCTTTCTAATTTGGATGCCTTTTCCTTTTTCTTCTTGTCTGATGGCTGTGGCTGAGACTTCCAGTACTATGTTGAATAGGAGTGGTAAAAGCAGACATTACTGTCTTGTTCCTGTTATTAAGGAAAACACTTTTAGTTTATTCCAAAATATTTAAGATGAAGGAAGACTTCTAAGCTCTTTTTACAAGACCAGCATTACCCTAATTCCAAAACCAGATAAAGACACTATAAAGAAAGAAAATTACAGTTTAATATTCTTGATGAGCATGGGTATCAAAATCCTCAACAAAATATACTAGCAAATTGGATCCAGTAATATAATAAAAAGATTATTCATCATGACCAAGTGGGATTTATCCCAGGGATGCAAGGATGGTATAATATTCATAAATCAATAAATGTGATACATCGCAAAAAAACATATGATCATATCAATAGATACAGAAAAGGCATTTGACAAAATCCAGTACCCATTTTTGATAAAAATTCTCAGGAAAGTGGCAATAGAGGGATCATACTTCAACATAATAGAGGCCAGATATGACAGACCTACAGCCAACATCATACTCAATGGGGGAAAAAATTAAAAGCATTTACATTTTTCTAAATGCAAAATAGAGTAGTCTAATAAAAATGTAGCATTTTTTCTCATTTATCTTCTACATTTCCTTTTTACCAATAATATTTTTGCTAAAACAAATAATAGAAGTATATCTATTTATTTTCACTGAAGCTAACTGTGAAGGAATTTCAAGGCAAGGAAAATAAAACAGGGACTATTGGCTTGACAGTTAGTGAGACTAGAAGAAATAAAACCTGCACTGCATCTAGAAAAATTACCTCTAAACTGATTGCTAAAAGTAAATCAATATCCTAGCCTTTTTACATGTTGGCAAGTTAATGGAAAGAAATAGGCTTATTTATTTATTTGAGTGATATTAAACCTAATAGCATTTCAGTAAGTGAATAAAAAAAACTAAAGATGAAAAACCAGTGTGACTTAAAGGAAGTAGTTAAATTTTGGGAAATGTGACTTTTTTTTCCTCTTCAGAGGAATGTTTATATTCTCAAAATTAATGAAGAATTGTTTTCACATGTACCTTATTTGACTTGCATTGCACAATATTTTGGATCAATAAATATGATTAGAGTTGTCAGAACCTGGGGGTGCATAGTTGTCATTCTTAGTGTGTGTGCTTTTTAAATCAAAAGTAGTTGTGCTTTTTTTTTTTTTTTTAATACAACTAACAAGGCAATTTCATGTAAAACAACAACAAAATCAGAATTTATCTCGGTCAGCATGGCTCAGTGGTTAAGCGTCAATCTATGAACCAGGAGGTCACTGTTTGATTCCTGGTGAGGGCACATGCCCAGGTTGTGCAGGGGGGGTGGGGGGTACAGGATGCAGCCAATCAATGATTCTCTCTCATCATTGATGTTTCCATCTCTCTCTCCCTCTAACTTCCTCTCTGAAATCAATAAAAATATATTTTAAAAAATGAATTTAATTTAAAAAATCAGATTTTATACAATGGATATATCCCAGAATGCACATTTTTAGCTCTTTGGCCTTGGGAAAGATTTTTACCTCAATCAATCTTAATTTTATCATCAATAAAATAATTATAATACCCACCTTAGAGATTATTGTAAAATTTTAAATATGTATTCCATGAAAAGCACTTGATAAGTATTCTGAGAATGGACCACTGGTGTAGCACTTACACTCCCAAGTAGTGTGTATCAGTTGTATTTCTATTGTGTGTGTTTGCATGAGTGTTTAAAAAATTTTTTCTAAAAATTTAAAAGTCTTTCTCACTAAGAGCTATTTTTATAAAGGGATTCATAATAGGTTTGCCTTTGAATAATAAAAGTACCATCTGCCTGAGCCATGGCATAGATAGGGAGAAATGGCAAGTCTAAAAATAATAATCCTATCTAAAGACAAAGATTGAAATTAACCATACCTCCGATACATCTCCCATTGGCTAATCAGCGAGATATGCAAATTAACTGCCAACAAAGATGGAGGCTAATTTGCATACTGCAAGCAGATCCTGCTGCACTGCCCAAGGCAAGATCCTGGCCTGCCCTGTCTTGGGCAGGGTGGGCGGGGCTGGCGGCAGCATGATCCAAGCTGCTGTCCGCCCCAGCACAGGATCTGGGCCTGCCGGGTCTTGAGTGGGGTGGGCGGGGTGGGCAGGGGGAGCAGCAGCGTGATCCATGAGAGGGCACAGGTTGGGCTGAGGGAGCCCCCTTCCCTGCCGGTGCACAATTTTTGTGCACGGGCCTTCTCGTAATAATAAGAAGGAGAAGAAGAAGGAGAAGAAGAAGAAGAAGAAGGAGAAGGGGAAGGAGAAGGAGAAGGAGAAGGAGAAGGAGAAGGAGAAGGAGAAGGAGAAGGAGAAGGAGAAGGAGAAGGAGAAGGAGAAGGAGAAGGAGAAGGAGAAGGAGAAGGAGAAGGAGAAGGACGTGCTGCTATATCCAAATGCTTCATATGTATTACACCTTAAATGCTAGATACCCATTAGGAAATTGCTTTTTTAAAACTCACATATGATAAGTGGTTTATTTCAGATATAATAAAATCTGCATGCACTTAATATAACTTAAAATATGTAAAAGAAAATTAATACAACTGTAATGAAAATAAATTCACAGTAATAGTGGGATAATTTAACATGCCTGTCTCAGCTGCTGTTCTGATAAGCAGACCAAAAAATTGTAAAAATATAAAAGAATTGAGCAGCATAAGTACTAAACTTGACCTAAGGGACATGTATAGAACACTGCACCTAGCAATTGCAGAATCAAAGGTGAAAAAAATAAAATAATTTGAAAGGAATTTGCTTTTTTAAACTTTTTCTAATTAAAAATGTAAAACTTGCTCAGATTATGAAATGTAGTCAATGTCTCCTAGTTAGTAATTAGCATATCTGGTACTTGAACCCAAGTCCTGACTCAGGGACTGAGCTTTTGACACTACACTGTCAACATCTATGTGAAGGAGTTATAAATAACTATCAGAAATAATACTTAAAGTGGGCATAGCCAAAGGAAAAGAAGAGGGAAGATCTTCTTCTATAAACTTCTAAAAGAGAACACTGTAATTTATACCTATTTCCAGATTTTCTTTTCTATTTGTTTATGCAACTAATTATAAGTCCATTCTGTCAGCCAGTGGCCATTGTCTCCAATTACACGCCAACAATTTGGCCTGAGGTGAAGAAGGAAACTGTTCAGTGCAAAACAGCTCAATTGCAATACAGCACAGCTATGATGCAGCCCGGGGCCAGGCAGGCCTGGAGCCAGGCCCCTCTCCAGACGGCTCTGCTCTGCTCCTTGCTGGTCTGATTTGCACTACACTGGTCTACTCTACTGTGCTTTGGTCTGCTCCGTTTGGGGACAGTCTGCTCTGACCTGCACTGGTCTGTTCTGCTCTTTGACATCTGCAGTGTTTCAGCTCAGCCAGGGAGACATGGTGGAAAGGGAAAAATGCATCCCCAGAGCCAGCAGGCAGGTGGCTCATACAGACCGAAGTCTTTGCCCCTGGTCCCTGGTTGGTCTGTCCTCATGCAAATGAGGGTTCCAAATCCTTGCAATTTGATTGGCCAGAATAGAGCTGCTCTGGTTGGTCAGAGCTGTGCAATTCCAATTGAATGGGGAAAGGCTCAGTCCTATTGGTTGAAGTTAGATTTCAGAAACTCCTTTATAAGAGCTGGCTCAGATAGCAGAAACACCAATGCAGGAAGGCAGTTCAGTGCAGAGACAAATATCTCAGTGCAAGCTTCTCCCTGAAGAGCAGTCTGTGTGAGAGATCTCTGTGTAGAAATGGCTACTTGGCTCTGTTTTTTTAAAATTTGAGCCCAGTTACCCATCTTAATAGGTATCTTCTTTCTCAGGGTTCACAATTCCAATACGCAACTCTTCAACCAAAACGTTCTGCCAAGAACCATGAACTCATTCCTGTGTGGCCTCAGAAACAAAGAGATATGAGATTCCAAAATAAGTATTTGGTAATAAAAATTGGGGAAGGGATATACATTTTCAAATCCAATCTTTAAGATAAAAATAGTCCTCAAAGTTTCAAATCCCCCACTACAAATTCTATAAATTAAGATATCAAAAGCTAAAATACACTACTTAAGGTGTAGTTGAGTTCAAAGGCTACTCCAAACTCCATAGCCTGTGAAACAAATCCAAATATAATGATTTTACATAAATCAATGCAATGATTATCAGTAAAATAAAATAGATTTTCTTATTTGTACACAAAAAATAACAAATTTGCTTTATAGAATTAAAAGCAAAATAAGCTTCAGAAATAAGCTGTGGGCATTTGTTCATTAAAATGTAAGCAGGTAAAGTATGTACAGTGATATGCATGCCAGGAAAGTGAGCCTTTTCATTTTGAACAACTCTAAACTTACAAACAATAGACATTTAGGTGACATCCAAATAATATTTGAGCCTGTCTAGGTGAGCGTGCAAATCAGTAAATTGTGTATATAATGGATGGTTTGGTGAGCACAATTGGAGTCTGTGCCTGCAATCCACATTTACATGCTTAATCATCATACTTGTATTTCATTGAGGATGGTTTACACACACATATCTCAATTTTAAAGACTTCATTCATATGTATTTTTATACCTATGGTCTCTATTTCTCATACAGACAAATAATCCCCTTGTTCCTTTGAAGTTAATCCTCTTTTCTATATTATTACATGCGTCATATAAAACCTTAGACTGTTGGTGGACATTGCTTGTCAATGGTTTAGTTGTATCTATGGACCCTGAATCAGATCTGGGAGCACTGTAGAAGAGAGTGAGGAAGGAGATAGGTTTTCTCTCTTTTAAACATGCTTTCTCAATAGTCTCCTGTTTCCAATAGTATCTTAAACATTTCAGATACCTACAACAAAAACTAAATTCGCACTTTGCATATCCATTTCCGTTTAAGAGGTAACCCATAAAAATCATTCAACATCAGGTTTACAGAGGGGGAAACTGATATAACAACTACGTGTTTTTCAAAAGCAACTGCTTTCCCATAACTTTCTGAGGCACCCCCTAGATAAGAAAAAGATGATAGGCCCTGTTAATTCATACAAAAGACCTACCAAGGATTTCAAATCAGCCCCTTCACAAGCTTCAACCTTACATGCCCTCCTCTTGATTCGACATTTCTATTTGGATGTCTCTCCTGTACTCAGCAAAGTGTTTCCTCTTTCTTCCTAAACCTACTCACCATACTGCTCTTGAGTCATGAAATCAGGAATGACTCTCCCCTTTGATACCCTCATATGATCATCAACAAGCTCTTTCCATTCATTCTTCTTTTCATTTGTCCCTCTTTTTGATCATTAGTTTCCACCCATCACATCTGGCCCTTTGAACAGCACATCAGATTTACTGCAAAAGCAGCTCCCCAGTCTTGTTGCCTCACATCCTGTCCTCTGTAATCCATCCACATTCTACACCACATGACTCATTCAAAACTGCCTTCATTATGTATTTGCGTCTATCGCTTACCATAAAATAAAATTAACCATAACAAAAACAAGCATCAGGGGTCTAATATGGTGCCTGGTGCTCTGTGATGTGTTTTATATCAGTTACCTCCTAATAATCACATGGAGATATATTCTGGCTAACTCTATTTTATAGATGAAGAAATTTAAGTTTTAGACATTGATTAATTTTCCCAAGTTCACATCTTTAGGGATCTAGTAGTATGCATACACACAAGATGCGATTCTAGAACTTAAACTATTAACTGCTATCCTAAAGGTATGCAGGAATGTCTTCTGTGAACCTCAGAAAGGAAAGCCATTTGGAAGGATCAGGGTAAAAAGTGAAGACAAGAAAAGGCATCTTCAATCTTCTACAGTTTGTATTTACATGAGAAGTAACTTAGAAAACCATGAGTTAATTTCATCAAGAGTTTCCTGTCTTTTGCCTCTATATTTCTTTTCACTTAAATAAGCAATGGTTTTTAATGCCTGAAAGAGTAGTAGCAGGATAATAAGTTTCCAAAGGCACAGCAGTTTGGCTAGTGAAAAATTTAACAAAGGATATTAATTAATAAATGGAACCATCACGGCACATACACACAAAAAAAGTTTATTTTCTTCTGTAAAGAGACATCCAAATAGAATAAAACAGACTTTTAATGGTTCCCCTTATCAAATATTTGTGTGTGTGTGTATGTGTGTGTGTGTGTGTGTGTCCTACATTTGGCAATCAGTCAAGGAGGGGATACAATTACTTTTAACTACAGACAGAAGGATAATGTAAAAATTGCATTTCAAAATTCTATTTGGAAATGTAATTCGTGTCAAAACCAAAGCCCATCACACAGACTGATAGGCTTTGGGAAATCCAAAGGAAAAGTAAAAATAGCATATATAGATGTTTTAGTTTTATACGTATTTGACACCAGTCAAGAAGTTGGAACCCTTTTTATGTGGCACAATCCTGAAAGCGTGCCTCTACCCTCCCCACAGCTCACCCAAGGCACTGGGAGGCTGGATGATTAGGTTTAACACTGGAGTCCAGGAGCTCCCCACACAACCTTTATCCCTGCCTTTGTTAGGCTTCCTTGATTGTAACCATCAGAAACCCATTCTGGTTCAACAGAAAGAGAAGGTATTAAAGCAATCTTAGGGAGCTCAAATGGCAAAGCATCTTCAAGGCAGGCTTAGAGTCAGCTCAGCATCAGTAAGGAACAGGCCAGTTTTGGGTGTCAAGCCCACAAGACCACCTTGACCATCTATCTCTTCAGGACACTGCCCAGGAGCGAGTGAACTCCGCTTTTCATATTCCTGTTCACACACACACACACACACACGCACACACACACACACACACACAGAAAATAAGGTGACCAGTTTGTTCTGGGGGAAATGCCCACCTGTTGCCTGACAAGTGCAGAGACCCTTATTCAAGGCCCCAGGGAGACTGCAGAGCTGAGTGGTGTCATTCTTCGAAAAGAAAACGGGGCACTGTTCCTGTTTGGAAAGGGGGATGGTTGTGGGCAGCCAAAAAGCCAATGGTGAAATGTATTGTTTTTGGAAACAAGAATTTCAGATTATTTTATCTGGAAAAAAGAAAATCATGGAATCTTTTCATTACAGTTTTTTGCATATCCATATTATTGTTAAGAAGAGACTGGCCAGTTTTTTTCCCATCTCCATGGAAGTTGAACAGAGTTCAGTTAATGAACCCTGGCTCAGATTAGGCTAAAATGTAAGCAAGATCATTTGCTCATTGGGCAAAGTTCTATTGTGATAAAGGGAATAAAATAATAAATAGTGGATAAGCTTAACTTTTTATCCACTACATTTTTTTAAATATCCAGAGTTCCAAGATCTTGAAAGCACATTGGAGATTATTATCTAAGACAAACTCACCATTGTATAGCTTAGGACACTGAGATCCAGAGCACTAAAGTGATTTGTCCTGGTCATATTACTGCTCAGTATCAAAAGCAAAGCCATTACCCAGATTTCCGGTTTCACAGTAACATCCACTATTCTTCACTCTTTTCTTAGTCCTCATGTGCCCTGGATGACTTAGACACTCGTGATTAAAGATAATTTCTTGAATTTGCTTTTGATTCTATCATCTACAATTTTATAGTTTGGGATAACTTTATTTCCCCAACATGTACAATTTAAACTGCATTATTCTATCAAATCAGTTTGCCATTAATTATAACATGCACCTCTAGGAAATCAAACAAAATGCTGGCAATCAAATTAGATCACAATACTTTCTTACTATGTAGGATATTTATTTTATATTTAGTGAAAGAGTTCTTCCAGGCTCATTAACACTGGGATTTTTACCATGCATTATTCTTGTTCATCCTATATAGTAAAAGCCTAATATGCAAATTGACTGAACCGGCAGCACCAGGCCAGCCAAGGCAGGTGCCAGTGGGGACCCCCTGATAGCCCCACCCATTTTCCCACAGAGGGAGGCGACCAGCAGCAGCAGGGGGCAGGGCCGGTGAGTGGGCAGCACCAGGCTGGCCAAGGCAGGTGCCAGTGGGGCCCCGCCCCCGCTCACTCCATCGGTTGCCTCGCAGATCAGCCCTGATCGCCAGCCAGGCCTAGGGACCCTGCCTGCCCATGAATTTCATGCACTGGACCTCTAGTAGGTTATATAGTAAGTTATAAAAGGGAAATATACACAAAATATATTTTAATAGCAGCTTTACAAAACTTCTGCCACATGGAATCTAACTCTCCTGAATGACGTTTCATCTCAGAGCCATTGATACCATGTTACCAATATCAACCTCTATGCTTCAAGAGCATCGGTGATGCATCATTTCTTAAACTTGTCCCCAGCCTCTTCTTTCATGCTACTGACACCCAGTCTGTGCTCATGTTCCTTCCTCAAACAGTCCTGATGGTTTTTGACTGAAATGTCAAGAGGTTGCCATTGTCCAGCCCTGCCACCAGGAATAACAATTGAACTCACACATGTACACACAATGACATCGTCCTTACCACTGCCACCTGGCCAACAGCAATTGTAAAACTCCATTGAGTACCACACACACCCTAATTTCAGGCATGTTAAATGTGAAAAAAAGGGGGCAGGGCCTGGGGGAGGGGTGGCAGGTGCTATGTCTCACATAAAGGTGGCAAGAAGCAGCCCTGAAGCAGCCCAAGGAGACAGAAAAGGAAGAGAAGGCAGTAACGCAGAAGCAAAAGAGGAGCAGGAGAAACTTGAATAACTAAAAGCCAAGGCCATGGGGAAGGGCCCTCTGGCCACAGGT
Organism: Myotis daubentonii; assembly: GCF_963259705.1. Taxonomy (NCBI): domain Eukaryota; kingdom Metazoa; phylum Chordata; class Mammalia; order Chiroptera; family Vespertilionidae; genus Myotis; species Myotis daubentonii. Next base: position 159,112,198 of record NC_081842.1, read on the forward strand.
GGGATTAAGAAATCTGGCAAAAAGTGAGCTGTGCCTTGTGCCTGGAGAAATGGTGATCCTTAATTCCGTTCCTGTTTTGACATCTGGATTCCTGCCTTAACATCTGTTGCTACTGTTAGTTAGAATAAAGTGTTGACTCCGAGCTTGCTGTACATTTAAGAGTGAACTTTTGCCCCTGGCCAGTGTGGCTCAGTTGGTTGGAACGTTGTCCCATTCCCATACACTGAAGTGGCTCATCTCTTTAGTTCTTCTCACTCAGCTATTTCTCAACCCAGCTCAGAGTTCTGCCAAAGTGTGATCTTCAGTCTTTGTTCTATCCCGGATTCTGGAATTAAACCAACTAATTTGAAATAACCCAAAAGAAAAGTGAAAAAAATTGATGCATAAGAACATGAATGTTATAATGAGATATATTTTTTTGTATTTTAGTCCCTGAAATGAATATAGGGAACTAGCTTCCTCATTATTATAAAATTTGCTAAGCCTTTTTATCCCACCATATATCTGTAAATGATGTGCTATTCTGGTTGTTCCTAGCTGACATTAGTATGGAAACTGGACAGGTATCGGTGTTATTCCTATTTCTAAGGCTGAGCCACCAGAGATGCTGTTATACACTAGTCCTCACTTAATTAGATCAAAAGCTGATTTTCAATTTTCTGAACAATTTAGAATTTTCAAAAGTTAAATAATTCTTTACTTCCTTTTTAGGCTTAAAATCTTTTATGGAGGTCATATTGAGAAATTATCATTTTCTGGGGGGATAAACCTAGATTATTTGACACAGAAATAAAGTATAAACCACAGTGATGCGCACAGTTCTGCCAGCTTCCTAAGAAAGCCCTAGCATGCCACTCACAGTGTGGCCCAAGGAGCCACAGGGGTAGCATCACCTGAGAGCTTGTCAGTAATGCACACCCCCAACTCACCCCAGACCCACAGAACCAGAATCGCCACATCACCAAGATCCCTAGGGAGGCAGGCACATTATAGTTCAAGAAGCAATGGCCCAAAAGATGGGCTGTTCAGTTAACGCTGAGTACACACTTCCCAGAAGCTTGGGTTGCTGTAACCATTTTATTGCCACAGCTGACAGAAGTAGCTATTAGGCTCTGAGACTTTTCCAGGCTGACTGCTATTTCCTAGCACAGTTTCAATCTTCAGAGGTGAATAAGGAAAAAAAAAAAAAAGGAAGGAGTGGGTAGTGAAGGGCACAGATCTTTACCAAGGTTATTGAATCTTTAAGTACTGGAACAATAAAGAGGTAGAGAAGCTGTGAGCTGGAAGAAAACTCTCTTGGCTCAATCATCCACTCTGTTTCACCAATACTATTGACCACTTTCTACATGCCTCGCATTTAATCTTTCCACCTCTCTAAAACTTTTCTTCTCACACTTTCTCTGCTCACCCTATAAAGCCTGGCATGACAGTCTGAACCAAGGATTCTTTAATAGGAGTTCAGGGATTGCCTTCAGGGAGCCCCTAAATCTAAGATGATATGTTTAAAAATTGGGGTATAGGTATATGCATATTTCCATAGAGAAAAAAAAATTCATGCTCTTATCAGAATTTGAAAAGAGATTGTAATCAATCAATCACTCACTCGATCAATAGTTAAGAACCACTAGCAGTCTAAGTAAGTAATATCTATCCACCATCTATTTTAAAGTCACTGATATAAACGTTTTGGTGGCAAATATTAATTAATTTCATTTGGAAATTGGCTCACTATGAAATAACTAATACTCCACCCACTTTGTGGAGTGGACCTTTCTGCAGAAAATAAAAACCAACAACAAAAAACATAGCGATGGGGAAAGATCATCTCACTTAACTATAAGAAGACCTCACTTAGTTACATAATCATGTTGGCACCACTTTCCACTTTGCTGTTCTCCATTCCTTCATTCTACGTTATCTTTTACTAGAGGCCCAGTGCACGAAATTTGTGCACAGGGAGTGGGGGGGGTCCCTCAGCCTGGTCTGCACCCTCTAACAATCTGGGACCCCTCTCACAATCCTAGACTGCTGGCTCCTAACCACTTGCCTGCTTGCCTGCTTGATCGCATCTAGCCACATGCCTGCCTGCCTGATCACCCCTAACCACTCTGCCTACTTGCCTAATTGCCCCTAACTGCTCGCCTGCCTGTCTGATTGCCTTTAACCACTCTGCCTGTCTGATTGCCCCTAACCACCTCTGCCTGCCTGCCTGATCACCCCTCACCACTCTGCCTGCCTGCCTTATCGCCCTGAACTGCTTGCCTGCCTGTCTGATGGCCCCGAACCACCTCTGCCTTGGCCCTCACCACCGTGGCTTCGTCTGGAAGGATGTCCAGAATGACATCTGAAAGGTCGTTCAGCTGTCTGGTCTAATTAGCATATTATGCTTTTATTATTATAGATTATTTTTTTGTTGTTGTTAATCCTCACTTGAAGATATTTTTTTCCATTGATTTTTTTAGAGAGAGTGGAAGGGAAGGGGAAAGACAGAAAGAGAGAAACATCCCTCTGAGAAAGACTGGTTGCCTCACACGTGTGTCCTGACCTGACCGGGGATGGAGCGCCCTTGACCGGACCCTTCAGTCTGCAGCCAAACATGCTATCCACTGAACCAAACTGGATAGGGCTTATCTTTTATTCTTAAAGGATCATTGATGCTATCCCTCCCTCAGTATTAGCTCCCTAGTTCTTCCAAAAGTGTGCCATAGCTATATTGTCCTCATTCTATCCTTTCTACTCTGTCTCTGTCAATTTCAAAATCTCATTCAAGAAACAGCAAAGAAAGGTCAGGATTCGCTTTGGCTGGCTATCATAATATATACCCTTAGCTTGAGTCCCACAAAAGGGGTGGTGTCTTTTAACGCCTTTGAAATCATCAAGAGAAATCAAAGAAACCATTTCCAATCCTATCTTTACAACCAGAAGTTCATTGATCAGTGCAGGTAAAGGATGGCTAATCAAGGGGGAATGGCTTTTAGAAAGTATGGTTTGATCCACACAGCTGAGTGATCAGGGCAAGCTCAAATCCCATCTGAGTGGGGCAATAAATCTATAGTCCTGTCATCTTTGAGATATCTCATTCATGAAGCACAGGTAAGAAATCACCTCTAGTTGCCATTAAATTATCAAGCACATTTGCTTTGCAGTGATCCATGTATAGAGTTTTATAATTAAGAGAACAATGTAGCCCCAGAAATTCAGAACAAATATCTAACATCAAGGCCTGAACTCTAGTTTTCCTACTAAATGCCTGGGAAATTTGGTCCCAAACACTTTGCCCTTTTGGGACTCGGTTTATTTATCTAAAAAAAGAGAAAGAGTTGTGTTCATATTAGAATGGCCAAAATCTAGAACCCTGATAACACCAAATACTGACAAGATCGTGGAGCAACAGGAGCTCTCATTCATTACTGGTGGAAATGCAAAATGGTATCATCAGTTAGGAAGACAATTTGGCAGTTTCTTGCAAAACTAAGTATATTATTAAAATCCAGTAATTATAGTCCTTGGTATTTACCCAAAGATGTTAAACACTTGTGTTCACACACAAAAAAACCTGCACATGTATGTTTATAGCAGCATTATCATAATTGCCAAAACTTGGAAGCAACCAAGATGTCCTTCAGTAGATGAATGAATAAACTGTGGTCCATTCAGACAATAGTATTCAGCAGTAAAAATAAATGAGCTCTCAAACCATAAAAAGACATAGAGAAAACTTAAATGCATATTGCTAACTAAAAGAAGCCCATCTGAGAAGGACACATACTACATGATTCCAACTCTATGACACTCTGAAAAACACAAAACTCTAAAGAAATGCTTAAAAATCAATGGTTGCCATAGGTAGAGAGAGGGGAGGAATAAGCAAAGTACAGAGGATTTTTAGAGCAATGATAATACTCTATATGATCCTACATAATAAAAGCATAATATGTAAATCAACTGAACGGTGATACGACCAGTCGGCGGGGGACAGGGCCAGGGAGCAGGCAGTGCCAGACCAGCCAAGGCATGTGCCAGTAGGCTGAGAGAGGGGACATCAATGGGGGGGAGGGGGCAGAGGAAACCAACAATGGTGAAGGGGCAATTGGGGGGTGGGAGCAGGGCCAGCCACTTGCCGGCCTTGCCATCCCCTGATCCGCCCGCCCGGTCACCTCCTGCAGAGGGAGGCCACCGGTGGCAGCAGTGGCTGGGCGATGGGGGGTGGGGCTGGCCACTCACCAGCTGGCACCATCCCCTGATCAGCCTGCCAGCTGCCCATGGAGAGGGGGCCTAAGCAGTCAGTTGGACATCCCCTGAGGGCTCCCAGACTGCGAGAGGGCACAGGCCAGGCTGAACCCCCCCCCTCCCCCCACCAAGTGCACGAATTTTCGTGCACAGGGCCTCTAGTGTTATAATAATGGAAAAATGTCATTATGTATTTTCCCACACCCACAGAATGTACAAGTCCAAGAGTGAACTCTAAGGTAAAGTGTGAACATTGGGTGATTATGATGAGCCAATGTAGGTTCATTCTTGGTACAAAATTCTTGTGAGTGATGTTGATAATGGGGGAGGCTCTGAATATGTAATGGCACAGGGAAATCGCTGTACCTTTCTTTCAATTTTATTGTAAATCTAAAACTGCTATAAAAATATAGACTTTTTTAAAAGGGTTGGGTGAGCTGCTCTCAAAAGAAACAAGTTGGAGTAGAGGTTAAAATCTTGAACTCTGTTATCAAAGAGACTTGGGTTCAAATTCAAACTCTGACACTCACCACCTCCTGAGCTTGATCAAATTACCCAACTACTCAGCCTCACTTTTTCATTTGTAAAATGGGGGTGATAATGATTCTGACCTTAGGAGGTACATAAAATATGTAATATCATTCAATAATAAGGTCAGAATTTCAAGGGCATATTTCAGTTTCTAATTATTGAAAATTTTTTTTCCCTTACTCTGAGAACTTCTCCCTACTTGTGTTACCATGAATATCAACTGATATTAGTATATCTTAATACTTCAAAAACTGTGCATTACTGTATTAATGAGAGGAAATAATATTGATATTATTTCACTCCTCTTACTTTTATTTATTTTTTAAAATATATTTTATTGATTTTTACATAGAGGAAGGGAGTGGGATAGAGAGCTAGAAATATCTATGAGAGAGAAACATCGATCAGCTGCCTCCTGCACAACCCCTACTGGGGATCGAGCCTGCAACCAAAGTTCAGCTCTTGACTGGAATCAAACCCAGAACCCTTCAGTCTGCAGGCCGATGCTCTATCCACTGAGCCAAACTGATGAGGGTACCCCTCTTACTTTTGGAGGTACTAATTAAAAACAATCCCAATGTAATGCTTTCATTCAAACTGAGTAATGTAAATTTAAAGTGTTTTAAAATACACTAGTTCTAACACATTTGATTTTACAGAGATTTAAAAGAACATCTCTAAAAATCAATTTCTAAAAATAATTACATATATCAAAACAACCATTTAAAAAGTAGAATTACTTATATTAACTGATATGGAGTTTGTTTTCTATTTTCAATATTATTAAGATTAATCAGATTTTTTATTTTCATTTTAATGACTGAAACAAAACAGATCTAAAACCGCAGCTTCTGGAAGAACTTGCTGGTCTTGTACTTCTCTTCAAACTTGACCTTGGCCTCCCATTAGCCTTGCGTTTTAGAGCAGGGACTCTGAAGATGTCCTTGTTGATGACAGTTTTGTCCAAGGGGATATATCCACAGAGTACCTTGTGGGCATGAGGTGATTGTAGTTATAAACTTTCACAAAAGACTTAATCTTTGACCTCTTGGCAATTTTCTTCTTGCCCATGGCAGCTGTCACTTTTCGGGGATTGTGATCAACCCCAGCCACCAGAGCATGGCTATAGGGATGATCTGAGGTGCCATCCTCAATGTCCTTCATGATGATGGCTATGCGTCCAGAATAGCATCCGGCCAGGACCAGCACCATCTTCCTGGATTTTGAAGGCAGCCACTTGGCCTAGAGCTGAAAGGAAAGAACGGAGATTATTTTTATTAGACCTAAATTTTCATAAGATCTGTTAAATCACAGGTAAAATGGTACCAAGTCAAATGAGCTTTATCTCCACTTTGGGAAAACTGAAATGATTATCAATGAGGGAAAATAAGGCTGAAGAAATATCACATCTCGGGATTTTTACCCTTTTTTCTTTTAATTGAGCTTCTCCCTCTCATAGATCTTGTACTTATCATTCATTTATTTTCATCTTCAAGTATTTAGGTAATACACACACATAGAGAGGTCTGGCTGTTTAGAAAACAACAAATCAAACCAAATCCTTTATGAAGCTGCTGATTTCAATACATCTCCATGCTATTTGATTTGGAAATGATTTACATATGCTTAAATTACCTCTTCCATGATTGAATTTTTTAAGTAATTCATTACAAATAAAATTTTACTAGGACATTTAAAAATAATTTCTTTGTTCTGTTCCATTTATATTCACAAAAGTCTTATTGATAAAGCATGAGAAAAGAATTGGTACAAGTAAGTCATACTTAAGTGGGTTTTTTTAAAACCACTAAGGTACCACCTCAAAAAATGATATTGACCTGTCAGTTATACCTTCTTTCTCTGTGAATATGCCTCCATGTTGCAGGGGAGATATACATATTGGCATGTATTGAAATAGTCTGCGTCAAATTATCATCTAGTTGAGATAGGGATGTAGCAAGGGGATGTCTCCATGACTCAAAAGCCCACAGAGAGGAACCGCAGTGTCAAACTTGTGATATGGTGTCAAGATGAAGTATGCTTTGCATTTTATTAATAGTAGGGAACACATTTCACTGCTCATTCAAGTGTCGTGCTAGAACTAGGTGAGTGTTGCCAATATAAGTGGATGGAGATCAACACTTTTTTGACACTCCTGCTACCAAGTGCCTATAAAACGTTTATACCTACAATTGTGTCAAATTATGCTAACTGAGTACTGAAAAGACACTATAAGTTGAAGTATTCAAACATTACGTTTCTCTGAATCGCGTGGAGTTCTTCAAGTTAGGTACTTGGAGGGCGTTTTTCCCTTTACCAAGTAGTGTCAAAGTACAATGTCCTAAAGTGTCATTTGCTCTTAATTTAATCTTTAAAAGTAAGTATGAGGAAAGCAAATCTATTTAAATTCTTGATTATACAAATAAAAGGTATTAAAGGTTTTAACTTCACTGCTTTTATTTTATTTTTTTCAACCCAGTATACTAGTATCAGGATTATTTCTTTGATAGAGTGTTTTTATTATAAATGATACTTTGAGTACAGCTCAGAGTTTTTAACAATGTCAGCCCATCGGTAGATGTTAATATAACAGCTGTGATTGTGAGTCAGGAAGAAAATGAAATAAAATACTCATTCCTAGGGAAGTTTTGGGGGTTTTTCCCTTAACTCCTCTCAGGTCAAAATGAATAGGGATTTTTCTGAAAGTCATTATAGACAAACACAACTTCAATGACTTCTCAATTTTATTTTAGGATATTCTGCTTTTAGGAATACAGATAACGATCCTTGAGTTTCTAAATTCTGACCATATTCTATTAAAATCATTTTTCTACTTTTCTGTTAAACTGCATTTAATCCTTTGTGTCAATGTGCTGAGGAAGATAGTAAAGAGATATCTGAACTTTGCCTTAAACTACTTTAATCTTTTTTTAAGCTCTCATTCATGTAACACAGCTTCAGCAATCTGATTTCAACACCCCAATCTCCCAGGGGGAAAATGCTAAGATTTCCAAGTTCAGAGACCAGTGTGAACCTGATTCTCCTCAACTAAAAGGTATTTAATTCTAACGGCACATTCTCTACAGTGCCTCCTGGAGGCTTTTCAAGTCTTTTGAATTTTAATGGTAGTAAAGAGATCTTTTGTACTGGCTGAAGGGGTCCTAGAACTGAGGGGATTGGTAATGGCATATGGCACAGGTGGTCACAGAGAATTTTTATCAAGTGTGGAAAACATCAACCCTCTTACAAGGCAGCATATGCCGCCAAGAACACATTTGCCCAAAACCTTTGTTCCCTGTGTTGGCTGTGAGCACAATTTAGCAACCAATTTTAAATGCTGTTCTAGTCCCAAGGCCCTTAATGATGTGGGATTCAGCTATGGAAGAAACCTAATGACAGTGCCGTTCTGTCACATTCCCTGCACTTTTCTACAGCACGAATGGAGGAATCAATCGCTCCAGAAACGTTTGTTTGCCGGCCTAAGAGTCTATTCCTAACTCTTGTCTCTTCTCATCCAATTCCAAGAGCACTCTCCAGCGTGAAGTAGTTCTGAACTATTTTTGCCTGTAAACTGTTTCCCACCATTCCTCACTGTTTCCATTCAATATCCCATCTTTTACTTCAAATAAACATCACTTTATCTCATGCCCCTTCTAATATTTTTGCATGAGAAATTATGTATTCCAATAGCAGCAATATCCCCTTGCCTAAGGAGACCTGCTGGCAGATGGAGAGCAAGTTGGAGCTCTCCAGGCCTGAACTGACAATTAAAACAGCCAGCTCAGATTGATGGTGATTACTGCCTACCAGTTAGCCAAAGGCTTTATGACCCAAGCTGACAATGGCAGCCCATGCTATGGCAACAAGACCAAATAACAATTGAAGTACATACTTGATAAAGAGTCTTTCATTTATATGCACAGCTTTAGCAATTAGTTTCTTTGTAACAAAAAGAGAAAGAGATTGCACTCTACTAGTATTATATGACAAAGGATGGTGGAATGATTTTTAGAATGCTTTAGCCCTCCAGAGCAAATATAAAAAGTATTGTCATCATTATGTACAACATAGTGAATTTCTGATGCACCCTATACAGAAGCTAAAGTAAGAAAAAATATATCACTCCAGACTAATTAGAAAAAAGTAATCAATTCACTCAATGACTTAATATAGGTTAGGGTCCCTTTTCCTGGAAACATTCTAGACGGTGGAAGAGCCCCATTCGGTTGTTATTCCTACAGATATCACTGCTAGAACGTAGTCTCTATAGGACAGAAACAGCCACTCCAGCAATCTAGCTCTTTCTGCTCTGCTCATCTTTTCCCTTTTGGGGACAGGCAGCAAAATATGATAATTGCCGTTATGCCAGTTATTTTAGCAGATGGAAAATTTGGACTGCTAACTTACCTTTCTAAAAATTTATCTCTACAATCATCCTGAAAGTAAGGAAATGCTTTTTTAAAATTGATGATAGGGGACACAGGAGCTTTCAGTGGTCAATGATAGAGCAATTGGAGGAACAACAACAAAACTTTTAAGTAGCCGAAAGATGAAAGAAAGAGAGAGAGAGAGAGAGAGAGAGAGAAAGGAAGGAAGGAAGGAAGGAAGGAAGGAAGGAAGGAAGGAAGGAAGGAAGGAAGGAAGGAAGGAAGGGAGGGAGGGAGGAAGGAAAGAAGGAAGGAAGGAAGGAAAGAAAAGAGCCAGGTCTTACCATCCTCCTGAAAACGGCCTCATCCTCCAGCTGAGCAAATCACATCATTGTTTGCAAGGAGCTGCAGCTGCTCTAAGTTTTACTTCCCCAGATGATATGGCTCAACAGGACCAGGAAGGAGGCAGCAGTAAAACAAAGAGCAGAAGTACATTTGACCCTTGAACAGCGCTGGGGTTAGGGGCATGGAGCCCCGCACAGCAGAAAAGGCACCTATAACTTTTAACTCAACCGTCAGCACCTAGGTGATTCTTTATCCACAGATTCAACCAACCCCAATAGAAAACAGCATTTTATTTTTCAATTACAGATTACACTCAATATTATTTTGTATTCGTTTCAGTGTACAGCATAGTGGTTGGACAATCATATACTTTACAAAGTTAGAAAACAGCATTTTCACCCACAGTTGGGAATTGGCAGTTGGGAAACTGCAGTTGGGAATGTGAAAATACAGTTGATTTTCTAAATCTGCACATAGGTTGACCTGTGAACTTCAAACTTGTGTTATTAAACGGTCAACTATAATTTTTTTAATTAAAAAAGTAACATTGGATTATAACAAAAAGTCTAAAATAAATATCCAAGAGTCCATAATAATGTAAAAATGATTAAATAAATAAGTAAACAAACAAATAAATGTGGGAGAAGACACAAATCTCCATGTAGAAGAATCCCAACTAATTTGTGTAGCTACACCACTGTCAAGAGAATGGAGCGTAGCTTCCCACTCTGTGAGTGTGGATCGATCATAGTGACTTCCATCCAAAGGTACAGTGTGGAAGGGTAAAAAGGCGGCTTTTCAGTGTAAAAGCTTGTAAACAGTACCCGAGCCAGGTGATCAAGGGCAACAGTAACAGTGTTGATCATGTTGATAGCACAAACCCTTCATATCACATGATGAAATGGCCCTTTACCTCTGTAGTCTTCCTCCCACACGCCCATAACCCCAATCCAAACATTAGAAAATATCTGACAAAAATCCTATTGAGGAGCATTTTGCAAAATATCTGATCAGTACTCCTTAAAACTGTCCAGGTCATCAAAACAAGGAAAATGTGAGAAATTGCCACAGCCAAGAGGAGCCTAAGGAGACATCGTGACAGATTGTAATGTGGCATCCGGGATGGAATTCTGAAACATAAAAAGGACATTAGGCAAAATCTAAGGAAATCTGACTATAGTTAATAATGTATTAATATTCAATCACTAATTACCATGTCAATCTAAAATGTAATAATAGGGGAAACTGGGTATGGGCTATATAAGAACACTGTAATAGCTTCCCAATTTTTCTGTAAATCTAAAACTGTTCTAAAATGTGTAAACTCTACAACCCATGGAATTTATCCGCAGCTTGCTTTTGTCATAACGCTAGCTCCATTTTACCTAAGCCATCTTATTTTCTATCACAGATTCATGCTCATACATACACATATAAAGATATTATGCTACCAGAGTCATTAGTCCTGTTCACCATATTTCTTGTTCTTCTGGTCCCTTTGAGGTTAGACATAATCTTATTACTTGCCCTGTCCAGTGAAACGTGAGGAAGGAGAATACATCACTTTCAGGCACAAGATGTGATAGCAAGTGTTAGATTCACTGCAATCCCTTCCTCCTACCACAATGGTAGTGGAAACATGGTCGAGATAGAATCACCATAACCTGGATTGCTGAGTGACTACAATGAACAGAGTTCCCTGTAGCCCTGCATTAGGGAAGAAATAAATTTTGATGTATTTAGCCACTGAGAATTTGAGATCGTTTGTTACTATAGAATAGCTTGGCCATCCTGGCAAATGCACATATATGCACACATTATCTATCACTTGATAACACAGCAACTCTCAAAAATTCACATCAGAAAGCTAATTCTTCAGTATGTGTATTTATCACAATGTGCTTATATTATGGGAAGAAAACAAGCATTTTTGGCAGAATTAGACTAGTAATAAGAATTAGTCTTTTATGATTGGCTTACTGCCAAGTTAGAACTTTTAAACACTTTTAGTATAATTCCCTCACTTTGTAACTATGGAGATTGGTCTTCAGTTAAGAATAGGAAGACCTGTTTCTATTGTAGTTGGTACTAGATTTTGCAAGTAGATTTGGGGTTAATTTCACTATGTCTGGAGCCAATTCAGGAATTTGCTCTCTTTTCAAACACTCTTAACCTTGGTTCTTTTCCTTTAATAAGAAAGGACCAGTAAAATGGCTGTGTGTTTTTTTAAGAGAAAATAAATGTTTCACAAAAATAAAAAAATAAAAATCTTGAAAACACATCCAGCAATAAAGCAGTGGGAAGATTGGTTTTTATAACATGATTTTAAGAGGAAAAACAATCTTTATGATTCTTATAAATAGGTTAGTTAGGTATTCCTTCCACACTGATGTACATTAAAAAACATAAAAATTGTTGTAGAGAAATAGACTAATGATCCTCTCGAGGAGGTATAAAACCACCATAATGCACTTGATAGTGCAGTACTCCAGGGCATCTAGAAAGGATAATTCCTTCATTTCCCCTCTCAGAGCTCAGTTTATGCAGGAAGCATTAGGATTTTAAAACTTCAGGGCCCTTAACCAGACGCCAGTCACGGCCATATGTTTTCACCTTCAGTGATGTCTTATGGCACCCAGTTCCAAAATCAAAATTTGCTTTATTTAAAATACATTTGCTCATTTAGATGCATTAACATACTTCTCTATCTTCACTGAGCATACAATATTACCAGGCCTGGGGTGTTTAATCACTGTCATGCTAACGGCACTGTCTTAAAAATAGAATACAGGTCCGCCATAATCCTTTTCAAAAGATTATTTTGAATATTTTAGAGAGAGGAAAGGAGAAGAGAGAAACATCAATGATGAGAGAGAATCATGGACTGGCTGCCTCCTGGATACCCCCACTGGGGATGGACCCCACAACCCAGGCTTGTGCCCTGAGCAGGAATCAAACCCTGACCTCCTGGTTCATGGGTCTACGCTCAATCACTGAGCAGCACTGGCAGGGCCAAAAGACTATTTTAAAAGACTTAATTTTTTATGAAAATAGCCCATCCTAAAGGCCAAATCAAAAGGTACTATAGCATATGACAGATTTTCCACAAAAGTATGTTTTAAAAATGTATTTTGTATACACATACATGTATATAATATTCATAAGAATATCACTGTTTCACTCATAAACTTCATGTGCATATCTTGCAAAGTACTTTGGTTGCCTCTATACCAGTCAATTCATCACCTAATATTTACTTGAAGTCATGGAAAAAACTGAGAAACTGCTTGCTTATCACACATACTGGTTTTACCATATCATCATGTATGATATTGGATAAAGATTGAAAATGGAATAGAAAAATTTTCCCCAAAGGAAGAAAAAGGAACACTTTCAATGAAGCCAGATAAAGAATTGAGAATATATATATATATATATATATATATATATATATATGTATATATATATATATATATATATATATATATATATACATATATATATATAATTATTTTTAGTACAGTTATACAGACCATGCATTATACAAATAACTTTTAATAGAATCATAAAGAGAAATAAACTGTGTTTGGATGGTGGGGTTGTGGGAATATGGGTTTTTAAGGCTCTAAAATAAAGGAAGAAGATTAGTTAGTGAACAAGGGTTAGAGAAATAAAATATGTTAAAAATATACTGAAAATATTCAAAAGTTTAAGCATTTACAAATAAAATGTATTTTTCTTAGCACCTAAACTCTTTAAAATAACCAAATGGTATTTTTTTCTCCACAAAAATCCATTTAAAATTTAATGCATAACCTAGGAATCCCACTGAGCTCATCTCTGCTTTTGAAAACTCTCAAGTGCACTTTAAAGGGTTGGGGTCTGATGCTGTGGTTGGGTTTATAATCTTCAACAACACACTTCTCATTATTACTTACAGGAAAATCTTTTTCTACAATGACTCGCTGACATTTCTCCCTCTAATCATCGTTTCTGCAGCATTTAGATACAGGATCCATGGTGTCCTCTCCTCAGATGCCAACACAGCGACAATGAGCCAGCAGCATGAACTGATGGAGTCACAGCCAGAGGCCATGTGACTTCCCCAGTGACTGCAAAGAATATGCTCAGGGCATCCTTCACAAGTGGACACAAGAGACATCTAAACAGCAAAGAGTTACCATGCATATCAAGAATACAGAAACTAGGAAGAATTAGAAATGAAGAAATATCACTGGCTGTAGCCTCTGGGTTTTCATAAAGCAGAGCAAAGCTTGTGTTAGTCTTTGAGATTCCTGTAGAATGAGAAAGCAAATATCTTGCCATTCATTGTCAACTACTAAACTCTATCATGCATTTTAATGTTCTAATGGGGTGGGGAATTATACTCTGAACAATGTATCGGGATTGAGTCCATAATTGGTAAAATGTAGTGTTTTCAAACACTGTAAAATACTCTGCTCTTTGTACACGGTATTGAATAATTTTTATATGTCAACTCGGCTGGGCCACAGAGCGCCCAGATAATTAATTGGCCATACACAATCCCGGATGTATGTGAAGGTGTTTTTGGATGACATTAAACATTTAAATAGGAAAACTGAGTAAAGCACATCGCTCTCCACAATGTGGGTGGGCTCATCCAATCAGCTGAAGGCTTGAATACAACAAAAATGCTAACCTTTCTGTAAGTAACAATATTCTTCCCGGCTGATGGCCTTTGAACAAGAACATTTTTTTTTTACTTTAGACTCAAACTAAAACATCAGCATTTCCAGGGTCTCAAGCCTCCAGCCTGCAGACTGGAACTACACCATTGTCTCTCCTGGGTCTCCGGCGCATGACCTTGCCCTGCAGATCTTGAGACTTGCCAGCTTCCATCACTGTCTGAGTGAATTTCTTATACTATATATAGCTTGTTCTTTTTTTTTCTCTGGTGATACCTGACAAATACAGACACTTTTGCATAGGAGAGGGGTTTGACTATCTTAATTTATAGACTTGTTGGGCAGTGTCTGCATGTAAATAGATATAATGTTATTTGACTAAGTCAAGCAATTTAGAAAAACATAATCATCAAACAATAAAACTTGGTTTTATTGAATGGATCAGTCAATTTAAAGGTCAAACAAGCTGTGTCAGAGACAAGTTCAGAAGATATGTTCTAATTTACAAACTCTTACAGAGATTATAATACAAATTGAAAAGTTCCCAATTTCTCAATTTATATCTCTGGGCTTCTTGTGTTTCACATCATGAGCATATTTAGGGAACTTACATATGAGGCTCGTGTCAGCTTCTGAGCTTCTTATTCTCTTGAATTATCTACAAATCTACAGAGAGTAGCTTAGACAGTAGCACTTCTGAGATAACTGAATGGCCATCAAGAAGAGGAATTAAACTATTCAACAGTGACTGGAAGGACTAATTTTGTCTGGATTAATATGTGTGATTCCCAATATATATATCTCCAGCTGTTTAAGGCGGTCACAGGTCACAAGCTCTAAGGAAGACATTATTTTCATTGACTCCTTGACCAGGCTCAAGGAATCCTAAATTAGGCCCAGCCTTACAAATTCCATAAGCAATAATAGTCTTCTGTATTAAGAATGTACACCTGAAAGGAGGAAAGGAATAATCATAATTAATGTTTAAACTTCAATGTAAGGTATATTTATCAAAAGTTTTATTTAAGATCTGAAGACTTTAAAAAACACACAGAGAAATAAGCAATTAGAAAAACCTCAGGCAAATATTGTATCCTTTGTATTTGGAAACTGAGAAATTTCTAAAAGCTGAAGTACAGGTCAGAAATATTATGCCCTGAATAAAGGGACCACGAATGAAAGGCAGCCTTTAGATATCTAAAGTTTCCTGTACAATGGAGCTGGCAGAATATCAGAGGCAGGAATGATCTGACACCTAATCTGACAGATAATCTCAGAAGAATCTTTGTCCAGTGTTCGGATGGATTTCACCGATGGCTGGCCTCTGAGGATGTTAATATTGCCACGTAGACAAAGAATACACACCCCAGCAAAAAGAGGAAACACCAAGGGGGAAGTCTTGATGTCCCAGTGCCATAGTCCAAAAGAAAGAAAATGTTTTCTTATCCTGATAAATAAAACTTGTCATAATAATTGCATGGCCCTATCGTCGAAACCTTCTTTGGGAGTATTTCGACGACTTTCCATAACAACTTGATGCAGTTTTAACGTGGTTATAACTTACTCTGAGTTTATGATCTCTTAGGATATTTTGTACCCTTGACTCAGCAATCACCAACTGCAATGTTAATTTCATAATGAACCTCCTTTACTAATTCAATTCCAGGTCTAGTATAGTTCCAATGTGACCTGTGTAATTTAAAAAGGCCAATATGACTGTTGAAAACTTTACAACCCCTAGAAGGAAAATTTAGTGTTTTTATTGTACCCATATTTTTTATTTTTAAATATTAATAAAATTATTTGATTTATTTTACATTCCCAATTCATAGTCCATTTGATCTATTCATGGATATTTTCACTTTTCAGTTCTGATTTGTTGTTCCAGGTCTTCAAAGGCTATTGTTTAATAGAAAAGCAGATAATAGAGATATATGATAGATAATAGAAAAGCAGGGAGAGAATTCGGCTACAGGGAACTTTATTATCCTAACTGCTTTCTTTGCCATCAATAGTAAATTAAAATTTTACTAAATAACTAAAGAATAAAATTCTACCTCTGCCATCTATTAGCTATGTAAATTACTAAGCTCTCTGATACCTTAGTTTCCACATGTGAAAAATAGAATAAAATCAATGTTATATTTTTATGTAAAATATCAAGTACAAGCACCTAACTTGTAATGACCCTTAAAAAAAAAAAAAAACACCAAACAAAAAAACAACAACAACAAAAACTGTAGGAAGAGGTCTCTGTTTCCTGGTACTATTTCTATGACTCATAAAATGTTGGCCCTCAGCAAATGTGGTAGGTCTCCAATATGTTTACACCCTATTTTCTGGAACCTGTGAATATGTTATGTTACATGATTAAGGGACCTTGTAGATGGAAAATAATACAGTTATGAACCATATGGGTTTATAATCCACAACCTCCTGGGGCTACAGTATAGTGGCAGAGACAGACACATACAAGAACAAATTTACACATATTAGTGAAATAAACAAGTGATCTCAGGAATACACTTCAAATCATACTTCATATTTTACTCATCTTCCTGGCCCTGTAACTAATGCCAGCATCTGCTACTGACCAGGGTCAGAGTCCTTGCCTCCAAGTGCAGGCCACAAGCTTGCATTGTTCTCATGCTACAGTATCACAGTTCTTGTCATAGGATCATAGCACCAAGGATGATTTCACATCAAGTATTTGAGATTCTCCAATACTAACTGGTTGCAAAATGCAGGTTGTGGAAAAAATGTTAGGCCTATTTAAATGCAAAACTGAGAGAAGGGTGGCTCTTCCTTGACATACACGCACAAACACATACCTCCTTGCAAAGACCTTAAACTTTGGAATGTTAAAATTACTGTATCAAGAAAAATGGTAACTTTATCATGGAGAAATCCAGCAGACACATTCTTAACCAAGTGATCATGCTCAACATCATCACTAATAAGACTTATCTACACCGTGTACTGTTCATATAACTCACACATCACATTTGTGATATTTTTGCCAAAAATGCATGACCTTTATCTGATGATGATAAAACAGCAGACAAACCCAGTTCAGAGACACTCCATGAAATAACCGACCAGTACCCTGGAAAAATGTCAAGTTATTGAATGATAAAACTGAGAATCTGTTGCAGACTGGAAGAGACTAAAAAGACATAACAAGTAAAGGCAATGTAAATCCTGAGATGGAATCCTGAAAAAGAAAAAAAAAATGATGACATTTAAATAATCTTGAATTTGAGGACATTTAAATAAACTGGAATTAATTTAAGGATTTTATGCCATTTTGAACTTTCTGCTTGTGATCATTGTGCCATGGTTATGCACGTTTTAATATTAGGAAAAGCTGGGTGAAAGGTATATGTTAACTTCCAGTACAGTGCTTGCAAATTTGTGTAAGTCTAAAACAGTTTAAAAACAAAAAAAAAACTTAAAAATAAAACATAATCTATCACATCAAGGGTTAGATACTCCCAGATAGACTTCACTGCAAAGCAGTCCTCCTTTTGTTGTAATATTCATGTGAGAGATTCTCAAAAGCTTCTCTCCAAAATGGCCAATTAGGGACAAGTGAGAAGCGCAGTGCTGAGGATGGCAAAATGCTGTGATTGAGTGGTCTGGAGGAGGCTGGGAACTGAATTGAGACAGGACCACTAATTTCACTCAGACCACCTGCCTGGTTCAGATACAAGCCAGTGACCTAGACATGATGGGCCATTACCAGCCCTCTGCTGGCACTCGGAAATGACTGCAGAAGAGACAAATGTGGGAATGGCGAGATTTGCAAATGGCTTGCGAACAGCGGAGGGGTAATGACTTTCCCTGAGCACTGAGACACCTCACAAGTCACATGCGTCGCATGAAGTAACAGGGCGCACTCACTCAAAATAGAAATGTGCCCCACACGTTGTGTCATACAACACAATATATTATCCAAACAAGATCTCTAAATAGAACTTTCCATCACATTTCTTGAGATGATAGAATAAAACTTTTTAAATACAATTATTTCTTAGTTTGCTCTTTTGCTGTCAAGCATGCAACTGGCTTTTTCTTCCTTCTGAAGCCGTTGGTACAAGATGAGTGAAAGGGGAGAAAAAGAGCTGTGATTGTGTCAACCACAACTGAACAAACACATTTATTAAAGACAACTCCCACCAGGAACCGTAGGAGCCGCACAGTGTCTCCTTCTTTTTTATATACCAACTCTATTATGAACTGAAACGTCCCTTTCTTTTATTCTAAATTATTGTCATCATCCCTTGTGCATGTACCAACCAGTGATTTACACTGTGTCAGATGATAATACACTAGTAAATTTGGTGTTTTGATGGCTATAATAGCTGTAATAAAAAAATTAAATCAGATGTCATAGGCAGAAGGTACATTTTGGGCCGCTAACTATAAACTGAATTATAGCAGCCTAAATATAATAAAGCAAAACACGTATCCATTTGCAGTTGAAACCATTTGCAGTTGAAAGCCTGTGTTGAAACCACTCTGAGAGGAATCTCTGGGGACAGTTGGGGAGCAAGCAGGGTCCTTTCTCCCAATTCTTCCAGCTCCGTCCTTTCTGATGATTCATTCGGAGTTTCATCGTGTAGAACATCATGCGGGACCCTTCCCCGCCTCTGGTCCAACCGAAATCCTAGAAGCCAGGCCAGTCATTTTCCCATGCATATCATTTCACACTGTTGATGCAGATCACACACCACGGGTAAACAGCGGGGAGGGGCCAAATGGAAAACTCATTTGTTAGTTTTCCCACTTGGAGGCTGTTATTTTTTAAATTACGGATATTGGACACTGTAGGAGTGCCCTTTTTCATACACACGAAAGCACTCCACTGGCCCCAGGAGTCACTAAGACTAGTGGATTTTAATAGTTATAGATCTTAAATGGAGGGTTAGAAATTGTTTCTTTTCATTACAATTACAACAAGGAATTAACCCCAAGGGTATCCACTTAATTTCATAATATATAGACTGGAACGCTAATGTGGCTCTTCTACAGTGTAATAAAGAGGCAACTGGCCCTTCTCTCCCCAGGGTGGGTTTCTGTAAAATGTATCACAAAAAATGTAAAATGGGGAAGATTTGAAGTTAACAAGCTTCATAGTGTCACCAGCTCCCGAGCCGGGCCTGAGCGGCCTTCGCAGGCCCTGAGTGCGGCTTGCTTCTTCCAGTGGGAACGCAGTCCCAGCACTTTCTGAATCGCTTCACTGACAGAAGGAAAATGGAAAATGAGACAAGGAAGAATAATTTACAATTAAGCACAGAGAGGCACAGGACAGGGAGAAGGGGTGGTGGGGGAGAGACTTGGAGATGGCCTCCCTTTCTTAGATGGAACGAGCCCCAAGCCATGTGCACTGGCCAATTCCAGTCATGTCACTTTAACCCTTGGCTCTCTGCAGTGGCCTCAGCTCCATTTTATGGACACACTCCCCCCTACTTGAAACCTGAAGCAAGACTAAGGGTTAGGATTTTCCATCTTCAGGGTCCAAGCATCTAAGATTTGAAATCTTGAATTCTTGCTGATTACCCCTCTCAGTTAAAGGCATTTTTATTTCCCAAAATTTTTAATGATGTTTGCCCATTGCTCTCTGTGACAAGTGAGAGGAAGGACACTACTTCAGAAATGGAGCTTTAAACAGAAGTAGGACAGGGGGAGTGGGAGCAGCAAATGGCAATTGAATAAAAGCACAACCTGGAGTGGAGAACGTGCTTCTCTTACATTATGCGTTTCCAACATGTACTGTCACAGTTGGCCCGCTATAGGCTTCCAGCCAGCCATAACCCGGAACTCACCTCTTCCTTCCCACTGACGTGCCAGCTCTGTAGAAACCTGCAAATTTGCCAGCCAACTAGAGATTACCTGATGATCCAGAGAGAAGAAACTGCAGATCCTTCAGCTCATTTGTTTACATCTACCACGCAGATCACATGTTCAGAGACAGATAAGACTGTATAGGAAAGCTGCAAAGGAACTCTTGCTTCAGTGAAAAGCACCCCTTTACAAATTGCAATTCCCAGCTTCCCTCCTGAGACAGAGAGCAGGAGCTTGAAGCAGATGCCGGGGCGGCCAGGGAAGCCCCAGCAATGAGAAGTCGTTAAAAAGGAACAAGAGAGACACTGCACTGAAGAAAGTTGAGAGTCCTTGTCGCTGGCTCAGAGCCACAGAAACCATTTCTAGGCAAGTTCAGTATCACCTGAAAAACCTATAAGGAGTAGAAAGAGGGGAGAGGAAGGCATGTTGTCCTCAGAAAACAAACACAATGAGGATTCCACCAGAAAGCCAAAGAGACAGCGTACGTCGTTTCCCAGGTGATTCTCGGGTTAGCCAAGTGGCCAAGACTTTGTAAATATAAACCACGGACTCAGTATCAAGAATGATGGAATAATGCATATGCTGGTCACTGGTCACAAGCTCCTCTATCCCCACATTTCCTCATTCCCATCTTAAAACCACAACTCATTATGCCAAGTTTGCTAGATATACAATGTTGACTTATTAAAAGTGTGCACCTCAAATTAGTCTTAAG
This sequence comes from Myotis daubentonii, assembly GCF_963259705.1. Taxonomy (NCBI): domain Eukaryota; kingdom Metazoa; phylum Chordata; class Mammalia; order Chiroptera; family Vespertilionidae; genus Myotis; species Myotis daubentonii. The sequence continues at coordinate 159,132,900 of NC_081842.1, forward strand.
CTTTTTTCCCCAATGACTTTACGAATAATTGTGTTTGTTCTGGGCTCATAAACTTGGGAACTTGAAGCATTTAAAAAGCACACACAAGAGTGGTATCCAAAGGTTTTAGTTTTTCTAAGCTCAATGCCCTCTAATTGTCTCATTCTTTTAAAAAAAAATATTTAATTAAGAGAAATAAAAAGCTTCTCTACAGCAAAAGAAACTATCAACAAAACAACAAGAAAGCCCACTGCATGGGAGAACATATTTGCCAATATTATCACTGATAAGGGTTTAATCTCCAGCATTTACGGGGAACTCATACAACTTAACAAAAGGAAGATAAACAACCCAATCAAAAAATGGGCAAGGGACCTAAATACTTTTCAAAAGAGGACATAAGGAAGGCCAAGATACATATGAAAACATGCTCAAAGTCACTAATTATGAGAAAGATGCAAATCAAAATGACAATGTGGTACCATCTCACACCTGTCAGAATGGCTATCATCAACAAATCGGAGAACCAAGATGGCGGCGATATAGGCAGACGTGTCCCAGGTCGTGTCCCGGAGCAAATGGAACGAGCAGCTGAAGCTAGTAACACTCACACCGAATTGGCGAAATTGCTCAGCTGGTGAGAGGGTTTACAGCCGGGAAGAGCAGAACTCCCCTGGTAAGGTAAAAAAAAACCAGGGATTTGGGCAGGAAAGTTTGCCAGACCTCTGAGCCCAGAGAGTCGGAGGGAGACCGCGTGGCAGACAGCCGCGTCCCTTGGGACAGGCACAGCCCCTGACGGGGGAAAGGAGAACCGCGGGATTCCTGGCGCCGCCAGGGAAATTGAGAGCTGGGTTCTGTGATCACGGAGGACTGAGCCTAAAGGAGGCAGCCTGAAGAGCTGACCTGACCATGCAGTCCCGGTAAGAGAAGAAGCTTACAGAAACCAAGCCTTCCCCGTTTCCGCGGCCGGCATTTGTTTGTTTGTTTTCACTGAATCCTGTTCATGGGACATTTCGGATACAGACACTCACCTGTGCTGAAGAGAGGGAGAGTGTGCTGGGGAGTGGAATCTGGGGAGAGACTGGGGAAAGAGGGGGAGCCGGGAGAGGTGGTAGTGAATTGAGTGCTGAGACACCCCTGAGCCCAGGACTGGGGCAGCCACCCGCTCCTGAGAGTGAGTCTCCTCCCCCCAGCCCCCAGGCAAGGAGCACAGCCACACCCAGATTCCACCCTGTACGAGATCAAGGATTAAGATAACCTGATCAGTCCCTGGGAGTTAACAGGGTCTGGCCTATAGGGGGATTTTCAATCCCAGCAACAACATAGCGCCGGTAACTAACTATTACGCAGTCAGCTCTGGGCAGTGAACTTCCACTGGACAGAGAGGCCCTATAGCCTCAGAGGCCAACCCCAGAACACTGCCACCCAGAGGCTGACCCACAAACTGACTCTTTGCTAAACACAAAATAAGGCAGTCTGGGAAATAAATGCGGCATGCTTTAAAATAAGGACTGTGGTTTACAACACAGAGGAACAGTATATCGCAGGGAAACTCAACACTCTCCTGAATACCTAGAAGGTCTAAGGCGAGCCACACTGAAGAATAGAAGAAACGAAGGACCTTCACTACTGCAATTTTTTTTCTTTTTTCACTTTTTAACTAAGAAACCAATTTTTTTTTCATTCTTTTTTTTTCTGTTCCTTTTTTTTTCTTTTTTTTTTTCTTTCTTTTCTTCTTTTTCCATCACCTGATTTTACCCTTTTAATTACTACCTTCTTATTTTTAACCAGTATTATTACTGCTACCGTTTTACCATTTTTTAAAGTGCCATTTTATTTTTTCTTTATTTTATTTTGGGATTAGTGTTCACCATTCTATTTTCATCGTTATATTATTGGTTGTTTCTAGTTTGCATTCATATCCAGGGAGCTGTTGCTGGAATTTGTTGGGATTAATGGCTGTTCTATAGGAGTATTCTCCTCATATAAAAAGTCTCTTCCCTCTTCCACTTCATTCTCTCTTTTTGCTCTTTTTTTTTTTTTTCTTTTCTTTTCTCGCTTTTATTTTCCCCCTTCCTTTTTCCCAATTTCATTTTTGCACTCCCTTTTTTTGGTCCCTACTTTTCTTTTCCTTTTTCTCTTTGATCTTTTTCTCTTCCTTCTTCCTTATCCCCTAATTCTCTTAATTCAGGTGGTCACCTTTAATTGGGGTTATTAATATCGTGAATATATTTGTGTATAGTGCCTGGTACGTGGTGCCTTGTTGTGTTGTATTTTGTGCCTTTAAATCAACGCAGCAGATCCAAGCAACAGCAACCTCCTGAGCACCTCATCCTCTGCTGAGGAACAGCAGCTGTACGTGAAACCTCGCCCCACCAGCCGGAAGAGCCACCACAGCTGTGAACAGCACCCACCAGAGGAGCTGCTGACAACTGAAGAGCAGCTGCTACCGAAACCGCCCGAAGAGCAACCACAGACCAAGGAGTCACTGCCACCAAGGGAGCAACCACTGAACAACTCAACGTCTAGATATGTCAGTGAGATCAAACATGGGTAGACAAAGAAACCCCCAAAGGAAAGAGAAGGAGGACTCTCCAGAAAAGCAGCTAAGTAATACAGAGGCATGCAACATGACAGATAAAGAATTCAGAATAAGGATCCTAGAGTGCATAAACCGGATGGAGGAAAAAATCGACAACCTCTGCAAGAAGCAAGAAGAAACAGATGAAAAAATCGATAACATATGGAAGAAGCTAGAAGAAACAGATGAAAAAATCGATAACATATGGAAGAAGCTAGAAGAAACAGATGAAAAAATCAACAACCTAAGTAAGACCCAAGAAGAAATGAAGAGTGATATAGCTGCAATGAAAAACTCCATTGAAAGTATCAACAGTAGACTAGGAGAAGCGGAGGACCGAATAAGTGAATTAGAAGACAAGGAAGCAAAACACACCCAAAATGTACTGCAATTGGAGAAAAAAATTAAAAGACAGGAGGAGAGCCTAAGGGAGCTTTGGGACAACATGAAACGAAACAACATACGAATAATAGGAGTACCAGAACAACAGAAAGATGAACAAGGATTAGAAAACCTACTCGAAGAAATAATATCAGAAAACTTTCCTGAGGTGGGGAAGAAAAAAGTCACACAAGCACAGAGAGTCCCAAACAAGGTGAACCCGAAAAGACCCACACCAAGACACATCATAATCACCATGGCAAATGTTCAGGACAAAGAGAGAATCTTACAGGCTGCAAGAGAGAGACGGAAAGTTACATACAAGGGATCTCCCATTAGATTGTCAAACGACTTCTCAACAGAAACATATCAGGCCAGAAAAGAATGGACTGAAATTTACAAAGTGATGCAAAGCAAAGGACTGAATCCAAGAATACTCTATCCAGCAAGGCTATCATTCAAACTTGAAGGGGAAATAAGAAGCTTCACAGACAAAAAAAGACTAAGGGAGTTTGTCACCACCAAGCCAGCAATGCAAGGAATGCTAAAGGGACTGGTATAAAAAGAAGAAATAAAAAGCTCAGAAAGAAAACAGCCACACACACACACACAAAAAGAAATGGCTACAAACAAGTACCTTTCAATAATAACTTTAAACGTAAACGGACTAAATGCTCCAACCAAAAGACATCGAGTGGCTGAATGGATAAAAAAACATGACCCATACATCTGCTGTCTACAAGAAACCCACCTCATTAGAAGGGACTCACACAGACTGAAAGTGAAAGGATGGAAAAATATCTTTCAGGCAAATGGAAAGGAAAAGAAAGCTGGGGTAGCAATACTTATATCGGACAAAATAGACCTCAAAGTGAAGGCCTTAACAAGAGATAAGGAAGGCCACTTCATAATACTAAAGGGATCAATACAACAAGAAGATATAACCCTGGTAAACATATATGCACCCAATGTAGGAGCACCCAAATTCATAAAAAAACTCCTGGAAAATATCAAAGGAGAGATCGACAACAATACAATCATAGTAGGGGACTTTAATACAGCATTGACAGCACTGGATAAGTCCTATAGACAAACAATCCACAAAGATACAGCAATCCTAAATGACTCACTAGATCAGATGGACTTAATAGACATCTTCAGAACACTTCACCCCAAAGCCAGAGAATATACGTTCTTCTCAGGTGCTCATGGGACATATTCAAAAATAGACCACATATTGGGTCACAAGCAAAGTATCCCCAAATTCAAGAAGATTGAAATCATAAAAAGCGTCTTCGCAGACCACGATGGCATAATATTAGAAATAAACTACAATAAAAACAACCCAAAATACTCAAACACCTGGAAGCTGAATAGCATGCTACTAAATATTGATTGGGTTACCAATGAGATCAAAGAAGAAATTAAAAACATCCTGGAAACTAATGACAATGAAAACACAACAATCCAAAACCTATGGGACACATTGAAAGCAGTCCTGAGAGGGAAGTTTATAGCTCTACAGGCCTATCTCAAAAAACAAGAAAAAATGGTAGTAAATCATCTAACTCTACAACTCAAAGAATTAGAAAGAGAGCAACAAGAAAACCCCAGAGTGAGCAGAAGGAAGGAGATAATAAAGATTAGAGCAGAAATAAATGACATAGAGACCAAAAAAACAATACAGAAAATCAATGAAACCAAGAGCTGGTTCTTTGAAAGGATAAACAAGATTGATAAACCTCTAGCCAGACTCACCAAGAAGCAGAGAGAGAGGACCCAAATAAATAAAATCAGAAACGATAGAGGCGAAATAACAACAGACCCCACAGAAATACAAATGATTGTTAAAAAATACTATGGACAGCTTTACTCCAACAAACTAGACAACCTGGAGGAAATGGACAAATTCCTAGAAAAATACAGCATTCCAAAACTCAATCAGGAAGAATCTAAAAATCTCAACAGGCCAATAACTATGGAAGAAATTGAAGCAGTCATCAAAAAGCTTCCATCAAACAAAAGCCCACGACCAGACGGCTTCACAGGGGAGTTTTACCAAACATTCAAGGAAGAACTAAAACCTATCCTCCTCAGACTACTACAAAAAATTCAAGAGGAAGGAACACTTCCAAGCTCATTCTATGAAGCCAGCATCACCCTAATACCAAAACCAGAAAAAGACAACACAATGAAAGAGAATTACAGGCCAATATCCCTCATGAACATAGATGCCAAAATCCTCAACAAAATCTTAGCAAATCGGATCCAGCAGTACATCAGAAAGATCATACACCATGACCAAGTAGGATTTATCCCAGGGATGCAAGGATGGTACAATATCCGCAAATCAATAAACGTGATACATCACATAAACAAATTGAAAGAAAAAAACCACATGGTCATATCAATTGATGCAGAAAAAGCATTTGACAAAATTCAACACCCATTTTTGATAAAAACTCTCAGCAAGGTGGGAGTAGAAGGATCATACCTCAACATAATAAAAGCCATATATGACAGGCCCACAGCCAACATCATACTCAACGGACAAAAACTAACACCATTTCCCCTAAGAACAGGAACAAGACAGGGATGCCCCCTCTCACCACTCCTGTTCAACATAGTACTGGAAGTGTTAGCCATTGCAATTCGGCAAGAAGAAGAAATAAAAGGCATCCAAATTGGAAAAGAGGAAGTAAAACTGTCCTTATTTGCAGGCGACATGATATTATACATACAAAACCCTAGAGATTCCATCAAAAAGCTACTAGACTTAATACATGAATTTGGCAATGTAGCAGGATACAAAATTAACCCCAAGAAATCTGAGGCATTTCTATACACCAATAGTGAACTTTCAGAAAGAGAGATTATAAAAACAATCCCGTTTACCATTGCACCAAAAAAACTAAGCTACCTAGGAATAAACTTAACTAAAGAGGTAAAAGACCTCTACTCAGAAAACTACAGGACGTTGAAAAAAGACATAGAGGAAGACATAAACAGATGGAAGAACATACCGTGTTCATGGATTGGTAGAATCAACATCATCAAAATGTCCATACTACCCAAAACAATCTATAAATTCAACGCACTTCCCATTAAAGTACCAACAGCATACTTCAGAGATCTAGAACGAACTTTCCAAAAATTCATCTGGAATAAAAAAAGACCCCGAATAGCTGCAGCAATCCTGAAAAAGAACAAAGTAGGTGGGATCTCAATACCAGATATCAAGTTGTATTACAAAGCCACTGTTCTCAAAACTGCCTGGTACTGGCACAAGAATAGGCATATAGATCAATGGAATAGAATAGAGAGCCCAGAAATCGGCCCGAACCAATATGCTCAATTAATATTTGACAAAGGAGGCAAGAACATACAATGGAGCCAAGATAGTCTCTTCAATAAATGGTGCTGGGAAAATTGGACAGATATATGCAAGAAAATGAAACTAGACCACCAACTTACACCATACACAAAAATAAACTCAAAATGGATAAAGGACTTAAATGTACGACAGGATACCATAAAAATTCTAGAAGAATCCAAAGGCAAGAAAATCTCAGACATATGCCGAAGCAATTTCTTCACTGATACAGCTCCTAGGGCACTTGAAACTAAAGAAAAAATGAACAAATGGGACTACATCAAAATAAAAAGCTTCTGCACAGCAAAAGAAACCATCAACAAAACAACGAGAAAACCCACTGTGTGGGAAAACATATTTGCCAATGACATTTCTGATAAGGGCCTAATCTCCAAAATTTATAGGGAACTCATACAACTTAACAAAAGAAAGATAAAAATCCAATCAAAAAATGGGCAAAGGACCTAAATAGACACCTTTCAAAAGAGGACATCCAGAAAGCCAAAAGACATATGAAAACATGCTCAAAGTCACTAATCATCCGAGAGATGCAAATAAAAACAGCAATGAGGTACCATCTCACACCTGTCAGACTGGCTATCATCAACAAATCAACAAACGACAAGTGCTGGAGAGGATGTGGAGAAAAAGGAACACTTGTGCACTGCTGGTGGGAATGCAGACTGGTGCAGCCACTATGGAAGACAGTATGGAGTTTCCTTAAAAAACTGAAAATGGAACTCCCATTTGACCCTGTGATGCCACTTCTAGGAATATATCCCAAGAAACCAGAAACACCAATCAGAAAGGATATATGCACCCCTATGTTCATAGCAGCACAATTCACCATAGCTAAGATCTGGAAACAGCCTAAGTGCCCATCAGTAGATGAATGGATTAGAAAACTGTGGTACATCTACACGATGGAATACTATGCTGCTGTAAAAAGGAAGGAACTCTTACCATTTGCAACGTCATGGATGGAACTGGAGAGCATTATGCTAAGTGAAATAAGCCAGTCAATAAAGGAAAAATACCACATGATCTCACTCATTCGTGGACAATAGAGACCATTATAAACTTTTGAACAATAATAGATACAGAGGCAGAGCTGCCTCAAACAGATTGTCGAGCTGCAGCGGGAAGGCCGGGGAGGGTTGGGGGGCAGGAGGTAGGGGGGTAAGAGATCAACTAAAGGACTTGTATGCACGCATATAAGCATAACCAATGGACATAAGACACTGGGTGATAGGGGAGGCTAGGGGACTGTCTAGGGCGGGGGGATAAAATGGATACATATGTAATACCCTTTGTAATACTTTAAGCAATAAAAAAAAACAAAAAAAAAACAAAGACCTTATGTAAAAAAAAAAAAATAAAATAAAAAAAAATAAAAATAAAAAAAAAAATTCAAACCTGTTAAAAAAAAAAAAAAAAAAAAACCAAATCAACAAAAAAGTGCTGGCAAGGATTCGGAGAAAAAGGAAACCTCATGCACTGCTGGTGGGAATGCAGACTGGTGCAGCCACTGTGGAAAACAGTATGGAGTTTCCCCAAAAAACTAAAAATGGAACTCCCATTTGACCCAATGATCCCACTTCTAGGAATATATCCCAAGAAACTAGAAACACCAATCAGAAGGGATATATGCACCCCTTTGTTCATAGCAGCACAATTTATAATAGCTAAGATCTGGAAACAGCCTAAGTGCCCATCAGCAGATGAGTGGATTAGAAAACTGGTACATCTACACAATGGAATACTATGCTGTGGTAAAAAAGAAGGAATTCTTACCATTTGCAACAGCATGGATGGAACTGGAGAGCATTATGCTAAGAGAAATAAGCCAGTCAGAGAAAGATAAATATCACATGACCTCACTCATTTGTGGAATTAATGAACAAAAACAGATCCAGAGACAGAGAAGCATCAATCAGACCATCAAACCTCAGAGGGAAGGTAGGGGAGGGTGGGGGTAAGGGGGAGAGATCAATCAAAGGACTTGTATGTATGCATATAAGCATAACCAATGGACACAGACACCAGGGAGGTAAGGGCATGGGGGGGGTGATGGTGGGATAAAGACACATATGTAATGCCTTAATCAATAAAGAATTTTTTTAAAAAAATGCCATGGAGATGCAGTGTGCAGCTCAAGAAATATAGTCAATAATATTGTAATAACTTTTCATGGAGACAGATGATTATTAAATTAATGTGCTGACCCCATTGTCAGGTATGTGAATGTCGAATCATTATGTTGTACACTTGAAACTAATATAATATTGTATAGCATATCAATATAATAATATGCTTTAATTAAAACATTTAAAAATAAAACACAATCAATTCTAGGGAAGTAGCACTGGGGGCATGGGCTAGGCAGAGGGAAAAGAAGGACAAAAAATAAAAAGAAGTTGATTTTCATACAGTGAATAGTCATTGGTTGTTGTAGCCATCATCCAAGAAGAGCCCCCAAAGATTTGGAGTATTTTATTATATACTAGAGGCCCAGTGCACAAAAATTCGTGCATGGGGAGGGGGGTCCCTCAGCCTGGCCTGCCCCCCCTCACAGTCGGGGAGCCCTCATGGGATGTCCTACTAAGGCTTAGGTCTGCTCCCCTAAGCCGCAGTCTGGCCTCCCTCTGCGGAGGCAACGGGCTGATCAGGTATATAGATACTTTCTGGAGGCAGCACGGACTCCTTCCTTATTTCTTGCCTCTGTGGTTGGAGAACAGGGGACTAAAAGATGGAGACAGAACTGTGGCCAGGCCTGGGGCTTTTGTGGGCAGCGGAAAGAGGAAGAGGGCTAGGGAAAGTCTCTAGACACATTTCCTTTGATGGTCCCCATTTCCTTCCTCTGGGCTCCTCCCTCCGGTTTTTCCTTCTCTTGGTGGACACTCGGACCTCAGACCAACCGGAGCCCAGCACTGGTGGTGTTCAGCCCCCTCGCATTCCAAGTGGGGCTGTTTTCAAGTGACTAAAGTGCTGGGAGTCCACAGCTCCTGGTCTCTCCCCTGTCGGTTTCCTCCTTGGGTCGGTTGCAAAGTTCACCGAGACACCGAAGCTCTGCGCTGTGAGGGGACGCACGCAGGCAGGGTCACGTCCCATGTCAGGGACACAGGCAGGCAGGGTCATGTCCCAGGTCAGGGACACAGGCAGGCAGGGTCACGTCCCAGGTCAGGGACAAAGGCAGAGAGCGTCACGTCCCAGGTCAAGGACAAAGGCAGTCGGTGCCACATCCCTGGACAGGGACACAGGCAGACAGCTTCACCTCAGCGCTGGGTGGGAGGTTAGCGCCGGGCAGGCCTGGGTGTGCCTGCGCTGGGGGCGGAAGTTCCCCCCGCCTGCTCCCGCCCCGTCCAGGCCCCCCAGCTCCTGTGCATGTGCAACCCATTGACTGAGCGTGACTCAGACACCATAGAGGACAAATTAGCATATTACCTCTTAATTATATAGGATCAATAGATAATGAGTAAATTTTTTAAAAAATGGCCTGGCTTTATTCTAAAACACAAAGCTCATCTATGTAGAAATTCTCATTTCTTTATTTATTTTAAATCTTTCCATGCAGGAAACTGTTAATGTTCTTTGTTTTGCAACAAATAGAATTAGGGTACAAAACAATTCTGTAATTAGAATTACATGGGATATATGCCTTACAAGTTTGATTTTCTCAATTTTCCCCTGACATTTTCAAATTAAATATCATGTTCAATATCAATCTAACCAATAAAAAGCAATTTAATTTTTATAATGAACCATGAGAATATCTAAATTTGGCATCATCAGACAGTTTTTGTCTCTAATTGAAGTATTTTAAAACATATTTTAGTTAAACTGACCGTACGATAGTAAATTTTACATCCTTCAAGTAATATAAGACTATTGCACCCTGTTTTGTTATAATTATTTAGGGCTAAAATATATTCCTATAAAATAGTACCTGGTAAAGTATCTGAAGTACCTACTATGACTTGTTCTATTTATAGGAGTATTTCTCTTATAGGTGCTATTTCTAAGATTGTAAGCTTTTCAATATCGGATACAACATCATAGTATTGATATTTCAATACCTATAGCAATGATAGTGATTATTTTGATTGCACAAATACTTTTTAGTAGTATCATACTTTTAAAATAACATAAATGCTTTCAATAATACAAATAGGATAGGCAAATCTACTTATAATAGATTTTCTCCCCCAAATAACACAGACTATTTCAAAAGTAGAATACACTAAAAAGTAAACACACTTTTAAAAAATAAACTTTTCTTCTTGTCTAAATTCAAAAGATCACACCAGTAAATTGCCAGTGGAAGAACAAAAGTCATATCTCTGACAGCTGGGCTGCTGTGCAAATCAGAAACATTCCCCCAACTCTTCAACTCCAGCCCTAATCATTTCTTGAACTTTTGTCCAACATGACCAATGACCCTGAAGACACTGGTCTAACACAGAATGCTTTCATTTTTATCATAAAACTGTTTCTTCTCCCATGTTTCCCCTTTTGGTGAAAGCAACAAATTATTTTCTCAGGCCACAGGGATTGGGGGAGCGGGTATATTAAGTTGAAATAGTATTAGGCTTGTATTTGTATGCATCAGGCAACCATATACTAGTAGATATGAAAGTTTGGGCAACCAGACTGGAGAGATAAAGTTGGAAGTCACCAATATAGAGATGGGATTTATATGCATGAAATTGCCTAAGTGGTGAATATGGATGCAGAGGAGAAAACGTGTGAGAGCTGAGCTACAGGGAACTCCAAAATCTAGAGAAGATGAGAGGAAGCTATGAAAGGATATGAGAAGGAACAGGCCGTGAGATGGGCAGAAATCCTGGCTAGTGTGGTATCCTGTATTTCTAGTGAAGCTGGTACTTGAGGAAAGAGAGCAATCAATTCTGTCAAGTGCTACTGATAGGTCAGGTTAGATAGTTAACCACTGTCTTTATCAACATTATGATTATCCTTGAACTTGATATGAGCTGCTTCAATGAGTGCTGAGGGTAAAAACACGACCGGAGTGGCTCCAAAAGCAGAGTGGCAAAGACAAGGAGGAAAGAGTGTTAAGAAATCTCCAGTGAAAGGGAGTGGATAATTGAGGGGGGAACTGGAGAGTATTTTTTTTAACATAGAAAAAATTAACAATATGCTTATGTATCAATATGCAATGTCTCTAATTAACAATTAGAAAGTAAAAATTTAGTCCTGCGGTAGAGCAAAAAGATAATTTCTGTGTGATTCCCTTGAGTAGGAAAGAGAGGGTGGAATCTAGTTGACAAGTGAGGGATACAAGCAGGGGGAGTTCATCACCAGCACCAGGAAGGAGGGCAGAGTTCATGAGGTGGCGAGATGTGGTGGCAGCAGATGGAAATTTCTCATCTGATGGTTTATGTTTTCTTATCATCCAGGTCTTAGAGCAGCTGCCACCACTCAAAGAGCCTCCCTTGACCACTTAATGTAAGTAGCTTTCCTTTTCATAAGGGCCCCTACAACCCTGTTTTACTATAGTTACAGCCCTTACGGCTTTTGTTGACATTTTTGTAAAACTTGCTTCTGCGGTTATGTATAGCTTTCCCAATGAGGAGCATAAACTTTATTTCTGTTCTTTACTGCTATATCCTTAATTTCCCAAACTGAAAAGCAATGAATACAAGCGGAAGCTTAATATATCATTGCTGAATGGATAAATCAATGAAACTTTCAGAAACAAGCATTTCTTACAATCCAAATGATTTCAAATGTGATATTACCAGTCTCAAGTGTTTTTTTCTAGACATTCATTCAAGTGTTTTCTAGGCATGGCAACGTCTGTGTATAGTTGTGCCTGTACTACTTGCTCTATTGAAAATGCACACTCCTGAGAGTTGTGTCATTGTGAATTAGATCCTGCATGGGCACGTTCGAGCCTGTCCAGGGGTGGGCAAACTTTTTGAGTCGAGGGCCACAATGGGTTCTTAAACTGGACCGGAGGGCCGGAACAAAAGCATGGATGGAGTGTTTGTGTGAACTAATATAAATTCAAAGTAAACATCATTACATAAAAGGGTACGGTCTTTTTTTTCAATAGTTTTATTCATTTCAAATGGGCCGGATCCGGCCCGCGGGCCGTAGTTTGCCCACGGCTGCGTAGACTGAGAGCATCACAGGAGAGCAGCTATCTCCAACACAGAACGTTCGGCTAGTCTTACTGACATGCTGACTCGGCACATGAAGAGGGGTGCAGAAAAAGAAAAGATCGGTCAAAAAGTAGAGAAAAGCCCAGGAACTCACAACCATTAAATAAAAGAAAATTATCCCTAAATGTTTGCCTAATGATTGATATTTGCTTTCTATAATTTTTATTAGGACTCCACCAGATCACTTCAAGGTCAGTTAATATTTGTTGGACTCATTTTTACAGAGCTGTAAACTGAAACGCTGGGAGATTAAGTGCTCTGCACAAAGGAAGTTATCTGCAGCTGCTGAAAAGGCACTCACAATCATGCCCCCTGCTTTTCTTAGCCCGTCTAAGCCCACTATCCCTCTAAGAGCCACAGAGTGACAGAGTCAATGCTTGGATGATCACTTGCAGCTAGCAGTAATAGTTGACACTATATATATGATCTGATGCTGACTTTACTTCTAGCAGGCTGACTTGCATTGACCTGAATTGAGAATATTTATGAGGAACTAGTAGTCTGTCGGCCCAGGGGGTGTGGCTCAGTGGTTGAACATCGAACTATGAACCAGGAGATCATGGTTAGATTCCCTGTCAGGGCACATGCCAGGGTTGTGGGATCAATACCCAGTAAGGGGCATGCAGGAGCCAGCCAATCAATGATTCTCTCTCATCATTGATGTTTCTATCTCTCTTCCCCTCTCCCTTTGTCAATGAAATCAATAAAAATATGTTTTTTAAAAAGGAATTGTCTATCCGTGAATACCACATCTAAATCTTGCTCAGAGTGTTTATGCTCTGTTCGAGCTATGCCAAAAAAGAGCATTTAGACATTATCCAGTGGCCCTGGGTTTCACCTCTTATTTATATCATAAACAGAGGGAATCCATGAAATTATCTATAGAGAGGCACCTTGGAAATTTTCCCAAGTTATTTTTCAAAGGTCAACTGGCATTGTTGGTCACCCTTGCCAAATAGAAATAAAAAAGGGAGAGAAATGAGGGCACAGAGAAATAGAGACAGAGATATTCTGGGGGGATAAAAGGAAAAAAGAAAGTTTTGTACAACATGAGGGAGTTTTGATAAAAGAAAAATGAAAGATGAAATTTAAGAGTTTTCCCTTATCCTTTCATTTTCTCTAATTTTTAGAAGTGGAAGAAGATTTGTTTTGAAAGGTAGATCGTTGTTCATCCAAAATTGTGTTTCCAAATGAGAAATAACATTCCATTCTCCTCTAAGTCGCCAGTGAAGGAGAATTTCACACCCCAGTTCCAAACCACACATTAGAATAATAATATTCTGCCTGGAGTGTAGAATGACTTCCATGATCTGCCTCCTTGTTCATCACACAAACATTTGCAAATACAAAGTACAAAGTAATATTGTTTGATTGGGTTCCCTCAAAATGAGGTAAGTGTCAATAGTTAAGTGTGTGTTTCTGGGGGGGCGGGGGTGGAATAGAAGATCAATCTACAAAACCCATACATGTGTAAGAACAATCCATGTTTGTTCATTCTTTTGTACTTTCTTCCTCCCTTCCTTCCCTCTTTCCTGTCTTTCTCTATCAGTTTTTTATGGTGTTTGCTACCAATCTTGAAACTTCTAAAACAATCAGATCATGAACTAGTGACTAGTAAATGTCGGCTCCAATTGGTGTAGAGAGGAAGGTGATAAAACAATGTCATTCCAGGCTTGGTCTCTTCTGTGGCTCTGACCATCTTAACTGCTTTCCTTTGACCTAGAAAGCTGCTTCATTTTCTAATTCTGAGACTTTATTTTAAAACATCATCCAAATTTTAGGAAAAAGTTGTGGACAAAGCTGTATTCAATAAGCAAAAATTTTTAGAAATAATAATAAGCGAAGTCTTCCATATTAGAGGTATTAAGTGAATTCTAATTTATATTGTTAGAAATAATATAAAGGTATTTATATTTAATTACAAAGGACATTCAATACATGTGGGAATGCTTTGGATATTCAATGTTAAATGAAAAGAATAGGATATAAAATTGTTTAATTATGTAATTATAATTATATGGAAATTACAAAGTATAAATATAATTAAATGTTATCAGTTTAGTTAAGATAGTTGTCTTCTTTTGTTATCTCTATATTCCAGATTTCTGTGAAGTGACACTAAATTTTAATTTAATTTTTTAGTTTAAGAGAGGTTGTGATGTAAAAGAACCCATACTTATTAAATTATTCCTTTTTCTTCTTAGGCATTTCTAGCTTCTTGGAATAGGTATTTGTGGGGGGGGGAAATTAAATTAGGCCAAGTTTCTGTTCTCTGAGTCAGTTGATAAAGGCAGAGATTATTGAAGGAGAAAGAGTTATATAATCAGTATTTTATTGAAACTCTCTGGGATTTTATAGATTGTCTCTTTGAAACTTCACATTTTATAATGAAAAAACTCAGAAGGAAAAAGCTAGAAAAATATAAGAAACCGATATATGGGTGGATCCAGTACACATGTTGCGAGTTTAATGAAATTTTTGTAGGCATGATTATTTCAGAGAGTCTGGAAACAGCTAACAGTATACCCATGTAGTAGAATACTGCTGTCTTTTTAACTCACTCCCCTACTCCATCTGTTCTAGTGACTTCCAGCTCTTTGCATCAAAAAAAAAACCTATTCCTCTGGAGAGTCTGCAGAGCAATGTTTACAAAACCCAGAGATGGTGCTGCAGATACTTATTGGAACTGTGTGAGTTCTAGGAACAATGCATGTCATCCATGCTGCGGAGCCCCTCTGTGCTGAGCCTCCTACTCCCCCATCTTCTGGGCATGAGGGTTGTCGACTGTCCACTCTGAGTCCCTCTGTGTGATTTGCCCTGGTCAAAGCCACCTCACTCAAGTTATACCCCTCCCCTGTGTGGAGCCTGCACCCAATGACTGGTCACTAGGGATATAAAGACACAGTTGTCTTGCCTTGATCTAAAACCACTCCAAAGGTCATTTCAGTTCCACATCTCCCGATGGGATCAGCTGGGCCTCAGGTGCAAATGCATTGCAGGCCAACTTCTCCCTGTTCCCAACTTGCTTCCCTCACTCCCCGTAAACCTCCTACAGGAAAATCTCAAAGGCTTGTCTTCTAGGCAACGCATCCTAAGACATGCAATTGTAGCATCACATAAGAAGTCCATTACAACATTTTTAGTTCATAGTTCATTTTGACTGAAATCAAGTTGTTGTCAACTCCTTATTGATGATAAAACAAAAACAAGGGTGTGGTTTCAGAGTTAGAGACCCTCTCTTCCCAACAGCAAAATTAGGTAGAGAGCTGAACACTGTCTATTGGATTTAACCAATTTAGACAACCAATCTTGCTTGAATACTCCTTTCCTTAATAACAAGTCTTTCCACTGATTAATTTTCTTCTTTATTTCTCTGTAGAAGTTGTAAGCTATATGATAAATTAATCTGAGCGCCATCTTTGTCTTTGCTGCTCAAAGTGTGTTCGCTGTACCAGTAGCACAGGCATCACCTGGGAGCTTGTTAGAAATGAAGAATCTCAGCTGCCACCCCCGACCTACTGACTCGAAATCTGCATTTGGTCAAGATTGTCAGATGGCTTGTTTGCACATTAAAGTTTGACAAGCACTGAACTGAACCACTGTTGTCAAATCAGACAGCTCAGTAAGACTGGGAATTGCCAGAGGGAAAACAAGCATTGGAATCAGAAGAATTCAGTATGAGTTCCAGCTCTGCTTCCATCTTGCTGAGCATCTTGGGTGAGTGAGTCTTCATTTCCTGGGAATCTATTTGCTCACCCTTAAGAATCTTTATAACATTCTGTACCTTGGAGGATTTTTATGAGGATTTATACTTGCTTTTATTTAAATAACTTTAACTGAGCATCTATAATGGGCCAGACACTGTTCTAAAGGCTTGAGCATTATTATGAAAATCAAGACAGATTCAAGTCTTGCCTGTCAGACGTTCCACAAACATGCATTGATCAAGGACTATGTGCTAGAATTACAGCAATAAAAACAATAGACTTTTTTTGGAGCCAACAGTTAAAGACTGGACACACACTGAGTCCATGAAAAAAAATTGTCAGTATTACAAAGGAGAAGTACCTCTGAAGTTGGAGCTTATATTAGGGGAACATCTAGGTTAGGAGAGGGAGTTCTCAAAATCTCTCCATCTTAATGTTGCTTCCTGGCTAATGAGGTGTACAGACAACTAAATACAAAATTCCAACACCATGGTAGGAGTGAGATAACCAATGATGTGTGGGTACATAGGAGAGGCCCTGTCTCAGACCCAATGGGGAATGGGGCAGAGGATAGGGATGACATGGGTGGGACTGAGGGGCAGTCTCCCAGAAAAAAAAATTGTCACTCATTAAGACTTACAATATCAGTAGAATGGATTCTGAAAAAAGTGGAGATTAGAGTGACACAAAAAGGGAGAAGAGCATGGACTAATTTAGGGTTTTAAAAAACCAACAACACATTTCTAAAGAATCTCTTTTGTGATAGAGACAAATTAGAATGTAAATGCCTTCCACCTGTTCTCCTAAGACTCCCACTTGCTTCCTTTCAGCCTGCTTTTGAATTCATCTCAGTGCCTATTCTGGGCCAGGCACTCACTTAGGTGCTTTTCCTGTATGTTATTGTATTAAGCATGTTTTTCATACTGATGCTTTGACATCTGGGGCTTTGCTGACTCTGAAGGGACTGCTCCTCCCAGGGATTGCCCATTTCTAGAGATCATAAACAATTCACCTTGCCAGAAAACCAATCCAGAGCCCATACCCCAACCACCTTCTTTCTTAGGCTCTTTCACTCACTCCCGTACTGCCCTTCTCACACCCCAGGACCAGTACAACTAAAGACAGTTCCTATGCCTCAGAGCCTGCTAAAATAATTCATACTAGCCAATCCCAAACCTGTGTACCCTGCCTTGACCATTCCTTTCCACTGAAACAATAATAAAGGCTCTTGCCCACATGTTCCCCTCACTCCCTCTGCCACCTGACCAACCCTGCCATTCCCCTGTGTGGCCTGCATGATGTGACGCACCTGCTCCTTTTGGGAACTGTGAGTGACAAACTGTCTTTTTAATGACAATCATCTCCTGATCTGTTGGCCCCACCATACATGAATATGAGTAAAAACTACATTTTAAAAGTTATCTCATTTAGCTTTTATAACATTTATACAGGAAGGTGTTCATTCTCCCCATTTTTATGATAAAGCTGAGACCTATCTATCTAGAACCTTCTATTTTGGTTAAGCCAATATAATGTGGTGGTAAGAGAATATTTCTAGTAAAATAGATTGGCCGTGAGTCAAATCCCACCCAGTATGATTCTGGCAGTAGTAAGCAACCTCAAGAATCTCAGTTGCTCTATACATAAAAGTTTATTACCCATTCTCACAAACCCTCTGCAAGTCTAGATACTCTCCAGGGCAGTTCACTTCCCAGCAGTGAATCATGGACGCTTCCAGGTCCTATTTTGTGGCTCCACCATTTCAACACTTGGCTTCCAGGGTCTCCAAGACAAGCAAAGAGAAGGCAAAAAGAATCCAAAACTAATCATGAATATCATAGTCTGGAGGTGATACATATCGCAACTTCTCCCAGGCCATTGACCACAACTCATCGAATAACCTAACTAAAAGGAAGTCTTCAAAATATTTGGTGAGTTTTACTGTCTGGGACACATACTTCCACCACTTTTGAGCTTGGGCAATATCCTTACCTTCCATCAGCTTTTTAAAGTGTCCCAAGTGCAGAGTACAATAGCTATTGTACTAAAAAAAAATATATGTTGTGAATTATTCCTTCCATTTTAAACATGGATACACTCAGAGCTTAATATGTCATTTCCTTTATAGCCACTCAAGCACTCTAATATATTTTCATTGGTTCAATAACTTCTTTACTTCTTTATACTTACAATATAAATTACTAAAATTACAATTTACTTCATTTTCATTACCACTTTCAAATTTGATTTTGTTCTTCTTATGTGCTTTTATTTGGGATCATTTTGGTTTTTTAAAAAGTCTATATTCTAGGATCAGAATCACACACAGAAAACTATCTCAATATTCAAATAGGTCTAAAGAAAAATGAAATCTTCCTTCATATCATACCATAGAAATTAAATCTATTTTTCCTCTTTTAACGACTTTATTTCTCTTTCTATCAGCTGCTTCTTCCTAGTCCATTTTCAGTATCTCTCTGTATGTTTCAATAACCCCCAAACAGATTATCTAATTGGTGTAGTTCATCATTTTCTAATTGTAGCACCGCTTTGGGACTAGTTGTCATACTAGTATGAGGCCCCTTCATGGATCACAACTAAGTCTATATGTGGTTGCCTTTGTCAGGCACAGAGTCCTAACACAGTCTGCCAGAGTTAGAGATGCTGAAGGTCATAGGGCACTGGTTGCCCTTTAACTCACCTCTAGCAGCTTAGCTCAGAAGATAACTTTAGGTAAAGCAAAGTCCCACAGTTTTGTGGACTCCTCTTCAAAATAACAATGTGAATAATTTTTTTAAAAATAAATAGAGCTATATTTATTTTATTCAGTTTATTGTGGCTTCGTATTCTAGAGAATAGGAAAATATTGAACCATAGGGTTAGCCACCCATGGCATACTTAACAGATGGGTTCTTCAAGACAAAGAAAAATATGTGAAAAACACATCTAGCCATTCTATTTGTCATGCATAGGATTTTTTTAAAATGGTACTGACAGCTTTCTACAGATTTTCACTGACTGTTTGTTGTAGTATTAGGCTTTGTTAATTTACTTTTTTGATTTATAATAGAAATGGTACTGTTACCATGGCAAAAATGCAAACTGAGTAGTTCTCTCAATCATATAGGTCACCCAGTGAGCACAACAGAAAGCTATGATAATTGTAAATTTAAAAAAGAAGAGAAAACAGATCAATTTTGAGGAAAGGCCATGACTAATCTATAAGTAACCTTTATACTATGGAGCATTATGTAAAATATTAAAGAACTGCTTGAGGCTAAAAGAGAATTGAAACAAAACTAAAATTTATCTTATAAATTCAGTTTTTCATAAACATAAGAAAGACTCATTAAAGAAGAACACCCATCAGTTCCTTGGATTTTGGACATTTCAGTGCAGCATTAGTTGTGATTGGGGGAAGGAAGACTGGAAGCAACCTGTGTCCATCAAGGGGAAAATGGATAAGTCAAACATGCTAGGTGCACAATATAGAGCATCATGTGGTGATTAGAAATAGCAGATGAAATCTGGTCATAGCAACAAGGATGGATCCTTAAAAAGAGAGAAATAAAAGACACAGAACAAGATATACATCATCCGATGTCATTTACATGAATTAAAAAAAATATGTATATACAGAACAATAAAACTCTATATGAAATAATAAGTCACACATCAAAATAGTTGCCTATGGTAATGGAACTAGCTGACACCTTTCAATAAAATATCCAGGTGCACAAGAATTTGCTGAATCCCATTTAAACTGTTCCATGGATCATTTTCAATGGTTTAGAACATGGAAGATAAGATTCCTAAACGAAGGCTCTGGAACCCCTTCCATTCTGACAGCCTCTGCTCTGAGGGGAATGAGTGGACTAGAAAGAAAAGGAAATACAAATTAAAACAAATAGGAGATAATCCTCCACTAATGCTAATTTGTCTGCCTGGAACTAAGGAGTAGAATTAAGTAGCATCTGAAATGAGAGAGACAGACACACAGAGACACAGAGAAATAGTACTCTCAGGTTGTGACAAAATGTTTAACTTGATATTGTATTTTTAGTTTATGTGAGGGTTTTTGTTTTGTCTATAATAATAGCCCATCTGACCATCAGCAGTTCAAGAGAATGTATACTCAAACACCTAGGAAAACTACTACAGTTAAGAATCAAGATTTAGCAGCAGTGAGGGAGGGGGAAGGGGAGAGGGACAGAGATTAACCAAATAATTATATACATATATGCATAACCCATGGATACAGACAACAGTGTGGTGAACATCTGGGGGGAGGGGGGCAAGTAGAGGGGGTCAATGGGGGGGGAAGGGGACATCTGTAATGCTTTCAACAATAAAGATAAAATTTTTAAAAAAATAAAAAAGAATAAACTCTGTTTTGGTACTCAAAATAAAAAACAAAACAAAACACAAACTTAGCAGCCTTACAGTTGGTTATCTAACCCCTAGCACAAATCAATTGAAAAGCAATAGACTCAAAACTACATCGAGATGTGGATTAATCATCAACAGTACATCCATCACTTGGTTAGGTTTGGGAATCTGTGAGCCACAAATATTATGTTCCAAGAAGTAGGATGTGACAAGCAGGCAGGAAAATAAAAGGCAGTCAGGGTCCTGAGTATTTCAGGTGATCAAAAGTCAGGTCCCAAGCCTTCACACAATTGAAAATGCTTAGAGAGTAGTCCCTTTGATAAAGTTTCAGGGCACTAGATGCTGGTGAGCAACTTTTCTATGATAGCTATGGGAAAGTTAGAAGGACCTAAGTAATAGGAAATAGCCAAGAATGATTTGGAAGCTTCCCATCATAGGTAACAAAGCACATTTTATTTGGGGGGATGGTGGCCAGGTGGGGCATGGGCTTATGAATGCAGTCTCTATGTGACATGATTTATTGAGAGACCCACAAACATGCTGACACAATTCCACACAATGGCACACTGGGCAAGTTATATGGCTTTCCAAAGGAGATGTATACGGGATGAGAAATGGAAACAAGATTTAATGATTTGGGAAACAAATCACAGCCTTCCTGCAGTCATGTGTCCAACATTTAATCTCTAAAATATTACAAGCAGAGAAACCAACATTTCCATTCCTGCAGAATGAGTGGCACATGGTTTAATGTTCCTCTCCCCTCCTGGGAATGTGCTTTCCCCATGAGCCCAGTGAAAGGAGGCTTGTCTGGTCATATCTCTGGAAAAATATCATTGACTCTGCCAGCTTTGATGTTTATTACCTTCCTACAGCGAAGCTAAAGAAATTATGAAAAAAATATGTAGAAGTGAAACAAAGAGTATGTCTCAATATATTCTCATTGAGCTAGTTCTGTTTTGGCAACATTCTTTCTTCTCCTAAGACCAGGGGAGACATTCAACACATGAAACAACCAATGTGGCATAGGCACAGCCAATCAGACTGCTTAAAAATCAACTACAGCCCTAACCGGTTTGGCTCAGTGGATAGAGCGTCGGCCTGCAGACTGAAGGGTCCCAGGTTCGATTCCGGTCATGGGCATGTACCTTGGTTGCGGGCACATCCCCAGTGGGGGTTGTGCAGGAGGCAGCTGATCGATGTTTCTAACTCTGTATCCCTCTCCCTTCCTCTCTGTAAAAAAATCAATAAAATATATTTTTTAAAAATCAACTACAGTCATACTGATGCCCACTGGCACAGCACAGCCTAAAGCCCTCTGGGGTCACCCCCAAATACTAGAGAGCACTTTTCTACTTTTTACTGAAGTAGGTCCAGAAGCTAATGTCAATGGTCAGAGTCATTTTAAAATCCCTCAAATAGCATCTTGAGTCACATGATCCAAGGGCCCACCTTGATCCCTGAGCCCTTTTCCACTGATGCATTCACTCCTGAGAGGAGCTGGGGCAGGGACAGGCAGCCCAGCGCTGGAGTTCCACCTTCATCAGTTCCTTGTTCCTTCCTGCTCCTCCCAAAAAGCCCTATTCAATGCACAGAAAGCCAGGGCTCTTCCAGACTCACGGAGGTGTGGGAGCCCAGAGCCACTTTCCAGGCCTGGGGAGGCTCACAACAGGGATCACAGAAGAGGCCCTGGCCCCTGGCTGATCTCACTAGAACTTTCCACACCTGAAAGAACAAATAAGCCAGCATCACCAATTCCCAGGAGTGCTTTTTATTGCAAAGAAATATAGATGTCATTCTTTCCACATGGCTTGGGAACTCTTACTTGTTGAAACACTAAAACAATAGTTTAAGTGTATACATGCATGAAATCATATGCATTATACAGGGAATGCTTTCTTGTGACTAGTCACAAATACACAATGAATTACTACTTCTATGTGAGGACACTCTCATATATATTTAAGGGCAGATATAGTATCTAGCCAAAAACATGGGCTAGAGCCAGGCTCATAGCCTGTCTGGTCCACTTAGTGGCTATGGAATCTTGGGTCAGTTTCTTAACTGCTTCAAGGTTCAGTCTCCTCATCAATAATATGAAGGCAACATTATAGGATCCTTGGGAATATTAAACAATTTCCACATAAAAAGTGCTTAGTCTCCACAGCACAGACAAAATAGTCAGGTGATTCTGATAACCCAAATCATCAGATTTTCTAGAATCCTACAAGATAGCTTTTTGTAAAAAGGTACACAATGTAATTTGTTATTCTGGATTTACTCAACAGATATTTCTTGGGAGATACTATGTGCCAGACCCCGTGGCAGCAATTGAGATTACAAAAAAGAATGAGATACAGTCTGTAAGATCATAAAGATTACAAGCAAGTGGGGAGACAGACTTATAGGTACATACTGCTATGCAGAGAGTGGCATTAGAGGGGAACAAAGAAAGAGGGGCTTAACCCATATCAGGGGCCCAAATTGGCCCCCACACCTCTCAATAGTGGTATTTTGGGGTCACGTTTATGTATGATACACAACCAGACTCATCAGACTCATGAGCCTTCATTCCAGGGATGGCAGAAGCAAACGCTTCCTATTTCAAGGGAACTTAGACCTTTCTTTTTCAAGTTTAATCTCTTTGGGATAGTTGAATTCTAGGTTTTCCCCAACATCCTTTCCTACCCGGAAGGGGCTTATGGAAGTGTGCTGTCATTAGAGAAAGGATGTCTGACTCTTGCTTGGGGTTTGAGCAGCACCCAGCCTGTCACTGTGCCGAATTGTGTTATGCTGGTATCTGTGGTCTGACTCCTTAGCATGGAAGTGGTGGCTTTCAGGTAGTTCAGTCTTCTCTGCCCATAGCCTCTAGCTTTCACCTCAGCACTAACATACACACTCACATTCTGAGATTCAAGCCCCATCCTCAGCTGGCCCCTGCTTTGGGCTATCCAATCCATAGTTTCCAATTTAGGCTGGTGGCAACCTCCTGGAAGACGTGCTGTTTTCTCATTCTCAGATACCATCCCATGCTCCAATTTTAAGAATTTTAGGAATTTTCCTGGCCCTCCTTTCTGGACTTGAAGACTTGAGCTAGCTCAGGACTGCGTATTTTATACACATAACACCATCATTTCTGCTCTACTGAAGGTGCCTCTTTTGAGGCCATTATCTCCACCCAGAGTTCTAGGCAAGGTATGAGAACCAAGCCTCCTTTAATCCAGAATTTCAAAAAGCATCTGGGGTCCCAGTCCCTCCCAGGCGGAGGGACCAGCCCCAATCCAGGTCTCAGTAATCTTGCTTTTCTCTTACTCTTTCTCTTCAGGCTCCTCCCCACCAGTTTTCTCTTTTCAGTATATTAAAAAATTATCTTTGCATTACACCCTTTATATTCTGTATTCTGTGGCTTGTAGTAAATCTCTCTTCCTTCAGTCCTCTAACTTCTTAATATTTTAAGGGAATAATTAATATTTAAAGTAAAGCTTCTGATTTCTCTTTTAACAAGCCGAGGTATTGCAAGTTAATGCCTTGGCTTCTCAAAACCATTGTCTCAGAAATTAGCTTCAGGAGCATGTTTTGGAATTGGAACACTGAACATTGCCTCCTTTGTTCTTGGCTGGGTCTGCCCTCCTCCTGGAGCAATGAGTGTCATGACTCAAAGGGTGGGACTACCGGCCAGTGAACTAACAGGAATTAAAGGCACAGAAAGAAAAGTTTCAAAATCATGCCTTCCTTGTCCAAATTTCTTTTTAAAAGAAATTAATTCTAAAAGAATGTACCCAAAATAGTATTGGGCACATATGTTCTCGAACATACTTGTGCCATCCAGGGCTCTAGAGCAAGTCACAGGAATATAAAAGCAGAAACCTTACAAGCAGGTGAAACTGTATTGTAATCGCCCTGAGCCATAGAGTAAGTGAACATTCCAACTTCAAAAAGAAGGCTTTGCTGCTGTCTGCAATAAACAAACTTGTTCTGGAGAGAGATGAGGGGAAGGACACTGGGAAAGGGTGACCTAAATGACAGAAGCCAGCCCCATCGGCATGGCTCAATGGTTGAGCCTCAACCAATGATCCAGGAGGTCACAGTTTGATTCCCCGTCAGGGCACATACCCAGGTTGCAGACTAGATCTCCAGAATGGAGCATGCAAGAAGCAGCCAATCAATGATGATCTCTCATCATGGATGTTTCTATCTCGTTTTCCCTCTCCCTTCCTCTCTGAAATCAATAAAATATATTTCTTTAAAAAATAACAGAAGCCATGGATTTAAAACAAAAACATTTCTTGTGTGACTGTCCATGAACTGAACATCCAAAATTAGCCAGTTATAGTTTCCACTATCAACTTTAGGTATTAAGAACCACTGTTCTAGCTGCTCTCCACACGAACTTCTGCTTTCCGGTCTGTTACCTTACTTGATTCTCTCTGTGAAATAAAGTCACAGAAACCCATTTCCCCTTGAAGAACCTGGAGCTCATTGACTTTCTGAAAGCCGAATAGTGGTAGTAATAAGAAGCAAATTCAAACCTCCACACTCCACACCAGAAGGGCTATTTACGTTCTATATCCTTATAAGCATTGCTCCTTAATGTTCTTCTTTTGTTAAAACCACTTCTAGCTTTTATCCCATGGCTTATGATTATTTTCTCAGGACCTTTATTCTTCCCCAATATTGATAGACTGCAATTATATTAATTCATGCAGGCTCCTCCCAGCATTGTGTATGGCACGGCTTGCTTACCCTGAATTTCAAGTCATTAAGTCATCTCACCTCCATGTTTGATCTGTCCTCTGAAATCACCTCTAATTTCAAAGAAGCTGGCACTCTTTATGAGATGCCTCATGGGCTCTGCCTGTGTATTAGCCGCTGTTTATTACCTAAGGAAAATTTCTCCTTTGTCACTTTCCAACTCTCACTCAAAGTGTCAGCTAACGTCTCAAGCCTTCCACTGACTAGGTCATTCTACCTAGGACTCTCCTTTCCAAAGAAGGCTGTATGCATGGGTCAGATCTCACCACCCATCATCTTAGCAAAATATAGTACCAGTTATCTTAACTGAGCAAATTAAAAGTAACATATCTATAACCATTAACTTCTGCTACACAATAATCCTGAAATGTAATGGTTTGAAACAGCAACCACTTATTTAGCGCACAATTCTGCAGGTCAGTAATCTGGGCTATGTACAGCTCGGTTGTTCTGGCCTTGGCTGGGTTCAATTAGGGTATCTGTGGTCAGAAGCCAGGTCAGCTAGAACCAGCTGGTCTAGGATGATCTCAGCAGGGATAGCTGTCTAGACTTGTTCAAAGTTTAAAGAGAACAGAGGGAAGATATAAGCTTGGAACTGGCACATCATCATTGCTGTCACATTCAATTGGCCAAAACAAATTCTAAGTCCAGACAAGATTCAAGGAGTGGGTAAAGAGACTATCGCTTGATGGGAGATGCTGCAAAATCACATTGCAGCAATGAGGTGATTTTTGCCTGAATCTACAAAGTATCTATGACTAAAATTATTCCAATAAACTTCATTATGTTTTAAATAACCTACTCTGCTAGGTACCCTTATATGAATATACATTAAATCATTTCCCAATCAATGTATTTACTTGGCAAAAGGAAACAATTATTCAACTAAAATGACTATGCACTAAGCTAGTTATGGAACTACATAGGCAAATGAGAAAATCACTGTCATGAAGAAGCTTCCAGTCTAGTGGAGGAAACAACTAGGTACATATATGCAATGATCAATAGAGAGGGCACCATGGATTTACTCTGAAAAAGTTTCCTGAAGAAGCTAATGGAATATCAGACAACAGAGAACTCCAGATGAATGAGAACTGTTGCATTCTATGTGTGTGGACAGATGACACTGAAATCATAGCTCCCACTCTTGTCAGAAGGTCAAGATATTACCTCACTGACAGATCTGGGTTACCATAAATAGCATGTTTTAATACCAGGGACTGTTTCAATCCACAATTCCCCTTCCATTACCTGCCATGTAATGATCTCAGGTAAACCGGGGTCTTTGTTCCGTGCCTTAATATCAGACAGTCAGCATTGTTTGTTCTCTCTCTGTCTCCCCAGTACCCCTCACCACTCAGTATATGCCCAGTAGTTCTCAACCTTCCTAATGTCGAGACCCTTTAATACAGTTCCTCATGTTGTGGAGACCCCTAACCATAAAATTATTTTCGTTTCTACTTCATAACTGTAATTTTGCTACTGTTATGAATCGTAATGTAAATATCTGATATGCAGGATGTATTTAGGCGACCCCTGTGAAAGGGTCGTTCAACCCCCAAAGGGGTCGCGACCCACACAGGTTGAGAACCACTGCTTTACACCCACATTTCTCTGTTTAGCATTTAGAATCAATCCTAAGGCTATTTCACCCTCAATACTGAGATGTGGCTTCCACTTCAGTTGCCTTGACAGTGAAGTATTCATCCTACTTTTGATGCCCAATACCAGTCATACATTCATTCATACAATAATGATTTACCAAGCACTGGGTATGGCCTAGAACTATTATATAATGGTAAACAAGATAATTACAGCCTCTATCCTCATGACTCTTATAATCTTTAAAGAAAGACTGATATTAAAGCAGGAATTATACAAGTGACTTTTAATTATGTTTATATATCCGGTAAAGTAAAATACAAGGTGGTATAAGAACAAAACAAGAAAAACTTTAATTAGTCACCTGACAGGTGAGCAAAAAAATGAGCCCAAAAGGCAATTGGAGGGACCCAGGAGAAGTGCCCTAGGCTGAGAACATAGCACGTGCTGGGGCTGGAGTGGAGGAACTGGCATGTTGGAGAAGCAGAAAGGTGGCCAGAGAGTGGCTAGAGCTGAGTGAAGAGGAGAATCCCAGGCAATGGGGCTGGAGGGGAAGAAACTAGCCCGTCTGTAGGAATGCATCCAACACTGCATAGAGACACATATCTCAAAAACTATGCCAAAGTTAGAATGAATGTGACCTCGACATTAACCCAAATTCACAATTTTCTATTTCATTTGCAGTTTACCATGCAAAAAATATCTAACTTCTTAATCCACTGGTTCACCTTTAATTCTGACTACTCCCAACCTCTCAAATATTTCCTCAAAACAGAGTTGATTTAACCTTGGTTCAACCAGTCAGGAACCAAGCAGAGTTTCTAGGATATAAAATGTTGTAAAGGCTTCTGGGACTAAAACCTCTCCTGGAGCACAGAACAAAGGGTGGTAGAAGTGATGGGGAAAATAAGGCACTTTTGGGGGGCTAGCAATCTAAATCTGAGCCAGTAACCTAATGTACATTCTTTTTTTCCCCTTTTTTTATTGATTTTTTTACAGACAAGAAAGGAGAGGGATAGAGAGTTAGAAACATCGATGAGAGAGAAACATCAATGAGCTGCCTCCTACACATTCCCTACTGGGGATGTGCCTGCAACCAAGGTACATGCCCTTGACTGGAATCGAACTTGGGACCTTTAAGTCCACAGGCCAATGCTCTATCCACTGAGCCAAACCAGTTAGGGCTAATGTACATTCTTGATAGCCTATAATTAAGTCACTGCCCCTTTCTCCACAATCTGGTCTAGCAAGACCTGTTTTCCTAATTACTCCCAATTTACAAAGGAGCCATAAACAAAGAAAGTAACAGCTTAACTAGAGGGGAGGTCACTGGCACCACCCAGACCAGGCATTTGGATACAATCTCACTTCCCCCTTCTAACTGACTCAGGAGGGGCTGTGGAAGCCCACCACAACAGCCTGGTAGTTAGGAAACAGATAGAAAAACAAAGAAACCGAAGGGTATAAAGAGAAAGCTTCCTCCATATTGGTTTACTCAGGATTTGGAGAACTGACCCCCTGAGTCCATGTGAAACATCCTATATAATAAAAAGCCAGCGACCATAACGGCATCACAACCATAACGACCACTGACCAGTTGCTATGAGGTGCATTGACTACCTCTCAGTCCCTCCCCCCCAGGGGTGGTGGCAGGGCGGGACTGGGGACTGTTGAGCAGCAATGGGCTGCAGGTGGTGAGAGTCCAACAGCAAGCATCACGAGGTGGGAAACTTTGTGGAGCTTCATGGGGCAGTGAAGGTGAGCGTCACGGAGCTTTGTGGGATGGGGAGCTTCGCGGAGCATCACGGGGTGGTGGAGGCAAGCATCCTGGAGCTTCGTGGGAGCTTCACAGGGCAGGGAGCTTCGCGGAGCATCACGGGGCGATGGAGGAGAGAGTCACAGAGCTCATGGGGTGGGAAGCTTCGCGAAGCATCACGGGGTGGTGGAGGCAAGCATCCTGGAGCTTCGTGGGAGCTTCACAGGGCAGGGAGCTTCGCGGAGCATCATGGGGCAGCGGATGCAAGCGTCGGGGAGCTTCAGAGTAGTGAGCTACACAGAGTGTCGTGGGGCGTCACGGGGCAACGGACATGGCCCTGATCACAGGCTAGGCCTAGGAACCCTACTTGTGCACAATTTCGTGCACTGGGCCTCTGGTCCTATATAATAAAAGGGTATATGCAAATAGACCTAACAGCAGAACAACTGAACAACCAAAGGGTAATATGCTAATGATATGCTAAGGCTGCTCAACCACTCACTATAATGTACACTGACCACCAGGGGGCAGACAGTCAACTGGTCAACCAGTCGCTATGACGTGTACTGACCACCAGGGAGCAGATGCTCCTACCGGTAGGTTAGCTTGCTGCTGGGATCCAGCTGATCAGGACTGAGGGAGATGGGCCTGACACACCCTGGAACCCTCCTGTGGTCCCTCCCCTGCCCGATTGTGCACCGGTGGGGTCCCTCAAACTGGCCTGCACCCTCTCGCAATCCAAGACCCCTCAGGGGATGTCGGAGAGCCAGTTTCAGCCCGATCCCGCAGGCCACTCCCCTTGGGAGAGCATCAGATGCAGGGCCGATAGCTGGTGAGCACTGCTGTGGCAGTGTGGACCTCTCCCAATCAAGACTGATTGTGTGTGAGCCCGCGGCAGGCACAGTGGGGTTGGGATGAGTGGGAGTGGCAGGTAGGAGCTGCAGGCAGCATTGGACTGTGGGTTTTGGCCCAATCCTGTAGGCCACCCAGAGGGACCCCACCTGTGCACAAATTTGTGCACCGGGCCTCTAGTCTGAAAATAAATGAGTTTATCCTGGACCTCCAAGTACTCCTGTGTATTTTTCAGTCGCCTGGTGAATTCTGGAACCGAAGAACAAAGTTGGAGCCTGGTTCACTCACTTTCACTCTGAGGATAAAAGCTCTGCCCTACCTCCTTACCCTTAGCATCTAAGTAGGTTAGGCTGACCCAGGCATTCCACGGGTTCCCCCATCCCCTTTTCTGTGTTACTCTCCAAAGTCTTTATCTCTAATATTGTTTTGAAATCTTTTGACATTAGAATTAGGATTAAAAGTGCTTCATATGCAAATATTTGACTGATTCTGTGTGTAAAATCCTAAGCTATAAAAAAGAAAAGAAAAGAAAAAGAAAACCTTAAAAACTCAAACTCTGTGCCCACATTGATTTGAAATGTGTGTGATTGTGAGTTTGGCAGTTGCTCACAAAAGGCAAATCTGGAAGCGAGACTACTAGTAAACCCCTTCTTACTTCTCTGAGACTCATATATGTGAACAGGGTGAGATCGTACCGATTTTTTCCTATATCCTGTTGAGCCGAAGAATCAACATGAAACCATGTCGGTGCTGCTTTCCTCCTGTGGTGCTCCTTTGCCAAACCAGCAGTGCAACATCCCATTTCAGACTCCTGGCTGTTGTGGGGTTCCCACCATAACACATACCCTAATCCTTTCCATGATTCAGCATCCTTTTTCCTACTCTTACCAGCATGTGACACTTTGGTCCACACTGTTCAGTTCACCTGAGTCAACTTTGAGGTCAAAAGTCTCCGGATCACTCCTGTTCTCAGGAAGTCACTTTATACTGGGAGAGTGATGCCATTCAACATCAATTTTCGGAGTTGAAACATAATGTCCAATTAAAACATTTTGCATTTTAAGAGCTCAGTTCCTACCCTGGGTTCTGTTATCTTAAAACTTTACCTAAACATTTCCTGGAGGCGACTAAGTTTCCTTAGTGCCGGGCAAGCTGCTGTGAATGACTTCACAAAGCCTTTTCTGAGAGTCGCCAAATTCACTTTTTGCAGCCTACGTGTTG
Source organism: Myotis daubentonii (assembly GCF_963259705.1). Taxonomy (NCBI): domain Eukaryota; kingdom Metazoa; phylum Chordata; class Mammalia; order Chiroptera; family Vespertilionidae; genus Myotis; species Myotis daubentonii. The sequence continues at coordinate 159,163,678 of NC_081842.1, forward strand.
TACACTTAAGTGCATGCCAGAGGCATTCAAATCGAATGACATTTCTAAGTGCAAGGATTTTAAATGGATAAAGAAACAGAGAAAGCTGCAGATGCTCATGGGCTTGGGTAGCGCAGGCTTCTCCTTCCGGGTCTGAGCCTCGTCAGCCTCTCCCCCAGGGGACCCCTGCAGTGGGCCAGCCCATGCTCCATGGTAACCGGTAACCATGTGCAACCAAAAGGTGACCAAAACCACCCACAGGTCGGAGGAGGTGCATCAGGACTCCATGGAATGTGCTGTTCAGTGCCGGAGAAATATAACCTAGAGAAGCATATTGTGGCCCCACATTAAGGAGTTTCACAAGAAGAACCCCACCTGGCCCTGCATCGTAAGGAGGAACTTCAGAAATTACCTGACACATGACACAGAACACGTCATCTACTTCTACCTGGTCCACGGCCATTCTGTTCAAATTGTTTAAAGCATGGACTGTGCCACGTACCCAGTGATCCATCCACAAACAAGGACTGCAGCCCAGATCCCATACCAGAGACTAAATCTTCAGTCTTGCCTAAGGACCACCTTGATCTTGAACCTTTATTGTGTTGTTTTGATCAGGGCATTCTCTGTGCTCATTTGTTGCGGTTATAAAACAACTAGAGGCTGGTTGCATGAAGAGATTTGTGCAATAGGCCTTCCCTTCCCCTGGCTGCCGGCACTGGTTTTCCTCCGGCACCCGGGACCCAGGCCTTCACTCCGGATGGAGCCTTCAGTCTTCGCTCCACTGCTTCACCCCTATGTATGCTGGTGAGCATAGCAGAGGGACGGTTAATTTACATGTTTTTCTATTATTAGTTAAGATTAGCAAAACAAACAAACAGAGAAAGCTTAACTTGAGGTAATAAAGTGAAAACAAAGCTTAGAGTTCCAAACTCACCCTAAACAGTGGACCCTAGGAAACTACTCTGCTTTTGCATGCTGATGCCACTTTATAGCATTTTTTCGGAGATAAGTTGGATTAACACATGTAATTCATGTATTACCTTTAGCTTTCCTAATGTCTAACTAGCCAGTGCCATAAGACAGGAAGTAACTCATGTTCTGCTTTTTTGAATGAACTGATGGAGATTCATTGTTTTATGCAGTCAATTATAAGTACAGGCAACAGCCAAATAGGTAAGCTACTCAAAGACAAAAAAAAAAAAAAAAAAAAAAATCCTCAGGTCACTGAAATGGCAATTAGCAAGTATTGTAGGGAGAAGGAGGAGAAGAAGAAAAGGGTGGAGGAAAAAGACCTGATGAGGCAAATTGCCTTTAATTATCCTTAAACATTTTCTTCTCTTCTTTTGATGCCATAAGACTCCCTGCAGTTCCAAAAAAAAAAAAAAAAAAAAAGCCTAGGTTTTGTTTTGCTCTTTTAAATAGGAACATAATAGCCGCTGTGGAAACATGTTCTTAATCAAAGGTATTAAACTCCTGGCTGCTCTCCTTCGTTGGAAATTGCCTGGGTTCATTATTATCAAGGGGAAGAGAAGTCTAGTCACCATTTAGTTCCCATCTTCGTGAATTAAAATATTAATTACAAAATACGTTATTTTTATCTTATATCTTAAGCTATTAGTTACTGTGGCTGGGAAAAAAAAAAAAAGGACTCACTTTGTGCCGAAGTAATTTTCCTAAACAAAGCCTTCATGGTTACTTTCTGGATCCTGGGAATCAAATCAATACATGACATGCTGCATTTTGAGAGCCATCTGAATACATTAGACAGCGATTTCATTTATTTTTTTGTCTCAGAGATAAGTGTGCAATTACAGTCGCCGTGTCCACACACCCAGGGCAGGCGGCCGCTCAGACAAGGCCGTTTGCCGCGGCTGATGCCGGGCAGAGCTCGAGAGGAAAGAATATATCCTTTTCATTTCCGCTGCACAATGCAGCAATCGATCTTATGCCCGGAGACACACACGCTCAGCCTCTGGGAAAGAGGCAAATAAAGCCACAGAATAGACATCAGAGCCAACTAAACGCTCATTGTCTGCCTCTTCAAAGACTCAAATTACCGGCAAGGTATGGAGGTGACAGGAGAAAGTCGTAAGAAAGCCATTGGCCAGCAAACCCGGGAAGCACATGCAGATTACCTGGTCCTGCCCTGCCTGAAGTCATCACGAAATACACCACAGCTGGCCTCTGTGGCAGGTGGCAGTCACACACAGTAGTCATGCACTGAGGGAGTGTATTTGGAGAGGATCTAAAAGCCACCATCCTCCTTGCAAAATGTTTCTTTTTTTTTTTCCTTTCCCTACTGCCTGCATGGTTCCTGAAATTAGATCCCAGCCCCCTTGACATGTGGGAGAATATTCCGTGTAAGAGGTGACAATTTAATTTCAGAAGCAGCCAGAGAGATAAAGACTTTACAGCAGACACTATTTATTAAGTGCCCACTATGTACTAAGTACTTTACATATATTAGTTTCTTGAATCATTACAATAATCTTATGATGCAGGCAGTTTTCACAGCACCGTGTTACTCAAGTGAAAACTGAGGCTTAGAAAGATTAAGTCTCTTGAACAATTGGCAAGTGATACAAGGAAGATCTAAATCCAGGTGCCTAATTGTAAAGCCCTTGTTCTCACCATATCAGCTGCCTTCTATCTGACAGTATGTGTTGGGGTACGAGGGACGGAATGCTGCTGGGCATTGAAAAACAGAGAGAGGACCAGAAAAAGAGGTGAAGGGGCATCGGAGAGAAGGGAGACTCAGATGCTAAAGATGCTGATTCCCGGAAGGGAGAACCCCTCTTTGCCAGACCGCCAGATGGAAGCACTGATGCTCGGCCTGCTCAACCCTCCCACTAACCATCATCCAAACCAACCTTCTTCTTGGGGCTGGTGCCTTTGTCCCATTGAATTGCACAAAACCCACCATCACTCCGGGTGAGTAAAGCAGTTGCAGTTCTTCCACCAATGCTATTCCTGTGTCCTTGGTGAACTTTAGTCACATGTCCCTCCTCTCAGAAAGGGGCAGGCTCACTGGTCTCAACATCTCAGAGGTACTGGGAGGCAGGACAGTGCAGGGAAGTGGGGCAGGGCATGGCCGTGTAGCTGCTTATTTCTCATCGGAAACCTGGGGTCAATAATGGTGCCTCCTTCACAGGATCCCAGTGACTAGCAGATAGAAAATGTCAAATGGATGCTAGCTATTGATTGTAGTCAGTAATAAACAATTGAGTTACCTGGGCAGGATAGCATTTCTCAATGGTGTACTGTAAAACTCCTGAGACAAATGAGTTTGGAAAACATGGACTATTGGAACTGCTCTTGCAAATGCACCACGTCACTTAGCTTATAAAAGACTCCTCCTGAACTGCAGGACTCCTCCGAACCCACGTGGAACATGTTTGTTCCCTGAAGCACACCTGAGGGGTTAGTGTTCCAAAGATTTCCCCCTGGGAATATGAACCAGAACAAAGTAATGTGGACACTAGTGCATTGAAGTGTTACAGATCCATACTTTGTAACCAAAACCCCCTTTTTGGATTCAACTCAGCTGACCACTGAGGAGAATAGTCTTGAACAAGGTGCTCCTCTCTTAAGTCTAGTTTCTATATCCATGTTTATGAATCTGTCTTATCAAAGGTAGGGACCAGCTTTTTTTTTTTTTAATCCTCACCTAAGGATATTTTCTCCATTGATTTTTAGAGAGTGAAAGGGAGGGAGACAAGAAGAGAGGAGGGGGGGGGGGGGAGAGAGAGAGAGAGAGAGAGAGAAACATAATGTGAGAGAGACACATCAATTGGTTGCCTCCCATATGCACCCCGACCAGACATGCAACAACCCAGGTATGTGCCTTTGGCAGAGAATCAAACCCTCAGTGTGAGGGGCAATGCTCTAACCACTATGCAACAATGGCCAGGACAGGATTAGCTTTATTCCTCTTTGAATTTCCAACATCTGTCTCAGAGCCCAAAACATTGTTGGTGCTGAGAATACTGTAGAATGAATGAATGAAGCTCAACTTGGAGCTAGAGGCATAATACGGTTGATCCAGTAAAAACTTATCATGAACTCAATTTAATCCCATAAACTTTTGCTGAGTCCATGGGCATCCTTCTGGAAGCAGACACTGAGAGTGCCTTAGCAGTACAAGGGGTTGACTGGCAGGTATTGCCTGTGAACGATAAAGGGGAGGAAGCAGGCTGCATTGCATACCTGATACTCAGCCAACCTAACGGGGAGCTCCGGAGCAAACACTGCAAATAGCACAGAGTCCAGCCCTAACTCCCACACTGGGCTCGGGCATTGGCTGGAGGCTGCCCAGAAGAATGTGACTTTGGGTCAAATGCAGCAGCAACAGCGAATCCCTAAAGCAGAGTATCAGCCAGCTCTTTCCTCACAGCTGAATGGGGAGTTCTTTTATGAATGAGATGCAGCCGAGCACTTTTGTGGTGGCCACAATGAGGCTCTTCTATGTGCCTGGCTCAGTAGGTCCCAAGATGAGCAAGGCTTAACGTTTACACTAGACTGTAGCATAATAGGGAAATAAACCATTTATTTAAATTCATCTAAGTAACCAGTATGTGAATAGTTCTCTAAGGAAAGAAAACTCTGCTATGGGGTGATTGATTAACAATGTCTGCCATGGACAAAGGAGGAGACAGTAAGAATCCAGACACATGGATTTGCCATCCCTGGCCTACCCCAGCCCCTCTGCCAGCTCAGATCTCCTTCAAGGTCCAGCTGAAGTCTCATATTTTTCATAATGACCTTGAACACAGTAAGTCCTCACTTAATGTCTTCCATGGGTTCTTGAAAACTGAGACTTTAAGGGAAACAACATATAACGAAACCAATTCTACTATGGCTAATTGATGGAGACAAGAATTAAATTCCTACATCATATTTCTGGTCACAGAAACATCACCAAAAAGACCCCAAACACGTCTAATGCTAAGCACTGAGATAAATGTGAGCTATACATACATTTAAGAAAGATAAATAAAAACAAGATAATTCTTTCCAACCATCTTATTCCAGTTCAGGGTCTCAGGTGGCCAGAATCTATGCCGGCAGCTCAGGGTACCAGGGGAGACCCCAGCCCGGACAGGATGCCCTCCCTTGGCAGGGCGCACTCACACACGCCCACACGGACTCAGACTGGGACAGCGTAGGCACATCAGTTCACCTCACGTGCACATCTCTGGGAGGTAGGAGGAAACTGGGGTCCTCAGAGAAAACCCACACAGATATGGGGAGAACGTGCCAACTCCACACAGCAGCCCTGGCTGGGAATCCATGATTTGTTTTTCTCATCAACATTATAACAAAATCACCTTGAATCAAACAATGTCATTTGAGAACCTACTACATCCTTCTATCCATGAAAGATCTCTCTTTTTATAACCAACTACAACATACCTTCTCATAATTAATCACGGGATTTATATTTCTTGCATTATTACCCTACAATTGCTTCCTTCTCTTACAGCTACTCTGAATAACCAACTACAAACAATTTGACATCATATTTTCTAACCCTTCCCTTTTTGAATAACCCCACACCGCTTAACACACTGTCGAGAAATTAGTAGTCGGTCAATGTCTAGACTAATGGTTTGATAGGAAGGCAGACACCTTGTAGCAAGAACCCGCGTGTATTATTTATTTCCTTTAGCATTAAAAAGAAAGGAGTGGGCCTCATCCTCATGTGGGCTGTGCCTGTGGGTCCATGTGTATGTTTCCGTTGTATGCATTCCCTTCATTGGCTCTAGTTCCCACCGGCAGATTATAGGGTGTTGAAGAGGGAAACTGGAAGCTTCAGGAACATTTCTATAATCTCTAGCAGTACCATCCCCCCATCCTCTGAACTGTCTAATTTTAATTTTATAATTGAATATAAATTTCTCTGCGAGCACAATTCCAAGCATCCTGACCAACAGTGCTGCCTCACAAACCGAAGTTCCGGAGCTGCTTCTGCTACTGTCCTCTGAAATTCGTGCAGAAAACAGTATAGTCTCAAACTCTATTTTCTCTGTCAAAACCCCCTGGGGACTGGTGTAGTCAATGCTCATTTCCTTAAACTCTCCACTTCTGCTACAGGGCTCCCATCCAGCCTCTCACCAGTTCGCTCTCTACAGCAAGAAAACAAAACGGGGGGAAATAAGATTGCGATGGATCACTTTTTTTTCTTTTCTATAAAGTAGTTTGCTTTTGATACATCTGGCTTTATTTATCAGAGGGGAAAAAAGATATTTGATTCTAAACTTACTGAAGTTGAATCTACCCGTTCAAATTATTTTACCTTTTTTTATTGTAGCTAACATTACCCGTTTGCCAGTTCATAACGTTCACAACATTTAAAGTAAATAGTAGCTTTCAGGAAAGTCTCTTTAAAGCCCATCCTCACAATTGGGCCTCATCACACTGCATGTGTTTACATGGTCACAATTGCCATCCTTACTTTAAAGCTCACTTAAAAGGGTGTCGGAAGGTAAGTGATTTGCCGGAGGCCGTAGGGAATCCAGGGTGAGGCAGGAATAGAAGCCAGCTGTTGGGACAAGCTCCCCCACGTTCTAATCACCTCAACAGCATTCAGTCCCACACACCCCATTATTACAGAGACACTTGTCCCAGAGCCCTGTCCAATTCACCTTTAAAAAAGGGCTGTGGCCATATTCAAACCACCCTTTTCACTTCTCAATTGGATTCTGACTCATTGCAAACTCTTCTTACCAAGGCCAGGGATAGCCATTTGGTTATTTTCAGATGAAATCATCTACTTAGTAAATTGAGGGACTGTCTTTCTTTTTCAATATAAACTATCCCTGCAAATGTTAAAGATTTTGCAAAATCACGGGTGCAGAATTTCCCCCCACTTCATGTCTTGCTGCTGTGAGTTCAGTGAGTGCTCCCCATGCGCTAGGCACTGCAAAACAAAACAGGGCCCTGGCTTCAAGTTGACCATTTATTGTGAAACACACATAATTAGGCAGGCAACATGGTGCATTAAGTCCCATCATCGGGAGAAATACCAAGTGTCAAAGAAGTTCATAGAGCCCTGGCCGGGAGGTTCAGTTGGTTGGAGTGTCCTCCCATGTGGTTGCAGGTTCAATTCCAGGTTGGGGCACATACCTAGGTTGCAGGTTCAATCCCCAAATGCAACTGGTTGATCTCTCTCTCTCTCTCTCTCTCTCTCTCTCTCTCTCTCTCTCTCAATAAAAACATATCTTCGGGAAGATTCAAAAAGAAGTTCATAGAAAGGGCATTTCATCCCAGCCTGGAGGATCAGGAAGATGCTTAGAATCAAAGTTCTCAGGAAAGATACTAGGCAGATGTCATGAGTTTAACTGTGTCCCCCTAAAAAAAAGATATGCAGAAGTCCTAACTCCCAATACCACAAAATGTGTACTTATTTGGTAATGTAGTCTTTCCAGAGATAATGAAGCTAAAATGAGGTCTTTAGGGGGGACCCTTACCCAGTATGACTGGCATCTTTAACAAAATGGGAAATATAGACCCAGAGCCAGACTAACAGAGAGGGAAGATGACATAAAGCCTCACCAAAAGATCACCACATGAGGCAGAGGACTGCAGTGCTGCATCTATAAACCAAGAAACGCCCAAGATTCCCAACAAACCACCACAAACCAGGAAGAGGCGAAGAATTTCCCTACAGGTTTCAGAGAGAGCAGGGCCCTGTCAAAACCTTGACCTCCGACCCCTAGCCTCTGGAACTGTGAGACAATACATTCCTGGTTTTTTTAAGCCACCCAACGTGTAGTACTTTATTACAGCAGAGCCCTATACCACTAACACACCAGGACAAAAAGGAAGCAAAGGGCATTTCAGGTAAGGAAAACCAAGAGGCAAACACCAAGAGAGGAAACATTGCCCGTGGCTGGTTTGAGTTCAGTGTGGTGATAACCTCACCGTGGACCTGGGGCCACCGAGAACTGGGCGTGACAGAAGTCAGGGACCAGGGCTTGAGCACTTCGTATAAATATTTAGTCTACCCTTTGCTATCATGGAACCTATGGAGGGAAACGCTTTTGGACATTGTGTGCTCTGTACATCTGCTGATAAGCTTTAAACCCTGCACTTCCTCTCCAGTCAGCAGCTTGAAGCATCAAAGCTTCTGTTTCAGCACCACATCAAACTCAGGAAGCTTTAAAGTTCATCCAAACACCCAGCTCCTGCTGAAAGAAGACACGGGCACGCGGGAGACAAGCAATGAACTGTCTCAAGGATCCCTCTGACAATAAGTATCTGATAAGTGGACCTTTATTTACATCCTGGAATGTCTCTTCCTGTTCCAAGTCTACTCCGGACAGAAATACAAAAAGCTACTTCAGTTTCATCTGAGAGGCCGCAACCCACCACAGGCCGCATGACAAGTGCAGCAAAGCCCTGAGGCTCAGGCCACAACCAGCCCCGTTGCCCTCTGCTCTATACAGAGTCAGAAATAGAAGCCCGCTTAGCCCTGGCCAGGTGGCTCAAGTGGTTGGAGCATTGTCCCTTACACCAAAAAGATTTTGGGTTTCATTCCTAGTCAGGGCATAATACTCATGTTGTGGGTTCAATTCCTGGTTGGGGTGCATACAGGAAGCAATTGATCAATATTTCTCTCAACATACACATGTTTCTCTCTCTCTCTCTCTCTCTCTCTCTCTCTCTCTCTCTCTCTCTCTCTCCTGCCCTGCCTTCCCCTCTGTGTCCCTCTCAATCCCTTCCTCTCTCTCTAAAATCATTTTTTTAAAAAACATATCCTCAAGTGAAGACTAAGAGAGAGAGAGAGAGAGAGAGAGAGAGAGAGAGATCTTAGGTCATCATCCTGGACCCAGCAAACATGTTCCCTTGGGAATGGGCTAAAATTAGCAGTTTCAATTTCTCTTTGAAGTGCCCCCACACTAAAGAAGGTATTTTTAGCAGACTTCCCATAAAGTCCAGTTTAATGCATTCATTTCCTGCCAGACACTTGACTGGAGAAAAGTTCCTACGCTCCACCAACTGGAGCAGTCTGGTCAGTGAGGCCAGGCTCCGAAGTGCCACAGCTCCAGGACCTGAGGAAGGGAATGGCAAGGAGGAGCCGCCCTGCAGGAAGGTGTGTGAGCAGTGCAGGGCTTGCTTTTGTCCGTTGAGGTTGGGTGTCACTTTGATGAGAGGAGCTGCCCTGTGGAAACACAACAGAGAACATACACCAGGAAAGAGCCACATGCCTGCATTTTACATGTGGTTCCTGACCGAGTCTGTGTTTAGAACGCAGTGTCTCCTTCCATCTTCTCTGTGCAGATTGCGTTCCCACTGGAGAGGTTTGAAGGCTGGAGGAAAAGGCGTGGGGGCAGAAACCTGAGCTCTGCGCCCTTCCACATACATTGGGTCTGAATTTTGGTGGCTTTGGGTTGCAGTTGGTTTTGTTTGCTTTGTTTTCTCTGCATTGAAGCTAAGGAAATCTAAATGCAGGTTTATTTTATTTTATTTTTTATTGTTGACACTATTACAGATGTCTCCCATTTCCAACCTCCCTTTGCCCACCTCCATCCGTCCCCAAATCCACCCCCCACCTTCATCACACTGTTGTCTTTGTCAATGAGCTATGCACTCTCTACATCATCTTTCATCCAGTTCCCCCCCAGCCCCCTTCCCCTCTGACATCTGTCAGCCTGTTCCATGTATTCATACCTCTAGTTCTATTTTATTCATTAGTTTTAAATGCAGGTTTATTGATAGGTACAGTGCCCAATTATACAACATCCAAATAGCAGAGGGTTTTATTTTAAATATTACAATAAATTTTTAACCATAGTTGAAAAGTTAAAGTCAGTGGTATTCGGGCAGGCTAAATAGCCATCTCAGACAGTGATTAAGAAAATTGAATTTATTTAGGGAAAAGGGGATGGGAGATGGAGGTATCCAAAGGGAGAGGTACACAGCATTGAGCCAAAGGGATTGGGTCCATGATGGCAGCAAAAAATACACTTAGGACAATAAAACAAGGAAGGGCATAGAAGAAGCAACAGGAGAGCCTGGGCTGCTTTGGCTCAAAGGGGGCCTTGGAGACCTTCAGGGGGTTAGCCAGGGATGAGCTGCCTCTGCCCATTGCTCCCTGGTTGCAAGTCTCGTGGGGTCCCTTAGAGGTTGCGGGATACCTGCCTGTGGGGGAATGGCATGGGCATGCTCCTTGGAGGGAGAGAGTGCACTGGGTCCTTTGTCCTGAGCATATTTATCTCTTTCTTGCAGATGGACATCTTAGGGGAGGTGTCAGGGGAGGGTCTTAATAGAATGTTCATCATCTTTCTAGGTGTGCTCTTTCAGGGTCATGGTCTCCACTGATTGGTTGGTGCCAGGGCAGGGGGTCATTAGTCAATGTCGCTGGTCCTGAGATAGTCACAATGTCACTTGTCTGCTTTTGCTGCTTTTCTGGGCCTGGAACTGAGATACAATGGAGGCCTAGATGTTATTTGTAGGGAGGAAAAGTCAGGGGGCCTAAATCACCTGACCAGTGATATGCTAGGGGAGGATAGGTTACCCTGAGGGTGAGGTTCTTGTTTTCCCAGTTTTGCCTCTTGCTAGGCACCTGGGGCTTTCTTTCTTGGTGAGTTTCTATACCTGGCCGGTCAGCCTTGCACTCCTCATGTCTAAGAATAGTAATTGCATTTACCTGCCCTAATACCCCTAAATAGGGCCTTTTCCCCTTCCTTCTTCTCATAAGTCTTTGTCCATAATTTAGTAAAAAGCTTAGCTACCCCACTTTATTATAACTTAGTGTCACATCTCCCCAAGCTAGCAACAGCATTTTAATCATCTTTCAATCCCCAACTCCATAGAATAAATAGACCATTAATTTCCCCCAAAATAATGAATAGCGTGTATCTTGGGCAACCACAAGACTGCAGAGCCAAAGCTGCCATGCCAGTTCCCCTGCGCGTCCTGAGAGGTTACTGAACTCCTGCATGTGATGCTGAGAACACACAGGGGCACAGGGTGGCCCCCTGGAGCCCGGCGCAGGCTTCCCCACCTCGGATTCTCACAGGGCAGCCTCATGTGGGATTATTCCTTAGAACTCAGAAAATAACTAATTAAATAAGCAGTTCAGAAGATATTGTAAAACATGGGAGCTGCAACCCTAAACTATTCTATATGGTACAGATGATTATATACAGAATTTAATACCACATTTATATAAACTATGCATGCTAACCATAATTTCTACTCTTCATTTAAACTTGTTCATTGAAAAATGCCATAAACTGCTTTATAATTATGGGAGCTTTATTGATAATAGTTTGTCTTAAAATTCAAAGCATTTAATTGGCTTCCCCATCCACCCGCATAGTCCTGGTTTGCCTGGGGGGAAGGAGAGCATGAGTCAGCGACTGAGTGTAGGGAGCAGCGCTCTGGAACCACTCGGAGGGAATAGAGCAGAGCAGGTTGCAGCGCAAGGCGGGTCCGTCCTGGCTCCCATCCAGAAAGGGTTTTATTGGAGAAGTAGAGTAATGCCTCTATTAATGAAGAAGCTATGTTCAAACAGCACACTTTATTGTCAGAATCTTTACTACCATAGCTGGAGATATATGAGGCATGAGGGATATATTCCAGTATGTCAGTAGGCGAGCCAGTTATGGTCTGATCATATCAACACTAACCGAAATAACATCACCTGTTCTAGAAAATGAAATAATTATGATAAAAGGAGGGTGTAATATTTGGGTTTGGGGAAGTCTGAAAGCAGGGACGTTATAGGCTAGGCTTCTGGGTATAGAAAGTGAATATACATATGGCTCAATATGCCATTTCAAGACCTCCAACCTCCACGTAGAATCTGGAAACAAACCACTATTCTTTATAATGAGAGATTAAAAAGAATGACTAGGCAGATTTGATAAAGAATTCAAATAGAACTTTTATAAATTAAAACACAACTAGAACTAAGCCTCTCCATTTAAGAGTTAGCAGTCATCAAAGGAGAGAGATGGTGAGGCAGTTTTTGTAAGTCCAATTACTCAACAGAGAGTGTGGGACAGTGGAAAGGAAAGACAGGTTTAGAGACCAGACTAACCAGACTGTGTAAACTTGGCTAAATTAGCTCATTCACTGAATATTCAGTCTTCTTCTTCATCAATAAATTAAATGCAATATTATTTACCTAACCAGGCAGTTTAAAGATTTAAGATTATGTAGAAAAAACACTTAGCATGGTGTCAGGCATATACCAACTGTCCGATAGAAAGAGGTTATTATTACAGCTAAAATATTAAATTACATTTACCATCAGCACATCCTTGCAGAAAATGAGATTCAGTAGTATTCATACCCAAAAGCAATTTGTTCCCTATTAAAAGAATTTCAAATGTCAGCAAACAAGAAAAAGTCCTACTTTTATGTAACAGAAAAAGATATGCAAAAGGTAAGTGACTGAAAGATTACAACTACATTAAAATGTAATAAATCAATCTTTCACCAAGTGTAAATCATTGATACTAGATTCTTTCTAATTTTTATTTTATGAGGAAAGAGAAAAGATAGTAAAAGAAGGGAAATAATAGAAGTAGGAGAAGACAGGAATAACAACCTGAAGGAAAAGAAGCCAAAAAGAAGAGAATGAGCATGGTATTAAGAAATCCATGGAACTAGCCCAGGCTGGTTTTGCTCAGTGGATAGAGCATTGGCCTGCAGACTGAAGGATCCCAGGTTCCATTCTGGTCAAGGGCACATGCCCGGGTTGTGGGCCAATCCCCAGTGGGAGGTGTGCAGGAGGCAGCTGATCAATTATTCTCTCTCATCACTGATGTTTCCATCTCTCTCTCCCTCTCTGAAATCAATAAAGATTTTTTTTAAAAAAAGAAATCCATGGAACTAAAAACAAAGGAACAGGATCATCTGGAACCCAAATCTGGCTTTTGCTCCAAGTTTCTGCCAAGCTTTGGAAACCTCAGGTTTCTTCCTTGAGAGATGCAGTGTGAGCAGCAAACAGGAGATAAAATCAGAGGTGATTCAAGGTGGAAGATTGAGGAAAAGATGCTTGCATTGAATTCCAAAGTCTCCATCCTCAACATAAGAGTAAACTTGAAATAAAACATGCCATAGAGTAGTAGTTAGCAAAGAGAATTTCTTGCCATGATCTTGGTTCTGGGTGGAGGAAATAAAAAAATGTCTCCTGATAGTTTATAGATGCAACTGGCCCACATAGAGGTTAGTAACCAAATCTGTGTTACCTATATTATCATAAAATAAAAATGGATAATTTAATTTAATATAAAGTGATCCGGAGAAGGTAGTTCCAATAGGTAACTACCAGAATAAAATATATATTCTCTCTAAAGAAGTTAAAATTCAACCTAGTCCTTGGAAAATAGAATTCTATAAGATATAAGGAAAATAGAGCACCCACAGTAAACAAAAGAAAAATTAGAAGGCATACATGAAGAGAAGGCACCATGAATGGGAATCAGGAGAAACAACAGAAATAAGATATAGGCCCACAGGTGCTTCAGAAATTGGTAGTCTTTTACAGATATAAAATGAATGACATTGACCCATTTAAATAAAAATAAGAAAAGCATGAATATTGATTAGTGAATATGAGATTAAAAATAATGATCAAGCATATTTTTGGATCAAAATAGAACTTCTATAAATGAAAAAAATATTTACATTAAAGGAATCAGTGAATGGATTAAACAAAAGAACAGATAACACTAAAGAGAGAGTTAGAGAACTGGAAAATAAAAAACTATCCAGAACGCACTCTGGAGGAACAAAGAAATATAAAATATGGACACAGATTGTCAGAAATAAACATGAGCCAATCTAATCAAAGTTCCAGATGGAATTAATAGAGAAAATAGGAAAGAGGCAATATTCAAAGAGAAAATGACAGAAATTTTTTCAGAACTGATGAAGCAACACTAACGATCAGATGCAGGAAGCCCCAAAATCCCAAACAGGAAATTAGAAGGACATCACACCGGATCAATTAGAATGAAACTGAATGGCACAAAGTAAAAAAGAAGAATATAATTTCAGCCAGAGAAAAGCGGCAGCTCATCTCCAAAACAACAAGGCAATTAAACTGATGGCTGACTTCTTCGCATCACCAATAGAAGCCAGAGACAGTGAAATGATATCTTCAGTGTTTTGAAGGAAAAAAGAATGTTCAGCACAGAGCTTTATCTGTGTTGCAATATGGAAGCAATCTTTCTGAAACTGGGGAGGAGAAAAAGATATTCTTAGAAAAACAAAAACTGATATTTTTACTACAAAAAGACCTTCACTAAAGGAAACTTCATGCAGAAGGAAATAATCCAAGAATCAAGAACAAATATTGAATTGAACATCTCTGATGTACCTCTTCAAATACTCTTGGTCATACCTTTGGTTCTAGCCACATCGGCACCAGTAAATTATAGGGAGACTTTAATCAGCTTCACACAACTCAGCCTCACAGCACTGTACCATTCACTTTCTCCCCTTGGAATTCTTGCTCATGGTCAAAATATGACCAGCAAGTAATTAAGGCCTCAAAGAATAACCAGAACTTTTGACCAAAGGGAACTGGGAGTGAATTAATAATGTCCCACCTCCCCACACTATTTCTTAACCAAAGTTGACAGTCTGAGACTCACTTAATTAGGTTCATTCTATGGTCCTAAAAGAATACACACCCAGTCACTTCTAATAGTAGCTAACTTAGCAACCCATCTTTGTAATGGTTTCCCTGTTTCACTCCACTGTTCCTCAGCTAACATACTTCCAGATAAACTACTTGCTTCAATCTTTATATTACACCCTACTTTCTAAGGAACCCAGGGTAAAACATGATAATGATTAATTTGTTGAAGGTGGGGACACCAGAAAAGAAGGTAGATTGAAAATATTTCAAAACAAAGACAAGTTGGAGTTTCTAAAGTCCTTTTATTGCATGAGCAATGGGTAAAACGTTGAATAACTTTAGATATAGTTCATTATACATTTTTAAATAGCTATGAAATCACTAAAGTAATAGACATAAACCATATAACTTGCAAAGATGGGAGAGAGAAGAAAGATTGAAGAAGGCAGGGAGAGGTGGATTGGAACTCAGCCAATACAAAATAAGGCAAAGGAGCAGGGAAAAGGTAACAGGTGGGATACGTTTGCCCCAAATCATGGAATACACAATACCAAGAATGAAATGTAATGTAAATTATGTTTTTTGGGTGATGATGTTGTGTCAAAGCAGATTCATCAATCAGAATAAATGTACCCCTCAAGTTGGGAGTGTTGATAATAGGGGAGACTATGCATGTATGGGATGGAGAGTGTACGGAAAATCTTATTTTCCCTTTAATTTTGCAGTGAACCTAAAACTGCTCTAAAAAATAAAGTCTTAATTTTTTTAAGTAGCAAAAAAAGGGACAAATAGAAAGCACAAAATTAAATGAAAAGTAGAAACACTTCAAATACATCAATATAAATTGCCTAAGCTCTCCAAATAAGAGAAAAATATTATATGGATTAAAACAAAATCCAGAGATATGCTGCTTACAACAGATGCCTTTAAAACATAAGGATGCAGAATGTAAACAGTTACTAAAAGAAATAAGAAAACTGAGTCTGGAATAAGCTAAATAATATGCCCAATGTCCCAGGTTTCCAGTGCCTTTTTCTGATCCCAGCATCCAATTGTTTTCCACTATGTCATGCCAGTTCTTGAGGATAAGGCCACTGTCTTATTCCTCTTCGTGTAGCTATGACCCAGCTTGGCAACAAAGCCATGCCTGCTGAATTCATGCAATCAAAATTGTACACGTGTGCAATTTATCAGAAACATGTGGAACATTCTCAAAAAGAGTGACGCTTCATGTAATTTATGAAGATTGATTTGTTCTGATATTTCTAACATAATAAGTGAGCTGTATTTCTTCCTGGAGGAAAAAATCAAGACATAGCTCAACCTAGGAAACCTCTACATGTGTGGTCATTTGTAAGGTGACAGGCAAGACCATGAAATTAGGCCTTTATTTATTTATTGTATGCATATTTATTCATCTAATCTGTGCAGACACTGCGTAGGCATATGGGTACAATGATAACTAAAATGAACCAAATTTTTGCTGCTTTGGAAATTGCAGACTAGTTGTTGCATAGCAAAACTCTAACCTAAAGTATTTTAAAATTTGATTAGTTTGAACAATTTAACTGTTATTACTTGTAGGAAATTTATTGACCACAAGGTAAAATTTCAGCTAATCTTAATTTATCATCTGAATAATCTTGGGCCCATCATTCAGTCCTATAGATCATTTCGCTGCTCTGAGGCTCATGTTTCTTATCTCAAAGTTTGAGAATAACTCCAACCTCTCATTTTGGCAAGTATCTAAGATGATGTGCCAGGCACAGTGATGTTCATAAATGACAGTTCTCTCCAGAACCAAATTGTTACCACCATGCCCCAATTTAATATGTACCATACCCCTTTTTTTAATATTAAGCATTATGCAGTCCAGGAATCAGGTTTCAGAAAAAGGGAGTCATCTAGATGCAGCAAGGCTGTTATTTATTAGAAACAGGTTTACTGAGGTCCAAACAAGAAGGTAATGTATGTATATTTATTCATACTTTGTATCTATTACCCAGATGATGGACTAGCAACTATGATTTGAATAATCTACTGGCATTTACTTGTAATAATGATCCCATTATATTCTGAATAGTTAACACATATAATTTAAGGTATTGCCTTCCACCTCCCAAAAAAAGCGTATGATCTAATGAAAACTTAAAAAGCACTGTTTTGATGATGCTCTCCAAGCTCGCTCTTTAACCAAGCAGATGGAGAAAATGTATTATTGGGTATGCTGCATAAAGCTAAAGACTCTGAAATTAATAGAGACCTGGTTGCCACAGGATATGACTACACCTAATGGGCTATTAAAAATGATTAATATATGTCCTAGTGGGCTAGCAAAGAGAAGGGCCATGATTTTGCATAAAAATGCAGAATTAATTTGACCTATCAGGGCAATACAAAGGGCTAATCTAAATTGCAGAGCACTAACTGTGGGAACAGGCTAGAAGCATTCCCTGGCTTTATGAGCTCCTAAAAAACAATATTTTTTAAAGGAAAAAGAAGGCAGAGTTTACTAGAACAAGCTTTACATTTGGTGTTGCCGCAGTGGCTCAGTCTTTCAGTGGTAAGTGCTATTTTGCCTTTGATTTGCCATGTCAGTGTGCTGTGAGCCAATTGCAAGTGAGGAGCATTAAACAGTGCCTTTGGGGAAAATATGAAACTCCTGAGGATGTTGGGATGAAAGATGCTTTGTAATTGCAAGAGTTTATTATTAATTATTATTATTCAAACTCTCATTTTGCAATATTTCCTATTTCAAATGAACAATATAAAACCTACATTTGCCTTCCAAAACAGAAACTAAAGGTGTTTGAAATATTATACAGCGTTGTGTCTTTACTATTCTGTATTCAGGACCACATATGAATAGAATGTTTTTCTTCTCAGCAGCTATAAGATGGAGCCATTCAATCTCTCACATTGTTTGGATGCCTTAGTGGTTGAAGGAAACATTTCTTTTTTAAAAATTGGATTCTTTTTTTACTGTTTCTTTAAAAAACATTTTCTCTCTAGCTTCAGCTTTGAGCATTACTGATCATTTCTTCTTATTACTATTACCTGTGAAATACTGTCAGTCAAATAATGAACATTAACGGGAGCCACACACATTAGAATAAGTTGTACAGGTGACAAGAAAATTGATTAGGACAATTGTAAAATTAAAAAACATACTCATTAAATATCATCTTTGGAATAAATGACTAAAGATGGTTAACTATATTAATTTTTAACTAACCGTTTCAGGAAATGGGGAGGCCAATCACAGCTGTTTCAAGTATTAATGATGCTGGAGAGAAACAAACTTTCCTCTGCCCTCAAGGTTCTTCTAGCTGGTCTAGCAATCAAATAGACAGGAGATACATTAGCAAGAGCAAATAACCAAATTTAACACGTACATATGTATGGGGACACCACACCTCCCCACCCCTCTATCCCATACCCTGTACCCCTGCACACATGAGAGAGTCAGAGACCCCACAGGCAGGAGAGGTTCAGAGACAGAAAGGGGGATTGAGGTATATATATATGAGACATCCTGAGCTAGGGTTGAGGTAACACACCTTGGGGTTGCACAGGGTCGAGACAGGATGATAAGAAGAGCAGATGTTTAGTAAACAATAGTTTGCCCTGCCATATAGGTGGGTCAAAAAGTTGTTGCCGATAATCTCTTACTATGGGCAGAAGTTTCTCTTGAACCGGTGGTTAATTGCCTTCAGCTCAAAATAGTTTGCATTTCACAGAAGCCCATCTTGGGCTGGCTCATTCTGGACCCACACAACAACAGTCGCTGAATCCAAAAGTTTATTCAATGACAAAAACACTGCACAAATTCATGAGAAGAGGACCCTCATGGCGAGTGGGAAGACTGAGAAAGGGGAAGATTTCTTGAAGAAAACAAAATTCCAGGTTTACAGATGCTTTCTGCTACTGACTGTGCTTGCTTATTTCAATCTTTGTCCCACAGACTCGCAGGGGAAGGAGCACTATACTTTACTTTGTGTGTATTACATGCTGGACACTTGATATATTTATCTTATTTAATCTTTACAAGAACCCTAGGAAGCAGTTATTATTATTAGCCCCATGTCACAAATGCCCAGCGAAACGAAAAACCATGAAGTACTTTGCCCAGGTCACAGGGCTAATAAGCGATAAAGTTGATTTTCACACAGAGATCTTATTAAGACCAAGCCCAAACATTTTCCACCATCTTTATTCATTTATTTATTTTGTTGAACGCCTACTAGGCTTCTGGTTGTGTACTGGGAATGCAATTACTTCTAAGATAACCTTGAGTGGTCCAGCTGTGGTCGGAGGTGGGAATGCACAGTGTATCTGACTGGTGGGGTCAGACTAAACCTCGGTACTTGAGTTCTCGCTAGGAAAGAATTCAGAGCAAGACCCAACTTTAAGAGAACACTTAGCGGGCAAATTACAGAGATAGAAAAAGTAATTCCTGCCCTGACTGGTTTGGCTCAGTGGATAGAGCATCGGCCTGCAGACTGAAAGGTCCCAGGTTCGATTCCGGTCAAGGGCATGTACCTTGGTTGCAGGCACGTCCCCAGTGAGGGGTGTGCAGGAGGCAGCTGATCGATGTTTCTCTCTCATCGATGTTTCTAGCTCTCTATCCCTTTCCCTTCCTCTCTGTAAAAAAGCAATAATATATATATTTTTTTTTTAAAAAAAAGTAATTCCTAGAAGAAAAGTACTTAGGAAATGAGTTACGGAGATAAAGGAAGGGCCCTTGGAGCTTGGGAGTGAGGAAGCTAAGGTAACCTGGGGAGGGGGCGGGGGAGAGGAAGGGAAAAGAGAAAGGCATGGGCATGCTCCCTGGAGGGAGAATGTACTGGGTCCTCCATCCTAAGGATTTTAAGGGCAGAGATTTTAGGGGAAGTCCCAGGGAAAGATCTTAATACAGTGGGGCTTTGACTTACGAGTGTCCGACTGACGAGTTTTTTGAGATACCAGCTATCTCTCAGCAGATTTTTTGCATTGAGTTGATAGAGTAATTTGAGTTAACGAGCTCCGTAACGAGCTCCTGAACGAGCTCGGTCTCAGAACGAATTAAACTCGTAAGTCAAGGCCCCACTGTAGAATATTCAGAAGTTTCCCCGTTCAGGATTGTGGTCTCCATTGATTGATTGGCCAGCACCAGGGCACAGGGTCATTATTCAATGCAGCTGTGGCTGGTTTTATTGCTTATCTTGGCCTGGAGCTGAAATGCAATTGAGGCCTAGATGTTATCTCTAAGGAGGAGAGGTCAGGGAGTCCAAAGGGCCTGACCAGCACTATGCTAGGGGAGGAAAAGTCACTCTGGGGGCAAGGCCCCACCCTACAATTGATTGTCCATTGCCAGGCACCTGGGGCTTTCCACCTGATGACCTTCTGTACTTGGCCCATCGTGCTTGCTCTGCTCAGGTCTATCTAACTGCCTACAGCACAGCCAGTGTGGCTCAGTGTATTGAGCATTATCCCAGGCACCAAGAAGTTGCTGGTTCTATTCTAGTCAGGGCACATGCCCAGGTTGCAGGCTCAATTCCCAGTAGGCGGCATGCAAGAGGCAGCCAGTCAATGTTTCTCTATCATCAATGTTTCTATCTCTCCCTCTCCATTCCTCTCTCTCTAAAAAAAAAATCAATAAAAACATATTTAAATAATAATAATTATAAAGATGAATGTTATCCGAAAAATAAATAAATAAATAAATAAATAAATAAATAAATAAATAAATAAATAAATAAATAAATAACATCAAGTGCCTTAGGGAGGAGAGAGCTCCATCCTGAGATCTGCTACCAGGCAGGGCAGGTCTAAACCAATGTCAGGAAACTTGAAACCAAAATCAGGTCTTCACACATGAGTAGGTGAAGCCAGAGAGGCCAAGAGGAGGCGCCTTTGCAGGGAGATAGAGCAGTGCAGAAAAAGACAGATTCGCCTGAAATTTTTAATTTAGGAAAAGTTCTAGAATGCAAGGTTCAAATTGGGATGTAGGGAGAGTTCACAGGTTGGGTTAGGTTGGTGACCAAAAGTTGTTAAGTGTTTTCTTCACAGGATGGGAACATGACAAAGTTCTCAAATGTCTTTTCCACATAAAAAGGTAGACTATTCATAAAGCATTGCAATCTGTATGAGAAAAGGCAAATAAAATCAATCCTCCAGTAAAATTGGTCAGAAATGTAGATAAAAGCATTGTCTAACAGAAGGGAGAGGGCTGGGGGGAGGGTGAAGAGGGTAAAAGGGGTCAAATTTATGGTGATGAAGCATCCATCCTGTATAAAAACTGCTGTTTGAAATTTTAACCCTGCATTTTGGCTTCTGTAATGCTTGCTGGCTTAAATAATAAGGAAAATAAGACTATTCCCATTTCAGAGAGGCCATTAAACCTTCTCCAGACGAAATTATCAGTGCTGGGGTGAGGCCAAACCTTTGGTCGAGGTCTCAAAGCCCCAGCACATAGGGGCTCTTTAAGAACTTTCAAAGGGAACCAGAAAAAAACCATATTTGGGAGACAAAGAAGGTAAAATGGTATAAATACAGGAAACTTCCTGTGTGATTTCTCCCAGAACTTGAGGGACATTTTCCTCTTGGCCCTTGCGTAATAATAATAAAGGTAACTCCATCTCTCTAAGCGTTGCTTGGGCCTTCTCCGGTTTTCTGTAACAGTAACAGAGGGAGACCAGGCTTCGGTACTGAGCACACAACATACAGATGATGTCTTATAGAATTGTGCACCTGAAACTGATATAATGTTATTAAGCAATGTCATTCCAATAAACTTAATAAACAAAACAAAGCATTGTCTCTGCGTGGAGCATGAAGCAGACTGACCTTCTCATAGCGACCTTCACAACCTGCACCCCTACTCTTGGCACCAGAGCACCCTGAAATTTTAGCAAGGGTCGGTTTGTCTTAGGGGGAGTCGCTTAGTATGAACACATTACCAGAACCAGGAAATGCCCATAAAAGTGGCATACAGTGTAGCCCTCCCATTTCTAGCCTGTGACCCCCTTCCTCTAAAGTCTGCAAAGAGCACTTCCATTTCAGCATTAAACCTAGCTGCTCTGCAATACACTCGAGAGCAATGGTTCTCAACCTTCCTAATGCCACGACCCTTTAATACAGTTCCTCATGTCCTGGTGACCGCCAACCATAAAATTATTTTCGTTGCTACTTCATAACTGTAATTTTGCTACTGTAAACAATATGTAATTATATATGTGTTTTCCGATGGTCTTAGGTGACCCCAGTGAAAGGGTCGTTCGACCCCCAAAGGGGTCGCGACCCACAGGTTGAGAACCGCTGCTCTAGAGCCACTCCACACAGATAGTCCAGAGTAGCCTGGGCACTTTCTCTTGGTCTTTCCATTTAACCTGTGCATTGGCAGGTGATGGGAAGGAAGAATGGGGTGGAGTATCTGATTAGGATGATCGGAAGATAACCCCAGATTGGACAAAACCACCGACAGATTAACTCGAGTTTGCTGGGGGGTACAGGGATCCTCACCAGAGCAGCTGCAGGCCTCTCTTCACACAGCACACCTGCCAGCCCCTGCCGCCATTCCAGGGGCACTGGGGACATTTCCCATTCCTGCTGCAGCCTCTGGGTTTCCAGGTAAAGCACTGAGTAATGTGCTTCATTCTGGGGCTGGGTGGCAAGGGGATACAGCAGGGGCTTTATGTTCACTTTCCATTTCCTTTCAGTATCTTTTGCTCTGCAGATACATCTAAAGGTGAGGAACAGTGAGCAACAGATTGGCATCACAAATTGCCCCACAATCTATACTAATAAAGAGCTAATATGCAAATGAGTGGAATGCCGTAATGGGTAATGGCAAGGTCATTAGCATATTAACTGGGGCATTGCTCTGGAGACTGGTGGAAGTGGGGAGGGCCTAGAGGAGGTGGGACCATCCCGTGCCTTGGAGGGCAGGGGTGAGAGCCCATAGCACCCCCCTCACCAGTCCTTCACCACCCACTGCTCGCACTCTGAGTGCCCCGCGGCTCACCTGCCAGGGGAAGGAGCACAGCACAGCAGGTGGGAGGCTTCCATGCTCTCCTCTGGCGCCATGACGGGCGGAGCTGCCACGTAGCTCCAGAGATGGGGAGGAAGCGGGGAGGCGCCCAGAGAAGGCGGGACCAGCTCGAGGTGACTGGAGGGACTGAAGTTGGGACTTGAAATGGCCGGAGAAGGCTAGAGGGTCTGGGGGCTGGGCCAGGTGCATTGGAGCTCTGCGTGGACAGGTTCAGGTGTCAAGGCAGGGCTGCAGGTGGGTGGGCGGCACCATGAGATATCGCACGCTGGGCTCCTATCCCATCTAATAAAAGACAAAAAGGGTAATTGACAGTACCTTCGCTATGCTTCCCATTGGCTAATCAGGGCGATATGCAAATTTATCACCAACAAAGATGGCGGCTGGAAGCCACGCAGCTGAAGCGAGCAGGAGGCTTGCTTGCTCCAGTGATGGAGGAAGCCAAGGTTCCCTGCCTGCCGCGGCCCGGCTCTGAGCTCCGAAAGCAAGAAAGTTTCAATTATAGAAGCTAAACAAACCACAGATACCTGCTTTCAGCAGGCTGTGGCCTCAGAGCTGGAGCCAGCTCTCAGCTCCAGTGACGGCAACAAAGTTTCAATTATAGAAGGTAAATAAATCCCAGAATAAAAAGAAAAGAAAAAAAGGAGAGGCTGGGAGCTTCAGTCACCGGCCAGCCTGAAAATGGCCCTCAGCCCCTCAACCAGACTGGCCAGGCACCATAGTGGGGACCCCCACCCTAAAGGGGGTGTGGCCAGCTGCAAACAGCCATCAGTCCCTCACCCAGACTGGCCAGGCACCCAAGCAGGACCCCCACCCTGATCCGGGACACCCTTCAGGGCAAACCAGCCAGCTCCCACCTGTGCACCAGGCTTCTATCCTATATAGTAAAAGGGTAATATGCAAACTGACCCTAACAGCAGAAAGACTGGGAATGACTGGTCACTATGACACACACTGACCACCAGGGGGCAGACGCTCAATGCAGGAACTCTCCCCTGGTGGTCAGTGCGCTCCCACATGGGGGAGCTCTGCTCAGCCACAAGCCAGGCTGATGACTGCCAGTGCAGCGGTGGTGGTGGGAACCTCTCCTGCCTCCTCAGCAGCGCTAAAGATGTCTGACTGCAGCTTAGGTCTGCTCCCCGCTGGCAAGTGAACATCCCCCGAGGGCTTCTGGGCTGCCAGAGGGATGTTTGATTGACAGCTTAGGCCCAGTCTCCCGGGGAGCAGGCCTAAGCCAGCAGATGGTCATCCCCCAAGGGGTCCCAGACTGCGAGAGGGCACAGGCTGGGCTGAGGGAACCGCCCCCCCCCCCCCAGTGCACAAATTTTAGTGCACCAGGCCTCTAGTATTTCATAATCATGTGGCTACACAAAATGGAATCATTCCACCAATCACATTCAATTCATGCTACCCAGGCAAGCAAGGACTGTTAAATGAAGCTTGAAAGCAACCATTAGACCCTCAGGGGCTCACTGGGAAGGTTTGTCCATTCCCTGTCTCTCTGTCTCCATTTCTGCCTCCCTTACCTCTCTCTGCCTACTCTCCCCTTCTCCTTCTCCTTCTCTGCCTTTTTCTTCTTCTTCTTCTTCTTCTTCTTCTTCTTCTTCTTCTTCTTCTTCTTCTTCTTCTTCTTCTTCTTCTTCTTCTTCCTCTTCCTTTCTCTCTCTCTCTCTCTCTCTCTCTCTCTCTCTCTCTCTCTCTCTCTCTCCAACTTCTCCAGAAGTCTGCCACAATCCTATAAGATGTATGGAGGTTTATAACATAGGAATAATGCCTTCACTTGATAGAAAGGTGCCAGTCCGTTCTTGACCAACATAGGACATACACTCTCAAAATAAAACTATTTAGAGCAATAAAATGAGCCTCAAACATAATTTCCGTGTATGGCTCTCTGAAATCAAGGGAATAATTGACTACAATGAATTTTTGTGTTAAAAGATAAAGATGGGGCTTAGCCAATCCATCCCAGAGCCTTTCCCCTTTTTTTCCCAAGAATCTTCCTTCAGCCCTAGCTGATTTGGCTCAGTGGATAGAGTGTCAGCCTGCGGGCTGAAGGGTCCCAGGTTTGATTCTGGCCAAGGGCACATGCCTGGATTGTGGGCTCAATCCTCAGTGGGGGGCATGCAGGAGGCAGCCGATCAATGATTCTCTCTCATCATTGATGTTTCTTTCTCTCCCTCTCCCTTCCTCTCTAAAATCAATAATATATATATATTTTTTAAAGAGAATCATTCTTCATGCCAAATGTTCTTTTGCTTTCTTTGGAGAGGTGGGAGTCAGCAAACTGCCAAGTGCAGAGACTATCTCCCGCACATGGGGAAGAACTTCTGGAAGCAGCACACATGCCGTATTAAAAAACAAACAAACAAACCAAAAAACAATTAAAAGTTTCCTGAAACTTGCCTCCTAAACTTATGAATGAATCTAGTATTATACACCTCACTCTGTACTTTCTTCAACACAGATTGGTAATGCACTATTTTATTCCCCTTAAACAATTTAAAATCCCAAAGATGCTGTTTTCAGCAGAGCCTTACCAGGCACATCCATGGGTATGCACTGCAGATATTAGATTGCACATCCTTTTCAGAGTCAGTCACAAGTATGTGTCAGGATTTCAATACTTTCTGCATTGGTTTAAAGAGCTATTTATTATCACAGTCATCTCACCAGTAAATATTTATAGGCAGTTTTATTTCTAGTTTGGGATTTGAGCGCCATATCTTACCATACCTGAAAAAAGGGTGTTGTTGATTTGTTATTTTAGCTTTTGATAGAGAGAGTGTTTATGGCATGGCTATGGGAGGGCTTTTCGTTAATAATTTACAAAATTACCTGCAGTAAAAGCTTCACCTGTTCTTTGTTTTCTTAGCAGCACAAAAGTGGGATCACATATAAACGCTTGCCTCCAGGAGATTTATGTCTACCACGAAAAGAAAATCTCCACTGAGCTTTTTATGAAACATCAAAATTATGGTCTCCTTTAGCAAAACAACACAAAGGCGCCTTGGCTGGGTGAGAGGTACTACCATTATTTGAGGACATCGTCCTTTATCCCTTGTTTAGCCTCTACTTTCCTGTGGCAGCTCCTTTTTGGTTCCATCGATTCTCCTGTTTATATGTGCAATGTGCTAATTTGTCTTTCATTACAGAGAGTTCCAAGTGCCAACCACAGAGGCTAAGCCCGGCCAGAGGACAGGCTCCCAGATGGCTGTGCTTTTTACAGTCTCATTTGAAGCTGCTCCATAGCAGGACTGCTAGCTGGTTGTTTCTTTCTTTTCCCCTGGATTGACCACCCAACCTTGAAGAGGGCAGTGGTCCCCACCTGGCGGCCCCGATATAGCTGCACATGCACATGGAAACGAAGCACAAATGCTCTCCATCACTTGATTTGGACTTAAATCTCTCTTTATTGAATTATGGGGTTTATCATCCACAGAGCAGTTATCAATTAATGACCAATGGGAATTTAGGGGATGTTGCATGGTTATTATACCCAGAGCATTAGACATATGTCACATAAAAGAAGCAGTCTCCTTGAAATTATATGAGCAAGGCTGCCTTTTTCCTATAGAATATTATACATTCTAATGTGAAAATTGAGTTACAAACTTATTAGGAGATAGGAATGGCATGTTCCAAATGGTTGAAGGCTGGCTTATCCACATTTCCAGTAAGCTCCACAGAAATTTAAGGAATGGTGCCCACTGTTTGAGACATTTCTTAAGTTCTTAGGACACTCTTGCCTGTGATGGATTGGGGTTTTGTATGTCAGAGAGCAGAGAGGTAGCTCATTCAGAGCCCTGGCTCCATGGGATCCAACCACCTGCAGATGCTGCTCAGGCCAGGAGAGATGGATTGAGTTGTGTCCCGCCAGGTGGAAGCCGTCCTAAAGCAGAAAGTTTGGCACCTATGCATCTGGATGAAGAGGCCAGGAAGGGCAGAGTAGAGAGAATAATGGGGGAAGATAAGTGGTGACAGGGCTCCAGGATAGACTGGTGGTGAAGAGGAGAGGTCTCCCGGGTCCCAGAGCAGTGATAGCAATCATGGCAGGGCCATTGGGAAAGGGAGGCCAAGAGGACACTCAGCTGACCCTCAAGGATCCCAAACTCTCGGCCTCCAAACAAGTGTTTCATGTCTGCGATAAAAGCTTATTTTGTTTGTTTGTTCTTTGGGAGCATATGGTAGTGGTGGTTGTTGGTTGTTTTTTTGTTTTGTTTTGTTTTATTTTTGTTGTTTTGTTTTTTGTTTTTTTTAACTTATCTGCGATAAAAATATCCTTCCTTCCTGGCTGAAAATATTTAAGGAGTTGCATTCGTTACTTTTGAAGCTGCAATCTAAAATATCAGAAACTCAAAGTCATGACTTTGGGGCATTGTTCTACATTGAGTTTTAGAAAAATTATTGCCATAGTAAGATTTTAAAAATACCAGAAATCAGTGAAATGTTTTCATGTAACTATTCTTTAAATAAATTTGAACAACGCCTAAGTCAAACATTTACCCTAATACATTGCTTTAATTATAAAAGCAGAAGTTCTTCCATTCATGCATTCAGCATTCAATTTTGAGTTCATCTCAGGGGAGTCACTACTAGGAAACGTAAACAGAGGACACAGTCCCGGCACTCAGAGTAAAGAGAGAGGCAGGAAAGAAAAGGGAT
This sequence comes from Myotis daubentonii, assembly GCF_963259705.1. Lineage (NCBI taxonomy): Eukaryota > Metazoa > Chordata > Mammalia > Chiroptera > Vespertilionidae > Myotis > Myotis daubentonii. The sequence goes on from NC_081842.1 coordinate 159,190,953, forward strand.
AATGGAGATCCAGCTTGGTAAGCGATCTACCAGGCAACACGGGAAGTGATGTGGACACTAAGAGGCACGAGAGCCTAATTCCACAAGAAAAAGCTGGGCAGGGAATGCAGGGTCACAGCTGACCTTGACGATTCCAAAGGGAGCAAGAGTAGGAAAACGATACCCCACGGAGGAGACACAAGTCACATAACCCTGCAAATCCCCCAGGTCTGTTCTCCTTTCCTAAACCTGGGATTGTGAAAGGCACGTCCCATGATGGATTGGGTTGCCTCCCCCGGCTCCCGTATCTGAGGATGACTAGGATGCTGGGGAGGCCCAGACTTTCTATTCTAGGGGCCAAGATTTTCTCTGAAGAAAACCACTGGCTGTAATTTAAGAGTGAATATTAAAGGTACTAGAGAACTAGGAATACCATAGATTTTGCACACAAAACTTTTCATGCAAGGCCTAATTTGACCAACTAGAATTTTGGTTATTCACTGATGTCAAAAATAGTTCAAATGAAAATTCAGCTAGGTACTTAGGATTTGTTTTTAATTAAACCACAACTGACTTATTAAATACAAAAGATCATCCAACATGAGAATGAAATAAACCTGCTGAATGGAGTGTTCTGAAGGTAAGTACACAGTTTTTGGTTACACTGTCAGGGATCAAATAACAATAATCCCTAATATTCAATACTGTGGTCACACTTATTCTATTCTTAAACTCATTTTACAATCCAGAAAGGTTTGATATTTATCCAAAGCAATATGGGTTATCAATGACAAAAATTCCCCAAAGTGTCCATATTCCTAAACCTAATATTTGAATCTCTTCTCTGAGGTATACCCACCATCCAAAAGAGTATGCCAAACTTTTCCAGATGCAAAATTCTAAAATAATATTGACCTAAGAGATGTTTTAATATTGAGTGAAGATGAAGTTTATCCACTAATTTAATCCAGTTATCCTCTTCTGCACACAAAGTTTGATGTTTTCTGTTAGTTGCATCCATAACATGGAATGACTTAAAACTGACAATATAACTCAGCATGGCAATGTTCTAAGGTTGCCCTAGAAATAAGCTGTTAGACTCTTATCTATGACATTAAAAGATTTGGAACATGGGAGAGAATTACTGCTTATGCTAGAAGGGACAAAATAATTGATGACATATTAAATTAGAAGAAATCAGAAAAAGGTATAGCTCAAGTAAGAGCATGAATTTGAATTATTTGGGCTACCAAAATAACCCATATACTCCTGGCAGCATTAATTATTCAGAGTCATGTTTTACTTTGAGTTTGTTGAATAATTGTCAAAATTGTACTTACTTTTAGTTCAAACATTTATGGTTAACATTAATTGTAAATGGTAAAGCTTCATTCTAAACAAGCATGAAATATTACTTTTGGTTTCAAGGTTGAAAAGTAAATGCATGCATTCCCAATATATAAACAATCCCCAGTTCTTTATTCCACAGTTTTAAAAAAAATGTGTTTATATATTTGAGAATCAAATTCAAAGTCACTAAAGATTTTCTTTTAGCTCTTCTAATATATTATGAAGGTAACATTTTATGTAGTGCTAACTAAACAATAGATGTATTCATCTGGTCTTATCGTTATGACTTTTCATTTTCCATAGCACATTTTGTTCTTTGTGCTCTTTATAATGACTATAATCTGAAGAGTTAGTTGTTATGGCTGAAAGGGTAACTGCCACCAGAAATCCGTGGAAGCAAATTTATTAATATGCTTATAGTATAAGGGGAATATGTAAGTAATCCCTTGCACTCAGTATTTATATGGTCACTCTATTAGCTCCTAGGGCTGCCGGAACAAATCAGCACAAACTTAGTGGCTTAAAACAACAGAAATTATTTTCTTACAGTTCTGGAGGGCAGAAATCTGAAATCAGCAGTGCCATGCTCCCTTTGAAGGCTCGAGAGGAGAATCCTTCCTTGCCTCTTCCAGCTTCTGGTGGTGCCAGGCATTCCTTGGCTGGTGGCTGTGTCCCTCCAATATTTGCCCCTATCTTCACATGGCCTTCATCTCTCTTTTGTATGTCTCTTATAAGGACTCTTGCCACTGGATTTAGGTCCTCTCTGGATAGTCCAGGATGACCTCATCTAGAGTTCCTTTAACCTAATTATATCTGCAAAGACCCTTTTTCCAAATAAGACCACATTCACAGGTCCCAGGGATTAGAACTGCAACACATCTTTTGAGGACCACCATTCAACCTCTACAGTCACCTTCCAAAGATTTCTACTCACACATTCACTGCCATTAAATGGCCATTCTGTACTGTTACTAGAGGGCAGGACGAGAACATACAGGTTCACTGAAACCATGGCAAGAGTCCCAATTGCAGTGACCATGTGATTGGGAGGAGAGTGCTCCAGGAAAGGCAACCCTGCTGTAGATGCAAAATGATGATGGACAGGCTCACTAAAGGTAAAGGCTGACCTGTGTCCAGAAAGCTAAAGGCCTAGGATGCGAGTACCCACCGTGACTCGCTTTTTGTTAGGAATTCTCATGCTCAGACCATCCTGTGTGGTTACTTTCATCTCTGAGTTTCTAGGCCTGCCATGTTGGCCTCCTCTGAGCTTGTCAGGTTTAGTATGTGGCCCTTTTTTTTTTTTTTTTTTTTTCCCCCACAAAGATCAACATTTTTCACTTACATACATTACCCCTGGAAGACTTTACTGCATTTATTTTATATCTCAGGACACTTGTGAGGAAGTCATTCTTTTTTAAGGATCGACAACTAAGATGGGGAGCAGATGTGTGTCGCCCTATGAGCCCACAACATAGCTAACAAGGACTTTACTTTGATCACCTTCTGAGCACTGAGCCAACCCTAGCCAAGGATGGCAGATCAGTGAGCTCCCCACGTCCAGAATTAATTTTGGTGCTATAAACCAAGTTTCAATATGCCTAGGACAGATACGACATCTCCACGCATCTGCAACATTGCCCCCCACTCTATAGGCACAGCATCTATCTCATCCCCATGTCAACATAGACTTAGTATTTTAGAAGAAATTTTAGACAGAGGTCCTGTATAATAAAGAACTTGGCCAACTTATGCCCCTTGTTCCTGAGAGGTTATCTCTAAATCCCCAGAATTATCTAAGGCAGCAGTTCTCAACCTGTGGGTTTTGACCCCTTTGGGGGTCAAACGACCCTTTCACAGGGGTCGCCTAAGACCATCAGAAAACACATATATAATTACATATTTCTTTGTGATTAATCACTATGCTTTAATTATGTTCAATTTGTAACAATGAAAATACATCCTGCATATCAGATATTTACATTACGATTCATAACAGTAGCAAAATTACAGTTATGAAGTAGCAACGAAAATAATTTTATGGTTGGGGGTCGCCACAACATGAGGAACTGTATTAAAGGGTCGAGGCAGGAGGAAGGTTGAGAACCACTGATCTAAGGGATAGGAGTGTCTTTGTTATTCATATGGGCCTAACCACACTGAGTGTATGCTAATGAGCTGACTCTAAGTGGGCGCCTAGCTAGTTCTAGCTTACAAGGCTCAGGATGGGGGCTGGCCAGGCCAGAAAAACCAAGCATGTGATTAGAGGATTGGGGCTTTGAGCCATGTGTTATTAGCTGAACCACTGGGGAGAGGAGGCTAGTGGAGGTTGAGTTTAACCACATAACCATTGATTTAATCTAGTGTGTTTTGTAATGAGGTCCAACAGAAACTCTGGACACCGAATTTTGAGTGCCCTTCCCTGGTGGGCAGTATTCTGCTATTGTCACACATCAGTGTGCCAGGAGAGTGACACACCCTGACGTTACAGGGAGAGGAAAACAGAAGCTTCACATCTGAGACCCTCCCAGACCTCCTCTTGTGCATCTCCCTTGAGCTGGTCTTAATTTGTATCTGTTTGCTATATATAAAACTGCAATTGTATATATACTGCTTTCCTGTGTTCTATGAGTTGTTCTAGCAAATTACAAAACTGAGGGGTTAATGAGAAGCCCTTGAATTTGTAATCAGTAGGTTAGTGAACTCTCAGCTTGCAGTGAAAGTGAGGGCAGTCCTGTGGTGGACCATGCCCTTAACTTGTGAACTTTGGCCCAACTCCAGGTAGTTGGTATCAGATATCATTCCAGCCCCAAATTTGCTACTCATACCAGGGATTTCATGTATTCTATTAGCTCCCTACTGCTGCTGCAAATTACCACAAACTAAAGGCTAAAAACAACACAATTTATTATCTTAGTTTCAGAACATAGAAGATTAATTGCCATGCACTGTATCCCTTCTGGAGGCTCTAGGACAGAATCAACTTCGTTGTCTTTTCCAGTTTGTAGAGAGACCTGCATTCCTTGTCTCATGGCACCACATGCTGTCATATCGCCTATGTTCCCTTTGCTTCTATTGTCCATCACCCTCTTAAATGGACCCTTGTGATGACACTGGGCTTCCCCAGGTATTCCAAAATAATCTCCCCATCTCAAGATCCTTACCTTCATGACATCTGCAGTCTCCTCTGCCTTGCCAATGAATATATTCATAGGTTTGGGGTAGGAAGACATGGGCAGAGTTGGGGACCATCACTCTGTCTACTTACAGAAGGCGTTTGGCAATGGAAGAAGTCTCAAAAGCGGTAGCCTCCACTAGGTATCTGTTCGAAGGTAAAGCCACACTTTGAAATCATTTCAAAAGGCACAAGTATATTTTGCTAAATGCAATTGGTTTCTGTCTCTATCTAGGCCTTTCTTGTTAGAATGTAATTATTACTACCCTTAGGGTTCTCTTTCTTTCATTTTTCTTTTTATTTCCTCTTACATACCTATGATTATTAACCCGCATGCCTTACACTAGCGTTTATATCTGAGAACAGATAATAAGATTCTAAATTCTTTTGTTAAATTTATTATATTCTTCCTTAAAATGGCTTCTGATCCTAATGCTCTAATTCTTCTCAATAGCAATATAGCAGCTAAGACAATGAGCAGAGGAATGAATTGTGTCTGAGTTACAAGTTTTGGCTCCCCTGTTTAACTAGTGTATTCTTGGAGAAGCCACTAAAACTCTCTAAGCTTCATATCTATAATGGCAATAGTAGCTTTGTTGAAATCATATTGATAATTAGATTGCTGTAAGGATGAGAGATCCAAGGCAGTGCCTTGCACATAATAGCTAAAAAGAAAAAAGAAAGAAAATGCTGTTCTTTGCTTCACCTTCACCGCCATTGCACACCTGAAGTAGAGCCTGTCTGTTCTTAAAAGAATCAATTCACATGAGATCATAATATCATACCATCCACTCTTAGCCATATATTCTACATACTTTGCTGAGCCTTGGCAAGGTAGGTCCACTCCCAGTGTCAACATGGACTTTTATACGCCAGGCAGGCGTGTGCTACCAGCTGTGGATAAGGGGATCCAAGGGTGGGCAAACTTTTTGAGTCGAGGGCCACAATGGGTTCTTAAACTGGACCGGAGGGCCGGAACAAAAGCATGGATGGAGTGTTTGTGTGAACTAATATAAATTCAAAGTAAACATCATTACATAAAAAGGTATGGTGTTTTTTTTTTGTTTTTTTTTTTTAGTTGTATTCATTTCAAACGGGCCGGATTCGGCCCGCGGGCCGTAGTTTGCCCACGGCTGGATAGACTATAATATGAGAGGATAGGACTTTTCCTGCCCTTTACCCTTTTCTTCCAACTTCATCTCCTCCTACTCTGAAGCCAATGTGGCTGCCTGAAGGTTACCTGAAATTTCCCCCAGGAAAGAAACAATGTTTGCCCTGTTGACCCATTACTCCAGCACCTGGCAGAAGGTGGGGCACATACATCTCACTCTACAACTATTTGATACATTAATTGAGTAAACCAGGGGTCCTCCAACTACGGCCTGCGGGCCACATGCAAATACAAATGTTGTATTTGTTCCCGTTTTGTTTTTTTTACTTCAAAATAAGATATGTGCCATGTGCATAGGAATTTGTTCATAGTTTTTTTTAAAAACTATAGTCTGGCCCTCCAACGGTCTGAGGGACAATGAACTGGCCCCCTGTTTAAAAAGTTTCAGGACTCTGGAGTAAACTAACAAATATCTTGTTCCCTCTTATTTTTTCATTTGACCTTTACTCATCAGTGCTATTTCTCCTCTCTGAATTATTGAATTATACCCATAATTTAAGGACTAGCTCAACTACTATTCAGATCTTATGTCTGGTAAGAACTTTCTGACCACTCTGCAATATCTGTTCTCACCTTCTTCAAAATTATCCAGCATTCCCACTGATCTGGGACTTATATCTTGCACTATCTTCTCCATAACCTCTTCATCTCTGTTAAATATTAATTAAAAGTCCCTCAGAATGGGAGGGTGGGAGAGGGCCAAATGGGTAAAGGTGGTCATATATAGTGACAGATGGAAGTTAGACTTTTGGTGGTGAGCACGCAATAATGTATACAGATATCAAATTATAATGCTGTACACCTGAAAGTCGCATACTGTTATTAACCAATGTTATATGAAAGAAAGAAGAAAGAAAGAAAGAAAGAAAGAAAGAAAGAAAGAAAGAAAGAAAGAAAGAAAGAAAGAAAGAAAGAAAAGAAAAGAAAAAGAAAGGAAAAGAGAAAGTTCCTTGAGGGGAAACAATATATCTCATATTTCTACTACTAGTTCATAGCCTGAACACATAGTAGGTATTTGGTAAATGCTTCTGGAATTGTCCTTCCCAAGCAACACACCCTGCTCAAGAACCTTAAGAAATAAGCCCATGATCATGTTTATATTTACTACTAGTTTCACTAAATTGCTTTCTTTTGAACAATGTGGCTCATTGATATACTGCATTGACTAAACAAAATTCAATTGCAATTCACATTTATAGTTTGCGACCATTAAGTGATATACGGTGAGGGCCACCAAAAATGCTGCTAATAGCACTCCTAAGTCTCATTTTATAGACTTTTTTGCCTCAAGTTTTGGAGTTTCTCATTGTTTATTTCCTGTAGTAATCACTCGAAAGTGTACGTAGAGACTGGATAGTTATAGCAAATAGCAAACGGTGTTAATGGGAGTCAGGAAGGAACGTAATTATTCTCCTGATTTCCAAAGGCAATGATGTATTGCATTAATACTTCTCCTTGGTTTTCCTGCACGCTAGTCACTGAAAGTGAAATGAGGTCCTAGGCTCCAGTGTGCTTGCACAGGTGGCATACACCACACCTCTGCGCCTTTTCCATGGAAGAGCCGTGTTCTCCTGATGCTACTTGTCTGTACAGACCATGGACAGAAGGGCATGGACTAAAAAAAAAACAGAGTCGACAATGCATTGTTCCAAATTTATTCTAGGAGGTTTTTTTGTTTGTTTGTTTTGTTTTTGTTTGTTTGCTTTTTACTTAAATTAGGGATTTTCCTTAAATGCTTTCTATTCTGCAGGGTTGATGGCTCTTACCAAATCTTCTAAGGGTGTTATTTTTCTATCAACATATTTAATTAATTTTAGTAGTATTCTCAAACTTTCTGAAATTCTGAAAACAATACACCTGCAATTTTATAATACAGTGACTTGGCAAACCAATATTTCATCATCAAAGAGTGGAAATGCCTGGGCCGTTCTGCCTGGTGTGTGAGTAGGGCCAATGCCTCTGTGTCACTCATTACTCTCATGTGCAGATAAGAAGGAAGCCAAGCTGTTGCTTCTCACTGTATAAGTCAATGGAACCAAGTTCTTAGGACATTAGACTACGTGACCTTGGGCAAAACAAGCTCTGAGTGTAGCTTGTACAAGTGTCAAGTGGGATTCTGTAGTTAGAAATTTTCTGAGAATTACTAGATAAACTTGCTAAAGCAGTAGAAATTTGTAGAAATACATTTTCTCTTTGAATTCAAAATGTTCTGAAAGTCATAATATTAAGTTTAAAAAGACAGTTAAAAACAAAAGATTTTTGTATGGGGAAGAGAAAAATGACAGAGAGGAAGGAAAGAGATAAAAGGGAAGGAAAAAGGAGAGGAGAAAGGAAGAAACAGATGAAAAGAAATTAATTTTGACAAAGTTAATTCTGGCTATTGAGACTGTGTATCAATTGTTTTTCCTTTTGCTTATCTCTGCTTATTTTTTGTATAATAATATACATCTCATAAGCCTATATATATATATATATATATATATATATATATATATATATATGTAAACAAATTTATTTAGAAATATCTGCAGTGCCAGAATTCTCATCACACTTTTTTTTATCCTAAGCCAAGGATTTGTTTATTGATTTTTAGAGAGAGAGGGAGGGAGGGAGGATGGGAGGGAGGGAGAGAGAGAGAGAGAGGTGAAAGTGAAACATTGATTGGTTCCCTTTTGCACGTGCCTCAACTGGGGATGGAACACAAAACCTAGTTATGTGTCCTGACCAGAGATCAAATCCACAACCTTTTGGTGTATGGGATGATGCTCCAACTAACCAAGCCATCCAGTCAGGGCTCTCATAACACATTTTTTTACCAGGTACCCAAGATTTCCATTTGTTTACTTGCTCAAACAATAGTTATTGATTTCCTTAGTTTTTCTTTTCATGAAAAAGTGGCAAATTAATCTAAATTTTCCTTTTTTACAATATTTATTTCATTAATTTTTCCAGACACATCAGCCTTATGTATAAGATATGCATTTATGGGTTCAACTCTTCCTAAGGTTCTAAAAATAAATAGAAAAAAGTTTTTAGGAACCTTCAGCTTTTTATGTCTACAAAAAGTCCAGGTATCAAGTAAAAGAGGAAATGCTACCATATAGTCATGTTGTTTTTTTGCTGCTTGTCTAGCTATTTTGGTTCTCAATTAAATCACTGGAAAAAATTATGGTGACTTAAGAATAAAAACAGGCTATGGACATACTGGTAATGAAAAATGAGCCTTGTGTTCTTGAATCTTCTGAATCTACCACCAGGCCTGACTGGTCTTGTGAAGCTACCTTAACACCTCTGTTGCCACTATGTCCCCACCAGTAAAAGAGAAATGAGATCTGCCCCTCTTATTGCTCAGGGATCTAGTAATAGGACAATGCATAATAACTATGCAAAAGTCCCATGTATATTTAACAAGCTTTGTTATTAACAAATTGTTTCTTTTGGCCTCCAATTATTAATTCATCTGTGCCAGGCCCTGTGCTAAGCACTTTATATACATTACTAGAGGCCTGATGCACAAAATTCATACAAGGTACTCAGCCCTCACAGCCCCGGCTGGCCCTCGAGCCCCTCGCAGCCCCTTGCAGCCCCTTGCAGCCTTGGCGTGCCCTCACAGCCCGGCTTCATCCGGAAGGTCATCCAGACAGTTGTTCTGCTGTTCGGTCTAATTAACATATGTTATATAGGATACCATTTGAGTCTTAAATTAGCTATAGTACTATTGTCTTTCTAGGATTAGAAACTTTAACCAGTGCAGTGTATGCATCCTCCGAGCTCTGCTCTTAGGCACCCCATCTAGCTGGACAACTGAAGCCAAGGCTCAGTGCCACTCCAGCATCATGGAGCTGGTCTCTGCTGTCCACTGCGGCAGATGCTCCCAGCCCCACATGTGGCTCACAGGGACAGCACAGGCACCTATCTCATACCTCAGGATTTCCCTGTCACCCCCGAGACAAGAGAGAATGTCACATCCATCAATATGCAAATAAAAAATGTCAGGAGTTCAAGTTCCATGGGGCAAAGGTGAAAAATGTGAGATGGGGATGAGAGAATTTATGTTTCTCTCTTCCTGTCCACCCTCCATACTGTTTGGAGGCACAATAGCTTCACTGAACTTCTCAAAAGACATTCTGCAAAACCAAGCTGTCAGTTTATCACAAAGTCATGGCCCGCTCCATAATTTACTTCCTTGTATTTGTTCTTTCCAGGCCTTGCCTTCCTCTGTACCCCACTTCTACTTCCCTGGGTTTTCACTTTTATAAACCATTGGCACTAAGTGTTCACTTAAGATTTTATTTTCTCAAAAACTTGTGCTAAGTGAGGAAGCCATCACTAAAAGGTAAGAGCTGTGATGGGGAAGCTCAGCAGGCCAAGGCGAAGCACGTTTGGTAGAGCATCTCAAAATATAAGTCATAGGTCAAGGGAATTCCTCTCAGATCACAATTTATTTGACATAAATAATAATACAACACATCTATGCAAGATAATATTTAACATTAAGAATAATAGCAAATGCATAACAAATACCAGAATCTTTCTATGAATTACAATGGGCTATACTTATGTACAGTAACAAGCCATCCTAAAATCTCAGTTACTTAAAACATACATTTTTATAACTACCAATTTGTACTTCGTAATCCCTTCACCTTTTCCACTCAGTCCCCCAAAACCCTTCCCTCTGACAACCATAGTTCTGTTCTCTGTATCTATGAGTCTCTTTCCATTTTATTTGTTCATTTGTTTTGTTCTTTAGAGTCCGCATATAAGTGATATCATATGGTATCTGTCTTTCTAAGACTGACTTATTTCACTTAGCATAATAACCTCTAGATCCATCCATGCTATCTCAAAGGGTAAGAGCTCATTCTTTTTTATGACCAAGTAATATTCCATTGTATATATAATTTTTATATCCACTCATCTATTAATGGGCACTTGGAATGTAAAGTACAGCATAGGGAATATAGTCAATAATATTGTAATAACTATGTGTGGTGCCAGGTGGGTACAGAACATAAGGGGATCACTCTGTAAAGTATATGATTATCTAACCATTATGGTGTATATCTAAAACTAATACAAAATAATATTGAATGTAAACTGTAATTGAAAATTAAAATTATAAAAGCATCTAGAAAAAAAGGAAATTATTTTCTCCTTCAGACAATTTTCCGGAGCAGCTAATCATCTATGTGATGACTACGTGATCTAGGTTGCTTCAGTCCTGTGACTCAGCCACTCAACACATTGCCTCTACTTTAAACAATGAAAGGAGGAAGAGAGGGAGAGAGGGAGAGAGAGAGAGAGGAAGAGAGAGAGAGAGAGAGCTGGAACACTCATGGAAATGTTCACCTTGGAAGGGACACACATGACTTTTAGTTATATGCCTTCACCCTCTGCAAGAAGCTGGTAAAATAGTTTTCAATGGCTCTAGGAAGAGACTTGCTATTGAAAAACACTGGTAATGTCTGCCATAATCTATTTGTAATTTGCAGATATGAGGAAGCTACTGCTTATCAATGTTTTATGTTTACATAGCTCAGTTGGTTAGAGTATCATCCCCATATGCCAAGGTTGTGGGTTTGATCCCCAGTCAGGGCACATACAAAAATCAACCAACGAATGCATAACTAAGTGGAAAACATATCAATGTCTTTCTCTCTCTCTCTTCCTTCCTCTCTCTCTCAAATCAAAAATAAAAATAAAATATGTACTGTCATTTAAAAAAAATGTGTTCACCAAGATATAAAAAAATCTAAACCTGAAATGTTTATCAGAGTGCATGCTGCTCCTTAATCCAGCAATGTCATATGGGTCAGCTTTCTCAATTCCTAAAGTCACTTCAACCTCATGGGCTTTGCTTTCTTATATAAATAGGGCATTGGAGTAGATAATATCAATAAATGAACCTTCCTGATCTCCATTCCTAATTTTTGCCTCAATGGTCCTGGGAACTATGGAAGTCCTACAAGAGAGACAGCCCAAGGATTTTTGTTCAATCCTCTACCGCCATCTCGCAGTTGGTACTCCAGGCAACCAGGAGCCCAGAATTAGACCGGGAGGGTACTACTTATTCTATTTCAGGACTGAGGATGCTGAGGTCGCACCTGCTTGAGCTTCTTGCTGTGCTACAGTAAGTGATTGAATGTCAAAGAAAAAGTTAATGCCTGACTCCTAACACAGAAAATGGTGCACTAAATTTTGTCATTTTCCCCACTGTTTTATGATCCTTACCTGTTGAGAGAAAGTGATTAAGCAGTGAGTGTTAGCTTTACTTGCAGAGTGAGAAGAAACAGTGCATGCTGGCGGAACGGCTTCTGCTCTATGATTAGCTAATGAAGCAGAGGGGAGAGCGTATGCGAAGAAATCATGACAGCAGCCTGAACCACAGTGCTGTATGGAGAGAGCCAACCCATTCTCATCGGGATGAGGGGCAGACTTACTAGGTGTAGTTTCATGAAGTGTGTGATTTCTACCTTTTTTATTTCCCGTTTTATTTTTTAAAAAATATATATATATTTTATTTTGGAGAGGAAAGGAGAAAGTGGAAAGCATCAATGATAAGAGAGAATCACTGTTTGGCTGCCTCCCGCACTTCCCGCACTGGGGATCGAGCCCACAACTCAGCCATGTGCCCTGACCTGGAATCCAACCACGGCCTCCTGGTTCATAGGTCCACACTCAACCACTGAGCCACTCTGGCCAGACAATTTTCCCTTTTTCTTGCCTCCAATCTCTGATCTCCAGGGTCAAACCTTGCACCATGAAACGCAAATATACACAGCCTAAATGTGGCCATTCTGCACACAGCCTTAGTCTGATTTCTGATTTCTGCAGGACTTATTAATAGTGCATTTAGCCCCACTGTGCTATGTTTATGCTTTTCTAAGTGAGTTAAATAGAATCAATTCCCATGTCTATATGCCTACATTTCAGACCACACTACATTAATGTGGTCAAAAATAGAATTATCCAACCTGGATGATGCTAGAGAAAAAGCAAGCTCATTCTAAATAAGTATTACAGTATGTTTGAGTTCAGCAGTTGTGGTTTTTGTGGGGTGAGCAGCAAGTAGCAAGTTAGAATAAAGGAGAGATTCAATATCACACACACTTAGGTATGATGGGCCATGGGGAGGAAGGAAAAATGAAAGAGATCTTTGAAGGCTATAAGCGAAGGTATTTGGCAGATCCAGGCAGGGGAAACTCTCTAGACGCAGGAGGGAAAAGCATGCAGGCATGCAATTAGAAGAAAATTGAGGTGTCTCCAGAATGAAGGAGAGCAGGAACTGAATGAAGGGCGGAAAATGGAATTGAGTGGTAAGAAGATTAGTGGTGGTGGAGAGAGAATAATGGTGGAGAGATCGGGATGCCAAGAATAACCAGAATGGCTGGAAAGAGGTGCAAAGGAGTCTTTCTTCTTTGCTCACACTACTGGTGTAGGGTGTTATTCCGCTGCATGTACAGTTGGAAGTACTGATTCTCGAATTTCTTCTCTTCCCATACTTTCTGGGAGTTAGAAGCATCTAAATGCTGTGGCTAGTGTTTTTGTAACTAGCGTTTTTGTCGTTTGAACTTCTGATTAGACTTTAAAAAGTTGGCAAGAAGTCCTGAACTTTAGAAGAATTTGCCATAATGATCTGGGAAAGATGGTCAGCTTATTTGCTTGACTCGTTCATTCAAGAAACATTTATTGAGCTAATCTAGTTCATCAACTGCCTGGGTTGATTTGAATCTCTTTGTTATTTTGTCACAACTTCAAACATATGCTTAACTTTATTCTTCATGTATTAAGAGACCTGGGTTTTTTTGGCAGGATATTTAAATTTGGAATAAACAAACAAAAACCAGGAAAGTTAATGATCTGTCTGATTAATGCATTTCAGAAATAATGGTCAACTATGTACAGATACTGTTCATGAAATACAACCTTACTTTCTAAAATTAATAAAGAGAAAATATATTCAACTTCTCTTTCCCTCTCTTTGACACAGGATTGGCAATGAAGTCCTGTAAAGCCTGCCTTTCTATGCCCACTCATCTCTCTCTTACCTAAGATCCAAACTACTTCAATTTCTCAAGCCTGCAGTTCTCACCTCCAACACCTATTCATCACTGTATAAGAACTACTCACAATGCAATAAGCACGCCTGTGGTTAGTCATTCCTCTTCTGAGAAACTCACAAGGCCAACCTAGAATAAACTACAAACTTGGCTCGCAGTGTCCTAAATATCTCACCATCTGTCCTGTGGGGAAGCATGAGACTTGGTTGGAAACTTTGTAAGAAGGACATTCTGAGAAAAGGGAAGTGTGCAGAAGGCCGCCTGCCCTGTTTATTAGAATTCCAACTTAGGGGAGTGCCGAAGGCGGTACCCCTAATTATTCCTTGACCTTTCCAAAGAAGTCTGTGCATGAGCAGACCCCCAGGTGTTTACCGGAATCCTTATGCTTAATCTTTTGGGTGTCCTTGCTTAAAAGACACTGCAAACACATGTGTCCTCCCAAGATTACTTACCCTACTGATTGTATCTAAAAGGTAAACTTTATCTCAAATTACTGCTCCAATAAAAGCCTAAAGAGGCAGGCAATCAAGGCTACCTGGTTCCTTTAGCCAGGCCATCCCTTAGCCCTCTCTTTCACAGCAAACGTCGGAGTAATCATTCATCCGTTGCTCAGATTCTACTGGTCAGCCCTGGCACTGTCCCCAGGCTCTTTTCCAACCTGATTGTTCCCAGTCCCCTTTCCAGCTCCATATTTCTCTTTACTCTGTGCCTTGGTGTCTTCATCTTAGGAAAGGATAATAACAATACCTTCTTCACACACTTATTAAAAGATTAAGTAAGTGTCTGACACATTGCAAGCATTAAGTGTATTAATATTGTAATTATTAGTACTTGTAGCACTAAAGTAAGCCCAGTCTTGAATATTTGAAGATAATAATATATATAGAATGTGTGTGTGTGTGTGTGTGTGTGTGTGTGTTTCCTCCAACTCTCAACTAGATTTTCTGCTAGTGTTCCAAGTCTTATTTGCTGAGGTGCTTCCTATGATCAGGCTCATGTTAGGTATTTTTCACATTGTTCTCTAACTTAATCCACTTCACATAAATCCTGAGAGAATATCTAATTTTAACACACCCCAAAGAGAATTATTCTGGTGGGGCAGATAACTTACTCCATTCGCTTGATAAGAAATAAAGCACCATGTGTAGATGGACTCCATAATGTGAGAGGAGTAGTCCAGCCTAGAGCATGCAAGTTGGTTTTATCAAGCAGTGTGATCTATTTAAACCATGCTTTTTTAAAAACTGTATCACATAAAGTCTAGATTTGGAATTACAGCTCCAAAGAGATCCTTGGGAAGGTTTTTAGTAGAGCTTCTAATCTCAAACAGAAGCATCTGAGATAGAGGAAAATCTCTTCTATTTCTAAATATCATCCACAAAGATTTCCAAACTGTCTTTCATTACCTAGTGCACAACTCGTGTATCAGAATATCCAAAATACCTGCACTGTAATACAAATTATCCTGCAGGCTATGCTTCCTGGTTTCCTTTCTTCTGTAGAAATGAAACCAATTAGTACCCTTTGATATAATAACAATTCCACGACTGTTTTAAGCACCTCTTTTTCTTACATTAAATAAATGTCAGCTTCTTTGGGTCTGCTGCAATCTAATTATCTCTGTGCTTCCTCGTTGAACTTGCCCAGAAACACCTCACAGAAAGCTGTAAAGGCCAAAACAGTATCAAGAACTCTGGGTCCCCTGTTTATAAATTTAGTAAAAATAGTAACACAGGTTCATTAGATATTTTCCGATGATGTTGAAGTTGCCAGTTTTACTAACTGAGCAGTTCTCCTTGATAACAGTTTTTTTTTTGTTTTGTTTTTGTTTTTCTTTTTGATACTGGTAAACTGGAATGTATTTTAATATATTTTTAAAAAAATAGTGGTTGTTTCATACTTTTTACATTATTTTTATGAATAGTTTTATGTTTTCACATGGTCTAATAATATTTATTATCTCTTTTCCTTCATGGTTCTTATGATATAAAATCTTTCTATAGCCAAACCTCTTAATCTACATTTTTTAACTTTAAAAATTCCAATTTTTATATTTATTACTTTAATGTTCATGATTTTGTTTGCTTTTTTTTTGTTTTTAATCTCACCACAGAAGAGACTTAACCTATTTTTTCCCACAAAAAGTAAAAATCTTTCCTGAGTTTTATGGTATTCCTTGTTATACGTTAAGGCATTATATAGACCAAGGGTCTGATTTAGGAAAAATTGCTTTCAGTTGATCTCTGGGTCCATTTCATATAAGTTGTAGGTAGGTTACATAAATGATTGACTAAATAATTGATATTTTACTTGGGTGTAGTTCTCAAGATTGTTGATAAAGTAAGGCCTGAACATCAACACTAATAAAAGAGAAAAATGGTAATTGGCGTACGAGCTACCCTTTTCATTGGCTAATCAGGGCTATATGCAAATTAACTGCCAACTGAGATGGCAGTTAACTGCCAACAAGATGGCGGTTAATTTGCATATGTAGGCACAATGCAGGGAGGCGAAAGGGAAAGCAGGAAGAAGCCCCCTGCCACTGACAGTGATCGGAAACCCAGGGGGGAGCCATGATCGGAGAATCAGGTGCCTTTTCCGCCCTGGCCAGTGATAGCAGGAAGTAGGGGTGGAGCCAGTGATGGGAGCTGGGCACGGTCGAAGCTGGCAGTCCCAGGAGCTAGGGGTCCCTTGCCTGGGCCTAAAGCGAAGCCCACGATCGTGGGGCCGCTACAGCTGCGGGTTCCCGCTGCCCGGGCCAAACGCCTAGGCCAGAGGCATCAGGCCTGGGCAAGGGGCCGATCCTGCGATTGGAGGGTGATGGGGGTCAACGCCTGAGGGCTCCCAGTATGTGAGAGGGGGCAGGCTGGGCTGAGGGACACTCCCCCCCACACACACACCCAGTGCACGGGGATCAGCGGAGCCGCGAGGCCTCCCGGCACCGGCATCAGTGTGACAGGGGGCAGTGCCCAAGCCCCCTGAACCCCCTGATCGCCCTGCGGCTCTGTGTGCGACAGGGGGTGGGGCCACAACCTCCCTATCCGCCCTGCTCTGTTTGGGACAGGGGAAGGCGCCCCAAACCCCTGATCAGCCCTGCTCTGTGCCTGATAGGGGGGAGCTCCCCAACCCCCTGATCGCTCTGCGGCTCTGTGTGTGACAGGGTGCAGTGCCCCAACCCCCTGATCGGCCCTGCTCTGTGTGTGACAGGGTGTGGTGCTCCAACCCCGCCCCCCCCAATGGGTCCTGCTCTGTGTGTGACGGGGTAAGGCCATAACCTCCCGTTCGGCCCTGCCCTGAGTGTGAGAGTGGCGGCGCCCCAGCCCCCCTGATGGGCTCTGCTCTGTGAGTGACAGGGGCCAGCGCCCCAACCCCCTGATTGGCCCTGCTCTGTGCGTGACAGGGGGTTGCGCCGCAACCTCCCCATCGACCCTGCCTTGAGTGTGACAGGGGGCGGTGCCCCAACCCCCCAATCTGCCCTACCCTGAGCGTGACTGAGGGTGGCATCGCAACCTCCTGATCCTCCCTGCTCTGTGCATGACATGGGGCGGTGCCCCAACTCCCCAAATGGCCCTGCTCTGAGCCCGACCAGGGGCTGCACCTAGGGATTGGGCCTGCCCTCTGCCACCCGGCAGCAGGTCTAAGCCAGCAGGTCGTTATCTCCCGAGGGGTCCCAGATTGGGAGAGGGCACAGGCCGGGCTGAGGGACCCCCCCCTCCCTCCCCGAGTGCACAAATTTTTGTGCACCGGGCCTCTAGTTAGATGATAAAACCCCTTGGTATTCCGAATGGTTTAGGGACACATATAGGGAATGCCAACTTATTACTACTCTTTCATGTAAGCAGGCCCTCTGTAAAACAAAAGTAAACTTGAGATTGCCCAATATAAATTCGAGGTGCAAACCCACAGGAGAGCCATCTCGAGGTTATGAATTCTCAGACAGGTCCCTGCCCATGGCCCTCTGATTCCCATGCTTTCATACCCCCTGGGAACTGAAGATCCAGATTCCCAGCTTCAGTGACAGCTCTCGAGGGAAGAGGCAACATTTGGTTTCAGTGGTCAGCTCACATTGGTGCATCCCTATCGGTTCCACCTTTCTCTTAGTGTTTGGCTTTACTTTCTGACTAGCTCACCAATGCTTTTTACCGTAAAAGACATCATAAAATATTTTGTTTAGCATTTCTAAGTGTATTTAGTGGGGGGATCAGTCCAGATATCTAGACCTCTATTTCCAGAAAAACAAGTTCATTAATTTATATGTTCATTATGTACAGATATGTAATGTGTCCTTAGAATGCATTCCGCACTCTGCTGGAAACGGGAATACTATGGAGAAAATGTCCTTCAAATTGTAGATCATAGTGCCTAAAAGACAGAGAGACTTCAGAGACAGGCTGGTGGGTGGAATTCAGACAGATGGAAGCATGAGACACCCAGTAACCTGGCTGGACTGGAGAACGTGGGGTGGGCAGGGGTGGAAAGCACATGTCAATAGTTCAACTAGTTGGAAGGGGTCAGATCACAGAGAACTTAGATGGCCAAAAGGTTTTGAACTTGAATCTTTTATTGAAAATTTTATTTTGCTGTCACTGGGAAACAAAGGTATAGAAAAAAAGGGAGCACTGTCTTAGAAAAAAATACATCTGGTGCTAATATACTAACTATTGGGGAGCGGAGAGGGGAGCAGAACATTCTACGAGAAGATCTGATATTACAAGGCCTATGCTAAGATGTGCTAACAGAAATGGACAAGAAGGGGTGTATTGAAGACATGAATTGAAATATGTATTTAAGGACTTAGCATAGTGCCTTGCAAATAACAGGCACTTAATAAACACTAATTTTACTTTTATTTTCCTTCATGGAAAAGGAATTAAACTGAGACTTGGTGAGTTATTGCATAAAGAAGACAAAGAAAGGGAAGGGCAGTGGGACCTCTATTTCAATTGAATTAATTTCATTGTGAGTCGTTTTTTTTTTTCTATCCATACCCCCAGATCATCAGCTAATTAGCATTTTATTCCTAAAATCTGAGCCCATTATGCAGCAATTATTATTGATTCTAATATGAAAAATCCTAAAATTTAAAATATTTTAAAAGTATAAAACCAAACAGGGAGAATGGAATAATACTTTGAAAATACCTCAAATTAAATGTAGAGAGATTGTAAAACCTATGAACAACTGAGATAATTTTTTACAATTTACTTATTTTCAATTACAGTTTACTTCCAATATTATTTTGTATTGGTTCCAGGTGTACAGCATGGTGGTTAGACAATCACATACTTTACAAAGTGTTCCCCTGATATTTCCAGTACCCACCTGGCACCATACATATTTATCACAATATTATTGACTATATTCTTCATGCTGTACTTTACATCACCGAGACTATTCTATAACTACTAATCTGAACTTACTAATCCCTTTACCTCTTTCACCCAGTCCCCCAATCCCTCTCCCCTCTGACAACCACCAGTCTGCTTTCTGTGCCAACTTGACAGGGCCACGATGCCCAAATATGTGATCAAATATTATTCCAGATGTTTCTACAAGGGTCTGTTTAGATGATATTAACTTTAAAAAAATAAGCATTTATTGACATAAATTAGGTTTGGATTCTATAAAACCTGGTTAAAATTGTTCTAAATCACAATTTACTTAACATCTATTATCCTCAGTTTCTTTATCTGGAAAATAGGTATAATGATACCTCCCTAAAAGTACACGTATTTCAATAGGTAGTAATGCTCATGATGGTAATAATGATGATTAGTGATAACATATTTTTAAGAGAGAATTATGGAACAATGTACACAGTATGATTCCATTCCATTTCTTGGTTAAAAAATAAATTATGTGAACAAAGGTAAAAAAAATATCCAGCTGGGCAGGTGTTGCTCAGTGATTGAGTATCAACCTATGAACCAGGAGGTCATGGTTCAGTTCCTGGTTGGAACATACTGTGGGTTGTGGGCTCGATCTCCAGTGTGGGGCAGGCAGGAGGCAGCTGATCAATGATTCTCTTTTATCATTGATGTTTCTATGAGATTAACATTTAAACCAGTGGACTTTGAGTAAAACAAGTTGCCCTCCATTTAGGGCAAAATTTATACTGGTTTTCTATGGTCAAACTCAACTCTATGAGTATCAAGCTTGATACTCTCCAAGTAGACTATCCTCAGTCTACTTCATTTCAAACACCTCTTTTCACTTCATGAAAGTAAATCTTCCTTACAAAATTCTATTAAACCCAGGCCCAGGATCATTTAAACGGCATCAACCTGTTACTGTTAAATATTCATATTGCAACTGCCAAGCGATATTGTATTTGAATACCAAGCGCATTTTTAAGAAGAGCTTGAACTTGCTGAAACAGATTGCATTCTTGAAACTTCCAAACTTCTGTCAAACTCCCCTCAGCTCTTTATTTTCTTCAGCACATTCTCAATTTTCCGCTCTCAATGGCACTGTTTGTATATTAGTCTATGTATGTCAAGATGATGATAATTAAATTTCACTTGAAGTTCAGAGACAAAGTGATTACATTTGAACTTGAATCTTTTAAAAATAGGGAGCTCTCTTGTATTTCACGGAAGGAAAATTCAACTTGAGTGTTAGGAGGAATATAATTATCTTGTTCAGGATACTGGATCTTTCAAGAAACAATGCAATATTATCTCCGGTGGAAAGAGGGTAATCAGAAATTCAAAGCAGCTTTTTCTGATAGTTATTTTACATTCTTACGAAGTAATTGTACTTCCCTCGTGCACAGACATTCGCCTTGGCCATAAGACAGAGGACATCCAAGAAAGCCCCTGTTTACCTCCCTCAATGGAAAAGAGAAAAGGCAGAAAGTACCATGTCCCTGTATGGATGAGGGAAGACGAGGGACAGTCTGAGCAGCAAACGCTGCTACAATAGCACAGCAATGACAGCGGCAAGCCATTGTCTCACAAAGCAGCAAGCAGCAGAGAAAACTGGCCTCAAAGTCTCCCAGCTGCATGGACTGTCTCCAGCATGGGGCCTAGTCACTTGCAGTTGGATCGGGTGCAAGAAGAGCTTGATCTCTACCCAGATTTGGGCCTGGGAGATAAGGACCCTGGACTGTCGAATCCAGCCCTGTCTCTCAGTCATCTAATTCAAATTCACCTCCTAAATTGAAGGGCTGCTGCACTGTAACTTTAATGCAGCATTTTCCCTCATCTTACATCCAGTATCGATTAAGGAATCTGAACGCAAAAGTCAAAGTTGCCTTACCCGCCGAGGCTGTGCATCTGCGAGGGAGTGATGTCCCTATTCTCGGTGTGAATTGGGAGCGAGCACTAATTAAAATTATAAGCTAGAGAGAACATGCATTGAAAAAAAGAAGCCGTCCCTAACCAATAATTCCAGGGATAAATCATACTTGATTTGCTAACATATAGAAGTGTCCAGGAACTATGATCTACAAATGTCTTGAATATGGTTATAATCAGTCTGCAGAACAATAATCAAGGAGGCATATAATTAGTACAGTCTCATCCGCTGAGCAGCACATAACATTGTCTCACCTTGAAACAGTGCAGAGCCTCCTGTCTCAAAAGTAAGAACGAATTCAAACGGAGGCAGTTCTCGCATTTGAAATGCACCTGGATGGTTGTCTAGCATTCCAGGCAGTTCAGCTCTGGACTTCAGAGGAGTCCCTGGAAAGTTCCACTGAGCCTCCTGCTCTTTCTGCCCTCTTCTTTCACTCGGACCCTTGCCACTTCCGCTCCCTGAGCGTGGAGAGGATTCTGAGATCCCCGTCACGGTAGCTCCAAACCCTAGTTGACGATTTGCAATCAGTAATAAACAGGAGCAGAGAAGAAACTGTATGACAATTTGCCAGTCATTCTTTCACAAGCTACTGACCTCTGGCAGTTCTTGGTTACACCATGGCCACAGGATAGGGATGGCATGGCCAAGCATGAACAAGGAGAAACCAAGTGTTGAACACTTGCTACTTGCCTTATTATTCTAAGCTTTATGTGGGTCACCACATTTATTCCAAAGAAGAGACCAATGCAGTTGAATAGGAAACAGCAACACAGGAGAAATACACCTAGTATGTGTTGAAGGTGATATTTCAACCCATCTCTCTACAGCTCCCAACCTGTTCTTGGCTAAAGCCTCATTTCCCTCCATTCTCCTCTTTCTGCCTATAAACATGCCAAGTTCATCCCCAACCCAGAGCCTTTTTACTTGCTCCTCTTTCTGCTTGGGATGTTCTCTCCCCAGAAATTCAACAAACACCTCCTCTCCCCTGTTCAGGTCTCCAACTCGACAGCCTTCCCCAGGAGGCCTTTCCCAACTTCCTAGCCAGACCAGCCCTGTCCCTGCGGTATTCTTTATTATTTTACCCTTCATAGCGCTGTGGTCACGTGCACAGACTCTGAAGCTAAACTGCCTGGCTTGGAACCCTGCCCTCTCTGTTTACTAACTGCAGGCCATAAGGCAGGGTACTTCTGGTCTCCAGGCTTCAGCAGCCTCATCTATAAAATATGGCCATGAGGACAGCTATTGGATCTACCTCATGGGGTTGTTCTGAGAATTACACAAAGTGATGTAAAGTACTTAGAACAGGGCCTGCTACAAACTCAGTGCTCTTGAAGAAAATCTTTCTAGTGCCCAGTGGCTCAGTGGTTGAGCATTGACCCATGAACCAGGAGGTCACAGTTCACTTCCCCATCGGGGCACATGCCCAGTTGCTGGCTCAATCCTGTGTGGGGTGTGCAGAAGGCAGCTGATCTATGATTCTTTTATCATTGATGTTTCTCTGTCTCTCCCTCTCCCTTCCTCTCTGAAATCTGTACTTTGTTCTTCCAGAAAACTTCTACTTATCCTTTAAAACCCAGCTCCAACACCACCTCCTCAGTAAAACCTTTCTAGTGTTCCTTTCAGTCCATCACTCTCTCCTTTGTGATCTCACAGTGGTTAAGCCTTATCTGATGGGGTTGTAACTATCCTTGTCAATATGTTTCGGTATCATTTCAAGGTCCTTAGGCACTTGGCTCTCAAGTTCCCCACTTACTCAATTGTTAATCCCCAGCAGGCTACTTCACCTTGCTAAGCCTGTTTCCTCCCCTATAAAAGGCAGGTGATAATAGGTATAATGCTATGGGATTGTTCCAAGTACTAGAATTTTTAAAATAAATTTATGTTCATGAGGGTTTAAATACAGAACGTAGCAAACAGTGGGCAACTGATACGTGTTAGTCATAACATTATCAATTCAAGGGCAAGAACATCCTTTATGTCTGTGTTCCATCACCTACTTTGATACATAAAACAAATAGTAGAGACTCAACCAATGTTTGTTAGATAAGAAAGCTAACAAACAAAGCAAGAGTCTTGTCTATTGCTGTGTAGGAAAGAATAGGCCAAAAGAAGGAAAAGAGAAAGAAGTGGAGACACTAACTGACACACTTCTCTGCATAAGATAAATGGTTTTAATTAGCTAAATTAATATTCCAGAAGGAGGCTCGGAGGCCTGCTCCCCTTTGCTCTCATTAACCTAGATCGCTGCAGGAAGCCCGCCTTCCTGGTAGGCGGGAGGCTGTGGTTGGCGGCACATTGTTCATAAAAGTGTCACTGATATATCCTGGCCACATGACTTGCGGCAGATAATGACAATCCAGTTGAAGTCCTGATGACTGATTATTTTTCTGCAACTTAAAGTCACGAGATGTTTATGCCAATCAAAATAGCTTCCTAAAGAAAAAAAGCTACTATCCACTGAGTGCCTATCATGTGCAAGGCTGCACTGAGGCACTTTACATACATTACTTCTAATCTGCCGGCAACCCTTGGCAAGGTAGGCTGATTCCAATTTTACGGAGGAGAGAATAATTTGAGAGAGGTTAAGTAATTTGCCTGCCAGAGAGCAAAGGCTTAACCCTATGTCTATGTGAATCTAAAGTTTCCAGCACCATTATACCTCGACTTCATTAAATTATTTATGACTATCTTATCATATCAAATGAACACGAAAATTGGGATAAATATATAAGAATTAGAAGTAGGATTGAAACACTGGAGAATCTTTTTCAATGCCACCCTCTTTGTGGCTTGACTCTTGCTGACTGTTGAAAAAGAAAGTTAAGAAAAAACAAATTAATAAGAAACAGAGGGATTTTGTTTGTTTTTTAAAGAATGTGAAGGGCAGAGGAAAATAAGCAGAATTAGGAGAAATTTAAATATAAACAAGCTTATATCCCAATAAAGATGTTAAGGTCAGGACTAAAAAAGAAAATACAAATTAAATGAGATTTTTAAAAAAGCATATGAAGCCAGAAGACAATGAGATGAAAGATGAAATCCGCAGACTAAAATACAGGGTGGGGGAAAAGTAGGTTTACAGTTGTGAGTATGCAAAACAGTTTATTCTTGTATTATTTTCCACAGAAAACCTATAAACCTACTTTTGCCCCACCCTGTGTTAGGGACAGAATATTGGAGACAAGCTACTACTTATAAGAAATATTAAGCATGGTCTGTTCACCATGATTGGAGAAAGCACTTTCTAACCTGGCGTGGAGTTGTATGCCCCAGGTACCTGGCAGTCAACCTTGGAGCTGGGAGTCAACCTTGGAATGTGGTCCATTCGCATCAGAGAACTGTCTATTATCATGGAAAGATTAACAAGCTTGTTGCTTAAACAATGGAGTCCTGCCCCAGCACCCTCCATTGCCTGTAATCTGTAACCATTATACCCTTTCTTATTCCTTTTGCCTACTTCCCCATGTAATCTTTGTCCTACCCCATATAAGCATCTGGCTTATGGGGCTGGCAGAGAAGTTTTTTGTGGATGACCTGCTACTCTCCCATACTGCTGGCATTATCAGAATAAACACTCACACATGATTCAACCCTGTCTCTGCTTAATTGGTTGTCTGATTTCATCTGCATATACCTTAGTAAGAAAAAAGACTAAAACCCATTAAATGACAAGATGACACATAAAAGTAGATATGATTAAGAACTAAAACGGTTTTTTAAATCAAATAAATAGTTTTTTAAAGGAGAAAATTAAGAGAAGAAGAAAACCAAAAAGTTTGAAGGGGAAAGAAATAGAGGAGATTAAAGGGTTAAGGAAGACAGGCAGGAGCCAAGACCAAAGTGAGCAGCACCAACAAGGCCATTCAGACTCAGAGGGTCCTCAGGTGCCATGGCCGGGAGAAGAGACAGTGACCACCTTGGTCAGCGGCCACCACACACAGACTCATGTCCCCAGACTCTCCCTTTCCTCTGGGGCACCAGGGCCAGCCACATAATGAGCAGTTCCCTAGAAAATCAGTGCATGTGGCTTTCTGCTGCTCACTGATGGCTGCAGAGCTCCTGGGGGCCCTGGAGGCTCTAGGCGCCCACTATTCCCAGAGACAGAATTAAGCAGTGCTCAAGTGCTTGGGCTCAGGCATGAAGCTAAGTTGCAGTTCCCAGCCACCGCTTTGTAGTTGGCTATGTGGAAGTACGCTGGTACAGGTTCCTTTCAATTTTGAGAATTAATGCAGTAACTCACAAAGCTCAGCATAAGTAGACTACATTTACAACAGCTTAATTCATAGGGAAGCCTTAAACACCTTGCCTTTCTGAGCCCCCCCCCCCCCCCCCCCGTCCTCACCGCCTCCACACCCCCCCCCACACCCCCCCCCCCGGGGCCAACCCACCCTCGCCATGTAACTCTGGGACTCTACAGGACACTTATTGGAAAAAATAAACTACAACATTGTTTTAGTTCAAACTTTTCACTTTTCAGAGGAAAAAGGTTTCTAGACAAATGTTAAAGACAAAATTATGAACTTGAAAATTCCTAAATACTGAAACACACAACACACCCATCATTTACATTTAAAACAATATTAACTTTTAAAAAAATTTAAGAAACTCAGAATTTTGACTTTTCATGTGACTTTTTCACTGTTGTATGGCTTGGACATGAAGGAAAATAAAAAGCACAGACTGAAGTAAATTATTTCTCATTTTTTGTGGTTGTTGATCACACTGCTAACTGGGTAAGCCAGTATTATATTATTGGGCAGATGAGGACTAGAAACTCAACATCCTGAATCAAAATCTTTGATTTTTTTTCTCCCTGTTACAACTCCCTCATGATGAACTTTTGTTTATGTTCTTTTCAAAGGGGACAAATCATTAACCAATAAACTTTACATTCCACTGCCATCCAGCTAAAGGGCCTGCTTTTGCTAAGATTTGAGGTAAATAGATTATCTCTTACCAGAGGTCTATCTTCTTCTAAAACACAATGACTTCTTTAATAACTGACTTTTTAAAAAATTATTTTTGAGAGAGGGAGAGAAACATTGATGTGAGAAACATCGATTGGGTGCTTTCTGAAAGTGTCCAAACTGGGGATCAAACCTGCAACCTGGGTATGTGCCCTAACCTGGAATCAAATCCAAAACTATTCAGTGTACCAGATAACGCTCCAACCAATGGAGCCACACCAACCAGGGCAATGACTGACTTCTTCACTTCATTTTACTTTACAATTCTATAGACTCAAGACAAAACCTCTCTGACTAAAGTACCAGCAGAGAGTATATGAAGTGTAAGGAATATTCTTGGAACTACCAGTAAAACCAGAAGTGACATATGCTGGTTCAATGCTCAAACTCTTAGCCAAACAACCATCATGCTAGTGTAGGCTCGGCCACTCCCCAGCTGAGACCTTGAGCAAATTATTTTTCTAATTTGCACAAATGTATAATGAGTACCCCTCTGAGAGCATTGTTGAAAGGATTGAGTACAATAAGGAAGATAACATTTGGTATAGAGCCTGACATATTTCAAGCACCTATGAAGTGGTAGGTGCTAGTACTTTTATTCTTGTTGCAATATGTAAAATTAGTAAAGGGGACAAAATTAGTTTGCAATTCCTTTGAAAAATTAGACATCTAGTTTTGTAGCTCCTTTATTATAGTTATAGAAGAATTTACTGTGTGCTACTGCTATGTTTTGGTTTAAATGCCATCTATAATAATAAAAGGGTAATATGCTAATTAGACTGGACATCCTTCTGGATGAAGCTGGGGCTACAAGGGCTGAGCCCCTTGCACAAATTTTGTGCATCAGGCCTCAAGTCTATTTATAAAGATTGATATTTCAGCTGAAAAACATTTAGTGAATCTTTCAATCTAATCAACATTTCTATCTATCATTATTGTTCCTGGGTGTTCTATATGGTAGCTGTCAGCCTTTTTAATAGAGTATCAAAAGATCAGTCATTTTTTGCCTAGTAAAATCAACTGAGAAAGCCATGTGGCTGTGACTGCCAAAACGCTTTTTAAAAAGCTTGGTTCTGACATATGATTTTGAAATGCTTATGTAAAAATATTCAACAAACTATTCAAAAATTGATCATCACTAGTCTCTTATGCTCACACAACATTGATTTGCTTGAAATTAACTATGCTTTTAAAACATTTCTAAGAGATTTTGGTCTTAGAGTTTCAGAAGCACTAACAGAGAAATGGGTGAAAGATTCATGGGACAGTATTTTTTCTTTTCCCAAAGCAGATAAAGATTTTGGTGTTTTGTTATTTCTTATTTCAAACAATGATCTGTATAACATTAAAAGCCAGGATACCCAATAGCATTTCGGAATGCATTAATTCAGAAAAATTTTACCAGTTAAAATGTCTTTAAAAATCGAACTGACTTCTGAGGCCTTCTGAGAAACTGCACACTCAGGAAACAGTAATGCCATCAGGGAAAGGATGAAGACTCCAGAGGCCTTTAAGAGAGGAGGGGTGGTCTGTTGCCCATATTTGGAAAACACTTACAGTTCACTTAATTAGTCTAATTACATGGTGCTCTTTCAGCTTATTATTAATGCCCTCTGACAGAGATATGTTACCCTGGCCTTGAACGCATGCTGCACAGTGTGTTGAGTTGAAATTGGATAACATCCAGGAGCTTCCATCAGTCCCATACATTTTGGAACAGAGCATCCGTGATATGCATCAAGTGCATGTCGGTTAGAAAACGTGATATTCTTAAACATTCAAGTTTTTGGCTAATTAATGTGTTTCTATGATCACTGGGAGACTCAAAGTGACATAATAGAAAATTCCCATTCCATACCATTCAAATGATAATTAAGGCAGCCATGAATTAATCCCCAAACCCAGAACCATTCATTCATCCTTCAGCTATTTAAGGACTGCTCAAAATCAGCTTGAAGCAGTTAGCATGTGATAAAGCATTTTCACCAAAAAACACACTAATTTTATTACCCTGTGAAGCAATCCTCATCTACATTCAACATATCAGTACCTTTTCATACTGATGTTTGAGAGTTAATGCAAAAATTTCATGGAAAGAGAAATAATATCTGGAACACAGGTAGTTTTTTTTATTTGTAAAACACTGCAGGAATAACTGTCTTTAAAGAAAATTTCAGTATCAATAAAATACGAAGAGCTGTTTTCATTACAAAAATTCAACTTGTATGCATTCTTTCAAGTTTTTCTACTTAGGTTATAACCACAATAAAATTCTTAGTGAGTTCAAGTTCTTTACAAAACATTCTATCCCATGAGAGCATCATAAAGGTCAGTTTGAAGCCTGAGGTTCAAAGTTGAATTGATGGAAAAGTACATTTTCTCCTTTTTCATTTAAATAAACACATAAAGCCAGGGTCCTGAAAACAGTTATAATAAGTACACATGAATATTTCTTTGAAATTTGGTAATGAATTTGTGCATGATGCTTTTTTGGGGGGGAGAGAATAGTGATGGGAATTTTCTGTCAAATAATTGTTCCTTTACTTTAAAACCAGTTGTTCATACTGGTTAAAATATTACATGGGAACTATCCTCAAGTAAACGTGGATGAGTTGTAATTGACAACATATTTAAGTAATTTTACACTTGTATGGATGGGTTCTCTTCCACATAAATGATTTTAAAAGCCTGTAAGATGAATATATACAGTTGTTTTGTAAATAGAATAAACACAGGCCTATATTTTAAAATAAGTCAGTCTGAATTAACCTGCATGAAGCTACAGCTAAAGCCAATGTTAACAAGCATTCCTTATTAACAGACCAGTAGAGTAACTGTCCCTGGGAAGAGGTACAATAACGTGACTTTATAAAAGTTCACAGTTGTGACTATCACAAAGAGAAACAATCAAGGATGTAGAAATTGTATATCCAGGTGAAGTCTGGGCAGACCCAAAGAACCTACTGGGCTAATAAACAGAGTAATGCATCAGACAGTAGATTAATAATTTTAAACTTAAGAAACTAACTTGTACTAAGAAGAAGCCTAGATGGAATTTAAGGCAACATTTATATGTTTTTTTTAAAAAAATCAGTTTTAAAGACAATTTTTCTTTTGGTGGCAAAGATGAATGATAGCTTACAGATTCTATTCTCTAATATAAAGACTCATAATAAATTACTTTTTCTAAAGAGATTAACCATTTATGTACGATATACTTGTTCACATCATACCAGTTTTAAGAACTGCTTCAACAGAAATAGCACTAATTGAATAATCAATGCTATCTTTTTTTTTTTTTAAATTGGTAATTCATTACTGAACCAACCTAATCCTACTCAGTTTGTATACTGGGACATACATATCACACAACACTGTATAGTTCCAGGCTTTGAAAGGAAAAAAGCATAAAATAGAAAATTAACATGTTTGATTATATAATACTTCCTTCTAGCAAATAAAATTTTGTAAATGACTGAAGAGTTTTAGCCAAAGAAATATGACTATTCCTCTCAGAGAACTGTATCTGTTTGAATATGAATATAATGTCTTATAGTCAATTTCCAACTTGTTAGGTAACTACATGTGAATACACTCCTTCATTGTTACCCTACTATTAAATATTGATCCTTTATTATATAGTGTCTACATTATAGCCACATTTAGATATATAAATATATACTTGAACATTTTTTTCTCATTACTCTTTTCTAAACTCAACAGGCATGACTAAGTGTGTCCACATAAAATAAAGTGATTTCTAACTTGGTGGGAGCACGGGGGAGAACCACTAAGCTGTAGAGGAATTTGGTATAAACGCTTATGATGTGGACAGGAAACATCTACTTGTTGAGATTCAATTATGATTTTTGAACCTTTCCATGATAACAAATATTGTCATTTGCAGCTCCCTTATAGGGATACTTATAATCCTCACACTGTAAAAGTATGTTTTAGGAATTTCTTCTCAATAGTGCTGAAAAATCAAAAATTTTTTTTTATGATGTTAAATTTGACTGTACAATTTGCAATCCCCCCTTTTTTCATTATTTTTTTTTAAGTTCTGGTGCAATCCAACAAATACAAAGCTTTCAGTATGATTCTTTGTTGAAACTTATTGGCCAAATTGTGAGCATGGGTAATGGATAATCAGAATATAAATATATTATATACTTTTTAGCATATAAAGCCATCCAGCAACTTAACTGTAGTCTTCTCCATATCCGTGGGTTATAATACGAAGGGATCTAAATATATCCAAGGGGGAGGGGTGGGAGAGGGCCAATGTGTTAAAGCCAATTGTGTATCATACATAAAAGTGCACGTTAACTACTTGAAAAAATTCACATTTATTTACTGTCAAACCGTGTTAAACTTTACACTGGATATTAGTGATGGGCTCATTATTAACAGGTTTACACAAAGGGATGAAAAGAAAAGCAGAATTTGGCTGAAACAATTTACATTTCATTAGAACTTTATCATAAAATAAATTAATTACTAAATATAGGCAGAAGGAATATGGAAGAGTAATATTTATTTTTATTTTATTTTAAAAAAGAAGAGGCACCTTTTGTTCACCACAAAGTTTGTGAGAAGTGCCCAGTGCCCTCTCTGCCCTCTGCTCAAGAATAAACGGAGGGGCGACACGCAATCTTTTCTAGATTTCACCACGGTTGTGCAAGGCATGGCGTAACTGGCTTCAAAGACTTTTCTCCCCATAGAACTTTTGGCAATAAGGAATTTAAATGTAAGGATAAAACTAACATGTCAAAGCAGAACACTTGTATACAGTGGAAACTAAGTGACAATGGGCAGAACCATGACAAAGTGTAAGAAAAAACATTTTATAACATGTGCAACCAAGAGCTTTTCACAATATTTTCTTCAAACTCTTTAAAATTATTCTAATGACAATTCTATTTCAGTTGGACACAAAGGTATTTATTTTACCCTAGCAATAGAACAAAATATAATTTCTTTAGCCATTTTTTTTTTCATGAGAATAGTTCATTGTACAGTTGAGGAAACATACGAAATAAGGCCTGTGGCTTGATTGCTAGTGGTTAAACATGGTTTCAATCTTTGCCTTAATGGAAAAGATTTGCAGTGAACTGCACACTGCTGCAGAATCCCTCTCCTGCTTTCCCAAGTCTTGTCAGGAACAGTAAGGTACAGTACATTTGTCCCACAGGATTTTAAAGCCTACGTCTTGTATATAATACAATGCAGGCCTACAAAAAAATGGTGCAGCCATATTTACAAATTCAGTTCGCAAACTGCTGCGGTAAAATGGCTGGAAAGTTGCGTTTTGCTCGCTTCACAATTTCTCTAAACAGCAGCAGAACCTTAAAATACCTGGTTGGCATCTCTTTTCTTTGTAACAAATAATTCACTTTAGTATACTCTGTGTATATACAAAGTTTTTTTGTATGTTTTATAAAAATTCACAGAACGGCAAGGTTCAGTCATCTTTTTTTTTTTTTTTTACACGGGAGGAACCACAGGTCATCAGGGCTGTCTGTGCGGCCGAGTCTGCGTGGGCCCACGAGCCGCGCTTTGTGAATACTCGCAGGTGGCCCTCGGACCTCCCCGGCTGAGCTATTAAAGGCTGGTCACCAGCTGCATCTGCCCTTCTCTCACGTCCCCTTCGGGGATGCAGCCTTCCTTGTTAATGGGGATGATGTACCCATCGCTGTTGCCCCTGCTGATCTGGTAGCACGTCTGGAGCTGGTGGCCAGCCCCCAGGTTGGGCATGCTCTTGTAGTAAATGTCCTCGTTCTCGCTCCTCCGGGAGGGAGACAGGTCTTCCTCCATGTCCGGGCTGCTCTCCGGGTAGGGAGAGTCTCTGAGGTTGGGCATGCTCGTGTACAGAGAGTCCCTGTTGGGCGACTGCAGGTGGTCCTCGGCCTCGGAGGTCAGCTGGGAGACGTAGCTGTCCGTGCCCTCGGGCTTCACTTTCTTCTGCGGCTGGTACAGAAGGGAGTGAGTCCGCTGAGGGATGAGCGGGGCCTCCAGCTCTCGGTGGTGCAGCTCTAGTCCTGCGTGGTCGCCATGCATGAGAGAGGACGCGTCGGCCACGATGGCATCATCCTCGCTGCTGCTCCCGCCAATCACAGGTTTGACTGGGAGCGTGAGCTCCAGGTTGTGAGTCTTGCTGCTGCCCCGTAGGTTGTTGTGCACTAGCTCTGAAATGATCATTTTCTCAAAAGCGGTATCATTCAGACTTAGTCCACAGTCCACGACCTGCACGCCGTCGGTGTAGTCCCCCTTGCGCAGTGAGTAGCTGTTGTTGAAATTACCATTTAGCGGTAGAGTATCCATGGCACTTGTATCCCTGGCATTGTTCAGTGAATGTCCTGAAACAGACAACGGGGTTTCCATTATTGCCACTGAGCCTTCCTCAAAAAATCATTAACTCTTTGGCACAAAACGTTTTAATGTCGTTCAGGACAAAGTTGTATTTGAAAGCGGACACTTGGAAAGTGCCAGGCTTTCCCGCATTCCCAACTGTAAACAGTTGCACCCCCTTAGATATCTAATACGAAAACGTGTGAAAGAATAATTCTGTTTTCCAGGGAAGGAAGATGGCATACTGAGTATTACTTGATCAATTTCGGGGAGACAGTAGTTAATCGATTTTGGGTCAAATCTCTGACACAAAAAAAGACTTCACTCCATGCCCTTGCATAGTTAATGCAAAGCAATTCATTATTGACAATTGCATTTTAAAGTACAAGACTATGATTTATAAAAATAAAATTAACATAATTTGTCCTAAACAACACTAAATTAAAAAGGAATAAGTCACATACGAAAACCAAAGGCAAATGTACAACACAAACCCACGTAAGTGGCAAGCAACTTTTTTTAAACAACATCTAACATTTCCTTTTTTTCTGGAGATGAAATTTAAAAAAAAAAAAAGAATGAAAAATATGGACAGATACAAAGAATTCATGTTAAACAAAGACAGCCATCTCTCATACGGACCGGGCCAGGGGCCCACAAGCACCATCCAACAACATGACAGGCAGCAGGTGGAATGACTCACTTTGGACAACTCACATCATGTCTGTCTGCTCAGGCTATCTGGCCTAAGAGTAGCTGATATATAAAAGAAAGTAAAATGATTTATTGTAACATGATGAAGAATTTCTAAGCTTCTCAGCAACTTAGTCAGAGCAAGGGTTCAACAAATTAGGTTACCAGCAATAGCAGCCTTTCCCGTTTTGGTTTAGTAGTTCTTATTGTTTTGATATGTACTTTGGAAACGAGTACTAATAGCCATGGCCCCAGGCTCCTAATGGTCAAGGTGTTTGCCTGCAGCCCTGCAGTCTGCATCAGTCACAGTGACAGCACCGAATGAACCCGCAGTCTACTGCACGAGACTGGCCCACAGACACTGTGGGCATGGAGGTTAAATGCAGAAATGTTAGAGATTTCTTAAGTATGGGTCACAGAAATTAAACCAAGAATAAATATTCACTATGGAATGGGAAAAGGGTGTTAGCCTTGGCTAATATATTGTTTATCTCTAAAGGAATGAAAGATTGGATAAGTCTGCTGAAGATATGAAAAGAGGTTTAGGAAGAAAAAAAATACGGTAACATGCTCTCTTTGAATCAGAGTTGTATTTTTCTACAGACACATAAACATGTAAACTAGGACATCACAGTGCTTTTCAGGCAAATGGGAAAAAAAATAGAGAAAATTAAATGATCTGCACCATGGGAAGTTGGGTTATTCATTCTCAAAATCCTAGAGAAAAAATAAAATCACTTGTCTACAGATAGGTCTGGAAAAAAAAAGAATGAAATGATGGTTATTGAAATGAAACTGACCACTGTGAGGCTGCTGCATTGTATGCAAGGCTTGGAGGAGTTTAGGAAAAAAATTTAATTCTTGAAAAAATAGGAACTTTCCCTTCTTAGTGCTCACTCCACTCTTAAAGCTGCAGATTATCCTAGAAAACTCAATGTCATGACCAATAAATATATGATAATTATTTGATAAATTATCATTAGTAGAAAATGAGAAAATGGGGTGATTATATTTGTTGGTCACTCATGTTATTTTTTAAAAAAACTCTGATCCAACTTCTACATTCGAGAAACTGACAGGCCAATTAATATTATGCTCCACATATAACAAAATAAAGCTCTGAGAGCTGTTTGTAAGGCTTCCTTTAGCTTGGTTGACACAATTCTCTAGCTTTATAAGTTCTTATGTGCACCACAGTCTTTATAAGATCCACCACTGGAAAACTGCTGGAGCTTTAAGTTACATGATGGATCACTTGCCAGCATTTGTTTCCTCTGTAGAGGTTTGATCTTGTCTTTTTCCTTTTTCCTTTTTATTATTGCTTAATAAATATAAACATATATACTAGGTAAAACAGGAGGTGTTTTCTATGACATACTGCAGATTTAAGCACATCTTTGACTGGTTTGGAAGAGGCAAATTTTCTGCCCAAGTTCAGGTAATTCACTTGAAGACTTTCCACAGCCTGTAGCAAGATGACTGTGGGAATGCAGAAATGATGTCAATTATTCAGCATTCGGGGTGACAGTACCCCGGGCTTTAAAGAGCAAATTATTTCAGCATTGCGTATACTTAAGTATGGACAGCGTTTGCTACAGACCTCTGTTGTTGAGAAAGGGCAGTACAGACAGATGTACTGTTTGAATTTGGTAACGTTTTAGTTGCAAATTGTGAACCACTTGCCCGCTGAGTCTACGTCATGACTGCTAGTTATGTTTTAATTGTGCCGGTTAAAAATCATGCTGAAAAAATTTACATTTGATAGGCAAAGTTAAGTTTTACTCCCATACTTGTCTCTCTGTAGGTTGCTAGAGGAAAGCATAAGGAAAGTGAGAAAAACAAGAGAATGAAAAGAAAAGCTGCAGTTACGTTAAAATAGAATTTCAAGGGGAAAAAAACAGAAACAAAGTTCTTTGTTAAATTTAGTGGTAAATATCAATCACAAATAAAGACTATATGCTAGCAGTAATTTAGCAGCAGTAACTTTTACCAAAACCTTGAAAATTTCTGTTAAATATATATGCTTTTTTAAAAATAAGCTATTAGAAAACACAGTAATACAGGATGGGTTAGTGACAATCTCTCCCCCTCCCCCAACTAAAAAACAAACAAACACAACTATAGGTATCAACTGACTGATATTAACTTTATTTTCAAAGCTATTTTAAGAAAAAAGAAAAACCACCATAAAGCTGCACTATACTATAGTGTGGTTACATTGATAATGCTGGATGCCGTTTTCTATAGCTAGGCATCCAATGATCTTTATTAGCTAATCCATTCCAAAAGCAAATTCTGTCGGCAAGCTTTAGAGTCAACTGAACAGAATATTACATAGAGCGGATACCTCTAAGTGATATACATCTTGAAGATGGGCTCGCGGACCATGTGATGTCAGTCCTGTAATAATATATTAAGATTTATGCCACCTGTGTCAAAAACATGGATAATTATTGGTAAATACTGTCATGACTGAATGTTTACTATAATATAGTGCAGTTTTAGAAGCCTGGCATGCTCAATACCATTCTCTTTCATTTGAGAGACTATGGATGTAATAATAAATACATGGCAACATGAATATTCTAGAGAAAGGGCAAAGACCAGAGAGAGCTCTGTTTAGCAGCAAAGAAAGGTAGTTGTATTCATAAGTATAAGCACACCTGGTGAGTTAAATACAGGAGCTGAAGGGGCATTACATACAACTGTTTCAGCGAGCAATGTGTTATAGGGGTTGTTAGTGCCGTGGGGTCGAAGAAGAGGATTTGTTAGTAGGTAATTGCCAGTCATTCCTGAAGCAAAAAAAGGAAAGAAAAGAAAAGAAAAGGAAGGAAAGAAGAGACATCAGTTCTCTTATTTTAGTGTTACAGTTGCAGTACAGTACTTTTCGTATTCATCAAGGATAGTGAACAAGTTGGCAACGAAAAATCTGCTGAAATTTTCTGACTGTATTTGAACTACTAATTTGAAGGAGAAAGGGTAGAGGGAAGTTAAATTTCAGTAATTCACAGGTGCTTTCTAAGTCCCCCAAGTAAACACCTGCTGAGGATGACATTTACTAATTTATACAAAAAATCACTGTTAAACAAAAATGGCAATTAAATGCACAGAGATCAACATTATGTTTCAAGATGTTACTGCTTAATATTAAAAACCTAACCACGGAGGCCCAGAAGAGGGAATCTCAAACTTTCAGAATTTACAGGTGTGGGATTATCCCTCATGAAAACATCTGTGTTAATACCAACTTCGATACAAGCAGGAGGAAAAACAACTTCAAACAGATAAAAAGTATGACACATTGCACAAAGCTTCTCTTAGTAAATGCAAGAGCACACATGCTGAAGAAGAAAAGGCTGTGTATAATGAATTATTGGACCATTCATAAATTGTACATAACAAGAATTTTATTTGCCAGGTTTCAAAAAGCGAATCATTGAATAATGCATTTCCTTTTTGATAGTCATCTTAACAAAATTAGGTAGCATATCAGAGCCATGGAATATACACATTTCACTTATTCTAATTTATAAATTACCAACCTTTCAATACGTATCAAACATGTTTTGCATAGCTAATGTAATTTTGACTAAAAATATTTTAAAATTCAACTTGGTTTTGATGTCATACATACTCCTTTTTTCATTTTAAACCAACTCATCAAAACAATGGCAACATTAAAAAATGTCATTGTGATAAAATATTACTGCTGTATTACCAATCAGTACAACAAAACTAAAATCACCTGGATAAATGACCTTTCCACCGACATATATAACAACATGACTTTTTTCATACCAAGTTAAAATTTACTAAGCTTGCATTCAGAAGTATGTGTACATGTGTTTGTGTCCTTATCTTGCTAAAATATTTTATTTGCCAGCTTATTTAAGAATTATATTGATAATGATAATTTTAAAGCTGTAACTATAGTAATTCAAGGAGAAAAATATTAATTTGTAAATTCTCATGTATTTTAGTTTTTTGTTCATGAAGATTTACTATAAATGTTTTTGACACTTTTTACTTTTTGAAAGAAATGTAAAATAAAAACTTTTGCAAATAAGAATCTTCACTACAAAACTGGTACTGTTTAATGTGAATAGTGGTTATTCTAATTGTGTTGATGTTTTAAGAAGAAAAGTTTGGTAAATGTCTCGGTTAAAAGGATAAATTTCTACTCACAAGAAAAACATATGAACTTGTGGCAAAGTATATTTTCAGTAATTACTTTTTCTAGCCTTACTCTTAATGCGGAGTTTAAAAATATACTGTTTGCATTACATTATTGAATAAAAAGAATTTATATGTACTTGAAAAAAGGATAAAAACTGACTCAAAAGATTTAGGAGCTTGTGATATAAACACATTTGAAAAAAATTCCCCATTTTCTCTAGGATTATTGTAAATTGGCAAAAGGTACAAAATTTATATTGTAAACTCAAGTTTTCCTAGTAACTGACCTTGATTAAGTGTTGAAGTGCTATTGATGTCACCTGAGATAAAAGAAGATTCAGATTGTTTTCTCACAGTGTCATTCCACATCCTTCTTATACGACTCTATCAACATAAAATAGCAAGACACGTTATGTTAGTTTCCCCAAATTTACCTTATTAAAGACACACAAAAGATTTAACCTATCCATCTGTGTAGGATTATCTGTGGGGCTTTTAAAAAAGAAAACGTGTGTGGATTCTAGTCTAAAACTAAGGAAGTCTATACTGCTCTGTTGCTTTTCTACTAAGGGGAATTTAATCTTCTACTCTTTAAAAATTTTCCTTTATTGCTTTTTTTTTTTTAACGTAGAGATAACTGATTATTCACCAAATGTTTACCGAGTACCCACAAAGAGCACCGTGCTGTATACAAAGCTTAGGCTATGAAATGATTCTGATAGACTTTTTAAAGAAGTATATCTCTCAAAAAAAGGATGTTCACACCTAAAGAAACACCTTCAAGAAATACTTAAGAAGACATTAACACCAAAATACTAAAAAAGCAAGTATTTGCTATGTAGACATCATTAGAATAAGGAGACAATCAGTGCATTTGAGCAGAGCCCGTCTCGGTAGGCTTTCCATAAAGAAGGCTGATTGAAGACGCTGTCAGAGCCCCTGTTACCTGTGTGCCAGAGGAATACCGAGCGCTGGTCCTGGTGGTGGAAGCCTTCACTGAGCTGTGGGGACTCTCCGTTGGGAGGCCGCTGCAGCAATAGGAGTGTCTGAAGCACTTGCCATATTCTTTTCGTACCTGCATTCAACAACCAGGAGACCATGGGGTTAATACTTGCTTCTCCCTTTCCCTAATCAAATAAGCAATGGAGACGACCAAGAAATTCCACAAACATATTGCCACGCAGAAAATAAACTGAACTTACAAAAATCAAGTTTAATTGAAACTGTTGTAATCAGAAACAATATCTCTGTCCACTAGACTGGCTAGTAAAATCTCTTCAATGTGATATATTAGGTAGTAATGCTTTATAACCTATTATGTAAATGTTATTAATACAATAGCAATATTTTAAAAAGCCTTATTTCCTCTGTAGACTTAGGAGCCCCAATTTTATATTTCATGCTAAGAAAAGAGGACAAAATATTTTCTTGCTTAATTACATTTAACCACGCCTAATTCAGTCATTTAAGTTTTAGACGCTTCATGTCCTCCTTAGGTAGGTCAATGTACATAAACCTCTTTTATTGGATTGCGTAGTTTTGTGGGTAACCTCTTTATAATGACAAGGCTATTTTGGCACAAGAATAAAGAAAAAAAGCACTTTGATAACATGCCATTAATTATGATGGAATGTTTTCTTCATTTCCTGATGTGTTTTAACACTGAGTAAAAAGAGTCAAAGATGCCTATGCACTTCATTAGCACACAAGGGAACTATTTATGCAATTTCTATTCTCATTAATGAGTTACCGTGTAATTTCCCTCTCCCCTTCTCCCCCCCCCCCCATCTATAAGAATAGATCGAAAAGTTTTTAGTTCTAAAAGAAAGTTTAAAGTAAACTTTAAAAAGTGAAGTCCCAACATTCACCAAATGATGGGGCCCCTGGAGAGGTGGGACGAACTTGGGAGGAGTAGGAGAGAGTCCTGGATTCTATGCAACGATACTGGCACATAAACATGTCTTGTTGTGGCCAACAGCCAGACTTCAAAATCATAAAACAGACAGGGAGTTATTGCATAAGAAACTCTTTTTTTGAGTAGAATACAAACACACTCAAAGGCTTTCCCCCTCCTCACAGTTGTATGCTCTGTATCTTCCAGCAAAGACCATGATTTTGACACTTATTCCTTGCAAAACTAGATAATTAAAGTCACTAGATGACCTTTTAAATCTAAGTGCACTTGCATTTTCCTCCTCTTCGCTTTATTTAATTGTACCTATTAGAACAAATAACAATGGGATTGAACTTTCAAAGCACTTTCTTTGCCTAAATATGCTCACTGAAGTAGTAAACCAGGATTTAAACTAAATCACTTTGTATCATATTCTTCACAAGTCATCCTGGCAGCACCAAGAGGATGTGTCTAAGACTAAGTAGGATATATTCAAAAGAACTACTTTTAAATGTAATTGTAGTTAAAAAGCATAGCAAAAGCTTTGTTCAATTAATACACATAACTCTATGAGAAAATAATGGCTAAGTTTCGGTTTTATCTCAAAATAATTTGGCAGACTACAAGTGTGCCTGTATGCATGTATACAAATGCTCATTTATAAAATAAGAAATATATAAAAACCAAAAGTAATTACAAAGATTATACCTGAATCATATTTAGAAAGTTAAGATTCAATGTTATTAAATAACACATCATACTTTATAAAAAAATGTCTGCACATTTAATGGCTATTAACTACTCTGCAATGCTGCATTACCGAGACAATGGCAATGAAAGTGGTACTTTATCCAAATAACACCTCCGGTGTTGGTGTTGCCTAATGCCTATATTGCTGTGAATGTACATTACCTGTCAGAACTGCACATCCCACTGTTATTATCTCAAAATTACAGCTTATTCAAAACTGATGGAGGTAACAACACTATCATCTTGTCAGGATTGAAAACATAATAGTTTTCACTTTCACAATTCTATTTCTCTGTTCAATTTAAGTGACCAACTAGTAATAACAGAATAAAAAGACTGCACTGGATATGCAGGCAGGGAAAAGATGATACCGGAAATTTTAAACTTAAATGGTGCTAAACTATTCTCTTGGGTTTGCAGTAGTATTTCATTTTCAAACAAACAATTTTTGAATCATTTTTGCTTACTCCACTTAATATAAAGTCAGCACTAAATAATAAACGTGAGATGTAAAATTATTGGATTTTAGGTCTATTAAAATTACTCAAAAGGCAACATTAATATTAAATTTTTGTATGGCTAGAGTTTTTAAATTAAGGGCATGTATCCTTATACTCAACTTCATCTTGGACCACTGTATTCTCTTTATTGAGCAAAGATCAAGATTATTTAACCTTTTCTTTATCTTGTATTCCCTTTGCACAAAGCATTTTTATAGACCCCAGTAGCAAAGAAGACATCTTAACATAAATATCTAGTTTATAACAGCCCCAAATTGAGATCCAAAAATGACTGCTATTGAATTCTTTTATACGTGAAGCCCGAATTTCCAGACATGCCTTACAATTACTTTATGATAAAAAATATAACACGATTTAATAATATGCCAGTTGTAACTTCATATCTTCTCCATTATATCTGTTATTTCCACTACAAAAACAAGCAAGCAGAATCCCGTGGCATGGTCACTTACTTTCTTCTGAAGAGCACAGTGAAAGATGAAAATGAACACTCCCTGGAAAGCATTAAAGATGGTGAAGAGATATGCCATCACTATAGTCTCCTCATTAATAAAAAGCAACCCAAATGACCAGGTTAGGCCAAGAAGACACAGAAGAGCGAAAGCGCCAAGCACCCAAGACCTGAAAAAATAAAGTGAATTTCATTCACAGGTTCAGTGAGAGAACAACACACATCACACTTAAATATGAACATATCAGTAGTAGCAGTTGACTTTCTCTATGTTCACATTCAAATTCAACAGCATTTTGGCTTTAACCTTTCATTGATTAAAGAAGGAATAGTAGCATTTAGTACTGCAGCCTCCAGTGAAAACAGCAACAGCAACCTTTTTTTTTTTTTTTAACTCCAGAATAAACAAGGTATCAAAACTATATTAAAATTCAACGTGTAAAACATCCCCCGGACTTTATTGGCTTTTATGTGCATTTTGGTATGAGAAATTAGGAGTCCTTAATGAGTCGACTCCTATCTTTTTATTCCTGTGGTGTACCCACAGCACTGAGTAATGTGACACATACAGAAAGGTTAAATGGCAGATAATCAGCTCCTAAACTTCAGATTCTGGTAAACTAATCTTAGGTGAACCCTAAGGTTTTTATAACTAAAGCATGAAGAAGCCTAGCTGAAATGGGACAAAAAACATGAGAACAACTTGAAAATAAAATAATTTTGGAGAGATTTCATCATGAATAGCTTAAGGAGAAAAGAACTGTAGAAAATAGGACGGAATGAGAAGGATTTAAAGTCGGTGCATTCCATGTCTAACTAATGATCTTACTTGATAAATGGCTTATTATCTTCATAGCTAGAAAGCATTATAAGCAGAAAAGAGAAACAAAATTATTAGACAGAATTAAAATAGAAAGTAATAAGAAAGCATTTATATATTTTATAAATTAGTCAAAATTAAGAAAGTCAAAATGCAGAGGCAAGCAATTAAAAAAGAAAGGCATATTATAGTTTTAAAATACTATAGCAAATTAGACATACAAAAATAATTATAAGAATTAAGGGCAATTCATGATATTGACAGCTTTGTAAAAAATATAAATCATGCCATAAATTTGTTAATGTAGGGTTCTACCTTACCCAGGTAAGTCCGTATTATAGTAGCCATCACAAACACGGTAATTACTGGTGTAGATGAGAAGACAGAAAGAGGAAAAGGAAGAAAAGAGAGAGATGCTAAAGATTAGCTCTCTCTTACCATGCAACATGCAATGAAGCTGGCACTAACCTATCTAAATCTTCTAATTTTTAAAAAACTTCCCTTAATATAGATCTGCCATTTTTTACATTCAAAATATTTTTTTGCAATCCCATTATAACCAACTTGAATAATACTTCATCAAAATTTAAATTAAGGCTCTTATTTAAAAAATAACTGAATATGCTTCCATAAGACGACTTAGGAGTCAACAACTATCAATTTTTGGTTAATTGGATAGCATTTTTCCATAGATAGGCTACTGCAGTTTTTACTCAACACTGAAATAAAACATTCATTCAATTATCATAAAAACAACAGATAATCTCCACGTTAACAATAGTAATATAATGTATTCTCTTAGGAAAGCAAGATTAGAAGTAGAAAACTGCTCAGGATCCTTAAATCAAAAAAAAGTCATTTAACAAAACAAACTGAATATAATCTTATCAGCCATGCAAGCAGGAACATCATTTTGAACTGCATTTTAAATTCAAATGAAACTGCTACCGTGATATGGAATTTCCACAAAGCTACTGAAACAATTTCTTGGCTCTACATCAAGACAGAAATTATTATCTAATTTTTGACCAATGTCTGTGACGTGGTCACACTGAGACTCACCCTTGTACAGTAAAACCTCATTCTGAATAATTTCTAGTTGAGAGAAGGTACTCATGGATTCCCTGTGGAGAATATCTTGCACTTAGTTTGTCAAGCACTAAGCTTAAAATACAAACTACTTACTTAATGTTCTCCAACCTGCTAGAATCGGGTTTCAAAGTGTTTGAGTGCTTCACCATTTTGCACAATGTGATCACCAGGAATATAATATTTAGCTGTCATAACAAAACAAAAAAAAAAGAATTAGACCACTACAACCAAAGAATAAACAGCACATTTTTGCAAATTTATTTAGTGAGTTAATGCAGTTAAATACCAATGACATGAGTATATAATAGACAATGATTCAACTTTAGTTTACATATGCAATGATCCAGTTAAGTCTAAATAATAAAATACTCGAGCTATGTTTGATCGATTTTTTAATAGATCATTTGACATGAAATTGCAGCCTCATTAAATCAGTATCATGTGGTGATGATTAAATAAATTAGATACCTAAATTAGTTTCTTTAGCTAGAGGTACTCCAGGGCCTAAAAGCCATCTAACAGAAACATTAAAGTAAATTCCTTAGGAAAGGCATTTATAGCATGTAGCTTATAATGGAACGATTGATGGATTTGAGACCCTAAGACTTAGTTGAGAGTCTAGCTTTTGATTTTGGTTGATGAAACGAGGGTAATAACATTTGTACAATCTACTTGTAAGGTAATTATGAGGGTCAAATGAAACAAAATATATGAAACAGCTATATAAAGTAAGATAAACATATATACATATACATTTAAATATATTTTATTGATTTTTTACAGAGAGGAAGGGAGAGGGATAGAGAGTTAGAAACATTGATGGGAAGAAACATCCATCAGCTGCCTCCTGCACACCTCCTACTGGGGATGTGCCCGCAACCAAAGTACATGCCCTTAACTGGAATCAAACCTGGGACCTTTCAGTCCACAGGCCGACGCTCTATCCACTGAGCCAAACCAGTTAGGGCTATACATGTATATTTTGCTATTTGTCTATTAAAAGCCATCAGTTCTTTTTTACTAGTCTCAATATTGTATGAAAATGGGTAATTTCTGAAAAAGGCTCTTTTGTGTCCCTCTAAAACATTCAGCCGGGGCAAAAAACTGACATGCAAACAAAAGCAAACTGGGGAAGATGAAACCTGACAGGGAAGGAAGGTTTGGGAGATAAAGACAAGTGAACTCAGAAGAAAGGAGTTGGGTTTTGACTGAAGAGAGGTAGTTTGCATTTACTTCTACAGTCACCTGGCAGAATGCTGGACAGAGGGAAGGCAGTTCCATTTTTATATTGTAAAAATAGAACTACACTAGATTGGTCCTGGATTTATTATTATTTTTTTAATATATTTTTATTGATTTCAGAGATGAAGGAAGAAGGGGAGAGAGAGAGAGAAACATCAATGATGAAAGAGAATCATTGATTGGCTGCCTCCTGCACACAGCCCACTGGGGATCCAGCCCACAACCGTGGTATGTGCCCTTGACCGGAATTGAACCTGGGACCCTTCAGTCCTCAGGCTGATGCTCTATCCAC
This sequence comes from Myotis daubentonii, assembly GCF_963259705.1. Taxonomy (NCBI): domain Eukaryota; kingdom Metazoa; phylum Chordata; class Mammalia; order Chiroptera; family Vespertilionidae; genus Myotis; species Myotis daubentonii. The sequence continues at coordinate 159,235,236 of NC_081842.1, forward strand.
TGAGCCAAACCAGTCATGGATGGTCTTGGATTTTTTGACATTTACTTTGGATCATTCTTTTAAAAATGGCAAATCAATTTTTTTGTGAGCTGTATATGACTTAAAGACAGTACAAGCCCAAATGGTATATTCAGGAAAAGGCTCACTGAATGTAGGATGAAAGCAATTTCTTGGTGGTAGGTAATCGACATAACTTTGGTAGAGTAACATGATTCTTTTTTGCCGGGAGCCGGTCCATGCTTGCTGTTTCAAGGGAGCTGGCATATATGGCATACGGTTCTTAATATGTTTGCTCACCTTCTTGGCACTATGTGTTTGTTTTAACCAAGGTCTCTGAGAAAGGTTGATTCCCCAGGTAGGGATTTTCCCCTGAAGTTAGGGAGGGAATAAAACCTCTTAACTAAGTGCCAGGCGGGTAGTTAATCACTTTAACTACGAACAATCATGCTTAAGCTACATAATCTTTACTCCCTGGAATGGAGATAAGAAACGCCCTAACCTTTGTAATAGAGATTGATAGGATTGAATCAACTGGTATAAATACAGATGTAACAAGACAGCAAGACACAGAACTTAGAAGTCAGAACTCAGAAGACAGAACCTGCTGGGGTTGGACCCCAGCACTTTTTCCTAAGTCCCCACACCACGTGACAAAATGATACCATATTTTAGCCATTCATCACTATATTAGGAAAAGTGATACAGGGCAATAAATAAAATTTCCAAGTCCTTCCCAATGAGTTTGGGAACACAGAAAAGGCTTTACGCTATTTGTCAGTCATTTTGTTCACTGTACTGTATTTCTCTTAGATGTAGAATTTCTTCTTAATGGAAAAAAAGAGGTTAAATAGGCACAATTTGCAAGTGCTGGCCAATAGTGTTCTATGTTCATTACTTAAGGACAAAAGAAGCTCTTTGTTTAAACTAGTACTTAACATTAATTTCTTAAAATACTTGTATAGAGAAAAAGCAAAAACATTTGTAAAAACACTTTTCTAGTTTTACATTCTGAGTATTATGTCAGTTGGTCACAATATAAATAAATGCTTACACTTTCAGGGATATGCACTGTCAGACATTTTATTCAACAAATATTTACTAACTTTACTACACAGATATACTTATTGTATTATTAGACACTTTCTGCCTTGGAAAAAATTAGAGAGGTCTTTCAGGCAGCACATTAAATATTTGATTTGGTTTTAAAAAAATTATGACACAGTATATCTTTAATTTTTTTAAAAGGAAAAACAACAGTGTTCTTATTCTTTTTATTTTATTTTATGCAACAGTAAACCTTAACTAGTAAATTTAAGGAATGGTTAAAAACAAGAAATCTAAATATCCTAAAAACAAACAAACCAAAACCCATAAAAACAAAGTGACTACAACTCTTAGATAAGAAAGGCTGCTTTGTTGAGTCAAAGTTAAAATCCTTTAAGCCTCTTCACTTTTCTTCTTGAATGTCCTAATTTAACTACTTTTTTTCTTTTATTACAAACTTTTGGACCTAGGTTGTCATTCAACCTTTCTTTTTCTTGAACAATTTCCTGAAGCATAGATAGATCCTCAATTTGGTGTTCATTATTTTCTAAGCATATTAATTACCCTCTAAAGATAAAATAATAGTAGCAGTAGTAGTAGTAGTATAGACCAGGGAGAAAAAAATGTTATTACCCCCTATAATGTAAAAACTCTAAGAAAATAAAGAATGTGAACGTGAAAAAATGTGGATATATAAAAGTATTATGCTATGAAAAGAAAATGAGTACAAAATGTGAAATCTTGGAGGTGAACCCACCCAAACATATTTTTCAATGGAGAAAATCAGGTAAAGATCAATAATACATTTTTCAATAAACATAAAATCTAAGTACATAAAAATAGAATTAAAACCAAGTATGATACAAAGACATTTCCATCTTGATAAGACTGAGGACTGAACAAGTAGAAGGTGCCACAGAAAACGTACCTTATTTCATCCTAAAAAAACAGACTGCTAGATGCATTTTCCCTTCCTCTCTCTTTCCCTTAGGGAGGTTAACATTATATGTGTGTGAATGTTTTCTAGCTAAAAATATAATACATTCACAATTCATAAAGTTCTGAAATTACAGGGGGGGAAAACCAACAACAATCTATAGAGGTAGTAGCAGGCAGTACTCTTTTCCCCTTCTTTCTTCTACTTTCTTGTTCTCTTAAAATATAACTATACAGCCATTTACAAATCTGCGATGTTAAGTATCTTGCCAAAGGTTATTTAGCTACTATAATGTCAGTGCTGAGATTCAGTATACCAATTTATTCTCAGAGAAAATATCAGCCTTCAAACAAAACAAAGATATACTAGTTTTATATTTTAAAAAGTGCTCCAGCCCTAGCCGGTTTGGCTCAGTGGATAGAGTGTCGGCCTGCAGACTCAAGGGTCCCAGGTTCAATTCCGGTCAAGGGCATGTACCTTGGTTGCAGCACATCCCCAGTAGGGGGCGTGCAGGAGGCAGCTGATTAATGTTTCTCTCTCATCGATGTTTCTAACTCTCTATCCCTCTCCCTTCCTCTCTGTAAAAATTCAATAAAATATATTTTAAAAAAAAGTGTTCCACTTCTATGAAGAGTAATCCAATTTATAAATCACTCAGATGATGAATGCCTTAAAGATAAATAATAAGTGAATGAATGTATAAAATACAGCCTCAAAGAAATCCTAAATAACATGAGGTGTGTGCTTGTCATGGTGGAAATAACTTCCACCTGATGAACTTGCCAAATAGCTAATTCTCCATTTCCTTTGTAAAACACTACCATCCCAGCCTCAGCAAATGGCTGAAATGCCCACACACTTCTACTCCACTAGCCAAATTGTATGTTTAACATACAGTTGTGTTTTCTCAAAAGTGTTCATGTTAAACTCACGTAACTAAATGTCACACAAAGCCATGAAAGCTGAGTGCAAAAATAAGGGCTATTGTTTCTAACATATTTAATATCAAATGTTTCTCAGGTACATTTTAAAAATGAGTCTCTTTAAAACCAACTAAATGTAATCCTATCTAATAAAGATGGAATATGCAAATTGGCCGTCACTTCACAACAAAGATGGCGGCGCCCAGTCCCCTCAGCACCACTGGAGTCCCCCAGTCCTTTAAGACCTCGCTGTGGGGGCGAGGGGCAAGAAGGCCCCTGCAGAGAGCAGACAGCCAGGCCCTGCATGCCCCTTGCCACGGCGCCAAGGGGAAAGCAGGCCCCCGCAGAGAGCAGACAGCCGGGCCCCTACAGCAAGCAGACAACAGGGCCCTGCTTGCCCCTGGCCATAGTGGCAAGGGGCAAGCAGGCCCCCCAGAGAGCAGACACCAGGGCCTGTGGTGATGTCAAGCAGCTAGGTCCGCAGAGAGCAGAGAACCACGGGGAGCAGGCCGAAGCTGTCAGTAGGACATCCCCTGAGGGCTCCCAGATTGGAGAGGGTACAGGTTGGGTTGAGGGACACGAATTTCGTGCACCAGGCCTCTAGTAGAAAATAATCATAAAACTGCAGAAGGATATTTGACTCAGATTCTTTCAGAAGTGTCTATGAATTCTCCCATTTAAGCTAAGTGAAGTAAGCCAGTCTGAGAAAGAAAAGTATCACATGATCTCACTTACATATGGAATCTAATGAGCAAAATAAACTGACAAACAAAATGAACCCAGAGACACTGAAGCATGCAAACAGTCTGACATATTTCAGAGGAGGAGGGACAGAGATAAACCAAAGAACTTATATGCATATGTGCATATCCCCTGGTCACAGACAAGGGTGTGGTGAAGGCTTAGGAAGGGAGTGGGAGCGGGGTGGAGAGGGTTAATGGGGAAAGAAGAGTGACATCTGAAATATTTTCAATAAAGATAAATAAAAAATATAAGTAAATAAAGAAATTGAAAATATAATTATAGCCAATGCACTAATATTTAGATCCCAAGAAATTTATAATTAAATCCAACACTAATTTAGCCTTTGAAATATGACTTGAAGATAGACAAATGGTGAGGTAATGGTATCTTTAATAGGATGAGAAATGTCATCATGTCAAGTGAAAGTAATTATGACAAAAGGCCTGCAAGACATACTGTAAATCATAATAAAAGCTAAGAAACTTCTCCCCAACTCCACATGTAAAAGAAGTCACTAATACATATTTACTAGTTTTATTAGACAAATGAAAAAAAATATCATTTAGGTATTGAACATTTTAATATGTTACCACCAACATATATGACAATGAAATATTTTCTGTACTTAAATAGAACATATACTGAAGTGTAAACAACATTTTAGTGTGAACTTAGAGTTCTTCTATTTTTTCTAATGCTTTAAAAATGTAAATGCTAATTTTTATTATCAGAGAACAAATATTGTTGCTATGATCTTTTCAGGAGATAATATGCTCTAATAAGGATCATGATTTTGTAGAGTAAAATATTTCAACAGATTTTCCCCCATCTCTTTTCTATTCCTTTCTTATTCTCTTAAAATATAACTGAAAATCAGAACAAATAGGTAAATAGAAACCTCTTTGATAAAACCTATCATTCAAAATAGCCACTCGAAGACTGAAAGGGTTAATTTCAAGTAAAGAACTGGCTGCGATTCTGGGTCCTTTCTTCTTTGCACTTTTCCCAGGACATAAATGGCCCTTTCCAACCATATACTTCTGGGCTGCTGCTTCTTTTTTTCCCCTTTTGGTTAGAGTAAGTGATTTCTTTTTTCTCACTTTTATTTCTTCCAATTTATTTTCCTGTGTTTGGTATGCATTTAAGAAATAAATCACAACCTTCAAACATGGAATCTCCCCTATTTCTCACTGGGGGGCGGGAAAAAAGACCAGGAGAGAAGCTGGTCTCCACTCTCCAAGTGCTGCTCTTCTCCCTCCAATTCAACACAGCCACTTTTTACTCCCCCATCTTGTTCCTTGTTTTTTCTTTCCAACATGACTACTACTGAGTTTAATCATAGTTATTTTGGGATAGGTTGGAAGGTGTTATGCAATGGTGAGAAAGGAAAGAGACAGTTAGAAAGATTTGTCTAAAACTGGTAGGTACATGCCATTATTCAATTCTTCACACAGAAGCCCCAGATAAGCACAGGTTATATAGGTTGTGCTACATGTTGTATGGCAACTCACCAACCTAAATGTCCATACTGATGACTAATTCTGGAGATGAGGCAACACAACTAGGAATTAATCAGATTTTAACTCCACTGTGTGTGTGTGTGTATGTGTGTACATGTGTGTATATGTGCTTGCACATGCATGTGTACACAGGTAAACAGCTATATAGACGTCTCAACAGAATTCTATGCAAAAAACTGACAGCAAATTCAGAAGAAAAATATTTTCCTATCTAGCTAAAATACAGTAAATCACCAAATGGGGGGATTCTTTCTCTTGCCAATAACACATAATATTCTTTTACCTACTCCAAAATATCAACTTTATAAGTTGTTTTAATAATCCTCCAGTATAATTTGCTGATAAAATTCATCACCACTTAATGACAGGCATAGCTAGTCATCACCCATATTGATGACACGAGAAATTTAAAATTACAAAAAGGCTCCACAGATTACAGGAACACACAGTTTGCATTCCAGTCATCAACCTGCTCAATTGGATCACATCCGCCTGAGCTTAGCAGCTTAAAATTCATTCCACAGCTGGCAGTGCTGACACGGATATGATAAAACAGAAGCACAGAAACACCGCTCTGAAGTAACCTAACTGAACTGCACATGTTCTGACCCTTTTTGTCCTCCCTGGAGCTTTTGCTACCTGGTAAATGCAACTCTAAAACTGCACTTGTATCTCCAGATCTTTGCTGTTAGCCAAGCAGAAACCTATTTCTCCCAGGGACTGGCAACCAGAGAGGTGTTCTCTGAAGAAAACTTCTAAATGAGTGTGTGAGCTGAACTCTTACTGAACTGAATTAATTATTAATGATGCAGATGGAGCTGTCCAAATGATAAGAATAGCTCCTGAGGTGTCATGATCCAAGCTTTCATTAAACCATTTCAGGCATACTAATGGTTTCCCACTGCTCATTACTTGCAAGCACTTTTCTCATAGATATAATAACTCTAGCGGCCTGTAGGCGAGACACTCAATAGAAACATAGAAGTAGGAAGTTTTATCTTCCATAGCATGTTATTTTTCTTCATAGAACATTATGAAAGATGTACACTTGTTTAATATTACTAAGTTAAACAGTTTCAATTCAGAAAAATTGGAAATGAAAAACTTGTTATAAGAATACTTCTTAGGGGGTGGAGGGTGGGTGGGAGAGATTAATCGGGGGAACTTATATGCATTTTTGCATAGCCCATGGATACAGACAATAGTGTGGTGAAGGTCTGGAGAGGGTGGATATGGGGTGGAGGGGGTCAATGGGGAAACAAAAGGGACATCTGTAATACTTTCAACAATAAAGACAAATTTTAAAAAAAGAGTATTCCTTAAAAATGTAGAGGATACCATATAATTTATATTACTAAGATTTGTGTCTAAATTGCCTTTCAAAGGTCTTGCGTTACCAGAAGAATATATGCAGGTAAATCTATTAATATTCAACAAACCTGTATTCTACAATGGTATCATATCTCAGTTTAGGTTACACGGGAGATAATGTTTTACAATCTATTCCATTCGGTCTCTGTGCTGGGACAATTAGAGGGCAAAGCAATTGCAAGAGAAGAACCGCTCTCAGGATCTTTAACTGTGATTGCTACCTGCTGTTTTGTTTTGTTTTAAGTTGGGAACACTGTTCCCCAAAGCCCTTCACATCTCAACTTAAATGATTTGGTAGAGGATAATAACAACACTGTAAAATGGGCAATATAATAAAATGTCCTTTACCTTTTCTTACTGGAAACTGAGGATATGTGAACATTAACTCCTTCTGCCAAGTGAAACCGTTTTTATTGTTCTAAAGTCAGTATTTATTTTTAGAGATGGGAAATAAATAAAACTGCAGTACAAAAGAAGACATATAGACCAAATATCCCTAAGATGTTCTTTAAAATATTCCAAATATCACTATATTTGGTCAAAGGCTAAGAGGGAAAAAAGAAGCTTGTATTTATAAGGACTGTATCCTTTCATGTTAGCTATTTGTCTTATAATTTAACCTAGGCTTAGGCTGTGTTGACATCAGTAAACCAAGAACGAAAACTGGGACAAGCATCTGGATTGAGTAATTCCGACGAGAAATCAGCTTTCCCAGCAACACTTTTCCTGGTCTGATTCATACAGGCATTCATCTCAAGCTTTCATCTGGCTTTGTATAGCTGTGTTAAAAATTCATTTTAGTGACAAATGTACATACACTTAAAGTAGTTTTAAATTTCCTTGAATTACTAAAATGTTTCTCAACTTTATGAAACACTAGTTAACCACCGAACTATCCTAAGGAGCTCATTTGTGTCCCTTTTTAAGAAAAAAAATGCTTAAACAGTAATAAAAAGATATAGGCAATATTTAAACTTGTTTATGTTTCCTTTTCAATCTTCTAATGGTCAATAACATCTATTTCTAACAAATTAAGGCTACAACTGAGTGAAAAGTTTTAAATACTGAAATCCAAATATATTTGTTACATTTTCATTTTTATTAGACTTCAAATATTTGACTAACAATAATGTAAGAAGTTAAAAAGAACCTTAATGTCATTATACTTATATAAAATTTATTTTAAAATATAAGTTATTTGGTATTTTAAGTCTTAGAAAAGTAACTTTATTTCTAATGAAGCTAAATTTGCTTTATTATTCACTCATTAATCTAAGCTTAAATATATTTTTGACAATCATATACTTTACAAAGTGGTCCCCTCAATATTTCAAGTACCCACCTGGCAGAGTTATAACAATAGTATTGATTGTATTCCCTCTGCTATACTTTACATCCCTGTGACTATTTTGTTACTACCAATTTTTAGTTCTTAATCCCTTCACCTTTTTCACCCCCAAAGCGCCTCCACCCTGGCAACCAACAGTCTGTTCTCTGAAACTAATACAAAATAATACTGAATGCAAACTGTAATTGAAAAATTAAAAAAAAAACTACCCTAAAAAGAACTCAGGATATGGACATTTATTTAAAAGTACTAAATTACTGTGTGAAAATTAAGATAGTAAATATTAAGCTAATTTCTTTTGCTTTCATAAAATATTCACTTAATTCATAAATGCCATATAGGCTTGGTACAGGACAAATATTATAGATTTTGGAGACAGAACTCCCTGAATTAAAACTCTTAGCAAAAACACTCCACTACTTAAAAATGAAATATGCTATACATATCAGTTATTCCTTTATAATTATCAATCTAGTTTGAAACCATGCAATCTTAACATGTTTTATATGTGAGTAGATTTTCAAAGATTACATTTTTTTTATCAAACTGAATTAAAAGTAAGAAAAAATACTTTTTACAGGAGAAAGGATTTCACAAACTACTAATTAGTAAGTGTATAAACTCTCAGTAATGGTATAATATTTAAAATAAACTATATAATTTTATCCCATAAGCTAGATGGGTTTATAATCATTGAAGACATAGATAAGTAACAGTAAAACAAAGTATCCCCTTTTCAACAGCACTGCTAAAGCAGCAAGCCAAAAATGAAGGGAAAGTAGGGTCTGCTTACCAGAATAATGAAAGTAACGGGTCCAATGAAACTCCATATAAAATAGTTATCAACATGAAGCCAGCAACTATTATGGAAAGAAAAATAATGTAATAAGTAGCTTCAATGGATACTTAACATGACAAGGAAAATATAAATTTTAAAATCTAATAAAAGTGCATTTACATTTGCCTTTGAAAATTCATTTATCATAGGCAAGAACAATTTTATTAATTCTAGGCTGAGTTTCACGTAAAAAATAGTAATATATTTACTTCAACCTACTGGTTTTCATTTCAGGTTTTAAATTTGATAAAGACATAGTTATGTTTGTATGAGGAAATAATAAACATCACCACATCCCAACCCCTAATTCTTAAGATCACTGACTTTACTAAGAAAAACTTGAAACTCAATATTCCAAACTGTCTCATCATTTTAAAGCTATCTTCAATTTTTGCCTTTCAGATCTATATGTGAGCTTAAAGTACTTAATCCTAGGGAACATAATAGACAAAAAAAGTTTACATTATATTTGTTGCAAAACTACATAGCATAAATAAAATACCTCAACTGAGAATGGATAAATACTGGGGGGGAAAAAAAAATCAAAGCACAGACTCATACAGTATTAGAGTAAATGATGCATAAATTTATTAAGACAGATTTTACTTAGTGGTTCATTTTTCACATAACACTGAATCCCCAATGAATTTCTTTTATTTGTCTTTCATCATCTGTACAGTCAAAAAAGCTTTCTTTAGTCCAAAGAATCTTTATATAACTAATTTTATCAAAGGAAAAAATAAACAGAATTAGAAGGCAAATTCATGCCTCTAGCAAATAAAATCCTTAGAAACATGGCTATGTCCTACTTTCTGTCACTTTCCATAAATATCTATATTTTTATAAATGAAAGACAGTGACTTATTTTAATCCTTTCAAACTGCCTGATAAAATATTATCAAAGTAAAACATATGGAAAGGAATGTGCTACTGCCACCATTCAGAATGAGAGTTAGCTGGAGGGCTGGCTGCACAAAGAGAACTAACGAAGCATTAGCTTAAAACTGAGTAGTTAGACCTGTCAGATGCTTTAAGTTCAGAAGGATTTTTACTTAATGTCTTTCTAAGGCCAAAAAGTTATTTACTTTTCCAATTTGTTTCAGGTCAATCTTTTGTATTAAAAAAGAAAGTCCATAATTTAGAATCTGCCTCACCAGAGTACAAATCCTCTGAACCTAGAAAATTACAAAAGACTTGATTGTAATTTGCACACGGCATGCCCATTCTCTTCCAATAAAGCTTTCAGAGGCTATTTTAGTCTGTCAGGGAACCTCACTGACAGCTAACAGGCTTTAAAAAATTATTCACTTGAAAAACACTCAGGTCGCTTGCAATTACTTACGCTTTTTCTGTTCCATAGCTCTTATAGTCAATAGCAGCTGAAACTCCAACCACTGTGGCAGGAAACAAGTAACCAGCAACATAGTAATATTTCTTCCTTGAATATTCACTTTCAAAAACTTCAACTAACATTAGATAGAGCTGCACACCTTCTAAGCACATCCAAGCAAAAGCAGCCAAAAAGAAAAAGTGTAGAAGTCCTGCAAATATTGAGCATGCAATCTATAAAGAAAAAGAAAACAAAAACAAAACACAAAGAACACATGAATGGAAACAGCCCACTTCATAATTGTAAAACAGTCACTGATGGTGCTCACCACTGTCTTTAAAAATATATCATTATTTAAATACTGCTTCTTTAATTTTTTTTTTTCAAAAATGGAAATGAGTTACAAACACTGCCAAATTTGGAAAGTGTAATGCTTATAGTATATATAATATGCCAGGTGTGCTAGAAATTTCACCACTCTAAAGCTTTACGATTTATAGTGAAATTTTTTAAAAATTAAAGAAATAACAAAGCATCTTAATTTCTCTTCTAGAATTATCCATGATTAACTCTTAATACTCTACTTGCAGATGATCTGTTTCATTATAGAACAGTTGTTTCCAAATATACTATTTCTATTTTTTCTATTCCAGAATTTTAAAAATTTGCTTTAATGACAAATACCCCAGCTCTAATTACCTAACATTACTTTCCTGTCATATGTAAAGGATTCTTAAATTCAGCCCAGTGCAAATGAATATAGGGTGAAAAATTAATTATTAAATTATGTTCATAACACGGAAAAGTCATAATGAATAAAGTGCTCAGAATATGAAGAAATGATCACTGGTCAGAATAACTATGTGAGAAAATTAAAACTGTAAAAACAGAATCTTTCCATTTCAGTATCCCAGCATTCTTCTAATCAAATTATGTATCTTAGTAACAACCCAGAAAAATGTCAACTGTACCTTACTATGAGGAATGAATGAACTCATAATTTTATTTAATGACTGGGCTGCCTTTTAATTTACTACAAATTATCCTTCAATTGTGCCATGTCAATTAGACTGTTAACAAGGTCAAATATTAATATCAGCATACAAGGATGAGGGGATTCACACTTGTCATCATAATTTTCAGAGATTCAAGGTCAATAAACTGAAGGGGTGCTTACCATGTAGTCTGTCTTATCAATGCCTATTAGAAAAATAAACTCAGCAATGAAAAGGTTGATACAAAGATTCTTGTGAATTGTGTTACGGTCACTCTGGAGACCACGGAAAAAGCAGAAGGTGAAAATGCAGATAGCCAGGCAAACAAGGGAAATGACAATTCCCACCCAGGTGATGACTGTCAGGAGTAATTCGTGAACTCCATCTTTGTACTGAAAATAAAAACATAAAAAACGTTAATATTCCTCATTACAACTCAAGGTGAGTTTTCACATGTGATAGCTCGCTCATCTTTTAATACTAAACCTCTGAACACTCATGTGTGCTCCAACAGGGCTCAATACTAAAAAGAAATATTGATCATATAACACAGTTCAATATTATCAATATTTATATCCAAAGATAATGTATGAAAGTGGAAGAATTTACTAGAAAGTAATCCAATTATTTCAAAATGATTGAAATGATTACCTAAACATAGAAAATATAAAACAATAAAGAATATTTAGTAATGATAAAAAATAACTTGTATTAAATGACTTCCCAGCTAACATATGAATCAAATTTTAAGTTTTAACTTTCTCTTTGGGTTTTTATATTATACTAGAGGCCCGATGCACAAAATTCATGCAAGAGTAGGCCTTCCTTCCCCCAGCTGCTGGCACCAGCTTCCCTCTGGCACCCGAGACCCAGGCTTCCCTTGCAGGCCAGGCTTCGTCCAGAAGGTCATCAGGAAGGACATCCAGAAGAACATCTGGTCTAATTAGCATACTGCGCTTTTATTATTATAGATTTTATACTAAGAATCAAGTATACAACAGTTCTGAGAACTTTCATGCTGTTTCTTAAAGTATTTTTATCTTCTGGCTATTATTTTCTTAATCACATAAAGAAATACTAAGGAATATTCCAGTAACCATTCTGGCCTTTCAAAATCTGCAGTTTGCAGTGACCAAAATGACTGGGAAACTTAAAAGTTGTGAAATTAGATTCGAACATTCAAGAGGAGAAGGGTATGAAACTTTAGAGCCCTCTCTCTTTAGTATGGCCTACTTCAATCCCCGACCACCTCTGCCAGACACCTGCCCAAAGGAGAAAAACTCAGAATAAGTCCGTAAAGCACATGATTTTGAGAAGTAACAATATAGTGCCAAGGCTTCCTAAAATATATGGCCAGTGTAGAAACAATAAGAAATCCACACTACTCTGCTTGCTTTTTAGTTATGACTAGCACCCAAAGAAGGGATTGTCACACAGCTCTTTTGAATCTCTGAGGTTTTTCTCTGCCACTAATTAGAAGTGCAAATACTTACTGCAATTTCCCTGTGGGCCATAAGAATTGCAAAATTGGTTAGGTGGCTGCATGCACATGTTGTACGCGTTTTATTAGTGTCAACCAGCTTGCAGCCCTGGGTAGACCAATATCCCATCATAGTTCTCTCTGAGTAGTTCCAGAAGGAGCAGTTTGCATTGAAGTAATTGTCAGGCTGGGAAATAATGTGACAAGATAAAATTAGGATTTTTACACTCTAACATGGCAATAGCAATTGTTTAATATGTGTAAAAGGTAATTTAGATTAAACTTTGTAAGTTTCGGACTATAAAATTTTTCATCAGCAGAATTGTAGACTATGCTATGCAAGGCAGATATCTAACTTAAGAGGAGCTTTATAGTCCAAAACACTCTAAAGTGTTCCATAAATTACCAAAGACCCATTTTACACAATTACGATTTCCATCTTATGATTTTATATATTGATCGCACATTAGAACCATTTATTTTCCTTTTCTGACAAAATCAGACCCATGGATTTGTTCTAAGAAAACTCTGTAAGGACCAAGTGTTTTAAAATCAATTTCCCATGTAGAGCTCATGTTTATTCTCAGTGACACGTTTGCAACATCAGGATTCTTAGAAGACTGAATCAACTGCAGCAGATATAAGACAAGAATAGCCACACACATTTATTTTTCTTTGCCAATTCTGGAGGTCCACTGGGCTATCTGTGGGCACATATTCACTCTACGTATAACAATAGCCCAAATTCTTCAGTCTTCCAACACAGTGTAATTCTTTAACTACCAACTTGCATTCTAAGGCATATCTCTTCCATCCTAGACTTGGTAACATCCGGGCTTGATAACAATTGGGTCAAATATGATCAGGAAAACCAAAAAGAGATCTGCCACACTAAAAAGGCAGAGTCCTGTCAGTTAACACTGGGCTCTCCGGTTGCTAAGGTAAGAGTTGATTTTCATTCTAAAACAAATTATAGTCATTTACATTTTCCTGTTGATTACTGTATTAACGTTCATTAAAAATACACTTATGCTGTAATAATCACTGAACCTCATTTAATTTTATGTTCACAGACTTAAATAAACTTGTCGTTCTGACCTAGTCCAACATTTGAAATTCTAAGGCAAGATCCTTTCTTTCCACTCCGTCATCTCTCCATTCCCCCTCTCCCCATGCCCAGCATGCCAGCTTTGCTTTCCTTCCTCACTGGTTTTCTAACCTTCCGCGACTTTATTAACATACATAACTTACATCAATGTGTGGCAGGGTAAAAAGCACAGGATCTGTCAAGTACACTCGGCTGGATTCTTTATTGATTGAAACCGAAATGACGTGGGAATTCACTGCAATGGTGCTATTACGACCAATAAAGTCAGCACCCAGTTTTATGGTTGCATTTTCTGTACTGAGGAACTGTCCCAGGCTCCGGTAAATGATGAACACCAACTTCGCAAGCCCTAGGAAAGTAAAAACAGCCACACGACTTTACGGGAAACACACTTATGAATAATAATAAAAAAATAGATACATTAAAATAAGAATAAAATGGAAAAAATCCTTATGGAAAATCTTTATTTCAATTGAGTTCACTGAGTAACAGTAAGGCATTATTTTAAATCTGCTGTTAAATGTTAAGGTGTATTTGTTATATCAGGAGTCAAATACTCAGCATTTTAGACCTAACAGGTTTAAGCAAACAAAAAAAAACCTGTCAGTTTTTAAAGACGGTTCCACTTTACCGTTCCTGCTGTTCTGTTTGACAGTGTTTGCAGAGAGCTGGATTGAGCTGCCTGCTCCTTTGATGCCCAGAGGAAATTTGAAGTCCTGAACTTGTCCTTCTGTACTGAGAACTGCAACTTCCAGGACTGCGTGAGGCAAAGGAATAAAGGAGGAGGAGTAAGGGCGCATTCTTTAAACTACAAAGAGCAAATGATAATTGCATGAAAACCACTGTTTCTTTTTATCTACTTACAAAACTTTACTGTTAGAGCTCAACAAAATATGAACCAAATTACTCTAAGAAGTTCTTATGCCTTGACTACTCTGAAAAATTTCATATAATCATTTTGATGTATTTCATATATTTCGTATAAGCATTTTCTTCTAGGTTTATATTTTTTGTCATGAATTAATTCCAGACTTTTAGCCTATGAATAGTATATGAATTCATAATACAAAACTTTCCGTGTTTTATTTAAATGATTAAACAAAAGTGTATCAAAATGATACCTTGGTCCTTCATGTTAAGTAACTTTTCAATGGTTATTTGCTTGCCAAAGGTAAAACCATGAAGTATAAATTTGAATGTCTTTATTGTATGTATACATCTATTTACATGTATACGATATGTTTTAATACAGAAGACTCCACAGGTCAGTTTTGCAGTAATAGATTTTTCTCTAATTTCTAAAAGTGGTAAGACTAGCTAAGTTTACTTATGAGAAAATGCCTAGCATGATATTAAAACTCCCCATTAATTTTCACTAGTAACTATCAATCTGTACATATTTAAGCTGGTCAAAATAGGCCATATGTGTCAAATCTGGCCTGCTATCTGCTTTTGGAAATAAAGTTTTATTGGAACACGGCCTACTTGCATATTGTCTTATGGCTGCTTTGGTGCTACAATGCATTAAATTAAATATTTGCAACTTAGACCACATGGACTGAAAAGCCTAAAATATATATACTATTTGGGCTTTCGCAGTAAAAGTTTGCCAACTAAGGATAACACATACTCTAAATAATTCAATAAATAAATAAAGTTCATATATATTTTTCCTAAGTACACCCTCTCTAACGGTGTATATCCTTGCATAGCTATTTCTATACTTAGATACCAGGGAAACACGTATGTACACACACACACATACAATGATGCATTTACTCCCTTTCTTTTTACAAAATGGGCTTATGCCATTATAGAGTAACTCTTGAATACTAATATTTTTTTTATTTTTTATCTGTCACACCTTTGTTTTGTAAAATACAAATAGATTTATTTATAAGTATAAAATTGTAATGCTGGAAGATTTTTATAAGCTATCAGACCACATGTCAAGCATCTAAAATACAAGTTTATAATGAGAGTCATATAACTCCTAGAAGTCTATCAGCTTAAGAGATTGGCTGAAATACTTATTTTATTGATCCCTGCTTAAAAGATTAAGCTGATGAGCAGGTGAATGATCTCTCCTCGTATCAGATCCCATGTGTGCAGGTAGAGGGTTAAGGGGGAAAGAAGAGTGTCAAAAATATGCATCTAATATATACCTCTCTTTTCCTTTCACTGAAAGGCACTCAATTATTCTCAAAACAAGATGGAAGACAGGATGAAAAAAGGAAATAATCTTGAGTTTCATGAAATGTTCCAAATACAGATATATATGCACAAAGATTAATTTCATTCAACAAATATTTACTTATTAGAGTTTAAAAATTACATCTATCTAATCTAATAAAAGAGAAACATGGTAATTGGCGTACGACCGCTACCCTTCCCATTGGCTAACCAAGGTGATATGCAAATTAACTGTCAGCCAAGATGGCGGCGGCAGCCAGGCAGCTTGAAACTAACATGAGGCTTGCTTGCTTCAGTGACGGAGGAAACCAACGTTCCCCACCTGCCTTGCCGGCCTCTGAGCCTGCAGTTTGAAACATTTTAACAAATATAGAAGCTAAAAAAACCCCAGAAACCAGCTGTCAGCGAGCTGGGATCTCAGAGCTGGAGTCAGAGCTGGAGTTATACATTGTTTCGATTACCTACTTTCAGCAGCAGAGGCCTAAGAGCTGGAGCCTCAGAGCTAAAGCTGGCCCAGAATTAAAAAGAAAAAAAGAAAAAAAGGAGCGGTTGGAAGCTTGTCACCCGCCAGCCTGAAAACTGCCCTCAGCCCCTCACCCAGACTGGCCAGGCACTCCAGTGGGGACCCCCACCCTGAAGGGTGTGTGACCAGCTGCAAACAGCCATCATCCCCTCACCCAGGCTGGCCAAGCACCCCAGTGGGGACCCCCACCCTGAATGGTGTGTGACCAGCTGCAAACAGTCATCATCCCCTCACCCAGGCTGGCCAGGCACCCCAGTGGGGACCCCCACCCTGATCCAGAACACCCTTCAGGGCAAACCAGCCAGCCCCACCCATGCACCAGGCTTCTATCCTATATAGTAAAAGGGTAATATGCCTGCCAGCACCAGGATCAGCAGAGCCAAGAGGCCTCCTGGCACCAGGATCAGCGTGACAGGGGGCAGCGCCCAAACCCCCTGATTGCCCTGCGGCTCTGTGTGTGACAGGGGGTGGGGCCACAACCTCCCTATCCGCCCTGCTCTGTTTGTGACAGGGGAAGGCGCCCCAACCTCCTGATCAGCCCTGCTCTGTGCCTGATATGGGGGAGCTCCCCAATCTCTGATCACCCTGCGCTCTGTGTGTGAAAGGGTGCGGCGCCCCAACACCCCCACCCCCCCACGGGCCCTGCTCTGTGTGTGACAGGGTAGAGCCATAACCTCCCCATTGGCCCTGCCCTGAGTGTGAGAGTGGTGGCGCCCCAACCCCGATTGGCCCTGCTCTGTGGGTGATAGAGGGCGGCGCCACAGCCCCCACCCCTCCCACGGGCCCTGCTCTGTGTGTGATGGGGTAGAGCCATAACCTCCCCATCGGCCCTGCCCTGAGTGTGAGACTGGTGGCATCCCAACCCCCTGATCGGCCCTGCTCTGTGGGTGATAGAGGGCGGCGCCCCAACCCATTGATCTGCCCTGCTGTGTGTGACAGAGGGCGGTGCCCCAACCCCCCTATCGGCCCTACTCTGTGAGTGATAGGGGGGAGCTCCCCAACCCCCGGATTGGCCCTGCTCTGTGCGTGACAGGGGGTGGCGCCGCAACCTCCCCATCAACCCTGCCTTGAGTGTGACAGGGAGCGGTGCCCCAACCCCCAAATCGGCCCTACCCTGAGCGTGACTGGGGGTGGCATCGCAACCTCCAGATCCGCCCTGCTCTGTGCATGACAGGGGGCGGCGCCCCAACTCCCCAATTGGCCCTGCTCTGAGCCCGACCAGGGGCTGCACCTAGGGATTGGGCCTGCCCTCTGCCACCCGGGAGCAGGCCTAAGCCAGCAGGGCGTTATCTCCCAAGGGGTCCCAGACTGCAAGAGGGCACAGGCCAGGCTGAGGGGCCCCCCCCTCCCCCCCGAGTGCACAAATTTTTGTGCACTGGGCCTCTAGTTAAATATATAGATGCAAAAGTATTTAGTAAGTTTATACATACTTTAAGTACAACATCCTGAACAAACTGAGTTTAACTCAAAAAGTCTTCCAGAAATCAATGCATTAGAAAATATATTAATGGCCCGACTGGAGGGGCTCAGTGGTTGAGAGCATAGACCTATGAACCAGGAGGTCATGGTTGGATTCTTAGGCAGGGCACATGCCCAGGTTGCAGGCTCGAACCCCAGTGGGGGACATGCCAGAGGCAGCCAATCAGTGATTCACTCCATTAATGCTTCTTTATCTCTCTCCCTCGCCGTTCCTCTCTGAAATCAATAAAAATATATGTAAAAAAAGAAAATATAGTAATGTAATTTACTAAATTAAGATAAAGCAGAAAGAATTAAACAAATTCCAATACTCATTCAATATAAGAAATCTTTACAAAAATAACAGGAATAAAATAATTTCTTGCTCAGATAAAGGTTTTGGTATCAGATAAAGGGTACCTTTTTAAACTTAGAGCAAACAATGGTGAAAAGCTCTGGAAGCATTCCTTTTTAAAGTCAGGATGATCCCTATCACAGGTTTTATTTAGCACTGTACTAAAAAAAGAGCTAATGCAGCAATTCAAGAAAAATAAAAGCTACAAAGACTGGAAGAAAAAAGCAAACTGTTATTATTTACAGAAAATATAATTAACAACATAGTAATCTTGAGGGAGACTCCATATACTCTGAGAAAGTAAAAGAATTTGGCAAGGCTACAGCCAGCAAAATTAACTGTGGTCCTATAGACTAAGCAACAATTAGAATATGTAATTTTAGAAGAATTAAAGTTAATAAAATTTTATTTTAATTACAATAAAAATAAATAGTATAGTTCCCAAGGACTAAACCTAATAAGAGAAAAGTACAAGATATTAATGGGAAAAACACAGAACTTTATTAAAAGATCTAATAACAAATGAAGGATTTTTTATGGTCTTACTTGGGAGAACACAATAAATTTGTGACGCTTCTTTTAAAATCTATCTATAAACTCAGTCTAATTCTAATAAAAATTCCAACAAGATTTTTTTGAGTAGCAAAAACTTGACAATATGATTTTAAATTTCACGTGGGGGAGCCATGCCAAAAGCAGGCAAGGCAATTAATTCTTCACAGAACAGAACTGAAAGAACTCACCGGATAGTAATATTATTGAAACAAAACCAAAGCAACGCCTAACACATACTCCTAACATGAACATAAACTTGATATATGACTGAGATATCATTACAAACCAACCGGGAAAGGAATGGATTATGCAACTAGAAATACAAGTATTGAACAACTGATTATCCATATGGAGAACGTAACCAAATTAGTTACCTCCTACATACATAAACAAAAGTTAATTTTAGGTGGATTAAAAGCATAATTGTAAAAAAAAGGAAAGTATTATGATTTCCAAAGAAAATACAAGATCTTTATAACTGTAGAGAAGATTTTCTTGAGCAAAACACCAAAAAAGAAAATACTTCTTAAAAAGATATCAGAAGCATGGCCCTAAAAGAATAGATAATAAATTTTACTTCATTATTCTGTAAAACAAAAGAAATCATAAACAAAGTAAAAAAGAGAAGACATCAATAAAAAATAAATATTTGCAAACTATATAATTCTCAAAGAATTAGTGTCCAGAATGCATTATCCATAGAGGAAAAGGTATACAGGAAAAAGTTGTAGACAACAAATTTACTGGAGAGAAAACAAAAAAACAACAACAATAAATGCAGTAAGTAGTCAAAGAACTGCAAATTAAAACAATAATGTGATCAAGTCAAACCTATTAAAATGACAAAGTTTATGTCAATAATATAGTGTTAACAAAGACAGTGGCTGGGAATAATGGTATTACAGGTGAGAATGTAAAATGGCGAAACTATATTGGAAAGCAATTTGACAGTATTTAGTAAAGTTGAAGATGGGCATGCTCTAAGACTCAAAAATTCTATTTCTAAGTGTATATGTACATATATATCTGGAAGGCATACATATGAACAAGAAGACACAAAAACTTTCACTGAAGTTTTCTTACAGTACTAGGAAAAATACATAAGCCACTGAAGTACCTATCACTGGCACAATTAAATAATAGTGAAGTCTTCGTATATAAGATGAATGCACTAGAGGTGCATGTATTAACATAGATAAACATGAAAATTTTCATAGTAGAGAAAAATTACTCAGTTACATTTGTAGTGTGAAATCTTAACTTGAAAAACAAAAAGTAACTGTTAAATGTACATTTCCCACAGAGCAAAAAATTTTTTAAAAAAGCTTACCAATGTTAACAAGTAATTTAAAGATGATGGTTACTTCATTCTTGATCTGATCAAGAAGGAGGAGACCCAGGACTGTTTATAATATGATCTACTTCTGTATGCTTGAAATAATATATGCTTTGTTCAATAGATCTCCTGAAATTGAATCCACTTGATTCATAGGAGAGCCTCACTCACAACCAATGCTGTAGATAGGATTTTAATATATTTCTCTGTCCTATTTTTATAATTCATCGCAGAGTATTTACTGCGATGAGAGGAGAAGGGGAATAAAGTGAGAGAGCATACAGGGAGAACTACTGCTTCTGCCAGGAGACCCATCACATTGTAGGCTCCATCACCCTGAGTCCCAGGGTAAACATAACTTGGAGCCCACAGATGACAGGGAGCAGCACCAAAGCCCAGCCTGCAATGGTGACACAGCATGATGGGTATAATCCCTTGTTGTGAGTTGCTGTGACTTTGGGGGTTTTGTTACTGCAATGTAACTAAGCTTACAGTTAACATAAAATCATGCAGGCTGCTAAGCCCATTGGAGAATAAATGATTGATAGTAAATTTTATAATGGGTGAATTAGGCTGATAATACTCAAACACCTAATCGATGGCAAGATACAAAGACAAGCAAACATGTGCCTCTTGAATAGGATGCAATAGAAAGTTCTGGGGGAGAGGGGGAAGAGAAGGCTTACATCTGACCTGATCAAGCCTCCTGATATAATTTTCAGTATATATCATTCATGATAAAATGATATCACAGGATGAAATAAGCGGAGTCCAGAATGTGGGGTATTCTACAGAACAAATTATCTGGTCAGTTTCTTCAACAAAAATGAAAATGGTTTTAAAAAATAACTGTATGGATAAATGGCTTTTAATTAAAAGAGACTAAATCATTGTATCAATTAAATGTCTGACATGAACTTTTTTGAACCCTGGTTTAAAAAATTAAGTTATTAAGTATTAACAAATTTATATGAATCAAGTAAATTTAAGCACATGTTTGTTATCTTTTGAAGCTATTTTTGTTAAATTTTAAAGTATGAAAATGACATTGTGTTTTCTTGGAAAAAAGTATAGGATATTTACCAAAGTAGTTAAAGTAATAATAATATGATGTTAAGATTTGCTTTAAAATAATAACAATGACAAGAATAAGTGAAACAGGATTAGCTTAGATGTTGAATAAAAAACTGCTTCGCTCAAGGTATCATTAAGAAAATTTTTTTAAAATCACATACTGAGGGAAAACATTCAGAGTACATACACTTGACAAAAGATTTGTATCAAGAATATATAAAGAATCTTTGTAACTTATTACTATGAAGACCAATAATCTAATTAAAAATGAGCAAAATACATGAACAGACACTTCACAAAAAGATGTATGAGAGACCAATAAGCGCACTTGAAAAGTTGAACAGTTATCAATAAAATGTAACTTAGCAATCATACAAATGCAAAATAAAGCCAAAATGAAATGCTACTAGACTAAACTTAAAAAGACATTTGAGAAGACAATCCTAAATGTTGGTGAAAATGTGGGGCAACTGGAATGCTCATTGCTGTTAAGAGAAAAAAATGGTACAATTACTTGGGGGAAAGAGCAGCTTTAATAAAATTGCAGTCAAAAAGTGGAAATGACCTAAATGTCTAACAAGTGAGTTAATATACAACTAGTGGTATGTCCTTATAATTAAAGTAGAGGCCCGGTGCATGAAATTCGTGCAGTGTGTGTGTGTGTGTGGGGGGGGGGGGGGTGGAGGCGGGTATTGTCCCTCAGCCAAGCCTGCACCCTCTCCAATCTGGGACCCCTTGAGGATGTCTGACTGCCCATTTAGGCGCGATCCCAGTGTGATCGGGCCAAACAGGCAGTCGGACATCCCTCTCACAATCCAAGACTGCTAGCTCCCAACCACTCGCCTGTCTGCCTGCCTGATTGCCCCTAACCACTTCTGCCTGCCAGCCTAATCACCCCCTAACCACTCCCCTGCCAGCCTGATCAACACCTAACTGCTCCCCTGCCGGCCCAATCGCCCCAACTGTCTGCCCCTGCCGGCCCGGTCACCCCCAACTGCTCTCCCCTGCCGGCCCCATCGCCCCCAACTGCCCTCCCCTGCAGGCATGGTCACCCCCAACTGCCCTCCCCTGCTGGTCTGATGGCCCACAACTGCCCTCCCCTGCAGGCCATCTTGTGGCAGCCATCTTGTGTTCACATGGGGGCGGCCACCTTGTGTGTTGGAGTGATGGTCAATTTGCATACTGGTCATTACTAATTAACATATCAGGGCTAATTAGCATAGCCCTTTCTTATTTGTGTTGGAGTGATGGTCAATTTGCATACCAGTCATGACTAATTAGCATATCCAGTCTTGACTGTGAGGGTGTCATGACCAATTTGCATATTACCCTTTTTATTAGTATAGATACTACTCAGCAATGAAAAGGATGGAATTACTGATGCTCAAACCAACATGGGTGAATCTCAAAAACATTATTCTGCATGAAAGATCAAAATCATATATTATATGATTCCTTTAAAGGTCCAGAAAAAGAAAAACTATAGTGACAGAAAACAGATCAGTGGTTGTCTGGAGCTGGGGATACCAGGAGACTGACTGGAAAAGAGCATAAAGAACCCTTTTAGGTTGGTAGAAATGCTGACCATGCTGTTAGTTAGGTGGGTGTACAGTTGTCAAAACTCATCGAACTGTACAGCTGTTCTTATTGTATATAAGATAAGATATAACTGAAAGTTGACTTTTAAAAGCTATACCAGATATAATTATGACATTTTTATAAAGTCATACATAGGGTAAACCATACAATAAAGTAAATTAAGGACTGAAGGAGAAATCACTAAGGAGAAAAAACAAATTGTTTTAATAACCAAAGACTTTGTAACCATATTCTAAATTTAGGTAAGAGCATCAAGAGAGTGAGAACATAAAAGGATAATGGGCCATTTTAGTCCTCTAAAATGAGAATAAGTTGAATGTATTCCTCATACTAACTCATGTATAATATTTGTCACAAAATTCTTTTATCTCAGAAATAAAAAGACATACTATATTAGAATATGTAAAATGACTTTCACAGTGATAATTACTTGGGTAATCTATCTAACTATATATATATACATATACATATGTATACACACACACACACACACAGTAAGTTCAGGGCATTGTTTTTGAAAAGTCAAACATTACATTGCATTCTATAAGAATCTCCACCCATAATGTTCCTTTTTAAATAAAAACAATTTTTTAAGTATAAAGCATGCTCCTTTAGAACTCTAAAAACATAGGTATTGGGAAAAATATATTCCTAAACACTTAAATCTTCATACTATGTCTCAAATTGAGATAAAACTATCTGGGACATATAATAAGAGTTATCTGCATTATTCGAGGCTAATGGGAGCACAGACTATCAACCTGACCTGTCAGATTTTCTGGCACTCTTGGGAGAAGCTTAAGAAGGAAATTTTAGTTTTGGGTTTTTTTCTTTTTGTTTTAAATATAGCCTTTAGAAGACTCAGAAAATACAAACCGAGGTCATAACATTTTCCATGACTCATCCTCTAAGATGATCAAGACTACACTCCTTTATCCTTACAAGTACATCACTGGAAACATTTGAGAAGACTCATTTAAGGTATATCTTAGGAATTTCATTAGACTAGTAAATAAATTAACCTTAGAAATAATAAAAGCTTTAGAGAGGGGAGCTTTATTCACTCTGTATTATTACTAAGGCTATGGTAGGTACCATTTTCCTCATGACTGGTCTCCCAGATTATGTCAGGCCAAATTATTTTGATTTCATTTAATTTGAAGTTACTGAGTTGTTTATCACTCTAAAACCTCACAGTAAATAAAAACATGATTTTAATAATACTTTATTTCTCTCTAGAAATTCATTTATTTAAATCAATTTAAAGTTTTGAATTTAAATCCAAGTATCACAATCTGATTAATACCTATTTCTTCTATATACTTTACATTTCTATATTTTCTAATATAAAGTCCCATGATTTAGGCAGACACAATTAGGTAATGAGATATGGCATCCCAGATAGCAAAACTTCATTCAATATCCACTGTTCCAGATATATACTCCTTTGGTGAAAGATTAGTCATGATCCCTTCTGGGTTTTTTTTATATTTATGCTTGGAAAACTTCTTATTTACTAAGGGATACTATAAAACTTTATCTAAGCTCAAACTCACTGAATGAGCAACACTTCTAAATCAGTCAAACCTAAATTTATGTTACTGTACTTCTTTCAAGTATCACAAATTAATCCCTGCCTCTTGTTGCCAGCCTTCAAATTCTAAATCATGCTCCAAACTATCGGCAGCTATTTTGCAATCTATGAAGCATGGATATTCTGCTGTATGGAAGATGTAGCTCACTGATCACATTTTCACCTGAAGGCAGTTGTGATTAATATAAACATTTGGATCACACTGTTTGCCTAAAATATTTGACTGGGATAACACATTCCAGAAAGTAATTTAAATTCATTAGGAACATAATATATGAAATGGAAAAGCGTTTGCCAGTTCCACAGCAAGCATTTCCATTACTTAAGCAATCCATATTCAGGCATTTAAGTACTCTAACACATTTTTCCTTTAATGATTTTTCAGTGGGGAATAAATACAACACACACACACACATGACACCAACTTTTAAAAGATATAGGAAAGGTGTTGGCTTCTGAATTAAGTTTATGAAATGTGATCAATATCTCTTGTTAACAGACAAAAATATTTCCACAGAAGAGACGCTGGCCACTGGGAAATAACAGATTCAGAATGGAAACATCATTATCTTAAACATCTACCTTCTAAATCAAAGATTAAGCCTGACAGCAGGTTCACTTACCAATATTTTCGGTAGGCATTGAGACTCTGGTTGGTTCTACCAGATTGTCAGCCAGGACAAAAGCCCCTTCTTCCAACGTATCCAGTAACATCGTTGCAGTATGTGCTTGTTCAGAAGAATTCATGTGTTTCCACGATTCCAAAGCTTCAGGTTTCAGAAGGTTGTCCACTGTGTCAACAATTGCCTGCATCCATTAGAAAACCATCATTCGTTTGGACTGCTTGTAGTACCAAGGTGATTTTTCAACCACTGACTAGTGACAATTGTAGTATTTATCTGTCATGATGATTTACACTAATTTCAAGATGGAAGAACAGCTGGACAACATATATCTGGTCAACTTGTAACATATCTGACTATTTCAGAATAGGACTGACTGAGGATTAGTAGACTACTATTTGATCATAAAGAGTACGTGTAAAAAGATGGCTTTTCTGTTTATTTAATCATCTCAGTTGTTGAAAAGAAATAGAGTCAGCTCTTAACCTGAGGTATTCCTCTTACATGCATAGCCACTCCTACTTATACCCTCAAGGCTAGAATGTTCTAAAGAGCAAACACTGATGCCTCTGGAGTAGCCTAATAGTTATGCTTGGAAAGTAAGACATATTATTTTTTGGAACATGAACTCAAATTTAATAACTAAAATTGTGCCTTATAAC
Organism: Myotis daubentonii; assembly: GCF_963259705.1. Taxonomy (NCBI): domain Eukaryota; kingdom Metazoa; phylum Chordata; class Mammalia; order Chiroptera; family Vespertilionidae; genus Myotis; species Myotis daubentonii. The sequence goes on from NC_081842.1 coordinate 159,260,846, forward strand.
AATATCTGTTTGTTACCATTGGGACAAAAAAACAAGATGATTTCAAATTCTGTAAATTATCTGTGAACATAATTCACTCTTCTAATTCCCTGTCCAGCTAAAAAAAACAAAACACAAAAAACACTTGAGAGTATACCTTAATTCATAAACAAGGATCTGTTTCAGAAGGAATCAATAAAGCAATCAAAATATGTAAAGCCTATACTAATAATATAATGGCAACAGAAAGGCAGAATAAATCCTTCATAAGCATCCAAGTTGGAAATATGCACATATGTAGGTTTCATTTATTGTTACGCAAAATAACATTAAATAAAAATATAACCCAGTCAGTTAAGCAACTGAAGGCGGGCTTCTGTACTGATAGTTCCTGTAGCACTACACTAACTATAGCTTGGATAGCTGAAATCACTAAGTTTATTTATTCTACCCCATTTACCTAGTCCTAATGTGTCATTAGGCCATATCTAAACTGTTTTGATTTACTGGCAATCACAGATGGAAAAAGAACGTAGATTGTACAAAGAACACCACCAAAAACTGCTAGTTTGAGGTGCTGTCTTAAAATGAGCAGGGGGAAATGTTGTTTGAGGCTACTGTCAGAGCAAGACTAATTAGCTTAATCCGTCTTAATATCCTCGTTCTGTCTGCCTTGTGAGCCACCACAACCTTCCTGGCAGGTGAAGATACTTCCAAGGGACGTCAAAGGCTTTTTTCTTTCTCTAATGGAAGATAGAATACTCAAAATGCTCACATTGATACTGCTGCAGCCATTAACTAGAGTGGAACAGAAATTGGTCTGCTGAGGCCAGATTCATTAGTCACCAGAAATACAGACTGAAGCCTCTAATCTAAGTTACAAATGAATCCTCTGTCACAAAGCAGGAAACCGCTTCATTTGCATAGTGTAAGTCGGCTTCTGATTGGTAATTTAAGGAGTTTTATTAGTCTTATCTGAACAGAGAAAAGTCATTTGTGACGTGCTGAAAATGACACTGGTCAGAAATTAAGGCCATGCTGAAATTTACTATGTATACACTGATGGCATGACTTCATGAATCTGAAACACTCCTTATTTATTACCATTAGTACTTTTCTCATGGAATCAAAATGATCATTAGTCTCATCCTATTCCTGAAGTAGTCTCTCCCTGCCAAAGAAAAAAAGCTATTCTCTTCCCACTGAAATGTATGTCCTGGGCAACATCCCAATTATTACATTTCACATATTAACTAATAATTTTAAGGTGAACTGAAACTTCAGTATGACAAATTCTATACTCTTTAGCAGTTATTTCTTTGTCCCAGTTAAAAAGGCTAAAGAGGGGCTTTCAGAATATTACTGCCTGAAAACAGACTTTCCCACCACCTTTTCCTACAAAGTTCAAAGATCTTTATAAGAAATTTAGTAAGTTTATTAGTAACAAGTCTACTAGTAACTTGTGGGATGCCATCCTTATTTTCTAGATCTTGCCAAAAAATAGAAGCCACAGCTTGCGAATAACCTCTGTTCTACAAAACTTCTAAGTTCTTTGTTGTGTTGTCACATATGTAAGAATTAGGTTTGATTTATTAGTAATATGGTCCTTAGATGAGCAAGATTAGAAAGTCACTCCCACCCCCCCAAAAAAGAACACTTAAAATTCAGAATGAAACAAAAATGCAATATGGCATTATTATTTTGACCTATCACACAGAACTAGCATGGCATAATTCTACTGTTAGCCTCACTCAGCATTTTTCCTATTACTTGGATTTGCCCGGGAGAAAAACTGGCTGGAACAGACAAGGATTCTCAGCCAAATGGTGGCTTTCTGTTCAGATCAGCCTGAGAAATACCAACATATAACACATGTCGATAGCACAGTCACATTATTCATATATCATTTCTAGTAACCCTTCCCAATATCAACTTGGTTCTAGATATGACTCTGAAAAATTTCAGGACAAAGCCTATTTTATTTAAGAGTATACCACAGATAAGAAAGCAGTGACTTTTTCATGCACATACATTATGACTATACAGTCTTTGATAGGATAAACTGCCAAGACTATATCATAGCTGTGTTACTACGCAAGTTGTTTTTTAATCCACAGAGATGACAGCCGAAAACAAGGAGACTATATAATTAGTTTCCAATTCAGAGGGTATTTCATTAAAATTCTTGTACATTTGGATAAACTGGAAAAACAGCAAAAATTATAAAAAATTATTTGCTTATTCTGAGAGTAATATACCTGTGAGAAGCCAACATTTGTACAGCTGATATGGGGCACATTATATAATTATCAAAGACTGAAATACATTGGATCATGCAGCAAGATGATAAAGCGTGGCAGGTAGCTGAAGGAGGGAGAAAGCAGGGTGACAGCACAGGAGAGATACCTTAAGGTAAGCCCTGCATGTCTTCTCTCGTTTTTGGAGCTTTTTAGTAAAAGAAAAGAAAATCACAGGTTAGATTTTAACTGCTGAAAACGAGGAAAGAAGAAATCCTCAAAAATTTAACTGGTGCTCCTGAGCTCAGATTTTATTGGCACCGGAGACTTCTGGATTCCGTGGGTCTGCGCTGACTGCCAAAATTGTGCACTTACAGGTTTTAATTGTAAGTTACTAAGTACACTAATCCAAAGTATCCTGATAAAACTAGAGACAAAATATGTGGTCAAAAGAAAAAAAATGACTATTTTTTTCCACTCTATAAAACCATGTTAGCCACAGATTGTGGATTCATATGAATCTCATCGAAACACTTATTTTATAGTATGGTTAAAATAACCATTACATTTTTGGCATGCTATGAAAAATTAATAGTACTATTACACTTTACTCCTAGAGAGGGAAAACTTGTTCTTCTTCCCAAAACCTGCCACTAAGGACAGTATTTCAGTGGCTAACATTTCTCTTCCTGTCACAATTGGGTTGCAACCCTAAGAGTATACAAAGTATGTGTTCTAGAACATAGTCTCTACACAGAATCTCTCCAAGTGCACTGAATGCATTCTAAAGTGAGACTACTGACCAGAAACAGGCAGGTGAAGTTTGCCAACAGCTAAGGTCACCCCTCAGATAATTAACTTTTTATTGTTGTTATTACTGCTCCTTTCGCAACTATCATTCTTCCTCGGGACATGAACCAGAGAAGTTTCATTTTTAAGTATATGTCCAAGGGGCCAGAAGTTTGGCAGTCAACTGCTATTAGGATCCAGAGCTGCCATACACAATGCCTAACTGAATAGAACAGAAAATGCCTACTTACCTTGTTATAACTCCGTCCAGCTGAATCTTTTTCGCTAGGTTTCAGTTCCTGCAGCTGTGCATCAAGAATGTCCACCAACTGCTCCATCAATCTCACTGAAGAACTCACATCCCCAGCAAACACCGGCCCTTTGGTATGTTTAGCCAGTTCATTGGCAAGACTAGCGGCGTTTTCTCCACTTCTAATCTGAAACGCCAATTTATAGTATCTCAGTAAGATTTCTTGTTCTGTTCGTGGCTTCTTGTTCTTCTCCTGAGTATCTTTGTTGTGGTGAAAAACTTACTTACAAATGTGTCAAAATCTGCAACTAATTGAGAGCAATAACGTTCTCTTTATTTCAGATGATGAAAGGTTCTTAGATCCTCAGCACACAAAAGAAATTCTTAACCAGACATTTAAAAGAAACAAAAGGAGGGAGGTTGGGGGTAGGGGTGGGGGAAGAAAACCAGAAATCCTTTGCAAAAGTTTCAGATAGCTCTCTCATTTCACTGCAACCACTTTAAACTGTTATTTATTTCAGAATCATTTATTTATCCCAATGATCCAGAAATTTAAATCAGAACATAATCAGTAGGACACTGAGGGTTATTATCTACTGCTTGCACTTCACAAAGGTAGATGGGAAAGGAGAAAATAAAATGTTACTGTATTCCACTATAATGTAAAATATTTTTACTTATATTCTACTGTAAATATTTTTACTCATTCTATCATAATCATCTGTGATATAAACATCTGCTCACATTCTGTGGATTCAGTTGCAAACTTAATGATATTTGATTTATTAGGCCAATGCACTATTTGTCTTACAAACATCAAAAGGAGCAGAACTAACTAAATATGATTGAAATTAAGCAAGTATGTACTCATTAAAAAGCTTAACAAAGAAAACAGCATGCCTCAAAACATATGTAACTTTGAATAAATAGTTTACAGACAGAGCTATGCATGATTTTTTTTTTTTTACTTTTATACTGAACAAAGTCATGAAGCTGGTTTTAGCATACAAAGCTGTTATTTATGTTAGAAGTTAAAGCCCTTAATCACCAATATGTATCATATTAAAAGGTTCCAACCAACCTTCTGAGCCAGCTGATTCACCCAGTGTGAGGTACAGTTGCTAAGATCAGGGCCCTTAGGGTTCCATGTTCCAGTGGAAGCCATGCAGAGATACGAGGCAGTTCCTATAGCAGATGTAGAAAACAACAGTGAAATTGAAACCATTTTTCTGCACGCATTCGGGAAATCAGCTATGATGATCCTACCCTGCGTGCTCAATGTTGAATAAATGCTAATGGAAGGAGTTGACAATAATTGACAAAAAAAAGTAGGGTAAAATGCGGTCTATAAACAGTAAATATAAAGTCAGCATAGAAATATCAGACATTTCCAACAAACAACAAAAAGCCCTTGATTTTCTTGGGACTCATCCAAAATGATACTTGTAATGAAAAAGGCAGCTGTAAGGAATGCTCACTAGGATCCATGGGCAAAGATCTCAGACTTGACCTAAAACTTTAAGAGGGAGAGGTAATTAAGGATCTGACCTTCAGTGATTTTTTTTTTTTACAGTTGTCTGCAGATGCTGTATTACTAAAGGAACAAGAATAATAACGTTTGCTACTGTAAAAATATCCTTCCTCAAGTAAAAATCACCTCAGTGCGATTCAGAATCTACCTAAAGTAAAATTTTAAACGTATCTATAATATTTTACAGGAAATACCTCTTGTTCCCTTGGGACATGGCCGTTCAACCATCGCTCCCCTGTGGGTCTGAGGCCACCATATCCCCCTGGCATCTAATGCTTCGCAGAATCTCTCTGGCAGGGGAAAAATATTTGTGACAGGAGGAATTTTGGTTGTAGAAACTGCTGGAGGTGGTTTTGTCCCTTTGCTTCCTTCCTGGGATCCAGCTACAGTTGTGCTCATGGGGCCTTTAGGTGAAGTAGTGCTTGTGGTTGATACTGTGGTTTTGAACAGCTCAGCTGAAGAAGTTATTGTCACAGCTGTGGTAGGCACTATGGAAAAAAGATGAGCATGTTAATCTCAAACACGCACATTCACATACAGGCACACATGTGTGTACACATGCACTCACAAAAGCCCACACATCCAACTGCCCCAAGACCAACAAGATGAGCATTATTGAGACCATCAGCAGTAGGGAAGAAAAATAAACCTTTTCAATTATTCCAATTTACTCATATTGTTGGCTAAGTGGACGCAGTTTAGGCCTTATGATAGATTTTACTGTATGACTCTAATTGTGTTAGGTTTATTTCTCAATGAAATATTTGACAATATAGCTGAAGTATAATTTCATCATATATCATGTAACAGGAAACGGACAGTTTTATATAAAGTTTCGAAGTGCAAATGCACTGACTACTAAATAACTTAGAAAAAGTGTTTTCTTGTATAAATCCATACTCTATAAAACAATAAAATTCAGAGTATCAACAAAAGGCTGACCAATTACATATAAATCGGACAACAGAAAATTTAGTCACCCACTCCGCATCTTGCAGGAACATAAATATGGTGACATCTTTCTACCCAGCAGCCAATCTTGCTTGAGAGATTTTTGAGCATGCCTGATCAGACCCAAACAGAAGATAAGTTTGGTATGTGGCTGCTATTTTAGTAAGGAAACATCTAAGGCTTTAGTTCTTTACTTTTGAAAACATAGGTATGAAAAAACAACTAGTCTGTCAAGAGAAATGATATCTCTCATCAAGATAACAGGTCAGGTCAATTCATGCCTAATTCAAAACCAAATGTCATTGCATTCCACTGTATCTTACTGACCATTAACAGGAACTAAAGGAACGACAGTTACACATTTAAAAGTAAAAATTTACAAAGAAGTTTTTAAAAGGATATTTTTTACTTCCAACATTACTTTCAGACTGTGAAATCCAGTAGGTTAAAAAATTAATGGAGCTTATGTGTCTTTCATTAACTACCATTTAAATGGGTTAAACAATAATAAAAAGTCTGTCAGTAAAACTTTAATACTATCTTTGAAATCTATTAGGTGATCACACTAAAATTTTATCAACATTTATAGTTACTGACTCTTATAAGGTTTTAAGATAATGCTTAAATTTAAATTGTTTAGAGTACAGCAAATTAAAACTATTTTTTCAAATTATCTTATAAAAATTAACTTATTTTATGCTTTATCTATACATAAGAAACAAACTAGAACATTAAAACTTATTAGAAAACTTATTATTACCTTGTTTAGTATTTTAAGCTCTGGTCAATAAATAGTTGTTTATACAATTCTGGTACTAGGGACAGAGTATGCTAAGTTTATCAGAAACACTTCTTTCTAGACCTTTAGCAGGGACAAATTTCCTGTTACCAAGAAGTTCACTACACACTTTCTATACCTTTTTTTCCCTTCTATAACAAGACAAACTTCTTTTAAACATATGCTTTGTTTCCAGGGCATAATGTATTGACCATGAGAGATGCCTGTGTACATTAGTCAAACATCAGCAGCGGCAGAAACCTATTCAAACCCGTCTATCTTTTTCTGCAAAGCACTTGCCTGGCATCTTGTTAAACCTCTGTAATTTTCTTTTGATTACAATGCAGCCAGGCTTTCAGTGCTTTCTCAATTAACATTTGTCAAAAGCATTACGATCTTTTGCAGAAGTGTCAAATGACTGCTGCTGGATCCAATTTTAAAGGGGATTGGAGAATCAGAGCAAAAAAAGAACAGGGAAGAGTAAAGTGGTTTCATGCTACACCATCTTACGTATCCCTCAACACTATACTAATTAGGGCATATTTCATCACTGAAATACGTATCAACAATACTACAATTAGTGATCTGAAAGATTCATAACATCCGAGTTGAGGTAGGTAATAAAATGACCTCTATTAAAACATATGAAATTCCACGCAACATTCTATATCCTGTTTCCATGTGTCTTTTGATAATTTCCGTACCTTTTTACTTTTTGTTCATCAAAAGAAGGTAGTTCAAAGGAAATCAACACATTATCAAAGGCAAATCACTAAAATATTGGGACATCGTGAAAATAAACATGAAAGTAAACTTCAAGTGGCAAAATTAAACCTTGGAGGAGGACTACTAGAATTTCTGGGATTTTTCAAGGACAAAGTTTAGCAACTTCAAGGAAAGTAATTTTTTGTAAGGTTGAAGTTAGAAATGCTGAGGCATTTCTAAAGATGAATATTTCTTTCCACAGGTGAAGACAGGGCATCAGATAATGATAAAAGCTTACACTTATTCAGCATTTATGTACCAGACACTATGCTAATCAGCCTTCAAGGATCATCAGATCACCTCAGTTAATCCGTACCACAACCCCAATGAAGTAGGACTATGATTATCTTCCTTTTAAAGATGTGTAAACTGAGCCATAGAGAAGTTTAAACAGTTTGTTCAAGGTCACTTGCCCATACCCTTAAATGTCATGATCTTAACTTTTCCAGGTAAAAGATTTTCACAGACGCTGGAAAAGCATGGCATCTGCCCTTATTTTGGAGCATGTACCTGACACTGTGCTCTGTGTAAATCTCTAAAAGAAGAAAATATGTGGGAAGGATAGTATAAGATACTGGAGCAATAGACTACAAAGTTTCATACTGAAATTCATGTGGCAAGAGGTTCAAAGCTCTAGAATAGCCTACAAATGATAGCAGAAAACAGGGCAAACTTCATGCCCAGCCACTGCTGCAGAAACCCATTCAAACCCGTCTACCTAATCCAAACCCTAATATACAGAGCTTCATCCCGGTTATTAGGATGCCACAGCAAGACCCTGAACTGATGTAGCATTCTGCCTACTGTTATCATTTGAGAGACCTAGAAACGGTGCCAATAAAATGCTAATAAACATACTTAATAGGAACCCATGAAGATTTTGACAAGCACATATAGAATGGTTCAATGTATTACGGTGGTGTCTACTAAGGACTTGCTATTTATCACTGGCTTTTTCCTGCATGAAAAGATTTAAGGACAATACCCATTTAAGCGAAGGGGAGCATTTCCATCATCTAGGTCCAAGAACTAACCCATGATTCACTGTAGGAACTCCAGCTAGCGTGAGTCTATAGCCCGGTAAGGAAATACTAATGTATTCATTAAATTTACCCTATTTAATGTTTAAAAACAGTGGGCATCTTTATTTGACAGCATTCATTATCAGTGGGAAGATGTTTCAAGAAATATGCATTTTATGCTAAACACTTCCTAAAAAAATAATAAACCTAACTCTCTTGATAAAAATTTCCCCTCATATTATTGAAGTGTCGTACTTCATAATTAGAGTAATTATTCAAGAGCTGTCAAAACCCAAGACACAATATTTTTTCAATAACATTTAGGATATCAAATTTGCAGTCAGATTATGTAAATATAGATCAATTCAGATTAGGAAACAGAAAAGAGTTAAAATAAGACTGAAATGGGATTTTCCTAAGCCCACGTTAGGGAGGAGGAAGGTGAAAGGAAAAACAGACCTAGTTTAGGTAGATAGAGCAAATGAACTATACAGAGATCCCAGAAAGCTAAAACTCAAAGAAAAGAAAAAGAGGAAAGATTTATTCAAAAAACCATGATCACGACAAAGAAATAATATACGTGTACTGTGAGAAACAAAAGAGCTTGGATTTATAAATGGGAAAAAGTACTGAAGCTAATACACTATGAAGCAGTCCACAATGAAAAATGAAAGGAATGAATAATTTTGCAGCACAATGTATGCCTTGGTGACACACATCGCGGCAAATCCAGTACATAAGACTGAATTTCAGCCAAGCCAGTCAATCACTGCTTTGTACGACAGGTAAAGACCTGATCTCTCATTGCTCTGTCCCATCCGTTTCTCAGATCTTGCTTCTGGAAAGCTGACAGTGGCTTATTGGTTTGACCTAAATTTATGGGCCAGAACAGTTCTGCAAGGCCCCATCCAGCTATCAGCACACATCTTGGATGAGAGAGACTGGAGGCTCTCTAAAAGCATATAAAGATAAATTATAAAAATAGAGACTAACAGAATATGATTCAAACAGCAGCAAGAAAAATGTAGGTCAGATAAAACTTTTTACCACTAAGGGCTTTTTAAAGGGCCAATATGAATTTTGACTTTCTGGAAATATTTAAGAATGGCTATTTTGGATAACAAAACACAGTTGTAGGAACACAGTTACCAAATGTGTCTATAAGCTTCTCATTTTCAACGCTGGTAACTGCTCTTTCTAAAAAATATCTAAATTATCAGACTTTTTCATCTGAAATGGATCAATATGTTCACTAGAATATAAGCCACATGTAAAAATAATATTACTCATCTTGTATTCACCGAGTATTTTTTGTGACAAGTAGACGGGGCAATCAATTAGTCTCTATTAACAATCCTTCAGGTGTTGCCTCATGATGAATTTACATTTTTTTAAATTATTTTCTTATTTTTCTAATGGAGAGAAGAGATTTACTACCACACAACACAAATGGAACAGTTCTGAGGGTAGTACAGGTTCCAAAAAAGGTTACCACAAGTATCAATCCAATGCCAAATTTTGTCAATTCCTGACATTTGCCTTTTACAAACCTATAGGATAAAGGGGAAGCATGGTCCTAGCTTTTAGGGGAAAAAAAAATATGAAGATTTCATTGTAAAGCATGTGACAACAGTCACTAATGCTATCATTTTAAGCCAAAAAATTCTAGACATACATTAATTAGAGAAAAAGGGGCCTTGTACTAAGTCAATGTCATTTTTGCTCTTATGAATAAAAATCACATCACAAATTTTGTTGTTCTGTGACTCAAAAATTCAACTGCAAAATAAATAAATAAAAACACTGGTGAAGAAATTGAGACATCAAAGGGCACATAATAATTCAGGCATACAGTGCTCACAAGAACCTTTGCCATTAACAGCTTGTGTTCTATTTATAATGTGAGCCAATGTGTTGGGTAGCCCCTGCCTGCCGGGACCCGGTCCATCCTTGCTGTTTCAAGGGATCTGGCATATATGGCATACTGTTCTTAATATGTTTGCTCACCTTCTTGGCACTATGTGTTTTAACCAAGGTCTCCTCTCTGAGAAAGGTTGTTTCCCCAGGTAGGGATTTTCCCCTGAAGTTAGGGAGGGAATAAAACCCCTCAACTAAGTGCCAGGAGGGTAATTAATCACTTTAACTATGAACAATCATGCTTAAGCTACATAATCTTTACTCCCTGGAATGGAGATAAGAAACGCCCTAACCTTTGTAATAGAGATTGATAGGATTGAATCAACTGGTATAAATACAGATGTAACAAGACAGAAAAAGACAGAACTTAGAAGAGAGAACCTACAGACAGAACCTACACAGAACCTACAGACAGAAGAACTTCGCTGGAGAGAACATGGCAAAAGATCCTGGACTGAACCTGACTACAGAAATTGGCAAGAGAACCTGACTAGAACCTGGTGACTGAACCTGGCTGGAGAACCTGGACAGAACCTGGCTAAAGAACCTAGTGAGGGAACATGGCTACAGAACCTCGCTGGAGATCCGAAGCAGAACCTCTCTGGAGATCCAGAACAGAACTTGGCTGGAGATCCTGGCTGGAGACCCTGGCTAGGCTGCTGATCAACTGAACGCTGTCTCTGTGTCGTTCCTTCTTCGCTGACTCCGTCTACACCTTTGGGAACCCCTGGACCTGCTCTGGTTGGACCCCAGCACCTGCCTTTCTACATAACTATTTGCATCAGTCTGTTACTGTAAGTATGATAGCAAACAGCCTGTAAGGAATATTTCTTGTCCCAGTTCCAACAATCATTGAATCAGACAGCCATTTAATGCAGATTTCAAAGCACTGTGATGCAAATCTTACCTTCTAGTACAAAAGACACCTTCACACAATTAACTGATGTCTCATTTAAACTGGTATTTGAAAAACTGATTCTCAGCAAACCTTGTATCTTACTAGAGGCCTGGTGCACAACATTCATGCACTGGGGGGGAGGGTGGGAAGGAGAGGGGGTCCCTCAGCCTGGCCTGCACCCTCTCGCAGTCTGGGACCCCTTGGGGGACGTCCGCCTGCAGACTTAGGCCTGCACCCTGGGCCTAAGCCGGCAGTTGGACATCCCCTGAGGGGTCCTTAGCTCTGCCGCAGAGGTAAGAGGGGCTCCTGCCACCATTCTGTGCTTGCCAGCTGTGAGCCCGGGGAGTGGGGGGAAGCTCCTGCATTGAGTGTCTGCCCCCTGGTGATCATAGCAACCGGTCATTACACTGTTTGGTCGATTTGCATATTAATCTTTCATTATATAGGATATGAGGTCTGACTTTCCTAAACTAACAAACAAAGCCTTAAAGTTATTAATCTTTTTCCTACAAATCACTTGCATGTACAGAAATTCTCTGAACCAGCACTGCTGAAGTTAAAAATGTAAGTTAAATGTAGGACTGGATCTCAAGTTGGTGTTTCTACCAGGAATCAGGAACTTGGGCTTTAGCAAACACCACCATCCACTCAATATCATGAATCATATTGATATTTTCAATAGTATCAGTTTTGAAAGTGTAAGGACTATGTGTGCAATGTTATGTGTATATTAGTATATAATAATAAAAAGTATATGACAACAACAAAAGTTAAACAATAAAAGGCTATGACTTCTGTTCTTGAGGTTCTGATCCCATAACAATATTTAGAACTTAGTATATCCTAAACTATGTGGGGTATATATGTAAGTATGTGGATGTATATTGCTTTAATAGAAGAAAAAATTATTCATTTCTGATCCACCTTGAAGAGTTTGATTTAATCACTCCAAAGAACAGTCTGGCTCCTAAAATTTTGAAGTTACTCAATAATGTGAGAATTCCAATTAACTCAGTAAACTGAAACATTAACTCAGAACTTTAATACACAAATATTGTTCAAATAGAAGATTCATAATTAGTGCAAGCTCTATAACTTTTATCGTGAGGATGAGGTAATCTTGTTTTAATAAAATATTCATTTAATTCAACCTAAAAAATTGTTTCCCACAGAATTCAATTCACTTGATAAACTAAAGTATATTTCCCAAGATTTAGCTTTACTTCCTGAAGAATGAACCTCCACAAGATTACCTGAAGGTAACACATAAAAATACTAGCAGATAACATCTTTATAAAATATCACCTGGAATCATGTAATATTTTGTCCATGGTGACAGTTGAAGTCACAGAAATATTGACTTAAAACGATTACTAATTTACCAGGAAATAAAAATGGATAATTTTTACATGATCTAGGAAGCTATTAGATGACTCCCTCTCCTGCACAAAGAGCAGACTTCAAAACACTCACTTATGCCTGGAGTTGTACATCAAGCCTCGCAATTCTCCTGGGACTTCCTAACACTTATTCCCCTTACCCACTGGCGCCAAGAAGTTAAAAGGTCTGCACATAGATTGTAATCAATTCAGAAGTCAGGGAGGAAAAAAACAAAGCTAACAGGTTTGTTTGTAGCTGGCATTATATTTTTAGCAGTGCCCAATGAGGCTACAATTTTCTGAAGCCAACATTTAAGTAAAGAAATTGGGGGGGGGGGGAGTGAGGAGAGAGGATGGACTAAAATAAAACTAAAGTGTACAGACTATGAAATAACTTTAAATGCTACATTATTCTTTGTGCTTTAACTATGAAAAGGGGGAGAAAATAAACGGGAAAAATTAAAAAGTTTTTACAAATACGCCATTCACAAAAGACATATCTACATTAGCAAGCAAGCATTCTCACCTTGGGCAGGATCAGGTGGACCAAACTCCAGAGAATATCGTAGAATGAAGTTATTGTTCCACACGTAGAGTTGGTTATCTCTGGGATTGTAATCCACTGCAGCGATATACTGATACTGGTTGGGGAAGGGGACATCTACATATTCTCCTCGGTTTAATCGGGTATTGTAGATGTAGTCAATGGCGTTCTTGCCTGTTTCACTCTCATTGTCTTGATAAACTGACCTGACCACGTACAGGACCCCGCAGATCATAAAAGCATTCGATGCAGCACGTTTGTCGTACACAGTCTCCCACGTTGCTTCGAATCGCAGAGTGTACGGATTCAGTTGGCTAATAACTATCATTCCATTGTTCTGTTCAGTGGCATAGATGACCCATAAGCCATTTTCATCAACTGCTAGGTCGATATCAGTCTTTCCTCCCCATCTATACGGTGAGGTATCATGGTAGTTGGCATAGTTAATTATGGCCTCTCCACTCTTAATTCTAGTCCTCAAATCAAATTTCACAATATTCCTCGTTCTTTCTTTGTTAAAGAAGACAGCACCATCATATACCACAAATCCAGTACCATCTACTCGATTCGGAAGTTTGTATGTTGTTGTTTGGCGACTGTTTTGGAAATCTTCTATAGAAGCATATTCTATTAAAGTATCGGTACGATAGGGAGTCCAGGGCATGAAATAAATTTTATCTGCGGCCTGAAGAGGGTCCTTGCACCAAGCACCTGCCTTTTGCTCAGCTTCATATATACATGGCGAGTCCACAATTGCTTTCAAGGTCCCAGGGCACACAAAAACTAGCAGTCACAGAGAAAAGACAAGAATTAAGCCAAGTTAAAAAAATTACATAGGTAAACACCACTTTTAAGGATCATAAATCAAAAGAAAAAAAATCATTTAATTAACATTCTATTTTTCCAAAGTGTATCCTTAAAACAAAGTACTGCCCTTCTTCCTCAAGTTCCCATAATCAATGCACCAGCACACAGAGTGGTTGGGGCTTGTTTTCACACATATGAGCTACGTTTAAGACCATTCATAATTGAGCAAAGCATTTACATTTTTGCTACGTGTTTTTATTTGATAATATGGTAATGTGTGCTTTAAAACTTGAAGCGTTAGTGCACAACGGTGTACAAAATACTTTATTTTAAACCAAACTTCCCTGGCCCACTTATGAGCCCCCAAACCCTCCTCTTCCCTGGCCCACCTATGAGCCCCTAAAACCCCAAAGCAAAATAAACAAAATAGAACAAAAAAACCCAATGTGAAGCCTTGTTTAGAACTTTTACAGAAGTTAGACTGAAAACAAAGGAGCTTCGATTGAAGAAACAAATATTCGGAAAATGCAATTAGGAGCAGAGAAAAGTAAATACAAGGAAAGCAGTGATGAAGCAACCAGGATACCCTGTAACCATGGCATGCTATGGAGAGGGTTCTGGAAACCAGGCAAGATGGCACTTTAATAATAAAATATCCAAGGGTGTCAGAAAAAAGAGATAAAGGGTGAAAAAGGGCAGTTCCCCCTCGCCGACTTCAGAATTTTTATTCCATCACCAGATTTAGCAGTCACATAATCTCATTGTTAATAGTCGACTTCTTTAGGAGGTGCACTTATGAGATCCTGCTGATTACTTTAATGTCAGGAGTATTGCAGGGGAAGGGAAGGGAGGAGGTAACATCCATAAGGCACATAACAGGGAGCTGGGGTTCAGACTGTATACGTTATTTACCTTTTTGCTCCACTTCTATTTTAAGCATCGGAAGAAAAATAAAAAGAGTGCAAGGAAAAAAGAAAAAAGATTAAAATAAATTGACTATTAGTCTAAGACTGAATTCGTAATAGACGCTAAATATAGGAAGAATAAGAGCTGCACTACTTTGGATAAAGAGAAACACACAACAGGAAAACCTAGCAGGAGAAAGATTCTAAAGTTACATAAAAAAACATGGATCAATCATTTTAATAGATTAGGGAGGCAATACAAATATGTTGGCATGTTGCTTCACTTAGTGTACCTGAATAAATAATGAAATTCTTCACTAATGCATGGCATACATACTCTTGCCTTTGCAAAGTCACTCAGCATTCTTACCAAGTTTTACTTTTGTATGTACGCTATAGACACAAATGCATGCATAGGTGTATCATGACCATATATCCTATCATGTGAATTCAAATTACATTGACTAAAATGAGGTTAAGCATAATAACAGCAAAATATAGTTATAAAAAACTACAACTCAATTTTGGAGCTTAGGTCACATTTAATGAATGTAGATATTGCTCCATTTCAACATTTTTCAAATATGTTTATATAACACGAAACATATAATTATGCATCTCAATACATGTTGTAACTGTTTTTCCATTATTTTCTATTTCTATAAATATGCATCTGAACCATAAAAAAACAATGCCTCCTTTACAGGAATATACAAATTTACCCCATCTATCCCAATAGGGATTTTGAAGGGTGGGATATGGCAATGCATTTCTTTTCCACTAATTATTAGTAAATTTAAGTATAAAAATTATATTATACTCCATAATATAAAATTCTTATTAAATTCTCTATAACACATATCTCAAGTTGTAATACTAAGACTATTAAAAAAAAGTAAGCAAAATACATACAAGGAAAAAGCAAGCACAGTAGGCAAGGAGAAAAAGGAAGAAAGAATTATGGTTAGCTCATTATGACATTGTCTACCATCGTTAATTTACACAGAAAGCAAGCTCGCATGCAACAACAATCATACCAAGCATTCAAAGCAAATACCTTGACTCCACAGACCCCAGAAAAGGTAAATGCTTTCATAAAACAAACCTGATTATTACAGTGATAAGCGAAAAAAATCCTCCCTCCAAGAAGTTTAAAGAAATGGATTATGCAGTTAAAGAAGGCTGCTACATGACATTCTTATTGGTAAATAGTATTCTAATAATTACAAACCACAAAGCACTATTTTAGATTGTATGTAGGCTTTGAAGTATGTTGCCTGAATTTCATAAAGTGTTCAGATTAATGTCTCTGCTGCTGCTGCTTCCCTTATTAAAATGCATTAGGGTGTGCTAGGACTTTATCTCCAAACTGATTACTCAAAGATACTGTAGTTGCACATTTCATTAAGATGTCTCAACTTGATTAATTTCTTAAACTTATAATAATTCAAGATTAAATACTGACCTCCTGAAATACCTTAGGGAGAAACATCACACTAATATTTTTGGCATAAAAATAGCATACTCCTTCCACATTAAGCTACCACCCCCCAACCCCATCCAACTTGGTGTATTTAACTACTTTCAGGAAACATACTTGCTCTATAATGTGTAATTCTGACTGCATCCGGTAAAAAGAAGAAATTAAGTGTTATTGACATGAAACACTTTTTATAGACCACTAGTCCTAAAATTACTCCTCAGTGAAGAACAATATTATACCTGCTTGGAATCAATAACGAAGGGCGTGGTGGGAAAATGAGGATAAGAGAAATCATTAGTGTTGTGACTGTTCAGACTTAATATTTTTATACAGCTATATTCTTTTAGAAAAGGAGGATTTTACTGAAATAAATCAATTACATTGAAAGGATGGGAATAATACACTTTAAAATATGTTACATACTTAAAATAGAACTTAAAACAAGTTCAATAAACGATGTAGAAAGTTATTTCATTTTCTATTAATTGAAAATGGAAGAGTTTTATTATTAGATAAATTAAACTGACAGTGCAGTTACTGAGTAAAATATTAAATAGGGAGGCTTTGTTTGTGATTTAACTGATATACTTATATTAAAAAAATAAAATGGGTATAGGTTGTATCTAATTTATAATTCTGATGAAAAATGAGAATATCCAAAGATAAAGATAAAAAAATAACTAAATAAAACCTTTGGTGATTAATGAATCAAATAAGATATGGATATTTAAAACAAATGTCCTTACATTATAATTTTTTTAATACATTATAATTTTTATGAAAATCCAAAGCACAGGTATATGCTTTGGTACATCAAATCGGTACATTGAAATTCCTCAACCCAGAATAATACAAAATCACAATAAAATTAATGAAATTGGCATTAATTAGCATATTCACATGCCTAATATATATGCAACTTGTCTTGAGATTGTGTGAATTAATTCATAATAATATGTTTACTATTCTATAGACCAAACAAACATAAATACATGGCCCACTAACATCAGTGGAGGACTACATGGATATGGAACACAAGAAATTTACCCAAGCAAACTAACGCCTATATACTCTGTAACTGAAGTGACACACTAATTCATTTTGAATAATCTCATGTTTACTCATTCATAATGACTTAGTTAACAGTAATGGTTATTTTATCATCAAATAAAACTTGTAGCTAAAATTATGAAATCACTTTTATAATTTAGTGATAATCTGAAACAATGTAACACAAAAATCAATGCCAAATTCTGCCTACAGAATATGAATTTCCAATCTGATTTTCTCCTACAAGATCTTTATGAATTATTTTAAACAAATACATTCAATTACTAACACTTCTTTTAAGGGTAAAGAATGCCCTGTGTACATATATTTTTGACATAGACATTATCTAGGAAGGATTATATGTCAGATATTAATACATATGCCTGTCTGTAAACATAAAACAAACACGTTTTCTAATCTGCAAAATAAAACAAACAGGTTTTCTAATGTGTTGAGTAAATTAATTATTGAACTTTCAGAAGCATGAAAAATTTTCTGAATAGCTTTTTAAAGAGGAGAGAACAGTATGGGATATATAAGCTCCTGGAGAATTTGCTCTGGATAAAAACTGCCATAAAGCAAGATGGTAAGGAACACATAATAAATATTACCTAATGGTGACAATTTTTACTAAGTATAGTGTAAAGGTTATGCAAATAGTACAAGTACAAAAACACTACTAAAACAAGGAGAAAATAAAAGTTACAGGCTTAAAATAAAAGCAAGTGTGAAGGGTGGGTACTATGAACAGAACCATAAAGAAACAAAATAACTGAGGAATAGAGAACAATCTAAAAAGATCAGAACAATCTAAAAAGATCCTTTGATTTATATTTTCATGTTAGAAAAAATCATGCAATTGATAGTGTGTCACTACTTTACGGTATATAGAAGTTATAATTACATCAATTCTTTAGCAAGAAATGGTCTAAAAAAAGCCACAGACTTATTTCTGCCTTGTGCAAACTTCTAGAAAGGTAACAGCAAATTAATTCCCATGTTTTATTTAAAGGACAAAAACTAAAAAGAACCAATATTTCTCTGAGGATAGCTAATTGCAAGTTTAGTGCACAATGTAAAATAGTTCTGGAGAACTGAAAAAGTAAAATTTTGAAAGTTAGACGTTCCAGAAGATATCCACTTTTCCCTTTCTTACACAGCGCAAGAAATAACTTCAGTCTGAAAATAACATTTGCTGCACTCTGTTCTTGGTCTACAGACTAGGGTATGGGAACAGGCTCCAGAAAGAAACAATTCTTGGCAGCTCTGACTGATCCCACTGTTTGGGGATGGATGTTGTATTCCTTTTCTAATGTGAAGACAGAAACCATGCTAAATTCAAGTGAACGTGACTTCATGGAACAAAATTTTGGTTAGCTTAAAAGAATACAGTGTTCTTCTAGTGGCACAGGAGAATGAGTATGTGAGCCACCAACACTACACACGGGAGAAATGACATCAAGGTCAGTACACTCAGTGTGGGCTTCCAATCCTACAAATGGTATAGAAAATACTGAAAACATAAAAAGCATCCATTTCACAGTAACACAGGAGCACAGAGCAGGAATGAAAAGAAAAGATCATCTGTGTTTGGCCTTTAACTGATACCCCACAAAAAGCCAATTTATCAAAACTGTGGGTAGAAAAGAGAGAAACAGCGCCTTCACACAATGTAAGAATGCATTGCTATTGTATTGGACATAGTACATCTATTAGAATTTGGCCATTTGGTTATAGAAATACTGATGGTTTGGATGTAGGAATCTGTCAGAACTAGTGATCTAGTTTTGGAGGTTCTGGAAAAAGTAATTTCATTATTTAATTGGAATCCGATGATTTTTTTTTTCCTGAAGGAAAGTGTACCAAAACTATCTCAAATGAATAAAATTGTTGCTAATGAACTTTTAATTCAAATTCCTATGAAATGAGGCAACATGACATTTTTTTTTCAAGTTAAAAAGTAATGAATACAAGAACATTTTCAAACAAACTAGCTTATGAAAATTAGGTAATAAACTAAAACTTTTTAGTTGTCCAAAATGTACAAGGAAAGTATAGAATACAATTTAGAAGTATAAATTTTAAGGTTTGGAGGAAAACTGTACAGAATTAGACATTAGCTGACTCCTACTTAGGGCATTTCCAATTGAATTTTAAATATCCTTTTATGGACCTCACTATCAATGGATGTTAGGCCAAATTAAAAATAGAAATATGTGCACAATTTTGTCATATCTATGTTGCTTAGTGTTAAGATTCCATCACTGAATGTGGTCAAGAAATGCCCCCTTAAGGACAAAGGAACCAAAAGGGAAGCACTGGCCTCAGTTACTGCAATGGTAGCTTTTCACAGGCACTGAAGTTACCACGACAGCAGGTAGCCATTCAAGTAGCTCACAATTAAAACCAAAGTCAATTCCTTCTTTACAAAACCGTGAGCCAAACCAATTTGTCAGCAACTGGTATCAGGCAAAAGTACAGATTTCTATCTGCCCTACTGAATAGCTAATTCAAGTTTGTTTCCTGGAAAAAACACTAGCCTTAAAAGCCAAACACTTAAGAACACAGACAGACACTTGGCCAGCATGACACGATGGCTTCCTTCCACACTTCATGAAGCTAATTGGAGGCCCGAGTCTGTTAGTGCTCTGCATGCATAATGGTTTTTTAGGCCATAAACATATGCTTCTTTCACGTGTGTAGTCTTTCAGCATCAACGAGGAATGTTGGAGAAGTGAAACATATCAATTTCATACTTACTGTAAGGGACACATTCATACTGGACTTCAAGATATTTGTATGTTCCAGGACATGGATCAGGAAATACATCTGACCCAGTAACTACTATACACTGTGTTCGATTGTTGCACCTGGAAAACAAAACAAATCAAACTTGTGTGACACAATAATTTAGTTGCTTATTTTTGCTAAAGAGACATAAAAGAGAACTGATTCATTTTTTCCTCAAGAAACTGGTGCAAATTCAACTGACATTAGGTTGCTCATCATTATGAAAGAGTACAAAAGTCGTATTTGCTTTATGTTTTAATATTTGTTTTGTGGGTCACACTAGATCTTAACTCAAAGTAAAAAGAAAAGAACTAATACATCTCTATTATTCTAGTACACCTTTTAATTAGAAGTTTTAACATATTCAACTAGTGAAAAAAAAAGTATCAGGATACTCTCCATATTTAAAAATTAAAATCACAATAAAAATGTTACTATGACTGAACAGAAACATACAATCACAAACTGAATAGCCTGAAAGTAAGGGGTTTTTTTGTGGGTTTTGTTGTTGTTTTTTTGTTAATCCTCACATGAGGCTATTTTCCCATTGATTTTTAAGGAGAGTGGAAGAGAGAGGGAAAGACAGGAAGAAACATCAATGTGAGAGAAACACATAAATTGGTTGCCTCTTGCACGAGCCCCTATCAGGGCCCAGGCCAGGGAGGATCCTGCAACCAAGGTTGCATCCCTTGACCAGAATCGAACCTGGGACCCTTTGGTCTGCAGGTTGACGCTCTATCCACTGAACCAAACCAGCTAGGGCTGAAAGTAAGTTTTGACAACATAATAAAACAGAGGAGGTACCAGCTTTTGAAGTTTATCCTCTAAATCCAGTTTGGTGTTAAGTTTCCTACTATAATACAGTCTATACTCTTGAGACCTACATTTAAAATTTAGGCCTGGCCAGTGTGGCTCAGTGGTTGAGCACTGACCTATGAACTAGGACAGTGGTCGGCAAACTGCGGCTTGGCAAACCGCAGCTCGCGTGCCATGTGTGGCTCTTTGTCCCCTTGAGTGCGGCTCTTCCACAAAATACCGGCTCTTCCACAAAATACCGTCTTCTGCGCATGGGCCATGAAGTTTCAATCGCACTGCACGTGTGCGCCCGCACGTGGTATTTTGTAGAAGAGCCACACTCAAGGGGCCAAAGAGCCGCATGTGGCTCGTGAGCCGCGGTTTGCTGACCACGGAACTAGGAGGTCGCAGTTCAATTCCCACCGTGACACATGCCCAGGTTGTGGGCTTGGTCCCCAGTGGGGAGAGTACAGAGGCAGCTAATCAATGATTCTCATCATTGATGTTTCTATCTCTCTCTCTCCCTTCCTCTCTGAAATCAATAAAAACATTTTTTTTTTAAAAAAATAAAGATTTAGCATAGTGCCTGGCACATATTGAGTGTCTAAACATTGTTTTTACTCTTTCAATTTTCTAGATTAATGTGCTGGTACTATTAATATGATATGACTATGAAACTTGGTTCTTCTAAATTAAGACTCCCTGAAACATAACATTAAAAAGAATGTCACTGATGTGATGCATAGTATGTCCTATTTATTACAACTGGAAGTATTTTCTTATTTTTGTGTTGTCAGTAAATTATCAAGATTATTAGAATTAGGTTAGAATTCTAGGCAACATGGTATTTATTTAAGTTCTATGAATTTATCCAAATGATCTTTATTATAAGCTTTTTAAAGGCAAGAATTATCCTTTATAAGTAATATTTGCAGGCTTTTATTATATTTTCCAAAACTACATAAATTAAGAAGCATTATACCAAAACTTATTTAACAATTTGAATACCAGACATCCTATAGTACATACAATAACTGGACTAGAAAATGGTAAAAAAAAAAAAAAAAAAAGAATGAAAAAGCAGCCCAATGTTTTTATTTTTATTTTTTAATATATTTTATTGATTTTTTTACAGAGAGGAAGGGAGAGGGATAGAGAATTAGGAACACTGATGAGAGAGAAACACCGATCAGCTGCCTCCTGCCCACCTCCTACTGGGATGTGCCCGCAACCAAGGTGCATGCCCTTGATGGGAATCGAACCTGGGACCTTTCAGTCTGCAGGCCGGCGCTTTATCCACTGAGCCTAACTGGGAAGGGCCAGTGTTTTTATTTTTAAACTAGAGGCCTGATGCACGAAATTCATGCAAGATTAGGCTTTCCTTCCCCTGGCTGCCAGCATCAGCTTCCCTCTGGCACCCGGGACTCGGGCTTCCTTCGCAGCCCCGGCTTCATCCAGAAGGATGTCAGTCTAATTAGCATATTATGCTTTTATTATTATAGATCCTTACCTGAGGACATGATTTTACTGACGGGGGAGTTGAGAGGGCAGAGAAAGATAGAGAAATGTTGATGTGAGAGAGCAATATTAATCAGTTGCCTCCCCCACTATTGAACCCACAACCTGGATATGTTCCCTGACCAGGAATTGAACCTGCCACCTTTTGGTATATGGGATGATGCTCCAATCAGATGAGCCACATAGGCCTGGGCGCAGCCCAGTTTATAGCACAGCATGTAACTAAAGAACAGTGGAAGAAGAACTGTGTCAGAGAGGTAAGTGTGTTAACAAGTCAGGCACCTTAGAAGCTATTTCAACTTAAACCAGGTTGACTCTTCCTTAAAGAACAGCAAGACCTGAAAACCTCTAAAGAATCAAAAAGGTAAATTTTATAGGTCAAGATATATTATAAACGAGTCTTAAATATTAAATAAGTTATAACTAATATTGTTGGTGTGAATACTAAGCTAACAATATATTTTCTCTAAAGTAATCTATAGTATTTGGTACCATATTTTTAAAAAAACGTATCATCTATATATATAAAAGCCTAAGCGACTGGACGACCTGAACGACTGGTCGCTATGATGCACTCTGACCACCAGGACGAAGATGCTCAATGCAGGAGCTGCCCCCTGGTGGTCAGTGCGCTCCCACAGCCAACCTCCTGTGGTCCTTCCCCCTCTACCCCCCTCCAGACGGCCAACCTCTTGTGGTTCCTCCCCCCAGCTGGCAGGCCCTAATAGCTCAATCAGGGTTGGCCCCCGGGCTGGGATGGAGAACCAGGGATGGGTGGCAGTGGATGTGGCCCCTTTCCCAGGGGAGCTGAGGGCTTGCTCTGTCCCTCTCCCTGGCCGGCAGGCCCCAATCGGCCCACTGCCCACCTGCTGCAGTGGAAGGTGGAAGAAGGGAGGCGGGGAACCATGTGGTGTCTGGGAGCTGACGATGGCGGCATCGGCATCTGGCGACCATTGCCTCCTCTCTGGCCTAGCCCTGATTGGCCTGGCCCCAATAAGCCCTGATCGCTGGCCAGGCATGATTTCATGCACCGGGCCTCTAGTACAAAATAATTTCCAAGAACATGTATAATGTAAATGGTGCCCTGTCACATTCTTCTGTTTTACTTTCATTATTCTGTATTTCTTATAAATTGGTTCAATCTCTTGAGGAAATTTGCCAATTGTTCTCAATTTAGTGTAAGTGAATTATTTTAACATAAATCACAGAACCAATTTTATATCCTAAAAATTTAAATAATAGAAGATAAGATTTAAGATTTCTCAATAGGTCAATATCTAATGTTTCAACTAATGTTTCATTCTCTCCTTTGTTAAATTTAGAGCAAAAAGAGATTTCGCTCCTTTTTATAAGTGTCTTAATCTCCCAGGGACCCTCAACAACTAACCTAGTCCCCATAAAACCTCAAGTTCTTTAAATTTCTTTCTTGTATATACTCATACCTACAAAGGCCCTCCATTTATATAACTCTCACACCTTTCAGAATCAAAATAATCTAAACTCATCTGAGTTAGATCCCTTTTTATAAACTCCCTCAGTATACATTTTATAACCACTCAACAGTGTTAAGTCTGCCATGCTGCAAATGGTTTTAAAATGTATCTAAAAGATACTCATAGCAGAAATCCCCCCAAATAATTCCACTTGTTAGTAAACTTTCCATATATATCATCACTGTCCCCCTTCCCACAGAAGCTTCTTCTCACGTATCAATCCAACAACAGGTGGGAGAGAAAGGAAATTATGCTCAAGGCTGAAATGCACAAAGACCATGACAGACTTTGGACCAAGGTGAAGAAGGATGTAGCTCAAAGAATTTGGAGATTTATATATTTTTTCAAAAATAAAGCATACCTGATGATTACCCAGTTTTTTCCCACTAGAAGGTCAGAAAGAATAAATATGAGTTTAATATGGAATTCAAATTTTTCATTTTATATTTTTCAATGTCACAGTATGTTGACAAGAAGTATACAAGGGACAAAGTATTCCTGCTTCCATTATTTTTTAAAAGACCAACACCATGTAAATGAAAAATAATTGCTCATACTTACTCTTTCTGATCTTTGTATTAGTCATCTCACCAAAATTACAGGTTCAAATAAGTGTTAAAAGCAATTACCATCATTACTAATCACACTGTTCAAAACATTCACTTTAAGACAGCAAATGGTATTAATTCTTGGGCTATCTTCCTAAGTACAATTGAAGGTAAGGAGACTTAATGGAGTTCCTGCAAGTAAAACTATGTATATTTCTAGAATTCATGGCATCTCAAGATGTCAAAAATGTTCATTTTTATATGTCATATATTTAAAAACTTAATCTTGAGGGGAAAAAAGTAAAGGGTTAATCAGCAAGAAGTGGAATGCAGAAGCATAAAAATACCAGATCTGTATAGCAGTATCTTGATTCATGGAAAAGAAAACCAAAGCTTTTAGAGGACCAAATGATGGAAATAAAAATACAGACTATGTACATTCAATTATGAATGAAGCAAGTAGCCTTAGGTTTCCACATACAGTAAGTGTGGGACACAAGGGAAAAGGAAATACCCAATGTGAGCTGTTAGCATGAAGAAAAACCTGAAAACCAATACACTGTTGGTAAGATTTGACACTTGTAAACTGCTATCATTTAAGAAGATAGGGAAAGTGAATTAGATACAGAAGCAAAGTAAATTTCCTCCAACTGTTCTGCTCCAAGTTTTCCTTGAAACAAAAATGAAAAGGCACACGTAAGCCAAGAAAAGAACGGCATTCATTTGTTTGTTTTCTCAGCCCTAGGCATAGTTCCTGGCATAACTTTCTCCCAGGGGGAGAGGTATCTTTATTAGTAAAGGTATGGTTGTACTAACAAAGTATTAGTATATTTCAGTAATACCATGTGAATTATGTTAAAAATCTACACTTTTCTCAAATGTTAAGCATGAATTCAAGTATGAATGAGAACAAGGCAGAAGAGAAAAAATAGGGGTTTTTAAGGAGGTGGACCATTGATTACAACTTGAAGGAAATACAATTACTATTTATCATAAAGAAAATGAATTCTAGATATTGACTAAACACTTCAACTTTAATAAAATTTATCTTATTACCTATCTGTAAAGATGCACAGATGAGTTAGGCTAATTAAGCACTGGCCTTCAAGATGTGGTCCTCAGACCGGGAGCACCAGCGTCAACTGGGAACTTGTTAGAAATGCATCCTCAGGCCCTACTCAAGACCACAGACTCAGAATCCAGAGGCCACACCCAGCAATCTGAGTTTTAACTAGTTATTCAGGTGATTCTGATGACTAAAAACCACTGGGTTAGAGAACAGTTTAAATAGTTTAGTAAAGAATAAATATGTATTGGAAACTCATTCATTTGCTCTATAAATCTTAATAAAATACAAGTAAAATAAAATTTCATTAAGTAATGAATAAGGTTTATGTAGCAAATACATAATAGAGTTTATGACGCTAATATGACGTCCTTTGCTATTTTAATCATAAGAATCAAGGGTTTTAGTTGCTCTAATTTTGAACCATCAGGTTAGTTATTTATAAATTCCTAACCTGAGGGATTTTAAAGAAGTACAACTTCTAGGAACATACATATATCACATGCAAGCCCATTTTTAAAAACAGAGAAAATATTATTTTTTCCTAAAAGTTTGCTAGCTAATGAAAATTTTGAACACCAAATAAACCTGGACATAAATATTTTTTGACAATCTGTACCAATAAACTGTGTTCCCTAAGAGGACACTGTTAAAAATAACAATAACAAAAAACAATTCACTGTAATCACTGAAAATTTTCCTACATTCAACCTTTGACTTATTTACTCAAATAAACTTCAACAAAGTGGCTCAACTATAGGAAGAAATAATATGATTATTTTTTAGAAAGAACTCAAAAGTTGCATAAGTGCAGCCCTTGCAAATAATGTCTAAGCAATAGCTGAGATATAATGTACGATTTAACATCAACACTAATAAAAGAGAAAAATGGTAATTGGCGTACGACGATACCCTTTTCATTGGCTAATCAGGGCTATATGCAAATTAACTGCCAACTAAGATTGGCAGTTAACTGTCAACAAGATGGCGGTTAATTTGCATATGTAGGCACAATGCAGGGAGGCGAAAGGGAAAGCAGGAAGAAGCCCCCTGCCACTGACAGTGATCAGAAACCCAGGGGGGAGCTAAGAGCTGGGGGGCCGCCTTTGCCCTACCCACCAGCCATGATAGGAGAATCAGGTGCCTTTTCCGCCCTGGCCAGTGATAGCAGGAAGTAGGGGTGGAGCCAGCGATGGGAGCTGGGCACGGTCGAAGCTGGCAGTCCCGGGAGCTAGGGGTCCCTTGCCTGGGCCTAAAGCGGAGCCCACGATCGCGGGGCCGCTGCAGCTGCGGGTCCCCGCTGCCCGGGCCGGACGCCTAGGCCAGATGCGTCAGGCCTGGGCAAGGGGCCGATCCTGCGATTGGAGGGTGATGGGGGTCAACGCCTGAGGGCTCCCCCCCGACACACACACCCAGTGCACGAATTTCGTGCACCGGGCCCCTAGTCTAGTAAATAAATGTAAAGCACTCATTTTCAAATTCTAAGCATATAATCACTCTTAATATCTAACCACATTTCTAAAAATTTCCAGAAGTTGGCATGGATAGACAAAAGATAATCATTACTTCACATCACTGGGTTAAGCGCACTTTCAAAAAATATCACCTATATGTTATTTCTACTCATTCTTGTAGATCTCAAGTTTCTATCATTTTAATATTTATTCCTCTAATCTTCTTACTAATCTAAAATGAGAATTCCATGTCACTAAATTAAATACAATAATAAATGCTTTGTACATTATCAAGTTCAAATACCAGAACAAAAGTATTATTTCTGACATTCATATTCATAACTTACATTTTTAAACATAAAAACCATCAACTACACCCAAAAAAAATCCTAAGTCCTGCTTTATAGGCCATAAAGCTGCTTTAAATGGAACAAAAAGACTGACTTTAAAAAATTATTTTAAAACTCATTCGTT
The DNA here is from genome assembly GCF_963259705.1 of Myotis daubentonii. Taxonomy (NCBI): domain Eukaryota; kingdom Metazoa; phylum Chordata; class Mammalia; order Chiroptera; family Vespertilionidae; genus Myotis; species Myotis daubentonii. The sequence goes on from NC_081842.1 coordinate 159,288,269, forward strand.
TTAAGTCTTTCTACTCTAAATAAGAAAAAAAAAATCTACTCAGGAGTGAAGCCAAATGTGTATCTCTAAAGCTGAAAAAAATAAAACCGAGTAATTTTGGAGATGAGTAGTTTACTAATTTCCTTCCTGTACACAACAGAATAGCAAACTTTAGAGTTAATATTTAAAGTCAGTGATATTGTCCAGGTTTGTGCATAATGTGTAAGAAAAATATACTTCAAGGAATATATAACAAATCGCTCAATCATCACAATTAGGAGATGGTAAAAAGTGAAAAGTATTAAAAGAGTACATTTTATCTCACAAATTTAATAAAAATTCTCGGGTTTCAACATTTACTTTTAAGGTAACCACAATATTTTTTTAAAATTAAGATAAATGTTACCAAGAAAAATGTGTAATTAATCAAAGGCATTTTATAAACGTGTAATACCATAATTTACATTCTCATACATAAAATTTACTTAGAAAATGTCATGCACAAAGTAACAGCAGTACCGTCTTTAAAAAAACATCTTTTTGGGGGGAACACATGAAATATTAATGCAAACTAACGATTAATATGCTGATTTTCCTTAATCTTTTAAAACTGTAAATGAAAGGCACAATGCACATGTTGCTTATTATAATCTGAGAATATATTTTACAAAACATAGTATGGCATATCGTTTATCACTCAGATGCAAAAAAAATTTGCTATTTGGGAAGATTAGCTTTTAAAAGAGGCTTTAGAATCAGAAAGTTCCAGCCCAGCTCCTTACTTAACTGTGAGTCCATAGCAATGTATTAAACCTTTCAACCCTAGCTATACCTTCCTTAGATGTTTGTTGTTAAGGTTAAATGAGATAATGCAGGCAAACTCTGTACAATTACTCACCAAATATGAATGACCAAAAACAACAAAATATGATTAATAACAACAACTACTCCCTTGTATAAGATAAACATCGACTTGCAAACCTTAAAGGGGCAAACTATTTTATCTTTCTATAGAAATCATACTGCACACGATTTCCTATGTTCGGCTTTAAAAACAGGCCGAACTATTCATGCAAATTTGTTTCCTTTCCAACTCTAATCTGGAACTGTACAACGCCCAACAGATTGCTTTTACTCTTCTTTTGATTATCTTATGCTCATTATTACACTTTAACCAAGTGCAGAGTATGGAGATGAGATTCCATATGTAATCTATTGTGAGAGGTGTTTTAATCAATAGCCTTGTTCTGCTGGTTAAGCAGGGGCTTCTGTTTTGGCAAGATAACATTAGTTTATCCAGTCACGCTCCAAAAACCATTGGGAATCTTCAGCAGATCATTAGATACGCTACAATAAAGCTTTGGTACATTCTCTTTGCCTCCTTAAATTACTTCTTCCCTGTCCCATCATTCCTCGTCTCGATGGCACTGCATTATTACTGCATCTCCCCTAAAACGTACATAGAGCTATGTCTCCAGGCCATAGGATGCCATTTGCAATTGAAGCTTCTGCTTGAAAATATAAATTAAGAAAATTTCATTATCTCCTGCCAGGGGCCATTATTCACCACAGTTCTAAGGAAGATTAAAAATTCAAAATCTACTGAGTTGAACAAATACTCCAGCATTCAACAGAAAAGCTCAGAAAACTGAAAATTAATATCATGACAGAAACTAAAAATTAATGTTTGCTGGAATTTGTTGGAGCCATCCTCTAGAATTAGAACAGTTCTTTATTGAGTCCGTATGTTCGGTGAAGATTGCTTCAACAATGCCGGTCTCTCGGGGGTATCCGTTATTTTAAAAATTCAATTATAAAATGCTATCAATAATAGGTCTGTTTCTTTCCTGAGTTACCGTCTGTCTTGGTTAAAAGTGTTCACTTTTTGGAGATGAAATAAATCTATCCAAGATTCCAGGGTACCATGGAATGATAACCCTTTCCAAAGTGCCAAAAATAAGCAGAACATTTACAGGAGTGCCCTGGAAGAGTTTAAACCACACCCACACGGGGAATCATATCTTCTGAATGAACAGAACATGGATGGTTGAATTATTGCACTATAAATCCATTCTTACTAATGAAATGATGTCCATGCTTGAGCTTCAATAAAAAATTATTATATATCAGTAAGTGAATTTTATTCTATTCAAGTACACATGTTAAAATTTTACAAACGTTACCACAAAGGGTAAAAAAGAAAAAGGACACTGGCAACCTATAAATTCTTATCAGAAGTGATTATATGCCTGACACGTAATAGGATTCACTAATTATTTTTAAATAAATGAAATAATGATGAATAGTTAACTTGTCGATTTCTGCTTGCAAATAAGCACAGTTAGGAGAAAATAAGTACTTAGACATCCAATTCTGCTTCAATCAGCTGTACTTTATTCTCAAAGAATTCTGTCAATTTGGACACAGTTTGGTATAATCAAAGCCAATAATATAACACTTGTGAGATAGATCTACTTAAGGAGCAAGGGGGAAAGTACCCTTTGGCTTACAAATCACTTCATCCAACTAACAATTCCAAATGAGCAAGGAACATAGTACTGCAGATACCAGAACCCCTGTCTTTTTTAGTCCAAATTTAGAAAACATTTTTACACAAGTGGCAGATGATCTTAAAACATGAAAGGTAAGTTCCAACTCAAATAGATTTGCTCAAGCAAAGTAATTAAATAAAACATGAGATACGAAGATATAAGTAACAATCATCATCACTAAAGAGGGAGACTGAGTTGAATGTTAAACCAAACCTTTTATTTTTTTACTGTATAATAAAATGTGTTGGTTTTTTTTTTAATCATCTAAACTTCTCTTCTGTGAGCTAAGGAAAGTGGGCTCTGCTTTCTTTAAATATTTATTAATGATGATTTCGGAGCCTAACTAATTGCAAGGTAAACATAACATTAGGAAGCTAAATGGTGTGTAATTAATACGGTAAAAAAAAAAAAAGAGTTCCATAGTAATGTTCTCATTTGTCATATAACTATGCTCTCATAAGTTATTTAATAATTTCGTGTATTCTAGAAGCTTTCTACCCATCACAAAGTATTTAATTATGTAGACATGTTAGAATATTGTACTCGCTAAGCATTATAGAATATTGTTATTTAAAGCATTTCAAAATCATGGAAATAAAATTGAATTATTGAAATAAAATCACTATCAACATCCTAGGAAAATATGCTTGAATATTGGTACATGCTTGAGTACATAACTTGAAAAAAATAAATAATGTAATTTCTATTCCATTTGGTTTCCTACATACTGGTGTTTTCAAAAAAATTAAATATAATCTTGATTTTTTAAAAATTGCAACTGCGATTAAATCTTTGCAACTGTATTTTAAAAAGGTGTTAAAAAGCCAATTTATTATTTAAATAAGTATAAGCAAAAATACAAAGTATCTTTCTGTATTATCAATATATAAGCATAAACCTATATGACTGAAAAGTGTACAGCATGTAACAGAAATAGAAAGCCAAATAAACATCAGGTAAACCTACAGAAAGTTAATAAAAGCTTGATTAAGATCATGCCCAGAAGATTGTCATTCTGTTTTTCAATATGTTGAAAGCAGGAATAACATAAAAAATGACACTTTCCATAATCATTTGTGTCAGAGTAAAATATTGTGTCAGGAATAATAACCACAAAGTATGCATACTGTAATATTTATAGCTAAATTCGCATCTTAGAAACTTAAATATATCCTCAAAAATTCCACATTAATTACTGAAATAAGCATTTTGAAATGGCATTGCTGATCTGCTAAAGACAACTTTCTATGTTTTAGGAACCTTTGAAATTTCTTGCAGTTTCTACTGAACCTTGGGGTCAGTTTAATGCAAATTAGGCTTAACTCACTCAGAGCCTTATTAATCCAGTACAAAATTCTTGTTTTCACAAATGCACATTCAACATAAATGTGCGTGCTTTTACAGTATTAGCAAAATAGGAAGTATTTGTTTACAAAGCATGCCACTTAGACTAAGTTTCATTCACAGGGTCATCAGGTCTAACTGCTAAATGAAAGGAAAAATAATAATTTAAGTGGGGATAAACTACAAAATATTGAAATACTTTAAAAATATCACTTGTGTCCAGTTTATATTGAAATACTTTAAAAATATCACTTGTGTCCAGTTTTTCAAGAACTCTGCTTTTATTAATTCAAAAGCAATTATTATGCTCTGTATCAATTAGGAGCAATGATTTTTAAAAACTGTTAACCTACTATAGTTTGCACTTGCAGAAAGTATCACATTATTAACAAGGGAAATTGCTATGGGATGCCCTAGTTAGATTAAATTAGCAAGAAACTTGTTACCAGACCATATGAAAGACATAGCGTAATAAGACATGACCTTGCAGAGTCTTGGAGCCAATCTGTGATGTTTTTCCTTCTTCTAGCCCTTGCTCATTATCTGCAAAGTTATAGACCCTTTTGTCGGGGGTTCTTTTTCTTCAAATTGTGAGGGGATTTTTGGTTTCTAAATATTTAATTAGTCCTGTTATGATATGAGAATTGTTTTACATGCAAAGCATTTTGATTTTCATATTCTATTCCTTTTAATTATCCTTAGATTTAGATTGGTCATCCCACATCTTTTACTTTTGTAATTATTTACTTCTTAAAGATCATTTGGTGGAGAAATATTTTCACCCTGGTGGCTCTTCTTTTCCACAAATGGCTTTTCTGGTCCGTTAATTACCCGCTCAGAGGATTAGAGTTTGAAATAATGAAAAAAGAACCTACAACCAAAAGGAGTTTTAGAGGGCAAAACTGAGTAAACCAGATTTTTGTTGCTGCTATTTTAAATTCACCTTAAGGATTACTCCCTTGGTTTGGATATGACTTTGATAAACAGGAAAATTATGCCATAAATATATTTTCTGCCTCCCAAGATGTTTGATGGGGTGTCATTTAGTCAGTATTATATATCTCTGCATATACACGAAACAGATTTCTAGTCTAATTGACAGCTAATGTAATTTCTGCTTTTACAGACCTCATTTTGATTACAGCACAGCAACAAATGTTCACAGAACTTCCTATACAAATCAAACTGAAAACTTAAAAACAAAATCATTTTAAATTTGTCTACCTATAAAAAACTTTAGACAAAGTATATGTTGTTGAGTCATTTAATCAACTCAGGAAAATTTACTTTTTACTTAAATGACTACATTTATAAATACTTGTTTTTGTGGGTGTGTGGTTTTTTAACAATCGGATTTCTCATTCTTCTATATTAAACTAAAGTTTTATTACTGAAGGAACAATTCAAAATGTCTCACTGATACATACAAGATTCCATTTCCCTAATAAAAACTGCACAAATTTTGTATAGATATTTACCTAACTTCTGTAAGATAAGAAGTGAAAAACAATAAAGGCAAAAATCCACAACCACAGACTCTTGGAATACTGTTAGCAGTAAAGTAGGTGTGGAAGGCTAAAAACAATCCTTAATACCCATAATATAAATAATCAAATCCATTAGAGACTTATAAAGAGTTAGATATGCTGTGGATCATTCACTCTCAAAATTAATGGAGTCTCACCTCACTGGCAAATACATGGCACATTTCACTGGCTTACTTCTGATAAATCAGAACTAATCTTTAATCATGACAAAATATTCATAATCTAATCCTTTTATCAAATTGACTATCACTGCAGGAGTCTCATGTGTTTGCACAATTAAAAACCCCATGTTAGCTGCATATAATAAGGCATACATTTGATGCAAATCCTTTTCTATTGAAATAAGTGCCAAGCTGGCAGCAGGAAGTAGCTGATAAGAAAGCAACAAGGCACTGCTGATGGCATTCTTGATAACTGAACACCTTCTCATAAGCATTCAGCCTACAGTGTATTACTCAAAGTGCTCTTTAACAAACAAACAAACACACAGATCAAGGGAAGTGTCCTCTTGCCACATCTCAGTCACAAAGGCAAGAAATTATCTAAAAACAGACAGATAATAGATAGGGAGAAAGAGAGGGAGGGAGGGAGGGTGGGAGGGAGGGAGGGAGGGAGGGAGGGAGGGAGGGAGGGAGGGAGGGAGGGATGATGATTTTGTATGCATCCTGGTACTAGAAACAGTACTATAAGACATATCAGCAACATAAGACATAGCTTAGGTACAGAAATACCTAGTTTTAAAAGCAGAGTAATATCCTAAATATACCACATCCAACCAATATCTATGCAGGAAAACAAAACAAAACAAATGGATATAAAATAATGTTCTCTGCTACAAAAAGAGTGAACTCTATATTGTTTCAGAATTAATATAAAGGGCCTAAAACCCTTGTGTTATTTTCCATATTGATATTATAGAGTTAAAATCAGTTTTTAACATCTATTTTATAAGTATTCCATAATTTTGAGAAATACAAAGAGCATAATTTTTGAAAAATCCTTTCCTCCTTAGACTAAGGGCAAGAAGAGGATCCACAAGGCTCCCGATAAGAAGAAAGCTGATGAGATGCTGCGTGCCATGGAAAGTTAGAAAGGGTGAGGACAGACGCTGCATTACCTCCCTTATCAGACCTATGGTCAGTATTTCCTCAACATACAGTACATTTTCACACTTCAGGCCATTGCTCAACACTGTCTGTTCTCCATCAGATTTTGAAAGTGCATGGTGCTACCTCAGCGATTTGAAGTCATTATTTCTGTACACCCCTCATCTTCTTCACCAGATTATAATATCTTTTGAGCGGTTTGTGCCTGTTTTAAGAATCTCTGAGCCATGTTCAGTGCATAATGCTGTGCCTTATCTAAAATTTATTAAGTCCATAAACATCAGTCTATAGACTTGAAAATATTCTTCCCACTCATACATAAATTTAGAGTATTTGTCACATTAGCTTGTACATCACAAAGCTTAATAATTATGGGTAGCATAAAACAGTGAGTGGATAAAAGATAAAGATATAATTTTCAGAAGTGAAAAACAGTTCCATAACCATAAGATATAAATCAAATTTAAAAACTTTTCTGAATTTTGCAGCTTGTTTAAGTTTTTAAAAATGACAGTGAAACTAGAAAGCTTCTATTCCATATTATCTTCCTAGCCTGAATTAGCTTCGTATCAGTAACTTGTCTGAAAGGCTCAGTTCATCATGACCTATAAAATGTGAGACTTGAAAGCTTTAAATACCGCTAACACCATGTACAGGCTGGGGAGGACAAGGCTGTGTGCTGTGAAGCATCAACCCTGCTCTTCAGAGAGCGAACATGCACTCTCAGGCCACAGATATAAACAGGGTAAGCATATTAAATAATGAGTGGCTAGGAAAACATCGTTGTGACTGCAGATTAAAGACACAATGCACACTTTATTACATTATACACATTGGAATCTATTAAATATTTCAAGATTTTTACATGTCTTACAAAAGTAACAGCTAAACTGAGATTGTTGTAATTTAATAAAATGTATTTGAAGTTACATATTTTATATTTATAGCAAGAGTTTTAGAATTATCTTTAGTTGCAAAGAGCATTCTAATACTTCAAGTCCTACACTCACACATAAAATTATGTATTATGTTAGGAATCACAGCAAATTTTTTTTTACTATATTTGATATGTCATTATGAAGGAAAAGAAACAAGAAAAGTCTTGCTATTATCTTTGATCCTTCGCTTTTCCATTTCAGCAATCTCATTAATGTCAAAAGGCCATTAGAACGTCTGCCCACTTTTACATCTCAACAGCCTGAGCAGGGCACAATCTTTTTTCAGGAATGGTTTCTTCTTTTTTAAAAAATACAGAGAAAAAGCTTAATAAAGACACAAAGGACAGAATATTACCTTTGTTAAAGAAAAAGGACCACATGACAAAGACAAACTTTAGAATGTAAAATGCCATTTCTGAACCTGAACTGGGCATTTCTTTTTTGCTTTAAAACAAATTTAATTTTTCAAATTTTTAAAATGTTTTTAATTGCCAGGTTCCTGTAATGTATGGAACAGTACCACTGACAGAACTTCTCTTTCTATTGAATAGTATTAGCTTTCTTAGGTTGGGTAAGCAGGAAGTGGAATTTCATTGAGGGCAAAGTCTCTGTGAGGCACAAGTGCTTTCAGAAGGACCCGTGAAGCCATGAGAAAGCACAATTGGGGGAGCTAGAGAAGTCCAATGTGGTTGCAACAAAGACACAGCAAATTCCTGAGGGAGGGAGCGCTGGAGTTGGGAAAGCCCTTCAGAGAAGTCTCAAAGTGAAGGAAAGGAGGAGGAGGCCACGCCTTTGGCTCTGGCTTTTGGTGCAGGCTGCCTCTGGGGAGAAGAGTTTAAGATCCCTTCAGCCCCTGCAGCTCCGGGGCAGGGACCACTGTGAGCCCATCAGCAGGCAATTTCCCAGGCAGCTGGGGGAAGGAGAGCGAGCAGCCTGAGCCAATAGGGGAAATCTGGAAGGGACACCACAACATCCACTACACAGCACTGGCACAGAAAACAGGTTAATTACAATTGTTTTCAAAACAGTTCTTTTAAGACGACTTCTCATGTTCACGGTTTTTATAGTATTTTATCTTCTTGTACACACTGACATGTCAATCCTGTTTGCTAAGCGATAGTCAATGGGTTTCCTATAGAGCAATGAACCTTAACAGGCAGCTTTTAATTGGCCCACATAGGAAACCACATTACTATTAATTCCACAGCTACAGCACAAAATAAAGCCATTGCTTCTCTAACTCTAGAGCAATTAGACCTCTCGGCTATTTGGCTAGCTCTACTTCATGATACCCAATGCAGTTAATTATATTTTTTGATGTTAATAGTCTCTGTCAGTCTCAAGCATAACTTCTCTTTGATGAATATTTAAATTATATTTGAATAAAAATAATCTTGGTTACATTTCATATTCAGTAATCATCACGGCTTAATAAAGGCCTACTCGCCAAGAGTTGAAATAAATGGCAATGCACATATTAAAGGTCCTAAATCAACTTATCAGATAATATATGGGTAATTAGCATATCTATCTCTCTAGTTATCTAACATATGTGTTTATATACATTTTAAAAGGTATATTCTCATTCACATAACAACGCAAAATTAGATTTCAAAAGTTACTTATAAGCATTCTTTCCAATTACATTTATAGGAATTCATGAGTAAACAAGAACATCTAAGGGCTGGGTCATAAGATAATTTAATGTACATAAAAATTACCAAGTTATAAAATGTCCCAGAAAAATCAGTATACATTCTCTTGCCTACTCTAGCTGTATTGTTTTGGCAAATTTGAAGAGTAATAAGAAAAAAACTTCCAGGCAAAGGAGGCAAGAGCATACGGAGTCAAGACAATCTCTTCAATAAATGGTGCTGGGAAAATTGGACAGATACATGCAAAAAAATGAAACCAAACCACCAACTTATACCATACACAAACATAAACTGAAAATGGATAAACATAAGATGGGAAACCATAAAAATCTTAAAAAAATCCATAGGCAACAAAATATCAGACATATGTGTAGCAATATTTTTACTGATACAGCTCCTAGGACAATGGAAACTAAAGAGAAAATAAACAAAAGGGACTACATCAAAATAAAAAGCTTCTGCACAGCAAAGGAAACCATCAATAAAACAAGAGAGCCCACTCTTGGGAGAACATATTTGCCAATGTTATCACCAAGAAGGGTTTAATATCCAAAATTTATAGGGAACTCATACAACTTAACAAAAGGACGATTAAATAATCCAATAAAAAATGGGCAAAGGGCCTAAATAGACACTTTTCGAAAGAGGACCTATAGAAGGCCAAGAAACATATGAAAACATGCTCAAAGCCACCAATCATCCGAGAGATGCAAATCAAAACAACAATGAGGTACCATCTCACACCTGTCAGAATGGCTATCATCAACAAATCAACAAAGGACAAGTGCTGGTGAGGATGAGGAGAAAAAGGAACCTTCACGCACTGCTGGTGGGAATGCAGACTGGTGCAGCCACTATGATAGACAGTATGGAGTTTCCTCAATAAATTAAAAATGGAACTGCCATTTGACCCAGTGATCCCACTTCTAGGAATATATCCCAAGAAACTAGAAACACCAATCAGAAAGGATATATGCACCCCTATGTTCATAGCAGCACAATTCATCATAGCTAATACTTAGAAACAACCTAAGTGCCCATCAGCAGATGAGTGGATTAGAAAAGTGTGGTACATCTACACAGTGGAATACTACACTGCTATAAAAAAGAAAGCACTCTTACGATTTGCAACAGCATGAATGGACCTGGAGAGCATTATGCTAAGCGAAATAAGCCAGTCGGAGAAAGATAAGTAGCACATGATCTCACTCATTTGTGAAATATAATGAACAACATAAACTGATCAACAAAAATAGATCCAGCGACACAGAAGCATCCAACAGACTGTCAAACCTCAGAGGGAAGGCAGGGGAGGATAGAAAGATAGGGTAAGAGACCAACCAAAGGATTTGTACACATGCAAATAACTATAACCAATGGACACAGACAGTAGGGGGGTGAAGGCGTGTGCTGAGGGGGTGGTAGTGGCTGGGAAGATGCCAATGGGGGAAAAAGGAGACAAACATAATACTTTAAACAATAAAGAATTTAAATTAAAAAAAAAACAAGCATTTTTTAAATGTGATAATTGTTTTCCTATTTCAAATTTTTTATTGAATGAATAAATAAATGTTGTTATTTCATCTACTTAATCAATGCCCCCCTTAATAAATTATATTAGTTCATTTTCAAATTTTCAATCTTTCTTCTCCCAAATCCTAAATTTTTAGAATACAAAGACATAATGAAATATAATAAAAAATATATAAAGAAATGTCCTAAATTGCACACATCAACCATGAATGTCCAGTGGAACATTGTGCCAATTTTCTGAAACTGTCACATTATAAATAAAACAGGCAGAAAGAAATGGAAAAGTTTTCTGAGGTCTAAAGCTTAAAATTTAGTTCTACTACTTTCAGGGGAAAAAATGGAAAAAAATATAAATAGAAAACCTGGTACCAAAGTGAATACTTATTTAGAAATCAAGTCAAATTACAACAAAACATGTTTAAAAGCCTACTAATATCACAAAGCTTAAATTAATGTTTTAGTAAATTTAATTGCTTGACATTTCTTATAATACTTTTGTTATTTTTTACTCCACAATCTATAACTCCTTCTTTATCTAACAATTTTAGTGTCACTTTCTATAATTTTGCTTTTCCTCTAAAACAGCTGATTAAAACTTGTTTCTTATTATTGATGGTTGGAATGCATGAAACATGCATCTACAATGTCACAGGTGCTCATGTTGACCTGCTATGGCCTGTGCCCCACAAACACAGGTATTTTTTATTATGATTCTATTTTATATGATACTCAGTAAAAGAGAGGAACAGGATGGTGCAGTTATAATTTTAAGTACCACATTTGATATGTTCTCTATGCATCTACCATATGTACTTCACTAAGGAAACAACTAATTCTGTTTGAATTAGGTATATGTATATGAGAACCAAATCTCCATTTACTGTTTTACACATTTAATGACTGGAAGACAGAATAGCTTCTGGCTTCACACATTTCAACCATTATTTCTCCACATATTTCAGGTGCATAGGACACATTGATACTGTAAGATGACACCTGGCCTTGCACATTTATGTCATGATCAGTAATGTGGTATACTGAGTAGTAGGAGTATTTCTAGAGGCCATTTTTCCCCACCAGAATAGCTAGCAATAACTAAACTGTGCATGAGTGTCTACAAACCACATAAAAATTCCCCACTAAACCCAAACTGAATTTATCACCAACTGAACCTCCACTTAACAGAATCCCAAAATGCTCTTGGCTACACCTAAGTGACCATAATGAGGGGAAGTATAACAAAGTAGAGGTCAAAGAATGAAATTAAAACCTCAAAAGATTGTTTTTAAATATCAAACTTCAGCACATTTTACAAAAACATATGATTCTGTGAGCACACTGCTAGGGGCCCTAACACCACCTTGGAAAGAGCCTGTGTAGGAGAAGGGTTCTGACGTTTAAGATTAATTAGCTTCATGGCAAATCCATCTATAGGAACAGATTAATATTCTCACAAATTATAGGTGAGTTCAAAAGCAATGACCTATCTGTAGTCTTAAAAAAAACCTAACAGAAATACCACTGCTAAGAATCTCAAGCCAAGTTGGGGTCCCTCAGCCTAGCCTGAGCCCTCTTGCAATCTGGGACACCCTGGGGGATGTCAGAGAGCCAGCTTTGGCCCCGTCCCTGCAGGCCATGCCAAGGGACTCCACCAGTGCACGATCAGGGCTGGGGAGGAATCACGGGAGGGCTCCAGGGTGTGTCTGGGCATGTCCTGCCCAGTACCATTGGCCAGACCCCAGCAGCAAGCCACCTACTGATCGGAGCGTCTGCCCCTGGTGGTCAGTGCACGTCATAGTGACTGGTCGAACGGTCGAATGAATGGTTGGACACTTAGCATATTAGGCTTTTATTATATAGGATGACTCATGTCAGACACTCTTTAAGGTCATGAGGACTGTGTTTAGGTGAGTTGTAAAACTATGTCTTTATTGTTTGCATTTAACATGTGAAGAAATATTGAGAGAACTGTGACATATATTAGTTACATGATATACTTCATTGATTTATGTGAAATAAACAAATATTAGGATTAAAGAATTGCTCACTTCTCCGTATTTCTTCATTTTTCCTAGAAATATCTGAGAGATATTATCTCTAAATCTAACCGTGGAAGAGCAAACAGCACTAAAAATTATAACTAGATTGCTATATTTTATACAAAATAGATAACAAATTTAAAACAATAGGTCTTTAAAATCTGTAAGACAGATAAATACGCATTAGTAAAACCTAATTGCCTACAATAATTTTCCTTGAATGTGTACAAAGCAGAGTATCGATGCTGCTGTTTTTGTTAATGCTGTTGTGGTTAATATGATCTAGAGTTGCACTATCATTACATGATCTATGGAAAAATTAACAGGCCCATAATAAATGCTAGTGTAAGTTGTTTTTGAATAATTTAACATCCAATCTTTTTCTCTCTTCATTTAATAAAATTCGTTTTTAGAGTACATTATGAATAATACTGACTCAAAATCCTGATTTTGATATGGCAAAGTAGAGCTCCTAAGCTGCAAGTAAGAAAACAAAAATAAGAATTTGGATTAAACAAATAACAAAGGATATTTTCTCCACCAAATAACATATTGGTAATTTTTTTAACTTACTTAGAAACTTCAATAAAATAAAAAGGATAATGAGGGTATTATGCTAAGTGAAATAAGTCACACAAAGAAAGACCAATACCATATGTTACTTATATGTGAAATCTAAAGAACAAAATAAAGAAGCAAAATGGAAACAAACTAATAGATACAGAGAACATATTGATGGTTGCCAGTGGGGAAGCCGACTGGGGAGCCAGGTGAAGTGATTAAGAAGTATTAATTGGTAGTTACAAAATAGTCACAAGGATGTAAAGTACAATACAGGGAATCTAGTCAATCATCCTACATAATAAAAGGCTAATATGCAAATAGACCAAACGGCGGAACAGCCAGAACAACCAAACAATGGTTGCTATGATGTACGCTGACCACCAGGGGACGTGTGTGGAACATAGTGGGCATCAGCCGCTGCGAGATGGTGGACCAAGGCAGGGCGCTGGTCGCTGTCATCTGGGTGAGCCTCTGGTGGTTACTGAAAATTTCTTTGCTCCCATGCACCGCGGTTCTGCCTGGCACTCACACCCACTGCTGGTGCTGGCCCAAATCGCTCTGTGCCATCAGCAAGTGCAAGTGGGGCCGGTGCTGTCAGCGCGTGGGAGCGGCGGCGGGAGCAGGGCTGGGGGCAGACAGGGGATGGGGGCCGTGAAGAGAGGGGCTGGGCGGGGGTGTGGAGAATGGGCTTAGACCTGCCCCTAGGCCTACCGCAGCCTCTCAGCCCACAGTTCATTTCCAGGTGCACGAATTCATGCACTGGGCCTGTAGTATTACAATAACTATGTGTGGTATCAGGTGGGTACTGGAAATACTGGAGGATCACTGTGTAAAGTATATGATTGTTTAACCACTATGCTGTACAAGTGAACCTAATAGAAAGTAATATTGAATGTAAACTGTAATTGAAAAGTAAAATTTCAAATTAAAAAAAGAAAATGAAAAAGGAACATTCTCAACTTTATTCAAATTATATTTGCTTGTTATTTACTATATAATAAAATGTATTAAATAAACAGTATATTTCCAGACAGTGAAATTATTCCAAAGCTTTAATGAATTATATGTATTTATTTACTAGTAATAAACATCAGAATATGAAGTTGTACTACATATGAAAAATAAATCCAAATTATTAACTGAAGTTACAATTCATAATTTGGTCTTCTTTTTTTATACCGGCAGAAAATATGCATCATATTACATTTCAGTAGCACTTGACTATACTAGTAAGTGTTTGGAGGGAGAAGGGGGAAACTGAAGAAAAAGCCAAATACAAAAGAAAAATAGTGACTATGCCTTACTTTGAAACTGTAAAATAAAATTCAATTTCTATTCTCTACAGCTGTAATTAAATATCTATTTATATTTGTTCAAAGTATAGTTGTCTTTAAGATGCTTGTAAGCCATATTTCTACACTGACACTAGTATTATGACATCAGAAAGCAGATATGCCCTATAAAGAAATCACATTTATATCATTTATATCCAAAACAAAACACTCAAATGGGTATTTGAATGTTTTCCTTTAGTTATTTAACATTTGACTGTCTAGTATGTTTTAGTAATATAACACTGAATTGGACTTGATTTCTGTCAATTAATAAAATTAATTTAAATTTACTTGACAAAAGCAATATTTTATTATTTTTCTAATCATCACCCAAGGATGTTTTTTATTGATTTTTTTAGTGAGAGAAAGAGGGAGGGAGAGAGAGACAGAGGAAGCATTGGTGCGAGAGAGAAACATAGATTGGTTGCCTCATGTGTGCACCCAGACTGAAGATCGAACCCTTAACCTGGGTATGTGCCCTTCCCAGGAAGCAAACCTATGACCTTTCAGTGTAAGGGATGATGCTTCAACCAAGCCACACTGGCCAGGGCCACAACGCAATATTTCAGTGTGTAGTAGGAAATGGTCTGAGTAGGAAACTACAAGGTATAGAACAATATTTGTACTACTGAAATATTATTGTCACCTCATCTGTAACACTCATCTCTAAAATGAGAGAGCGGGAATAAGTAATACTCAGACTATGAAAAAATTATTATATTATTGAAATGTGTATGTCAAATAAATGTCCACATTTGCTTTTATCTATTCACCTCTCAACTTTGGTTTAAAAAATAAAGGCAAACTTCTAAAAATAAAAACTGAAGCAAAATCAACAGAGTTGAAATGAGGTATGTCTTTGCTTTTAAAAATTAATTTCACTGAATAATCCATAGGAAATACTGAAGATCAGCAATGTAGTGTCCCTAAGGAAAATGGTCTTGACTTCCTTGACCAATGGACAAAATCCTATCTAATAAAGAAGTAATATGCAAATTGACCATCACTCCAACATACAAGATGGCCACCCCCATGTTCACACATGATGGCCAGAAGGGGAGGGCAGTTTTGTGCAATCAGGCCAGCAGGGGAGGGCAGAGGGGGTAACCAGGCCTGCAGGGGAGGGCAGTTATGGGTGACCAGGCCAGCAGGGGAGGGCAGTTAGGGGCAATCGGGCCGGCAGGGAAGCAGTTAGGTGTTGATCAGGCTGGCAGGGGAGTGGTTGGGGGTGATCAGGCTGGCAGGCAGAAGCGGTTAGGGGCAATCAGGCAGGGCAGGCAGTCAATAGGTTGGGAGCCAGCAATCCTGGATTGTGAGAGGGATCCCAGATTGGAGAGGATGCAGGCTTGGCTGAGGGACACCTGCGCCCTCCCTCTCCCCCCGTGCATGAATTTTGTGCACTGGGCCTCTAGTATAAAAGATAAAAACCCACATATTAACCAGAAATACCACTGAAAACCAGCCATTTACACTTCCACTCTTAGTCTTCATTATCATGTAGAGTTATTTTACTAAGGTTCATTTTAAAAGGAGAAACAAATGCCCCTGTAGGGCAGAATCTTTGATGTGACATTGTTTCTTCTACATTTGCTAATTAAGCAGGGTTGTAAGGGATATTTAGATGATTTGTCTCCTAATTCATTTTATAATTCATTAGTCTTTCTTGCACACTAAATGTGACTGTTTAATATGGTTCATGTTTATTACTGCCAACAGTCTCCCCTTTCTATAATAAGTGCTTTGGTTTAAATATCCATCAGTAAGTGACATGCAAAGTATGTGTCCAATTAGATATGCCAATTAGAGCTTTAATGATTATTTATTACTGTACAAATGTTCCAGAGTCTATACTAGTAACGTCCCAATCCTTGGCTAAGGAGAGTTGCTTATAATTCCAGTTAGTTGTCTTAAAACAGCTCAGCCACAAGTAAAAGAATCAGTGGAAATCCATCACCTAACAGAAAATAACCTAAGTTATTACACAGAGATGATGAGATAGTAGAATCTGAGTTACTAATTTTCCCCAAGATACATTTCATCTTAATGGACAAATGGTTGGTAAGCCTTTCACTACAGATAGATAAATGCACTTGGGAAAAACAGCATAAAGGTAAGAATGTAATTTCTCAGAAATGGCAGGCTTACCTCCTATGAGAATAAATAGGTACACAGAATAAATATACTAAGCAAGAGAGAAGTATTCCTGACCAATAAGTATTTTGAATAAAATATTATGAAACACTGAATTGGGTAAAAATGAAGATTGGGCAAGTATTTTTTCGAAGAGAAGGCCATAAATAGGAAGGAATGTGGCCGGGCTGTTGTGGCTCAGTGGTTGAGCATCGACCTATGAACCAGGAGGTCACGGTTGGATTCCCGGTCAGGGCACATGCCCAGGTTGTGGGCTCAATCCTCAGTGCGGGGTGTGCAGGAGGCAGCCAGCCAATCAGCGATTCTCTCTCATCATTGATGTTTCTATTTCTCTCTCCCTCTTCCTTCCTCTCTGAAATCAATAAAACCATTTAAAAAGAAAAGAATGTGAACATCTTAGAAAGGGGTTTGAAGTTTATTGTTACCTATAAAGAGACATCCGAAAACAAAAACATCTAAATTAAAAAACTCATATAGCTCAGGCTTTAATACAAAGCTTCTTTATGAAGACTGAAAGATCAATATGGAAGTTGAGAGGGCCATATGTCAAAGAGAGTATACCCACACTAAAATCTATAATCAGGATGTCTGCCAGAGAACAGTGGCAGAACTGTGACTGCATTTTAATGGATTTTCATGGTTAAATTCTGAGAAGCTCCCAATAGTCATCCTAGAAAGGTTTTAGGTGTATGTACCTCCTGTCTTTAAATATTTCACACACCCTTAATATCTGTTAGAATACTTAAGAATAACAAAGGTATATATTTTAAAACACAGATAAGAAATTATTACTTAAGAATTGCTTATTATTCAAGAATAAATTTTCATGCCACACTTAATGAGGTTATAGATATGGACAAGTTGATGATTCAGACCCTGTGACAAATAATTCAATCTTTTTAAAGGTTCACAAAATAAAAAGAAGAATATCATGTTGCCATTCCTTCCCAAGGATTTTTTTAAATGAGGAGAATATACCGTTGCCTCCACCTCTCAGCTATCCATGGTCTTGCTTTCTGGGCTCGTTACCTTCTCTCAACCGCAGTCCAAAAAGATTAAATGCAAAATTCCAGACCTAAACAATTCTTCAGTTTTAAATCGTGTGCCATTCTGAGTAGCATGATAAAATCTACTGCGGTCCCACTCTGCCCGAGAGACATGAATCATTCTTTTGCCAGAGTATCCAGGCTCTGTATGCTACCCACCTGTTAGTCACTCGGGAGCCGTCTGGGGGCAACTGTCTCGGGATCGCAGTGCTGTGTTTAAGTAACTATTATTTTAGTTAGTAATGCCTCAAGCACAGGAGTAGTGATGCTGGTGATTCAGATATGCCAAAGAGAAGCTGTAAAGTGCTACCTTCAAGTGAAAAGGTTAAAGTTCTTGACTTAATGAGAAAAGAAAACACACCACATGCTGAGATTGCTAAGATCCATGGTAACAATGAATCTTCCATTAGCGAAGTCATGAGGAAGGGGAAAAATCCATGATAGTTTTGCTGTCACACCTAAAACTGCCAAAGTAAGGCCACAGTGTGTAGCAGTACTTAATCAGGATAGAAAAGGCATTAAATTTGTGGTGGCAAACATGATCACAACACATGTTCCGACCGATAGTAACATGTTGTACCAGAAAACATTGAGCCTATATAAAGACTTCAACAAGAGATCGTTGAAATGAGTAACACCAAGCTATTTATTTAATGCAAGTAAGGATGGATACATAGATTTAGGAATAGTTATGGCATTTTATCATCCTACATCATCAAAAGAAGAGTAAGTATAGTACAATAGGGTATTTTGAGAAAGACCACATTCACATAACTTTATTACAGTATATTGTTATAACTCTTCTATTTTATTAGTTACTGTTCATCTTACTTTGCCTAATTTATAAATTAAACTTTATCATTGGTATGTACAGGGGTGGGTAAAAGGAGGTTTAAAGTTGTTCGTATGGAAAATAATACAATACTATTTGTATAATAAATAATAATACAAGAATAAACTTTGTGTTTTGTGTACTCACAACTCTAAACCAACTTCTGCCCACCCCTGTATGTATAGAAAAAACCATAGGCTATATAGGGCTTAGTACTAACCCTAGTTTCAGGCATCCACTGTGGGCTTTAGAATGCATCCTGTGGATGGGGGGTGGGGGGGAATGCAGTATGAAACAAGTGTACTGACTGCAATGACAGTTGATTCCCCAAGAGCAATAAGGGTGTTGGATACCACGAGTCCCAAGTTCCTCAGCAGCTATAACAATCTGCTATTTAATAACTCTCTTAAAATAGAAACAATTGTGTATGCTTATCCCCTCCCATAAAGGGCCCCTTGTTATGTGCCTTGCCTGGTAAGGCGGCAAGAAGGGAAGTGGAGAGACAGAGGGAAAGGTCATTCTGTTTAGTCCAGACTAAGACATGCATGGTCCTTTCTTCTAACTGCACACTGGGAGTATGCACTCAACGTTCCATCTCGCTCTGCATCCACTGTGATGTAAAGAACCCCAGGACAGAAAAAGTGACACACATACATATACAATAACGCAGTTTTTTCAAATTGTCATGCACACAAGAAATTGTCACCACCTGAATTGCTGTTGGGTTAAAATGTTAAAAATAAAATGGAGTTATTATACTTGGAGATAACAGGTTGGGAATACTGGTCGGTTTAGAAATTCAAGGATAGAAGTTATTGAACGGGGTGCATGATGGGAGTTGATTAATTTGGTTCCTAGATATTTGAACTCACGTCCAACATCCTAACCTTTGTGGAAATGATCTAGGCTCTAAAGTAAGTTTTGGCTCTTCCTTAGCTTAATTTAACTAAACTGTACCCAAGTATTGTCTGGCTGACCACCTGATTCTTCTGGTCTATGCAGGCTGAATACTGCTTTCTTGATTTCTATCCTGAAGAAACACTATCTTGAAAATCTCAATGGGTTATTTTATTGGAGCTCTCTAAATAGAATAAATAAGTCCTCTAAATCAACAAGAGAAAAAATATGTATGTGTCTTATACTTTGCTTATGAGACATCTCCTCCTGTGCCCATTCTGTTTCCTGGATGGTAACTCTATCTCTGCCCTAAATGCAGGCATTCTCCAGGGCTTTTGTGTACTCAAACCACATGAACTCTGAGGGTATTATCATCTGTTCACTTGTACTATCAACTCTATGTCTGCTTCATCTATATGTTCTCTCACCACTCTTGTGAGTGCTAACTCTTGTAAACTATAACTACTTGACAAACTATTTATTTTTATACGCCAACCTGTTCCCAAATAAACTTAGAGGAGTCCTTAGATGGGTAGTATAACAACCAAAAATAGACTCGATTTTGTTTATTTAATAAGAACCCCAATATAGTTTTGCTATGAGGTTCTAGTCAGTTGCTATTTATATTGTGAGCTAAAAAAATAATAATTGGCTAAAAGCTTTTATGGAGCTAAGTTAATTCTCTAAGTCTAGGACACTATTTTCCTCCAGCAATTTTGACACACACACACACACACACACACACACACACACACACACGCTTATCTTTGAATCATTTACACGTGTTATACCTTTCCTACCAGAGAGAAAAACTGAGGCATGTATTCTTACCATCTTCTTGAGAGTAGTACATACTAATTTTAGAGCTGTACATACTCTTTCTATTGACAGAGGTACCCTGACAGTACGAGTTAAGACTCTAAAACTGAACCTAATACCCATGCACCTTAACCTTACCTTTAACATCAAAAATAATAAACATTTACTTTCAGATCTCTAGGCCAAAATGCTAAAAACTGAAGGACATTCTATAGAGAAAAATCGTAGGCAGCAAACGTCCTAGATGAGAATGTGCATTCTTAGAGCGAAGAACATGAACAGAAGGACAGCTGAAAGCAATGCCAAAGAGGATGATCTCTGGTACAATTTAACCCATCACTGTAAGACATGAACTAGATTGTACCCTAGTGCTGCAAAGAACCAATATTGCAGGCAAATTCTAATTTACTTATTCATCAAATACCTCAGAGTAGTAGTTGGGTTATTTTTGCCTTTAATAATTCAAGCTGTTACAACAGTTCACATTTTTTTTAAGTTACCTCACTACTGTCTTCAGAGTGGTAAAAAATTATCCCTAATAGTGATTATTTTATAAAATATTAAAGTACATATCATTTTAAAAAGGAATTTAATTTCTCACCTTCTGGACTGAGCCATTTGGTGTACTTATAAGACAAGTATACTATCAGTTACTAATAGACTCTTGGTTTCACACTTTCAATGATCAAAGAAGGAATAACAACACTTTTACCGTCACCACATTCAGAATTACAAGTGTGTTTATTTACTTGCCTCTCAACTGCTAAAGTGATAGAAAATTCTGTGCCAATCTCCATCATTACAGGGAGAAAACGGGAACTTTCAAACTTAATAGAAAAATTCTAGTGCGTAGAGCTTTCCAGAGAGAAATTTTCTACATTAAAGAGAGAAAAAAGGCTTTTTTACTCTATTGAATATCACATTTTTGATGACTATGAATAGGAAAAATTGTCAAATTATTAGGAGTTTGGTGAAAATAACTTTTACTTTATTTGTACTGAAAGTATTTTTAAATTTAAAAAAACAGGGACAAGCAGTATATACACTCAAAAATTATTTAGTATATAATTCAGCTGCACAAATATTGTCTTCCCATTTTTCTTATAGCTATTTGTAACCAAATAACAGTCAAATATGACAGACTGCCTTAAAGATTTATTTACATACACAGAATGGAGTAATAATAAGCTACTACTATGACACTCATTTTTAAGTTATTTAACTGTCTTCCTCATAAATAAAGTGTTCATGTTTAAATTGTCACTGTGGTGATTAAATAATTATAAGCCACCAGTATAATACAATTTAAAAATTGGGTTTCTATAGTCAGTTTTCGAATTGACCTCTTATTTACATTAATACATGTAATTTGATTAGAGATTTTGATAATAAAGGTACAGAAAACAACTGTATGCTTTTACAGAATTTAAGTACCTCAAAACTCCATTTCCTTTCAAAGGAATTTATAAAAAAATGCAGTCCTGCTTTTATAACATAATCCTATATAATAAAACCACAATATGCAAATCGACCGAACAGTGGAACGACCGGTCGTTATGATGTGCACTGACCACCAGGGGGCAGACGCTCAACACAGGAGCTGCCCCCAGTTTGGGCTGGCGAGCGGGTGGTGGGAGGCCGCCAGCCAAGGCGGGTGCCAGCAGGGGCCCCCCCAATTGTCCCACCGGTTACTCCACAGATTGCCGATTGCCCCTGACCGCTGGCCAGGCCTAGGGACCCTACCCCATATATTGGGAACAGTTTCTTACATTTAAAAATTAAAACCTGGCAAGGCTACTCTACCACTGCAAAAACAGGATGATGCAGCGATGACATGCATGGACTCTGGCTTGCACATTTTGTGGTCAGCCCTGATTCTGACACTTATAACTGTGTGACAAAGCCAATTACTTAACTTTTCTCTGCTTCAGTTTTTCCATCCATAGATGGGGAAAATGGTACTAGTACCTCAGAAGGATCATGTTATGTACTATTTTATAATCAGGGCAAAAAAATGTAACTGCCCATACAACAGCAATATGCCTTTCACCTGTATGAAAAGTACGGTCACTGGTGCATGTAGTGTCCCAGATTGCAAGACGGATATCTGACTGCTGGTTTAGGCCCAACATACCCTGAGGGTCCTGTATTGCGGAGAGGGAGCAGGCCAGGCTGAGGGAATTTTGTGCACCAGGCCTCTATTAAAACAATAAAAATAACTAACTTCATGTCTGTCTTGTATATTTCCTATAATGTTATTTATAAGTATGACAAGACATGTATGTTAGACATGAGCAGAGCAAGGATGGGCCAGGTACAGAAACTTACCAGGGTGGAAATTCTCAGATGCCCAGTAAGGGGCAAAACCGGCAAAACAAGAACCGAGCCCCCAGGGTAACCTATCCTCCCGTAGCTTACCACTGGTCATGCAGCATAGACCCCCCGCCCCCCGACCTTTTCCTCCCCACAAATGACATCTAGGTCTCAGTGTATTTCTGCTCCAGGCCCAGAAAAGCAACAAAACCAGACAAGTGATGTGGCTACCTCAGGACCAGCTACACTGACTAATGATCCCCTGCCCTGGCACCGACCAGCAGAGCCCATGACTCTGAAACTGCACACCTGGAAAGCTGATGAATATTCTATTAAGACCCTCCCCTGAGATTTCCCCTAAGATTCCCACCTGCAAGAAAGAGATAAACATGCTCAGGACAAAGGACCCAGTGCACTCTCCCTCCAAGGGGCATGCCCCTGCCAATCTCCCACATGCATGTACCCACTAAGAGACTCCATGAGACTTGCAACCAGGGGAGCAATGGGCTGGCCCCCTGAACCTGTCTCCAAGGCCCCCTTGTCTCTGACGTCTCAGTGAGCCAAAGCAGCCCAGCCTGGGCTGTCCTGTTGCCTCTTCTATGCCCTTCCTTGTGCTCCGGTGGCTCTGCCTACGCCCTGTCCCCCGCCCTGTCCTCCAGGACCTGACCATGCTCCCGGCCCGGCGCTGAGGGCTCCCCCTAGAGAGAGGAGAGGAAGCACCACCCTCCATCTCCATCCACCAAACAGAACCTGCTGCACCGCCTCTGCCCGCTCCTAGCCCGCAGGGTGTGGTGCCGCCCCCATGAGGGCGAGCTCTTGGTCGTGAGGTGGACTGGACGTGCCCGCCCCTCTCAGCAGCTGCACCGAGGGCTGAACTGGGTGGGTGACTCCTGGGACCCCAAACTCAGGTTCTGGTGCTTTGGTGCCGAGGCTCAGGCAGCCCCAGAGCCCGAGTAACGAGGGACAGACACGGGCCCATCGGTTCTACTAGGAGGTCCCGTGCCGCGGCCGTCCCTGCAGTGGATCCGCATCTGAGCCTCCCACAGCTCACAGTGGTCCCAGCACGGCTGGCGCAGCTCTGTCCCCGAGGGCGAAGGCCCAAGGAGTGGGCCGGGAGGGGCCACGTGCCGGTCTGTCTGCTTGGGCAGGTGGGAGCCTCCCCGACCAGCCTGTGAACATGCAGTGCCAGACCCAGAGCCCTGAACACACACAGCCTCCACAGACGCCGGGGCAGCCTCCATAGAGAGGCTGGGGCAGCCTGGGATTGAACTAACTGCTGAGTGGAAAATAAAATAAAATAAATAAAATAAAATAAAATGAGTACATTTTTGCTGCCATCATGAACCCAACACCCTTTGGCTCAGTGCCTTTCCCTTTGGAAACTCCCATCTCCCGTCCCCTTTTCCTTAAATAAACTCAGTTTTCTTTCATCGTTGTCTGAGATGGCTATTTAACCTGTCTGCTCACACTGACCTTTCAACGTATTTGCTAGCTACTCAACTGTGTATTTAAAATGTATTATCTCACATACAAAGTTACCTACAATGCACAATTCCTCAAAGCCAATTCTTCTAGATTCTTTCTTTCTACTAACTCCCACTGCTTTAGTAAAAACAGGTAATTATACTGAATAATTCTTCACTTCCCATTTCTCTCTGACCTGCTTCTAATACTCAGATCATAACACTTCCACAGAACTGTTAGATCAACATGTAAAGAATGAATAAATGGTTAATTATTAAACTAGACAGAATATTGTGATCAGAGGGGGAAAAAGCAGGAGAAGAGGGTAAAAGCTTTGAAAAGAAATATGAAGGGTTTTCTTAATAAACAAAATAAAAAGCAACAATGTACAATAAAGTCTGTGGTAGTTAAGTTTTTCTTCAGAGAGTCTCTATGTTCTAAATACCTGTGATTGATGGATATTAACTGCACTAATTCAACCTTAACTAACCACAATTTTAATACATATGAGAAAATCTAATTAAAATGACAATAGTACCAAAATTTAGGAAAAAATAGATGCCAAGAGGTATGTGCTCTGGGCTAAGGGAGAAGAAAGGAGACACCCAAGGTCAGCAATTTTTTGTATTCTCTCTCTATGTAGGGAGTCAAATGTCCATTTAAGAAATATAATTTATATAAAGTTTTAACTACTTTCCAACAAATCATTTTTAAAACAAAAAAATCAATCAATGGTATCACCCAAATAAATGTGTGTAGGTGTGTCTATTTGTGGGTGTTGTGTATATCCAGGCTATGGAATATCATTTAATGCTATAATAATGAGCTATGAGGCCATGAAAAGACATGGAGGAAACTTAAATGCATATTACTAAGAACTCAATCTGAAAAGGCTATATACTGTATGATTCCAACTGTGTAATATTCTAGAAAAGGCAAAACTATGAGACAACACAAAGGTCAATGGTTGTCATGGGGTTAGTAGGGAGGATGGAATAAACAGGTGAAGCACAGAGGATATTTAGGGCAGTGAAACTATTCTATAAGATATAGTAGCACCCCCACCATCTCCCACACACACACTCACTTTCTACAGTTTCAGTTACCTGCAGTCAACTATGGTCCAAAAATATTAAATGGAAAATTCCAGAAACAAACAATTGATGTTTTAAACTGTGCTCCATTCTGAGTGCCTTTGGGGACATGAATCATTCTTTTGTCCAGTGTATGCACGAAGCATATACTACCCAACTTAGTAGCACCTCGGTTATCAGATCAACTGTTTTGGTATCTCAGGGCTTATGTTCAAGTAACCCTTTAAAATAAAGGCCCCAAAGTGCAAGAATGGTGATGCTGGCAATTAAGATATTCCAAAGAGAGGCCATAAATGCTTTCTTTCAATGAAAAGATATACTTAGAAAGGAAAAACATAGTATATGTTAAGGTTCAGTACTATCAGTACTATCCAGGTTTCAGGCATCCACTGGGAGTCATTGAAGGTATCCCCTGGGATAAGGGGGACTACTGCTGTATTACAATGGTGGACACGTCATAAATTCGTCAAAACCAATAGAAAGGACAAAACCAAGAGTGAACCTTAATATAAACTATGGATTTGGGATAATAACGATGTGTCAATGTGGTTCATTTATTTTAACAAATGTATTACCGTGGTGTGAAATGTTGGTAGTTAGAGAGGTTGTGCACATTTGGGAATGGGGGTATATTAATTCTGTATTTTCTGCTGTAAAAAATAAAGTGTATTAATTTTTAAAATTAAGGTGCAAATATTGCCAGACCCAGATATTTAAACATTCTTGATATAAGAAAATATTTCAGAATCTGAAGCCCTAAAGAACAAGATTACATTTGAAATTACACATTCATAACCTTTATATTTTTTAAAAATCTAAATACTGTATATGTGTTACATATTCCTTATGATATGCCAATCTATATCAAAACAATAAAGATTTAAATATTAAAAACATATATAGTAGCAATCAACATCAGTCGGTAAAATCCTAATTCAATTTAACAGATAGACTGAAATATAGACTGTTCCCATTTACTCTGGAATAATAATTTTACCAATTTAGATGTAGTAGCTACAGTAGCATAGTAACACATGAATATTTACCTCTGAGTCATAATTTTGAAGGCATCTGGGAGGTAGCAGTCTGTATTCTCCATCTGAAATGGGTCAGCATCACAAATCTTGTCGTCCGTCCGACCGTAGTTAGCGCTCTCAATCATGATGACATCACTGCCCGGACATCGCAGATCTATAGAATAACCTTCACAGGACAATTCTCGCCGAACTAACCCAAATGGTAAAGCTGCTCTGCTGAAACCTGGAAAAAAATAAATTTAGGTTAAATTAACTTATTTATTTATTTTAAATACATTTTATTGATTTTTTACAGAGAGGAAGGGAGAGGGATAGTTAGAAACATCGATGAGAGAGAAACATCGATCAGCTGCCTCCTGCACCTCTTACTGGGGATGTGCCTGCAATCAAGGTACATGCCCTTGACCAGAATCGGACCTGGGACCCTTCAGTCCGCAGGCTGACGCTCTATCCACTGACCCAAACTTATTAGGACTAAATTAACTTATTTATGAAGTATACTATTTAAAGGCATTTAAAAATAATAGCAAGACATGTCACAAACTATGTTTTTTAAGTTATCCATTCATATCCTAATTTAAATCCTTGGTTCTTTACGATGAGTCAAGAATTTATTACATATGTACCTTTAGCTGAACTATTCACTTTTATAAGGCACTTTAAAAAATACTCTAAACACAATATTCTCTGTATAATCTAGTCAATCGAAAAATAAGTGGTTCTTTTTGAGCTAATTTAAAGGAAAAAAACAAATTTAATCAATGGATTAATAAATATTGACAAGTTTTACAAATATAGAATGTAACAACTATTTAAGAAACAGGTTTCATTTATGCAACTGAATAAAAACTGGGCTATACATTTGCCTTATATTTTCATTTAATGTAAACGTATAAATTCCTGTTAGTAGCATTATCTTAAAAAGACTTTCATCTTACCAGTTTCCCTCCAAAATAACTAAGACACTATGGCAGCAACATACTATGGCACAATAAATTACTTCAATTAATACACACTTTATTTAAAACTGACAACAGTCAGTAGATGGGCCTTCAAAGGAGCCAGAAAGTTGAAATGCCAGAAAGGGCAAAAGTTCTTTAAGATTCAGTTCTGTCAATCTACAGAATAGAGATTTTAAAACATCTGTAGTGTCACTTTTCCTACCTGTGTGACTCTAAAATGAGTATATGAAGTGCTTACTGAGATATCCTATATGAATTTATGTATATTGCACAAGGCAAAGTATAGCTAACCACTGTTCATGAATACTATAAAGAAGATTCCCAAATGAAATAAAAGATTAGAATTTGAAGCTTAACCATTTTTTAACCAGGGATCCCAAAGTAGTAACAGGGCATAGGAGAAAGGGTAAAGGCGGAAAAAGCCAAGAACAGCCGAGAAGAACGGTGTGGGGGAGAATCAGGTCTTCACTATGTTGGTTTGCTACCTATAGGTCAGATACCACAGCTAAAACTTCTACATTGTCTCAATTTTTTATTTCAGTTGTCCAACCTATTGCCATCTATAGTGTTCCTGTTACAAAATACTAGCAAATAATTTCGGTATTTTTTTATCTTTATCCTTTAATTACTCTACATCCCATGAATTATTCATTATATCCCTTTTTATTAAGAAATGCCAACCTTCAGAAGTAAACTGTTCCAAGATACAAACTGCCAAAGAGCTGGGTTTTGTCCAGGATGATCCTAAGCCCACACCTTGTTCTCTTTAAATTTTACTGCAGAATGCCTCTCACTGATTCAGGGAAACAGAACGTCACACCTGGATAAACGTGCATCCGCTTTCTAAGATGCAAATAATCCTTCAAAAGGGTTACTGGGTTACACATCAGTATGATTTAGAAAACTGCAGTTCTCAAACTTGGCTGACCTCTCAGTTCTACTGAGAAAAAGTAAAGGTATAATTGAAATGAAGAGGAAAGGACACAATCTGGAGCACAGAAATCTTTAGGGGATTGTGGCAAACCCCGACTTTGGTAGGCTTTCACTAGGAAGGTTTATGGTCTTACGAGATTACTAAAAATATGTGGAGAGGTGCACAATCAACGAAGCATAAATACAGAAACGGAGCTCGGAAAACGTCAAAACAAACTCTTTCCAAGAGTTTCTTTCTAAACTTCCCCAAATTCAAAAGTCAACTTTACGTACACTATTGTTTTCTTCCATTTTCAGATACTGGACTGTACTGCCTTTACCAATAATCCAGCTTACACTAGTATTATTATATTTGTTTTAATGAAATAGTTTAATATATTTTTATTGATTTTAGAGAGGAAGGGAGAGGGAGAAAGACATAGAAACAACATTCCTAACCAGGAATCAAATTGTGACCTCTGGGTTCACAGGTCGATGCTCAACCACTGAACCACGCTGGCCGGGCTAATTGAAATATTTTTAGGGCCTCAGAGAGGTCACTTATTTCTGTAGCAAAATCTGTGTGGAAATTCAAACAAGTGACCTCATATAAAACTCTGGAGCACAGTATAATTGAAATAAAAATATTGCAATTATTATTAATTTTAAAACGTCAGTATTTTAACTAAGAAAATCTTTAGAGAAAGGCAGAACAAACCTTATTCCTAGACATTTATTTATCCTCCCCTCCTCCCCACACTTTTTTTTGTATAGACTAGTGACTTAACTATACTGAGTCACACAGAAGAAATTATCACAAGTAGGGCCACTATTTCTTAATCCCACTTTCTTTCTTTGTACATAAAGTAGTTTAAATCGGGTATTTTTAAGAAACAAATTAAAATAACTTGCCAAGGCTATATGGTTGATTCCCAAACATCACTTTGCATCAGAGTCATCTGGTGGAGTGTTTTTAAGAAGACAGATGTTCAAGCCCTCATCTAGACCTATTCAATCGGAATCTCTGGATTCAGATGAAGCTAAGGTATCTGTATTTGGGGAGGAAAAATGTGTATTTGCAGCACACTGATATAAAATAACTAAGACGTGCCAAGAATTTCTCCAAGGGCTTTATAAAATAGTTTTTATATCTCCATTGAGATTACATATTTTTAAGTCACTGTCGTATTTCTCCTCAATTCTCTAATATAGTTTTATTTTAATCTTTGAACACATTCTTAACAGCCACTCTGAAAAGTTTAGCTGCTAAATCTAACCTCTGGGCCCGCATCAGAGGATGTTGTCATTGAACGCTTTTTCTCCTGAGTATGGATGGGTCAACTTCCCTGTTTCTCTGCATGTCGTCGAATGTTTTGCTGTTGAAAACTAGACATTTGAAATAAAATACTGTTAGCAGCACTTGGTTCAGATCTCCTTTCCCTGAGAATCACTGCTGCTGTGACATTTTCTTTTTAGTATCCTGACTGGATTTAAATCTGTAGGCTGGTCTCCCCCATAGAGAAATCTCTCCTTATTGTTGTGACTGCTGTTGTTATTTTAGTTCTTATTTTTATTTTCTCATCTGGCTTCCTAGGGATCACCCCTGCCTCTGCCACGCTTATGACCAGCCAATGATGGAGCAGAGACTTTTCACAAAAACCATGAACCTACATAACAAGGTGTCTAACCTCTGCTGACTGACCCGAATGTGATTTAGGAAGAGTATTCAGAAAACAGTACATTTTCTAGTCAGTCTGGGTAATTTTTCTCCTCGACACATGTGTGTAGTTTCCCGTTCATCAAAAAGGCATACAGAGAACTTTGGATCTTTTATTCCCAAGATTTCCCAGTTTCAGACTGGCCCTCCTGTCTCCGGACCTGGAACCACAATCTCAGGCAGGGCTACGGGTTTTCCCCATCTGTTGTCCACAGTGTTGACTGCTTTTACTGACAACATTGCTGGGCATGGGTTTCCAGCTCTGCACCACATCAAGCCAACTTCCCCTGGCAGCAGAGTCACTGCATTTCACGGTCGGCCCTACCCTAATGAAAGGACCAAAATGACATACACGGCTACGGAGCTGGGGGACAGGAGCAGCCCCAAGCTGGAAGGCTTTATACTGCCATTGTTCGCACCAAAAGTTCTATCAACTTTTCATCATTAAATGCTTCCCTATTTCTTATATGGCTTTGATTAATTTCCAGCGCCCTAAAATGGTGGTCGTTGACAATTCTGCCCAGTGTTACAGACTTGTTTGGGAAGGAGAGGATTTGCTACTCTCATCAACCCATAATCACCAGAAGTCCTTCTAAGGACTTTACAAGCAATCACTGACAATACATCCTCAAAACAGCTGTATGAGATAGGTATCATTGTTATCACCATTTTAAAGAGGAAGAAAACTGAGGTACAGAAAAATTGCATTGTCCATGATCATACACTCAGTAAGAATGAAATCAATCATGGTTTGAAACCTGGTCATTCAGTTCCCAGGTTCAAGTTCTGAAACGCTGTGGTAATGCCTCTCCAAATGACAATGACAGTTAGCAGCAGGTTTGGGGACTCCTATGTAGGAGGCATAGTCGGGGTGTACTGCGTGCTGCTAGCTGTAGAGGAAGGACAGAAAGGAAGCAGTGTGTCTGATGGTCAAGTATTCAATGCAATTCCTCCATCAACAAACTAAAGCCTTTTAATCACACTATTACTATGACATTTATTCAAAGCCGTATTTTCAACCAATGTCTATTTCAGCAAAGAAAAAAATAAGCATCCCAACAAGTAAAATGTAATCCAATCCATCTTGCAACTCTGACAATCGAAGAAAAAACTTGTGGGAGGCCCTGAAAGCCAAAGAATCAATACTGCAGCTTTGTGCTGTGCAGATGTGAATGCTGCCAAATAGGGGTGCGCAGAGTACAATGAACTCTTTTGCTCCATTTTCTCCACTTTAAACAAATGATTTTGAAAAGACAATCCTCCCCCACCCCCACCCCCACCCCCAGCTATAAAATGTCAAGCCATAACTCTCTGTGCTTTAGGCTGGTGACTGGAATACATACGTCCCAGCAACAGGTGCAGTGACTTAGGACTGAAATCACTCACATTCAGGGGATAACTCCTAATAAACAGATGCACTGCTACCAGATGGGAGTCAGTCTGTGAGACCAGAATTGGAATTCTATCACTGGATTTTGTATCACTTGTGAGAATTTTGCAAGAAAGTATGCTAATCTGGCCAAAACAAAAACATAGTGCATGCTGCTATAAGCTTAGACGTGTGAGGGGCTTTAAGCACTTGACTGGGAACATTTTGCTTGTCTAACATGGTCTCCACTCTCTCTGCTTTGTATACATTTCTGTAAAATCATACTTTCCTATAAAAGTCTTCTTATTAAGCTGTAATGTAAAAACTTCAACTTTCTGGTACTGTTTACTTAATTACTCTGAACTAAACCCTGTCATGGGTGCTACTGCTCATGCTGCCTAGGGTCCAGTAAGCACCAGGGCTTTTGATTATGGGCGACCTCTATGGGACTGGGGCTGTCCTCCAAGCTCTCCGGGAACATTAACTCAGGCCAGAGTCCATGACCAGTGCTGGCATTCGCCATCTCTGACTGATTCCTTTATCTTTATCAATCAAAGCCTAAAATATCTTTATTATTCATTAACATACACTCCCTTTAACTTGCCAGTATTATGTGAGAGCCTAAATTATGACTGGAGAGAAATACCGTGTTCTTGCAAAATAGTGTTCATCATTTCCTCAGGAGCAACAATATATTTCTACTTCCATATTAATCATTTACTGTAACCTTTTCACAATGCTATTATTTTTTTTTTTACTGCCCTTCTGCTACAAAAAATTCCATTAGCTTCCCTGACCAACCCAACCTCAGAATGTCTGTTCTTAAGAGAGGTTAAATAAGAAATAAAAATGAAAAATCATGAGACCGATTCCCTCATCCAGTGACTCACTCCAGAAGTCATACTGGCTAAAGCATTCTATTCCTTTACTGTCACTGTACTAGTCTGATGAATAAAGCTATTTAGGGGTGGAAACCTCACTTAAAGTATTCCCTAGGGCCCTAACTGGTTTGGCTCAGTGGATAGAGCGTCAGCCTGCAGACTGAAGGGTCCCAGGTTCAATCCCAGTCAAGGGCACATGCCCGGGCTGTGGGCTTGATCCCCAGTGGGGGGCGTGCAGGAGGCAGCCAATCAATGCTTCTCTCTCACCATTAATGTTTCTCTCTCTCTCCCTCTCCCTTCCTTTCTGAAATATATAAAAAGTACTCCCCAGGCAGGTCTCCCAGATCCAAGTGGGTTAAAAGTTGAATTCTAGTACTTTTTGGTAATGCCTTGTCATCTTTAAATATAAACAAGAAAAATTTTAAAACCTACAAAAAATTATTAATCATAACTTATTTTCATAACTTCATTTTTTTAAGGGTGCATTTAGGTTGAATCACAAGAGGGGCAACAATGTCTATGAACATATGCTCTCCATATCAGTTAGCTTTTATTTGGCAACAATAAATTCTTAAGGCGTGAAGAAGTTACCAGTGTAACAAGTGTCTCCCTCATTAAAAGTATCTACTATAAGAGGGCCAATTAATATCAACTCTAAAACGTATTTGCGTTAACTACATTGAAACTGCACTGAAACCACCCACTCATTTTGCTCAACCCCAAACAGGAATCCCAGGGCAAACACATTCAACCAGTGCTGACTCAAATGATGTCCTAAAAGGCATGAAGTATTTATTTCTTAACTTCAGTGGGAAAGGTTAAGACAGCCTGAAAACAGTCTCAACTCTTGTATCTTACCTTTTCACAAACCATTAGCCACACTAATACTTAGATCATTCATTTAGTAAGTGCCAGCCGTTCAACATTTTTCCTACTGAAGGGAAAAATTTCCTTTCTTCCTATATGCTATAAAAGTCACTCTTTCCCCCAAACCTCAGAAGACCAATACTTGAAATTAGGACTTTTATTAAAAAAACTAAGCACACTAATACTTATCATATAATAAGATTTTATCGTATAAAATAGATAGGCTTTTCTGCTAAGGGTAGGAAGGCATTTTCCAATATGGTTCTAGAAGAAAAAAAATTGTTTCATGAAGTATTTTCCCATCTCAAAAAAATAACTCACAGACCAAAGTTGATTTTTTAAATTTCCACCCCCCCCCCAATTCCCCTAAGCCAGTGGTTCTCAACCTTCCTAATGCCGTGACCCTTTAATACAGTTCCTCGTGTTGTGGTGACCCCCAATTTCATTGTTACAAATTGAACATAATTAAAGCATAGTGATTAATCACAAAAACAATATGTAATTATATATGTGTTTTCCGATGGTCTTAGGCGACCCCTGTGAAAGGGTTGTTCGACCCCCAAAGGGGTCGTGACCCACAGGTTGAGAACCGCTGCCCTAAGCAATGCTTAAAATTTTATTCTAAATTATGGTACATATATGAAATTTTTAAAACCCAAATCTAGACTGTCACTACTAACATATAAGACTCTTCCCTTACCAGTGAAAGTTATTTTCATCTCATGAACAGTTGTAAAGATAAATGTCTAAAACGTATACCAACTATGGGAACAACTCACCAAGTGAGTAATATGATATTTTAAAAATCATTTCAGTGAACATTGTACTACTGTGTTATTACTTTTCTCAATGCTTTTGGACCAATTAAAAACTGAGAAATGACAAAATGGGTGAAACCAAATGCAGTAGTGGGCCCATTTTGTGAATTTCACTTCAAAACGCAAAGCCAAAATAATCAAAACCACCATGAAAGAGAAAATAACATTTCTAACATTATCTCTTACAAACATCTTTGGCAACACCACCTAGACATGTATTGCTCACTCATTTATCCCTTAGTATTTTTGTCTTTTGCCCATTCTAATTCCTCCATTAGACTCTGGAATAAGTCATGGAAACTAAAAATTCTCAAGTTGGAGGCAACTCCACCACTTCTATAAACTACAGAAAACCCACTCGGTGGGAAAGATCCTCCCTGAAGCAAAGTGATGACTTATAAAAGCACTCTTCTAACTGTGTTAAAACAGAAACTACTTCCCAAAATGATATGAAGGTTATCACATAATTTCTTAAATGACAATGTAACGACTTTGATTTCATGGGTGGTTTTGGTGTTAATATTTTGGTGTTCTGGGGTTAAGGTTTGTTCAAATAAACTTTTAATCCTCACTCAAGGATATTTTTGTTTGTCTTTTTAATTTATTTGAGAGAGAGATAAACATAGATGTGAGAAACATCAAATCACTGCCTCCCGTAAGCATCCCAAACGGGAATCAAAACCTCAACCTTTTAGTGCACAGGACGACATTCCAACCAACTGAGCCACCCAGCCAGGGTGAAGTTTGTTCAATTTTTAATGAAAAGATGAGGTTCTAACTAACACACGCAACTACTTTCAAATCTGTCACCAGACCATTCAGGGAAAGAGGGAGAGAGGAATAGAAAGGTAATTTAATTCTGAGAATGTAAAGTTATAAAATGTTGCCTTAAGAAATACTAGGACTTTTATACAGAGTTGAAATGCTATCTTTTCTTGTATTTAACTTCCAGGCTTGAGCATCAAGGAAACTAAGAAACAGCATGGTGGCAAGTCCCAGTGTAAAAGCCCTGCCCCTACATAGACAACCTGCTACTACCCTTCCCAGTTGCTTCTGCAGAAAGCAGGAGTGCCGAGGGAACAGCACTTCCAATTGCCGGTGTCAGACATTCCAACAAACGACACTTGACCCCTGAAGAACACGGGCTTCAACGCAAGGCTTCACTTTTATTGAATGCGCACAGGTCCACATTTATTGGGAGGAAAAAACACAGATTTTTTTTCAATAAATACTATAAAATGTATTTTCTCTTCCTTATGACTTTCTTAATAACATTTTCTTTTCTCTAGCTCACTTTATGTTGTAAGAATACAGTATGTAATATATAAATGCAAAATATCTGTTAATTGACTGTTTATGTTAGTGGGAAAGCTTCCCAGTCAACAGTACGCTATTCGTAGTTACATTTTGGGGGAGTCAAAAGTCATACACAGATTTCTGACTGCACCGCGTTCACACGCCTAACCTCCATGTGTTCAGGGTCAACTATATAAGGAGTTGCAAGAAAAACGGCTCATAGGAACCCTGTTTGAGCCAGTGTCGTTATGCCCTAGTACACTGCTCTAATGACCCTTCCCTGGTACTTTAAATTAAAACCTGAATCAAGATTTACATTTAGAACACCAGCAAAAGGATCTTCATTAAACATGTTTAAAAGCAGAGAAAAATTTACCAGAAATAAAAGAAACTACGACTCGAATAACTGTGCAATCAACTTTTTAGTTCACTCAGGTGATTTCATGTACAGCTTCAAATACTTTTAATTTCACCCTTATAAAGCTGAACGTTACCAGATTTTAAAACAAACAACTTACTATCCAAGGCAAAAAGAAACATAGGCTTGATAAAATTCTCAAAAACAAGCAAGTGCTTCTTATAAGAAAATTAAGAGTAACTTTAGGCGAATCTGATTTATAATGACAACAGAAATGTTTTAGAAAATTACATCTCCCAAGATAAATGTCTAAAGAAATAATACAAAGGTTAAATACTTTATATGAGAATTGGGTAGCAATCATGATAGCAATTTCCGAGAAGGTAAACAAAAAGAACAGGAAGAGGAAATAAACTTATACAATGTTCTATTTCATTGGCAAGGACAAAAGCCAAAAATTAAAATGAGGTGAAATTTTTTTCTTCTATCAAATCACCAAAGATTTGTTTGTTTGTGTAATGTGAAACTGCCTCATACATTTCTAAATCTACAAACTGATACAATCTTTCTGAAAAGAACTTTAACAAATTCATTTTATAAGAATATATTTTTTAAAGAATCCCAAAATTTAACAAAGATTTGGATAAAATGATATTCATAATAGTAAAAAGTTTGAGCAAAGTAAAGGAAAATGGAAAATGGTTTAATAGACAAATACCATATGATTTCACTTAAATGGGGAATCTAAAAAAACAAACTAAATGAAGAAACAAAATAGAACCAGGCTCATAGACATCTAGAACAGACTGATGGTTGGCAGAGGAGGGGGTCTAGGGGACTAGATGAAAAAGGTGAAAGGATTAAGAAGTACAGATTGGTAGTTACAAAACTGTCATGGGGATGTAAACTACAGCATAGGAAATACAGTCAAAAATAGTGTAATAACTATGCATGGTGCCAGGTGAGTACTGGAAATAGCAGGGGGAACACTGTAAAAATTACCTAAACACTATGCAGTACACCTGAAACTAATACAAAGTAATATTGAATATAAACTGTAATTGAAAAATTTTTAATAAATTGGTAATACAGAATATGACACAACCCTAATAAACAATATTATATTATCAATGCAATAATAAGTATTATAAACAATACTATAATAACTACTATTTAGTGATTTGGAAGTGTGTTCCCAGAAAATGATACAAATAATTATAAATCGACTTCAATATATGTTTGCATAGAGAGAAAAAAAAAGAAAGAATGCCAGGAAGTGGAGAGCCTTTTTGGCACAGCAGTGACCAGCTCATCAAACCACTGGGCCACCATTCCTGAGGGACCAAGAAGCACAACTAGGGTTAAAACGAGTGAGTGAAGAAAAAGGCATTCAGCCTAGCGGGTAACAGAATCCTGTCTCCCTTTATGGGAACAATCTGAAATACCCACCTTTCACCCTGAGAGCTGAAGTGTTTCCTTTACCTTTTTAGTTCTGAGCAACTGGACTCAGAACACTGATATGGAGATCCTGGCGGCTTTTCCACAGACTGCACATTCCCTATTCCCTGCACCACAATTCATTCCCTTATTGCGTCTGAGATACATTTCCCTCGGATAACCTGTGCGCAAACACACTTATTCAATAAAGAAAGAGGTCGTTTGCTCAAGCAAGGATCTGTCTCCTATAGTCTGCATGTGTTTTTCCTATTTCCCAACCATAATTACCTCCATGCTCTGTGTTCCAAATTCTCCCCCAACTCATTCCAGGCTTCTTCCCAGTACATCCCATGGTTGCCACTTTGCTGATGTTTGTGTGTTAGCCCTTACATGCTGAAAGGGGGATGAGTGATCTGTTTTTACGGAATTAACTAGTCATATAAAAGAAAGAAGCAAATGGTACCTGTGACACCAAGGTGCTACGTATAAAATTCCATTTCT
Organism: Myotis daubentonii; assembly: GCF_963259705.1. Lineage (NCBI taxonomy): Eukaryota > Metazoa > Chordata > Mammalia > Chiroptera > Vespertilionidae > Myotis > Myotis daubentonii. The sequence continues at coordinate 159,325,631 of NC_081842.1, forward strand.
TTATTCCCTATAACTCATTAAAATATACCAAGTTAATCTGCTTATGCTATGGACTTGAGTCTTAAATAATTTATTCATAATCTAAAAATCTAGTCTGTTCCTTCCTGCCTCTGTAACTTTCTTCATACCATTCTCCCCATCTGGAATTCTCTCCAGTATGCTCAAATCCCCACCACCCCCATTTAGGGGTCATGAGCTCCCTCCTCTTAAAGTCTTCCACAGCAGAAGATACAGTATAAAACTACAAGGAACCTAACTTAAAAGGCAGGCTTGATTCAAAGATGAAATGATAATGTTTGCACTTACACAAGTTGTGTGGCGCAGACTCCCAAAATCACAATAATAAATGTTAGGGTTTTCAAAGAAAAGCATTAAAGGAGGGGTTACTGTGAGCTATCGTAGTGCCCCACATGCACTATTCTTGTAGACTGAGCCTTACTAAAAAGGCAAAGATCAGAGCCAGCACATCCATATTCATAAGGATGCCCCAAGCATGTGGAAATAAAGAACAAATCCTGCTCTTTAGTGAGATCCAGATTAAAAATAAACAACAACTTACTATTCAAGGCAAAAAGAAATACAGAAGGCTTGATAAAATTCTCAAAAACAAGCAAGTGCTTCTTATAAGAAAACTAGAGACCTGGTGCAGGAATTCGTGCATGGGTGGGGTCCTGCCGGCCCACCCGCCCCAATCAGGGCCCATCAGGCGGGGCCAGCATGGGGGAGGGGGTGTGGGAGGTAGGCCAGCTGGCCCTGCCCCCTGGTCGAACTCCTGGTGAAGGGAATAATTTGCATATTAGCCTTTTATTATATAGGATTAAGAGTCTTCGGACATCTATCTGATTTCCAGTTTCTGCTCTGCTCAGCTCTGCAACAGTATTCTGGCAAGCTTGTCAACCACATTAACTTGTAGAAAAGTATCCAATTATATCCCACTTTTTGGCTAATTTGCTTACGCACTTCCTGTGTGCTTTAAGACCTAATTCTTGGCTACACATATAACTTGAAAGTCTTGGTCTTCGGGACCAGATGGATATTTCTAGGAACTTCTGAACCATATGCTATTTTGAAAATACGCTGATCAGCACAGACCATCTAGATCTGAACCCTGGTGCCCCTGTTTCCTAGCTGAGTGATGTTGCTCAGAGGTAAAACTCTGAACTTCGGTTTCCCTATCTGTAAAATCGGGAAAATAATAACTCCTATGTCTCATAGAATTCTGTAAGGATTAAATAAATCACTACATTGTAAAGTCTTCAAAAACACTGCCTGGCAACTGTAAGTGCTCACTTTTGCCAGTATACTTCTCTTAAAAGTGGTGCATTTGACACCTGGGCATAAGTTTTGGATTCCATCTCCAGTGATCTAAGGAAAGAACCTAATTGGTAAATTAACAACCAGATATAATGGAATAACTCATTATATGTAGATAATTTGCAGATTATGCAATCACAATTATAGGCCATTAGAGGTCAGCTAGTCCATACTGTTCTTATCTCTCCTCCCTAATATTTTGAGGACACAAAGTTCATTTGCCAATTGTGTGTGTGTGTGTGTGTGTGTGTGTGTGTGTGTGTACACACGTAGGTACGTACACACAATAAAATGGAAGTTAGGACAGTGACTTGCAAGAACTTAGAATATTCTACACACAAAGTACATTATCTCCTGTGATTATCACAATGATTCTGTCAGAATCCACAGAATATCCTGGATGCCTGGTGGAATCTCACTCCTCCCTTTTTAAGACTCAAAACTGGAGAAACTTCCTCTGAGGCATCTTCTCTGACCACATACCTAAGGTCTCTTAAACTTCCCCTCCCGAACTGTGTTCTAATTATGGACATTCTCTCTGCACTTACCACGCGGCTGCACACTTATCTACTTCTATGTTTCTCCTTCTAAAACGCCAAATTCCTTGAAAGCAGGAATAAAGACTTCCTCTTGTTTTTAGCCCAAGTATCTAGATCAGAGCTTGGCTGTAGTAAGCACTTCATTTGATGTTAATGTTAAGCTCAGAAAATGGAGGCTACCGAGATTTATCCAAGGTCACATTACTAAAAAAGGAATCAGAAGACCAGCTTTAACAGCTCCTTTCACTATACCTAGTACCTTGTCAAGTCCTATCAGCAATTAATTTTTTGAGTTTCCAGGCCACTTCACTTCAGCACCCTTTTAGCCTATTTTCACTATGAGTATCGCTGCAATCCTAAGAAATCTCTCCTAGGTATTTAAATTAAATCCATCAAATGCACATTTAAAGATTTTCATAGATTTTTTTCATAGATTTTCAATAGGTTGTATTAAACTTAATTTGCAAACTATATTTTTGAACATATAATTCCCTCATCTAGTTACACATTTGTGATTTATAAAAGTGGAAACTTCATTTGAAATCCTGATAGGCAAAAATGCCAGTCACCCAAAAGTTAGTGACAAATATTTTAATGATGAGCACTTCATTACACGTAACATTACAATTTTTTTTCTTAGCTTTCAGATGTCAGCATTTTTTATTACCCAAATGATCAAAGACTACAACACCTCTGCAGGTTTCAAAGGAAATAGGACTAAAAGGTTCTATATCTTGGTCTATTGCCTTGGTAACCTCTGTTTTCACTGTCTAGTACAAAGTCAGTTTGTTGAATAAATTAATCACCATACCAAAATTCAATTTCATTATTTCTGAAGAAAATGCTTGCCTACACATTCTTATGTGATAAGTATATATTGAAAGTCTACATGGGTACGTCCTCTGTGGATATCAAACACACACACAAACACACACACACACACACACAGAAAACACAGATCATTCTGTATAGGTAACCACAGATAAAGTTCTCCTGAGCCATATAAAGCTTTAAGAGGGACCCGTTGGGGTATGCTCTCTGAAGATGGAAAAGACGGAAAACAACTTCATATATCTTTATACTAGAGGCCCAGTGCACAAATTCGTGCACCAGTGAGATCCCTCGGCCCGGCCTGTGGATTGGGCTGAAACCAGCTTTCCAACATCCCCTGGGGGTCCCGGATTGTGAGAGGGTGCATGCCAAGCCAAGGGACCCCATGGGTGCATGATCAAGGCCGGGGAGGGACGCGGAAGACTGGCCAGCTGGGGAGAGACTGCAGGAGGGCTCCAGGGCATTTCCGGCCTGTCTTGCTCAGTCCCAATCAGCCAGACCCCAGCACCAAGCTAACCTACCAGTCGGAGTGTCTGCCCCTGGTGGTCAGTATATGTCATAGTGAGTGGTTGAACGGCCTTAGCATATCATTAGCATATTACGCTTTGGTTGAATGATGACCGGACACTTAGCATATTAGGCTTTTATTATATAGGATAAGGGTTGTCATCTTGCCAAGGTGCCTATAGCCTGGTTTCCTATTTCAATAACAATTCACCTTAACCAAAATAATCAGAGGTACTCACTATTTCTAAGTATTCTTACCATTCACTTTTCAGACTCAATGTGTTATATATGTGGTATAGCCTGCAAAAATAAATAACTGTGGTGTCAAAAATCTAAAAAGTTCAGTAACAAAAACCATGTAACTACCTTTAATAAGCAACTCCAGGCCAGCTGGCATGGCTCAGCGGTTGAGCGGCGTCCTATGAACCAGGAGGTCATGGTTCGAATCCCAATCAGGCCATATGCCCTGGTTGTGGGCTGGATCCCAAGTGTGGGGCATGCAAGAGGCAGCCTATCAATGATTCATTCTCTCTCTCTCTCTCTCTCTCTCTCTCTCTCTCTCTCCCTCCCTCCCTCCCACTCTGCAATATATATATATATATATATATATATATATATATATATATATATGTAAAAGAAAATCTTAAAGAAACAATAAGCAACTCTACTATTTTCTCAGGTACCATCAGGAATTTTTTCATGATATCTTCCCAGTGCCCATCATGCTATATAATATGAACTCACATGCTTTCTGACTAAAGATGAAAGAGAAAGTCTGCCTGAGGATGCAAATAGTTTCTATTCTGTTCACAATTAAAATCACAGTACCTAAAAAGTTGGGTACTTAATAAAAATCTGGTAACATGCCAATAGTAACTTATCATATGTTCAAATGTTATTAAATCCAATTTTAATTCCTGGAGGTAATTCCATTTGTAACCTTTTGAACTCCGTTTCCTATTCATTACCTTACTTTTTTTGTATATTTCCATTGTTTAGTTCATTTACTCTTCATTGAAAGATTTATTGAATGGCCGCCCTGTGCTAAACAAAACACAGCACACTAAAAGGAACTGTGCAGATTCAACTTTTAAGCAGCTCAGTCTTAAAAATATAAAGAGGGAGCACATCATACAATGAGAGGAAGGTGAATACCCTCACAAAAGACAGAAAACTATCTTGACAGGAAAGATATCAAGGAAGGCTCCTCAGGAAAGGTAACGTTTTAAAATGGCCAATATCGAGAATACACAAGCTGAGACAGGTAAGGATTGAACCAGAAGTGAAAGGACAGAAAGGCCTCATCAAGGTCATTTTTTAAAACTACTGCTATTATTTCATTCTAAGAACTTTCATTTTAACAATGTACTACATTATAGAAAATGTATAGTTTTGAAAGTTTTTCATATATTCTCTGAAAATATCTTTTCTCACTATAGTTCTTGTTTAATCAGCAAGGCTAGCCTCAATTCAGACACTCAATATTTCATGTATATTTACTTGAATGTTTTGCAAAGGTATCAGCAGCTGATCCAGTATTTTCAAAAGACGAAAGTAAAACTCTATGGGCTGGGAAACTCAATGACAGTGTGCTATATAAAGATTGCTAAACAGTGTGCTAATTTACTGTTTATCAAAAGAAGAGTTTCTGACTCACTGTAACAACCTCCACTCTCACCATTTTGTGAATGGCCCTTCTAAAATTCTCCCATAGCTCACTGTCTCCCTGTCTCCATACCTTGAGTCTGTCTGGACTTGGGCTGAACAACCACAAGGAGCAGGTCTAAGCTGTCAGTTAGACATCCTTAGTGCTGCGGAGGTGGGAGAGGCTCCTGACACCGCTGGCTGCTGCACTCGCCAGCTATGAGCCTGGCTTCTGGCTGAGGGGCGCCCCACCCCCCGTGCTCACTGATCACCAAGGGGCAGCTCCTGTGTTGAGCATCTGCCCCTTGGTGGTCAGTGCACATCATAGCGACTGATCGTTCCGTCGGTCAATTGGTTTGCATATTAGCCTTTTATTATATAGGATGGACTCTATTTGCTATTCTCTTTCATTTAAGTGCTGTTCACACCCACTAAATACTGTCTTCACAAACCAATAATGGGTGGCATACTACAATTTGAAAAGCACTAATCCAGTCCAAATCCTAAAATAAATTCCCTGAACTAGTTTAGCTAATGTTAGACATTACATTCGAAGACACCAGTTACATGGCCTAGGTGAATACTCAAAGCTATACTCTGGACAAAGTAATGATTCTCCTTAAATCACATTTAATATTACTTATAAATTTATTTATAGTAATCCCTCTTACATAGCAATTATACACACACACACACACACACACACACACACACACACACACACACATATATACTCAGAATGTCTAGCTTTGGCTAAGTACACTAGAGGGCACTTTTCAATATATCTAGACCTCAACACTAAGTGCATCTTTCTGAGAAAGTGTGTCACATTCCTGGAATTTCAGAGCTATGGTCTTTTAATCCATTACCAGTTTACTACCAAGGGATCACTATCTTGTTTTTCTTACATAATTATATATAGAATCCTCAGGCAGAAATTCTGACAGAAAGAATGTAGACAATACATGCAAACAATTCATTTTGAATAAGAATCGAATAAAGGTTTAAAATTATTTTTATTTGTCAGTTTTTGTTGTTTAAATTTAAAAAACCATGTTTAAAAGCTTATCACATTTGATTCTTAACAATGCAGAATAAGGAGTCAACTTAGAGCTTCATCTGCAAAGTTAATAAGTATCTGAGAAATATTTAGGAAGAGAAAACATAGGAAATACAAAATTATCTGATGGTTAACTCACTCTAAGAAGCTGAACTTTTGTTTTCTGGCAAGGAATTATGTGATTACCATCAAATTTACAAGACTATAATTTGGGCAACATAAAAAGTATATAATTATGCAAATAATTGCAAAAAATGCATTTTATGCATAAATTAATACACTGTGATACAAACTACTTTAAATTGCTTTCAACAAAAAAGGGAAAAATTTACTGCAGCCATGCTTCTCTGAAGATCCCCACTGGGGTCAGATTTAAGTTGTTTGTAAGTGTTGATTAGCAACATCACCCAAGGTAAGATCCATTTAATTTCAGTTTACTGTGACCTAAGATGACCTCTCTAGATTTCACAGAACTAAGGATAAGCCTAATTTCCCCCTGTTTTATAGTAACATCAGTTTGGATTGTTTCAGTGTACATCCTAACAATAGTAACAGGGTATTCAAATGGGGTGGGGGTGGAGATTATGGAAATCCAAATCCGTAATGAAAGCACAGAATGAGGTTTTGAAGTAATAAATAATAAATCACAATGTCTCCTCTGGTAGTCAAGGAAACTACTTTGCCTCCGCCCTAATTGCTGTGATCCCCATCTTGCCCTTTTTGACACCACGCCTTATCATGCATTCCGGTCAGAGACTAAGAAAGTAGCTTTTCTACTCCTCTCAGTCAATCATGTACCAGAAATTGAGCTGGACTGAACAGGGCCGTGCGACCATACAAACACTGAATTCAAGGCCTTTCCTTTACTATCCGGAGACAGTAATTAACTAGGAAGCGGCAGTATATATTCCCATCAATCTTCAGCAAAGAACTGGTACCGAGGCGCTGAGGCAGTCAGCAGCTGTGGTTATAGGAAGTTTTTACTAATTGGAACCACTAATCATTAATATCTTAACATAAAACTTCAAATTAAAAAAAAATTCATTTGAATATAAAGATGAAATAGTAAGTTAGGAGATATAAAGACAAATGTAAACATTAAAACATTAATTTAACATTTACAAACCAAGTATTATAAATGAAAGGGTAAAATCAGTGCCATATATATTATTACTAGCTCAAAATGGTTTACTTAACTTTCCCCACCTTACTTCTATTTTTTTATATTCATTACTTTTAGAATAATAACTATTATAAGATAGAATCCTGAAACAAATTCACAATTTTGTATCTCTAATCCCATACACTGTTTTCACGATGTTCTGTTAATTATTTTTATTTCCTTAACTAGATTCCATTGAGATTATTTGTTTTCTAAAATAATTCTACTGGTTTTCAAAAGTATTCTTTAAGTTCGTTTGTTGTATTTTTTTGGAGCACTATTTTTTAGGACACACAATTCTGAAGCGCTCTCTACCCCATTCAACTAGTGTAAAATCAATATTATAAACATATTTTTTAATTCTGTCAGTCTACAGTAAAAAATCAAAATTATCTTCTTCAACAGCAGGACAACTACTATGATTCAATGTATTTATTCTTTTCTGTTTTATTTACTTAAACTCAGTACTGGGTCACATATAAGCCACATTTCTCTAGAACTGGTGACTTTCCCAGCTATAAAGATAACAACATTGATTAAAGAGTTTTTGGGAGTGTTATATGAAATAATACATACACACTGTTCAATACATATAGAATAGAGCAAAAGTAGGTTTATAGTTTGTGAGGGGAGAAAGTTTATTCTTATAATATTATCTATTAATTATTGTATTATTTTCCATCTTAACAACTACAAACCTTTTTGCCTCACCCTGTAGTTAGTCTGAAATCATTCAATAAATTTTAGCTTTCATCACTAGCAATTTTTGATTTAAAATTAAAATACCAGACAGAAAACTGTGCAATTTGGAGAAGCAGGTCAAAAGGTTTGGTAAAACTTTAGTAAAAGAATTCCACGATATCTTCTACGAAACTGTATTCTGTTAACATAATTCGAGGAGGGAAAATGGTGACAAGATTCTTTAAAAATCATTCACGAAATAAATGTTTTTATTCTCACAGGACGAATAATAAATAAAACAATTTTATCTGAAAAGAGAGGAAAAATTCTTCTCAATCCAAAACATTTATGTAAGTGTAAACATTAACCGCTAAGACGTTTTCTTTTAATATTTGCAGTATGTCTCTACTACCAGGGCCACAATTCTGCTTGCAAAAATACCATGTACCCTAGATATTTAAAAAGAAAGAAAAATCTGTATTTTGCCTAAGCAGGTAAGCAAGAAAACTACTTAAAATTAAAAAAGAAAATGTAATAATTATGGGAATTTAGGTAAAACATTAGAAATGGAAAAATAATAAAGTTGAACTGGCTGATACCTAGGAGAAGAGAATGGACAATCACAGTTTGGTGCACTATCAGGAGAAACCCGGGGCAACTTACCAGGTTAAGTAGCCAAAAGGTAAGAAATCTTACAGTATGAAATTTATTGGTTAAGTATTTTCTCCCCATTTTTACATTACGTCCTAATAAGCCCATCCTAAATTGAAAAAAAATCCTAAGTCAAAAATGTATTTTGTACACATAACCTATCAAACATCACATTTTAGAACACTTACATCAGCTTACAGTTGGGCAAAATCATCTTGCTGCCACTGCCTACTATCACAACAGAGTACTGTACCACATACAGCCAGCCCAGGAAAGGATCAAAACTCAAAGTAGTTTCTACTGAATGTGAATTGCTTTTGCACATCATAAAGTCAAAAAATCATAAGTTGAATCATTTTAAGTCAGGGACTATCTGTTTTATTTTAGAACTAGTAACTACAAAGAATCCTTGAAAACTGGAGTAGAAGGGTATTGACATTCTTTCAAAAATCTACATCAAAGCTTGATTATTCAGACAAATAGGTGTGAAAACAACATGATCCCAAATGTTTCTATTGGTCCCACTAAGTTCATTCTAACACTTACAATGAATACTGTATCTAATTTTCTTGGTCCAACCAATAACTCAAAAACAAAATTACTTTTTGGAATATTTTAGTATTCAAGTAGTATTAGAATGTTACACTTTTTTTAAAAAAATTCTCTGCTGAAGTTCTCATATAAAATATACCACCATGAAGATGAAATGGGTAACTTCTCAGACTAAAGCAGCAAACCCGATAAAAATCCTTTCTCCTAATGAAACACACTAGCTTAACTGGAGAAGCTAATTATGTGCTTTGGTTTCACAAACCAACTGCTGTTGCCAGCTGCATTCCAAATAAGAGTAAACAGAGACAGTTTGAGCTGTCAACAAAAGACATAATTAAGTAGAAAAAAATGCTGTCAATAAAACATGGGTACAACATTTAAAACTTTGAAAACAAAGAGGGACAACAAGATCTGGACTATATTGCATCGTCAATACATCTTAACCACTAACAAATTGGGTCAAAGAGTAGTAATCTAGAAGGAGAAGGCTCACAAAAGCATATTTGTGGAGAAATAAAGTTTGATGCACCTGAAAGTTAAAACACTTTTTCTCAACTAGGATTTCACAAAAGAATAAAGCCCTACATAAAATGGTTGAGGGTTATATTTCTCCAATTCTGCTAATCTAGAGGCATTGGAGGGAAGTTGGTGCATTCCATACAATAGATGTATTAGGTCTTAATTATCTACCAGAACTAGCTGAAAGGAGCTATGAGCATCTGATGAACTGTAAAAACAGACACCATATGTATCCGTTTAAAAGATGTCATGGAAACAAAAGAGGCATTTAGTCTCTCCCTCAGGATTATCTTCTACCCATAAAGTTAAGGTGTATGTTTACCATGTTCCTAATTTTTCAAACTGTGTTCATGCTTACCATGTCATCATCATCCATATAAACAGCTCTAATTATCTGGACATGCTTTGCGGAAAGCATGTCTTTTTTACTTGGTAAAAGGTTTTTTTACGGTAAATTTTTAGATAAAATTGAATTTAACTGTGATGAATACCAAAAGAACTTAGAATCTATGTGGACTATTTTATTCGTAGTATATTTGGCTAAATCCTTCATTAAGTTTGTTAGAAAGCAGTGTCCCTTAAACAGTAGGTGAAACCACTAAACTCGGCAAACCACAAGGATTATTGGGGTGGGTGCTGCCTATTTAGCACCAACCTGATTCTTGGATATTTAATCAATTTTTCTATTCTCGTTAGAACAACATGCCATGAAATCAGCACTTTTCTGTCTTCACATTTTTCCTCAGAAAACAAACTTTGCAAATTCTATGTAACCTAACAACTTCTACTTCTACCTATGGTGGCATACCAGAAAAGAAGGGAGGTCAGTTGAAATAGTGGACACATGGGAAAAATTGGTAAGGTAGTAGATCTATACACAATTTTTGCCTTCAAGGAAAGAAAATCAGTAGTGGGAAAAAGGAACAAACAAATGAATTAATCAAATATTCACTGACTACCACTTTGGTGATTTAGCAGAATCTGAAGCAGATATAGGGCAAGATTAAGACAAGACATGGACTTCACCTTAAATAGTCTGAGGTCTATTGGAGGAACAAAGAAACAAATTGATGCAAGAATGTGTGTGTGTCCCACCCTACACACACAGGGGTGGGCAAAAGTAGGTTTACAGCTGTAATATAAATAAATAATACAATAATTATTAATACAAGAATTAACTGTTTAATGCACTTACAACTATAAACCATGTGTGTGTATGTGTGAGTAAATATTTAATTATGTGGCACAGACTGTGTGGTATTAAAAAATTGGGTAAAGAATGATTAATAAGTGGAGCTGTGGGGAAAAAAATGTTATGAAGGGAAGATTTCAGCTTAAACTTGAAGGATGAGCAGATTGACAACACAGAGAGGAAGACACCAAGGAATAACAGCAACCTCAAAGGTGACTCTTTCCGTCCGTTCCTCCCTCCCTCCCTTCCTTTCTGTCTTCCTGTACAATTTGTAAGAGTCTGTGAAAAAAATAAAAGTGATTTGACAGAAAAATGCAAATATTAACACAGGGTTAATATTTAAAGTACACAGAAATGAATGCTTTGCCAAAAAAAAAATTGTATCACTCATTACTCTGAGCTGTGTATCCGTAAGATCTCCATACAGTTTCATAACAATATATAGTTTCACGTTTAGCCTATAAACCTATTTATCCCATAATATGCAATTTGAGTGTACTGGTATTTCAAACAAATATAGGAGAAGTGGTGTCAGGGATTTGGGGGGTAGAGGGTAATAACACTACAATGTTAAAAGACTGTAATATGCCATTGTACTGGTAAAAATCAAGATCTGAGGGGGTAGGACTAAGGGATCTTAAAACTGTTTTCTATAAAACACTCAAAGTTAAGAAAGCATTAGGGTTAACTTAATCTTCCATCTCTGTACAAATCAGAGAAGGTTGTTTCGTGTCTTTGAAGGAGACAGGGACCATCCAACGACTTAAGAAATAACTCTCCTGATGATATGTGAGGCTTGATTAACATGCTAGAAAGCATTCCAAGAGGGAAGGGCACCCATAAGGATATACAAATGATCACTCTTGGAAACGGGCAAAACATGAGGGTATCTCTATAGATAGTGAGGTAACTTGAATAATTATTACATTCTTTGTTCAGATTAGGAACCAAACAACTTTCAGCATATTTATAGGACTTGTTTTTGGTACAGGGCTAGCATTTAGGATCTGAAATAAAATTCATTGTTTTATATTTGAGTTTCTATAACCCGATTTTTTTATTGCAGTTCTGAAGAAGAGTCATTATAAGAACTCCCCTGCACTTCATTACAAATACACCTTGGGCAAATGCATTTTAAATATCTTACTCTGGGGTGAGTAAATCACTAATTAATCACCAAATAGTTAAAGCTTTTAAAAAGGATGTAAGAGTTCTCCAACATTCTATATGAAGAAATAATAGCCCAGATCTAAGTGTCTGCCCAAGAACACATATTTAGTGGCAATTTAGTGGCAGAGAAAGTTTGAAACAAATTATTTACTTTCAACTGTGATAATTCTAGTTTCTTCAAACATTTACTTCTAAGCATTTCTATAATTTCCCTAAGTTTGTTTAATAATAATCCTGTGTTTTCAGAATAGTTCAGTTTCTCCAGATATTTCCTAATCACACTTACTCTAAATCTATTCATCTACACGTTGCATTTCTAATCCTACAATGTTTCTGTCAGTCTGGTCCTGGACTGAAAATAATTCTATAGTCTCAGAGGTACAGCTCTTCCTTCATAGGGTCAAGGCATGGGTAAAAGCGTGAAGCAGATAAATTATTTTCATATTTGAGTTCATTGTTAGGCTAACATATTTATTTATTAAATGCTTTTGAATGAAGTATTTTCTTTCAGAATGCATGTATATGCTTTAAAACTGCTAATTTTTAGTATGAATCAATTATACTAGAATCCAATAGAATCAAAATGTTACCATACTGTATTATGTGCATCCTTTTAAGAAAATAGTTAAGTTCTATTTTAAGAAAATAGTGTTTGAGAATAGAACTATAAACCACATAGGCCTGTATTTATTTCAAGTTTCCCATGATGCCATTTACTCTAGCTTTCAGCCTTTATGTGGCATTGAGCTGTTTTATAATTATAAAATGATTGAAAATGACAACCTGTTAATTTAGATAGGACACATTACAACATCTCTCTTTGGTACTATTATATTTTAAGACAAATCAGTTGGAAAGTGACCATCTGCTAGTGTCTTAGTGTTACTCAGAAAAAGTAATGAAGAAACAATAAATATGAAGCTAACAGAATGATTCTGTGTCATGTAAGAAAGGGTTTTTCATTAATTACTTACAGCTTTCAAACAAAAGAATAATTTTTAAATACATGCTTTGATCAAAAGTATAAATAAATCTTCTAAAACCTGTTTTTACATTAAGTCAAGAAATGTTAACAAAGCAAACAATTATGTTCCCAATATAAATATCTTCCAAACATATAATTTAAAAAGCATATACATAGTAACGTATTTCATAGTTTGCTATATTTTTGTGTGTTTTGAAAAATTTCCCAAAAATATGCCATCAGTATTCATTGAGTTTGGTAAAGTAATAGTTGCTTATTTACAATAAGTTATTGTAAGAATGTCATATCAACTAATAAATAGATGTCTAATCTATGTTATAGTAATTTCTACATACATGTAATGTCTGACCTACAGCAAGAACATAAGCTGCTCACCTTATGTAATGAGAAACTCGGTCATGATAGGTTATGTTAGGGAAGAAAGGCAAGGTAGGCACCCTAACAGTCTTCCAATGCCTAGGAGACAGGCTTTGAAAATAAGGAATTTTTTCACGGGGAAAACTATGTCTTCCTTAAGACTCTAGGTAAGCTTAACACAGAGGAATAAAACTCCTCCCAAAATTCTAGTACCATTTTAGGACCAGAAGCTACAAATGCTTATTCATTAAACCTATGTAGTATTGTAATATAATAAACAAACGGAGAATTATAGATTTTCATAAATATTCTTAGTCTGTTCTTTAAGTCGGTAAACTTCATTTACAGAGATTTTCCTTTCTTTCAAACACAATAAAACTGCTTTTGTCAAGCCTGATTTATGCTTAACACGAGTTAAACATTTTAAATAGTTTTGATTGCTATTAAGCAGATAAGCCACACTCAATAACTTTAAAGGGCAAGGTATCCTTATACCTATGTATTTAAGCCAGCAGCAAAATCTCTAACCTTTTTCTCAACAATACCAAGTGTTTTTTTAAATGGGTCTCCATGCTTTGCAAACATTAATTTCTTTAATCCTCCAACAGTGCTATTATAATCCTCATTTTAAATATAAGTAAAAGAAGCCGCAGAGAGATTATGTGGCCCAAGGCCATCAACAGGAGAGCACTCGTGTTTAAGACAAAACAGGCTGAGATACACACTCAACCACTCTGGCCCCAGACAATGCTCTTAACCACTGTGTCATGCCACATTAGTCATCTCAATTGAAGCAATAAATTTTGATGCACTGAGATAAAGGCAAACTTTTTTTAGTTTGAAAGTCAATCCTGACCAATATCCCACTTTATGTCATCTTAAAGTGAGAATATCTATCATAACAAAATGTTATTACTATTACTTCACTGGCACTCTTTTAAAAAAGAAAAAAAAAACCACTACAGCAGCTTCTCTAATGAAGTTTCATTATAAAGTTGACGAGGTGGGGGGTGGGGGGGAGGAATCAATTTCCTGCCAGGGCCATGGTCTCTGTAGAGTTTTCAAATCCTCACCAACTCTGTGTGATTTTTCTCTGCATACTCTGGTTTCCTCCCATATCCCAAAGATGTGCACATGAGGTGAACTGTCATATGCGCATTGTTCCAGTCTGCGTGAGTGTGGGTGTGAGTGTGCCCTTGCCGTGGAAGGGGATCCTGTCCAGAGTGGCTCACGCCTACCACCCTGTACTGCCAGAGACAGATTCAGCCACCTACAACCCGGAACAGGAGTAAGTAGGTTAGAAAGTAATTACCCTACTTGTTTTTATTCCTCTTTCTTAAATGTATGTATAGCTCACATTTATTTCAATGTTTAGTATTAGAAGTGTTTGGGGTCTTTACTGAGATGTTTGATGTTGTTTTTTGTGACCAGAAATATATAATTATTTTATTCTTGTAGAATTAATTTATTATTGTTTATATACAGTTTGTGCAAGGGGCTCAGCCCTCGTAGCCCTGGCTTCATCTGGAAGGTTGTTTGGCTGTCCGGTCTAATGAGGATATTACACTTTTATTTATTACTAGGGGCCCGGTGCATGAAATTCGTGCACTGGGTGTGTGTGTGGGGGGGGGGGGAGTGTCCCTCAGCCCAGCCTGCCCCCTCTCACATACTGGGAGCCCTCAGGCGTTGACCCCCATCACCTTCCAATCGCAGGATTGGCCCCTTGCCCAGGCCTGACGCCTCCACCAGAGGTGTCAGGCTTGGACAGGGGACCCCCATCTCCCTCCGATCGCTGGCTCTGGCCCCCGCCCAGGCCTGAGGCCTCTGGGCCAGGAATCATGCCTGGGCAGGGGACCCCCATCTCCCTCTGATTGCTTGCTCCACCCCCCGCCCAAGCCTGACGCCTCTGACCCAGGCTTCAGGCCTGGGCAAGGTAACCATCATATCTCCCCAATCCCCGGCTCCACCCACCACCCAGGCCTGATGCCTCGGCCAGGAGTTGACCCTCATCACCCTCCGATCACCAATCACTGGATCAGCCCCTTGACCAGGCCTGAGGCCTCCGGCAGAGGTGTCAGGCCTGGGCAGGGGACCCCCAGCTCCCCGTGGTTGCAGGCTCCGCCCCTGCCCAGGCCTAACACCTCTGGCCTAGGCGTTCGGGCCCGGGCAGCGGGGACCCGCAGCTGTAGTGGCCCCGCGATCGTGGGCTTCGCTTTAGGCCCAGGCAAGGGACCCCTAGCTCCCGGGACTGCCAGCTTCGACCGTGCCCAGCTCCCATCGCTGGCTCCACCCCTACTTCCTGCTATCACTGGCCAGGGCGGCAAAGGCGCCTGATTCTCCTATCATGGCTGGGGGGCAGGGCAAAGACGGCCCCAGGGCCGCCTTTGCCCTGCCCCCCAGCTCTTAGCTCCCCCCTGGGTTTCCGATCACTGTCAGTGGCAGGGGGCTTCTTCCTGCTTTCCCTTTCGCCTCCCTGCATTGTGCCTACATATGCAAATTAACCGCCATCTTGTTGGCAGTTAATTTGCCTATAGCCCTGATTAGCCAATGAAAAGGGTATCGTCGTACGCCAATTACCGTTTTTCTCTTTTATTAGATAGGATAGGTACTACGGTAAAACTGGTTATATGCCATTTTACTTAAAGTTGCAGTTTCCAAGAGCCTATTGAAGACGTTAAGTGAGGAATTACTGTACTAAAAAGAGTAATTATGGAGCCCTGGCTAGCTGGCTCAGTTGCTTGGAGCATCATCCCATACACCAAAAGGTTTAGGGTACATACCTAGGTTGCTGGTTCCATCCCCAGTCGGGGCTAGTACAGAAGACAATCGATCAATGTTTGTCTCACATCGATGTTTCTTTCTCTTTCCCTCCCTGCCCCCCTCCCTCCTTCTCTCTTCCTCTCTCCAGAAATCAATAAAACATATCATCCAGTGAGGATTTTTTAAAAAAGTGATTCGGGAGACATAAACAGAAAGACTCAATATTGCAAGATGAGGAGTTGAAAAGGAGTGGTTAAGATGAGCACCCAGAGAATCCTGTTTCAGAAAATGAATCAATTCAACTAGTACTTTCAGTTCTACTCCATAAGAGACTAAGTTGTTTATATACATACACATACACATACACATACACATACACACACACATATACATATATATAATCCCTCCAGCACCAGTCCATAGCTTAGTAACCAAGGCTGCGGGTTTCTGAAGCTGAGCTTCATCAGTGGAGTTAGCTTTATAAAAATCAAAGGCAGGGAATAACAGTAAAAGTTAAGAATTTCTCTCCGTTTGAGGGTCTGAGTTACCCTGACGCTGCCACTAACTTGCGTTAGCCTGAGCAAACATCAAGTCATGAACGTTTTCTCAAGTCAAAGATGAAGGGGTTGCATTAAATCATCTCCAAAGTCCTTTTAACTTCTAAGGTCTTTAACTCAGTCACTCAAGTTAAACAAGCATTCACTGATACTCAGGTGATCCTACCTGTTACCACATGAACAGCTCTTTAAATGTAAAGCAGGGATTTCTCTCGAGATCTGAAATGGTCTAACAGTGGTCGGCAAACTCATTGGTCAACACAGCCAAATACCAACAGCACAACGATTGAAATTTCTTTTCAGAGCCAAATTTTTTAAACTTAAACTATATAGGTAGGTACACTGTTATTAACTTAACTAGAGGCCCGGTGCACAAAAATTTGTGCACTCGGGGGAGGGAGGGGGGGTCCCTCAGCCCGGCCTGTGCCCTCTAGCAGTCTGGGACCCCTCAGGAGATAATGACCTGCTGGCTTAGGCCTGCTCCCGGGTGGCAGAGGGCAGGCCCAATCCCTAGGTGCAGCCCCTGGTCGGGCTCAGAGCAGGGCTGATTGGGGAGTTGGGGCGCCGCCCCCTGTCACACTCAAGGCAGGGTCGATGGGGAGGTTGTGGAGCAACCCCCTGTCACACACAGAGCAGGGCCCATCAGGGGGTTGGGGTGCTGCCCTCTATCACCCACAGAGCAGGGCGAATCAGGGGGTTGGGGCGCCGCCACTCTCACACTCAGGGCAGGGCTGATGGGGAGGTTATGGCTCTACCCCGTCACACACAGAGCAGGGCCCGTGGGGGGGGGGGGGGAGCTCCCCCCTATCAGGCACAGAGCAGGGTGGATAGGGAGGTTGGGGCCCCGCCCCCTGTCACACACAGAGCCGCAGGGCGATCAGGGGGTTTGGGTGCTGCCCCCGTCACGCTGATCCCGGTGCCGGGAGGCATATTACCCTTTTACTATATAGGATTGAGGCCTGGTGCATGGGTGGGGCCGGCTGGTTTGCCCTGAAGGGTGTCCTGGATCAGGGTGGGGGTCCCCACTGGGGTGCCTGGCCAGTCTGGGTGAGGGGCTGAGGGCTGTTTTCAGGCTGGGGGTGACTGAACTCCCAAACGCTCCTTTTTTCCTTTTTTTTTTTTTTTTAATTCTGGGCCAGCTTTAGCTTGAGGCTTGGCTCCAGCTCTTAGGCCTCCGGCTGAAAGTAGGTTTCTGGCCTTTGCTTACAATGTTGTGAATCTGCTGGCTGAAGTTGGGCATATTTGTTACAGAGTTTCTTAAACTGCAAGCTCAGAGGCAGCGGCAGGCAGGCGGGGAACGTTGGTTTCCTCCGTCACTGAAGCAAGCAAGCCTCATGTTAGTTTCAAGCTGCCTGGCTGCCGGCCGCCATCTTGGCTGACAGTTAATTTGCATATCTCGCTGATTAGCCAATGAAAAGGGTATCAGTCGTACGCCAATTACCATGTTTCTCTTTTATTAGATAGGATTAGGGTACTCCTAAGGCTTAGGAAGAGCCACACTCAAGGGGCCAAAGAGCCGTATGTGGCTTGTGAGCCACAGTTTGCCGACCACGGGTCTAACAGAATCAAAGTAATGTTATATAGCGCATTTAAATGAGTGTAAAAGATCACAGGTTTTTCACTTTAATATAATTAAGAGCTTCACAGGAAAACAGTACCTATTGAATACAATATAATGAAGATATAGGCTTAAAAATAAATATTGGCATTCTGAAATAATTATTTCATGGTAGAATATATACAAAGGTATGAAAAGAGTAAATGAAAAAAGAGATCAACATACAAATATCTGCTTTAAAAACATTCCAGGAACATATTCAAAGCATATGATACAACCAACCTGAATCTCACTTTTGGCCAGGTACCAATTTTTTAAATATATTTTTTTCTTTTTTTTTTCTTTTTTGTGCTGTGTGGTTACTGGAGCTTATATAAAACTTCAACTAGATATAAAAGTCCATTTTACACTGACTATAACTTTGATTTTATACAATAACTTCCCTTTTATTCCCTCCCCTTTATGTTGTTTTTTGTTTTTGTTTTTGTTTTCTGGAAATACAGACATTTTTAATGGAAGCAAAAGGGGGCAACGGCGACACAGCCAACAGGGATTGAGCTCAGGCGAGGCAGGGCCAATGCTGTGCCCGGGTCATGGAAGCCACAGCAGCCTGGTGGCACGGAGGGGGACGGGGCCTGGCCGTGGGGGGGGGCCTGTGAGGAGCCCAGGCTGCCAGCTTCATCCCTGGGGAGGAGCAGAGGCTCTGGCCCAGCTGGTTCTGCAAAAACCTCAAGAGTGGGCACCTGGCAGCTCCAAGTGGCTCCTCAGCTTAATTACTTAATCACACCCCTTGAGTAATCAATCAACGCACAATTACTTAATCGATACCACAGGAGTGAGCCTGCGAGCCCCGGGTGCGAGCTGGAGGTGGGCCAGGGGCGCACCCAAACTTGCTAGGGCTCTCTTACTTTGTCTTTATTGTTATGTGTGTTTTAGAGGATCACTTTAAGTTGACTGTTTGGTTCTTATGAGCCTCATGAACTTGGATGTCCAAACTCTCCCCTGACTTGGGGAGTTCCCAGTTAATATTAATTTAAATAAGTGTCTGCCCCTTTCTTTTTCTCTTCTCCTTCTGAACCTGCAACAATTTGCAAATTGTTCTTTTTGTTAGTATTCCATAGATCACATAGGCTTTCTTTTTTCTTTGTTCTCTTCCAAATGGAATATTTCAAAATTTTCTGTCTTCTAACTCACAGCTGCTTTTTTCTGCTGGATCCATTTTGTTATTAATGCTCTCTATTGCCACCTTTTTTTTAAAAATTTATTCATAGTGTTCTTAGGCTCCTTAATTTTTCTTTGATCCTTTTTTTATGATTTCTATCTTTGTTAAACTACTCATTTTTTTTTTAGTTTTCTTCACCTTAAGAAGAAACTGAATGAAAGTAAATGTCCATAAACTACTCATTTTTAAATGTATTGTTTTACTGATTTCATTGAATTGTCCTTCGCTTTTTTTTTTATAAATCTATGTCTTTATAGTCAATTAATATTTGACAAAGGAAACAAAAGACATACAATAGATTAAAGATAGTCTATTATAAATGGTTCTGTTAAATTGGACAGATATGTGCAAAATAATGAAACTAGACCACCTTCTTGCACCACACAAAAGAATAAACTCAAAATAGATCAAAGACTTAAATGTTAAGACTTGAAACCATAAAAAGCCTAGAAGCAAATATAGGCAGTAAAATCTCTGACATTTCTCATAACAATATCTTTTTCTGATATATCTCCCCGGGCAAGAAAAACAAAAGGAAGTATAAACAAATGAGACTATATCAAACTGAAGAGTTTTTGCACAGCAAAGGAAACCATTAACAAAGTGAAAAGACAAGCTACTTGGGTCCTCTCTCTTTGCTTCTTGGTGAGCCTGGCTGGAGGTTTGTCAATCTTGTTTATCCTTTCAAAGAACCAGCTCTTGGTTTCATTGATTTTCTGTATTGTTTTTTTGGTCTCTATGTCATTTATTTCTACTCTAATCTTTATTATCTCCTTCCTTCTGCTCACTCTGGGCTTTTGTTGTTGCTCTCTTTCTAATTCTTTGAGTTGTAGAGCTAGATGATTTACTACCATTTTTTCTTGTTTTTTGAGATAGGCCTGTAGAGCTATAAACTTCCCTCTCAGGATTGCTTTCATTGTGTCCCATAGGTTTTGGATTGTTGTGTTTTCATTGTCATTAGTTTCCAGGATGTTTTTAATTTCTTCTTTGATCTCATTGGTAACCCAATCAATATTTAATAACATGCTATTCAGCTTCCAAGTGTTTGAGTATTTTGGGTTGTTTTTATTGTAGTTTATTTCTAATATTATGCCATCATGGTCTGAGAAGATGCTTGGTATGATTTCAATCTTCTTGAATTTGGGGAGACTTTGTCTGTGACCCAATATGTGGTCTATTTTTGAATATATCCCATGAGCACCTGAGAAGAATGTATATTCCGTGGCTTTGGGGTTAAGTGTTCTGAAGATGTCAATTAAGTCCATCTGATCTAGTGAGTCATTTAGGATTGCTGTTTCTTTGCTGATTGTTTGTCTAGAGGATTTATTCAATGATGTCAGAGGTGTATTAAAGTCCCCTACTATGATTGTATTGTTGTTGATCTCTCCTTTGATATCTTCCAGGACTTTTTTTATGTATTTGGGTGCTCCTGCATTGGGTGCATATATGTTTATCAGGGTTCTATCTTCTTGTTGTATTGATCCCTTTAGTATTATGAAGTGGCCTTCCTTATCTCTTGTTACGGCCTTCATTTTGAGGTCTATTTTGTCTGATATAAGTATTGCTACCCCAGCTTTATTTTCATTTCCATTTGCCTGAAAGATATTTTTCCATCCCTTCACTTTCAGTCTGTGTGAGTCCCTTCTAATGAGGTGGGTCTCTTGTAGACAGCAAATGTATGGGTCATGTGTTTTTTATCCATTCAGCCACTCGATGTCTTTTGGTTGGAGCATTTAGTCCGTTTACATTTAAAGTTATTATTGAAAGGTACTTGTTTGTAGCCATTTCTTTTTTGTGTGTGGCTGTTTTCTTCCTGAGATTTTTATTTCTTCTTTTTACACCAGTCCCTTTAGCATTTCTTGCATTGCTGGCTTGGTGGTGATAAACTCCCCTAGCCTTTTTTTGTCTGTGAAGCTTCTTATTTCCCCGTCAATTTTGAATGATAGCCTTGCTGGATAGAGTATTCTTGGATTCAGTCCTTTGCTTTGCATCACTTTGTAAATTTCTGTCCATTCTTTTCTGGCCTGATGTGTTTCTGTTGAGAAATCATTTGATAATCTAATGGGAGATCCCGTGAATATAACTTTCTGTCTCTCTCTTGCAGCCTTTAAATTTCTCTCTTTGTCCTTAACATTTGCCATGGTAATTATGATGTGTCTTGATGTGGGTCTTTTTGGGTTCACCTTGTTTGGGACTCTCTGTGCTTGTGTGATCTTTTTCTTCCCCACCTCTGGGAAGTTTTCTGACATTATTTCTTCCAATAGGTTTTCTAACCCTTGTTCCTCTTTCTGTTGTTCTGGCACCCCTATTATTCGTATGTTTTTTCATTTCATGTTGTCCCATAGCTCCCTTACGCTCTCCTCCTGTCTTTTAATTTTTTTCTCCAATTGCTGTTCAGTTTGGGTGTGTTTTGTTTCCCTGTCTTCTAATTTGCTAATTCGGTCCTCCGCTTCTCCTAGTCTACTGTTGAAACTTTCAATGGTGTTTTTTATTGCAGCTATATCACGCTTCATTTCTTCTTGGTTCTTACATAATTTATTGATTTTTTTCATCTGTTTCTTCTTGCTTCTTGCATAAGTTGTTGATTTTTTCCTCCATCCGGTTTATGCACTCTAGGACCCTTAATCTGAATTCTTTTTTTGTCATGTTGCATGCCTCTGTATCACTTAGCTGCTTTTCTGGCGATTCCTCCTTTTATTTCCTTTGGGGGTTTCTTTGTCTACCCATGTTTGATCGTACCGCCATAGCTAGATGTTGAGTCGTTCAGTGGCTGCTCCTTGGGTGGCAGTGGCTCCTCGGGCTGTGGTTGCTCCTCAGGCGGTTGTGGTAGCAGCTGCTCCTCAGTTGGTAGCAGCTCCTCTGGTGGGTGCTGCTCACAGTTCTAAATATATTTTTTAATGCACTTCTATCATGTAAGTCAGATGTGGAAAGTATTTTGATGGTTCAGGTATTTTTCCAATGTTCGAAAATTAAATGTGCCAACTTTTTAAAAAATGGTAACTTTTTAAACGACCTTAACTGTTCCCTTAAAGACCAAACAAAAAAGAAGTGAAAATTTCTCAAGAGTTAGATTCTTATTCAAATGAATAAAGACTATTCCACAAGCACTTGATATTCAGTATTCTCCTTTGTACTTTAAGAAGTTGAAGTACTATAGCAAATGCACAATTGATTTATGGGAGAAAGAGTTCAAGTGAAGGACATATTGTTTACTGTGCATTAAAAAGTCAAGTTGGAAGAAAATGTACCTCCTCTGGAATATTTTTAAATCCATAATTAAAAATACACATGCCAGATACAGGTGACACTCTCCATTTCCCATCAGCACGTAAAGTCACACAATCAGTCCTCAGTCCCCTTCCAAAAAGAAACCCCAAGGACAAGCAGGTTATGTATCAAGCCACAAACAAAAGGCAAATCTTTTTCCATGTAAACATGTAAGAGGCTTTTGCACTCAAATACTATTCCAAAGAATAAGATTTAACTGCTGTTCCACATTTACAAAGTACATAAAGAATCTATGGTGCAACATTACATAGACTCAAATATATCATAGTTCAAATCCTACATAACAGCAGCAATGCAATTAAAAACCTATTGAACTTAGCATATTCATAATGTTTCTGTCACTCAGAAGCATTATAATAGCGCTTTAGTAAACTTTACTTAATAATCCTGTATTTTGAAACATTATCCCAAGCCCTTATAAGTACCTAGCTACTCAAGTCAGTCACTTTTTCAACGAAACAGGAGAAGCTAAGTACTATTAGGGGAGTGGGCTGTCATATCCTTTAACGGAACGCTAACTTGCCTTTGTTCTGACAGTAGCAAACAGCTGCTTGCAAATGAACCACCATCCCTGGGCTGCCTCCCATTATTCCCTACTTTCGTTTGATTAGGTCACTTGCTGCAGGGATTTGGGAAGAAAGGTGTTCAACCTATAGAATTAAGTGTTTAGGACATAAGGCAGCCGGGTATTTTTCTTTTGGTAGCAAAATCAACCCCCCACCCCCCCCACACAAGAAGGTTTTTGCTCATTGAGCAAGTCAAACATTTTTTCTTTAATACTAATTTCAAAAGCCTAGCGCTATATCATAGAGGCAAATGACTTTTCCATAAATCCTCTTTCCTTTAAATCTGCACGACGGTTGTATAAAAGAGAGATTTAATCACAGAGTAATATTTGTAAGCATCTATTAATAAATGCTAAAATGTTGCTACCCTGCTGTTTTACAATGGGAGAGTTCAGATCTGGAAGACAGCAACTGCAGAAGCATTTTGGGAAAATTTAAGGATACCTTATCATTTTTTCTTGATTTTAAATTTCATTAAAAATTTCATTAATAACTAATTTCATTAAGGATAAAAATGCAGGAACCTCCAGGATTAAAAATTTCACAATTTCATTCTATGTTGATTGTTACCTTTAATGAACCTTACATAATACAAATTAATCTAGACTGAAGCTTATTATTAAAAATGTTTGATCAATAATCCACCACTGCTCCAAAAGGTATAATTGACACTATAAAGCAAAGCTCACCTTTAATTTTCATCTTGACCTATGATCTTCAGAAGAACTTAAAGCTACATTACGACAATCTCATACAATTAAGTTGTTTCCAAAGAGAGGCATGCTGAGCGAGTGGAATGGCAAGTTTTCAGTGCCATGGATGAACATAAGGAGGGCAAGTTGGAGCAGCTGCCCTTCTAAAATGAATCATGATTTTGTAGTTTTGAAAGTTTATGAGTGGGAAAGGACCTAGAACACTCTTTACACATTCTTCGGATAAAACCACCTAAATGTCAAACAGAAATCTGTAGCTGATTATTCACAAATATAATATCTCACTATTCCATCTCTTGACTTATAACCAAAATTAAAGAGTTTTGTACATTCTTCTCATCTTGATACAACCCTCACAAGGAATGTGAGTCTATATAGTAAACTTTATTAATGGATAAAAAAACTGAAATGCTTTTCAGCAACACCGGCACTTTTGGTGTACTGACTGGTTAGAATTAGATATTTCCATATTGGGTGGGGGGAATTAAGAATCATATGATTATTCTAATTTCCTTCATTCTCTACTCAAAGATTGCAATTTTAGTCACTGAACATACAATCCACAATCTCAAAAAATTCTAGCTTTGTTCTATCTAATATACTCCGCATATTTAACCAGATCTTGCCTTGTATGGAAGGCATCTAATTCCTAAAAATATTTTTACTACCTTAGCTAAGGTCACTTTGCATACTTTGCACCCTTTTCTCTAATTTTTAGGCATAACTGATCTACCATTTATGATGTTCAATGAGGTTTTCTACATTTCAATCAGAAAGTGCCAAACCACATTCACAAAGTATAGCATTTAGAGATGTTAAAGAGTATTATAAATGATTTATATTTGATTATCCAGTATTAACAAGTACTCACATAATAATAAAAATTAAGAGGAGCTAATGGTAATCCCTTATAACAGCCTTCATTTTTGCACAAAGATTTGAATACTTTAGCAATTCATTTGTAAGGGCATAGGATCCATGATTTTCACGTCATTTATAATCAGAGGCAAGCAAATCACCAAAACTCTCTTACATCCCTGCACTTTCCTGTCAGCTTGTTAACAGCAGGTGGTCTATCAGTACCATCTTTGAAATAGGTGGGTGGCTTAAAACACCTTTACATTTCAGACAAGACCCTGTATTTAAAATAAACATGAGCTTTAATTTCATCATTTTCTCTATAAGATACAGTAATCCTCTATACTTATAAAAGGGTAATATGCTAATTAGAGCAGATGTCTTCCAGACAAAGCCGCAGTGGCTGTGAGCGCTGAGAGGAGGCAGCCAAGGCGGCGGCTGTGAGGCCTGGGGCTCAGGAAGCCATGAGCCCCAGCAGCTGTGAGGCCCGGGTCTCAGGCCTTGCAGCCGCAGTGGCCAGCAGTGGCAGCAGCAGCAAGGGGGTGATGGGGGCAGTGCCTTCCCCTGATTGGCTGGTCGCCTTCCGCAGAGGGAGGCCAGACTGTGGCTTAGTCCCGTAAGCAATCAGTAGGACATCCCCTGAGGGCTCCTGGACTGTGAGAGGGGGCAGACCAGGTTGAGGGACATCCCTCCCCGTGCACTAATTTTCATGCACCAGGCCTCTAGTGTATAATAAAAGGCTAATATGCAAATCAACCAAATGGCAGAACAACCTGCCACTATGACATACACTGACCACCAGGGGGCAGATGCTCAATTTGGGAGCTGCCTTCTGGTGGTCAGTGTGCTCCCACAAGGGGAGTGCCGCTCAGCCAGAAGCCCTGAGTGGGTCTAAGCCAGGGGTGGGCAAACTTTTTGACTCGAGGGCCACATGGGTTCTTAAACTGGACAGGAGGGCCAGAACAAAAGCATGGATGGAGTGTTTGTGTGAACTAATATAAATTCAAAGTAAACATCATTACATAAAAGGGTACGGACTTTTTTTTCAATAGTTTTATTCATTTTAAAAGGGCCGGATCCGGCCCGCGGGCCGTAGTTTGCCCACGGCTGGTCTAAGCTGTCAGTTGGACATCCCTCAAGGGCTCCCAGACTGCAAGAGGGCACAGGCCAGGCTGAGGAACCACCCTTCTCCCCTAGTGCACAAATCTCGTGCACCAGGCCTCTAGTAGAGAATAAACATAGTACTTAGTTTCTTCTTATTTTAATCCACATTCCACATAATGGTTTCATCATGCCATGAATTTGTTCATTTTAATCCTGCATGTGCTCCAAATAGTTAAGCATTTAAACTAATAAAGCTGACAAAATGATCAAGTAGGAAATTATAAATGTTTCTGATATTTTATTTTATCTATTTTTGAACACTATAGACTTGTCAGCATTTCTTTGTACTGGTGAACACTAAGGCACATTTTTAACACTATCACAGTAAGATTATCATGATATTATTGGCTATGGGCTAGCTCTAAGAAATCTAGAATATACGTACATATTTATGTACAAAAATACCTTAGTATCTTTGGTTGGCAATGTCTTCTCAGAAATAAAAACACCAAGTAATTAAAATAAAAACACCTAGTCCACAACCCAGGCATGTGCCTTGACTAGGAATGGAACTGCAACCTCCTGGTTCATAGGCCAATGCTCAACCACTGAACCATGCTGGCTGGGCTATTATTTTTTATATGTTTTTTTTTATTTTTCAATTACAATTGACAATATTAATAGTTTCAGGTGATCATACAGTGATTAAACATTTATATAACTTACAAAGTGAAACCCCCATAAGTTTAGTACCCATCTGACAACATGCATAGTTACAACAATAGTACTGACTTTATTCCCTATGTTATCTTTTACTTCCCTGTGATGGTTTCTATCACTGCCAATTTGTACTTACCCTTTCTCCTTTTTCATCCAGTCCCTCAATGCCCCTCCCATCTGGTTACCATCAATTTGTTCTCTATCTATGAGTTTGTTTCTGTTTCAGAGCTTTTCATTAACTACATTTCAAGGGTTTAATATTTTGTGTCTATGTGAAATAACATATTTATCTGGAAGTTGTTATCCAGCTTTTATCATATTCTCCAACATGTTCCAAAATGGTAAGAATCATTAAAACCTACACCTTACCATAAATCAAGAAGGTAGATTACATAAAGAACATAAAGAGATAACATCTAAAATATAAACAGAGAATAACACAATCTAAACTCTTAATTGATAAGTAAGTTAACTCCTGATATTCACACAAATGAAATGCTAATGTCATACAAATTAACATTTTAAAAAAACACTGCTTATTCTTGACTTTGCAATTAAATATTTGGTTTTCCTTTATAATTGTACTAGAAACTTGGTGCACAAAATTCGTGCGCGGGCACCGTTCCTAGGCCTGGCCTGCAATCAGGGCCATCTTCCCGGCCCCACCCCCCCACCACCCATTCCCAGTTCCCCGTTTGCCATCGGGTGATCAGTGTCTGATGGCCGGGGAAGGGACCAAGAGGTTGGCTGTTCCTGCCCGCTCACTGGCTCTGCCCCCACCGTGGATGGCCATCAGGCGATCGGAGCCTGCCAGCTGGGCAAAGGGACGAAGAGGTGGTCAGTGTGCCTCATAGTGACTGGTCCAGCAGTCGTTCTACCGTTAGAGTCAATTTGCATATTACCCTTTTATTATATAGGATTTCATTTAGGTACTTAACATTTAGCAATTCCAAGTGAGGAAAAGCAGTGCATCCAATGATACTTTTTTAAATGTTTGTGGGTAAGAATTAATCTACAGATGATCAGATATTATTTTACACAATTATTGAACTAAATAGTTTCCAAATGTAGGTTTAAATATAAAATTCATCTATTAGCCTCAAAAGTGATTTCTCCCTTGCATATAATAGCACTGCCTCCTACTCTCTTACTGATACAGATCTAAAAAAAAGCTACATGGGACATGCACAGAGCAAAGGAAGTCAGAAAACCCCAGGGAAGGTGTTTGTTTTGTTTTTATAGCACCCAAAAGAGTGTTCCTTCTTCTCATGGGGCTCAGTAAAAAATGCTACCTTGTTCAGCAGTAGAGCAAAACATTATTATATCCAAGCATGTTTTTTTCATCTTTGGAAAGTAGGTAGACCTTTCAAACCACTGAGATTTCAGTAATCATCCACCACTTATCATAATAGTAACTTATTGCCAAAATCAAGTAAGGGGCGTAAGAATTTTGAGATATAAAGATACTGAAATTTGTACAACAATAGGCTACTATTAGATCACTGAAGGAAAAAGTTGCTGCTTAAATTTACTTAAGAAAAACTACTTAAATTAGTGGAGTTGTGTTCTGCTTCCCAAAGTTTAAAAAGTAACCACTATTCTTATGTAAAAAAAGATCTCAATTTCTTCTGTCTAGAAACATAATGCAATTCTTAAATAACTTTGTATAATTTACTGATAACCAGAGATAGCAACTTATATTCTAATAAAGAAAGCATTTTCTTGGCACTTATAATTCTATACTATGAGCTCACCCTTGGATGTAAGCTTCCAATACATGCTACACACAAGTTCCTGAGAGTAACTGTTTCATGCAAAATCCCAAATATCAGTGAGATATTACTTTATTTTGTGTAAAATACACAGTCAAATTAATAACTCGATCATTCGGACATGCTTGCTAAAGTGGATCTTAATGCAAGCTGCAAAGTGTCGTATCAATAAAGCATAGTTCTAAAAAGAAATTCCAGTAATTTTCATGGAAATCTATATGTAATTACTATTTCTTTAAAGTTAAAGCTGAAGTGAAATTTTATTTCTTTAAAGCAATTTTGAGTAAATAGTAATTGTTAATCTCTACATACCTAAAAACAAGCAGGTATATAAGGAGATGTACTTGTTCACTGACCCAATAGATAGTAAATGTACTAACGTGTGCCAAGTACTATTCTGTACAACAAAACCTGAGGAAACGAAAGGAAAAATGATAGGACTGTTTCCTCATAGAGCTTGTGGGAGAGAGATACAAATACAGTATTTACAGAACTAGAACAGTTAAGAAAGAAAGAAAGAAGATGATGTAACTCGGGCGGTGCTTTCCATAAGATGGTTAGGAAAAGCCTCTCTGGGGACTGACATTAATTAGAGCCAAGATCTAAAAGATGCGAAGAAAAAAAAAAAAATCAGTGGTGCGACAAGCCGAGGAATGAGTTCCAGACACAAGAAAAAATCTGGCATGTTCCAGAAAGAGAAAGAAGGCACGTTCACGAAACATTAACATTTCTTTCCTATTCCTCCAAGATTAGCATGCCTTAACGAGAACAAGGACTCTTGGAGCAAAGCAGTTTGGATCTGAATCTCAACTGTACTAACTTCAAAATTATATCATCTTGGGCAGGAAGTCACTAAAACATTGTTAACCCCTTTTCCCTAATCTACATAGTAACCACGGGCATAAGAAATCTTCAGAAAACAAAAATTGCTCTGTAAATTGTTCCTTCCAAAGCTGGTGGCACTTTCATCTTTCTGAACTTTAAACAATACCAGTTGTTTTCTCTTTAAATTTCACAATCTATGTCGACCATTTTAAAGAAATTCTTTCAAACAAAATTTTTCATGTCCCTTAAAATAATCAAATGTTCATAGAAAGTTATGTCAGCCCTCTGTCCCCTCCCTTTAGGGCAGCGGTTCTCAACCTGTGGGTCGCGACCCCTTTGGCGGTGGAACGACCCTTTCACAGGGGTCGCCTAAGACCATCCTGCATATCAGATATTTACATTACCTTTCATAACAGTAGCAACATTACAGTTATGAAGTAGCAACGAAAATAATTTTATGGTTGGGTCACAACATGAGAGGAACTGTATTTAAAGGGCCAGAAGGTTGAGAACCACTGCTTTAGGGTGATGCATGGTCTCCCTGGGAGTTGTCTGTGGGGCATACAAACAGCCAAAGTTACTTACAAAGGCCACCTCACTTTCCTGGGTATCTATCTCTCAGAAAAAAAACAAAGCATTGGCTCAAAAGTAGCAGTTAAAACTACCAATCCTACATTTGAGAAAGATTAGAAAGTTAGGAATAATCAAAGAGATTACTTCCTAGAACAGGTAAGCTCCTGATCTAGTGTGTTCAGAGGAAAGTGATCTTTTCAAACTAGAAGGGGGTTGGGGGGAAAATCACAATCTTTAATGTAGAAACTATGTGAAGCTTCCATATCTCCAAATAAAAGTGACCAAAAAATAGCTGCAATGTAGTAAAGCTGCTAAAAAGCTTCCAGTTTTCGTATTTCACATTTATCTTTGTATCAGTAAAAGTCTGATTAGAAAACTAGATATGGCTCACTCACCAACTCCTAATATTTTGATACATTTTAGTTAATAAGTAAAAACGAAAGACTGGCATGGCACTAACTGAAAAAACGTTGGCCAGTGTCACAACTGGTTTTGTCTACCAATTAAAAGTACACTACATTTACATCCCAGTTTTAGAAATATAGATGGGAAGTGGAAAAACAATGGAGCATGCTAGCCAACTTAGTATCCCTTTTAAATAGTTAAGTCCGTCTGTTTAGAGTGAACAGTGACAAGAAATAAGAGGTAGGGACACTGACACTAATGGAGAATAAATAAGCTGTACATACCTATACAGGGCAGCTTTCACAAGTTTTAAAGATCGTGTTAAATAGACAATTGACTCCAAGGAGATGGGAAAATCTAATTTTCCTACTTAACTGAAAGTATATCTACAATGATTGACAATTTCATATTAACAAAGATGCAAAAGTGGCTAGCTGTCAAAGTAAACAGAAACAGTGCAATGATCATGCAAATAAATTTTCTTAATTTTACCGTTAAAAAGCCATTGGTCAATTCATTGCTCAGTTCACTCTCTGGTGCAATATTTTGCATAAGTCAATGACAGCTATTTGGAGGAAAAAGAAAATGTGTCTCAATGCTGCAGGAAACACATTCAATTTCTTCTAAATCAGAAGCAGGTTCTCACCAAACATGTACACATTTGCCAAGTGATATGCTGCCTTCAGACACACCACTTGGCACTGAATTTTGCATGCAACAAAATCTTCATGTTTAGACAGTTCCAAGGCTCACCCTGAGTGTCTTATTGTTAGGATATAGGCCCAACCAGTGTGGCCCAGTGGCTGAGCGTCGACCTATGAACCAAGAGGTCACATTTGATTCCCAGTCAGGGTACATGCCCAGGTTGTAGACTTGATCCCCAGTAATGAGTCAGCCAACCAATGTTTATCTCTCATCACTGATGTTTCTATATCTCTCTCCCTCTCCCTCTCCCTTCCTCTCTGAAATCAATAAAAAATATTTTTTAAATAGGATATAGTAATTAAAACATGAAATATGTGACTATTTACTATTTAGGAATGTTTATGAATGTTGCCATATCACTGTTAGCCCATTAAATGCAGAGTCAAGTATAAAGTTAAAAGACCAAAAATACTGAAAATATAACATTGTTTTCATAGTTTAGTGACTTATAATAAAAAAAGAAAAATCCAGTATTTTTAAGTCTTCCTCCACAATATATTTTTTAAATTGTAATTATTTTTTAATGTTCCTATAAGTACTTAAAACTGTTGAAAAATAAAATATCTGCTGCTATCCAGATAAATTTAATTCCTGGTACTAAGAAAATGTAAGAGTCTAGGGGTGATTTAAGACTTGTGACACATAATTCAATAAGTTTGGGACAAATGTATTGACTTCTAATCTTTTCAGACAACTTCATTATTTTATTTTACAACTAATGTATATAACTCAGCTACAAGTTTTGGGGGGTGAAAAAATATGCCCCTTTATTCTGTAGTGGACTCACAATGTAGGATACCTGGTTTCTTGGCTTTCCCCCCTTAATTGGCCCTAGTTAAATCTCGCTTGAAAATAAATAAAATTTAAATAACAGCGAGAGGTTTTCCCCTCCCCTTCCTTTTTCCATCTTTTAATCTGCTCACTACAACCCACTCTTGGCAACTTGAGAATCGTCACAGGGGAGTGCCCCTTTTGTTTAGGGAAGTGTCAGATTCCTCAAATTGGGGGGAAAAGGACTGTCAAACATGGTTTTGAATGATTTTCCTTTTCTAGCAGATAATGCTTTCTGGGACCATCTATTAAAACCCGAGGCTCCTCAGGCACTAAGGCTCAGGCACTAAGGCTTAGCAATACTTAGCAGGCAACCCAAAAGTGCTATGAGCAAGCAATCCGAATCCCAACCAATGGTTACTGTGATTTGGGGACCTCAAAAGCTTGCAATACAATATGAAGACCAGCATGAGCTGTCAGTGGCCCATCCTCAGTACTAAATCCTACACAGGGTGAAGATCAATAGCCCAGGAACCATACAAACTGATTTCTAATTTACGTTCTGACACCAGCTAGCTCCAGATGTTAATCACAAATCACCTAAGTTCCATGCACTTTTAAACCCCCATAAGATGAATAGTACTTTGCCTAGTAAAATCTATACAGAATGTTGTCTATAAAAAGTATAAGCATAAAGCTAAAACTTATATTCACAGCCTTCCAATGTGAGCACATTTTACTTTGTGACTTAGTACTTAGAAACCAGCATAGTTTTTATGTTATTTGGTTCCATGAGCATCCCCCACCCGCTAAAATAAAAGGTCTGATCATTTTTTTTTCTTTTTACAATAGTGTGAAAAGGGATCCTCCATCCATTCATTCCTCTAGTATTTATTTGTTATCTCCTCTATGACATACATATGTTCTAATTTACATTGGTTGATGTGAAAAGTGACATGTGAATCTGCTTGGTCAAATATACAGGTTACGACAAATTAAATACTTCTATTCTTTCTCTAGAGTTTATAAAAAGTAAATCCAAACCAGCCAACCCGTCCCCTCCAATAAAAAAAAAAGGCTTACTCACTTTCCATCAATATATACTCCTCTGCTGGGGAACTCATTCATTCATCAATCTATTCAGCATTCATCAAATATTTATTCATTTAAAAATATTAGTTGTCCCCTGTGTGTTCCTGAGGTCTGGGAATAAACACTGGCAAAAGACATGGTTCCTGCCCTCATGAAGCTACATAAAACTAGTTTTGAATCAAGATCTATTTATTACATGAACAGAGGAGTTAGTTCTATAGTAACTATCAGAGTGGCCTACTGAAGTCCAGAGCAAGATAAAAATAAAATAAAGTAAGTGGATAGGGGCTACTTGAGAAAGTTCAGAAATTAGTGGTAACAAAATAAAAGGGACACAATAATTGCTAATAGGTGTTGGATCATTATGGATCAGTTGACTTTTTTTCTGGGAAATTTACCAATAGCGAGAATATAAAAAACAATACGGTTAATCTACTCTTTAAAAAGTTATCTACTTTTCAAAACTTAAAAGTGCTTTATCTCCTCCATTATAGCCTTCCTTTTTTAAGTTCTTAATAAATAACAATATGATAAATCTAAATTACTAATTTTCTTTTCTCTTAATTTACAAAGTCTGCCAGTTTTAACTTTGGCAAATGAAATAAAATCCAGGTTAAATATAAGATTTTTTTAAATAAATTACCTTCTATACTCTACGATGACCAATGTGCGTGTGTGTGTGTGTGTGTGTGTGTGTGTGTGTGTGTACTGATATAAGTAAAGCAAAAAGACTAAGTCTAAATTATGTTGAAACAAAATAACTCATGATGGAAAATGTTAAGACAGAAAGAAAACACATTCATGTGTTTGCTGATTAAAAACAATATTGCATATCAAGAAATTTTAGAAGTGATACTACAGAATCAATAAAATATAAACTTCTCTGGGTATAACACTGAGTATCAATGCGTTCAATCAAACATCTGGAACCTACCATGACATTCTGACATCTCTTATCAAGTGGTAGGTGAGTTCCTTAAACTAACTTAATATTATTGATAAAAATAAAATCTTTGCAAAATTAGCCATGGTAATCAAATACTTTGATACTTTACCACCCTATTAAAATTTGAGTAAAATATGCACATGCTCTAAAATTAATTTCATGTGTTTAAGATTTATAAATTGATTTTTTTAGGTTTTTGTATACTTGATATCATTTTTAAATTTCACTGGCCTTTATCTAAGTAACCATCCCTAATTCTGATAATGTAAGAAATAAAAACACGAAGTCAAATACTGACCCTGTCCCATCTAAAGAGGTGAGGATGTATTATGTTTTGGAAGACAGCAAAGATTAGGAATATGTTGTCTTATGTCTTAGCTCTAAATATTTTTATAATACATTTGTTACTGCCCTAAGAGGAAGTTTATGAAAATAGGTAAAATGATGTTCCTTCTTTATTTCAGTTCTTCCTCCTACCAAATACAAAACATGTTCCACACAGGAAGAACTCAATAAACAGCATTTTCTGGATGAAATAACAAATGACTTCAGGAATAAATCAAGTCAAGGAGTGGCTCGATGGTATTAGTTGCATGTTCTAAGTGATATTAGGGTCTGGCTTTGTCCACTCTAAAGTGTCTTTACAGAATTTCAAAGTTTCTCCATATGGCCTCATTTAAACCAATGTTGCTGTTATCCCAGGAGAATAATAGTTGTTTCAGTGGCTAGAATAACCACTTATTCCTCAGGGAACTAGAGTATTATAATATTTAACTTTCACCCTCTTTGATTTCAGTTTTATCTCCCTAAATTCAAAACTAGTCATCTTTGTCTTTTTATATCCTTATTTCCCTAATCCAAATTATTTCTTTTGAAGTAAAATGTTTTGCCATTCCCCCATACATTTCCAAAGTCCATTCTCAAAATACCAAGAATGGTAAAAATTTAGGTGGCAGCAGTGAGAATGAAAAAAGTTTCATGGCTGTATAAACACAAGAAAATTTCTTCTCTCTAGTCCATATATCACTAGATCAATGGTATCTATAGTCAATTATATTCTATCTCAAATGTCAGAAAATGGTTCTTCCCAATTTTATTCATTTATTAAATAACATATAAATACTGTCATATACCGAGAACCTTTAAAATTCAAAAAGGCAGTATATTCAAATCACAGTACAATATTTCAATTGTATGTTTACTGATTAGGAACAAACCCTCTCTGCACTGAAGCTGTCAATGGATGATAAATTTTAGAGAAGGCTGCCCCCGAAGGAACCATGAGTGGGCTTATAGAGGCTTTTCAACTAATTTGTGGACCCAATGCCAAAATATGTAGTCAATGCAGCTAAAAAATAAAGCTAAGTAAGATGTCTGGCACCAGAGACAAAAAGCATATGTGGAATGCCTTTATCTTCCACGTTCTCAATAGGCTGTCTGGTGTCAAACAGACCAAACCAAAGTGTAAATAGTGAGTGTACATTTATGAACCTCTTTTAAAACCATTTCCTTTTTACACAGATGCATTGCTTAAGTTATGGAAAGCTTAAATCTTAAGCACCACACTATGTACATCTAGGAACATTCTAAAACTAAAAATTAAAATAGATTTTCACTACTGTACAAGTTAAAGAGCATCAAAAATGCTGTATCAGTCATGAGGATGAATGAATCTAATTTATGCATTTATTATTGACTTAATGTGCCTAAGTTTCCTCAGGAAAAAAACTGAGAAAATAATACAAACCCCATAGAGCTGTTGGGAGCTTTACCCAGGTCAATGAATAGGAAGCAATGAGCTTGATATGTAGTATGGGTCCAGCAAAATGCAGCCATTGATTTTAGATTTAAATTAAAAGCACAAATTAGGGAAGACATTAAAAACTAGTTATTTCTTTCCAGTGTGGCTCAGTTGGTTGGAGTGTCGTTTCACGCACATGCACGAAAAGGTTGCTGGTTCGATTTTCGGTCACAGCATATACCTAGGTTGCAGGTTTGTTCCCTGGACTGGAGGCAACTGATCTGTTTCTCTCATACATCAATGTTTCTCCCTAACTCTCTACCTTCCTTCCCCTCTCTCTAAAATCAGTAAGGTGAGGCAAAACAAACAAACAAACAAAAAACCCAACTAGTTATTTCTGTATACATATAATAAAAGTTTTCCAAACTTTACTAATGTTTATTCTTTGGTGATAAAGCAAGCTTCATGTTACATGCTTATTAAGGCCATATGGAATATTAATATTAAATATCTAATTCTTAGATATATTTTAAAAATTATGTATGTACCCATTGACAAGGCTAAGTCTGAGCTTACTATCAATAACTATGTTTTTAATGGTAGTAACTTCATTAAACTGACCATATAAGTGACCCATCAAATCCATTTCTCTTTTCATATTTCTCATCTTGGTGAATTTAAGATCCATAGTGAGACCACACACTCACCATGCCTAAATATAAATCGCCATTTCTACCAATGCTGAGTTCATTCTGACCGAACATGGTCTGCCTATAGGCACTGCTGAGGGGGGCAAAGCCAGCCCTGGAGGTCTACCAGCACCCCAACACAACTGATTGAAAAGACATGGTTCTTCAAGTCAAGGGCAGCCAGTTCATGACCATAAAAGCAACGTATGATGTGACTTCGTACAAAAACAGGAGCAAGACCCTTGTTTCTTTATCTAGAATCTAAATTGGGAAACATGGGGCAATTCTAGATTTAGGGCAGAAGATGAAGCTGACAGAGTGGAACAAGGCTGAGTGAAGTACCTGGAAGTCAAGCCAGGCAGTATGATTGCTCCTAGATCCCTGGGAGAGTCCAGTTTATTTTATTCCTAAACATCCATTATACACCATACCTTACCACCAACCAACTTGAAAAATCCTTCTTTCATCAGCAGTGAGTTACCCAATCCCATCAATTCTACTTCTGAATTCTACCTCTGAAATCTCATCCATTCATTCCTTTTCATGTAATCTCACTGCAGTTACTTCTAGTCTCATTTTTTCTCACCTAGATTACTTCAATAGTCTTACTGAAGAGAAAGAATAGAGGCAAACCACAGGATGAGTCCAGCTCACAGGTATATTTCATTTGCCCCATCAGTATTTGAATTTATATTTTGAAATAGTTGTCAACATTTCAAAATATGGAGACATAACATTTCAAGTAAATTTCTGACTTTGCTTGAGGGGGAAAAAATAAGATCAACTGACAAGGAACTCACATTGGCAAAGTATGAAAATATTGACAAATTAATCATCTGAAGCTGAGCAGCACTGTCCACTATAGACAGGCATGCATTTTCCAGTTTTGTTTCATTTATTTATACTTTCTTCATTTTTTTGTTAATCACTCAGCCCCTTAGGAATTTGTTCAACATTCTCTCTGCTTTCAACAGTAGACTCCAGCCAATCTAAATAAATACCTCTAGAACAAAAATCTATAATCACCTTTGAAATTATTCAATGAGTATTCAATGATTATCACCACATGATAAAATCCCAACTCTTTCACATGATATGGCCCATATTCTTTAACCTGTGCTATTTCTTGTCCGCCTTTGCCTTGCAAACACACTGAACCACTTGCAATTCACATTTTTAGTGACAATGATTTTGCGTACTCAGTCCCTCTCCTGGAATGCTTCATTCTTCTTTAGCTGGCAAATTCCTCCCCATTCAGGTATCTCTACCAGAAAGCCTTCATTCACATACCCAGTTTTATCTGGGCGTGCCACTAAAACTGGGTAGCTCTCTCCCCATCCCTTGTAGGTGTCATAAGGTACCGTAATTATTGTAAAGTTCATTACCATACCTAGCATACAGCATAGTACTGGCACATTAGATATGTTCAATAATTACTGATGATTAAATAATTAAACATTTTTTTCTAAGCATCAACAGTTCTAAAGAGTAGGCACTTTCACAATTTTATAATATATAAGAAAATGCAGACTCAAGTTAAATAATTCACACAAGTTCACATAGCTGGTAAATTAGAGTCAGAATTTAAACCAATGGATTTTAGACCAAAACTTGTGGCCCTTGAATATATTCCCTTTCTCGCTTGCATGGGAAATTCTGGTATAAATGTAATTTCACTACAAGCTATGTCAGTGAAAGGAAACAGAGACCAAGTCAATACAAAAGACAATAATGTCTAATCCTAAATCAAAGCTGACAGGATAAATCCTGTGAAATGTTCGGCAGTTATCACTGAAATGTGACCAGCTGTCGAAATGCCATGACAACTTTCACAGTCCTGGGCAAACTAGTAAAATCTAGCTCTTCATTCTTACCACAATAGAAGAAAAATGACTACAAAAAAAGAAAGCAAAAAAGCAATCCACAATAGAAAATGTATTAAGAAAATTCAATGCCCATATGATAGGCAAAAGATAGATCATAAACTCTTTTAAGAAAAATATTTGACAGTCAAGAAAACATAATTAACAGAACTAATCAAATAATAATATTCATTCAAGTTATTACATTTCAAGAAAAACGACACTAGTATAAATGCTTCAAGCACAAATTAATTTGAGCAGTACTTAGCAACAGCTTGTGATATTAATTCATAAAGCATAAAAAAATTCTAAATTTTGTTTTCAAACATCACTGTACTATATTCCAAGTATTTCTTTAGAAAAATGACAGAAAAATACAATTATATTACGTAGAAGTAAATCTCGGTAAGATCAAATAGCCTAAGGAAACAAAAAGAAAATCATCTTTAATGTTCAACACTTGATTAGCTTTCATTTTTACAATCTTTGAAAACTTCACCGCTGATCCACATAGGTTGCATATCAAAGTTTTCTAAGAGATTCAATCAAACATAGAGCCTAATCAAATGTTCTTGCTTTCTTAAAAACACCAACCATCACTTTTTGCCCTCACCAGTATTTCAGGGCCAACAAAATATTGACAAGTATCGTTTCAGTACATATGGAGTAAAACCGTTGGAAGCAATAATCTTTTTTACCAGATGGATATAAATGTTTTCAGTGATCTGTATAGCATCTTCCTGCCACATAAGCACCTGCCAGTGTTGCACTGTCCTGCTAGGCATTCCTAAAAACACCTGGTCAAGCTGTTTACCAAAAATCAAACAAACAAAAAACCTAGACACTGGATGGGATGAGGGATAATTAACAAATAAAACTATTCCTGCCTCTCTAACGACATTGGAGCAGAACCACGCTCCAAGCCAGCACCTGGTGAAGGGAACTGCTAGATGTGATAATTCCAATTTACACATTCAGCACAACATTCTGTCTGCCTGTCCATTTGAAACAGTTTCCTATTCAGTGATAACAGACACCCCGAAAGAATGCAGTGTCGGAATGCTGACATGAATTTTTTATGCACCAACCAGACTTTCTCTCCCCTGGACCAGCTGCATCTGCCTTCTTCACTCTTGAAACGGACTGACAGTTGGATACTACTTTCAACTGTACCAACAACAACGAAAATCAAAATCCACAGGGAACATTTGAAAGGATCAGACCCTCCTCTAGGAGAATACCAATTAAAAAAGTACAATTAAGAAAAAATAATGAAGTTGTAAAAAAATTCACAGAAGATGATTTGACTTTGGGTGGTAGATACACAATACAATATACAGATCATGTATCATAGAAATGTACACTTGAAACCTATATAATCTCCTTAACCAATGTCACCCCAATAAATTTAATTAAAAGTACATAAATAAAAACTCACTGTTATTTGATCTTAATTTATATAGTGAGGTTCTTAGCTGCCAAAACCATAAAAGCACATATTTCTATTAAATGTAGAATTTTCTAGTTTTGTTTTGTTTTGTTTTTTTCTTATATTGAGAGAGAGCAAAACCTAAAGCAAGGAAGAGAGGGACAGACACACGGGCTTTAACCTAAAGCTATGCAGGTTCATTATCCAGTACTTTCATATGATCATTTTAAAGAACTACTGTAAAAAAGCAGTGAAGTCTCATGTTATATTCAGGAAATTACAATTTTTTTCTTCTATTTTATTTTCTTATTTAAATGACAAATATGTAAACCATAAAGTATTATGGTTTGCTTTTCCCACACATAAACAAGATTATATTCATAAATATCTCTCCCTATAATAAACTATACCCTCTCCTTCTAGAGAGTGAACTGAATGATGATTCATTTGTTCTAATAGCACAGCCATGACACAACCATTTCTGGAACTCTCCTCTTATGAAATAGAAACACAATCTTTTCAATTATTCTCAGGGATGCCAGACTTTCATTTCAGGAATGGGATGGATTGGCTTGCTAAAATAAATATACATCATTCAGGAATGAAGCTGATGAAATAATTCTTCAATGTGAGACATCATTACTGTTATAAAACTTGGTGATGAACTGTTAGATGTGTGGTTCAGAAACCAGCACTTTTGAAACCTCAAATCAATGCTCAGCATGTCAAGAAAAACTTAAATATATTATTTTTAACTCATCGTTCTAAGTCAAATGCATTCGCATAGAAAACTAATGAATATGGGCTTCCCCCACTATCTGAAAGTACAACATTCCTATGAAACTTTTCGAAAGCCAAAATAATGTAAAGCAAAGAAGCAATTTTCATTTATGCAGAACATTTTTTAATGTTCCCAGACCCAACACTCAATGCACACACAATGTCTTTATTTTGTTCACCATGATAAAAATGTTTAATTACACCCAGTTTTACATTCAGCGTAACACTCTCACAAGCTCCCTTAGTCTTTTCTGATAGCTTAGGACACATCTTGCTAAAAGATGCACAAAATAGATCAAGATAACATACAGATGCTTGCAGACATAGTTCAAAGCTTCGGTGATGTGATGTTGAGCGTAGCAGATCACAGGAAGGAGCTTGGCGAGGCCACTCTCACTGCTGTGGGGATAAGTTGCCTCTATAATGGCTTGTTGCAAAACAAATGCTGAATGTTTTTGGGGGGTTTTTTTCCCCCCATAAAGTGAAAATCTCTTTGGATTCCTTTGAGTTACTGAAAACAAATACTAAGATAGGTCTTTCATAAAAGCTGTGATATAACCAGAACTTTCAAATAGTGGGGGATACTTGCATAGCAGTTTTTCCTCTAGTTGCATCTACCTCAATTTTTACTAAATACAGAATTTTTTTCCAAAATAGACTACATGTAAAATCAGTATTCATTTTCAAGTGTTATTTAAATGAAAATAAGAAATTCTCACTTCCAGTATATAGATATACACATACACATACCAGTAAATACACATAGCTAAACAAATACATATATATTCACATATGTACCTACATAAATATACACGTATATATGCGCACACACATATTATGAAGATGCCTCAGCAAAGGCATCAATTTCATTATCAGCTATAAACATTTTAATAATAGTAACAGTCATTAAAACTATATTAACCAAAACAATATGTTTTCAAATATAACCTGTTTATATTCAATACCATTATAATAAAACACCATTATCTATTAGAAGGATATAATTTTCTCCTTCTTATATCTAAGCTACAATGAAAATAATTTAAGAACTGGGGCTGCAGTCAGTAACTAGGATTTGATTTTAAGTCTTAAAGAATCCTCAGCTGTTAATCCCAAAGACCCCATTCCTGCAAAACTGTATACTGAACATATAGAGACACTGTTTGTTTTCTATATTCACAAATTCAGCACATTGTTTTTAGGTGATCATTAGTGAAACTGCTGTACCATCAATGAAGTATGTATTTAAAATATTGTTTTGGTACTAACGTTCCTCGAATGCACTTATCAATTAATGGAAGTATTTTGCTGAGTGCCAAAGCACTATGAAAAATACAAAAATAATTAGGAAATTACCCCTGACCCCAAGGAATTCACTAAAACATATAAAGGAGGTATAAGAGGTGACCCCTCCCCAAAAAAGTGTTATATATACAAAGAAAAGTACCTATAAACTGTTGTGTCTATGACAGTAGCTACTAACCACTTGTGGCTACTTACATTTAAATTAATTAACATTAAATAAATAATGTCCGTTTTTAGTCACATTAGCCATAGGTTCAAGCGTTCAAGAACTTGTGGCTAGTGACTGACACTGTTGGACTTGTGTTGCTATATAAATTCAGGATTTCTGTTTATATCAGAAAAAGCCCTCGAAAGTAGCCTAAAGAACAAATAGAACAGAGTAGGTGGAAGGGTGGATTTCTTGGCACTGT
Source organism: Myotis daubentonii (assembly GCF_963259705.1). Taxonomy (NCBI): domain Eukaryota; kingdom Metazoa; phylum Chordata; class Mammalia; order Chiroptera; family Vespertilionidae; genus Myotis; species Myotis daubentonii. The sequence goes on from NC_081842.1 coordinate 159,367,446, forward strand.
TTTGAAGGAACAATTAGTAATATAGCCTGCCTGGAGTTATGGGAGGAAAACCCCACTTCAAAGTCAAATTTGGGATCCTTGAATTTTGTACATTTTGTTTTACTCAGTGATTAACTGGTCACATTGACAGGATTAAAGAACATAATGCATATATCTATATTATAAAAACCCAGTAGCCCTAACGCTGTAACAACCAAAGTCCGGTCACCGGGGGCTGCGTGCACAGTGAGGCGAGCGTGGGTGGGTGGAGCTGTGTGCGTGGCGAGGCGCACGTGGGCGGGTGGATGGGTATTTGACTCTGGGTCTCGTGGAGTGGCGGGACTCGGGGGAGCCCCGCAGCGCAGCGGGTTCTGGGGTCCCGGGTCTCATGCAACTTCGCGCGCTGGGTCACTAGTAAATATATAAAGACAATGACTAACATAAAACAGGTGTTCAAAAACTGAGGAAAGGTAAAGGGGGAGAAGAGAGAGAAAGGGTGAAGAGGTCTGGGATGACAAAGGGGTGCTGAGAAAATAAGACAACAGAACTACTGGCTCTTAACTCCATTCAGTGGACTAGACTACCATTAAAAAGCTATGAGACTCCAGTGGAATGTTATGGTTAAGTCTCAAAATGATCTAATTGATGCCAAAAAAATGCTTTCTTTTTTTTTTTTTTTTTTTTTTTTTATATTTTGCTCCAATACATAGACTAGTAAGGACCCAAAGTAGGATTTATCACTAACAGTCATAAAGTAGGTTTCGGTCTGGTAAAGGTGTTCGAAATTACTGTGGGGAGAAAGAATATTTAGGAAGAGCCAGTTAAATATTGCATTGTCTACCAACTGTAGCACAATGTCAACCACATCGGGTGTCCTTGTACTTCTTGGTATACAGCATTTAAAATATATAAATGAATCCCTGATTTGTGCTCAATTGAAATGCATTCCAAAATATAAAAGAGGTGCTAGTCATCCAGGTTATTTTATTTCACCTCTAAACCTAGGTATCTGAAGATGCCAAACTATGTATCAAGGATTGTATGAAGCGATTTAAATATGATTTAGGAAGGTTTGCACTGTGACAAATATCTTCACTGTTTTGCTACTTTACTAAAACTTGGAATCTTAAGATACATTTTATATGTGTGTGTATACATATATACATGTATTATCCATATGACAATAAAGGCAATCTTCCCCCAAAACCAAAATATTACTTAAAATTAAACTTATTTAAATTTTTTAAGAAAATTACTGAAAACATTTTTGTTTGGACCTTGTCAGAAGGGTTTCAATTTTACACCATTACGTTTTAACTTGCCTAATCAGTTGAACAAAAGTACTTTATGTAAAATGATTCTTTTAGTTGCCTTAGCTACAAATCCCTGCAGGATACTATAATTGAAATCTACTCACGTAAGTTAGGAATAATTAGGGCCCCAAATTAAGCCAAACACAAAGTTAATTCAAATAGTCAGCTGCTGTCATTTAAATGGTTATGGAGTTTTATTGTTGCTTAACATTTCTGAATGCTTTTAACTGTACTTTGTTCTTCTCATCTGTATTTAGTACCTTAGTACAAATAGAAATGGGATAAAGCAGCAAAGATTCATTAGCCTTTAGATTGGAGTCATACCTATATCCAGTATTTGTCACTAAAGGTTTTCCACTCAATCTTTGCTGTCAATTAACAACACAGTTAAAAGAATGGAATGACAGCTCTCAAAGGCAAGCTTTCTGGTAAATAAAGCAGGATCCCAGGATCTACAGTGAGTGCCATTAATGCAGCAAAAGTAAGAGCTTTTAAAAGCTAACAGGGATAGCCTCTATTTGCTTAAACTCTAAAACAAAGCAAAGGATTAAAGGAGCTTCCTGTTGTAAGCAAACAAAAGGGAAAAGATAATGTCTAAAACCCCAGACCTGAAGGAGGGGATATGAAAGCATGCCTTTAACTATTATTTCAATGATAAATGATCAGTGTGAAACTGATAAACTACACTGAGCAAAAATCAAAACTACTGTTGTAATATTTCATTTTTTTCAATGTTCTGATAATCATTCTGAGCACTTTCAAAGAGAAATTGTGATTTTTTTAAAAAAAAAATATTTGCCTATGGCTATAAAATTCCTGAATATTTGAAAATTGCACTTAACAACATGGGTATTATGTTTTATATATTTCAAAATAAAGTCAATTCTAAAGTAGTTTTAATCTGAATGTAATGATATTAAAAACTTTGAAATAAAACATCTTTTTCAATTGTCACCATTAAGTGAAACAATGTTAAGCAATATATTTTAAAGTATATGTTAAATATTCTCAGGTGACAGCCTGATGAGGTAGGAAAATACACCAATGACCTACCTAAGGGTAAAGATTCGGTTCTGCAGAAACGAAAAAGGAGTGGCAGTGAGTAGAGCCCGACAAAGGGACCACTTTGCAGGCCTTCGTTTCTCAACCTATAAGTTGAAAACTACATGGCTAACTAATGTCCAAGTTGTGATTCTCAGTCTAAAATTCCTCAGTTCTACCAATAAATACAAACAAAAGATATTTTCACCTCTAAGATACCTATATAGAATGCTCTTTGTTTAAAATTTCCTACTTACTTTTTATTTGGCTTTAAAAGCTGAATAATGAACTTCATGAAGAAATAACTGTAATTTGTGATTTGTATTATCATAAAATAAATCATATCAGTAGCCTATCTTTATCTCTGACAGGAAAAGTAAAAGGAGGTAATATCTACTACTTAAAATAAATAAAATCTTTGATTATATATGATTCTACAAAGCAGAAAAATCACTAGATGACCTTAAGCGGATAAAGTATCTTTAAGATCTTTTAGATAACCAGTTTACATTCCCATCCTATACTCCTTTATGGTGCTATCATGTCAGGGCACTAATACACGAGTGAAAATGACAAAAATTCTTAGTTTTAAAAATATGTTGACTTTGAAAAATTAGTAAAATACTAACTTCCTACATGGGTTAAAACAAATATAATATATACTTTGCACTATATGATTTTGTAATTTTACTTCAAGAATTAAGCACATTTGTAGTAAAATGCTATTAAAAGTAGTGTTTCCACGCATCACAGACTAAAAGTAGGACAGACCAATGGGGACTAGAGAGAAATATTAGGAAGAAGGGGTCAGGCTGCATTTACTAAGGAATTTTTCAAAACAAATCATCAAATGAAAGGTCACTAGAAGCATATAACTTAGGATTAAAAGTATAACAAAATATAAAAATATTATATGGTAGCTTAGTACCTTTTTAAAACAAAACAAATTAGAAAAGTGAAAGATGTTATTTCTACATTTCAACTGTGTTAAGGTTAGAAACAAACCTTGATTTGCAAAGGTAGGAACCCCTGTCACCCAAAATCTAATTTACTAGACAAAACATTTTAATAGTCAAGACTCCTTGATACGGATGTCCTCTCACCGCCCAGCTGCCTGAGCATCGCCTGGGAGCTTATTAGAAATGCAGGCTCTCTCGGCCCATCCCAGATCATGGAATCAGAATCTACATTTTAACAAGATTCCCAAGTGCATTATACATGCATTAAATTTTAAGGCACACTGTTCTAGATAAATAAGATTAAAGACATCCAGCGTGACCTCCCTTAAATTTCTTCTTCTCCTGTGCACATCTCTTCCTGAAACTCCTTCTCCTGATATCCTAATATCCACTCTCCTTTCCTCAACGAGACTTCCTCTCCTTGCACTGGATACCGTTGACTTTCTTTCTGCCTAGAAACAAATTCAGGTATCTGACAGATCTACTACAAACAACCAAAAAACAAAACTAATAAAGGTACCGTTCCTTAAACAAGGGAACATACTTAACCTATACCACCTGTCTCCTTCACTTTATTTACCAACTTTTTAATCACCTGCCACCATCACCTTATCACAGCATTCTGCCCTATAAAAGTGGGTCTCTTAAAATCTGACAGCTCTCTCCCCACTACCACCAGTAAGCCCCCTGTTCATCCTCTCTATTGTGTTTGGCTAAAGTTTATGAAGTCCCTCACTCTTAGTAACATATTGCCTCTAATCAAGACCTGAATTTGATTTTAGGCATATCTACCACCTGATTTCCATTTACTACAAAGAGAAAAGGATGAATCAGGAAAGGAGAGAAAGAACTAATGATTAATGCACACACACCAATTAGATACAAAGAGAAACAAAACAATAGTAAAAGGACTATAAATAACCAGCAAAATAAATATCACTTAATCTCTTTTCCGGATAAACCCAAATGCAAAACAGAAATCTGCTTTGTTTGAATCCCTCTATTTTTCCCCAGGAAATTATCCCCCCTTTTAACAATCAGACACCCTTTTTCACGTACGAAGTGCCAATTCTTTTAAAAATTTAAAACCAATACTGGTAAAGTGTGTAGGATGATACTTTCACACACTGGTAATCAAAATGAACACTGGTATACCCCTTCAGAAAAGCCAGTTTGAAATCAATCCATGTGCCTGATATAATCAGAATTCCAGAATTCAAGGGAATAACCAGATAAAAAGGAAAAATTTATAACGTATTTCTTTTACATATACTTGAATGAAATTAAGTTATAATGGCCAATGATTAGAGAGAGAAGAGTAGATCATTTTTGACGTACACATAATAAATTGCAATGCAACTGTTAAAATCCATTATCTAAATATATAATGACATAATAATACAAGTTATGAGACCATGAAGTGAGATAAAAATATAAAAGTATATGGAGGTGGAGATGAAAAACCTAATTTTGTTTTATAAATCATAGCTGTATTTTATCCACAACATCAAGAATGTGTGTTAGAAACAAAAAGGAAAATATGTCGTGGTCATATCAAGGTCCTAGACTTAGGAACAATTTTAAAGTCCTATCTTAATTTTTAATATCTTTTCTCATGAGAATGAATGTATTACATTCAAACTCAAAGAGGGAGGCAACATGAACTTTTAAGAAAAATAAGCCCTCAAAGCAAGAATAACAGCAAACATAAAAGTCAAACTCTGTAGAGTCCCATGCTGCTAGGGAGGGATTATAAATGTTTTTGCTTCCTAAAGCTCTGATACGGAATTCCCTTCCCAGCCTTACATTTTAGCCAAGAAATCCCAGGGCTGGGGCTAGGTATTCTCCTGGAATCACTTCTGTCAAGTTGACAAAAGGAGTTCAAGAATAGGGTTGAAAGATGTCAGGAGATATTCACTAATCCACACTGATGCCTAATGCATGCAGACTGCACGGCTGTCATATGTCATTCTCTGTCATGCAGGAGGTGAAAAGAAAATAAAGAGTACCACAGGGTACCAAGCATATGTTTCAGTAAGGCACTCCCTCAGTAATGTGGCAGATAAGTCAGTTCTTCAAGACATACCAGTTCAGCATTAATACTCAGATGTGCTCAAGCCTTTGTATTATCTTATTCTCTAATACTGAAACCTAAACAGATAGCAGATAAAAAAAGAGAAAATGTGTCTGAATTCAAAACATTAAGCAAAAGATTAATCAGAACTGAGAAGTACTCAGTGAGTAATTAACACAACTACCGTTCAGAAAAATTAAGAAGCTTCACATGCTTCCTGTGCTTTTAATTAAGCTACCTTTATTACGCTATTGATTCTTTCACAATATAGTGATGACTGTGATAAGTGCGTAATATTGGTATCAAATCAATATCTCAAAATTTCTTCTTGTACGGACAAGTTTGTAACCTCTTTACTTTTAGCAAGTATTTTTCCTAGTTAACAGATTCATTGGTTAAACATTGGATGGAGTCTTTTCTGTCAGAAAATAAAGGTTTGCAAAAATTTAACAGTCAAGCAATACAATGTTATTGAGGTCTGTTGTGTGTGACACACTGATTTATAACACTTTACCACCAGTCACAGGCCTACTGGTGAGTCAACAGAGACTGTGGATAAATAAACCTTCCCTAACACTGGAAAAGAAGCAAGAAGATGAACTAGAATAAAAAGTGGGAGGAAAAATGTAGAGAAAAAACAACAACATTAGGCACTGGAACTTAATCTTCATATAAAATATGGCATATTTTGACACTGAATGTCAAATAAGATGACCAAAGTATATTCCAAATTAATTTTAAAAAAGAACACCAGTGTATCCTATTTAGTCTTATTTTTTTTTCAACTTCAGCCACGTTCAGAACAAATGTAACTTGCTTTTGAATCCTGGTATTAGTACTACAAGGCATCTGGTGTTAACAATATAAACAACATCATATAATTTGTAAATGGCATTAATACTTATTTTTTAAAATGAATTACATCATAACCTATGCAGAAGAAAGCTGCTGCAATCAAATTACATTACACTCATTTAATACAATAAGGAATATTTAAAGTGGCCTAAGAGCGATATAGTTAGTTACTCTCTTAAGGAGTAAAATCACATTGATCTGCACTAAAAATATAAAGAAAATCATTTTTTAAAAATACATTGCTTAACCCAAAGTTAATTTACATAATTTGTGAATTTAAAATATAAGGTTACATTTGCTATGCAGCGAACATGGATATGCAGTACAATTTCTATTAATTTAATGGGAGTTGTGACTCCCATTAAGTTTAATAGGAGTCATACTGCCAAATCCCCATGCACCTTGCTGAAAATTTACCTCCTAGCTTTCAACTAATCAAATACACTGAAATGAACAAAAATAGTCAATTTTGCTAGACTGGGAAATCTAAAGTCCCTACAGTAAGTTAATTCAGCATTATCATAGCAATAGCCATGTAGTTATTCTCAACAAGGAAAAGAACAAGGTTATCACAATGAAAAGAGACAAACTAAAGCAAGGGTTTAGGAGTTCTGAAAATGTCACATTTACCCTTAACAGAAAATATGTTCTGCTTTTTCCAATCTGGAGACAGTTTTTCTATTTTATTTTTTTCTTTCTTAGTACACTGTCAAACAGAGTGACAAAATAATTCCTTTTTGAAGCCTAAAATTATACCCAAGGAACTTCAACAGAGGAATAAAGAGCGATATAAAAAGGTATAGATAGTAACTCCCAGTAAATAACTGGTTGCAACTTCTGAATCACAATGAATTAAAGCATAATTTTTTTTCTAAAACTATTTTTAAAAAGTTACTTTATATCCACACCTCTGCACCCGAACACCTCACTCATCCACCCATACTAATTTAATACTATTGTGCTTCTTAAGTGTGATGCTGAGCAACCCCAGTGTCAGCCCAGGCGTTTGTCAGAAATGTAAATGCTTGGGCTCTACTCCACAACCTTCTAGGTCAGTGGTTCTCAACCTTCCTAATGCCTCGACCCTTTAATACAGTTGCTCATGTTGTGGTGACCCCCAACCATAAAATTATTTTCGTTGCTACTTCATAACTGTAATTTTGCTACTGTTATGAATCGTAATGTAAATATCTGATATGCAGGATGTATTTTCATTGTTACAAATTGAACATAATTAAAGCATAGTGAATAATCACAAAAACAATATGTAAATATGTGCTTTCCGGTGGTCTTAGGCGACCCCTGTGAAAGGGTTGTTTGATCCCCAAAGGGGTCACGACCCACAGGTTGAGAACCACTGTCCTAGGTGATTCTGCAGCTGCTGAAGTTTGAGAACCACTGTAATAGTTTATTTCATATCCACGCTGTTTTCTCTCCATTGATTTTTTTTCTCCATTACCATGCTCACCGCTGTCTTTACCTAGCTTACTCAGCAACTTTGAGATTCAGCTCAAGCATCATCATCACTTCCTGACATACACCCCACCCAACTCAGCTACCCTTCACCTTAATACCTCTGTAAATACCATCATCATGGCACTTTTCACCTTGTTATAACAAGTATTAATTGTCCCCTCTCGAATGATTAAGACAGTTATCCTCTTTAAAGATTTATGCTATTTATGCAAAGGATATAGAATGAGTGCTTACTATAAGCTAGGCATTATTCTAGGAACTTGGGACACAACAGTGAACCAAAATAAATAAAATGAAAAGATCCCATGAAGCTGACGTATTGTGCATACTGTGTTTGCCTGTGTGTGCAAATATAAATTTTGTACATTTCATTATGTGTGTGTGTTAATAAAAGAATGAAAGAAAAAAGAATATATGATCATTCTTAAATTTAACCTTGGAGAACAATTTCTTCCAATAAATTATAGACCACTCTGAAGAAAGTATTTATATGTCAAAAAGGTTTTCTAATTCATACATAATACGTAGATCTACTTTTTTTCCTGCCACACAACTAGTGAAAAGACCCCACAATCAAACATCCTTTTTTAGTAAGATACCACTTACACAAAAGTCATTGTAAAATGTGCTTAAGGAATTTAAAACTACATTAAATGGGTACGATACTATTTCTATGGCTATGTTCTAAAATCGTCTTGATGTATATAAAATAAATATGTACAACTGTATCTGAAATATCTGGCTTTTATACCTAGCATAATATTTTTCTTTGAAATGAGGATAAGCAGAAATGCAATTTGAGTTAATTAACTAAAATTTTGACTAAAGAAATCTAATTACATACACACTGCATAAAAATTCAACCTGAAATCTGTATTACTGACTTTGCTGAAGAACTGCTATTATTCGTAACTTGTCACTTGAGCAAGCCTTCATATGTCTGACTTATACTTTCCAGGGCTCCATTATATACCATAATTTAATTCTCTAGGACACAAAAATTCAATTTACTTTCCTAGTTACTGATACATGATTCCACAGTGGGTTACTATGCTTATAGAAATCACCCAAAAGAATCAAAACACACCAGTTTCTCAAGAAAACTAATTTTTGAAGGGCTTGAGGTTAGTTCTCTAGGAATAACATCAATTCTAAGAAAAACCTACAAAATATTTTGAAGTCTGGTCTTTTCTAACTATTTTTTATTTGGAAATTCTAAACAGCATTTTTTTAAAAACACAGGGATAGAGACTTGAAGAATAAACAAAACATGCTTCCTATTTTTCAAAAATAAGTAAATTCTAATGGGTCAGACTTTACTTGATTCTGAAATACTAATTGAAAGAGATAGCGAGAGGGAGACAGCCTAATTCTAACAATTAAACCTTTATATATGTAATCAGCTTTTACCATAGTAAACGTTATAAAAATGCTTAGTGATTTGCTCTTATATGCACACAAACCATGACAGATTTATAATGTTCATCTGACAGAATAAGTCCTTCTTGCAAATGTGGAAATTTACATCTCATGTGTATAAATGTAAAACAAGCCCAACAACGTGTTAAGCCTTGAAAATCATATGCTAAGGGAAAACAGTAAATAAACAGGAGAAAAGACAGCTCTAAAAAGGCAGGCATGGCTCATGACTGAATACAATACAAAGACTTGTTTTATTGTCCTTAAAAACTTGGTTAGTTACTATTATACTTAAAAAATCTAATGTCTACTTTTTGTATTGCAAAGCCAGAAAACTGGCAAAACGAGGCTAAAATAAAAGGCAATCATGGGTCCCCCAGCAAGGACTTCCCTGCCTGCGCAGACCTCCACTGGCCTGCAAACACAAGTTACTGTGTCTGCTTGGCCCCAACAGATATTTGAGATTTCCACCCCTGCACACAAGACAATGAGCTCAAGAGCAGAAATGTGCCTTGCCCATTTTTTATTGAGCACCTGGCTCAATTTAGTCATCAGTAAATGAGCAAGGAGGGAGGAAACCTTATCTGAGTTTATCTGCAAGGATCTAAGTACTAATACGAAAGTGCTCACCTCTGTTAAGATTTGAAAAGGTAACCGATCCTGTAAGGGACTGGCAGATATTTAATGGGTGAATGGTTACATTTGTATCTTCTTTCCCCTGCTGTCACACCTAACTTTGATTGGTTTTCTCTATAGGTGTTCACAGAGCATCCTCTGCTTTCGGGCAATAAAGACCTAACATGTCATGTCAAACTTTTCTAGGACAAAACCATGTGCGCTGGATCACTGCTCTAACAGTATACATAACTGTGTATACTCCCGCAACTAGCAGTGTGCAATCTTTCCAGGTTCTCCTTACCCGTAGGAGGGAAATGTTTCAAAAGCAACACCCCGTGTCCTGATGTGCCAAAAATGAAATTTCTCTAAACATCAGATATGAATCTTGACCTGAAAGGTGACACTAGAAATAAAACTGCAGTATCTCATGAAAAAGTCTGTTTGCTAGCCCCCTGCTGAGTTAAGCTACTGCGCCAGCAAAGTGGTCTCTATCTTGATTGGAAATTTTTTTCATTATGAGGACTAATGAGCCATTGGTCCACACCTGGAAATTTTCTTAAATGTATAAAATCATTCAAAGATAACAGCAGGAATTCAGTTAGTTTTCCCGAAAAAAAAAATAGATGCAAAATTATAGATTACATACAAAATTTTTATAACCATCCAAGCCAGAGATTCTTATTAAACTCAGTTTCTGCTCACTGCCTTATCGTTACAGTACTATTTATTCAGACATATTACATTTTAATGTTAGATTTGATGCATCTTCCAATTTTGATGCAAAGAGCAATATCTTCTAAAAATAAAATACTATCCCATTTATGACTTTCATGTGTGACTTAAATCATGTGTTACTTACTTGAATTGCATTGTTAAATTATATCAACATACTGAAAGTAGGAAACTTTGAGAGCAAGGAGAAGATAAATACAACAATTTTGGAACAAGCAATTCAAATAAAATTCTTGTGGCAAAATTAAAATGTTAACATTTTGAAGAAGTTTATTACAAAGACATTGTAATAATAAGCTTGCTGCTATCTATTAGTTGACAGTATGCCTCTTTTCCTCCACCTATCTTTTTATTAATAGGTATAAATGTGATCAGCCAATTTTAAAATTCTAAATATTTTCTTCAAGAATATTTAATTAGAAACAAAAATACCCATTATATTGTACATGCATCTCTCAGAGATTTTGTAATCTTCACAGCTTTTACACAATTAATACAACTGTCACTATCAATGAGCTATAAACTTCACACATCTTTGCTCCATATTAACTTGTGGCCTGCTCCGTAAAAAGCACCGGGAAGGGTGTTATTTTCAAATGGACAGAAAAACAAAACATGTCTACAGAAATAATGGATACCAGGAAATCCACATATTAATTGATAAATGATGGTTCCAATTATTTCATTAAGCCTCAAAAGTGTATGTAATTCTTTAAAAATCAGATCTGTCACCAAAAAGATACAGGTAACAAGAAAATGGCAGCACTATGAAAAGTTTTCCAGCACATAAGGAAATTTTTATTTAATAGTTTTAAAACTATGACTGCACTCCAGGAGCAGACAAAAGATGAAGTGAAAGAGTTGTCACAAAATACCTTCAAATTTACTAGAATAAATATAGTCAATAAATGTAAAACGTAAAAACAAAACAAAGTGTTCATTCACTTATTTCAGGATTATTTAAAATTATTACATTTATAAATTTATGTAAAATAAAAATTCAGACTTCTAGCACTTTCTATAATATATAGCTCTGTAATGAAAATAATTCAACATTAAGAAAATCTTTTTATCATCTGTTTCTAAAATAGTTCTCTTCTACATAAGTAAGCTTGCATAGTTTCAGTCTCCTAGATGTAAAAAATAAAATTCAAATTGCTCTTACCTTCTATATTCGGTAAGAAGATGATTATAATGATAAACCACAGACTTCGCATTCTGCAACCAGAAGACACCATTATTGATCCCTTTAAATATTTTCTTTGTATTCCTTAATGAATCTAGTTAAAAATGTCCAGCTTCATTGAACCCAGCAGTCTGCATCATTGATCCTCATATCTGAAAAACAAACAAATCCATCATTTACTCTATGGTCCTTTTACTTTACAAAAAAATGCGAAAATAAAAAAAAAATAAAAATAACTATCCCGCCCTTCTTCCCTCCACCTCCTAATTATTTAAAAAAAAAAAAAAGGTATAAACTTTGATTCTATACCCACTATGGCAGCTGTGCCTAAACGCTGAATAGCGGAGCCTCGCATCTCAAAAATGATCAAAACCCAAAAAGCATTTATAGACAACCAGGACATACGAATCACAAAATAATAGTTATATAAGTTCCTAATAATGAATTTTCATTTGAAAAGCTTATTAGAAAGTCATCCTAGAACAATTCATCTGTCACTATGTCAAATATTAGTCTTTTTATTAAATTACAGTTGAGTCTTCAGCAACACAGTGTTTTAATGTGAGAGTCTACTTATTATCAGTAAATACCAGTATTGTTTTTTAGGGGTTGTTTTTATTGACTGTTGGGAGCCCACATATGCAAAGGGCCAACTCTATGCGTTGATCTATGCCCTTTTATAATGAGGACTTGAGCATCTATGGATTTTGGTATCCATGTGAGGTGAGGGTGAAGGGGATATCCTGGAACCAATCCCCATAGAATCAAGGGAGAATTTTTTAAGTTTTGTGGGAGTCAAAAGTTATACACAAATTTTTCAACTGTGCAGGGTTGGTGCTCCCACCCCCACATTATTCAAAGGTCACCTGTACTAGCTTTAATACATAACACCTCTAACAAGATTTTATAAAAAACATATACTTTTTTGGTTTGTTTCTAGTAATGGTAGCAGCATCATTATCTACAACTTTATCGTGTTATCTTGCAAGACAGTGTAGAGATATAATGAAATGGTTTATTTTTCTGTACAAGGGTGCACAATTTTTAACATATGGTTGTACTTTATATAATAATGGCACTCCAAAATTATCTCATTTCCAAACACAACATATCAAATTATTATTCCTCTGATGGTTATTATTCATAGAGAGAGCCGATTAATAAAGTCTCAATTATTTCATTTGAAGTTTAAGATTTTCAAATATTGTCTTTCCTTGCAGCAAGATATAACTTAATATCAAACCTAGGTCTTGAGTACATAGGTCCATCCACTGAACTCAAATAAAAACTCCAGCCCAGCCCTGGCTGCTGTGCTAAGAGTGGTTAAGCATCAGCCTTCTCACTGAATGAAGGGTTACAGGTTCAATTCCCAGTCAAGGGCACATACATGGGTTGTAGTGTAGAAGGCAATCAATCAATGTGTCTCTCTCACATCGATGTTTCTCTTTCTTTTTCTCTCACTCCATCCCTCCCTTCCACTCTATCTAAAAATCAATGGAAAAAATATCCTCTCCTGTGAGTATTAACAAACAAACAAATCAACAATAAAAAATAACCCCAGACGATAATGATTTTATCTCCAAGGTTGCATCTCTAAAAACAAACAAAAGAACAAACTAGTGGAGAGGTGGCAAAAATACATATAATCCTGAGCCAAGTCTAATTTTGACCAGCCCTTTAGGATCTAGATCTTCGACAGGAGAGAACACCTGAGATGCTTCTCTGTCCAAAGAAATAAGACAAAAACAAAGGAAAGAGCAAGTTTCCCCTTCTGAATGCCAAAAATATGAAAAGAACAGATACATTGGAAATTAATGGGATGGAGACACAGGGGACACAACCCTGTGGAAATGGCTAGCTACCTCTATCCATTTTTCACTCTGAGCTCCCAAAGACTAGTCCAAAGACAAACCCCAAAGTAAACCTGCAGCTTACAACCGCTGTGGCAAAGTCCCTGCCTTAAACCTGCAAGCTCTTTTATGGAAAGCATAAGGAGAAGTCAGATAATTTCATGGCTTGTCACATTGAAAAGCCCCATCAATAAACAATCTCTTATACCCTATAGACTGTTCAATGAGCTGATGAAGCAAGGAGACTAAGTTTAACGTGTGAATAAGGTACGTTCATTACTACAAGTAGAATTAAGTGTGAGACATTGGAATGCTCCTGACAGAATTCTGACTGTCCAAGCTTTGGTTGTAATGGGTACTTTCACGTCAATGAACAAACGCATACAGGCTGCTTGCCCACAAGCACAACTCTTGAACACATTTCCACTTTCTTAAAGCAGTCCAAAATCAGTCTGTCTTCAGTCATCTGCTCTTTGAAAGAGTCCTTGTTTGTGGGAAGAAAGGGAAGGAAGAAATCAGGGACTGATGACTGCCTTGTAGGAAACAGCTGCCAAGATAGGAAAACCTCTGTTAGTGAGGGGGAAAGGAGGAGGAAACCGCACAACCAAGGCCTCTTTTGTGGTCTTTGGCCAGGACACAGTATTTTATGAACAAGGTTTAACTATACTAAAATTTCAGTGGAGTCTTAAAATCTGAATGTAGAACACAATTTTAAAAGTATGCTCTAGTCAATTATGAGACAGTACAAATGACTGCTTCTAACAAACAGAAACAGCTTCTGGAATGTCATAAAATCATGGCTTCTTATATGTAAATAAAGCTGAAGTCTGTCCATCACTGTGCAATGAGTAACTAAAAAGAATATCACATTTATTTTTCTACAATCTATAGCCAATCACTTTCACATCAAATAAAATTATTTTCAAAAGCTCAAGTTCTGCACCGCCAGAGCAGCTCAGTTGGTTGAGTGCTGGCCTGTGCACTGAGAGGTTGACGGTTTGATTCTCGGTCAGGGCACGTACAAGGGTTGGTTCGATCCCCAGCTGGGGGCACATATGGAAGGAAGGCAACCAACGGATGTTTCTCACATCTCCTACCCCATCTCTCTAAAACATGCCCTCAGGTGAGGATTAAAAATAAAAAAGCAAAGCTCAAATTTTACATACAATTCTGAAAACTTAAGTCAAAAGATTTTACTGCTGTGATCAAAATTAAAAACAACCTTCCATTTAAAAATGTTAATGAACACTGAAATACTTAGCAAACCACAATCAGCTAAGGATAGAATGAATAAATAATCAAATATGGTGAAACTAATCCCCCCAAAAAACATTCCTCCTACATCAAACTCCAGCCAACGGACACTCATAGGCACAGATGCAGCTAACACTCTCCCTTCCAACTCTGTAACTACCTGCAAAATGAAGTTCAGGAAAAGCTTCTCACAATGCAAAAGAAAACAAGAAACAAAATAAGAAAAGGGCTATTAAATTTTCTTTCAACAAACAGAAAAGATGAACCCAGTCCCCATATTAATAAACAGTTTGTCTTTAGGTGTTTAGAAACCTTCTGCCCTATTCTCTCCTCCCAACTCCCCCCGCCCCCATAACTTCAGAGAGGAACTGGGAGGGTAAAGACAGAGCACAGATGAAACCCCTCCTAATGCTAAGTAACAGTTCATTTCTTAATAAAAACAGAAACAGAACATTTCTACTGAAACTATAAGTAACTATGCTTTTTCAAAGATCAAAGGCACTTCTAATGTATAACCTCATCCTACATTTCTTTTTATCCTTCAAGTAAGAAGATTCAAACTATTTCATCTATAAACCACATGCCATTGTATACCAAGCCTCTGTCAAGATTTTTTTTTTTTTTAGATCTAGGTATCCTATTACTCTGTCATGTAAAAAGTCAATTAATGCATCATTACTACTAAACCTTCCAAAGCTGAACAAGGACTTCCAGGAATACGCATCAGCAGTGTTTATATCCTAACAGTCTTCAAAGTTTTATACTTCACTTACAATATACAGTTAGTTGTAGTCTTTCAGACGGTAACCTGCTTATATAGGGTTGGGCAAAAAATGGTTTACAGCTTAGTACACGAAACACAGGATTTATTCTTGTATTACTTCTTAATTTTTGCATTATTTTTCCATAGGAACAACTGTAAGCCTACTTTTGCCTCACCCCTGAATTTATTAGCTGCATTAAATATTCCATCCTGTGCCTTAAATTGTGGGCAAAATTAGGAAAACACCATTAATAGTCATGTACTTATGGAACATTACCAGGAAATCACATTTAACCTTATATTAATGATGCCTATTTAGTAAAAATAGAAAAAATTAAAAAAAATATTTGTTGATAAGCATCAGTGAAAGAAGTAGCATTTAACAAGCTTCAAGGTAGTAAGAGGAAAAGATCATTTAAAATTGTCTAAAACTGTTTAACTAAGGTTGATATTCTATTAAGAGCAAAGCCACCTTAAAGATTCATATATAAAGCTTTACCTTTAATTTCTATTCGTAGACACTGAACTGCTGTGAACACTAGATATTAAATGCAAAACACCTCTATGCATGGGGAGCACAGGGGAAGGAAAGAGCCATCCAAGCATGAGACCTACAAAAGTCACCCCTCCATGTTATTAAGCGCTAACGCTATATAAAATAAAAGATTAACGTTTGGGGTGAGCCTAAAATTCTACGCACTAAATGTATGTCAACTCTAAATGAAAGCTAAAGATAGCTGTACAAGATCTCTCTTTCTGATCTTAGTTGTGCTATAAAATTATAAACATTACGGGGCATTATTTACTTGTAAAAGAAAGCTGCTTTTCTATATTTTACCAAAACAAAAACAACAAAAAAGGATACCAAACCCACTCTGCCCCCATGCAATAGAAAGTGAAAAATAAATTAGCTGCATTTTAATTTAGCTAAACCTTGCTCGGTGGTCATTTTTCAGAAATATCTTATGTGCAGTCAGTCCTTCTAGGTCAGATTCTCCCCTTCTTGTTAACATAGGAGAAAACATCAACACGCTTGGGAATTTTCTTTCAGTAAGTCATCTAAGAAAAACCGTTGCTATTGCTAATCAGAAAGCTTCAGAAAGCCTCTTTTTGTTTTTTTTTTTTGTTTTTTTGTTTTTTTTTTTTAGCTCCAGGCATTCAACGTTCTTTGCATTTCAGTTTATTTTCTTTTCCTCACAAGGATAGGGTTGGGGCTGAGAATGCGGATGGAGATTTTAAAAGCACGTGACCACCCCTAGTCGCCACCCTCTTTCTCCGTTTCATTTCTGCGGACACCAGTATCAAGTCTAGAGTAGTTTACATTAAACTAGTTATGCTAACGTCCCTTTAACATTCATTATTGATCTTACCCTTTACTGAAATTTCTTCATTGTGAAGGAAGAAATTCTCCTAGGAGAGGGCTTAGTAGAGGAGCAGAAAAGAGAAGAGTTCAGGAATGCTCCTAGTAAATTACATCTGCTATCTGCAGTAATATCTATCTTGGAATCGTGCTGAGCATGCAAAAGAGGGTTGTATCGTGGACACTAGAGGCACAGTGCAGGGCATTCTGCCATCCTCTTCATTAAAATCCTTCCAGTTGAAATAATAAAAACAAATGGCTGTCATTTTCAAACCAATGTAGGGAACATTTTATGACTGAACATAAACTTGCAAATGAAGTTTCAAAAGAAAAAAAGAGGCACATGCCCAATCCAAAATACTACCTTATTTATCATGGAAATTTGATGGCTTCCTCAACTTTTCTATCAAAATATTTCATAGATCTACTTGTTTATTAAATAGTTTGTATTTATTGTTAAAATTATAGAGTAACTACAACACCAAAGTTAGGTTTTCCCCTATGTAGGGGGGGAAAAAAGCTATTCTTAAATGGCAGTTCTCTCCAGCTTTAAGATATATTGCCCCTTAACTTTTCCATAGAAGAGAATTCTCAGGTAATTTTTTTGAGTTGAATATAAATTATGGGCACTATGGCTAGAAATATTTCTTGAGTGCCGATTATATGTGAAATACTATATTAGACACATACCACTAATCCTTATGAGGTCAATATTATAAAGGCCAGAAATATGAGGTTCAGAAAGGGAAAGTAACACCACTAGCAGGTGACAGAGCTTGAATTCCAATCAAGGCTAATTATAGTAGTCGCCCCCCCCCCCCTTATCCGAGGAGGGATATGTTCCAAGACCCCCCCAGTGAATGCCTGTAACTTGGATAGCACTGAACCATATAAATACTATGTCTTTTCCTATACATACATACCTATGATAAAGTTTAATTTTTAAGTTACAAAATTAAGTGAATGTGGTCTCTCTCTCAAAATATCTCATTGTACACTACTTATCCTTCCTTCTTGTGATTATCTAGCAAGAAAAAAAAAAAGCCTTAATAAGCCAAGAACTTTCAACTCCAGGGGTGGGGAATATCGGGTCCATAGGTCATATAAGGCCCTTGAAATCATTTGGTCTGATCCTGCCAAGACATTAGGGGTGAATTAATTAAATGTTTGACCAAATATAGCAGGCTAATTTTTAAGTTGATAATTTTGTGTGGCCCGTGAATGATGTCAGAAATATCCAAACGGCCCTTGGCAGAAAAAAGGTTCCCCACCCCTGGGTCCTAATAATTTATTTCACCTAATTGGCTGAACTAATCATTGGTCAGGCAAATTTAAAAAAAAAATGCAATGTTGTTCATGAGATGTAATCTTATGTTTGGCTCACTGTACTAAATCCTTTGTTCATACATCATTGCTAGTAATCATTCCCTGAATCAATATTCAGATTCCCTCTTGGTCTATATAACCACTAAGTGAAATAATAATGACCCAGGATTTGTTGTATATATTATATCATCAAGATGGTCACCAGAGGTTTCTTAGACATAATGAGGTAACCTGAGTAAAATATGTCAAATGATCTCAAAAATAAATATGAAAATTAACCAACAACACAGTAAGAAGTTGAAGAAAATTTCAAGTATATAGCACATTGCCTTTTGTAATCAAATGATACAACTCACTTGCAAACTATGTCAATATATAATGTCATCTAAACTTGCAATTCTAACTTCTACAATAAAGTAGATAATATTAACACTATAATTGCATGTATGTCGTTTAAGTCAATGAATATCTAATGATTACATTCTAGGTATTTATATTGAGTTCTGGTAAGTGTATTACTTATTCATTATTTTCACCATATATATATTGGTCCTGTTACGTTCTAAAGGATTATGAAACAGATTAAAATAATTGTCACCTTCAGAAGGTGAATAATCTTCTAAGAATTAAACCAAGAAAATTACCAAGACCCAAAATATTAATTTAATAATTGCTAAACTCCCCAAAACTTAATGGTAATACATGTATTTTATAACAAAATAATGAGAAAAGAGAAATAAAAGTGGTTTCTAGACCTGTGTTTCCCTTGAAAAGTGTACTGAGATCAACCATCTTGATGAAAAGAGCCCAAGATTGAGATCAGGAGCACACTCAGTACCGGCTTAACCTACCACTGTGAGGGCTGGACAATCATAAACGTCTAGGCTTCAAGTTCAACAACTATATACTTGGGTAGAAATACACAAGAAATCTGCTATTCCATTATTTTCCCAATTATTTCAATTTTAGGTTTATGGTCTTGATTCCATCTAAGTAAGCTTATGGAAGATTTTTAGAGGCTGCTGGAATATGTCTCACTACGAACTTATCTCTTCTATCAAAATGTCTCAGAAATTATTCTAATAATTCCATTTTAAAAATTACATCTCAAAAAGTTGCCATTTCAAAGACCTTTTTTTAAAACCTACTTACAAATCATTAGGTTGGTAGCCATAATATAATAACCTGAGACTTATGCAGCTCACATATTTCACATTCTGCCTTTGTGGGTAAACAGCACATGATCAAAAGCAGGATGACATCCGGCCAGGCCTTCTTCCAAAAAGAGCAAATTCCTACCCTTGGCCAAATCATTCTGTATCAAGGCCTATGTTCCATACCATATACAGGCTGTCCTCAAAAAACATATAGGCACTTTTTCTTTGTTCAAAGCTTAGTCTGGATTTACCCATTATTTCAAATCAGTTAAACCTGAAAAGGAGTGAAAATTAAATGAATCAGCTGTTAAAGTGGGTATACATTTTTGGAGACACCCTATATAACTGCATCTACAAGAAAAACTCAGTATCACAGCATTTTATTAAGTTGTAGAGGACAGGGATAATCATTCTTTCTGAAAATTAACTTAACCCACAACATTAGAAATAAAGTTATGGTCTATGAATGAACCGAGCAAACTCTACTTCAGTGTCACACTGAGATTCTGTGTGGCTGGTTTGGTCTGGCTGATTTCTTTAAAGAGTATTATTAGGAGGCTCCGATGGGAAGGCAAGAGAAATATTCATGGACACACTATAAGAAACAGTAATAAACTGTAATAAATACTCTGAATGGTTGTTATAAATAAAAAATTTAAAAAACTTTAGTTCATTAAAATATACCATTTTATATGTTATTGCTTCTTAACTAAACCATGAAGAAGAGGTATGTGGTTTCTAGAAAATGGGTTTTCAACTTTACAATATAATTTTATAACCTCTATTAAAATTTCAAGTAACATCAGAGTAGTAATTAAACAGTGATATTTAATAAAGAGAGGTAGATTATTAAAAAGCTGAGAAAAACTTGAATTACTTGCCAAGACTCTCTTAATTGGTAAAAGACTAATGTATTCTTTGCAAAATTTCCACAATTTTTTAAAGTGTTCCAATTCAAACAACAGAGGAAGATATATCCACTGTTGCTATTCCACATATAAAGAAAAGCCAAAAAAAAAATTTAAAAAAATCGTACCTAATAAAAATAACTACCAATGATATTAACCAGTGACTCTTCAAATTACTCAAGTTAAAAACTATTAATAGTATTCCATTATGTGTGGAGAGATTAAAAGGAATTATATAGACTGATGTTATAGGGCAGAGATCAGTAAACTTTTCCTATAACCATCCAGATAGTAAATATTTTAGTCTTTACGGACTATACAGTCTCTGTCTGTCACAACTGTATAACTCGGCCATTGTGGCATGAAAACTGCCACAGACACTGGGTAATGAATGAGCATGGCTATGTGCCAATGAACTCCACTATACCAATAGCCGGCCAGCCACAGTTTGCCAACCCTTTCTATAGATGAACAGGCACAACATAAAGAGGACTGAATGCAGTTCAGTCAAGTAATGAACTGACCAGTAACTATCAATGTCTGCCAAAGAAGCCAAACCAACTTTGGCCTGTTATTGTAAGAAATTAATTTAAATGTTAATGTAAAGGGAAATTAACCATACTGAAATGAGAAAAATAAAACAAAGCAGCATTATACTGACCAAAACAAATTAGTGTTTCAGTGTGTGTGTGTAACAGAGCCATACGTACAGCTTACGGTGTTTGGGGAGAAACTCCAGAAAAGAAAATAAAGGACATTGCCACAGTAAGCTATCTTACTACGTAGTTTGGCAGGAGAATGTAAACCCAATCAAAACAGTCAGTAATGGGAGACTGAAAAGTAATGGGGTTTGGACAAGACTCCCTGAGGCACTCTAGCATTAGTATGATGGTTTCAAATAGCTGTTGGTAAAAGTGGCTTCAAACTCCTGAAATATCTGTCACCACTGCTACTCACCCATATGAAATACTGGATATATCCCAGTTCCACACTGTATGCAACAGGAAACTGCTGGCTTCTAATCTGTTCACTGGCTCTATAATGCTAAAAATCCTACAAGGCCAAACCGCCTACCTTATTCCAAAAAACTATGAAGTCACAATAAATGAACACATTTCTTTTGGAACAAAAAGTATTTCTAGAGCTTTACAATTCCCTGTATCTAGGCTCTACCTAATCAAAGTACTTTGCTACTATTACAGTAAATATTTTTATTGTCTACAACCTAATGTTTCTTAAAATTGAAGTCAGGCTGTAACATACCATAGAATAAGATTTCTAAGCTACAATTAATAGGTATCACATTAAAATACATGAAGGCTAAACTTTTCTATCAATTTTACATATAAGACAAAAGAGTGAAGGAGGTTACAAATTTTTAATAAGAGCATTATATTATGGGAGCAATAATCTAGGTGTTTTACTGAAAGTGGATTACAGTAAATGAAATTTTAAAATGTCCTTTCCATTTTACAGATAATACAAAATGACTTTTTTTCATGTCTCTAGCGATAAGGATAGATTTGCCACACATATTTAAATGGTGCCTTCACACTCCCCTCTCTCCCGCCCTGCTCATGAATTAATAATTCAGTGACATTAATACAAGAAGATAAATGATAAAAAGGGTAAAGCGCATGGGCCAATCATAAACACATCCTTGTTTCAGCACAGTTAATACTTCTCTGCCAATTATAGCTAAAAATTTTTAACAGTTTTCAATAGCATTTTTACAATCTAAGTAGCAGCTTATGCACACACAATTTCACACAATTCAGGCTTAATAAATCTCCTGCTGGTACCAAACAATCATTCTAGAGGATTAAAGTCCAACATCTGTTAACATTAATAATGTTTTATTTAGTCATGTTTTAATAGAAGCCTCTACTCTACTATTAGTCTCCTAAAAAACCTTTTAGACCAATATACTTATTAAGTATGAATTAAATATATATACACATATAAATGTATATGTGTCATTCAATTGGTGACTTAAAATAATCAAGAAACACATTTAGTGGGAAATGGTAAAAAAAAAATAAAAAAATCGCATCCACTATAAAGTAACAGATTTTCTTTGAACCACACTTGCTAAATGTGTACCAGTGTACATGGAGATATATACACACATAAATGAAATTAGCTCAGCCTCCAATACTTTTTAAAACCAAAAATCCTCTGGAGCATTATTTATTGTAAGTATGGGTAAAATATAGTTCTGTTAATATAAAAGTACTTCATTTTAAAGTGGCATAAATTCACTCACTGTTCTATTGACTTTTTCTCGGAAATGTCTTAATCCCCTCTCATTCCTTTCATTCCCTCTGCCCTAACCTCTCTCTAAACTTCTGCAAAAATCTCATGGCTGATTTCTCACCCTCCATCCAGTCTGCCAACCTCCATTAGACTAATCTTCCTAATTTTACTCTAAACCATAAAAATGTGTAAAACTGGAACCAATCCTAGAGATCACTTTATATGCAAGACAAAGAAAACACTTGGGGTTGTGAGTTGAAAAGGGCAGATCTCTGAACTGCTGATTTTAAAATTTTCCCATAAATACATTTATTATGATCTCACTGTAATTATCGCAGCAAATGCAGTGCCTCTATTTTAAGAATAGGGAAATTACAACAGGGTGGGAGGGAGCTGGAGGGGCATGGTAAATGGAAAAAGTTTTAAAAATGTGGCAAAAAGTAAAACTGGGAAAAGAATCCAAACAGATACAACTTCAAAAGTATGTAATGCAACCCTCTGCTTCTGTCCAACTTATTTGCTTGGTAATTCTGAATATGCCTTTCAAATTAACTTTTAATCCAGGTTGTTTTTTAACCATATGGAAAACATTTCCCTTTTCCACCTATCAAGAGCCATGATAGGCTTAAAAACCACCCATGCCATAAAGAAGCCAACCTGACCACTGCCAAGTGCAGGGGCGGGGGGGGGGGGGGGGGTACGCAACCCTCTCCCTGTGTGGTTTCCTATGGTCATTTACCTGTATCATGTGTGTGGTAGCTGTTAGTGGGGTATCTTATGACTCCTCCTCTTCAACTAAGCTTTTAAACTATTTTTAATATCTTGTCTGTCAAAGTTTTCAATATTTATCTCTTGACACCAAACCAAAAAAAAAATTTCCAGGATACACACTTTGTTCAAGGAACTGAGGCTGGTGTGACAAGCCACACAAGGATGTAGAAGATAAGGACATGAGCCAAGGGCACAAATAACTTCACAAATTACTTTAATGTGATTAAGAGAGTACGTGCTCCATAAGGACTGTGACTTTTGCTCTTCAGTTCAATGTTGATTCTGATGTCACTTCCTGGAGATTAATAAATATACAACACATCAACCAAATTTTTGGAGATAACTTTTAATGGATTTTTTTTAAGCTAGCATCCAAGTTTGAGAATGACCATCCTTTATTTCCTGTTCTTCCCCTTTTAAGTTACTTCGATTTGGGGACCATAAGAGGCTTACCTTCACCTCTGTACCTTTCCTGCTGCTGCTTCTGCCTGAAATCCCCTCTGCCACTTGTCCCTTGACCCATCACTCAACAAACTCCCCCCCCTTCCCTAATATCCACCACACCCACTGCCATTGTTCCAAGTACAACGTGCCCACCACTATCAAACAGTATTGGAAGTATCATTTTCAAATTATTGTTAGGTAACTGAAAATAGAACCCACGGCTTTCACATCTGTAACCTCAGTGTCAGGCACCATTGCATGCCTGGTAAATAACCTAAGCAATGTTTTTAACAAACAGGGAGGAAGGTTGGTAAATAGGGAGAGCAGAGAGAAGAAGGGGTGAATAAATAAACTGAACTATGCAAAGTAACCAACAAGAATAATGGAAAGGGTAAAGTGAACAGAATTCAGAAACTGAAGTGTAAAACTGAAACATCATTTTTTTAAAAACTGGAACAAACTTAGAGATCTCCTAAAATAGGACTTGCACAGATTGTGTTTCCTTATTTGGGACTATTTCTTAATCAAGCGTTTGATTAAATATTGAGGAATGCCAATTTAAGACACAAAATAAAAATGACTATTTTTCAGAAACTTTATCAGTTTGGCATAAAATACATTATCATTTTATTATTTATAGAAGTCAAATAAATCACCCTCAAGAGAGAGTTTCAAAAACCACTGAGCCTCCTCATTTTAAGAGTGAGGAAATGAAAGGGTCCACAGTTAGTGGAGAAAATGAGCCTGCAATTCAAGTTTTGCTTCCAAATACTTGAAAATTTAATACTGTCTACCAAAAAATTTATAATTGAAAAAAATGTAAAATGTTTAAAGTATTACAAAATGTGAAATTATACAAAACTATAAACCTAATAAATTTGCTTTTAAATAAAAACGGGATTAAAGAGAAACTGAAATTTATCTTCAAAGTACACTAAAAATTCAAGATAATTTTTATTGAATTTATTACGGCAACATTGGTTAATAATGTTACATAGGTTTCAGGTGTACAATTCTGCCTAACACATCATCTGTATATTATATTGAGTGTTCACCACCTATAGCAAAGATTTTTGCCAAGGTAGGTTTCCACATCCACACATCTTCCTAGCAATATTCTGAATTTGTGAAAATACTATTTCCGATAGCATAATTCCTCCTAAAAGTGAAAATTTTTAAATAGAGAGCAACATGCAGGTACAATACACTTTTATCACCATTCAGAACAAATAGAAAAAATTAAAATCCACACTTCTTTTCTTCTCCAAAATTATGGGACTGACATTAGCACTCGAATGCTAATCTCGGGCTTAGGTCTCACCCCTATTATGAAAAAAAAGTAAATTTCACACTGGGGGCTAAACTTCAGCCATCTGATATTGCCTATAATATAATGCATGGGACACTAGTTTGATGCTTTTTTTTCTTTTTTAGCATTTATGACTTACTGAGGCTGTTGGAAAATCATGGCTACTTCAAAATCCTAACTCCACCTTTCCTCAGACCAGCATTTGCAATTTAATCAACTTTGATATACGAATTACAGAACATTGACAATAAGACTAAGCAGCTTGTTTGCAGAAAGATATCTGAATATTAAGTATGAAATTTAACAGGTTTTAATAATTAGACTCTGTAAATGGTATGATATATATGTCTCTCCTAATTTAGGAATACACTCTTTTCACGTAACACCTGTCAAACTAAATGCAAGAAAATGTTCTGGCATTTCACTAAATTAAAATCTTGAAATCCTAAAGCTAGAATGTACAGATTTAGATTTTATTAATACTTTAAATCAAGCCACAATTACTGTTCAGTTTCATACAATGCAATTTACAGTAGTCTTCCACTGTGAATGCAAGAACACAATGAGATTTTAATCACATTTCAGTATGTCGCTAAAAGACATTTTAGAAGGCAAAAAAAATAACCACGCTCACCTCCCGAAGACAACTATCATTTCTTAAATAAAGGTAAAGACAATCCATGTGTGATATCTGATTACCACTGAAGAATGGCTCCTTGCTTACCAGAAAAGGTCTCGGATTCTGTGCCACCTTTGCTAAAAGTTTATATGAGATATTAAATGCTATTGTTTCAATTTGCTAAGTGACTAAATGGTTACACCATGTATTTGTTAAAATCTTTTGTCGAAACTCTTCTTTACATATTTTTCTTATGACCATTAAAATGTATTTTTAATTGGTGTTTTTTTAATTGTTGACACTATTACAAATGTCCCCCATTTTTCTCCACTTTGTCCACCTCCATCCAGCCCCAACCCTCATGGCCTTCATCACACTCTTATCTGTATCCAGGGGATATATATATATATATATATATATATATATATATATATATATATCCTTTGGCTAATGTCTTCACCTTCTTATATCAAGTACCTCCACCTCCCTTCCCCTCTGACAGCTGTCAGTCTGTTCCATGTATCCATGCCTCCGGTTCTATTTTGTCTGTCAGTTTACTCTGCTCATTAGATTCCATATATTAGTGAGATCATACGATATATGTCTTTAAACATTTCTACTGTATTTTCATGGTTTCCTTAACCAACTAAATAAAGTAAAATCGGCACTACAGTATCAATAGCCACATTTAGATACTCTCCCTTTATTTCATGTTGATTACCTTATGCTAATCTATGCCTGCAGCATGACTGAGCCACCAGGAGAAAAAAGAAGTCAGCCTTCATACCAGGGCATGTGCTGACAGTATTGTCAACTACCTCCTTTTAAAGCTGGCAATACATGAGAGGATCCTATTCTTTGGAATGACTTGGGAACAAGGATATGGAGTTGTGATTGTAGGTGAGGGAGAGGAACTACAAAGAAAAATGAATCCTACTTGCATGCCTTCCTTATGGTAATTCAATCAGGCATCATATTATAAAAGGAAAACAATCCTTTTTACTTAATCACATAGTATAAGTGGAAGCAAAAAGTGCTGATAGTTTCTGGTGCATGGGTACACATCAACACTTCCCGTTTTCAATATCAGAGCATCCATTCTGACAAAGGCCAGTTACATCAGTCAGTGCTTTATCATCTAAAGGAGATAGCAACAATACTAGAAAACCATGTAATAAAAAAAAAATAGGAAACCCTTCGCATAATTGAGAACAGGAGGAAGAATCTCCACACAAAAATCAGAGAAAAAATGAAACTGTCTAGATTGAAAATGGATGCCAGACATGTTCCACTTAAATATGTAAAACAATGTGAACCAAATTTAATCCACATCAATGATAATAATAAGCATTTACTGAGAATTTTCTATTAAGCTCTATTAAGCAATATGATAACTACATCACACAAATTTCCTCTATTATATGGAAGCAAGAATACTTTTGGATTAGCACAGAAATACCAGTACTAACTCTTTTATTTACTACCTTTATCATTCCTGCATCTACAAGAGGAATCTGAAATTGGTTGGATTCTAGCAAAAGTTATTGTAATCTTTATTACCAACAATAACTGCTTATTCAAAAATATATTGAGAGCCTACTCTGAGTTAATCATCAATGATAGGTGCTGACAGGGACTTTTAGTTGTTCTTCAGACTTGTCACCCATAATTAACTAGATACAAAAGATCAGCTGTAATACCCAAAAGTTACTGCTGAGTCTAAAGAACTGAAAAGCTACTGAGAAAATGATTTCATTATTCTTATAATGAACAATATGTAGCTGGGACATTTCCTATATACCAACAGAATAAATATATAAATTCATGATAACAAGAGAGAAAGCCACCATAAATTGCAATTTTTTTTAGTCTTTGATGGCACAGAAACTCCTAAGCTTTCCGAAAAGAGGCAGGTTGGTCTCTAAGGAAACCCAAGAATATCAAATTAGTTGGTTCAAGAGCTACTAAGAATGTTACTAAAATGATCCTGAACAAATAAAATATCTCAAAAGGCCTAATCGTGACAAAAAATAAAGATTTCTCTCTACCCAGATTATAGTAACTGACATTTATAGTCTTGCTTATCTTATAGAGACTTCAGATAAAATACAAATAAACAAACCAAAAACCTAAGACTTAAAATCTTAAACCCACATAATACATTTTTTCACTTGAAAAAACAGACCATTTAAAAACATGCAGAATATTTTCAGAAATATCTATAAAGGGAGCAAAATTATATTTTTTTCACAAATACCACATTACAAAGTATACATGAAGCAATTTTGGGTGCAGCTGGTCTTCTTTTGGTGTAATGCATGCACCTCAAAGTATTGTCAGAAAAACTGGCTCATTCTCTCCTTCTCCCTTGCTATCAAACAGGCAAATGGCAGGAATGAATGACTTTTCTGGAACCTAGGCTTTCATTCCTAGCTCTTCTCTAGCCCACATTCAATCAATCACTAAATCCTATCCCATCATTGTAAAACTTTCCCACCTGTTTACTGCCATAGCCTCTCACCTAGACTGTCATCCAGGCCTCCTAACTAGGTTTCTATTCCCTCCAGAATTTCCTCACTCCAGTCCATCGGCTACACCACCGTAAGAGTGAGCAATTTAATATAAAACTTTCTCAATAAACATCTTTTATGGCCTACTTATTAAAATATAATCTTAGGAGATTAGGCTCTTTACTAGCATGTCCCAAACTGATTCGCACAGAAATACCAGTTTCATCTCCTTCCACTTCCTGTGCAATTCCTACCTTGCATACATTCTCTTTAAGGAACCCCCTTTTTGCCTTTGTTTTCCATGTCTTTACCTCTGTCCTGTCTTCCTCCTCAAAAAGCCTTTATCTGACAAAATTCTCCTCTGCTTTCATGTCTACATAAATGGGGTCTCTTTTTTCCACATTACTCGTTTGAATTCATCCCACCGACCCTATATTTCCACAGCCCTTCCTCTACAGTTCATGGCATATTATAGTACCCCTTATATTAAAATGATTTGTGGAAATGTCTGTTCCCCCATGAGATTATAAATACCTAGAAAGCAGAGTCCCTAGACAGTACATTTCTCCAGGGAGGGCCTTAATAAATGGCTGTTGATCTAAAATGACTAGAATGAAAGCCCAGAAATTATGAACAACTAGAGGAACTGTGCTTATAGATAAAACTATTCTTGTGAAGCGTAAAACACAATCAATATTTAAAAATACAGACTTTCTGCCGAAACCGGTTTTGCTCAGTGGATAGAGCGTCAGCCTGCAGACTGAAGGGTCCCAGGTTCGATTCCGGTCAAGGGCATGTACCTCGGTTGTGGGCACATACCCAGTAGGAGATGTGCAGAAGGCAGCTGATGGATGTTTCTCTCTCATCGATGTTTCTAACTCTCTATCTCTCTCCCTTCCTCTCTGTAAAAAATCAATAAAATATATTTAAAAAAATAAATAAAAATAAAAATACAGACTTTAGCCCTAACCGGTTTGGCTCAGTGGATAGAGTGTTGGCCTGCAGACTGAAGGGTCCCATGTTAGATGCCAGCCAAGGGCATGTACCTTGGTTGCGGGCACATCTCCAGTAGGGAGTGTGCAGGGGGCAGCTGATCGATGTTTCTCTCTCATCGATGTTTCTAACTCTCTATCCCTCTCCCTTCCTCTCTGTAAAAAAATCAATAAAATATATTTTTTAAAAAATAAATAAAAATACAGACTTTAGGACCAATGCAAGCAAGTACATACTTTTTTGTGGTCTGGCAATTTTGGGCAAACTTGGTGCTGAAAGTTCTGTCACTTTTTAAAAACCACCTGTGCTGCCATAATAACCTTTTGTGGCATTGTAGGAAACCAAAAAGTAACAGCATGAAAGTAAAATTCAAAGCATATAAATACTGTGAATTAGTAAAGTGCATCCAAGCCCTCACCTGTCACTTAGACATATGTGGCATGGTTGGGAATGGCTGCTCTGAACTACAGAAACATAATGTACTTTAAGAGAACATACCCACATATGAAATAACAGATTTTTCAAAAGATAATTTGGGTATGACTTTTAATTTAATTGGACTCTCAAAAAATTCTTTTACATAGTAAAAATTCTCTAGTACCGTGCACCTTAATACAGTTTAATTTATTCAAACTGGGAATGAGATGCAGGATAATGGTTAAAAACTGAATCGCTCTGCCTTGGTGGTTAACTTTTCGCCTTAAGAAAACACTAAGTTGCCCAACATAGAAAGGTGACAAGGCTGCCAAAAATTGAGATTTAATTCATTCAAATACATCTTTTTGGTCTAAGTTGTACCTTATAAATTCCCAATAAAAGAAAGTGGCTTAAGGAGTTTCAGCTAGATTAATACAAACTTGAATGTAAGTTAAATCCAAAGATGGAAACCTCTGCCTTTTAGCTATACAACCAAATACGCACTTGTTATTTGCATTATGTTATGAAAGACAAATATAAAATTCTGATTATTATATTGAGAACTAAGAACTTTCAATTTTTAAGATTTATAATATATACATATATTTTTAAACCCAAACTGTGCTGTTCTAGATTTATTATTCAATTCTTTATCTGCTATGTTTGTGTAGAATCAATAAAACTTAAAGTGCATATAAAGAAAGTTTACTACTAAAGATAGAGAGCTTCTAATTTCCACTGAATTGTTAAAATATTTTTCAATTTATCCATAAATCTTGCAACAACAAAAAATGGACGGAAGTGCTATCTTTAAAGCTGTTTCTATACCAGCATGATAGGTAATTTAAAAATATTTTAACCTGGATATTAAACACTTAAATTTCATCATTTTTCTGACTGCATATTAAAATGATGAAATATTGAAGCTTTAATAAGGAATTACTGTTCAAACAGATTAAGCAGAGCTTTAAAAATTCATAGTATAGTTGTGATACTCTCCAAAAGTTAACCTTTATAAGCAGTGTTAATAAAAAATTTAACTAGCCAAGTTTATATACTATTTCCTGGAATCCTTCCTAATAGTTTTAGTTTGACTTTCCAACAGCTTCAATTAATTATTATATGTATTAATACATATTATATCTCCCTATCTACAAGCCAATCCTTATACATGGTTGCATATACTAGTACTCTGTACTTTTTTAAACTATCTTTTATGCAATAAAGAGAAATTAATATCAACAAGTTAAAAAGTTTAAGTTTTAGATTCTAACAGAAAAGGAGATAAGGAGAGAAAATCAACAGATTCTTAAGTCTTACATATAATACAATATTTATAAGTTTAGGTAATAGAACCTAATTTTCAGCCAGAAAACTGAAATCAATATAATGAATCCCGGCCAAGAACTAATACATATATTTGCCTTACCATATTTTCATTGAAACAAATCTAAATCAAGTAGAATGACAGGCCAATCACAGGCATAAATTGTGCTATGTAGTTGCCCATGTAAATTATTTTTATAAACAAACTAGCTTTTTCTTCTAAAAATCATTTTATTCATAGCACAAATTTAATTATAGGATAGCAGTATATATACATTCCTCAATCTGTCATTTAAGATGTCTCAATGAAAAACTCCTATATTTTACTTGAGAAAAAAAAGTACATGAAATAAAGTTTCTGGGTTTTAGGCTGAATAAGAGTATGCAAGTATAAAAAGATCACCCACATTAAAATGAGTAATTGATTATTAAGCTAAACATTAAGAATACCTTCTATAAGAGTTGCATAATGCCAAACATGAAGTTATGGCAAATATCCCTTTTTTAAATTATGGAGGGATAATAATATATATTAGGTCAAATAGAAACACTCTGAAGACCACCACCATATAACTGCAAATTAAATGAAAAACCTATACATTAATACTAATCCTTAAATGTATATATTGGCTCTTTTTAGGAAGTCAAACAGCAGCTTAGTTAATAAGTAAAATAAAAAATGTGACTTAATTCTTTAAAAAAAAAGAGAGAGAAATAAGGCCTCAGCCAGCAATTCGGAAATGAGTAACTTCAAATCATTAAAACATTCTATCAGAAGACATACCAAAAATATTAAAACAACTTAAAGATACTGAAAAGGAGTTAAGAACCTCAAAAAACATCTGATATTATCAATTTTATAAATACATGAGTTTGTGATGGCATTCTTCGTAAACAGGTAAAATCAATTTAAATATAGTAAGCCAACAAATTAAAGCTTTATTTTAGTTTATTTTCAATTAAATGTTAACATTGTGATTTAACTGCAACCTTGTGAATTTGATCCTCTTGGTTTTCACAGAATTAACAGGCAATATAGAGAAAGAGCTATCAGTATGTGTAATCTACAGGGTTCTCAATATCTTTAAAATACTTAAGCAATAGTTATATTACAGGCTATTCAATTTAGTATTGTTCTAACGAGCTCTAATTCTTATTCTCCGATGTTTTTAGGAATATTCTTAAACTATTAAGAATTAATTCTAAATGTTTTTGAAAAGTGTAACTTTAGAAAATGTGAATTCTAA
Source organism: Myotis daubentonii (assembly GCF_963259705.1). Lineage (NCBI taxonomy): Eukaryota > Metazoa > Chordata > Mammalia > Chiroptera > Vespertilionidae > Myotis > Myotis daubentonii. Next base: position 159,399,608 of record NC_081842.1, read on the forward strand.
GATACGATTTGTTCCTGGATTTTTTACTCTCACAACATTATTAACAGACTAATAATTGTTTTAAAAGATGTAATCTCTTTTGATGAAGCCAATTATAGTTTCCTAGGCTGAAATGTCGGGAGAATTTATTGACTTCCTAACATATTAGTAACACAATATAAGGAAATTAGTGAAAAATAAAAAACACATGGAGGTGTGAAAGACTACTATCTGCATTAAAATAGGCAAAGTTATGTTTAATCAGCAAGTTCAAGATAATTCTGTCACTATAATTTTATAAAGTATTTCATAAGCATGATCAACCCCAAATTCTTACAAAGAACACAAAGGCAGAAAAGTGCTTTTAGAATATATTCTTAAATACCTTAATTTGTTGCAGCGCTTACCTGAATCCCATATGGCAAAGAGCTAAAACATAAATTTTCTTGAAGTATAATTCAAATAATTTCAGGTATTAATATTTGCAATTGCCAAAAACTATTGCAGGTCAGTAATTACTACTAAGAGATAAAGCATCTTTTATGATGCTCTGACCAGTAGTAAAATGCTGGACTAAACTAACTTTAACCTACGCTAACTTTTGATTTAGGGCCTCTGATACAAGTAATAACAACTACCACTCCACTTTGACTTATATTTGGTCTAAACAAAAATGCCTTTTACCCGGCCAGCATGGCTTAGTGGTTGAGCATCAACCTATGAACCAAAAGGCCATGGTGACTCCTGATCAGGGCACATGCCTGGGTTGCAGGTTCAATCCCCAATGTGGGTCGTGCAGGAGACAGCTAACCAATGATTCTGATCATTGATGTTTCTGTCTCTCTGCCTCTCCTTTGTTCTCTGAAATCAATAAAATATAGTTTAAAAAAAACAAAAAATGAGTTTTAAATCAGTGTTATTAATCATATTTATATTAAAATATAGAAACCATACAAATATGGGATAAAATTATCCATACATAGAAAGCCGCGGTATTTTTAGTTTCAATTTCAGATATTTCTGAGTTATGGTATTTGCATTTATATAAAGGTAATACAGTTATATATAAATTATAGAGAAAATTTGTGATAGCGTATAATTTACTCTTTTTAGAACAAACAGAAATTTATTCACTCTTCAGTGCAACCTGGAATTAAATGTACCACCATCATGTGAATGCCACAATAGCATACTAAAATGTACATAAAAAAGGAGTCTTTTTAAACCTTTGTTAGGTTTTAGTTTAAAGAAGTCAAAAAGACATATAGGAATTTCTTTGAAACACATAAAGAGCAAAAAAAAAACAAAAACAAACAAACAAAAAAAAGCTCCCCTAATATTACTTATCTATTTTTATAATTAACATTAGTTTTTAAATCCTGGTATTTTTGAAATGTTTTTTAGTTACATGTTTTGTTAACTTTCATTTAAAATGTGAACATGTTAAAATATTTGACTCTTGGTTCAAAGAGTATAAAATATATTTTTTAAATAGGAACTTCATTTTGGTAAAATTTATATTAAAAATATTATTTCAAATCTATATTCATAACACATATTACCCTTATCTAGAGAAATCTTATTCATTTTCTATCCCACTCATAGCGTTTTTAAAAATCTACTCAAGTAAATGCAGGAACGAATGCATATGTAGTTACTCTTAACATCTATACAAGTGATCAGATATATCATAATTCATATTTTTTAATTGAAGAATATTCAATAAAATTTCTTTGATAACTTACAAAGTAAGTCAGGATTATTTTAAACTAAAAAGCAATTGCCAATAACTTCTTTGTTATAAATATCCCCAAATTAATAATACTTTCACAATAATTTAATTAACTTTTCAATAACACATTTTCTTTGCAATGAATTCAGATCTCAGTTTTACCAACCACTCAGCTGTCTACCTTTAAATTAAGAGAGAACAAGTAGAACTTACCCTCACTGTGCCTTCCCAATAACCTCACAGAAGTTATGCACTATGTGACAGTTCCTCCTCAAGTAATGATTTCCCTGGAATGAATTCTCTAACTATGTGACAGTTACTGTTCCTCAAGTCACATTTTTTTCTGGAATGAATTCTCTAGTAACCCTTACCTCACTGTGAAGGGAGGTGTGGTATTTGAGGAAAAAGGGTAATGAACTATAAGGCTGGATTCCATTGTCTGGTGCCTTTTATATGTAGCACCAATGATAAAAATCTCTTCTTATCATATTAAGGCAATGAAGTAAAGTTGGCAGTACAGGTGCCTATCACTTCTATGGAAAAGGAGCATTTATATACTTTTGTGAAACATACCATCATAATCCTATTGAAGTGTAATTGCTGTTGCAAACATTCTTATGCTGATATAGAAATGCTCTGCATAAACGCTGCATAGACTAAGATAATACATGACCCTGTTGAGAGGGTAGTATTTATATAAAAGCCCATGCCAGTACCATAAATCTCTTTATTACACAAGTTTCCTTATTTAGGGGTCATTCTATGCAACAATATCAATCTGACTTTCCCATTAGCATAGATTAGTTAATAAAATAGTAAGTCCACAAGAATAAATTTCATTAAGAAACAAAGCCTCTTAAAATACAAAACAATGGTTTTATTTGTCATATCATTCCTTGGTAAACTAAGGAAAAATGTACTACATCTATTTTCATAGATGCATAGATGGAAAACCTTTCATTTTCTTTTTTCCCCCAACAAGCAATTTCTGAAATGACGTTACTATACCAAAATGTAAAAATAAAAAGATTCATTTTTATTAGAATTTAATATAGTCTATCCTTAAGTTTCCCAGTACAATTAAGTATATGCACGCAGTGAAAACATTTGCTCACTAAAAAGATCCAAATATCCCTAAAGGCTTTTATCACCCTGATTATCAAAACACTTATGACAAAATTCTCAAGTATTTCTGAGTATACAGCTTATAATTTCTTAGCAATTTAGTTGGCATGGCATTCATAAATAGAATTCAGCTATTATAAGTAGTATCTTTCTTGCATTCATTTTTTTTCCAAGTTAGTCAGCAGTTTTCTAAACTATTTAATATTGTCCTTACCGGTAGTTTCCCTGTTTAAGCGTCACTGCACTGATTAGTCCATTATTAGTATAAAAGCCATTAATCCAAAGTGATCATTTTTATTTTTAGAAAAGAACATAAGCAACTCATATAATTTGACCTATTAATTAAATGTAGAGGAATATAATTTACTACTTACTGTTTAGCGATTTTATAGTTTTCATAATCTGGAAAATTATCTTTAAAATTTGGATCTGTCTTATCACAATTATTAGATATTTAAACAAGACATGTTTCTGCAACCATCCTCCTAAAGCTTTAGTTAATCATTAAAAAAGAAAAAAAGGCAGAATCTCAAAATTAATCTGATTATCTCCCTTATATTTCAAGTTCTTTTTACTAATTAACAAAAAAGTAAAAACCACATCTATTAATTTGTAAATACAGGAAATTATGAATACCTAGCCTTTGGTATTTTGGATTTCACCATAATTGACTGATCCCAAAATGCTTGACGTTTCTTAGAATAATTTTTCTCAAAACAAAAATAAGAAGTATGTTAATAAAACGTAATATTCAAATGAGATATTACCAATTTATACTGTCTTGATTATTTTATGTCATATACAAGCTCCCTCTGCAGGTAATAACAAGGGTTAGCAAAAATATTCCAAACATGTAGGCAGTTCTCTGCATAAAGTTGCAGGTCACTGTTGTACAAAAATACTCTTACCTAGCATTGTTACCGCCTCCTTACCAATTATCTGATTAAAATACCCGCTCCTGAAAATCTGTGGTTCAACATGATTATTCTTGTCCTTCATCTTGGTTAAGAATGCAGCTTGAGCAGGCAGAATACACAAACTTTTCAGTCACCCCAAGAGCTACTCTCACCAGGTGTATTTCAAGGAAAAGAAAACATTGCCTGGCTTACAACAGCAGCAGTCTAAAATGACAGGCCACCCAAAACAGTGCTGCCCAACCCCTTTATCTGATGCATCATCTGACTGCAACGTGTGAACTAATTCAATACAAAAAAGAAAAAGAAAAATTGATTTGGTTTGCAAAATGTTCTTTGGTCCACCATAATATTTTTTCAGAGTCTGTTTTAGATTTCTGTTTTCACACTCTCCTCCCTATGCCCTTCCCCAGATAACAGGTACAAGATGCATCTCTGCCAAGGGAGGGGGGCAAAATAAACATTGTTAAGAATGGTTCCAAGGTTTGGGGCCAACGTGTAACCAAAAAATTGTTGCTGAACAATGTTTGATGCCACTCTTAAGATTTCCCACTTGCGGAAATTTAAGGCAAATTCAGTTTGACTTACCTTTAAATGAGCCGAATTGACAGGTAAAAAGAGGTTTAAAAAAACACTAATATCCTTATTAACCAAGTGAAAATTAATGCTAATTGTCATGCTAAAACATACAGAAATACCACACAGAGATATCAGTTTTGTTGTTTCCTACTTAAAGAAAACAAAGTTAAGGGAAAAGGCAACTTAATGACAAGCATTGTTCTTAGTGAGTTTTTTGCTTAAGGGAGAAATTTTGTTTCACTTATATTTTTAAATAATGAGGCCCTAAATCTAGTTTAAAACCAGTAACAATATGAAGAGTGGCTTCCATCAAGGCTATGGGTACTACACACAGCATTTGCAGCAGAAAAAAAGAAGAGGGTAAGCTGGCAATGTTCCTATAATTTGTCTATGCAGCTCTATAAAGAGGAAGCACCTAAAATCCAAATAGTATCTTTCTCATGACAAATAGAACTTTGAAAAGGACAAAAAATGGCTAAATATCCTTAGTAAAAGTGAAAATGACTAGGACATCATAATTTTAGTATAATTTTTATTTGTTGATGCATATGAAGCAAATTAAGGTGTTTTAGTAATAGGTCCATCTTTTTAAAAATGGAAAAAAAGACATACATTAAGCTTTTGTCAAATTATATGAAAATATGTACAATCACTGGTCTACAAATATAACCTTACACCACCACCAAAATTATTGTTTCCCCAACTGTCTTGGATGTTAACTACAGAAAAGCTGAAATACTAAGAATTAAAACACACCATGAGCAAATTGAGATTAAAGACACAAATGAGTGAATAAAATACTATATAAAAAATGTGTTCTGTAACTTCTAATCAATAACCACAGTAATAAATAGGGAAAAAAATGGTAGGCATTTAATTCAGAGGAATAAAATTCCTGAGTGGACGGTTCCAGTGAAGTAAAGAACTAATTCCAAACGGAAATACTTTGCTTCAAAGTAAAGAGATGGAAACTCATATATATATATATATATATATACACACACACACACATACACATGCACACATCTATATATTAATCAAGAACTGATTAAGTAAATATAGTCTACATAAAACAAATATATCAACTAAAGATCATATCTAAAATCTTGTACTGATTCATCCATTATATGGCTTACTGGTGCCAAAGTATTTAATTTTAAAGATAAATGATTAAAATTAGAACTCATAAACAAAACAGAGAGAATTCTCTTTCGCTGTCTCTATAGATAGACACTATTTACTATCTTCCAGGAGAGAAAGCATTGTCCAAAGCAAGGTCAAAGGCATTGTCCAAAGCCTGCCCCAGGCAGCCAAGAACCACTTTTGACAGATTATTCTGTCCAAAGTCCAGAGCAACAATCAGTTTGAGGTGTGGACCGATGTAAAAATACCTACAAAATGATGCAAAGTGTGGATAGAACAAGCCTTTCATGTTCCAAAGGCAGGAAATATCCTTGAGAACAAAATAGAGATTAAATGAATCATATAATTTGCAAAATCAGCTTAAAAACAGATCTTACACATACTTCACATTTTAGGCTTTCATTTGCACTAATTTTTAGCCAATAACTGTCAGTAAGTATTGATATAAACAAAGGGAAAGAACATAAATTGCACATTTCTGTTTGTACACGTGTGTATACATATAATTTGACCAAGAAAGGAGTTAAAGAGTATTATCTAATAATTAAAAGAGCAAAACTAAACCCTTTTTTTAAATTAGGAACCTCACGGTTCATTCTCATTTGCTACTACAATGGCTAAAGATCTTATTTTTCTTTCAGAAAAAGATACAGGGTTATATCTGATTTTGTCCTACAAAACAGGTTTGAATTGATCTTCGTCTGAGGTTAAACATCTTTTCAACTTCTCCAATCTCTCATGGCTAAGAACTACTAATTTATTATGTTTCTTTACTATCAGATAAAAAAGAAACAGAAATTGCTTAATGCATCTTAAACCAGAATTAAGATTTGGTCAGTATTTCAAGAAGTTAACTTCTGCTTAACATGCCTGTTTTGGGTTGTTTTTTTTTTAATATTAGAAAATCATTCTATTTTTATTAAGGTACTTAAGGTATTAAGGTAAAGTCTAAGCTTTAAATTTTTTTAAAAAAATGACTAAAGATTTTCCAGCTTTAAGTAGACTTCTTTTAAGGCAAATAAATTTCAATTCAGAAATTCAGAGATTAAAGTATAATCCCTGTGTGAATGTTAATGTTTTTAATGTACTCCTCACAGATTGGGGGAAAAAATCAATGACAAAACCAACAAGGGCCCGTTTTGCTCAGCATAGGATTTCTTGTCAGGTAGTGATTAATGCTGTGCTCTGTAGAGGGAGACATTACATCCGGGCTAAAAGAGACCTAAATTTTACCCTCAGGCAGAAATCTGACTTAAACATCTCTATTTAAAGTGACATTTGTCCTCCCTTTTCAACTGGTTTCCCCCAGAAATTCCAGGAAGTTGACTTCATGACCTAAAAACAGCCGAGTGGCTGTGAACAGTAGCTGTGCCTGCTCTGCACTTCAGGAAATCTGGGTGCCAGAATGAATCAAGGTGTAGGTCGTAAAACAGGTGCCCAGCTATCTGGTATGATCAATCCCATGCCACCTTACTTCCACAGGAATCTTAGATTTACAGGCCCCTATATTTCGAGGGTCAATAGTAAAAATTTCTGTTTCTGTTGCCGATAACCTAGCTATCCGTACTGATGGACTTGGTTTCTATTGATTCATAAAAATCACAGCTGATATTTTACTACACTGATCTGAACTATTAACTGATGACAAATTACAGAAATCCAGAAAAGCAACTACTAAAAAAAAAACAAAAACAAAAAAACCTCCCAAACAAATGTGAATGTGCAAGTGGAAATAGTACCTTATACGTCATGTAATAGCTTCTATAAAATCAAAAATGGAAAAGCAGAAAGAATGTTCACATAACTAAAGCCACCAAACACAAGATGTACGTATATTAAAACAGGTGCCAATATCCTTCCACTGTGAAACATGGTAACTTTGGATATTATTAAGCTATTTAAACACTGCTGGCAAGTTCTTACAACCAAGGTAATCTAATTTCTGTTGCATTTCAACTTAAATTGATTTTTTTTTCTTTTAGCCGTTCTGGTAATTGAACAAATTTATACAACTGTGATGGGATTTTACTTACCACCACACAATGCATAAAATCCTCTTCGAAGACAAACTATATTACTTCATAAAACTGCATTTTTGTTGTAATTAAACAAATTGTATTTAAACATGCTTTGTGCTTCCAAAGCAATCAATAGCATTTTGCTCTAAGTTGCACTTTGCTTGCAGGTGTTAAGCTTGGTTCCTTCATTCAATCTAACTTTTTTTAAAGATAATTTTTATTTGCAAAATATGGAAGTTTTCTTTTCCTAAGAAACAGCTTTTTAAAATCGTTGGATAAGAACATATTGGGAAGTATCTGCAAATTATTGCCTACACTTAGTCTATCAGATAATTGATCTAAGCAGACTTTTTAAGTATTTTTGGATGATTAGGCCCTTTTTTATGACACAATGATCCACTTACAAAAATATACCTATTTACATAAAATAGCATTAAGAGACTTTCATGGTTCATAATATATTTTTATACTAAACTCAAAATACCACACTGAAGCCTTAAATAAAATTTAAGAATTATACACCCTAGTTACAGTTACTCCTTTAAAAATTATCACACTAGGTCAAGAAAAATGACATTATTTTAGGATTCTATTTCCCTAATTCCAATAGTTAACTATTTATAGGTTAAATGACCAATTTTCTTAATCTTTTTCATAAAGCATTAAAAAATAATAATAATTACTACCTGACCAATCCTAAGTAGTAAAAGGATTTCAGAAAACAGTCAATTTTTCTGCTAACAACCAGTCTAATTACAGTAATCTATGTGATTAAATACTTTTCAACCTTTCTACCTTTAATCAAGAATTATTTGAAGAGATGAATATTTGGGTGGAGCTATAGACTAATTATGTAAGATAAGTTAACTATCGTTTTAATCTGCCTTTAAAATGGAAATGTTTTAATCTTTCTTGAAAATAGTTACAAAACAGTTATCTATTCCGGTAATGTGAACTAATATTTAGACAAATTACCTTCAGAACTGATATAACCAAAACATAAATGGATTTCAAGTCCTTTTCAGATCTAGCAGGAAAAATTGCTATTTTTAACCCATGATCCAAATTATCAAAAATTTGTGCAGTTTTTAACTAGGCATTTTTGCAAGAACTAAATGAACAGGGTTTTTTGTAATCATGCATTTTATTTCTAAAATGTACTAGCTTGGAAATAATTCCACTTTAATTCTACTTGAGTCTTTTCTGCAGAAAAGCAGGCAGATGTTAAATGTGTACCTTTCAAGACACAAAATCAGATACAGTGAATATCAAGAGGCAAAGTGGACAGTCTTCGAAGAAACTTTTTTTTAGAAAAATAGCAATCCTATTGCACTAAATTCTTCAAGTTTCCAAAACTGTATTTCATTCCTAATCTAACTACAATTGGTCTGTGCTCTTAAATATCAGCTATTTGGCAAGTGGTATGGATTCTTATTAAACTGAAAACAGACTTCTCTAAGGTAGATAGATACAAGTGTATTTAGCCCATACCTTAGAATAAATTGTAATAATCTCTTCATCTCATACTACACCTGTCAATAAATTGTTATTTGATCATTTATTTTACTAAAGTCAGGTCAAATAAATATTTTGATAGAAAATAGAGCAATAACAATTCATTTCTATGGTGTACAGCTTTCTAATTACCTCCTGATCGTCCCCCCAAAAATCTCAATCTTAGCTCACATATTCCTATATTAAGACATTAAATATTACATTAAATATTTAAATAAAACACAGAAAGCTCCAATAATGATCAAACAGAGATCTAAACCTCAGTAAGCTTTAGCTTTAAAGCTCTCCTCTTGCTAATTTTAAGAAAGGAACCGCCCAGAAGCTTGGTGTTAACGTTTCTGCTGATTGTGAAAATTGCAGCAATAAAAACTCCAACTGCTTGCCTTAAATTAAGACTTGCAGTACTACATGTGCGATCTGTATGTTTATATTAGTTTTTATAACACTTGGAAGTTTTGTTGTATGCTTTGATGTTAGTCCATTAATAAAGCAGAGAGTCAAAAGCCTGGAAAAAAAATAAATTTATTGGAAATTCTCAAGTCAAAACTTGAAATAATTGGTTTATTCTACCCCACATGATTCAATATTCTGATTTCCCCAACTACCTGCTCCCAGAGCTATCTGCATTTCTAAATTCGTTTTCTGTTGCCAACACATAGTAACCCACAGTGATTGAAAATGACAGCTGGAGAGCTTCTACAACACATTAATTTTTCTCTAAGTAGTCCAATTTTGTCACCTAAATGTTGAAAAGTCTTCTTTTCCCTACATTTTACACCTTTAGAGGTTTGTTGAATTTAGGATCATCATCATGTAAAATGAAGAGCAATTTTTTCAAGACTATTTTTAGATTATTACTAATAGCTCTGATGGATAATGTGTTTTCTTTATAGCACTCTGCACTCGAAGCAAACTAGTTAAACAGCAACTTGAGTCCAATAATAGCAATTACATCAATGTATGATTTTTTTTCCTCGAAAGTACTACTTAGACAACTGAAGGGATCAGATAAATAAACTACTATAAGATGATTTCAGGTTAATGATGGACAATTTGAATGCCACTAAAAAACAAACAAACAAAAAAACCCACCTCATCTTAATCTGAAAAAAATATCATCCTATTAAACTGAAGTCCAAAAATGTTAGGCAATTAATATTTTTTACTTCAAAGCTGTTTATTAATGTAAGTTTTCACTATTAAGATAAAAACAAGAGTTCTGAACGTTAATTTTTTTAAAAAGAAAACCCTCCTCCAATTAAAGGATATCAATTCACGTTCAAATTAACCAACCATCAAAGGTAAAACTATAAAAAATATGAACTTAAAATTTTTTTAACCTTCCTTGAGATTCATTTTCATCTTAAACTAGGCTTTAGTAAATCTTAACCTAAATAAATAAAAGCAATACTTCCCAAAGAGTTGAAGAAAAAAGTTCTCTCTTGACACATCTGCTCACCATAAAATGACCCAAATGACCCAAGTACTTGTCCTTACTTGTTTCTTCACTCACGGATAGATACTGACTTGTTAAAAGAAATTCAAAGAATGAATCTTTTCGCAAATGTAAAAAAGTATTAGCGAATGCACTATAAATATTAAGAAAAATAAACCAACTGCAATCTGAATTCTAGCATTTGCTGTCTGATAAAATGCAAAACTTGAGACGCAACAATAATCAAACAATTCTCTATTTAAAATATCATTCACAAAAAATCTGATTATCACTTAGCATCCTTTCAAACTTACACTTGCAACAGAAGTTTCATTAACAAAGTTCATGTTGAGTTTTAATAGTCCACTGATTTTTTTTCCTATTAATTTAACAAGTGTATTAAAAATAAAGTTTTCTGGGTGACAAATGAGTGTGCTTTTATCACAAGATTTCTATTATTTTATAGACTCATGAAAAGCCTTTCTCTCCCCGTTTTTATTAATATAACAAAGTGTAGGCCCTAGAAAAGTATTAAGTTAGAGGAAAAGCTTTCTCCTCCACTGAAGGGACCCCAAAAGACAGGCAACAGTGACTATCATAAAAGGTCACTCTTTTTCTAGGAACAAACCATTTATCAATAGAAAATAATTGTCTTGCCATTTGCAAGGACTCCATAGCAATAGACAATGTTTTTCACTCACATAATTACAAAACAGTAAAAGTTCAGAAACACAGCCTGAATCCACCTCCCTATTTTTACCCTTTACAATTCTCATTGCCCTTTGGGCCTCCCTTGGAAGCAAATGGAAGACAGGCTGAAGTTTTCTCAATTGAGCTGAAGCTAAGAAACCTTTGATATGCTAATAGTCCCCTTCAAACGGTAAGAATTCACACTTGCATTAATTCAAACAATTTGTGCAGAATGATGTGAAATGGCACCTCTTTTTAGAGGCAAGCAACAAAAGAAGAGAATCGGAATGTCTGAAGAAACTAAACAACAGAACGTTTGTTCTGCAGTATTCTCTCTATCATGCATAAATTTATTGGAGGGTGGAGAAAAGTTCCAACAAAAAGTTCCATAACACACCTGAACAGAAATAGATTTTCTCTCTAAAGGGTTTCTCAAGAATCAGAAAGATACTGAAGCTGAAGTTACAAAGTTACCTTTAACCTAGGTCAAGAGTCCCATCACAACCTGGAATGTTGCCAAAGACATCACACAACCCAATCTATTTTTCTGCTATGGATATATATTGCCTCCTTCGTGCCCATCTTTGAAGGTTCGCCCAAGATCAAACCTGATTTAGTAAGAGACATCTCAACAGGCAAATTCTTTACCAAATGGATATGACTTTTCTTCCTTGTGCAACTCGAACTGAGCAGAGCACACTCGGTGGGACCCGTTCCAGACACAAACACTGACAAGGAAATGAATGAACGAACCACGTCCGTGAAAGCTACGCCTCTGGAAGGAAAGGAGAGAGAAGTGCACACAGGGTAAAGGCTGCAGAAGAAAATTTACGAATTTGGGGTGGGGGCGGGGAGAAGAGCGCCTTCGAACCTGGCCTTTGTAACGGGAACCATATGGTTGGGGACCGCGGCTCAGACGCTCCCAGGCTGCTCGGAGAAGCTGCTAGGCAGCCTACACCTTTCAAGAAACAGGAGGAAAACATTTCCTCGGTCTGAATCCGAGACGACACCGTTTGCATCAGGAAGAAGGGAAGAAGGGGGCCAGGGAAGGGGGAAAGACGAGGGGGATGGAGCCCATAGAAGATGGGAAAGAAGACTGACACCGCAGCACTTGTCCCTCCAACTGCGCCGTTAGAGGACAGTGTGAACAGAGGATTTAAAAAAAAAAAAAAATACCAGCAAGACATACGTTCCTTAGTCTCCGCTCAGCGACACTATGGCACAAAGTAAAGCTTCCAACGATTTCCCCTAACCCCGGCCCCGTCGTTCGGAGCAAAGAACAAACTTTGCTGATCCCAAGCGGAGAAGTCCTGCAGGAGCGCCTCCCCGCTGCCGGGGCGCTGTGGTCGCTCCGCTCGCCCTCGCCTCTCCACCCGAGGGTCCGGGCGCCCCAGCCAATCAAGGAGCACGCGCTGGATTAGCCTGGGGGTCTCCCCTTTCCACGCGCTCCTCCCACGCCTTTTTCTCCCCGCAGCTCCCCACCCGGGACCCCCTCCTACCAACCAGGCTGCCCGAGGCACCCAGCCGCGCCACCATCCCAGGAACCCACAGGCCCAGCGCGGCCCGCTGCTGCCCTCTCACTGCAGGTCCGGGAGGCTCTCTGCCCTCCCCGGGACTCGCGGGTGCCCGGCCCCGCCGCCCTCCCGCCCCGCCGGGCCACCCCTAATCGTTGCCAGCCCCAGCGCCGGCCGGCCACATCTGGCTGCGCTTTGCTGTCATCCTCGCCTCTCCACACCGCCTAACCGCCGACAAGAAGAAACAACAACCCGCAACAACTCAGCCCAGTCCTCCCCCGCCGTCCACTTCCACGGAACTCGCTCCCAGCGCCTGGACGCCCCGTTCCACTTCCAGCCCTAGACGGGTCCGCGGGCGGGCGGAGCGGGGTGGGGTGGGGTGGGGTGGGAGACAGGGCCTCGCACCCCGAGCTGAGGGCCCCGCTGAGGGCGCGCCTCCTATCCCCCCTCCCCAGACGCACGGTGGAAAGAGGTGAACGGAACCTTCCGACTCCAGCTTTTCCCGAAAATCAAACTATGTCCAAGGCGATCCTACTCCGCCCCTCTCCCCCGCGGCCCCTACTGCTAGACTGAAGCCTCGAGAAGGTTCTAACAGCTCCACGAGAAAAGGAGCCGCAGGCTGGACGGGATGGGGAGTTCTGGGGATCGATTTCCGAGGGCAAGAGGTGGGGAGTAGGGAGGGGGCGCGAGCCGCCCGAGCGAGCGCGGGTCACCCCCTCGGCCGGCGGAACATAAACAAACCGCGGAGCCCCGCTTCACCCGCGGCTGCCCGCGCCTCCAGCATCCACCCCCGAGCCGGAGGCGCAAAGCAAACAGGTCTCCCAAGCCCCGCACGCACAGAGGCACATTGTTCGTTTGCTGCGGCTCTTACCTCGGTCTGCGAGCGCGCCCCGGGGGCGGGCCGTCTGGCGCGGGGGCCGCGCGGGGAGGCGCAGAGCGCAGCGGCGACCCCGGCCGGCCAGGACCGAGGCCGGAGTCCGCGCGGGAGGCAGCGCCGCGGCTCGGGGTGCCCTCCTGCTCGGCCGCAGCCGCCGCCTCCTCCAACCAAGCAGCCAGCGCCGGGCGACGCCGGGGGTTAGGTCAACATTTTCCCGCAGTTGCCCACTCGCGAGAGGGGTCCTGGGCGCACACGCACACACCCCCAGACCGCGCGCTCGCTTGGAAAAAATGAAGAAAAAAAAATTCGGGAATCAGAGCGCAAGGGATGGCGCAGGCAAAAGCCCGACAGAGGTGCGCAGCCTGGGGAGTCCCCTCGGAGCGGCGGCCGCAGGAGGGGTGAGCAGACGCCGGCGGCGCGAGGCCAACTCCGTGGGTCCGGCCAAGCCCGTCAACCCGCGGTCCGCGCCGGCCCCTCGGGCATCCCCGGCGCCGACCCTGCGGCCTGGGGCGCGACAGGGGCGGCCCTTCCTCACATGTCGGGTCTCCGGGCCGAGGCTGAGCGGGGGCCGCTGCCCCGCGGAAGGCTGAAGGCGAGAACGCAGGCTCGCGCGAGCGGGGAGGTTCGGGGAGGTACACGCCACGCACAGCCACCGAGTGGAGATGCCCCCCCAACAATCCCAAGGAATTCTCCAGGAAGCTCCCGATTTCGCTCCGGCACCTCTGCGTGTGTGAGCGGAGAGCAAGGGAGAGGGAGAGGGAGAGCGAGGAAGAGAGGGAGAGACGGGGGAGTGCGAAGTCCTGACACAGACTCGCGGCGAGGTCTGAACTGGAGTCACCTCCAGCCGCCGCCTTCTCCCCACACCCCCACCTCCACGCCCCCGCCGGCGTTGGGCTAATCATCTAAACAGATGAGCGTGGACAGCGGCAAAGGACACCTCTCTCCCTCCTGGTTTTCCAGCCGGGGGCCCAGGCAAACTCCGAAGAAGATTACAGGCAGCTAAGTCCAAAACGCGGAGCAATCTCTAACTCCTTGCCGCCCGCTGGCCATTTTCCACTCCATTTGAGAAGCTGCGGCGGCCGTGCGCCCGGGCAGGGGGAGGGGAGCGACAGGGGACACTTACGGGCTCGAGCTGTTGGAGTGGCGGTGGCCGAGCAGCCGCCCGAGGACTCACCGGCCCCGGCTCCGCCGGCGGGGCGGCCGCAGGGCTGTCCGGGCGGCGGCTGGGGACGCGCGCACACACGGCCGCGGAACGCGCCCCGGAGGCAGCCGGCGGCGGCTCGCGCCCCTCCCCTCCGGCGAGGCACACCCCCGCCCCCCACCTCGGTCCCGGGACTCCGCGGGCAGCCTCCCCCACCCAGTCCGCACACCCGTTCCACCCCCAGCCCACCCCCCCCCCCCCAAACTCCACTCACTGCGCGCTCGGTCCTCCGCGCGCTCCGCCGGCGCGCGCGCTCCATCCCGTCCACACACACGCACTTTCAATCTAAACATTTATTTCTGTCTGGAGCCGGGTGAAGGGTATTGGGGCGAGCGCGGCAGAACCGGGCGCTCCGGCCCTGGAGGCGGGACGCGGGGGTTTGGGGGGGTGGCCAGCGGCTCGCCGCCCCCTCCCCTCTCCCCTCCAGGCCCGGGAGCTCTCTCCTTGCCTGCGCTTGGAAGAGGCGCCCGGGATGCGTCTTGGGCCCTCCCCGTCTCCAGGTTTTCCGTTTTCTCCAGGCAGCGAGCCGGAGGCCCCGAAACTTTTAGTTCGCGCAGCCCTCCTTTTGTGTGACGGCTCCGAGGAGAAAGGACGTCTGTGCGCCGCGGCTGCCTCCGTCCGGCTGCGGCGCGCGGGGGACGCTCCAGGGTTCATGTGTCTTTGATACCTGAGATTTCCGGCGCGCTCGTTAATGAAAGTTACATTTTTTAAAATTGCGATGACTTTTTCTTTGTAGTTGCAGAGAGCTAGCCAAACTTTGACTTTATTGACTCTATTTCACAAGAGCGTTTTGTTTGTTTTTGATTAAACCCACCAGGATAAGCAAAGGAAGGGAGGGAGACTACAAGGCTCTGGACTCGCCAAGTGCATTCATCGCTGTTAGGTCTGTTTCCCTCATTTCCTTCCACTGACGCTGCTTTTTGCTCCTGTCCTCTGAGCGCACCTCCTTGGACCTCTCGGTTGGTAGTGTCAGCAAGCATCCAGGCAGCGCCAACGATGCATCCAAGGGGAAGAGAACAGACCACGACGGGACAAATCATGCTTGAAAAATGTTTAAAAGGCAGTTAAGTATCCTCTGCATACGAGGAAAACCAAACCTGGATGTATTTAAAAAAAAAAAAAATTACAAAATTCCTGAGCTGAAAGTGACTGAGTTCTCAGATATATTTCTAAATTACTGATTCTACTAATGAGTGCAACCATCAATTAAAGAAGCACGTTTGCATTGGCTTTCAAGAAAAACTGATTCTCCAAGATTTAAATCTCTAGTAAATACGACGAAACTTGAGCTTCTTTGCTTTCAGAAACAATATGTACTTTTTGTTGCTGCGGGTATGTTGCAGTCATCATACTTCAGAAATCATTTCAAACAACAATGTTATTAAAATGTCAACAGCAGATTGTGCAAAAAATAGGAAGACTCTAAATACCTATCAGTATTTTGTCACAAAGCCAGATACTTGCAGTTCTAAAGTAAATCCAGCTACTGGTCAAGTTTGTTGTTAACTTGTAAAAATCATAAGTTAAAAAGTACATAAGTACAAGTAACAAACATGCTCTTTTGGTTGATTCATTCTAATTCCCAAATTAAAACATGAATCCTTGGTGATCAATTTTTTTCTATTGAATGTATTGATGCTTTACTATTCTCACCATTCTAAAAGGTAAGAGGAACCAAGCATTTATGTTATAAACTACATAAACACCTTCATTTGGAATTTCTTAGAAGCAGGATATAAATTAGCCTGAGGTGGAGGGGGGAGGAACCCACACTTATCCAGAGCTGGTATGAAACCTTATTATGTACCTAAGTTTTTACATTTGTCAGAATGTATACATACAACAGATCTATCTAGGAAAATTAAATCAGGCTACTTTAGTTCAACAAAAGGCAGAAATATAGAATTCTCAAACCTCAGAGGTCATTTATATCATGGTCTCCTTTGGAATTTAAATTTATTTTATTGAAGATTGTAACCCAAAATATGTCAAACTGAGAATAATTTGAATTTACTGAAATATTTTAGCTCTTTCTTTTGTTTATCTTTGAAGGTTTCTCACTCATCTGGGCATGATTCACAAGAAGCCCCAATGAGTGCATAGATCAGTCTAATCCTATTTTCTTTTGGGAGGCAAAACTTGGTCTGAAGTTTTTATTCAGTGAGCTTAGTAAGTAATCAATAGAAATTTTTGCCTGAATTAAGCTGGCCATATGTTGGCTTATTTACTTACTTATCTAACTCTCTCAGAAAGAATCTCTGCAAGAACCTACTGTGTACATTTCACAGGTCTGGCATTTTTGATGCTCTGGACATGAGTGAGTCACTCTTCACTATTTTTCTAAAGGGACTACCTCACAAGAAAGGAAGGATGCATGGGAGGGGGAAGAAGTTGTCAAAAGTGGATTAAAACTATAGGGAATGGAAAGTGCTTCATACAAGTTTTTAATTTTGATTCCAGAGGAAGAGTATTTTATAGAGTTCAAACGGTTCAACACCTTTTTTTTTTCCTACGAATATAATAAGCTTACTGTGTTTGTAAAATTACACCTCAAGGTATTCCTTCTCTAGGATAATGTTTTAAATATTGAAGAATTTTTAATTCTTTCTTTGTACTTTACATATAATAATGCTTCAACCTTCTTTATACCCACAAGAAAGAATGGAAACAGCTTTTAATTGCATTGATATATTCAAGATTAAGCTGTTAGCCACAAACCTGCCCTTACAAAGGAACACTTAAATGACACACACACACAGAAAACATAATTTGCCTGACATTTCATGACAATTTAAAACATAATTTATAACAATACAGGTGTTATGGTAGAAAAAAATGAAATGAGAAGCTTAATAATATCTGCAGATGTTAGCAAGTTAAGGGGAGTTGGAGTATGTTATGCATTCGCTACAATGCAATCAATTTAACTACTCAAACTATATTATTATTTAAGTAATGGCAAAATCATTGACTTATTCATAGTACTTGCTAATTGTTTTTAAAAATAAATTCTACAAAGGACAAAGGAAACACCCATTTCCATTTGTTTTATGTTAAATCAACATCCAGCCACTCATGGTGATTTCATTCAAAGAAAACAGAAGGAACTCATTAGCTTATGTGGTTAGAGAGATTGATGGGCTTCAAACATTTTAACCATACATGTTTTTTTCCAACTGTAGTAACTCATGTTTTTAATTTAAGCAACTTTAAGAAACTGAAGATTATTTTATTCACTGTGGGTTCACATATTTCTGATACAGAAATTATGCTAATTTTTAAAGCTATATATCATCCAAGCATTTTTGTTTAGAGGGAAGTGATGAAGTACTTGTCAGACCACATGTATGCTTAACAATAGTTTGGGTGCCAAATTAAAGATACTGAAGAAGTATGAAAGTGGGCTTGGTTACAAAATATTGTGATTATTATAAGCTGGTAGCACACTGAGTAACTTCTTTACTGCGCCGCCCTGGCATTGGGCTGGGCTGGGGAGAAGACCCAGAACTTGATAGTGGGCCAAAAATTCTGTGACGTTTGAGCCACACAGCTGTAGAGAACAATCAGTGAGGGCAAGTTGTATTCATTATGGGGAACATGTTTTGGCCTGTGATGAGAGCTCTGTGAGAGTTCTAAACTAAAACAAACAAACAGAAAACATGTGAAACTGTTCTAGCTTCTGATACAGAAATGGAAACAAAATTGGCTCCATTTCATCCTAAACCTGATCAGATTCCTCTTCTTCATTGTTACTGTTCAATGATGCTTAGTGCTGAAACTAGTTTTGCATACTCTAGAAAATATTTTAAAGCTCTAGAGATCAAAGCAATATGTGAATACCAAACTTAACTAGAACTGGTTGAAAGTTGCAAGCTTTGTTTTTCGTTTTAGCTTTGCCATGCATGTAGGCTGAAAAGAAATCAAAACTCATTTTCCATGAGAACAGAAACATATGAAAGCATTTGGCAAAGCCAATAAGTTTAACTATTCTCCCTGCTCTCGCCAAGCTAACTAAATCTTTGTGCAAGAAGGCCAAACTCTATCTAAAATGCAGGATGTCATCTCCAAAAATAATGACACTTTAAAACTATAGTATAAAAATGATTATAGTATACTATGCTTAATGATATCATTTAGGAGTATATAATCACATATATGTTCTTAAGTACCTATCATTTTGTGATTAATATTTTTTAAAAATATTCAGCATTACAACTGGTAGCATGACTCATTCTGTGCACTTAGTGTTTATATATGTGTAACTATATAAAGGATTATAAAATTTGCATACCCTTATGATACTCAAAGGTAAGCAATTTTTAAAAATATCTCTCATAATTATTGTTGCACGGAGTCTTACACAACTCAAAGTTCATCTTTCTTTCACATAGATTGTCCCCATAACTCCTGTTAATCTCCACACTTTGAGAATCTTCTATAATTGGTTCATATAGATCATCTTCTATCAATGTTTCTGTCAAACCATGAAGTATAACTATAAGAACACTCATGTTATTAAAATGCTATCTATAACTTTGTATACTAATCATTTTGTTCATTATAAATACTCATAACCAAGTGCTTTTTTTTAAGTATATAATTTAAAAATAGGCCTTCCTTTTATTAACATATGCAAACCTCTGTCAACAATACAGATGAACCTTCTGTATATATTTTTCATTTTTGAAGTTAAACTAAGAGTAACCTAATATTACAACTCTTAGTTTTAAATATAAAACATTTGAATGGGCGGTTCTTGATCAAGTATCATGAATGAATACCTCAGGTGCAAACAAAAGCAATGGTTAATAGTAGAGGTAATCTATTGAATCCAAACCCTTAAAGTTTACCAAATAGCATTTTCAAAGAAGTCCAAGTTGAATTTTTAGTGCCTCTGAGAATATGACTGTGATTACTTATGTCATAGTTCATTGTGATATAGCGAAACTTGGAAAAGGCTTGTAAGAATCAGGAAACAAACTCACAAATGCTCTTTTTGTGTTTTAGAAAGTGAGTCAAAGATACAATTATATAACCCTTCTAGTATTTCCAGACTACAATGCATAAAGTTTCTTAATGATACAGCATAAAATAATAATCATATATGACTTTAAAATTTTCTAAACATAAAAATTATTTTGTTTCAGTTTTGAAAATATTTTGTAGGCTAACATTCTGTAACATGAGCTGTTCACCTTGAATTTGGTTCATACTTCTGATTGTATATATTAGCTTTACTAACATTCTTCATTATTCTATAATTAATATGATCGTTCTTTTTAACTCTACTTATATGCTTTATTTTTTAAAAGGCCTTAATTTGTTGTATATATTTTAGTAAAAATAAATTTGTCTGAATATGTGAAAAGGAGAACAGCAATTTGCAAATAATTTTCTTCTAAATCTAGCTCTCATCATAGTATCTTGATAAGATAATAGAATGTTGCTATCTCTGTCTTCAAGAATAATTTAAATCTTTATAATTAAGTTTTCAATTTATTGCAACCCTTTACAATGAATTCTTAAGGTCACTATGAAATCAATCACTTATGTCCTAGACCAAACAATGATGTAATAGTGATATTTTTGTGATAAGTAGAAGTACTTTATAAAAGAGTCCATTTCTTTGAAAATTAGCATCCAAATTTAGAATTCTACTAAAATGTCACTTACTTCTCAAAGGAATACTGAAATAATTTGGTAATGATAAGATCTGTTGAGTGATACCCAATGAAGAAAATGTGTTTTAGGTAAAAAAATAAAAACACACAAATAACCTCTCCAGTTACTCTACATTGAAGAGAAGTTGCCAGACCATCACCTCAATAATATATTCTTTGAAGGGTTTTGTTTGAGTGATGGAGACATGCACTGAACCATCTACACTCTTATCCAACTGTCCTGGTTACTGAAATCACATATCTACAATATAACTACAGAGGATTATTAGTGTTTTAAAAGAGTGCTCCCCTTCATTATGGGAATGTAATTTATGATACCAATTTAATTAGTACTATGTCCTTACTACCTGAATTAATGACCCAAATTCAAACCACATATATTTCATTGTTCAGATAACGTAGAATACACTGCAAGAAAAACTAATTTCCTGTTTATTATCTAATGATAATTGAAACACAGTTATTTATTATAACACTGGGTTACTGCTATATATGAAGTGGCATGTCTTAAAGAAAGAGGTCATGGAAATAACATGAAAAATATTTATAGTTTGTTAAAGTAACATTACAGAAAAGCTGAGTAAGAATGTTAGCAATAAAATGTAAATGTTCAAGAAATCCAAGAATATAAACTATTTTTCACATAATATGGATCTCCAGAAGACTATCATTTATCATTTTAAAATAAGCTTATAGGTAATAAAATAAGGAATCTGAAAAATATTTTAAATGAATTTTGACATTTTATATGATTACTCAAAATTTACTCTCCAGTGCCCTATTGCAAAATGATTTTAAATTATATATATGCTAGCATATATATAATTTTATGCAGGTATGGATTTGAGATGATAATTCAGCCTGTTTGTTTATATTGATTATTTCTATACATGGAAAATCATGTAATGTCAAAAATAGATAGATACTAGATTGATTGTTTATACAACTATCTTTAACTACTTAGGTATATTTATAGCTTATCAAACTTTTTAGCTAAAATATTACACCTTATAACTGAGGAAAGTCTATCTTTGCTTCAATTTTCCAGTTAATGAAAGAAGTGTTTAAATACTCTGTAGTTAGATTATTAACTTCTACAAAACTGAAACAGATGTGTGTCTTAGTATGCCATTAAATTTATGATTTACATAGAACCCTTACATAGAGCTGAGCAGAGGCCAATGATTCTAATTTGCTCTAGATTTACAATAACCTGATCTGGTTTTTGTAAGTATTGAAACACTTTAAACAAAATTAGAAAGCAGTTGGTGCTTTGTGTGATTAAAGATGCAATTCCCTTTGGAGTAATGAGAAAAGTTAGAACATGTTTCTTTCTTTATGGATGTTTCCATTATAAACACGAGTGCTATACATTAGATATTTTTTGTTATTATGATTTTCTTGTTTTTAATTATAAAATAAACCAATTGAATTTCACTGGAGTCCCAATTTGAAACTATGCCAAAATTTAGCTAAAGAATGTGTACTGAGCTCCATAAAAATCCTTAAAATTTTTCCCAGGGTCTTAAGGTCTTGTTATAAAAATACTAGTTCGCCATAATTTTCTAGAGCAAAATATCTTTCTAATTAAGACCTACACAGCTAAAAGACTTGAGTGCTAAATACATTTCAAACCATTGAAAACATATATAAAATTATTCAGGACTAGTTATTATGGGTTCATATAAATTACAAACAGAAAAAAACATTTCTTTTATCTTATTACGCAAATGATAACATTTAAAGCACTGTTATTTAAACCTCCTTCTACTTGCTTGGTGAATTACAACCCTGATCAGCTCCTAAAAATCAAATCTATAAAAATACTTTATTTTAAACACTGAACACTGTTTCCTTAAAAATCAGTCAGAAATGTTTATATACATATTATTGTAAGCACTTGTGTGTATATTTATGTATATGGAAAGTAAGTACATGCAAAAGCATTAATTCATTAAAAGTTTATCTCTCATAAAACCTTTATTAGCCCTTGAAGTCTTTGCCACTTCATATAAAATGATTTATCTTTTGAATAACAAGGTTCCATTAATCTGTTTGACAAAGGAATTTTTAAATCATGTAAATAATTTATTTGAATGAATTATTTAAATTCTGTAAAGTCTATATATATGCACGTGTATATGTATATATCTGGGTCTATATGTTTGTGTTCTGGCACGCTCTCACAGAAGACACACAAAATAGAATTCAGAATACATTGTCCTTGACACTACCAGTGGGACTCGGTGTTGCTGCTGCTGTGGTCTTTGATCACCCACTGACTGCTCAGGATCCCTGTTAGAGGGCCATTTGTGCTACATTTGGCATAACCGGGTGATTTAATGTCAAAGGAATGTGCACATACTTTTCTAAACTCATTTTTAATTTTGCATTTTTAATGAGATTGTAGGCTGAAATAATTTTCAAAATGTAAGGATAATAAAGGCAATTATTCAGGACTCCTAGAAAACCTGCTTTCCTCAAGTCAGTGCTCGAGGTGCTACTGCAAAGTGGTAAACGTATACTCTCCCCAGAAAAATAAATCATCTGTGGAAGCAGAGGGCAAATACACATGGAAAGTAAAAAAGGTACACAAAAGTTTATAAGCAAACACACAAAACTAATTAGGACATAAAGATTTATATAATGTGCTTAATATGCATGGCATTCGGGAATTTTAACTATATAGTATTTCTTCACAGACTATTGCTTTGCAAGATTTTCTCTCAAATAGATCTTATTGTTCTTTTCTATCCCCTGAAGATTCATTATTATTCATAAAAAACAATGAAAATTATGGAATAATCCCCCAACGTTGGTAAAGTTATTAAATAAATTATGATGATGACAGGTTGTCATTAATTTTATTTTTAAACATGCCATATATATATATAGTTTTTACCCTCTAGTCTTTCTTTTGGACAATTTTTCCTTTGGGCTACTATTCCCTTCTCCATTATATTAGGTTTTGGTGGACTCATTCAGGTTTTATTTTAATTGTGTGACCCATCCTTTCAACAAATTATTTTAGCTTTAATTGTATGCATATTAAAATCTCAATCTGTTTGTGGTATTTACACTATACCATGTTATACCCATTACCCATCATATTCAAACCTTAGTAAGGAAGCATGAGAGGCCCTCAACAGTCTAATATAGCCTTTGAAGGTCCCTGATATGCCAAAGCAGCATCATGAACTCTTGGGAAGACAGTAGTCTTTCTTTAAAAAGCTCCAGATACCTAAAACTCCTTTATGGAACTTTCTTTCTGGAAGCTCCTCCCTCCCTGCTGACATGGCCCCCAGATAGCTGTAAGTGGTCTGACACAAGAAAGGATATTACACTGCTCAGAATGGCATGCACCCATCAGATGAAATAATTTTTGAAACACTTCACCTTCTCGCAGCGTTTTGAAGAACAGAGACCTATTTAGTGTCTACAAAGGGCCTGAGTGGTAGCTGTGGAAAAGTATGGAATAAATAAATTAGGATCCTATAGTAATGCACAGTATTTTAATATTTAGTTCAATGATAAGGCTACTTGCTTTCCAAGTATCGTAACACATTGGATAGTACAAGTCAAATAACCTAAAAAATTGTATACAAATATATTTATCACAAGTGTAAATATAAGTGCATATATAAATTTACTTATTAACAAAATTGGTTAGTCAAGCTACTGAAATATTTTCATAGGCCACATGTAAATATTTTAATATTCACACAAATTAAGTGATTACAGTGAAAATTTGAGTGTTTTCCAAAAAATTAATTTAATAATACTGTTTTTGTGTGTGCTTTCAAGTAAATAGAAATGCAAATATAGACAAATTGTTCAAGGAGTTTCTAGCACTATGAATTACCTCATTGTGTGTGTGTGTGTGTGTGTGTGTGTGTGTGTGTGTGTGTGTGTGTGTGTAAGATGGAAATAACTCAAGGAAGGCGGAAATTAATTTGAGGTTTTGAATTCCGAGAAGTTGAAAAGTGACTGACCCATTTTACATAGAACAGTCCTTCTCCCTTCTACTTTTCCATCCCAACTTAAATAAGATAAAGATGTGTCTAGGGAACCTCAGAAATTAGAATCAATGGGATTTACATGAAGCTTTTCAAGGATTATAATTTGCACCCTGGTACTTTGGTTTTATTCAAAGGCAAAACATCTGACACTTTATACATTATGGTAAAAAGTATCATACTTTCATCTTACCTCATTTATGATTCACTAAGCACTCAAAGACTAGAACCCTACATCCAAGAGCCATAACAGATTTTAACTAAGTTTTTTCCTGCCAAATCATTAGCAAGTTTTAGTTTGTATTTTCGTAAGAGTAAATTAATTAATCAAAATTTCCAAGAAAGATGTTCTGACTTCCTGTTGATACTTTAAATGCTTTTTTAAAATTTAAATTCCTATCTTTTTAAAAATATTTACAAAATATATTAGTATAGCACTTTTCTATCTAAGAAAATAATACTAAATATCATTTTATCTTTCTTTGATGACATAGAATTTCTCAGTGTTGAAGGACTATCAAAATTAACATTCATTATCATAACCCATTAGACATCATTGTATTTATTGATTTATTCCTCCCCCACAAGACAACAAGCTCCTTAAAATCTCACTAAATTTCATATGCCCTGCTCTCAGCACAGTATACAATAGAGGTCACAAACTGCTGGCCTGTATAAAATCTAGCCAACAAATTTAATTTACTGGCCCCATAGGTGGGTCCCACACTGTATGTTTTTTTTTAATTTACTATTTGTTAACTTTTAAAAATTAAGAGGTTTCAATTAAAATAGAAATTTACAGCTTTTAGAAAAAAAATGGGATGATGTGGCAACATTTTGTGTACATGACCTCATAACAACATTTAGCAGGAGAGACCTTCCTTTTTAAACGAAACATGCACTCTCTGACTCACCCACATTCGCCAGCATGCCCTATTTACTACCCCTTCACAGCCAAGGCAACTTATCTTGTACAGTGAATCGCCCAATTTGTGATGTTTTATGTTCTACTTTAACAGTGGCCTTCACGGAAAGTGAAATCTGCACTTTTATCTCTATAAAGTCTGAAATAGATCAGAGGAATACGTAATTCAACCAACTCCTAACTGCCCTTCACTCATTAACTTTCTCTTGCTCGCTTCTATGAATATTTGAATCTTTGAGTGCCAATGGTCAGTACTGTGTATATGAACGCACGTGTGACTTACGCTGTCAATATTCATTGCAAGATATGAAGAAATGTATTGGATTGTAGTAATAATGCTTTACTGTGTCCAAATCATTTGCATATAAACTATTTCATTTGTGCACTTACTACAAAACTCAATCTTTAAGTTATAGTACCCCTGTTATTCTTACTCATTGGCCAATCCTCTATTTATATTCACATTTACCAGTTTTCTCTTTTTCTTTCCACTTGACACCACTTTTCAACAGTTATTTACTCTTGCCTTCTTTTCTTTCTGTCAGTTTCTCGACATGGTAAGATACCTCAGCAGTAACAAATCATGACTTTTATTTTTTTTTGTATCACCTAAAACCCCATAATATAGTTCACCAAGGGAAGCAAATGAAAGATTCAGTCTTCTTCGGCCTTATAAACAAATGTGAACAAACACCCTTTTAAGTATTAATACCCTAGTTTAAAGGCTATTAGTTAAACAAATAATTAAGACATGCTTGTATAGCAGAAACAGCTAAACATAAAATGCTTTAAGGCAAACAGGCAAAGCCTTTACTAAAAAGTACTAGAAGTAACTGATGGTCTCAGATATGTTCAAAAATATTCTTTCTTAAGATTATACTTTTCAAAAGGGAGTATTTACTTAGAATTGAAATTATTGACTGAAACTGAGTTAGGAACATCGTTGTTACTATCCCAAATCCATGCTGTGTCTCTTATTTGTATTATCATTATTCCTAATTTGATTTTATATTTTATATTTTCACATACAAAATTTTAATATGATTAGAGGTCAAAATATTTTTCCATGGAGGATAACTCTGTTTTACATAATGTGATCATAATGAGCTACTTCACAAAGAATCACCTATGTTAAACATGCTAGTTTTAAAAAATTCTTATGTTATAGTGTTTGCAAAATATCCTTTATATCTTTTAAAAATCTTGAATAGTACATATTTTCTGAAGAGACTGTACTTATTTTTAAAATATATTTTTATTTATTTCAGAGAGGAAGGGAGAGGGAGAGAGAGAGAAACATCAGTGATGAGAGAGAATCACTGATCAGTTGCCTCCTTCATGCCCCCTACCAGGGATCCAGCCCCCAACCCCGGCATGTGTCCTGACCAGGAATTGAACTGTGACCTCCTGTTTCATCCTGGTTTCATAGGTTGACGCTCAACCACTGAGTCATACTGGTCAGGCCCGTTTGTACTTAATGTGGTAGTCTTACTGAAATACTGTTCTCCTTATTTACCAGTTTTACAAAACTTTTAACTAGCTATTCTTTTCAGAACATACAAACACCTGCCTAATTTGTTAAAGAATTATCTAAGCAACTTCACCATTAAAACTTTATTAGAACAGCTCAGCTCTGGCCTGTGTGGCTCAGCTGGTTGAGCAGCATCCTAAGCACCAAATGGTCCCCAGCTGGATTCCTGGCAGGGCACATGCCCTATTCGGCCGATCCCAATAGGGAATGTGCAGGAGGCAGACGATCAATGATCAATGTTTCTATCTCTCTCCCTCTCCCTTCCCCTTTTTCTAAAATCAACAAAATCATATTTTTTAAAAAAAAAAAAAACACGTTATTAGAACAATTATGTCTGTCAACTGTTGGGATAGCCTCCATTTAAAAGAAAACATCACAAATAATTTCCCAAGTAACCTAGATACACGTTGGCATAAATGAGTGGATCCTCTTCATGTTAGAAGTGTCTTTCCTAGTTTTCACTAAGCAAGGCTCTTTTAAATGACAAAAATAAAACCAAGCTTCTAGTAATCATAGTATTTATTTTTAAAAAGTTGTGTCTTCTCTCCCTTTTCCCTTTTCCTGCCAAATAGTAAGGTAAAAGATTGAATACAAAAATTGGGGATAATTAATTTGGCCAATTAACTTAGTTCATGTCCATACAAAAATATAAAACATTCTTATTATATGAAATATGAAATATGAAACATACTGTGAACAAAACACATACATTGAGAAGTGAAATTCCTTTTCTTTATGCTTAATAAGCATCCAATGAAGCTATACCTAGCTGAAATCATTTATATTCACTTCTTACTTAAAATTCTGCGATTTGGTACAGTTGAGAATTTGGTAAATACCATTTTAAATCACTTTGCTCTGCAAAAGGTTTTGAAGCACCACCACTGAAGCACATGACATATTCTTTCAAAAAAGCCACAGATGTTACTTTTTAAAAATTAAAACTATATTGAAGATTAGCCTTTTCTTTTCCCTTACCTTGAAAAAAGAACTGTTGGCCAAAACTGGTTTGGCTCAGTGGATAGAGCGTCGGCTTGCGGACTGAAGGGTCCCAGGTTTGATTCCGGTCAAGGGCATGTACCTGGGTTGCGGGCACATCCCCAGTGGGAGATGTGCAGGAGGCAGCTGATCGATGTTTCTCTCTCATCAATGTTTCTAACTATCTCTCTCCCTTCCTCTCTGTAAAAAATCAATAAAATATATTTAAAAAAAAAAAAAAGAAAAAAAAAGAAAAAAGAACTGTTGAAAAGATCTGAAAAGGCCCTCATAAAGTAAAGTGTAACTTCATTTAACTCTGGTTCGTGTTAAATTTAAGATGTCTACTTTTTTTGTTTTATTTTGTTTTTTAGAAAAGCAACATAATTTAAAAGGTTAGAATTTGGACCAGACCACCTGGGTTCAGACCTGAACTTCACCATTTTTAAGCTGTGTGTCCTTAAGCTTATCTTTAAATTAATTGTTACTTTCTTTCTTCACTTATAAAATGGGGATACTAATTACACATATTTTATAGTGTTGTTGTGAGGGTTGTATGAATCAGTACAGGTAGTACCTGGCACATAATAAGTCTTTAAATATTTGCTATTATTTTGATACCATTAATAAAATAGTTGACAATTCTTTAAAATACTGCTGAATAAATGCCCAAAATTGTACGAGCTAATGTGGAACAATTTTGAATATTCTTACATATTGGATTATATTATAGCAAAGAAATTTCAAAGTACATTTTGAAATATATAGCTTTATATTGATGACATAAAAATGTATTAATTACTTGTATGCCAGTGTTGTTGCTGGTATTTTTGACTGTCTTATTTTAAGTTAGCAATTTGAAGAGTCTACTCACTGTTATTATATTCACAGCTTTTGATTTTAATTCCCTTTTAATCAAAAGTGCTCAGTTTTTCTTAAATCCATAACATTAGAAGAATATATGTTAAACATATTATATTCTGAAAGAGCTAAACAAAATTAAAGACAGTTATCCAATAGGCACACTAGCTTTTATTTATTAATTTTTAACCTTCACATTCCAAAGAGAATTTAAGGGCGTTTATCAACAAATAATAATAGAAGTAATAAGAGTAACGAAGAATGGTCAGGCAAAGAGAGAATTTGAAGAGTGGGAAAGCCGGAAAAGTTCATACAGGCACTGCATGCATGCCAGCCTTAATCTAAGAGCCACACAAAGAGAAAGGCTGTAACAAGTTTCCCAATGCCCAGCAAATGCATGGCCTAATGATGAGACCAGAGAGAACCCTTGACTAAATGGTGAAGCTGGTCAATGCTTGTCCTCCAACCCCTTCTCCCCCGCTGTCTGTCCTCTACCCTGCCTTGTCCAGTACTGAACTTGATACAGTGACAAAATATCCTCCGCAACAAAAATATCCATCCTTTTCTCAGAAGTTCCAAAGCAACAAAACCTCCCAAAAGGTTAACTCTTTTTCTAAGCTAAGCTACCAGGGGAATTCTATACATACTTCCAATGGCTCATTCTGGCAGATTCTTAATAGGAAGGAAAGCATCCAAATCTCTTGAAGATTTGGGGGCGTGGGGAGAGAAAGCTAGATGACTTTGGTAGCATGTTCCCCATTTCCAGTGCCAACTCCTGGGAAACATTGCCTTAAAGCCATGGTCGGCAAACTGCGGCTTGCGAGCCACACGCGGCTCTTTGGCCCCTTGAGTGTGGCTCTTCCTAAACCTTAGGAGTACCCTAATTAAGTTAATAACAATGTACCTACCTATATAGTTTAAGTTTAAAAAATTTGGCTCTCAAAAGAAATTTCAATCGTTGTACTGTTGATATTTGGCTCTGTTGACCTATGAGTTTGCCGGCCACTTTAGTAAAGCAAATGATACATTATAACTAAATTTAATGAATTAACCTTTCCTAGCAGGAAAAATTATGACCTCAGAGGAGAAATAATGTCCCCGGTGGGTGTAACTAAGATATACTACCAGTTAGCTAACAGCTGGGTTCTAACTCAGGAAATAGTTGACAATTAATTTTTTAAGAATATTCATTTTACTGTAGACCATAGGATGAATTTTTGTGTTGGAAATTCTTCATTAATATATCATAATAGTGAAATACACTTGACCTTTTAGGTTATTTGGGGATATGTCTTCTTGGATTTGCTTTTGTTGTTTGTTTGTTTTTAGTGGATTTTGTTCAAGAGGAAGAGGGGATCAGCATAGGGGATGAACATTAATCCAGCCCCATCTATGTGTCAGATATCATGAGGACATTTTAATGTTACTTTATTTTAGGGTTGGCATTCAGCTGGCACGCACTGGCAAGGCTTGCTGATAGTTTATGACCAGCATCTGTTCTGATCTATTGGTGCCCAAGCCCAACCGTTTACACATTACTAAATATTTTAGTGTTACTCCTACTATATTTCATCTTCAGAATAAACCTCCAGGAAGGCGAGAAGGCAGGGATACTAATGAGAGACGCCTGGCCCTGACTTTGCCTGCTCCTCCCCATCCTGCCTAGAGGAGGTTTCCTTGCTTGTGCTAATTTGGTTCTAGAACTGAGAGAGCCTGATGTTTGTAAGCATTTTTTTTTCTTACATGGAAGTGCCTGGGCCATAAGTATAAATTCGTCTAGAGTTTGTTTTAAAAAATTGTGTTTTTCAGCGCTGGCAGTAGTGTCACTGGCAGCTGTGTGGCCCATAGGGAACCAGAGGAAGAGAGAAGCCAAGCCAAGGTATACTGTGTCTGTGTGCACCTGCTCCCGATACAAATGGCCACCTGGATCCAGATGGATTCCACTTTGCTATTCTTGGCTAACCACACTGGGAAATGGCAGGTGTGCATGTAATAGCTTCCTGCCCATCTATAACCAACCTGAGGTGCCCTAAGTCCTGTGATAAGTGAGGAAATCGTGACAAAGAAAGGTTAACTTTCCTAAGGTGCCTAATGGTAAAAGGAGAATTAGAAGATGTGTCTTGGAGACTCTAAAAACTACACATCTTGTTTCAACTTTCTTTGAGCTAAAAAGCATTTTCCTCTGAAAACATTCTTAGATGTCAGAGCGCTATATTAAAAAGAAACATGTATATCTGCTCAGATTATAGCAAGACGAAGGCCAGGAGTTCACTACTCACTACTTTTAACAGCTCCTAAAGCACCTCTAGAAAATTCAGTGTTGTGCTCTTAAGGGCAGAGTTGGAGAAACATTGACTTACAAAATGCTGCCACGCTCAGACCCATTCGGTATTGTTCACCTTGGTAAATAATTCATTCAACAAACACACTGTGTGGCTACTGAGTGCCAGACAAAGATAAACAAACAGTCTCTGCCATCAAGAAGCTCACAGTCAGAGGAAGGAGAAAAATACAGAAAATACAGAAAATCAGAACAACCAGTGATACTGAGACTTTCAATCTCAATTCTCACAGCTGTGGAGATAGGAATGTTCAGCCCTTAAACAAAGACAAGAGAACTAAAATCAGAGAAAGGATGTCATGCTTCCCTTGAGGGACAAAATACGGGGAGATTACCATCTTGGTCTCAGCGATGCCAAAACTCCCCTCTTTCTTCTGTGTGATGCAGCCTACAATTTGTTTAAATCTTTAGCAAAGTAAGCACATTTTACCACAGATTTAAACTTGTCATGCAAATTACTTAAGTAAGAAGGGAGGAAAGCCCAGAGAAACCTACAGATTAAATCATTAAAATCATCATTGTAATAATACCACCTCACACAACCACTATTATTACATACCTATTATCGCTCCCTTCTCACAACTACATGAAGCACTGAAAGGGTAGATAATATTATCTGGATTTCACAGAAGAGGAAAGTAAGTCTCTGGGCTAATCATGGAAGGGGAGAAATTTACTGGCCTAAGGGCGGGGAAACAACCGTTTTTTGCAATGAGTATCCCTAACTAGCTGTTTTACTGTGGGCAACTCCACCCACCTTCTTAGGCCACAATTTGCTCATTATTAGAAGTAGAGGATCACAGATCTTTTGTCCTCAAATTAAGGACCCGTTAGAGTTATTTTTTAAATATATATTTTATTGATTTCAGAAAGGAAGGGAGAGGGAGAGAGAGATGGAAACATCAATGATGAGAGAGAATCATTGATCAGCTACTTCCTGCACGCCCCACACTGGGGATTGAGCCTGCAACCCGGCACGTGCCCTGACGGAATGGAACCACGACTGATGGCAGGTTGAATCACAGGTTGATGCTCAACCACTGAGCCACACCAGCTGGGTAAGAGCCCATTAGTTTTGATGTGATCAATCTGCAAGCTAGTATGTAGCGTGGTCAGGAATAGAATCCACCTGCTATTCCACGGCGTTCTAGGATTTCATGCTGCTTCTTAATAGTAAGCTGTAGGGAAACTTCCTGGTTTCCTGGGCATAGTTTGGTCAGATCAACAATTTAAATCCAATCTCCATTAAGTTATAAGTAGGCCACGCCAGTGAAAAGGTAGGTAAATAGTCCGTGCTGCTTAGAAGCTGTGAACCTACGTGTAAATGGGAGAACCTGCGGGTGGAGGAACACTGGAGACAAATCTAGAGGAACATATGTTGAGAGGCAGAGAAGTGATAGCACCACGTGACTGCATTACAAAGTTCCTGCCAGAGGGTGCGTTTCCAGTGCAGACCACAAAATTATCAAGACAGCACCATAGCTTCGTGTTAGGGACTTTCGTTTTGAAGTATTTGCAGAAACTTCCATTCCTCAAAGCAAAACACTGACAATTTCTTGACCAGCTTTGCTGATCATTTCATTTCCCAGAAGGCAGAGTAAGCAGTAAGGGGAACTCCTACTCTGGACCCAATTCTGACAGAAACCAGTAGGTAAAATGAAAATGATTGGAACCTTGGGGAAAAGCAGGCGTGCACTCTTGGAGTTTGATTTAAGCAGAGTTCTGCCTATGCAAACACAAATGATTCTAATGAGCAAGAAAGTGGGAAGGGAACTGAAGAAGCCAGTGGGCTGCACAGGGCTCTCCCGACAGGCTCTGAATTTAAAACAGCGTGCGCCGAAGATGGCAAAGGGGGACACATAATCAAGCACAAATATATGAAGGTGGCAAAGACCTATAAAAATAACACCAGCAGGACTCGAGTACAAGCTGGGGCTTGTGAAAGATGCTAAGAACAACCAAAAATGATTTCCTTAGCATGAAATGAGGAAGAAGATCAATACAGGAATAAGCCCAGTTTTTAAATTGAAAACACAAAATTCATCCATGAAAGAGAGAAAGCAAAACGTCTTTACTCCTTTATGTTTCTTCCCTGTTGGCTCATTAATACCTCTGCTCGCATGTCATCTCTTCAGAGAGGACCCTAACCACCTTCTCTGAAATAATCCTCTCTGACATTCTCGTATGAGAAAAGACTGAAAGAATTGAGGAACCTTAGCCTGAACATTGTTATATTTGATAGCTATATCAGAATAGTATAAACATAAAAATCACAGTTTTAATTATTATTTAGCATTTACTATTTACTAGCAAGGTGATAAACATTTTACATTGATTAATGTGAGCCACGACTGCAAGAAGTGGGTTCTGGTTACAGATTAGAAAATTGAGGCTGAAAGAGACTAAGTAACACGTCCGAGCAATAAAAGCTGACAAGTAGCAATGCTTGACTTTGAACCCAGGTCTGTCTTCTTCAGTGCCTGCCCACGAATCCTCTACAGCAGATTTCCCTCACTAGAAGGAAACAAGATAACAAGATTATGTTATGTGTGTGTGTGTGTGTGTGTGTGTGTGTGTGCGCGCGCTTGACATGTGTGGTGATGAATTATGTAAAATAATAGTGCATCTAAACTGTTTAAAGTACAAAGTCTAGAAAGACATATATAAAAGTGTTAAGTGTGGTTGCCTTGGGCACTGGAAATATGGCTATTTCCTTCTTCTACCTACTTCTTCCAATTTCCCAAATCTCCTTCACTAAAACTTAATAAAAATCTCACCTGTATTTTCGGAGTTAAAAACTAAGTGAGAGAGGGATTGACTTTATTCCAAATGGCCCAAAGAAGCTGGATTAAGATGCTTTTGATGTGTGATGAGGCACATTTCCATTTAAAAACAGAGCCCCTTGTAGTCAGAATTTTTCAAATATACAAAATCTGGATAGAACAAACAGCAAGCTTGCTGTGCCTGGAGATGCTAACCAAGTTTGGAAACACTAAAATCTTGTTGTACTATGTGGTCAAAATTATAATCCAAAGACTCCACAACGTTAGAAATATCAGCCGGGAAGAAATAACCCAAGGACTAGGTGATTGGCTAGGATTGCATAGGTTAATGGAGGACATAATCTGACTTTATTTTAAGTTGTTTCAGTGATCATATTCAGTTCTGAGAACAGCGTTTTAAGGAAGCTATGAATGGAAAGATTACAAAACTTTCAGTATTGAGCAGCCTACATGGGAAAGGAACTTAAAAAAACATAGGTTTTTTTCTCATATGAGAAAAGACTGAAAGAAAAGGCTGGTATATCACTTCAAGCTGAGCCCTTTCAGTCTGCTTAAGGGGCCTTGTCTTATAAGTACTTTTAATAAAATATTTGTATAGTGCGTACCTGAATGTATACATTTTGAACAGGAAAAGGAGACCATGGATCATATTTAGTTTTTCTAACAGCCTTTTACAAAGTATGCACAGAGAGCAAAGACTCTACTGAAAGAGGTCATGCTCATTTGTTTATTCAAGTTTCAGGGTCCTTCTGGCTGTTGACAACTGAGCACAGAATAAGTAAGTGGTCCCTCCAGGAAGTGTCATTTGGGCAAGACCTCTACTCACACACTCTACCTCTCTGCTTCCATTCCAGGCTTGTGGAGGCATCCTACTTATTATTTTTTTAACTAGGAGTTTCTTTGACTAAACTGAAAACTTCAAAAATTCAGGAATCATGTCATGTTTTAATCTTCCTATCTATATATATAAAACCCTAAG
Source organism: Myotis daubentonii (assembly GCF_963259705.1). NCBI lineage: Eukaryota > Metazoa > Chordata > Mammalia > Chiroptera > Vespertilionidae > Myotis > Myotis daubentonii. The sequence goes on from NC_081842.1 coordinate 159,434,422, forward strand.
CAACCAGATGACTGGCTGGTAGCTATGATGCACACTGACCACCAGGGGGCAGATGCTCAACACAGGAGCTGCCCCCTGGTAATCTGTGCGCTTGGACAGGGGGAGCGCCACTTAGCTGACCAATGGGCACCAGGTGCCTGGCTCATGGCTGGTGAGCGCAGCTGCGACAGCACAAGCCTCTCCCGCAGATACTCTCCCTGCACAACCCCCCCTCCTCCAACCTCCCCCACCGCACTGCAGCGGCTGCAGAAGTCCACTGGTCCTGCAGGCCAGGCCGAGGGACCCCACCAGTGCACGAAGCCGTGCACCAGGCCTCTAGTATTATATAATGCTTGATATAATAGACACAAAGCAAATACTGACTGGATCAATTAGTTTGGCAAGATTTCCTTTTGTTATCAACTATGGTTGGAAAAGCACCTTTGATATCAAATACAGACTAACAGCAGAGTTTCTCTCTAAGGATTGCCATCATTTGTTATTTTTTTCTAGGGTTGTTATTTATGTTTCCTATCTATGCTTAGATACAAAGACCCAGTGCTTCAGCCTTGAAGCCTTTTTTATTTAAAGTAGAAGAGCAGTATTATTTTTATTTTCAAGGTATAAAGCTGTCAATTTTTTGCCAAGTGATGAGTATATAACATCGAATTTATAATATTAAGGATTATAGTAGAATTTGAGATGTTACAACCTTCTTTTTTAAGGTGAACTCTAAACCCCCTTTTACTTGTGATCCTACCACACAGTCAGTATCAGTATGTACAGGGCCAGGCCACAAAATCACTACAAGAGAAGTAATGCTTCTGCCAGCCCTTGCTCACAGTTGGAGGCAGTAGTGAAAGGGATGTCCTCATGCTGAAACACTTTACATATAGCGAACAGATTGGCTAGGCTTCATTTATTTCTACTATTATACATATTGAAGTGTCTTTATGGTATTTTTGTAGCTTCTCAAAAGACAGACATATTGTAACATAAAATAGATGTGGACCTTTGACAAAAACATTCTTGAAATACACTGTGAATGTAAAAGACTCACAACTTCAAAAGAGTGCAATTAGATTTATTATTCCTAAAACACTGTGATCACGGAAGGCAAGTAAGAAATGTGCACAAAAAGCTAAAGTCAGAAGTTTTGGGTAAACTGTCACATGACCTTTAATAAAAAGATGGTCAAATTAAAGCAACAGATGTCCACTATTCATAAGATCAACTTAGGAACCGATTGGAAATACCAATTTCTAGCCTACCTGCCTGTAGATTCTTATTCAACAGATATGGTCTAGAGGCCCAGTGGTCAGCAAACTCATTAGTCAACAGAGCCAAATATCAACAGTACAACGATTGAAATTTCTTTTGAGAGCCAAATTTTTTAAACTTAAACTATATAGGTAGGTACATTGTTATTAACTTAATTAGGGTACTCCTAAGGCTTAGGAAGAACCACACTCAAGGAACCAAAGAGCCGCAGTTTGCCGACCACGGGTCTAGATCAGTGGTTCTCAACCGTGGCTGCACATTAGAATCACCTGGGAATCTTTTTAAAAATCTTGATTTCTGGGCCTCATCCTCCGGAAATTCTGTTTCTTTGTTATGGGGTGAGGCCACAACATTAGTAACAAAGAAACAGAATTTCCAGAGGATGAGGCCCAGAAATCAGGATTTTAAAAAGATTCCCAGGTGATTCTAATGTGCAGCCAAGGTTGAGAACCACTGCTCTAGACAGAGCCTGAAGATCTGGAATTAAACATATGCCACCCAAAATTCCGGTGCACAGCCAGGCTTAGGAACCATGGACTGTGCACTGGGGATAAGAAGAGCAGACAGAAGACTTTGTTGTCAACAAATTCACAATTAAGTGGCGTGACCATGAATACTTGATTTAGAATGAAGAAAGCTGATGGTTGGTTACTGGTATGTTTCAAGCAAGGAAAGCAAAGCCTAAACTAAGGTAGTAATGCTGGGAACAGAGAGTAAAGCAGATACTTGGGAGACATTTTGTGGGTAGATTGGACAGACAGGGTTGTTTCCTCTGAGAACTCTCTCCCTGGCTTATAGATGATGGTCTTAACCCTCTATCTTTACATGGTCTTCCTCTGTGTGTATCTGTTCTAATATCTTCTTTTTGAAAAATTTTAAATTTTTTCAATTACAGTTTACATTCATGATTATTTTGTATTAGTTTCAGGTTGTCTTAATCTCTTCTTATAAGGACGCCAGCCATATAGGATTAGTCTCACTCCAATGACCTCGTCTAACCTTAAATACTATTTGCAACTATAGTCATATTCTGAGGTTTGGGGGTTTGGACTTTGACACATGTATTTGGGGTGGGCGGAAGGGGGACCCAACTCAGCCCATAATACCTAACTAGTAAATAAATTAAAATGGACCAGCCAGGTCCTTAACGGAGCATGAAATGCTCCCTAATTTTTATATTCTTCCCTTAACTTTCAGCTCCTTCCCCTTTTGTTCAGGTTATGCAAAATCTCAGGTAGAAAGTAATTGGGAAATAATATTATACCCAGGAAGGGCTTCTTGCTAGAATCCCGTTAATACCAGAAGTTTAATTGTCTAAATACTAGTGGTCCTAAACCTTGTCATAAGAAATAGTCTTAGGGAATCCTTCTTACATTGACCTGCCTCGGGAATAATTCAGAAGGAAGAGGTACAATCTGGTCAAGGCAGGGCTTCAAAAGAACTTACCTGAGGACTCTTTCCAGTTTCCTTCCCATGTGGTGAAAAAGGTATTCAAGTTATTTTTCATTCATTGCCTTCTGTGACTATCAGCATGCAGGGAAACCACCTCAGAATTTAATTTTATTTATAAAGTGTACTTATCAGGACCATTTTGGTTGTAAGTTACAGAGACAACTCAAATAATCAAAGGCACTTTACTGATTCGTAGACCCCTAGAAAGTTTAAGAACTGGAATGAAGTTTCAGATTCAGCTTTCCTTGGGATCCGTCCACCAATACATTCTCACTAGACCTGAGATTCTATTTGTAATTCCAGTTTTAAAATGACTAGGAAGACTATGATAGGAACCATGAGAAGTTTTATTTCACATTCACAAAATGGATTTAAGAAAACATTGAAGTATCTGACAATATTAAGTGCTAACAAGAATGCACCATCATTTGAACACTTATCTTTACATTCTTGGTAGAGGGTGTCAAATGGATACTTTGTACAACAGTTAGGAATTATCTAATAAATTTGAAATTTTCCACACTCAGTGTCCAGTAATTTCATTTTCAAGTATATATTCTAGAGCAGTTTCTCAACCTTCCACAATTGACATTTCAGTTCAGATATTCTTTGCTGTGGGGGCTGTCCTGGCCTTTAGAGCATCCCTGGCCTCTACCTACTAGAAACCAGTAGCATCCCCCAAGTTTTGAAACCAAAAATATTTTCACACATTGACAAATATTCCCTGGGGAGCCCAATTGGTCTAGGTTAAGAAGCACTACCCTAGAGAAATTTTTATACATTTCCACTTATACATGTTCAAAATGTTCATAGAAGCATGATGTGTAACAGTAAAAAACAAAAAACTGGAAGCACCCCAAAGCCATCAGTGTGGAAGGAGACAAATAAATTATGTCATTGAATGGGACACTACAAAACAGGATAAACTCAGAACTCATGGATATGGACAACAGTGTGCTCATTGCGAGGAGGGAGGGGGATAGGTGGAGGTGGGAGGGGGCATAGAGGGGATAAATGGTGATGGAAAATAAACAAGCAAACAAACAAATAATAAAAAACAGTATAAATTAATGAATTATATTTATGTGCTGCAAATGGTTAAAACCCAGGAACATGACGTTGAATGGAAAAGTTACAAATACATATCTTTTAATTTACATATTATTGCAAGCATGTAAACCAAACAATAATATGTTTAGGGATACAAATACATGAGCTAAAATTACAAGGAAAAACAAGGGATAGAGAAAATTTAGTTTTGGTTAAAAAAGGTTAAGGAATTTTAAAAGGCTACACAGAGAGCTTGAAAGGTATACAGGGAACTTGGATATCTATGATTTGTTATTTCTTATGTATTTGCAATTTTATTTTTTAGCTACTAAATATTTAAAAACACTTTCCTTTAAAAATAAGAAGCAAATATTTTAACTTTAAAAATAATGTAAAACAATTCAATAACACACCTGAAATGTCTTTTGATTTATTTCATGATTTTGATTTGTATATTTGAACTGATATGAAATGGTAATAAATCATTTGAGAAGCCAACTTTGGATATTGCTTAGGAAAGTTTGGAGGTTAAAACAAACTCTATTAACCACTCATCAAGAAAGACGTCCTGTCTTCAAAGCAATGGCTACTAACAGATAACATAGAACTAACTGCTTTAAAAGCAGTGCTTTTTTTTTTTTTTTTAATGGATAATCTAGTGACTGTAATCAGTGCACGAAGTGAACTCCCTCTTGTAAAAAGCCCCATCAATTGTTTTTTGCTAATTAAGATGAATATTATTCTTGTTAAATGAACCAAAAAGTTTGTTTGAAACCGGAAATCCCAACAGAGATCTATATTCTGCAAAAATAATTGCATGCAATTTTAATTGAAAGAAAAGGAAAGGACTGTTTTTATCTTTGCTTTTTTCCAAATCTTAAAAGTAATCAATCTGTTGGCTAATTAATAATGATTTAATACTACTATCATCTGACCTAAAAATTGACATTGGATATATTGGAAAAAGTGGTGGAATTTTAAAAGATAAATGGCAAAATGACTATTGACTACAATTAACTCCAATATAAAATTTTTGTCTTTAATGAAATTAGAACATTTTTATTAATGTTCTCAGAAGTAAAATATATTATACTAGTGGCCTGGTGCATGGATTCGTGCACACTGAAAGTAAATTAATTAGAAGAAATATTTTAACACATTGCGTACCGCATAGAAATCTCTAAAACATATGCCAGGGACCGCACGTTTTTGGGCAAACTGCACGTTATTTAAATCATCATATTGCACTTTAGGTGTTGTTTTTCAATAATTATAACATTTTTATTTACAAAAACAAACAATTAAAGTTCCTAGTACTTTTTTAACGTATGGTACTTCGTAAAACATTTTCCTCTATGAAGAGGGACCAAACAAAATTTACATAAGTATCTAGATTCGCTCCTTTTTCCATGGGCGTGAAAAATGAGAACACTTGTGAGCGGTCCTTAACAGATGGCGCGTGAAACACGAGAAAACTCCTGAGCAGTACGAAATGTGTTAATATTGTTATTCGCCCTTTCTCTATAATAGAAGTGTCAACCAAATTCACAATCAACAATGACAGATCGAAACACACATGTGTGGTTGGCGTCGCTTTATATGTTTTGCACATGTGTGAGTCAATTTAGCCTTTTATATATATAGAATAAACTTGCTTAATTAGACCTGCCTTCTGATTTAGCTAAACTTTCTCCAGCCCAGTGAAGCACCCCAACTTCTCTTTCGGGTAATTGTCAGCAACACAGCAGTAAATATCAACATGAAGCAGATTATTATTTTAGATCACACAGGGAGAACAAAAAGTAAAATATTTAACTGCAACAGTGTTTGACTATATTCTGTACAGTGAGAAAACCTGAAGTCATTTTCAAGGCCCACCATTTCTTACTTCTTTTCAGTCAGGTCAAGTTTCTAAGCTTTCTAAATCTCCGTTTTCTGGCTAATGAAAAGAAAATAGGATTCCACCAAGTCTTCTATCTACCTACTCCAGGGCTTCTGTGAGGATCAAATGAGATGAGGCACGGGAAAATGCTTCACAGACATTTGGTTAAAGTGTACAATGTTTGCATCAGGCTATAAAGAAGTCATGTTCCTGGGCTGAAGAAACTCCAAGGAGGCTAGTCACTAGGGAGAAGAAGCTGGTGTTGTTACGTGACGTTATTACCCGGCGCCCTCAGCCACCATTTCTGGGCTTGGCTGGCTGTGAGCTGCATTTTGTGCCATGGGGTCTCAGCAGCATTGGCTGCAATTTGGTGGGGTGTGACTCTGGGATGGTGGCGGGCCTGTGTCCCACACGGGGGAAGCTGAGTGTTGCTTTGTGGACACCAGGTCCATGGTGCCTTTTCTCTGTAAATGGCCAGTGTATGTCACGGCAGCTCCTGCATTGAGTGTCTGGTGGTCAGTGTGCATCTTAGCGACCTGTCAGACGGTTGGACAGTTAGCATATTAGCCTTTTATATATATACTAGGGGCCCGGTGCACGAAATTCGTGCACTGGGGGTGTGTGTGGGGGAGTGTCCCTCAGCCCAGCCTGCCCCCTCTCACATACTGGGAGCCCTCAGGCGTTGACCCCCATCACCCTCCAATCGCAGGATCGGCCCCTTGCCCAGGCCTGATGCCTCTGCCAGAGGCGTAGACCCCCATCACCCTCCGATCGCCTGATCGGCCCCTTGCCCAGGCCTGACGCCTCCGCCAGAGGTGTCAGGCTTGGACAGGGGACCCCCATCTCCCCATGATCACTGGCTCTGGCCCCCCCTCAGGCCTGAGGCCTCTGGCCCAGGAATCATGCCTGGGCAGGGGACCCCCATCTCCCTCTGATCACTGGCTCCACCCCCCGCCCAAGCCTGATGCCTCTGACCCAGGCTTCAGGCCTGGGCAAGGGGATCATCATATCCCCCCAATCCCCGGCTCCGCCCCCTGCCCAGGCCTGATGCCTCGGCCAGAGGAGTTGACCCTCATCACCCTCCAATCACCAATCACTGGATCGGCCCCTTGACCAGGCCTGAGGCCTCTGGCAGAGGTGTCAGGCCTGGGCAGGGGACCCCCAGCTCCCCGCGGTTGCAGGCTCCGCCCGGCTGAGGCGTCCGGCTCGGGCAGCGGGGACCCGCAGCTGCAGTGGCCCCGCGATCGTGGGCTCCGCTTTAGGCCCAGGCAAGGGACCCCTAGCTCCCGGGACTGCCAGCTTTGACCGTGCCCAGCTCCCATCGCTGGCTCCACCCCTACTTCCTGCTATCACTGGCCAGGGCGGAAAAGGCACCTGATTCTCCGATCATGGCTGGGGGGCAGGGCAAAGACGCCTTTGCCCTGCCCCCCAGCTCTTAGCTCCTCCCTGGGTTTCTGATCACTGTCAGTGGCAGGGGGCTTCTTCCTGCTTTCCCTTTCCCCTCCCTGCATTGTGCCTACATATGCAAATTAACCGCCATCTTGTTGGCAGTTAACTGCCAATCTTAGTTGGCAGTTAACTGCCAATCATAGTTGGCAGTTAATTTGCATATAGCCCTGATTAGCCAATGAAAAGGGTATCGTCGTACGCCAATTACCATTTTTCTCTTTTATTAGATAGGACTAGGGGCCCGGTGCACGAAATTCGTGCACAGGGTGTGTGTGTGGGGGGGGGGGGGGAGTGTCCCTCAGCCCAGCCTGCCCCCTCTCACATACTGGGAGCCCTCAGGCGTTGACCCCCATCACCCTCCAATTGCAGGATCGGCCCCTTGCCCAGGCCTGACGCCTCTGGCCTAGGCGTCTGGCCCGGGCAGCGGGGACCCGCAGTGGCAGCGGGTGGCGCCGCGATCATGCGGGCTCCGCCCCTGCCCCTGCAGGACGCCTCTAACTGAGGCGTCCGGCCCGGGCAGAGGGGCCCCACAGCTGCAGCGGCCCCGCGATCGTGGGCTTCGTTTTAGGCCCAGGCAAGGGACCCCTAGCTCCTGGGACTGCCAGCTTCGACCGTGCCCAGCTCCCATCGCTGTTCCACCCCTACTTCCTGCTATCACTGGCCAGGGCGGAAAAGGCACCTGATTCTCCGATCATGGCTGGGGGGCAGGGCAAAGGCGGCTCCAGGGCCGCCTTTGCCCTGCCCCCCAGCTCTTAGCTCCCCCCTGGGTTTCCGATCACTGTCAGTGGCAGGGGGCTTCTTCCTGCTTTCCCTTTCGCCTCCCTGCATTGTGCCTACATATGCAAATTAACCGCCATCTTGTTGGCAGTTAACTGCCAATCTTAGTTGGCAGTTAACTGCCAATCTTAGTTGGCAGTTAATTTGCATATAGCCCTGATTAGCCAATGAAAAGGGTAGCTCGTACGCCAATTACCATTTTTCTCTTTTATTAGTGTTGATAGATTGTTGATTGAAGACTAGATGCTGTGACTATTCACAGAACTATGCATTCAATCCTTGCTCATTAAGTACAGCCAGAATTGGGAATGAGAGGAAATATCTATTTTGTTGAAATACAGATTAATTATATTGAGAAAATTGTTTTATTTAAATAGTTGACATTTATCACCAATCTATTTTTAAAAACTTGGTAATGCTGAAAATTTATTGTTTTAAAGTTTAGCTTTAATAGATATATGATTACAAAATACGTATCTACATTTCAATTCCATTCATATAGTAATCCAGAATGTCTGTGTGCTTAAATTTGCACACTTGCAAATCAAAAAGAAAGAGTTTGAATAGACAGATGTTTTATTTATCCAATAATTTATCATATTAATCTTGCACTGGTTATAGACAGGAGGTTAATTTTGTTAATATGCTTTCTAAAATGCTATGTTATGTTAGTTGTATTAATGGTGGTATAGAATGGATACAAAATAAAATTATGAATTTTGATTCTCCAATCTAGCATATTAGTATCTTGGCAGCATAAAATTTTTTAAAATATACATTTCTATATACAAATACATGTAGGAATTTCGTTCCTCACTCTTAGAAAAGACTAATGCTATATTTCCTTTCATACATAATATACAGTGTTATCTCATTCAAAGCAAAGTGAGAAAATCCAGGTTAAATTTTAAGGTACATTTTAAAAATAATAATATGGAAAGAATATTATCAAAATACACAATGCATAATCCCTCTCTTACACAATATAATTTAGATGAGGCTTTCAGTATAAGTGAATTTTGCAAATGAATGAAATTTATCCTTTTATTCATTAAAACCTTTCTTATTCTTATAACTCCAAATCTCGCAGTATTGTCTTATTCTCTGTATAATAAGTTTAAAGATATATCCATTTTATTGCAAAATTTTAGGGCTAGAAAGGAATTTAGATTTTATAAAAAATCTTCCAGTATAACTGCCTGATTTAACACATAAGGAATTTTAAACCCAAGTATATGAAATATCTTACTCAAAATCATACAACTGGTCTTTAGTCCCTCAATTTTTACCAGTGGGGAATGGGTACACAAAGACTTTAACTTTCAGTGCTCTAAGCTTTTGTAGTATCATTTTTAGTTTGTGAGGTAGACAATCACAAAACCAGTTCTGGAAGTGAAGATTTGGGAAGCATTAATGTGAATAGTATTTACTCCATTTTTATTATAACAATACACATTTTCTCATGTGTGTTCAGTACTATCAATGATAGAAAGGTGTCCCTGGCCAGTTTTCTCAGTGGTTAGAGCATTTGCCTGTGCACTGAAGGTCACCAGTTTGATTCCTAGTCAAGGGCAAGAACCTCGGTTGCAGGTTCTATCCCTGGCCCCAGTTGGGGTATGTGCAGGAGGCAACCCATTAACGTGTCTCTCTCACATTGATATTTCTCTCTCTCTCTCTCTCTCTCTCTCTCTCCTCATCCCTCCCTTCCACTCATAGGCCTGTGCATTGAAGGTCACGGGTTTGATTCCTGATGTGTGAATTTATTTTTAAAGTTTTACTTTCATATTTTAGCCTTTTCTGGCCAGACCTTTTGTTCTTCTGAAAAAGTTCAAAAAATAATAAATTCTTATGTACTGAAAACCAATGTGAAGTTTCAGATCTTTTTATTTTAGTTTTTAAACCATTATTTTTTCACACATATGCCTAAATCCAAGCTGCACTTTTGTATTGGAGTAAAATTAATAAAATAGCTTTACCCTCACTTTCAATATTTTATTTTTTATCAAATTAATTTTTATTTTAATCCTACACCAGGATATTTTTCCATTGATTTTTAGAGAGAATGGAAGACAGAGGGAAAGAGAAATATTGAGAGAAATTTGGTTTCCTCCTGCCTGCACCCCAACCAGGGCCCTGGCCGGGGAGGAGCCTGTGACCAAGGTAGGTGCCCTTGACCAGTATTGAACCTTTGGTCCACAGGTCAATGTTCTATCTATTGAGCCAGACCAGCTAGGGTTAATTAATTTTTATTTTGTACTAGAGACCCGGTGCACAAATTCGTCCACAGGTGGGGGGGTCCCTCGGCCTTTCTGGCGACCAGGGCCGATCGGGGCTGGCTGGCCGGGAGGAGAGACTGCGGGAGGTTGGCTGTGGGAGTGCACTGACCACCAGGGGGCAGCTCCTGCGTTGAGCGTCTTCCCCCTGGTGGCCAGTGCTTGTCATAGCGACCAGTCTACCAGTTGTTCGGTTGACCAGTCGTAACAGTCACTTAGGCTTTTATGATTAGGTAATTTTTTTTTAATGGTATAAGATTATTTTTATTATGAAATTGGTACAGTTTCAAATAGCATATTTCTCAAAAAGTGCTTCTGTTTTTATTATAAGACTAATACATACTTAATCTAGGAAATTCAGAATGAAGAAGGAATGAAGACTACTAAACTACACATTTTCCTGCTGTTTTGTGTGATTTTGTGAATCTTTTTTTCTAAGCCTACAATATGATCCCAGTATTCTCTCCCCTCAATACACAAGCACACAGGCACACAACATATAATGTCTGTATTTTGTGCCCTACTATTTTTAGTTAACATAGTACTTTTTGATGATTGATTTATTTCAAAGTGATTTTTTTTTCTACAGTGAGAAATTCCTTCTTTCATATGGAATATCTAAGAACCACTTGGAGGAAACCTTCATAGGGGACAACTTGCTGAGCAATATCATTTTATATTGACTTTTCGCATTCAATAAGATTAATTTTATTGTTATTTAGATTGTAAAGAGGTTACAGTTAGAGACTAAAATTAAATATTACCTTTTAAAGTAATAAAGCATAAAGACAACAAAACTATGTGTTTAGACAAAATCATACAGTAACTAATTTGCCTAGAAGTTATGATATATGTTCTTAGAAAACAAATACTTTTAAAATTCACAGATGCTGCAAAGTCCCAGTCAAATATAAATGACAATCAATTTTTATGTAACATTATAAATTCCAAAGAATTCATATTCACTCACTCATTCTCAATTTGTACCACTGAAATACTTTTTCTTTCTGCTCACAGAATGTAAACCACATTTATTTCTATATCTGTGATATTTTTAAATAACTTATTCCAGATAACAAAATATGAACTATACTATGTTCAACTGCAATCCTCCAGAAAAAGCAAAACCTTATATTCCCTTTGAAGAGCCTCTAGCATGCTTGGTGAGAATTTTGAACTGGTTATAGAATTTGAATGTAACATCTATTTACTTCAAGAGTATAAGCTACTTTATAATTATCAGATCATTCAACACATTTAACAATGATATTTCACTTTTACTATAATAATTCACTTTTTCTCATCTGTGTTCAGTACTATCAAATGTAGAAAGTGCTTTTTACTCACCATTCTGGGAAAGATGAAATTTATCATTGTGCCATAAATTCCCTGGAAAGCAAAGAAAATATTATGCATTATAACCCCATTCACAGGAATCCTAACTGCCAAGTGTAATGCATCAGAAACAAAACAAAAATGAAGTAAATCTATTGCAGAAAATACAAATTAGTGTTGTAAGAATTCTTGAATCTGTATTATATGCCTTTGGACAGAGCTACTTTAGGATTAAGTAATTGTTGTGATAAGTACTTTCAAAGTCAAGAATAAAACATTTTATTTTCCACAAAACAAATCTTATAGGCTCAAGAGAATATTGTCATCAGGTGTTGTTTTGTGTGTGTGTGTGTGTGTGTGTGTGTGTGTGTGTGTGTGTTTCTTCTCCCCTTTGGCTCTGTAGAATTTTACATTTGATAGACATGGATCAACTGTATAGTGCCTAAAACTCGAAGGGAAAATTGAGGGGCCGTTTACTTTCCTAAAGTCAACATAATGACCATTTTATCATTTATATGTAAGTAAATTTCCTGTTTGGAATCTTGAACTAAAAATCTGATGTAAAAGCTGAAAAACAAAATTAGGAATGCAAACTCCTCATTTTCCCCACTGAATAAATGATGATAAAGAACCATCCACTTTCTTATGATTTTCTTTTTATTATAAACATGGTTTTAATTGCATCACATGATAAAAATTAGAAAAAAATTGTATTTTGAAATGGTATTTGTTACTGTTTTTTAAATTTTAAATTAGCATTACTTTCACGTTTTTATTAGTACAAAATAAGCTCAACATCTCTAATATAAAGGAACATGTCAGAGTGTAAGAAAATATGCTTTTCTTACATCCTGATAATTAATGTTAGTGTCAGTCATTTTCTGTATGTTTTTAAGTATCCTAAACTTAATTTAGAAAACACATTCTGAATTCATCTCCTTCTGCCAAAATTAGATGATGGCTAAAGAAATTTTAATAGGTAACATAAGCAGAAAAGGAATTTGCTTGAATTTTTGGATGATGATGTTTCAGATCTTTCAATATTACAAGTGAAGTATTTTGAATAAAAATTATAGTGTGTTATTGTAATTTGAAACCATTATTTCCAGGAAAGGTAATACTTCTGTAAATGACAACTGGCTAAAATTTCAAAGTATAAATATTATGTTCACAAATCTACTGACTTTTTGCTGGAGAATAAAATTATTATTTAAAGTGTATCTTAAGATTTTCACATAGAGAATATCTTATTTTTTAGATTTTTTCTCTTTTAGAAACATTTGGATAGTAAATATGGAAGTTTGGAAGTTGTAATAATTTAGGAATTCTCCCCACAAATGCAGTTTCTTTTAAGGAAACTATTTTTCATAGTAAATAAAAATATTAATTTATTTTAAAATTTTTACTTATTGATTTTTAATGAAATATTTTTAATGGAAAAAGTTTAAACGTAGACATACTTTGTTGCATGTGGTTTTTATTCCTAAAGAATTATTAATACAATTTTTGATATTATAACTCATATTTATAATTTCTAAATGAATTAAATATTTATCGAAGTATTTTAAACACTAGCTCCTGAAGAGGGCAGCACGTTCTAGATATTACTGAATTCCAACCTCAAATATGACAGCTTTGGCTTTAGTACACTTTTTTAAGAACTAGAGGGAAAAATCGGATATTTTTTATAGATGTCTACTCCCATGATACAAATAATCCAGCAGAAAATTCTAGGCAGCTGCATCCAAGGTCAAAACTGTAATTGATTATTAGACACCTAAAGCAATGTATTTAGAAAGGGTACAACAAAACTCTAGTAAATAGACTTTCCATGAGGAATGTGTTTTATCTTACTACTGTAGACAACTTTTCCTATTGGCAGTGCATTGACTTTCAGAACTATTAAAGGGGTTAGATTTAATTATCTTCTTGCACATTTCATTTCAATTGCTATGGCAACATTAGTTGCCTCAGCAGCAATGCACACTTTAATCAGATATTTCCTCCTCGTTTCGTTATGAGCCAAAACTGTAGTCAAATTTACAACCAAGTCCTGATGAATCTGATAACACTTCTTACAATTTATTGGGCAACTTGCCGCCACCCACACATACAAATATTTTCAGAGAGGCTTGTAGCTGTTGGGCAAGTATAAGACTTGATAAGAATACAGTATGCATTTGGACTTTCCTACTTCATTTTTTTTTTCTTTTGCTAAATTTGCCACCTTTACTCTATTAGAAGTTTTCTACCAATTCAAAATGCACTCCAATAAGTCACTACCATGGGTCACCTGACCTCAATAGGCATAGGTAAACCAACGAGTAAAGGAAACAACTTTCGATATTTAAATATCAACCCCCCAACAAGACTACAGAGTTATTTCCCTTTTATCTGAACATTGGATTAATACATAGAAGAGGCCTTTTCTATTTCTTGAAAGTGGGTAAGAGAAAGAAGGATGATAACTGAAGACAGGGGAGAAACCTGATTTAGGAGGACTACTATAGAGTATCAAACTTAAATGGAGGGCCAAGCATGAAAATCATTTGGTCAAGCCTCAATAATACAATTTTAATGAGAAGTAAAGGCATGATGCATTAAATTGTTGAAATCACTTGGGTGAATATTAACCATCTGCATTGTTGGACAAATGATCACTTTAGCATTTTGCAAAAGACTAGAGAAACTTTAGTAGGCATAGAAGAAATATTTTCTGTTTTTGAGTCTGATTTAAAGTGTTAGCAAATGATATTTTCATAAATGTTTGGAATTTTACAAATAGTAACTATATTTTAATTTGATCCTATGTAATAAATTTTAAACTATAATTAAGAAGCAGAGATCTAAGATCTTCCTAACAATTTTAGTGGCTGCTAAAATATGTATTTAGGCCATAAACATTTTATTCTGAAGTTGTATAGTTCTCTGGTAAGAAATTGTACACCAGTGGCTGACAGTAATATTTTAGCATGTTTTTTCAATCAACATTTGGTAGTGTCTAATAAAATTTTCATTAATGTAGGCAGCCTAAAAGATGTTTTCTGTGGCTGGATCTGCAGAAAGTTACATCATATATATATATACATATATACATATATATGTGTGTGTGTGTGTGTATCTATATCTATCTATATCTATATCTATCTATATCTATGGCTAAATAGAGCATTTAATCAAAATTTAACCAAATATAAATAAGATTATTTAAAATACAGGTCTTATGTATTTTTAAATTTTAATTGGGCCAAATATTAGCAGACTATGCTCAAAATGTGGTTATTAAAAAGCTAATTTCTTGTTAATGATGAAGTTTGGAAGCCGTATAACTTTAGGAATATTCTTATATAAAGGAGACCAGTGTTTTAGAAAACTGAGATGAATGGTAGCAATCCAGATAAGTGGATTTCTATATAAAGAAAAGCTTAAAATAATTCGAAGTTCTTAATGGCACAAGATATGAAGCAGCAAGTTCCTTGTCTGGGTATATTCCATGAACTATTTGCATCTGAACTCTTTATTTCCTGCTGCTTGAATTCTGGGACAACATTATAGAAAATATAGTAGAACCACTCCTCAAATTTAGATCTGGGAGTTAAGATGAGTCACTTCTTTAATGAATTTTTCAAGTACCAGCATTTTATGTCGGTATGGAAACCTAGCCATGATCGGCAAACAGCATATTCAGCAGCAAGTTTGCAAATCCTACTCTGGAGAAACGGTCTAAATGAGAAAACCAAACAGTTCTTAGTGAAGAGTTATCTAAAACCTCCAAGGGAACATGTAAATAGTTCCTAATTGGCATTCTTTCAAGAACCTCAGTAGATGCCAGGGAGTGACTAGAGGAGAAGAATGAGTTCCCCTTTCAGTCCTGACTTGGCTCTTCTACCTAAAGCTGGGTGCTGCACCACTGCGTCGGTCAGACTGGTTCTCTCGATGAAAGGAAGATTTTGGCACTATCTTCAAACTGTATATTCACTTAATAAATATTAATTGCTCAATTAAGGATCCAGAGTTTTTCTTCTGTACCC
This sequence comes from Myotis daubentonii, assembly GCF_963259705.1. Taxonomy (NCBI): domain Eukaryota; kingdom Metazoa; phylum Chordata; class Mammalia; order Chiroptera; family Vespertilionidae; genus Myotis; species Myotis daubentonii. The sequence goes on from NC_081842.1 coordinate 159,449,931, forward strand.
AGAGAAATTAAAAGTTGAAGAGAAAATTGCACATCATGTGGGAATGCTCATCTCCAGCAAGATTGCTGAGGAAGATAAAGGAAAGTGGTAACTGCCTGGCCTGTGTTGCTCAGTGGTTAGGTGTCAACCTATGAACCAGGAGGTCAAGGCTTGACTCCCAGTCAAGGCACATGCCCAGGTTGTGGACTCAGTCCCCGGTAGGGGACATGCAGGAGGCAACCGATCAATGATTCTCTCTCATCATTGATGTTCCTATCTCTCCCTCTCCCTTCCTCTCGGAAATCAATACAAAAATATGTATGTTAAAAAAAAGTTGTAACCAATTTGAAGTATATATGAGGAAATTACTTATTATTCGGTCAAAGTAATGTACACTTTTTGTGTGACACCGGATCCTGTGTAGTTCTAGTCTACGTAAGTTGGAAATAGTCTTTTTACTTTGCTTGGTTTTGAAGTTTCCTGGTGTGATATCATTCACGAATCACATGGAAAGAACCAAGGGGCTCAAAAAAGGTCTTGCATAATATCTAACCTTAATGTACTCCAGTGCTGTTTGGAGCATGAGACCTTTAGAAGAATGTCTGTCTACCAGAAACCTCTGTTTCTATCTAAAGAACTGATTACTGGTTTTGCAATAACAAGAAACACTAACTTTTACTTTTACTTTCAAAGATGATAGAAGGTTACACACTTCATTAAGTGTTTTATCTCCCCTGCCCCTCTAGGTCAAACCTTTACATTAACTTATGTTGTTTTAAATTCCACCTGCTGAGATTTTGCTGGCAAATGGTCTTATAACTTGTTTCCAAAATGCTCACCCACAAAAGCTTTTACTAGCCAATTCCATTTGGTTGGCTGTGCTCCAACACAGTCTCTGGTGAGCACAAACATTAGCTACAGAAACTCCCATGGCACCCTGAAGGAACTTTTTGATCCAAATGACACTACTAGTAAACTGAAATGTCTTTGCAAATTCATGAACGTTTCCTTATGTCATGAATAGCAGCAGTAGGAGGAAAGGGCTGCATTTGTGCAATGGTTGTTCCACGTGTGTAAACCTAGTCCCCAACATCAGATCAAAGGCTGTCTTCAATCAACAAGTATTTATTCAGTGCCTACCATGTCTAAACTTAAGGAGGTAGAAAAAGACAAAGACGAGCTCTTTTAACATTCTGGTATTTGTTGAATGAATGAAGAAAGCCATTGCTGGTCTGTAAAAAACACAATGGTCTAACTCTAAACGATTGTGAAATGGACATGAAAAAAATTAAAGCACAATATCTCTTGTGTTAGTCTTGTCTCTAACAATTGAAACGTCTAATCTATTTCATGCCACAAGAGTCTTAATATATTTTAAAGTAACTTCTTTTATTTAAGTAGTTTTAATATCACCAAAACACAAATCATGTAGCTTTATCCTAAATGGTCCTGCACTCCTCCGTCTACCCACTTGCACTTGTTGCCTGTGGAACTTAAGGTTCTTTCCTGAACTATTATTGCTCTGATTGAGAGCTTAATGAGGGCAGGGAAAGTCTGATTTCTGTTTGCATCTGGACAGTGCAACAGGGCCTGGTAAACAATTGCAAGCATTCAGAAAATGATTACTCAATTAATAAGGAATGAGCAATAAATAAGAATAAAGTGGTGTTGACCTAAATGCAAGAGTATTCAGCAAGGTTAGTGTGACTTCAATGGTCTTAGTTTGGTGGATGATATGGGACTTTTCACTGGACCTTCAAGAATGGATGGGACTTAGATAGTAGGCAGGAAGGAAGTAAGGTAGGTCTAGTAGAGTTAAAAATATGAGCAAAGGGATTGCTTTGGGTGCAAAAATATTAATGAAATACTGAATTCTTCTTGATGAGACTATGGGTTGTGCTAGGGTTAGTGATTTTGTTTGGTTTAGATTAATGGCTGTTGTGGAGCAGCGTTTCTCGAACCTCAGTTTGCATACTTGGGGATCTTGTTAAACTGCAGACTCTAATAGGTCTGGATTGAGTTGTGAGATTATCTAGTTCTAACACAGTCCCAGGTATTGTGGGTATGGGTTCAATACTCTGAATTGCAAGACTGTAGGCAGAGGTTCTCAACCTGTGGGTCGCGACCCCTTTGGCAGTCGAATGACCCTTTCACAGGGGTTGCCTAAGACCGTCTTGCATATCAGATATTTACATTACCTTTCATAACAGTAGCAACATTACAGTTATGAAGTAGCAACGAAAATAATTTTATGGTTGGGTCACAACATGAGGAACTGTATTTAAAGGGCCAGAAGGTTGAGAGCCACTGTGTAGAGGATCCTTAAAGCCAGACAAAATCATTTGGCCTTGATACAGCAGGCATTTGAGAATGACTTTATGTTCTTAGGCAGTTAAACAGCATTTAGGAAGGTCAGTGCGTCAATCTCATGAAGCGTATGCTAAAGAAGGGAGAACGTGGATATAGAAAAACCAGCTGGGAGGCTGTCTTACACTTTATCTGAATATTTCACAGATTTGGTGTTCAATTAATTGTTGATTGATTAGTTTGTGTGGACATGGTCAATTCAAAAGTACTTTCTCAATGGAATAATTGTGGGTCCAGTGACTCTTTGTAAACAAGTCAAGTTCAAGTAAAACACATGGGGAATCCAAGAATATTCTTCCCCTCCTTTCCATATGGAAAAACCGTATTTATTCTTATAAAGAACTGAAATGTTAACTCTTCTGTTCCTATCTTACTATAGAATTGTAATTACACCTTCACATGTATTTCTCAAACTCTGATCTTATTAGATCATCATCATCATCATAATTAGCAATAATTGTACAACTGGAGTTTTTTTGAGTGCTTATTAGTAGTGCCAGGCAAATTGCTAAGTTTTATAATTAAATTATTATAACAATGCTGTGAGGAATACTGCTGTTATCATCTCCATTTCTGTAGGTAAAAAAAGAGTACTTGCATGCCCTTAATATAGTGTCAGCTACATACTTATTCTCTGAATAAGTATGCTTATTCAGAGAATGATCCATCAAAATATGTTCTATTGCTTCTATTTTTGCTTGATACCTTGATCTTTGCTCCTTGATCTCCCCCATAATTATAATAATAACTAGGAATTAGTATTTCCTATGTCCCAGGTACTACTTTGGGTAATTTACACATGTTATCTCATTTAATGCTCATATAATCCTATGATTTGGGTGTTATTACCCTCATTTTACATATAAAGAAAATGTGGCACAAAGAGATTAAATAATTTGTTTGTTTCCATAGATATAGAGCAGAATTGTATTTTGAACCCACTCCAATGTGTTACTTGTTTACCTTATCCTTAGTAACATGGAACTCTGTTTTCTTAAGTGAACACTATATATTTATTTAAATCATAATATTTGTGAAAAGTTAATTTTCTCACAAATGAAGACTTATTATTTCTTGGCTTCTATCATCATACCACAATGCCTGGCCTGCAGGAACTCCCTGTGGGCTGGCAGACAGGTAGACATGAGGCAAAGTCTTTCCATGAAAGGCCAGCAAATTTCAGAGAACCTGGTCCCCCATATGCCTCACCCCTTCAATGATGCTCCAAATCCTTATACTACACCTCTGTCTTTTAAGAGAATAAAGAGAATTCCCCCAAAACAGAAAGGCATATTCAAAAGAGAGTATCCTTTAAACTTTCGTTACCTTTAGAAAAAGATGCCCAACCTCTGTGGTCCTTTGCTAGTAATGGGAAAATAATGATGATCTTCCAGATATTTTAAGTGCCAAATATGATAAAATCTATTTCTTGATGGACCAACTAAACTAGAGATCAAATGAGTAAAATATTTTAATTTATTCCTCTGCATGTTTAATTTCCTAATCTAAATATTTAATATTTAAATTCCAAATTGCCAAGCTTGATGTTGCAGTTGTCATAATTTCTGAAATTACACACTTTCACATTTTGTTTTAAAGAAAATCATCCAGTTTTCCCAAGTACACCAGTATACTTTTCAGCAAATCCATACTGATAGCACACTCAAGCTCCACTTCATAAATTGACTTGCTGCTCTAATTGTGGCTGTGACTCTTGCACACCGAGACATCTATACATTGAACAGACTCAGTGATATCTGCAGCATCATGATAGGATTCTCCGCATGCATGGCCTACATGGCCTGTTCTTGCTGGAATTCACTTTAAGTTCATGCAGCCAGGGAACATGCTATATGAAAATAATTTTATTATATCAATGTAAGTAAATATAAAGTGTTACCTGTGCACATGTCAATTTTACTCACTTTTCTGTCACTAGGGAAGTACCATAAATTTTTTTTCTGTTCAGATACTATTCATTGATATTTCAATACCTATTGAAGGTATTTGATTCCATCTTACTATAATATATAAAAAGGCCTTTAATATAAAACAACAAAAAACAGAAAATCATCCCTACAACCATACTGCTAAACTTCCGAGGTGTCTTGTTTTCATTGTTACTCCCACAAAATATAATTCTTCTTTTTCATTATTATTCCACTTTATTTTTAAAGGGGCTGAGGGAGACATCTCTGCATTCTTACCACAAATTGTATTATAAAAATTCATTAAATATAAAAGACTCTCTTTTTTTTTTTTAATAAATTGACCTTACAACTATTTCAGGATTATGACAAAATTTCATAGAAGGCATTGACCTTGAAATTTCAAAATTAATTTCTTATTTTGAAACAAGTTTAAGTCACAAAAATATTGCAGCTACAGTACAAGTGATATTTTTCCTGAATTATTTAAGAGTAATTTTCTAACATCATAACCCCATTACTCTTGAATATTCTAACATATTTTTCCTACAAACAGGAAATATTTCTTTTATAACTGAAATACAACCACCAAAATCAGAAAAGTGGTACATCACTACCATATAATCTTCAGACCCCATTCAAATTTGGCTACTTGTCTCAATAATGTGCTTTATAGCAAAAGGATCTACTAGTAGTTTAGAATCAAGCATTGGATTTAGTTATTATGCCTCTTTAGTTTCTTTCAGTCTAGAAGGTTCCTCAGTTTTCTCTTGAGTAGTATGGATTTGACATTTTTGAAGATTACAAATTGCTTATTTTGTAAGATGTTCCTCATTTTAGGTTTGTCTTCTATTTACTCATTATTGAATTCAGGTTATCTATCTTTGGCAGTAAAATAGCAAAAGCGATTTATTATTTATCTCAATGCATACTATCTGTTGGCACATTATTTATGATGTTAATATTAATCTCAGAATAATGGTAAAATTGTTCTTTTTCTGTTTTCTGTAAGTATGTTGCGGGGAAGTATATTAACTTTCAACTTATTTCTTTATTTATATCAGTATGGACTCATGAATATTCATTTTATCCAGTGGGTTATAATCTGCTCAAACCATTATTTACTTTGATGTTCAAATAGTTTCAGTTATGGCCAGTGTACTTTTTATGTCTTTGATATATCCCTAGCATTGTTTGAGTCCTTCCATACTTTTGGCACAATAAGATATTCTAGGCTCAATTTGTCTTTTTCATGCCTTAGCTCTGGAATCAGCTATTTTTTAAAGTAGTTCTACAAGGTGGGAGTAGAAGGATCATACCTCAACATAATAAAAGCCATATATGACAGGCCCAGAGCCAACATCATACTCAATGGACAAAAACTAACACCATTTCCCTAAGAACAGGAACAAGACAGGGATGCCCACTCTCACCACTCCTGTTCAACACAGTACTGGAAGTATTAGCCATTGCAATTAGACAAGAAGAAGAAATAAAAGGCATCCAAATTGGAAAAGAGGAAGTAAAACTGTCCTTATTTGCAGACAACATGATATTATACATACAAAACCCTAGAGACTCCATCAAAAAACTACTAGACTTAATACATGAAATTGGCAATGTAGCAGGATACAAAATTAACCCCAAGAAATCTGAGGCATTTCTATACACCAATAGTGAACTTTCAGAAAGAGAGATTATAAAAACAATCCCATTTACCATCGCACCAAAAAAATTAAGCTACCTAAGAATAAACTTAACCAAGGAGGTAAAGGACCTCTACTCAGAAAACTACAGGACGTTGAAAAAAGAGATAGAGGAAGACATAAACAGATGGAAAAACATACCGTGTTAATGGATTGGTAGAATCAACATCATTAAAATGTCCATACTACCCAAAGCAATCTACAAATTCAATGCACTTCCCATTAAAATACCAACGGCATACTTCACAGATCTAGAACGAACTCTCCAAAAATTCATCTGGAATAAAAAAAGACCCCGAATAGCTGCAGCAATTCTGAGAAAGAAGAACAAAGTAGGTGGGATCTCAATACCAGATATCAAGCTGTATTACAAAGCCACTGTTCTCAAAACTGCCTGGTACTGGCACAAGAACAGACATATAGATCAATGGCATAGAATAGAGAGCCCAGAAATCAGCCCAGATCCAATATGCTCAATTAATATTTGACAAAGGAGGCAAGAACATACAATGGAGCCAGGATAGTCTCTTCAATAAATGGTGTTGGGAAAATTGGACAGATATATGCAAGAAAATGAAACTAAATCACCAACTTACACCATACACAAAAATAAACTCAAAATGGATAAAGGACTTAAATGTACGACAGGAAACCATAAAAATTCTAGAAGAATCCAAAGGCAACAAAATCTCAGACATATGCCGAAGCAATTTCTTCACTGATACAGCTCCTAGGGCACTTGAAACGAAAGAGAAAATGAACAAATGGGACTACATCAAAATAAAAAGTTTCTGCACAGCAAAAGAAACCATCAACAAAACAAGAAAACCCACTGTGTGGGAAAACATATTTGCCAATGTCATATCTGATAAGGGCCTAATCTCCAAAATTTATAGGGAACTCATACAACTCAACAAAAGGAAGATAAACAATCCAATCAAAAAATGGGCAAAGGACCTAAATAGACATCTTTCAAAAGAGGACATTCAGAAAGCCAAGAGACATATGAAAACATGCTCAAAGTCACTAATCATCTGAGAGATGCAAATCAAAACAACAATGAGGTACCATCTCACACCTGTCAGACTGGCTATCATCAACAAATCAACAAACGACAAGTGCTGGAGAGGATGTGGAGAAAAAGGAACACTTGTGCACTGCTGGTGGGAATGCAGACTAGTGCAACCACTATGGAAGACAGTATGGAGTTTCTTCAAAAAACTAAAAATGGAACTCCCATTTGACCCTGTGATCCCACTTCTAGGAATATATCCCAAGAAATCAGATACACCAATCAGAAAGGATATATGCACCCCTATGTTCATAGCAGCACAATTCACCATAGCTAAGATCTGGAAACAGCCTAAGTGCCCATCAGTAGATGAATGGATTAGAAAACTGTGGTACATCTACACAATGGAATACTATGCTGCTGTAAAAAGGAAGGAACTCTTACCATTTGCAACGGCATGGATGGAACTGGAGAGCATTATGCTAAGTGAATAAGCCAGTCAATGAAGGAAAAATACCACATGATCTCACTCATTCATGGATAATAGAGACCAGTATAAACTTTTGAACAATAATAGATACAGAGGCAGAGCTGCCTCAAACAGATTGTCAAACTGCAGCGGGAAGGCCAGGGAGGGTTGGGTGGGCAGGAGGGAGCGGGATAGGAGATCAACTGAAGGACTTGTATGCATGCATATAAGCATAACCAATGGACATAAGACACTGGGGGGTAGGGGAGGCCATGGGATTGTCAAGGGCGGGGGGGGGGGGGGGAAATGACACATATGTAATACCCTTTGTAATACTTTAAGCAATAAAAAAAAAAATTTAAAGCAAGCATGGGGAAAAAATAAAAAAATTAAAAAAATAAAGTAGTTCTAGTTTTTCTAGTTGGAAATAGTATTTAGAAACCAAAATTTGGGAGGCAAGTGTGCCCATTGTTCAGGGGTGAGGGGTGTCATTGTTCTCAGGTTCTGGAACCAAGGAAATATATGTATCCAAAAAAATAATATATATAGATCAGGAGTGGGGACCCTTTTTATCTACCAAGAGCTATTTGGATATTTATAACAGCATTTGAGGGCCATACAAAATTATCAACTTAAAAATTAAACTGCTAAGCATAGAACAGAGTGTGGAACCTCAGAGCAAGGTGGGGGAGGGTGGGTAGGTGGGAGGTAATCAACCGAAGGCTTTATATGCATATATGCATAACCTGTGGACGCAGACAACAGGGTGGTGAAGGCCTAGGGTAGAGGGCAGGGACAGGCTGGAGGGGGTCAATGCCGGAAGAAAGGGGATATATGTAATACTTTCAACAATAACAATTTTAAAAAATTACATAAATGAGTAAAAGAAATTAACCTGCTATTTTTGGTCAAACATTTAATTAACTCACCCCTAATGCCATTTCAGGGCCAGACCAAATGATTTCCTGGGCCTTATATGACAGCCCATGGCCCAGACATTCCCCACCCTTGAGATATATATATATATATATCTGTATATATATAATCTGTATCTATACACCAGGAGTTCACACTGATATCTTTATGTCCAGACCAATGCCACAGGATTCATTGTAGCTTCTCTCTTTTCATATTTGTAACTAGTTTCTCCAACAATAAAAACCTTATCTCCCAATTATCTTTAATATATTCTCGTATTTGATCAATCTCCTTGTGTGTAATCAATACCCTATTGCTGCTCAACACTCCAACCTCTGCACACAGATGTGCTTCTCACCTCCTTGAACTTTAATGCTGCTTTTCAGACCACCAAAGCCTTCCCATTTCACGCCCCTATGAAAGCCTCCTTACTTTATCCCACGTAATGGGTTTAAGACTTAATTGTTCAGGAATGAAAGGGAAGAAAAGAGAATAAATAGGAAGGGGGAAAGGAAAATAAAAAAGGGGAAGAGAATGAGAAGAACTTGAGATATTTTTAAAATAGCTTACATGTCTGCTATGGCCTTCATATTTAATTGAAAATTTATTTTTATTTGAGAAACTAAAACAAAATAATAAGTCTATTTTAACTAACTAGACTTCACATATTTGACACATATTTATTGAGTGGCTACTCTGTTCTGTATAATAAATTTTAGTAAAAAACCCAATTAACTGCAGTTCTCAATTAATCAATACATTTTACTTACTTGCTTTCAGGGAAATTGGCCAATTATAAGAAACCACATCCAAATTGAAGATTTATGCAAAACAGTGTCAGTTATAAAGCCTGTATGAATTTCATCTTAACTCCCATGACTTATATATTATACTATATAATAAGAAATGATATTCAGAATTATGACCCTAAAAGAGAATATGAAACTTGATTACAATAGAAATACTGTCAAACTCACTACAGACATTTTAGAAATCTTTTCAACAAATATAATTTTATTCAGTTAGTCATAAACTTATATTCACCAAACAATTTCCAGTTTATCTATTCAACAAATATTTAAGAAACCTCTATATATGTCAGGTATTGTTTAAGAAAATAAAAATCAGAGAACCAAGACAGTGGTGTAGACAAATGGTACTCGCTGCCTCCCACAACGACATCAAAATTACAGCTAAAATACAGAACAACCATCATCCAGAATTGCTGGAAAGCTGGCTGAGTGGAAGTACTACAACCAGAGAGGTAAAGAAGAAAGCACACTGAGACCGGTAGGAGGTACGGAGGCGCAGAACGAGCTGGTCTTGCACCCACGTGTGCGCTTTTTTAATCGGGAGGGAGATCGCCTCTGTGAGGGCTCCCAGAGTAGCAAGGGGTCCCAACCCCACACCAGACACCCAGCCCAGGGTCCCAGAGCTGTGAAAAGCAATCCCTATGGGCAGTAAGAACTATGGGCTGTAAAAACCAGTGGGGGTTGGGGCTGAGGGACACACAGGCTGCTGGAGACCCAGCTGCTCCTCTTAAAAGGCCAGCACCACTAACTGAACCTACAAGCTCCCACTTCCTCTGAGCTTCAGTGCCGGGCGAGGCTCTGGGGGATCCAGACACATAGGAGAAACTGCACTGGCTGGCAAGAGGGCAGGAACTTGGGGGCAGCTTTCTTCCAGACGGAGGTGCTCGAAGCGGTCATTATTCCCTTGTTGGGATCTCCCCGGTTGCAGGGCTGACTGGCAGCCATTTCTGTTTGCTCTGCTTGGTGATTCCCTGAGACCCCACCCAATTTAAAACCCAAACCAAGCTGTGTGCAGGGGCTTTTGCACATGAATGGCCTGTCCTTTCTCAGGCTAAAAACCTGTCAAACAAGCTGCAGCTGAGTCAGGGAGCCCCAAAGCTATCAATAAAAGGCCCAAGACCCATAGCTGGGCCACATCTAGGCACTGCCTTGCTTCATAGCTGGGCCACATCTAGGCACTGCCAAACCAACTATACAAAGGAAGAATCGGTAGCTCTCTCTGTAGCTCCTGCTGGGTGGCCCTGGGCAGTGACTGACTTTGCACCTCCCTGGAGACCCAAGAGCCAGTGTACCCAGTGATCAGTGTGAGACCATACCAAATTACAACTCTTTATTTTCATATGTAACACACTCAAGGGGCAGACTCAGTGAGCACCAAAGCCCCACTAAAGCAAGTCCTGATCCATAAGGGTGTCTCCTGCACAGTAGCTCTCCCACTAGTTGCAGCTGGTCACCACAGCCAATTGGCCTGGAGGTCAATTCTTCCCAGTGATACCAACAGCAGTTAAGGCTCAACTACAACAAGACTGTGCACACAGCCCACAAAGGGGTGCACCTAGAGTGTCCACCGCAGGTGATTGGGGAGGCTGAGCCACTGGGCCCTATAGGACACATACTACACAAGGCCACTCTATCAATTCAAGGAGACTTAGCAGCTCTATCCAATACATAGAAACAAACACAGAGAAGCAGCCAAAATGCGGAAACAAAGAAACATGTCACAAACGAAAGCAATGGAAGAAAGCAAATTACTGGATATAGAGTTTAAAACCACAGCTATAAGTTACTCAAGAATCTTCTAGAAATCTCCAAGGAACTTAGTGAGACTTTCAAGGATCTTAGTGAGAATGAAAAAAAAAAAAAAAAAAAAAAAAAAAAGGAAAAGGACCAGTCAGAAATTATGCATACACTGACTGAAATAAAAAATAATATACAGGGATTCAACAGTAGACTAGAGGATCCTAAGAACCAAATCAATGATTTGAAATATGAGGAAGCAAAAAACACCCAACCAGAAGAGCAAAAAGAATAAAAAAATATGAAGATAGTGTAAGGAGCCTCTGGGACAGCTTCAAGCGTACCAACATCAGAATTATAGGGGTGCCAGAAGAAGAGAGAGAGCAAGGTATTGAAAACCTATTTGAAGAAATAATGACAGAAAACTTCCCCTACCTGGTGAAAGAAATAGACTTACAAGTCCAAGTCCAGGAAGCGCAGAGAACCCCAAACAAAAGGAATCCAAAGAGGACCACACCAAGACACATCATAATAAAAATGCCAAGGGCAAGAGAAAAACAGTTAGTTACCTATAAGGGAGTGCTCATATGACTATCAGCTGATTTCTCAACAGAAACTATGCAGGCCAGAAGGGAGTGGCAAGAAATATTCAAAGTGATGAATAACAAGAACCTACAACCAAGATTACTCTACTCAGCAAAGCTCTCATTTAGAATTAAAGGCCAGATAAAGAGTTTCACAGACAAGAAAAAGCTAAAGGAGTTCATCACCACCAAACCAGTATTATATGAAATTCTGAAGGGGCCCTAGCCAGTTTGGCTCACTGGATAAAGTGTTGGCCTGGGGACTGAAGAGTCCCTGGTTCAATTCCGGTCAAGGGCATGTACCTTGGTTGCAGGCACATCCCCAATAGGGGGTGTGCAGGAGGCAGCTGATTGATGCTTCTCTCTCATTGATGTTTCTAACTCTCTATCTCTCTCCCTTCCTCTCTGTAAAAAATCAATAAAATATATTAAAAAAAAAAAGAAATGCTGAAGGGTATTCTTTAAGAAGACGAAGAAGAAGAAAAAGATAAAGATAAAAATTATGAATAACTGAGTGGCAACAAATACTTATCTATCAACAATTGAATCTAGAAATCAAATGAATAAAAAATCTGATGAACAGAATAAACTGGTGAATGGAATATAATCAGGGGCATGGAAATGGAACAAACTGATGATTCTCAGAGGGAAGGGGGGTTGGGGGGTAAAGGAAGAGATTAGACAAAGATCTTATATGCATGTATGCATTACTTATGGACATAGACAATAGGGTGGTGAGGGCCTGGGGTGGGATGGGAACCGGATGGAGGGGAGCTAAGGGGAGAAAAAAGAGAGACCTCTGTAATAATCTCAACAATAAAGATTAATTTTAAAAAATCTATCACATTTCCTGTTCTCATGGAGCTTACCATTTAGTGAGGGGGGAAAAGACAATAAATAGGCAATATGTGGTGTGCCAGGTTATTTTAAGCACTAATAAGGAAAATAAAGAAAGGTGATGAAATAGAGTGTGAACAAGTGGGTAGAGGTGGTAGGTGAGTTGTCTTAGATGGTTTGTTTAGTGTTTTTCTTGTCATCTGTTTATCATTTATCCAGTGAGAATCTTTTTCTCAGGAAGAGAAATATATTATTCTAATACTTGTTTTCTGCTTTTCTTCAGTATATTTGGATAAAATTAATAAAGTCTTAGCTGCATCTAAATAATTTTGTGAAGCCTGGAAATATATCGATTGAAAAGACAAATCGGGGATGGTAGAAGGGGAAAAAAGAAGTTTGAATGGATTTTTAAATTAAAAAGAAACTTTCTTATGTTGCTAGAATTTTCTACATGAATTACAGTACCTTCATAATTTCTAAATACTGTTTTTATTGAGAAACTAGAGGCCAGTTGCACAAAGAGATTCATGTAATAGGCCTTCCCTCCTCCTGGCTGCGGGCACTTGTTTTCCTCCGGCACCCAGGACGCAGGCCTTCACTCCAGCTGGAGCCACCTTCCATCCTCCGTCTCTGTGGCCCTGGCCAGAGCCACCTTCCGCCCTCTGTCTTCGCAGCCCCGGCCAGAGCTGCCTTCCGTCCTCAGTCTTTGCTGCTCTGACTCGCCTTCAGTCTTCGCTCCGCTGCTTGGAGCCTACATATGCAAATTAACCTCCATCTTTGTAGGCGGTTAATTTGCATATCACGCTGATTAGCCAATGGGAGGCTTAGCGAAGGTATGGTCAATTACCTTGTTTGTCTATTATTAGATAGAACTAGAGGCCCGGTGCACAAAATTTGTGCACTCGGGGGGGAGAGGGGGTCCCTCAGCCCGGCCTGTGCCCTCTCACAGTCTGGGACCCCTCGGGAGATAACGACCTGCTGGCTTAGGCCTGCTCCCGGGTGGCAGAGGGCAGGCCCAATCCCTAGGTGCAGCCCCTGGTCAGGCTCAGAGCAGGGCTGATTGGGGGATGGGGCACCGCCCCCTGTCACACTCAAGGCAGGGTCGATAGGGAAGTTGCGGCGCCACCCCCTGTCATGCACAGAGCAGGGCGGATCAGGGGGTTGGGGTGCTGCCCCCTGTCATGCACAGAGCAGGGCCCATCAGGGGGGTTGGGGCTCCGTACCATGTCACACACAGAGCAGGGCCGATCAGGGGGTTGGGGCACTGCACCCTGTCACACACAGAGCAGGGCCGATCAGGGGGTTAGGGCTCTGCACCCTGTCACGCTGATCCCAGTGCCTGGAGGCCTTGTGGCTCCGCTGATCCGGGTCCTGGGAGGCATATTACCCTTTTACTACATAGGATAGAGGCCTGGTGCATGGGTGGGGCTGGCTGGTTTGCCCTGAAGGGTGTTCTGGATCAGGGTGGGAGTCCCCACTGGGGTGTCTGGCCAGTCTGGGTGAGGGGCTGAGGGCCGTTTTCAGGCTGACGGGTGACTGAAGCTCCCAACTGCTCCTTTTTTTCTTTTTCTTTTTTTTTTTTATTCTGGGTCAGCTTTAGCTCTGAGGCCTCAGCTGCTGAAAACAGGTTTCTGGCCTTTGTTTACCATCTGTATTTGATACAATGTTGCGGTCCGGCTGGCTGAAGCCCGGCTGAGTAAAGCAGGTTTCTGGGTTTTTTTTAGCTTCTATATTTGCAACATAGTTGCTTAGAGTTGCAGCTGAGAGGCCGGCAAGTCAGGCGGGGAACGTTGGAGTCCTCTGTCACTGAAGCAAGCAAGCCTCCCTGTTCGCATCAGCTGCCTGGCTGCTGGCCGCCATCTTGGCTGTCAGTTAATTTGCATATCTCTCTGATTAGCCAATGGGAAGGGTAGCAGTCGTACGCCAATTACCATGTTTCTCTTTTATTAGATAGGATATTTTTATAGCAGCTGAATTCTACTTCAAACATTATACTGATATAACTCATGTATACTTGCACAAGAATGAAAGGAAAGTGAAATGATTGAGATAGACAAATCTACAAATCTTCCTATTGTTCATTAACCACTTTCCAGATAAATGTTTCACAGACTCCAAAAATGGTGACTCTATTTTAATAATTTAAATTGTGGATGTGGTCCAAAGTCTTCCATTATTCTCAAGCAAAATTTGGTATTTTATTCCTTAGCTCAATGGATATCTGTCTGCTCCAATGATATCATTATAAATTTAAAGAATTGATATTATCAGCTTAAAGGAAAGAAAAGTAAAAAAAATGAAAGTTGTTAAATTCTAGGGTATATAAATATAAGTCAGTAACATCCATCTGAAAAACAGTATTGGACAAGGAATTTTGAGACCTGGCTTGAACTCTTTCTAATTCTTTTTTTTTTTTTAATATATTTTATTGATTTTTTTACAGAGATGAAGGGAGAGGGATAGAGGGTTAGAAACATCAATGAGAGAGAAACATCGATCAGCTGCCTCCTGCACACCCCGTACTGGGAATGTGCCTGCAACCAAGGTACATGCCCTTGACCGGAATCGAACCCGGGACCCTTGAGTCCACAGGCTGACGCTCTATCCACTGAGCCAAACCAGTTAGGGTTCTTTCTAATTCTTGTTATATATCTTTCGGCAAGTCATCCCTACTTTCATACATCTAGTCTTTGGTAAAATGAAGATGATGTTAGTCTGTGTCTAAAGTCACCATTTAAAAACAAGATCCTAAAATTAAGGAAACAAAAAGCTTAATAAAAAAATCTACCAGCCTCAGGTGTTTCTATATATGCACTTCTCTCTCACTACATACACGTACATATACAGTAGTACTAAAGGAAAATTATTTTTAATGGAACTTTTTCATTTTTTAAATCCTTACCCAAGGATATGTTTTTATTGATTTTAGAGAGTGAAAAACAGCGATGAGAGAAAGCAACATCAATGGGTTATCTCCGGTATGCACCCTGACAAGCCACAACTTGGGTATGTGCCCTGACCGGAAATCACATCTGTGACCTTTCAGTGTACGGGACGATGAGGCTCCAACCCACTGAGCCACACCAATCAAG
Organism: Myotis daubentonii; assembly: GCF_963259705.1. Lineage (NCBI taxonomy): Eukaryota > Metazoa > Chordata > Mammalia > Chiroptera > Vespertilionidae > Myotis > Myotis daubentonii. The sequence continues at coordinate 159,465,372 of NC_081842.1, forward strand.
GCGAGGAAAAATTATTTTTCAGGCAATAAGAAAATATGTTGCATATGCAATTATTAAAAGTCTTTTCCAGTAAATTATAGTGTAGCCCTTTCAAAAATTTTAATCCTCTCAAATGATTATATTTGAGAAGAAAGGTGAGAGAAATAGCTACAGTATGTTTCTCTTTTGATCTTTATTTTTTGGATAGTGTTCACAAAAGATAACTACATCTGAATCATTTAGATTTTGTATATGTTTTAAAAGATCACTTTAGGAATTAGGAACAATGTGTGAAGCATTTGATTGTTTAGCTACAAGGCTGTACACCTGAAGCCAATTAAAAAAATCATTTTTATGGAAATCATCCTGGTAATTCTACATTATTTTTTAGATAAATAATATGTGAAGCACAAGTTTAAAATAGTTTACTTATTCTTAGGGAGAAGAGTAGCCAACATAACTATTAGAAATTATTGGAAAAAAGTCAATAATATGTTTTATTAACTATAATATTATTTTGACTTATTTTTTATTCTCTCACCCCTCCCCTTCTTTAAATCATCACCCAAGGATATGTTTTTATTGGCCCTGAGAGAGAGAGGGAGAGAGAGAAATATCTATGGGTTGCCTCCCCAACCTGGCCCGACCTTGATGGAACCTGCAACCTAGGCATGTGCCCCAACTGGAATCAAACTCACAATCTTTTATTTGGTGTGCAGGGTGATGCTCCAACCAACCAAACTACTGGCTGGGGCAATGCCATGACTTTTATATAGTACATTTATTCAAGTAGAGAATACTTTACATGATAGAAAATCATTTTTCTAGTTCATCCTCAAAGGCATTTTATAAAATGCTAGAGGCCTGATGCATGAAATTTGTGTAAGGGTCTTGGCCCCAGCTGATGCAGTGGCTGCCTCTGCCTCAGCCCCTGCCGTGGCTTTGTCCGGAAGGTCCTCCGGAAGGACATCTGGTCTAATTAGCATATTATGCTTTTATTATGATAGATAGATGAACAGTCTTAAAATTACTTGTTTCTTTCATTCTTTGTGCCTTCATAATATTTAACATCTTATACTTTAAACTTTAATAAATTATTCCTTTTTCATATGTACTAATTTAGTATACATATTACACACATATTTGCAAAGGCCCAATGTCCACTTATAATTGGTATTCTAGAAATCAAAGTCAGAATAAAAAACTGTCCACAAAATAATCAGAATATACAACAAGTAACTGTGAACTTTCATTTTATCGCCATGCATTATAATCCTATATACTAAAAGCTTAATATGCAAATTGTCCCCTTGGGTGGGAGTTCAACTGACCAGGAGTTTGACCACTTGTTATGATGTGCGCTGACCACCAGGGGGCGGCGCGGAACATGTTGGGCATCGGCTGACGTGGCGCTGTCAACGGGTGGCAGTGGACCCGATGGGCCCCAATGAGAGTGGGACTATGGTGGGATGGTGGAGCAGGTGAATGTGTAGTGCCAGGCCAAGGCAAGTGTGAGTGGGGTCCCTGATTGCCCCACAGGTCGCCCTACAGAAGTCAACCAGTGGTGGCGGTGGGCGGCTGAACCAGCGAGTGGATGGCACCAGGCCAAGGCAGGGTGCCAGGCGGTGCTGAGAGGCTGGGGGCGCAAGCCAAGGCCTGATCTCTGCAGGCCACCTGTGCAAGAATTTCATGCACCAGGCCTCTAGTATTATATAATAAGTTGCATTCACTTCATTTGTCTTTAATCAAGCAGTACCTGAATCCATTAAAATATTTCCTCTCAGATACTGTCACACTTTTATATCTCTTTCTGAACTGATAAGTGTAGAAGTACTCATTCTTTTGGTCTCATACCATTTTACAAGGTAAACAAAGTCACACAAGTGTTGATTAAAACCTCATCTACAAAATAGCCAAGCATCCTATAGATAGCAAATTTGGTTGGGAGAGAGAAACAGCTCACATTGTGTATAAGATCCCTGATAAAATAAACACACAAGCACAGGTAGAATAAATAGAAACCACAGGACAAAGGGTGTACTGCAGGATGTTTGATGCTTAAGGAGAAACATTGTTTTTTCTGTCTTACAATTGAGGAAACTGATGCTTCAGTAAGAATAAATGACTTGTCTAAAACATACAGGAGCTGCTTCTCAGAGAAATAGATCAAGAGAGATATGCACAGCCCGAATGATGTGGCTCAGTGGTTGAGCATTGACCTATCAACCAGGAGGTCATGGTTTGATTCAGTCAGGGCACAGGCCTGGGTTGTGGGCTCCATCCCCAGTAGGGGACATGCAGGAGGCAGCTGATCAGTAATTCTCTCTCATTGATGTTTCTATCTCTCTCTCCCTTTCCCTTCCTTTCTGGAAAAAAACAAAACAAAAAAACCCCATATATATATATATATATATATATATATATATATATATATATATATATATATATATATAGTTTTTTTTTGAGAGATATGTGCACTTTAAATACAATACATTCACTTTAAAAGTTTTCTTTTTTATTTTCTCCTAACTATATAGGTTATAGTGTAAAGTAGCTTAAAGAATTGTGATTTTTTTATGTCAGAAAGTTTAAATTTGAGTCGTAACTATAGTATATAAGAAATGACAATTTTGTATAGTACAGTAGATTGTAAATACAAATCATTAAACAAATAGGGGAAAAAAGAGAGACATATGCTTATTTTATGTCCCTGGTAAATTTTATATTGCTCAAAAAGTTAAACTATTTTTGTTGTTAGCATTATGAAGTGTTTTCTTCCTAGCCTCACACTGTCCTTCATCACCCAATAACCAAGGATTACCAGGAAATGATGCCTCTAGCTATCAAGAAAAAGCCTTTCATGTTTATTGTCTTCTGAAATGCTGCCTGTCCGTCCCAGGCTAAATGGTTTAAGTATTGCAGTACTTCGGTTTGTTCTCAAATTATCTACTATGCTGTTGTTGGAACAAATGAGGTGCAAGGGCTATTGGGGATAACATTTAAAAATTCATGGAACATTATCACCTCTCAAATAGCATACAAAAATAACCTTCAACCATAATTTAGTGAGATTTAATTTGAGCTGGAAACAGCATGTACCGCAGAAGAAAGAGGAACCTAAATAGGGATATCTGGGTGTTTTGTTTTGCTCTTCTCCTCTCTTTTTACCAAAGCCTCAGACACTCCCAGGTAATCCACTAGGCACTTGGAGACATTATGTTTGAGTGGCATTTGGTGCACTGCACTGAGGCGGGAGAGACCATCCTCAGCCCGGAGTAGAGCATACTAAGATCTTTCTTAGCTCCTCAGCATGTGCTGCCTTTTCAAGGAGGTGCCTGAACACAGTTGTCCATTTCTTTGTAAAAATTTCACCCATAAAATAGTAACATTTTATCTTTATGGTTCTCCTGGACAGAGCAGGTATAGCAGTTGCCAGTGCATGACTCAGGAGTCACCTGCATTCAAAACCAGACTCAACCTGCATGAAATCTCTGCCACACAACTACCCGTGTGACTGGGCAGGCTGCTTCACACTCAGAAGTGGGGGTTACGTTAGTTCCTATTTTACACAGTTTGGAGGTATTTTAAATAGAATGACATAAGTAGCGTTTAGAACATTGCCAAACCTGCTCAGTAATTTCATGGAGAGTGATTTCTCATGAAATTTTGAGCCCCTCTTAATTTAAGATTTAGAAACACAAGGGTTTTCATGTGTTCATAAACCGCTTAAACACCCACCAGGAATGTTCTTCATTTCCTTAAGAGTTGATTCATCACACTCCTTGCATTGATCTGATTCCCACTTTGTTTCCTTAATATATCCTTAACTTCCCACTTCCTAACATGTATGTACCATCTCAGATTTTCCAGAATAAATACACTTTATCACCACGTACATCTATCCTTGTCCTTTCCTTTCCCTCAATGTAGTCATGCCTTTCATTGTTTTCCATATCACTTACTGATAACTGCCATGCTACCAAAATAGACGTCAGTTGCTAGCAGAATCACTATGCTGGGTGCTTTTCAAAGCACAACGAAAGCCTGCCCCAAAATTAAAGCACATGGAAAAACAAATTAACATCTACACTGCTACATATATAGGGTTACAACAACAAGAAATTGCCTGTGGATATTACACATAGAACAGGGAAATTTGTGCTAAGAGAAAAAAGTGAAATGTGAATTATAAGTCACAGTAGGTTAGCTCTGATTTTCATTTTTTTCTTATAAAACCTTTTAATTACTGCATTTCTAATGCACTTACATTTACCAGTAGTTCTCTTTTTTATTCTTCTAATAATAGTTCTTAAGGTACATCCTATAAATTACCCCTTTCCTTTTCCTCTCTCTCGTCTCTATAAACAATTCTGAGAAAGAGAGAGGAAAAAAAGAAAACTGTAACTCCTTTGGATCAGTTCATGTGCTCCTTTTAAAAAAAAATCCCTAACCGTCATTAGCACTGTGCTTTCCTGCCCCCATTCTTATTACATGCCACTTTATCAGCGGTGGTCACTGCATCTGGCTGCCTTTTTTTCTATTAAGGCACCAACTCTAGGCAAACAAGCCCTCTCCATTCATTCCCAGCATTCATTACTTCTTTAACTTGTTCTAATTCCAGGTTTCCTCTAAGGACCCTCCATTTCAAAACCCTTCATTAGGCTGGCCAAAAGTACTTCAATCTCTCTGTTTCCTTGTAGTCTGTAAAAGGCCAGCTTTCTCTCCAAACTCATTTGTTCGGCTTTGTCTCTTAATTTCCTTACTTATTACATCATTTTTTTTGGAAGGGCAACCCCCTCTACCCCCCTCCCCCCTTTTTTAAATTCTCTCATTCCTGTCCCTCTTTTTTTAAAGAGCTTCTGGAAATCTCATCTCCAGATTAAATAGAAGAAATGTGTTACTACTGAACTTGCCAAACAATTTAAGAGATGAATATAGGTCCTGCATTTGGCACTAAGTGGCAATAAATGACTATTCAAAAATCCTGGGAAAGGCAATTATTTGGGGACAGAGAGAAAATTTTGGTAAGATGACTCTATGGTAAATAATTAGATGTAAGAAGAATAAATATATTTTCTTTCTTTTATTTTTAAAGATTTTTTTATTGATTTTTAGAGAGAGGAAGGGAGATGGAGAAAGGGAGAAACATCAATGTGAGACATTGATCAGTTGTTTCCCGCACTGTCTTACCCGGGATCTAGCCTCCATCCGGGGCACATACCCTGACTGGAATTGAACCAGAAGCCTTTGGTGCATGGAGCAACACCCAACCAACTGAACCACACTGGTGGGGTGATATTTTTTTTCTTATACTAGTAAAGATAGAGACATTCTTTCATTTATTTATTCATTCATATCATAAAATTTTCTAAATCCCTCACTATGCTGAAGACCAGAATGACAGTAACAATTCTAACTGCAAAAAAATTCTTTTTGGGGAATGTTCATTTCTAGAATAGGTTATTTGTTGTTGCATTCTTTGCTTCCATTCTTCAGATGATGCCATTTAAAGCAAAAGGTACAAGGAAGACATCAGATGCTTGATTTAAAGTGTTGAATTCAATGCCATCTGCCTAAGAATCCTCAACCAGAGTAATTTAAAGAATGATAATAAAGGGATGGACTTAAAAGGTGAAATGTTTTCATCTCTATTTTTTCATTGCCTGCTTTTCACTAGTAGAAGAAAATTCCAAGGATTTGGCAATATGAAGAGAAGAGAATTAGTCATGTGTTGGAGAACACTTTAATGAGTGAAGTTGTTTATGATTTTATGTTTCATATGTTTTTACAGATTTGGCTGACAACATTTTTAATACTCAACAAACTACGTAGGGAACATATTATTCCCAGTTTAAAAGAAAAAAAACAAAAACAAAAAACAATGAGCACAGTTAGTGGTCAATGGGCGAATCCTGGCCCATTTTTTGTTCATTATAATATGTGTTTCTGCCTTTTAAAAATGCACATGCGAATGTAAACCCACAACAGTCAAACTTCACTTTTTGACATACAAATAGTAAAATATACACCAACCACATTCATAGTTATCTTATGTTTTATATATTTAATAAATAATAAGGTATTTGAAAATAAATTCAATTTTCATCTAAATCCTTGGCAAAGTTTGCACTTTTCTTTTCTGTGTTCAATTTTTAAATAACATTTTAATATATATATTTTATATTATAGTAGGGAAAAGTATGTATACTTATATTTCAAAGTGAAGTGAATTTTGAAATTCTGAGGCATGGCTTTGACATCAAAGATATTCAAATAATCTCTACACTGATAACATAAATTTGATCGAATATTGCAGTCCTCTTGGTTAGAAATATTTAAAAGTTATCTTCCGATTATTCCTTTTATGTAGAAAAATATATCTTCTAAGGGGAATTTAGTCAAGGATTAAATTATGTTAATTTTTAGAGAAAAAGTGGGTAAGTTTGTGTAAAATTCACATGTACCTTTAAATTTTAAGTTGCAAAAGATCCCGACTGGTAAGAAGCAAAGGTAATGCTCAATGAAATGTAATAGAACATATCTAATTGTTTTGTTCTAAGGATGAGTATTACTATGTGGAGGTTGATCTCAGTGTATAGATCTTGAAATGTAAAGACTACATCTTCCTGAACGAAGTTTCAGTATCTCAGTGTGGACATTCAACATGCTAAAACATACTGTCCAAAGGTCTGTTTTCTAAAAGTAGGGTGACTCTACTTCCAAGTAAAGCATAAAATTATTTTTTGTATGCTTTCCTTTTCCTTAAAATGTGCCCCCCCCTTTTTTTTTTTATCACTGGTTCCTTTTTCTCTATTTCCGATATCTATTTTGGCCTCACTCTTCAACTTCATTTCACTCTAATTTTCTTTACTCTTATTCTGTAACTTGTCACTTTTCTTAGAATTCCCTTGTCTTGTCTACACCTGAGATTAGCCTCTAGCCTGTAATACACAACAGGGGTGTAAGACCATTCAGAGCGCTGAAAACATAACTCTCCAATTTATAGCATCTATATCTTTTTCCATCTGAAGCCTTTCTTTCTGCGGTAATAGAAATCTTTAACCAAGTCTTTCTCCATTCTGCCTGATAATCCATCACTCTGCTTTTCCACACTCAACCTGCAGGTTGTGACCCTCCTTCTGTATTACTCTTTTTGAGATCTGAACTTCTTTCATCCCTTTTGTTATATTGCATGCCTTTCTCTTCTTAAAAGCTCCCTCACTTCTGTTCATAGCAACTGATCTAGATATATCACCTAGGGAGGGGATAGAAAAGAGAAAGCCCACCAAATGGTTTACCTTCCAAATATTAAATGTGAATGTTGGCTGGGGCTCCACATGGCATGTCTATACAGTACAATCAGTAAGCACCATGGAGCTTAAAACCTTGGAGCCACGTCTCTGTGTATATCCGGACTCCATATCTGTGTCTGAATAATCTTGCCCCTTTCTCAACTCCGTTAGGCTTCTTCTTCAATGCAATCACTCAGGCCAAAAGGCATTGAAGCCGTAACAAAAATAGTACCAAGCCCAAAGGTTTGACTTAGCTCTACAAAAATAACCAAAAGGCAATATTGGGTTAATGGCTACCACTCTGAAATCCAAAATAAAATGCTACTTCAAACATGGCTACTAAATAGACTAGAAAGCATATTCAGGAATGCCAGAAATGCATTGTGCTTTGTTCTGATGCAAGTAAACCTTTTAAAATGAATATGCATCCAGTAGGGCTGTATACTCAATAGGCATTTAATAAACCCTTGTTTAATGGATGGAAATAGAATAAGAATGTTGTCAGAGAATCATTTGGAAGAAAAACCCATGAACTACACTCTCGTCCTTAAAGTGACTTCACCCAAGAGTTCTCCGGCTGAGACACACTGTAGCATTGTAAGGATTTGTTTGGCATGCTGGGTAGAGTGAATCTAAGCTCGATATTTGAAGGGCTTCTGCTGAGGTGAGTATCTTTTGCTTTGTTTACCTGGTTTGTTCAATCAATCAATCAATCAGTCAGTCAGTCAATCAATCAATCAATCAATATTGAACACCATGAACAGATTAGGCTCATTTTCTACTTTTCTCTGCCTCCCATAGTGTAGGGCAGGGGTAGAAAAGATTAGTTTTCATTATGTCCTAATATAAATAGTTAATAAGACCTTTATCTGGCTCTTTCTCCCTGGGCCAGGACAGGGCACTTTTTTTTTTAAGTGAGCTGATGGCTTTGCATCTAAGGTAGAGGAAATGGGCTGATGGACTTTATCAAACCATTAATAATTTATTGAGCACTTGCTATGTGCAAGCACTATTGAGGACGCTTACATGAATGATTTCATTTTTAGCTTCCCAACCCATCTATCCCCATTTCAAAGGTGAGGAAACCAAGGTATTCCGCTAAACCTTTTGCCTAAGGTCATGTAGCAAGTAGTGGAATCAGGGGTGGAACCCTGCAATTTGACTAGAGAGGCTGCACTCTAGACAGCTATGGTTGCCCTAGGATAACTGAGTTAATTAATTCAACTCTTGTTATGTGAGGTTGTGGTTTTGTTTTGTTTTGTTTTCTATCTGCCAGGCTTGCTTCCCTGGATTGGTTCATGCTGAATAGATTGCCTATCTACAGCTGCCAGCACAAAAGGTCTTTTTTTGCAAAGCTCTTTCTCTTGGCCTGATTATTCCACCGCACTATCAGGAGGGCACTAGGCTACTGGTCCCTGGGGCAGCAGGCATAGATGAGCACCTGGTGGAATGAATGACAACAGAAGCAGCCCAAGTCCTGCTGGCCAGAGCCCTGTAACCTGGCTAATTGTTGTGAAAATAGAATCTAGAGAAATGATCACCAGATTAAAGGTCCCAAGTAAAGAGCATAAAGTTTAAGGCCTAAGATGAGGCCAAGACAGCACAAAGAAAATGAAGTCAGAAACACAGGTGTTAGAATGCCAGACTGCATTACGTAAAGGCAGATAGAAAATCACACCACATCTCAGGCTCACTATGCAGAATGAGGAGAAGTGAAACTTCCAGATGTGTAACAGAAAGAAGAATACCCCATTGAACTGGTGCAGTCTCTTCTGCAGCTCACCCTGCATGTCAGCCCCTTTGTGCCCAGTCTGTCTACTTTTCTCTAAGGTCCTGATGCTGAACAACATGCCTATAACCTCTCAGTTTCAGCTGTAGGTGGGGAAATCTCTAGAAATCTGTGGAGAGTTTTCATTTTCCACTAGGCTGTTTCATTGACTTTCTTTGTGTTCAGCTGTCCCTACTGATGGAGAATCAGATTGAGACTGAAGAGCATTTTCAATGTGTTCTGAGTAGAATACTAGCAATTACTGTAAAAGGATAAGGGCTAGCTCAGAGAATCTGTCATTTGGTCCTAAGAATCAGGACCCGAGGTATGGGAGACACTGGTTGGTATACCAGTTAGCTCAGCAGTCAATCTTGACCTAAATCCAGATCCTGCCAAATTATACGGCACCATAAAGACATACTTGGGCAATACATTTTCTGCATTGCAGGACATACAGAGTTTGTTTATTTTTTGACATTATTATTTACTTAAGTTTAGATCTAAGGTTGCTGTGATCTTTCTTGCCAGATTGCTTCCAATTTTGCATTCTAATCTTGGTTTCATTTTGTTCCTGATCAGGGCATGTACCTGGGTTGCAGTTGGGATGAGTGTGGGAGGCAACCAGTCGATGTGTCTTTCTCACATTGATGTTTCTCTCTCTCACCCTCCTTTCTCCCTTCCACTCTTTCTGAAAAGTAGTGGAAAAAATATCCTCAAGGTGAGGATTAACACCCCCCCACCTCCACGCCCCCTCAAACAGACACACATACAAAGGTAGTCTATTAATCATACCCAGAGTCCAGAACAGTAAAGAAGCAACCAGGAATCAGATTGAAGTTACTAAGCACAGAAATCTGAATCTAAGAGAGAACCAAGATAGCAAACTAAATATGACCTTTTAGAACCATGTCATGGAAGAGCCCGTTCTTGCCCAGCAATGAATTGTTGGTGAGATTAGGTTCAGCAGAGCTTTGGGGGAGGAAATATATCATAGGGACCCAATTGATACAGGATGTTAGAAGAGAAGGGTGACCTCATTCCTCTGCCTTAGTTATAGAATGATGCTGGGGCAAGGAATTCCCTGTAATATGGAGGGAAGATAACTCTTCTTCCTGCCTCTTGCCCTTCTCTATAACTGCCTCCATGATTCACTGCCTAAGCTCAATAAGTTAAGCCCTTTCAGCACAAAATTTTCAATTCATCATAGCCCCAAGATACTCTTATCTGTCAGTTCGATGCTGCATAGTGGAATGACCACCGCATGGAGTCAAATTGATATCAGTTTGAATCCTGGCTTTGACATTTAATAATCTGTTCCTCCTAGGGGAGTTTAGTCCTATTTCTTTATGCTTCAGTGTCTTCACTGTAAAATGAATAAAATGGAACCTATCTCACATAGATGATTAAAGGATTTAAGAGATAATATAGACCCAGTAGAGTGCCTCACACGTGGAAGTCATCGAAACATGGAGGCTGTGTTTATTACTTTCCCGTACCAATATCTGTATTCGTTTCTTGCGGCTGTCACAACAAATTATCACAAACTAGAGAAACTTATTCTCTCACAGTTCTGGAGGTGGGAAGTCCAAAATCAAGCTGTCAGCAGGGTCTAGAAGAGACTCTGCAGGTGAATCCATTTCATGCTTCTCTCCTAGCTTCTATGGAGACCAGCAATCTTTGGTCTTCCTTGATTTGTGGACACATAACTTCAATCTCTGCCTCTGTCTTCATATCCCCTTCCCTTCCGTATCCCTGTGTGTCTTCTCTTTTCCTCTTACTTCCAAGGACATACATCACTGGATTTAGGGCTCACCCTAATTCTAAGTTATCAATCTGGAGATCTTTCCCTGAATTATACATGCAAAGATCTTACTCCAAAATAAGGTCATATTCCGAGGTTCCAAGTGAACCTATCTACTGGGGGAACATTGTTCAATCCACTACAAAACATGTAATTAGCTAAATTGTATTCCCCCCTAATTCCTCTGTTGAGCCCTCAGAATGTGACTGCACTTAGATATAGGGCCTTTACAGATGTAAATATATTAAAATGAGGCCATCAGTGTGACCCCTAACTAGTTCAACTTGTGGTGTGTGTTTTTCTTAGTTGAATTTATTGCAATGGCATTGGTTAATAAAATTATATAGGTTTCAGGGATACAATTCTATAATACATCATCTGCAATTATTTTATGTATTTACCACCCAGTCAAGTTTCCTTCTATCACCATTTATCTTCCCTCTACCCTCTTCTACCTCTCCTCACCTCCCTTTCCATACGGTGATCACCATACTGCTGTTTGTCTATGAAGTTTTGTTGTTTTGCTTAATTCTTTCACCTATTTTTTTCGCCCTTCTCCTCTACCCCCTTCCTGACTTGTGTTTTTATAGGCAGAGGAAATTTGGACACAAAGAGTGACACCAGAAATAACACTATGAAAGGGCATCGTGCAAAAGTATCCATCTGCAAGCCAAGGAGAGAGGCCTCAAAAGAAACCAAACCTGCCAAGGAGAAGAGGCCTCAGAAGAAACAAAACCTGCCAACACCTTATCTTGGAATTGCAGCTCTAGAACTGAAAGAAAATAAATTTCTGTTGTTTAAGCCTGTGGTATTTTGTAATGGCTACCCTGGCAAACTAATACAATGCATATTAATGATTGGCCTTTCTTTCTTTTTTTTCAAAATATATTTTTATTGATTTCAGAGAGGAGGGAAGAGGGAAAGAGAGACAGAAACATCAATGATGAGAGAGAATCATTGATCAGCTGCTTGCTGCACACTCCACATTCAGGATCAAGCCTACAACCTGGGCATGTGGCCCGACTGGGAATTGAACCGTGACCTCCTGGTTCACAGGTCGACACTCAACCACTGAGCCATGCCAGTCTTGCTGGCCTTGCTTTCTTTAGCTTCTTCAGGTGTGTATCAGTTTGCACATAGGATCTGACTCCTTCCAGTGTGGTCATGAACCCCTTGTTTGAAGCGAGCTTACAAAGGGAGGGAAGTTCTCTTTCCCTCCTGTTCAGATACCACTTAGTACACCAGGCTGTGTCACTTCACTGAAATGGTTCCATTTTCTTGACGACTTAAATGAAATACAGTGAATAGAGTCAAGTACCTGATAACTGAAATCCTAGTGTCTCAGACCATCATAATAAATATTATGGTTAGTGAAATCTAGATGACATAGAGGATATAGAGTAAAGAGTACTAGAAGATTCTTTAAAACAAAAGTCCTTATTATAAGCTTTGCTTGTAATCTACCATTTCTTTTGCAATTTAAATGTTAAAAAAAAATCTGGCTAATTGACAACTTTGATCAATAAAGTAAAAGTCCTAAGACATATAGATGATATTCTACCCACATTTCAACTTCAGAGCCATTTTGTTTGTTAGACACCTATTCTGTCATCCTCTATCAACAAATCCTAAAAATTAGCTTTCTTGGGCATGAAATTTTGCATATTTTAATTTAAAGAGTTCAAAAAAAACACCAAAAAACCCACAATAACACCCTAAACTCATAAGTATTATCTTTTTAAACTACCTTATGATTAGCACAGATGTTATTTTAGTTCGTGTTTTATTGCTTTTGTAAAGAGCTCTGGGATTTTTTATGAAGATGTTAAGCTTATAGTGTATTTTTAATCACCATTTCAGGTAGCATTGCCTTTGTCATTATAAGCAGTACATCTGTAAGCCTGTGCTGGCATTTAAATAATATACATAAGCATTTAACAGTAAATATTTAAAATGATATTGGCAAACCTAAGACAGAAAGCAAAAATGATAGAGTTAAAAAGCATATCTAGTCTCTCCAACTTTCCTCTGACAAGTATAATTTCACATACATTATTGCAGAGATATTTATCTGATGTATTTCCTATGACTGGCATATCTAGAGATTTTAGGCCAATACGTCAACAAGTGCTCTGGGTGTGGATCTCACATTGTACCGTTTTAACAATAGTTGGCAGCAGGTAACATTCCTTTCCTCTGTTTCTACTCTGACGGACTCCAAGATCAAGATAATGAATATGTGATCTATTGCTCACTTCCCTTTGAAAAAAAATACATGAATATCTCACAGTTAATGCGGAATATCAGACATATTCCGTAATAGCAATAAATACTCAGAAAAGCAAGTTACACAGGGACTAGTGATACCCTAGTCTCTGGTTAACGTGTGCACATTGGAACGATGGACTTGTAGCATCATGCTTTAAGTGCCTTGAACAGACTGTCTTGGTCTAGGCTATAAGCTCTATAGGGGCTGGGTCTCTCTCTTTGCCATTGTATCCCAAGTGTTTAGCCCAGTGCCAGGCACCCAGGAGGTGAACCGTAAATAATTTTAATGGATAAATTAATGAATGAGCAAACTGCAAAGTGTATCATCACTCTTCAGTGGAAAAAAATATAGTTGTTGCTTAGTCAAAAGTGACAAATGCTACTGAACCCCATCTGATGAAATTAAAACAAAAACAAAAAAACACAGAGGTTCATACTTCCTCAAGGCTCAAGCTAAGAATTATCATGATGCAGAGAGAAAAACAAACACACACACATTTATGAAATAAGGAAATAACAACAATTACTACATATATATATATATATATATATATATATATATATATATATATATAGCAGTTCAAATGATATATATAAGCATGGTATATATGCTTTACCAAAAATAAAAAAAGATGATAGAACATTTGAAATCTAACTTACAAATTTTCTAGATGAAATGCATAATTAAGTGGAGTTTACTGTGAAAAGTCCTTGAAGAAAATACATTTTGAAACAGATTTTGAAGAAGCTGAAAGTTCTCATTTGGTAAGAAGTGCAAAATTGATAGATTAGAAAGCCACTGCCGGAACTTGAAGAAGCTAATGGAATTGAGGGACAAAATTATGTGGACAAATTTTTTTAATGAGCCCATTATACATAGAAACATTCAAACAGAAAAACTTGATATAGTACATGTACAAATGTTTGAAGAATGTATTAAACATAATACACTGGTTCATTTCTGTAAATAATATCCTTGGGTCCTAGCCGGAGGGAGGCTGGTTCAGATAATGGCTTTCTGAAGTCAAATTGTTGTACTTGCCTGCACAAGCCTAGTTAATAATCCTTCAAAATCTAACCACCTGTGAGGGAGATGTTGAGGAAGTAGTAATAAATAAACTATTTTACTGCACCTCAGGGAAATACACTCATAATTTTACCCTACCTGAATCATGGGAAGGTAATTGTGATAGCTTTGACAGGTTTTCCATAAAATCACAGGCTCTGCCTGTATATATTAGGTGAAGTAGAGAATCAAGTTGATCAATAATGTTGAGTAAAAAATAAAACAACAAAACAAAACTTTCCCCTCAATTACCTGAATCATTAAGGTAAGAGTGGGTTTTATAGAGTACATTTTCTTTTTGTGTTTGAAGCAAAACAAGCAATATCTGTTGACTAAATAAATAGCATGTTTTGCACCAATTTCTTTGAATAAGTGTTATGATAGTTAGTAAAGCAAAATTTAATTTACAGATATTTCTGACCTTTAATGTAGCACAAAGTGACACTTCTGTGGATGTGGGATAAGTTCTCAGAGAAAAGGAGTTGATTAAGGCAGTGCAAACCATTCAATAGGTGTTTGTTACAATGTGCCAGGCATTGGCTATTGTATGCTTTTTCAAACCAGACTAAAAGTGGAATTCTTCAACAATGTTTTCTGGTATAATATGGTTCTCCTATTGAAAAGAATAGGCACCACTGAACTAGACAATTGCTTGGATCTGTACTGACAGTTGTGACTTTCTAGAATCATAGGATTAAAGAGCATCTCAGCAGATTTGACATCTTTCGCTGTCTTTGTGATTGATGCTCACTCATCACGGTGGCCGAACCATGATGATACTATTCCCATCAGTCATTACGGAAGACTGTCATTTCACACATGTAGCCACAATTGGAGGACATATCTGAATAGTGGTAGTAATGAAATGGCAGCATGGCCAATCCTTAAATTTAGCCATATATCATATATTACAAGATCTAGAGTATATGGCCAGGGTGATGGATATTAATGATGAAGATGGCTCGAGTTTAATAGTTTATTGTTCATAGGTGTAAATTAAGTATAATTTTCTTTTCCCTCAAAATTACCCTAGTTAGAACTGGGAAGATTAACTGTCAGAAATTACTTCAATGAGAAAGAAAATTTATTTAGTGTATCCCATAACAGATTTAAATTATACCAGAATCAAAGGGGGAGAATATAAAAACTATGAAATACAAAGAAAATAAAACTATGGAAGAAATACACAGATCACCAAATCACCAGTTCAGGTAAATCATTTTGCTTAGTTTCATGAGCACAGTTAATAATGGGTTATCTCTAAAAATGCTTGAAATGTGGCATTGCAAGAGGTAGTTCTTTTCACTTATTTAATTTCTGCACAGTCAGATAATTTTGAGAAAAACAGTACTGCAGAAAATACTAAAATTGCTATATACAGCATCCCAGTTAAAAATAACTACAAATAGAAACCTATGCTTGGTAGAACAAAAAATAAACTTAAAAATAATTGTTTCTGTGGAATCAAAGGTCTCTGACAGGGACAAATGAAAAAACAATCAAGTTGAAAAATAAATATAGAGAAGCTTTGCCATAGAATTAAAACTAAGTTTAAAAAAACACCCAGTATCATAAATGATTTTCAAAATGATGTTGATTGGAAGATTTGTAAAAATTGTATACTCAAGTTAGATTAGTGAATTATTACATAATAGAAGTGACTTTCTGCTTACATGTATATCCCAGCATCTAACAAATACAGGCTCAATGGGACATATGCCTTTAGGGATATTTACCAATCCTAACCGTCTTTGAAAATTAGTCCCATATCTATAGTGGGTACTAGGTTTGGTATTTGAACTGGGTGATCCTTCCTTATCGTCATAGCAGATTGAAGTGGGGACAGAAGGAAGAGAAATAACTGCCCCAAGATGGGTGGATCTGATCCTCTCTGTAGAGAATTTGGAAATGGAGCACAGCCAATTAGGTGCTGGAATAGGAAAGGAATGCAAAGCCACTGCAGGATCATGTTTGGGCATGTGCATGTGCTGAAGCAGAGAAAGTCACTTGAGAAACGAGAGAGAGAGAGAGAGAGAGAGAGAGAGAGAGAGAGAGAATAAATAAGGGGCAAGAGCAAGAAAGGGAGGAGTGAAAACAAGAGAAAAGCAGGTGTTCAGTGAGTGACAGCCCCCATGAAATGTCCTTGTTCTATGAGGTTTGGTTCTACATGAGGTTTGTCTGGAGTTCCAAACCTTGGTATCTGTGAGTTTTCTCTATAGCTTTTTAAATAAACATCTATTGTGCTTAAGCATTAGGCTGAGTGAAATATAGAGCATGGAGAAAAGATAAAGTTATGCAGAAATTAGTGGGGTGGAGTTCAATATTAGAGTCATAATCTCTCTCTTCTTTCAGTCTTCTCTATTTTATGACTTACTAAAACACAATACCTGCATGTATAGGCTCTATATGTGTTGAGATGTAATAATGAGGTAAAGTGTGCTTACTAACTTTAAGTACGTGGTTTCTTAGCAGGCTGCAAGATGATTTCCAAACACATAATCTTCCTACTAGAATTTGCTTAGTCAAAAGTTTAAGATTTTGGGGTGTTCAGCCAAAATTGGGCTACTAATTCCTTACTTTAGGAAACATGTTTTTGCCTAAGTAAGCATGATTTAACACATTTTGTACTTCCGGTAGAAATAAGGAAGTTAGAACAAACTGTAATGAGATACCATCTTCTGTCTACAAAACTAAATTAGAAAATCCCAGAGTTGATTCGGGTTTAGGAAAGTGGGCCATCTCATACTTGGCTTTTTGAATTATAATTGGAAATATACCAATACTCATTCATTTAACAAATACTTATTGAATGTATTAAGTGTATTTTAGATGTCAGACATTGTTCTGGGCACTGATCAGTGAACAAAACAGTAAACAATATCTGCCTGCCTGGAACTTATATGTTTCAAAATACTTAAAAATGTACATATTCTTTTAAGCTAAGTGTTGCACTTTATATATACAAAATGAAATACTATGCCGCCATTAAAGACAATGTTATTAAAAAGAAGTAACTACAGTCAGTTCTCATCTCATGAAAAATGCATAACTACCCACACACATCTATTTTTTAAAGTCAAAAGAAATATATATTAAAACATTACAGGTAGTTATCACTGTGTGATGGGACAATCAATAATTTTTTTCTCTTATTATCTCTCCATCTTTCTCAATATTCTGTAATAAACCTGTATAATTTGGTATATTTAGCCTCAAGTGTAAGATTCATCAGACTTAACACTTTCACATATTTAAATTTGAGAATTATAAGCACAATGTGGGCAGGAACTAGTCTGTCTTGGAAACTTAATTGAATCAATGAATGTGTCAGTGTAAAAAAGAAAATTCCCATACTTCAGGCAAATAAGTACATTTTGGTGCAATTGTCACTGTGCATATTTGACATTAATGGTGCCTAGAAGATAATTAATGCTTTTGTTACTTCAATTAGTTATTTATATCAAAAATCCCACATGAATTATAACTTACATTTGGATTCATATATGTTGTTGACAATGTCCTTTGAAAAAATGAGCAGTGTGCATGAAAGGTAATTCTGTTTATGGCATTGGATCTTTAGCAATAGCTTGAGATACATTCTTATTTAAGTCTGAACAGCTGTGTCCAAAGTTTGTACTGTACCCATTTTAATTAAGGAAATAAAACAATAGAGGATAGAAAAACTGCAGGTGATATGATACAAGCCATACAATGTGAAATTAAACTCTCAGTCCGAAAGGTATTAATAAAAAAGTTCAAGTTTTAGGGTACAGTATTGTGAACATTTGTTGTTTTTACCCCTTGGCATCTCTATTTCCCATTTCTGATAAAATAGGACCTGTTTCTTTAAAACAAAACAAAACAAAACAAAAAAACCCAACCTTTCCTTTAAGGAACCATTTCTCAGTCCATCTAATCTAAATAGGTTTGACCCACACACCAAACTCTAGAGTTTTGCTGTACAACACAGTAGTGGATATTTAATTTAAGCCCCAGTTATTTTTTTATTAAATGTATTTAATGTGTTAGTTGTTAATATATTTATTTATAATATATTTTTATTGATTTCAGAGAGGGAAGGAGAGGGAGAGAGAGATAGAAACACCAATGACAAGAGAGAATCATTGATTGGCTGCCTCCTGCATGCCCCACACTAGGGATAGAGTAGCAACCTGGGCACGTGGCCTGATGCAGAATCTAACCATGACCCTCCTGGTTAATAGGTCGATGCTCAACCGCTGAGCCCGCCGGCTGGACTAAGCCCAGATTATTTAAAATAAAACTTGAAATTTAGTTCCTCAGCTGCTTCAGGCACATTTCAAGTGATCATAGCCACACAATTGACTTGTGGTTACCATATTGGCCAGTGCAGATGTTAGAACATTTCCATCATCACAGGAAGTTCTCTGGAATCATGCTGTGGGGTTTAGGTAACTTCCTAAATCCCAGGGGACCTGCCATGGTGCTAGTCAGGGAAGCACCCAATCAGGTTGATGAGAGCCAGGCCCAGGACTTTGTAAGGGTTGAGGTGAAAGAAGCTCCCATGATTTCCATGGAATAAAACACAGAATATGAGACGAGAGCTACTGCAGTTTCTACAAGGGACAGCCTGTTGTGTATGGAAGAGAAAATGCCTAGATATGGAGGGAAACCTGATCGTGGTGATGTTTTTCCAGCCCATGAGCCGAGAGTGCCCAAAGATTACTGTAGAGTTTTAAATGACAAAAGCCAATAATATTCCTTTTTGCTCAAGAAAATTTGGGTCTGTTCTGTTGTTTATAAACTTAAGGAGTATTGAAGAAGATGTATAAGAGAAGGTGAATTAACTGAAAAGCAGGTGGTTGTCTCTTTGATGCTCCCACAAAGACTCAAAAATGACATCAAGGATATACAAAAAGATTTTGAGTCAAACTTTGTAATTCAAAGAAAAGAGTGATATGTAATTATGTAGACCTGTAGATAAATGTATGCTGTTGTCATTTAGCAAAAAATATTGTGTGTGTAAATTTGATGTGGTTTATTTTCTGAAAAGCTGTTCCCAAATAAGTGGGAGTGTGTTGCTATAATTTATAGTCTCTTAGAACCTGTGTCTATGAGATATATATATTTATTTTAGTATATAAAACTTAGGGAGGACAATAAAATTTTTCCCATGTTCATCAGCTCATACATTCTCCAGATTTGGTTTATAGTTGCATAGGTTTTATATGATCTTTTCTTATACTGCTTGAAGTGGTTTGTGGTTGATTTTGGTATAGCTTACTTCCAACTAATAACCATATAATCTTTTTGTATTAAATAGTACTCCTTATGATGATATAGAATGAAATTTATATAATGTATTACTAAAATTTTGGCATATCATACTTAATTTTATATTTATTTTCTCTTTTTTCTCACACTCAATTTTGTAGCTACTATCAACTGCTTTGTAGGTCAGAAAAATTAGTTTAAAAGAACTGGAATGAATAGGTGAAGAAAATTTAAAGTCCCAACCTGTTAACATTAAATAAAAAAATATATATATATTTACTTAAGCCCGGACAGTATGTCTCAGGGGTTAAGCATAGGCCTATGAACCAGGATCTCACAGTTTGATTCCCTATCAGGGCACATGCCTGGGTTGTGGGCTCAATCCCCAGTATGGTGCATGCCGCCAATCAATGATTCTCTCTTATCATTGATGTTTCTATCTCTCTCTCCCTCTTCTTTGCTCTCTGAAATCAATAAAAATATATAAAAGAAATAAAAAGCCATTTTACCCCACTCTCAGTTATCTGTGAGCAGGGGGGAAAAAATCAATTGTCAGGGTTTTAGATTGGTCTAAAAAAAAAAAAAACTAAAAAAAATATTAAATTCCAGTTCAGGCCTTTCCAAGCATTTGTTTAAAAACATCTGTAACACAGCTAGAGAATTGAGCTGAGTTCTCTACTTTCACTCTGATAGCCCTCACAGCAACTTGTTTGCATATGCTTCCACTTCATTTTCATAGTAAAACAGAGTTAACAAGAATGGAAATGCCAACAAAATAGATGTGTTTCTAAAAATGGCAGGGGATGGCGTGGGGTGACTGGACAGTTTTCTAACACAGTTCACAAAATCATGTTCTTTCTTATATCACATCCCTCAAATAGACTAGCTAGGAAAATAGCCTGGTTAGAAGAGGATAACCCATTTTCAGAAAGGCTCCCTCAGGAATCATCAGTGGGAAATGTTCAAAAAACACTCTGAGTCAACATGCTGACAGTGATCAGGAAAAAAACTCCCCTAGCATTTGGGCTGTATACAAAGAACCATCACATCCCAGACTCAGGGAATGATATATGGTGCACCTGGAAAAGTGCATTCGCCTAGGATAAACTCAATTCCAGAAATATGTGGAAGATTGGAGAGAGTGAAGATGATGAAAAAAAAAAATAATGAAGTGACTAGGGAGGTGAGGTTAGGATGGGGCTTAGGAGGAAAGATTAAAGCAACTGACCAAGTAACTTTTAAGATTTGACAAGATAAGAGCCAACAAATATTTAAAAATAGCAAATACTGTAGAGACAGAGTAAAAGACCACAGGAAAAGAAGCAAAACTGGTCAAGCTAAAATTCTGGCTATGCATATGGGCAAATGAAAATAAGAAAATAGTAACTATTGGAATATTCTCTTAAGGAGTCCATAGCAAGCTTTAACTCATTGCAAATTTACTACTAAAGGCAAAGATAGCACTGGGTGTTGGAAGAAGATTGTAGGAATGGGTGGTGAACTATATGACTGGAGATGTGCTTCTACTTAGTAGTTCTAGAAATCTATTATGATATGAAAATTCAAACTGATGTTGTACAAGGGCATATTCCTAGCCATGAAGCGAGGTTTAAACCAAACTTTTAAATAACCCATTATACACAGTTTGCCTTGGGATCTCTGACTATCACAGGGGAGAAAACAATTTTTAATCTGCAGTTTCCCAAAACCAATTCAATTAAAAATAATGAAAAATCAGAAATCCTGTCCACAAGGGTTAATAACTACAAAGGTAGATGCCCAGCAGATATTCAATCACAAAAATTTAAATGCCCTTTTCATTACACCTCTTATGTCTTTTTTTCACAACTAAACCAAGATAATTGTTTTGGGCTAATTTCTGAGGCTATTTAACAACACCTCCTGCTAGACTTCGTGTGTAAACTCAGCAAGAGGAAGCATCCAGAGTAATAGAAAAATACTTGTGCTCATTTTGCAGTTCAAATTCATACTTTTCTTTACAAACAAAGATCCCGCTGTTTGCATTTGGCAACTATTATACCAACTGCATTGGGGAAGATTGGATTAGGAGGCAAAGCTGACTATGCAGTAAAGTCCCCACTCTCTAGCAGGATTTTTATGTAAATTCCATTACAGTTCATACTTTTGCAGATAATAAAATGGATACAAAACACGTCAAGGTTTCTAAGTCAGCAAAATAATGAACAGAATAGCTTGTAAATGCCTTTAATACATTTTTGACATTTGGTCACTCATAAAAATGGGCTTTGTATTTCTTCCTTCTCATGGGTTTTCTTTTTTGATGGTGCATTCTAACAGCTCATAGCTTTACAGGTTATTGCTAATGTGTGAACATGAACTCATCACACTTCAAATAATTTCAGTATTTGGCAAGTTTTGCCTTATGTCCTCTTAAAAAATATGAAAAGTTTTTTTCTTTTCATATAGACTAAGGGTAGTGCCAGAGGAATATGCTTTTGTAATTAACTAGCCACAAAATTAAAAATTATGTAGATTGATCTATAATTATTCTTTTTTTATAATTTGTGATGACATGTATGGGGAAAAGTGTGTTTTCAAAAGGCTAGCCTCTAGAGACAATATGTTTTCAGATTTCCAAATGGATCTCTCTTAGCAATAGTCAATGACTATAACAGAAATAGTCAAGAAAAATATTCTGCAGTACGATGTATAAAATGCATGCTTTACCTTCTTTCTGCTATTGTCATTTTAGTTCCATATACTATCTGTGCCTGAAGGTGGAATTCCCATTATAGTGTCAGTGGAGAATCCAGGCATGAGGTAAAGGAAACCCAAGACTTTGTCAAAAATGACACAAATCTCCAAGTGAAGAAGGAATGTGAACAAAGTATGCATTTCAACTATAAAATATTCTGGTGATCCATTATCTCATGTATAGTTGAACTTTTCAGAAAAGTAATCTCATCTTTATTCTAGATGACTAATGCACATGCAATTTTCCCTTTGGTATAGTTAGTAATTTTTTGTCAAAATAGGCAGCCTATTGACATTTCTTCTCATTGTCAAAACAGACAAGATCAGTCCTACAAACTCAGTCTCACAAATTTTGATGGTGAAATGTCAAACGTGATGAATGACCTTTGACTTATAGTTGCCCTTTTGGGAGCCATGCATGGGGTGTCTCTCTCTAAAGGAGAGCAGCCCAGTCTTGGGTCCCTGTGGACCTATGTCAAGTCACATATGACTGGTTCATGATTTGTATTCTACAATACTTCACTTTCATGGGGCCCTCAAATGCACCCAAGTGTTCTAGAAACAAGCATTTCAGGACCTTGATTTGGGAAGTTCTGATAACTTAGAGAAATAACTAGATGGAGACAATGTGACCAACCAATGCTAAATAGAGGTAAAAGGCTCATATGCACTAATAATAATATTGAGTGCTTTCTTCGGCTTGTACTGATGCATTATCCCATATAAGCCTCACACAATCTTATGAAGTAGGTCTATTATTTCACAGAAAAGAAGACTGAGAATCAAAACAATTTCTTTTGAAAATCAAATGCTATGTAGTAGAGTTAGATTTGAAACTGTGTTCGCATTCTGAACTGTTTTAAACATGTTCTTCCCTTCAATCTTTCCCATCACAGCCACTACTACCATCAACAGTAAAAGTAATTTACCTTCCATATATTGATATAAATTGATATGAGATAGACACTAATTTTTAATAGACATTTAACATTATATTAGTTTTAGGTGCCAACATAATGATTTGATATTTGTATAGTATGTGAAATGATCATTAATAAATCTAGTTAACATTTGTTACCATATATAGCAAAAAAATTTATTCTTGCAGTGAGAAGTTTTAAGATCTGCTCTCTTAGCAACTTTCAAATATTCAGTAGAGTATTATTAACTATAGTCACCATGCTGTACATTCCATCCCTAGGACACTTACTTTATAACTGGAAGTTTGTACCTTTTCACCACTTTCACCTATTTTACCTATGCCCTCCCTGTCCCTTATATTATTTTTTTTGTAGCATTTTTATATTGCCTTTGATGGTTTTTAACCTGGTTTAATATAGGCCTAAGATTTGGATTTTGTAGTTATTGGTGGTAGTGTACAGCTTTTTATTTGGCCCAGACAAATCAGAGTTGGTTATCCTGGTTTAATATTCCTGTAAGAAATTTTTCTTCAAAAATGCTGAACATAAGGGGAAGAGAAGGTAGAGATTCTTTGCTTTGTTGTTCCTCAATTTTTATTCCTCAGATAGAGAGTCCTATATGATTCTGGCAGTAATAAAATATTGTTCCTGGGAATATCGTTATATTTTAATGACAATAATAATAGCCAATGAATGAGCTCATACTCATGTCCTGTGCTAGATATTTTGGGTATAGGATCTCATTCAGCACTTACAACACTATGGAGTATGGATTATTATAACCATTTTATAAATAATGAAAAGAGATCAAATAATCTAAGAAACTTGTTTAAGGTCATGCAAAGTCTATAGCAGAACTCATCCAACACAGATCTTTCTGCTTCCAGGCACCGTGCTCTTTCCTTCCCCACACTGCCTGCCATGTCCAGAAATGTGGGCTCATTCAAGCTATTTTCTTTAAGGCTAGAAATAACTTTTTAAAATCTGACTATTAGAGAGAAAGAGTGAAAGTCAGGCCCTAGCCCGGTAGCTCAGTTGATTAGAGCGTCCTGTCCGGATATGCCAAGGTTGGGGGTTGGTTCCATGGTCAGGCACATAGAAGAATCAACCAATGAATGCATAAATAAGTGGGACAACAAATCAATGTTTCTCTCTCTCTCTCCCTCCCCCTCCCTATTTCTAAAATAAATAAATTTTAAATTAAATTAAATTTTTGTATTTTTATTGTTTAAAGTATTACAAATAGTAGTACATATGTCTCCCTTTTCCCCCATTGACCTCCCCCCAGCCTCCCCTACCCCCGGGCACATGCCCTCATCCCCCCCTGCCCCCCCCCCCCCCGCGCCAGTGTCTTGTGTCCATTGGTTATCCTTATAAGCATGCATACAAGTCCTTCAGTTGATCTCTTACCCCACCTCCTAACCCTCCCCTGCCTTCCTGCTGTAGTTTGACAGTCTGTTCAATGCTTCTTTGTCTCTGTATTTATTTTTGTTCATCAGTTTATAATCCTATCTAATAAAGAGGGAATATAATTGACCCTCATGCTGTAGCAAAGATGGTGGCACCCACAGCCAATAAGGATAGAATATGCTAATTGACTGGCCTGCCCTCAGTGATGGCAGCACCCACAACTAATAAGGAGGGAATATGATAATTGACTGGCCTGCCCTCAAAGATGGCGGCACCCACAGCCAATAAGGAGGGAATATGATAATTGACTACCACGCCCTCAAAGATGGCAGTGCCCACAGCCACAAGATGGTGGTGCACAGTCCCCTCAGCCCCCCCCCCCCCCCAGCCATCCAGGGCTTGCCTGAGGCACAGGCAAGCCTCGGATAGTGGCTTCCCAGCCACCCAGGGCCGCCCGAGGTTCAGGTAACCAGGGCCTGCCAAGGCTTGCGCTGTTGGCAGTGGCAGCAGCAATGGTGTGATGGGGTGTCACCTTCCCCTGATTGCCGGGTCACCTCCTGCCCCTGAGGGCTCCTGGTCTGTGAGAGGGGGCAGGCCGGGCTGAGGGACGCCCCCTCCAGTGCATGAATTTTCATGCACCAGGCCTCTAGTGTTCTTTATGTTCCACAAATGAGTGAGACCATGTAGTATTTATCTTTCTCTGACTGGCTTATTTTGCTTAGCATAATGCTTTCCAGTTCCATCCATGCTGTTGCAAATGGTAAGAATTCCTTTTTTTACAGCAACGTAGTATTCCATTGTGTAGATGTACCACAGTTTTCTAATCCACTCATCTGCTGATGGGCATTTAGGCTGTTTCCAAATCTTAGCTATTGTGAATTGTGCTGCCATGAACATAGGGGTGCATATATCCTTTCTGATTGGTGTTTCTGTTTTCTTGGTATTTATTCTTATAAATGGTATTAGTGGGTCAAATGGCAGTTCCATTTTTAATTTTTTGAGGAAATGCCATGTTTTCCACAGTGGCTGCACCAGTCTGCATTTCCACCAGCAGTGAAGGAGGGTTCTAAATAATTTTTTTAAAGAGAGAAGGTCATTTGTATTAAATACAATAACATAAATGTCTTTCTTATTACTTGCATCTTTCTTTTGTCTGATATTGTCCCATTTTCATATGAAATGATATTATACATTTCAATACCTTGAGCAATTCTGCTGCGGGTTTTTGGATGTCCTGGCAGTGGTTGCCATAGCGAAGAGAAGAAACAAAATGTTCCTAACGTTAGCATTGCCACACTTACAGGTGCCCGTGGGAACAGGATGCCTTGCCTTCCTTGATCTGTTTGTCTTCAGAACCTCAGCTATTAATTGTACCACCAGGTTCTGCTAATGTGGACAATGGACCTAAGAACTCTGCTTCCTTTGACTTCTGTTCCTCATTATGTTCTGGGCTCATGAAGAGACAAGGAAAAAGAACGCAGGGGGATGAGAGATAATTCCCTCGGCGCTTGGCAAGTTGCCATGCATGCAGATCTATATTTGTCTCCGTCACCTCCTTCTGCAGGTAAGCTTGTGGGAGTCCCATGCATGGCGTGTCAACTTTAAGTACAAACATTTACAGGATGCACACACATACCGAGCAAAACCTCACCGTGGTAGAATACACTCTCCGAGTTGTTGCTCTTTCTCTTGTTTAGACCTAATGTCTGGATACCATGTTTATTCAAAGCTGGTACATATTGTATCACTCAAGAATGTATGCATGTCTCTTTAGAATTAAAAAAAGAAAAAAGAAAAACCCATCTGTTTGCGAACAAATCTGTACTTTGGAGTGGCCCGCTTGCTTGAAAGTTTATAGTACTTATTTTATTTAAAAAAAAAAAAAGATTTTACTAAGTTAGCTTCCTCTAGAAAATAAATCTGGATATGATCAGGAGCAGCCAAACTAAGAAGCAGTAAAATCCAAAAATAATATCACAAACAGCTTAAGTCACTTAACTTTATATAAATCTACTGAGAAGGAAAGAAAATGAGAGAGAGCAGATTAAACAAAAGACTGAACAAAGCAGGTTAAAAACTGGGAGGAGAGAGCTCTTGCATCAAAGAAAAAGAAACAAAAGAAATTATAAGCTATTCTTCTTTTACTGGAAAGACATTATTAAGACTTACACCTATGATACATTGGCAACTATAAAAGGAAAAAGCATGCTCACACTTGTACTTGGGTCAAGGTGGAGTAGCTACCTGCCACAGTTATATAAAGGAGTCTCAAGTTATTGTTTCAGGATTATTTCTGAACTAGGAAAATACTCAAGTATGCAACATACTTCTCAGAATTTCCCACCCCTCAATCAGTAGGTAATGATATTTCCGAAAATAGCAAGTGCCACATTCATTAACTTCTAATACTGAATTAGAATTTTCCAAATCTCCTTTGCCCCCTTTAGAGTTTTATGCCTGACTTCTGTTTCATCATGTATAAAAATGCATCATAAATGATGTGTATTTTTTATTCTACTATTATTTTTTTAAAATGCTAGGTAAAAATTATTTTTCAGCTATCAAGCATACACAAAGGCGTTTTCTCTCTTAAATTACAAAAATTTGCTTAAGGTGAACTGATTAATAAATATTTTAAAACTAAGAAATATCTAAATGAATTTATTTTTAAGAAGTTTGATACTGCAGAGCCCCTATCTGTACCTAATGGTAAGTTAACCATTTATCCCTTATTGTCTGAGACAATACCAATTTATGTCTCTTGCTCTGGCACAATTATTAATAGCCTCCTTTTACTCTTAAAGGTATCCAAGTTTAAACAAAAATTATATAGTTACATCTACCTAATATCAAGGCAGCATGGCATCGAAAGATCAGAGGCGTTTGAGACGAGCGCCCTGGGGCCTCTGCACATTTTCATCACTTACTTGCTGTGTAAACGTGAACAATTACTTATCTACTGTGAGACCAATTTTGTCATCAGCAGCATATGGATAGTAATAGCTCCTAGGCTTATTGGGATAACATGAATGCAGTGGCATTATGTCTGCATACACCCACAAATGGGGATCATAAGATCGCCTTGTAGATAGTTGTGCAGTTTACTTAAACGATGAATTTATGCAGTCTTCAGTGTGTCATGGTAGATACAAAAAATATATAGTTTTTGTCACACTCATTCTCATAATCACCATTATCATTCACCTTTAGTGTTGTCACTCAATATTAGAGTTAATATTATCTGCTAATAAATATTAGTTAGTTGCTGTTTGCAAATATTCGAGTTAGTTGCTTCTTTCCTCCTAACCTCATCTTTTCTGATACTGATGTCACATCCATGGAAGACGTTTAGAAATTTGCCTTGTACCCATAACAATCAGGAATTACGAGCTCGTTCCTAGCACTAATAGTCTGTTTAGAACACTAACTGGACAGCATTTGACCTGGGGAAACACATTGGTTTGTTTGATTTAAGAATGACTGTCTCAGAGTGCATCCAAAGTCCCCTTCACGCAGGTGTGTCTGAACTCTTGACTCTGAGCAATCTGGGGTTACCCCACATTGACCCCTCCTGAGAGGACATTCCTTTGAAGTCTCCAAACCACTTAAAAATTCAAGTGGTTTCCATTTTATTTCATTATATATCTGTTTTTATTTTGAATTTGAAATTGCTTTAAGAATCTGCCACCTAGCCCTGGCCAGTTTGCTCAGTAGTTAGAGCATCTGCCTGTGGACCTGAGGGTCTCGAGTTTGATTACCGGGCAAGGGCAGGTACCTGCGTTGCAGGTTGATCCCCAGTCCCAGTCAAGGCGTGTGCGGGAGGCAACCAATCAATGTGTCTCTCTCACAACAATGTTTCTTTCTCTCTTGCTCTCTCCTTCCCTCCGTCCCTTCTACTCTCTAAAAATCAATGGAAAAAAATATCCTCTGGTGAGGATTAACAACAACAAGGACAACAAAAGAATCTGCCGCCCAGGTAAATTGGTGCTCCAGTGAGAGACGAGCAGTGTGGGCTCTGGGCTTGTCCTCCTCCGGATGCACTCCTGCTTGCTCCCAGTACGAGCAAGAGCAGAGACTTCCCAGTTAGAAGCCTCTGGCTCAGGAGCAAGTTCCACACTTCAGGTACTTTGTGACCTTTGGCTTAGGAATGCCTCCGAACCTCAGTGTTCTGGTCTTAAAAATGGGGATCCTATAAATATCCATCAAATCGTTTCACACTTAATATGATAACGCCCGTAAGGTCACTATGTCACATAGTAGGAATGCAATCTATGCCAGTAATTTTGTACGTTTTGTTAGTTAAAATGGTTAGTGATATCTAGTCATGTCACACTGAAGACTGGTCTGAGTTTACTTCTGTTTGACACAGAGCCTCGAAACACATACAGTAGATGACCTCTGTGTCACCACATAAAAATCTCTGTGCAATACAACACGATTCTCATGCAACTATCCAGGTTCTCTCTTCCAGATTCCAATAGTAACTCAGCCTTGAGTGGTAACGGCTTATTGATGACCTTATTTGACTGGGCACACATGATTTTTGGAATACAATTGCCATATTGGAACCACATGGTTCAGATCTCTTTGGCCTTTAGAAAGAGCGTTAGTAATGAAAACACAAATAGTATTCTGAGGCACAGGAATCAATGAGCCAAAGACTTCATTCTTTACATGGCTGACACTTAGGTATCCTTCAGGTTCCCATTCAGACATAACTTCTTT
The DNA here is from genome assembly GCF_963259705.1 of Myotis daubentonii. Classification (NCBI taxonomy): domain Eukaryota; kingdom Metazoa; phylum Chordata; class Mammalia; order Chiroptera; family Vespertilionidae; genus Myotis; species Myotis daubentonii. The sequence goes on from NC_081842.1 coordinate 159,494,590, forward strand.
TGGGAAATGTTCCTAAAAGACAGTGCTTTCCTGTATCATGGTACTTATTTAAAAACCACAGAAAATTCATGTTCATTTATCTACCGGCTCCTGTAACCTTTGAACCCTTAGAGTAGTAGTTCTCAAAGCAAAATAAGCAGAACTCTCAGGGTCCCTGAGACCCTTTTGGGGGATTTCCAAAGTCAAACCTATTTTCAAAATAATACTAAGACATTATTTGTCTTTTTCACTTTGTTGACATCTGCACTGAAGATGGAACGCATTCCTATAGGACTGCTATACCACTTGAGTGAAGGCACTGGCATCAAACCGTATTGTAGTATTGCAGTCATTATATTCTTAATCACCTCACAGGTACAGTGAAACAGAAACAAAAACAATACAAAATAAAGAACGAACAGAAAATAACACCCCGATTTCAACTAAGGATGTCCTTTAAAAAACAATGAACGTTAATATTCTTTTCTAAAATCCAAATCCCTGAATACATGTCTTTAATATTCTGTGTGACAAAATGGGATGTAATTAAAAAGCACTTCCCCTGTATTCTAAAGTAGGATTGTCTTGAAGAAAAGCACCTGTGAGATAAATGTTTGAATTGTAAGCTGAAATAGCTGCTCTTTTCACAGAATACCATTTTCACTTTAAAAAGCCACTGACAGAAAAACTGTGGTGACTCAGACTTGGGTATTTCACAGATATTTTTCAAAAGAGGAATAAAAGCAAGCAAGTCACTTCAAGAAAAACAACCAGTGGTATTTATTGCCATTGCTAAAATTCAAACATTCAAACAAAATTACCATCCGGAGAATAATTTGTATTTGCAACTGTGAACCTGACAACTTCCCAATATGTAAAAACTTTTCTGATAAGCTTGGTGGTGATATTAACAATGACAATTGTTTAAAAATGTGCATAATTCAGTGAAGCAATGTTTTCCAAATGACCAAAGCATCATGTTACAAAATGTAATGCATGGGTGAAAGATCTATTCAAAATGAGAGATTAAACCAATGTGTTTTAATGCAACAGTTTTTAAAAAAATTTCTTTGATATGGTTTAAGATACCTCTTTGTAACTAACCTTTAATAAATTACTATGTTGAATTTTGAGTTATTGTTAAAGAAGAATATCACAGCCCAGCTGCCATGGTTTACTGGTTGAGTGTTGACCTATAAATCAAAAGGTCATGGTTCGATTCCCAGTTGGGGCACATGCCTGGGTTGCAGACTCGATCCCCAGTGTGGGGCAAGCAGGAGGCAGCCGATCAATGATTCTCTCTCATCAATGATGTTTCTATCCCTCTCTCCCTCTCCCTTCCTCTCTGAAATCAATAAAAATATATTTAAAAAGAGAAAAATATCACATTTATCTAAAAAATGCTATTAAAGTATTTCTTCTTTTTTCAAATATCTGTGCAAGGCTGATTTTCTTTATGTCCTTCAAACAAAATATACTGCAACTAAAGACCTGGTGCATGAAATTCATGCATGAGGGGGTGTCCCTCAGCCCAGCCTGCACCCTCTCATAATCCAGAACCGCTGGCTCCTAACCGCTCGCCTGCTTGCCTGTCTAATTGCCCCTAACCGCTTCTGCCTGCCAGCCTGATTGCTTCCAACTGCCCTCCCCTGCCGGCCTGATTGCCCCCAACTGCCTTCTCCTGGCGGCCTGATCACCCCCAACTACCCTACCCTGCCGGCCTGATTTCCCACAACTGCCCTACCCTGTCAGCCTGATTGTCCACAACTGCCCTCCCCTGCTGTGACCCACCTCCTCCACTGGGCCCGCCTCCACTGTGCATGTGCATCTTATGACAGCCATCTTATGATGACGTTAGGGTATGATGCATGAGGGCATGATGATCACCTAGGCTATTATTAGTATATATAGATTGATATAGGAGTAGATATGAATATTCAGCTGCCCTCTCTTAATACAGATTTTGCAGATATTTGCAGATAATGTCACTTTTCAGACTACTTTGTTTTCAACTATAGTTATATTTTCATATAAATGTGTTTTTAAGCTAATATACAATGGGTTTACTATTCCTATTTTAATTGAATTAATTAATAAACATTTTTTAGTTTTAATTTTAATGTGATAAACATTGAGAGCTATTACCCATAAATGAAAGCTTTTGGGATCCTGAATAATTTTTAGGGGTGGAAATGGTCCTGAGATCAGGGTTTAAGAACCAGTGTATGAAGGGCAATACGTTCATCCTTCTATCCACAGTGCCTGGTATTCACTAGATGCTTCATAAATGCTTGTTTAATAGATGGGTGGGTCATGAGTAACTGGATATTGTACATAATATAAGTTACCTTGATATACAGTATGTGAGGAATCAATTAAAATGCATGGCCAATAACTATGGAAGAAATTGAAGCAGTCATCAAAAAGCGTCCATCAAACAAAAGCCCAGGACCAGACGGCTTCACAGGGGAGTTTTACCAAACATTCAAGGAAGAACTAAAACCTATCCTCCTCAGACTACTACAAAAAATTCAAGAGGAAGGAACACTTCCAAGCTCATTCTATGAAGCCAGCATCACCCTAATACCAAAACCAGGTAAAGACAACACAATGAAAGAGAATTACAGGCCAATATCCCTCATGAACATAGATGCCAAAATCTTCAACAAAATCTTAGCAAATTGGATCCAGCAGTACATCAGAAAGATCATACACCACGACCAAGTAGGATTTATCCCAGGGATGCAAGGATGGTACAATATCCGCAAATCAATAAACGTGATACATCACATAAACAAATTGAAAGAAAAAAACCACATGGTCATATCAATTGATGCAGAAAAAGCATTTGACAAAATTCAACACCCATTTTTGATAAAAACTCTCAGTAAGGCGGGAGTAGAAGGATCATACCTCAACATAATAAAAGCCATATATGACAGGCCCACAGCCAGCATCATACTCAATGGACAAAAACTAACACCATTTCCCCTAAGAACAGGAACAAGACAGGGATGCCCCCTCTCACCACTCCTGTTCAACATAGTACTGGAAGTGTTAGCCATTGCAATTAGGCAAGAAGAAGAAATAAAACGCATCCAAATTGGAAAAAAAAATACAATTAAATTTTTTCCATACCATTATTTCTTGCCTCATAATGCCTACTTCCAAAACTGAGGTAAGGAAAGAAAGAACTATTTAGTCACAATTAATCACTTAATTAAATAATGCCAGAAGCATCTATTGGGAAAACACAATTTGCAGGCACTGGGTGAGGTCTTGATGTTGATAGGGGGACAGGGAAATAGGTTCTTCCTCTTAACAGGCATTATGTGGCAGCCAAGTCAAATAATTTACTTGTTTAATTGTCAGCTAATACATTTCCCAACAATTTGGGATAGGATAGTTTTAACCTTTTGAAACTTTTTACAAGTTTTGGTTGACTTTTTAAGAATTTTATTATTGTGTTTTAAGGCATATTTAGTATCCACCTCTGTTCCAGTTTCCTGTAACAAAAGTGTGGAGGGGAATTTTGATAGGCAGAAAACAGGGAGGGACAGAGTAAGTGGCGACAGAGAGAGTCTCAGATGAATTTATAGCTTCAAATTCCATAGAAACCGGAATCAAGTCCGAACTTTTTAAAAAGTTCTAAACCCCAAGGTTGTTTTTTGTTTGTTTGTTTGTTTTTCATTTTGTATTACTATATTGCTTCCTTGGAGACAAAGTCTACTCTGTTCTCACCAAAGGGAAAAATAAAATAGGGTGAATATGTGAGGTGATGGATATGTTAACTCAATGTTCACAATGTATAGGAATATCCAATCACCACGTTAAATACCTTACGGTAGTATTTGTCAATTATAACTCAATAAAGTTAAAAGAGACAAAGTTAACTCTTAAAAAATAGTATCTTCCTGCTATCTCTGAATGAGAAAAGATAGAAACCTTTTTAGTCCCACTGAATAGAGGAGATAATAAATCTCTTACAGGAGAGGAGCACCTCTGAATTCTGCTGGTGAGGTTAACACACCCAGTCCAAGCACCAAAGCTCTCTAAGAAGTCAGATATGCTGTCTTACCCACTGTGAGATGCTTTGCCCCTTCATTTGAATAGTTCTGAAATTGGGATAGATTGTTCAATCAGTGATATACCATAGTTTCATTGGCAGTTTAACATTTTCTTTGGAGAATATAAAATAATGGGGCATCTTATTATGGATAGCATCTTATAGCCCATGAAATATAGTAGCCCAGAAATAAACCTTGATTCTATAGTTATATGGTAACAGCATATTCAGGATAATGGTCTCTAATGCCTTGACTTAAATTGGCTCGACTTCCTTTTTCAGTCTTTTTGGAAAATAATGGACTCATCTAATGAGAAATAAGCTGATTTACTTCAAGGCAAAGGAAGCAAATTTAAGTTCACTATTTGATCGCTGAGAACTTCAGAGTTTGGTATAGAGTGTGCACAAGTCCGAACGGGGGTGTCAGGGTCGGGATACCAGATGTTCAATTATTGTATAAATAAGAAGTGGTCACAAGACAGAGATTTCTATTTAAGGAGTGCATCCTAATTTTTATGCTTCAAAATATTAAATATTTCCTTAGCTTACAATTGATATATATATATATATATATATTTAAATGCAAATAACAGCACATATAATTTTTCTTTGCGTTAACCCTCCCTTCTGAAGCACTAAGGAAAATAAATGTGTGCAAAAACATTTATGCCCACATCACTACCTAGACATTGGTTAAACAATCAAAAGTACTTCTGCAGATGGACGTATGAAAATTAAGAGCATTCCCACTTCTTCAGTCAAGACAGTCCTGCAATTCTGGCTGTACATACTCATAATGGAAACAAAATTGCTTTAAATAATCAAAATACACAAAGGCACATTTTTCTGAGTGATTGGAAATAACCCTGACAAATGCTCACATTTGGTAAATTGTGAGCTAGCCAAGTTATGTTTGCATAAATATAATGAAAAACACTTTTTAAAAATTTAGTAAGCATATAAAGCAAAGCATTGTCTTGGTAATGAATTTCTTTGACAGATAAACCAACAACTATGCAAGGCAAGTTTATGATGGTGCCTCCCTGAGGGCTTGAGAGTGTGTGTGTGTGCGTGTGTGTGTATCTACCTGCCTATTGATAAATAGACAAATACACATATAGAAAAAAATTCTGTAGAAGTGGAGATGTTCTTCCAACTAAAAAAAAATATAACAAAAGCCAAGAGATATAGGTAGATACTTATATTTTGAAGAAAAAAAAAGAACACAAACTATGTGTAATCACATGCTATGCTAATATGGCACACAAATAATTCATATTTTCCATATGGTAACACAGAGATTGCCTGTTAGGTAAACACATAGTTATATTCTCTTCCAACAATTTAGATGCCACATCTCAGCTGCAAACTTAAACAAGCATCTGTATATAGTTGGAGAGGATTTGTGGATGGCTCATAAAACATGTATTTGTAGAGGGCAAAAAATGATTTTCTACTCACAGGTGATATGGCACTATTGGTTACCAGATTGCTTCGCATGGGCCTGAGCACTACAACATGTGGATGCATCAAAGCAAAAGCCAAGGAAAGATGTAATTCATTTAGAATTTTCTAGAATAGCTTGTTTCTTAAGCTAGGCTTAATAAGTAGAGAGACAGACTTAACTAAATTTGCTACATGGATAGCAAAGCTATTCTGAGAATTCTGTAGACTTTTAAAGTCATCAGAAGCCAAAGAACACACCTTTACACACAAGGGATGTTATCCAGGCCTTTTCAAATCGGCCTGCCACATAAGATGCAAAATTTGTACACACACATACCTATGAGGGTAAATTGTGTTTAAAAAGAGAAAATAGGCCAGGGACAGTGGGTGTAGAGCAGATGGCTTTCTTAGCAGGAAATTAATTCCCAAGCATGAACTGTAGGAAGAGCCTGATTGCCTTTACAGCCTTAGTCATCTTTGACCATCATCAACTTTTTCCCATTAACTGCCACCCACCTTCACCTGACACCAGGAAGTAAGAGCTTGAGAGAAACCAGAGTTACAACAGGCCTCTGGTTGGGTAAAATGGTATGGCAAACCAAATGAAACTGGTGCCACTTGCCTCACTCTTTTCCTCATTCCTTATTCCTTATCTTCTCTTCCTCTAGTTTAAGGGTGAACATTTGTTAAGAACTTACTACCTTACAGTGTGATTTCCCTTCCCACCATTATAATGAAACCTCTCTCCTGAAGGTCATTAATGACTAATTAATTGTGACATCCAATGTTCTCATCTTGCATCTTCCTTGTATGTGTCTCCTCCTTGTCACCTGACCAGGCCCTCCTTCAAAAAACTCTCCACCCTCCCTCTCTGTGGCTACTTCCAGCTTTCCTTTTAACTCTGTAACAGTAACATTTGTCTCCTTCCTCTTCACACTTTCCATACATGGGATCTAAATGTTTGTCCCCCAGCCCTCTTCTCTCTCATTCTCTCTCTTCCTTGACAATCTCATCTACTTTTTGGGCCTTGTCTACAGATGACCTTCAAAACTCTGTCTCTGGCCTTATCATCCCCTCACCTGGATACAAGTTCCCATCTACAGACATCTGTTCTCTACAAGGAGAGGCTCTGGTACCTCAAAACACCCATTACATCCAAATTGAACTCACTATCTTCCATCTCACGTTTCCATCTCCTCTTCATGTTTCCTACTTATTTTTAAAATGCCATCCCCAAAGTTTCAAATCGTAGAGTCAAATATAACAGCTCCCCTATCTTTTTCTACAATACCTTTCAAAACCCCGGTCAATACTTCCTCTGAGATATCGCAGTCATTTTTAGCCTCTCTTTCATCCCCTCTCTTCCATAGACTACTCAAGGAGCCTCCTAAATGCTCTTTAGGTCTTCTGCATCCAAACCACTTTGTATGTTACTGCCAGAAAAATCTCTTTAAAACACAGTTTGCTCATGTTGCGGTGCATTTCCATATTTAAATGCATTTGTTTCCTCCACTTGCTTTTTCAATACTTTTCCTTTCCTACAAAAGTATCTCTCTTCTTGGTGCCTCTATATCACCAAGTGTTCCAGCCCAACAGATTTTTCTTCCCATTTCAAGGTGAGCTCCATAACTGAAGGGCCAGATATATTTATCCTCAAATCCACTACAGTGACTGCAGTGACTGACATAAAGAAGACCCTCAGGAATTCTTTGAATTTTGGGTTATGTGGACTATCATTACTGTGTTTAAAAATCTTCAACATTCCTTATTTTTTACATGCTACAATTTATCTTACTAGGTCACCAGGACCCTAGGATTTGGGATTTGGGAAGGTTGGGAAGTGAATAGCAAAAGACAGGGAAAGAGGCCCAAACAGAAAGGAAATTGGGGGAAGCAGCAAGTGGCAGGCTGGAAGCCTTCTGAGACAATCTTTGTCTTGACCTTTTGCCGACCTAGGGCTACCTCATCCTTGAGGGCCCAGACATTGACTTATTGCATCCACCAATCTCTAGGAATTTCAGAATGCTCAGTTCCCCTGCTATACAACACCCTGTACCACACCCAGGGGATGTCCTGTGTCTATTGGCAGACACTCAGTGACTGATGAGCTATGCTCCCGTCTTCTGGGAGACAAATAACCAGCTGAATTTAAGAATAGACCTGTCCTAAAATGTTAATGGTAACTCCAGACATATTACGCAAAGACTCAGACTTGGGGCCTTCTCTCTTTGCCAAGTGGTATGTGAACACTGTATTTAACACTGCTTTTCAGGAGATGCCGCCTTGATTTTGGTGCCTAACCCAGAGAGTCTGAGCCAGCAGGAATCTGGGTTATGGAGGGGGAAAGAAGTACTGTGATAAGGGAGACTAGGGAGCCCCACACCGTTTTCTCTTCTGTTAAATAAACACTTTTACTGTTAACACAAGGCCACAGGTGAGCAGGAAAAGGGAGAGTCCGGAAAAATGGTAGGTTTTCACCCAAAGATTAAGCTCTTTTGTGCACTAATTTACTTAATGTGTTGATATCTTCCCTGAAGTTCCTCCCTCACTGTAGAATGCAAGAGTGATAAACTGTAAACAATTACTTTAGCTGTACTGATATTGGAGAAGGTTAAACTTACAAATTGTTGGGTGTTAGTCCAGTCCCATTACTCATTTACCATGGGATGAGTTCATATCTAAATGAAGCTTTTACAATGACCAATTTCCATTTAGCCATTGTTCCTCAGTTCTTCACCTAATTTCATTGTACACTTTTTTCCTTTTACCTATTTTTTCCCCAGTAAGAAAGTAAGGCCATTTTTTTTAAATCTCTGTGTCATGTCTTTATCCTATGCCCTCCAGGAGGTGATCTCACCAATGTCTTCACAAGATCTAAGGCATCTTGTGCATACTCTTCCAACTTTCCTTATCTTCACTTCAGATTTTTCTCTGTCACCAACCCCCTTTCCTCTCCTTTTTTGGAGGAACATTTAAAAAAAATCTCCTTAGCTACCATAGCTACCTGGATTGTCCCAAATTCCTGCCCAATTAAGGACACATTTCCCATTACACACACACACACACACACACACACACACACACACACACACACACACACACTTGCTGCTGCTGCTCCACCAGCTCTTTTCTTGCCTACAAATATGATCAAATATTTACTTCCCCCCCCCCCAAAAAAAAAGAAAGAAAGAAAGCCTCAATTCTTTCCCTCTGCTTTCTATTTCTAATTATTCTCACCTTCATTCTTCTCATGTCTTGAAATAAATACGCTGTACTCAGGAATCCGTGAAACAGTTCCTGTTGACCTAATCATTGCTGAATCTTTAGCTACTGGCTCTCACTCTGTAATGATCAGCAGAGCTGACTGTTCTGAATCGTCTGGTGTGTTGTGTGTCTACACCAGATTACAAGTTTTCTTCATGTTTGTGGCTAGAGCTTCTTCAGATTTCTGAACACTTTCTATCTGCAGACTAAATTCCTTTCTTTTCCTGCTCTACACATTTACTCTCTTTCCTTCCTACCCTGTAATTATTTCATGAAATTACTTATATCACTTACATGAATATCACCGCAAGTCCACATTGTAAGTCATCTGCTACAGACAAAATCCTCTAAGATTTTTGCTCTCCTTGGTAAAGATACCAATATAATCACATGCCACATATTTGTTTAATATTTTGGTCCCAGCCAGATGGAATTCTTAATGCATACACATTTTGAAAATTTATTTCATTTTATTTTATTTATTTATTTTTTTTCTGAGTGTGGGTACCCATTCATGATAGAACTAAGAGGAAAAGTTGTTTGAGCTCAGGTACTTTCAATTCATTGTTAGCCCCTGAAAAAACCCTGTTTCCAAATTACTGTGTTGTATATCATGGAAAACCCTTCCTTCTTGCATATTTTTATACGAAGGGTGAGAGAGTTATGAGCACTCTAAAAGTGCAGTGAAAGCTTAGGTGGTGTGGGTGAATGTGTTTAGCTGTCACTTTCCCCTTTTGTACATGCACATGTCCCATAGCTATAGGAAGTCTTTGGTAGACATTTGAACAGGCTTTTTAGGAAGGAAGGGTTATCATGCTCTCTAGTCCGCGTTCCTTGGAGCATCATATCCTGCATTGATGGAGAACACAGGTAGAGGCTGCCTATTTTGGTCAGACCAAGTGGTGTGAAGTGTGCTGTATTCATCTACGTGATGTGCCCACCTTTTCTCCTTGGTAAGTTATTCTTACAGATAAAGGCTTTCAGAGAAGGGTATGGACAGTCTTCCTCATCTATCTAGTCTTCTAAAACTTTTGGGCTCTCTGGATGGACTGTCTCTTGCATCTTTCACAGTTTCCATTCAGCCCTGGGGTAGAGGCATCTCCCTCTACCTCACACAGGAATGGGTTGAAGAAATGTCAGAGAGGGAATTACTCTCCCGCAAAGGCCATGAGAACTGTTTGCGGAAGACCATACCCGCGGTCGGCAAACTGCGGCTGGCGAGCCACATGCGGCCCTCTGACCCCTTGAGTGTGGCTCTTCCTAAGCCTTAGGAGTACCCTAATTAAGTTAAAAACAATGTACCTACCTATATAGTTTAAGTTTAAAAAATTTGGCTCTCAAAAGAAATTTCAATCGTTGTACTTTGATATTTGGCTCTGTTGACTAATGAGTTTGCCGACCACTGCCATAGATTCAAGTTTCTGCGGTGTGGGCTTCTCCAGGGTGATAACAACTACCAGCATTCATTTCCCAGGGAAACCAAGTTAGGTTCCTTCAACAACTCTGGAGAGAAAAGAGACGGCAAATGCCGGGACTGTGTCTCACTTGCTCACTATTGTATATCTTCGGCTTCTCAGTGTCTGACAGAAATAGGGGCTCCATAAATATTTGTAGAACTGAATTGCATGAAAATGCATGGAATGTGTTGGCAAGCTAATACCAGATTTTTGAGACTTGGGCAAAGTCCTTATTTTCTTATACCACTTTCTAAAGAAAGCATCAGATATTCCTAGGGTGGTGGTGTAGGAAGATTTTTCCCTAGGGCATTGCCAAGGTTGGGAATTTGGTTGGAGCTGATCTCTGTTAGAAGATTCAGAGGTCAAACTAGAAAATCTCACCTCAGTACATTTTAAGATTTAGGTGTCTTATCAAAGAATTAAACCTTTCCATGCTCCGGACCTGGCTAATGCTGAACATGGGATACTAGATTTGATAGGCCAGTAGGCAATTCTATTGTGACCACTGCTTTATTCCTCATTAGATTTAATTATAAGTTTACCATTATTGACGACAGTTTTGCCAATTATAAAAATAAAATGATCATTTGGTCAATCACATGCAATGTCAAATAGAAACATTCTATCAACTGGTATAAGTGTTATTGACATCGAATAGTTATAAAATCAACATTATAGCAATGTTCAGTGTAGCCTCAACAGTTTTTCAAACACTGAAGCCATTTTCTTTTCATCAAGAAAACAAGGTATGCCACAGATGAAAATGACACATGTATTTTTGTGCTTATTATGTAAAGGAAGGAGAAACATCTGAAATCTGTTTGCTAACTAGAGTAAAATATAAATTAGCCTGCAGGCGCCGTGTGTGCTGTACCCTGTCTGCTTGCCAGCCCTGCTTAGTCCCAATGTATTAATGAGCAAGTGCAAGTATTTGAACAATCAGCATTTCTGCATTTGCATGCAAACGCTCATGCTGTGTAATTATACACAGAGCTGGCACTCAAATTAATTAAAGCTGATTTCTTTGTGACTGCAACTGGTCATATCCTCGGCTTTGCCTTCCTATGAAGTCATCACTCTACATTCAACCTGACACTTCTGTCCCTGGCATTCTTAGTAATGCAAATGTTCGACAATTGTTAATCTGGCAATATTTTAGATTGCAGCTGACAATAGCTGGGTGTTTTTGTGCTTTTCCTCTCCTCCCTACCCCCCACCCCCGCCCCCCTTCTGGTATAAAGGACAGCTTTGAACGCTTGCTTTGTAATTATCTCAAATAATAATGCAAACAAATTACATGTATTGTTTCAGATGGTTCCCTCCCCTCTTTTATAACTCCACCCACTTGATTAGTGCTTACAAACAATTCATCAAACTTAAAAAAATTGTTTACTTGATAATAGCAAACAATTCGTTTGGATGGTTTTAGTCTTAATTTTGAAAAAGGCTTTAACAAGCGCTGTTTTATTTTCATAGATAGGGATCTCATAATTCAGGATCAGAGAGATTAGGAGGGAAAGAAGCAGCAATGACGGCTAGATTTGATTAAGACTTTTTTTGAATCCTCATCAAACAGAGCAGTATTGCAACAGAGACTATTATTTGCCAAAAAGACCCATAAACATGAACTGCTAGGGCAGAAGGCTGCCCGCAGAAGCTGTTCCACAATAAAGCCTTTTGGCCTCTCAGCTTCTCCGAAGGAACTGTTTCTGTGACAGTTCCTTTGGAAAGACATCCTTAAAGCAGTAAAAGTATCAATACGATTCTCTTTTCATAAATCGAAATCTCTGAATACAGGTGGCTACTAAAAACATCATCACGTAGGGCCCAGGGAGATCCGCTGCTCTGACACATTCCTCTGAAATCTATCCTTCCCACCAACCACAGCTCACCACCGTCCTCCCTTCTCTGTATCCCCTTAGCCAGAAACTTGCATAGACAGCTGTTGCAGCCGCTGACTGTCTCTTTTTAGAGTGGACACCAAACAGTTCTATCGCTCAAGTTCAAGATCCTGAAATAGACTGCCAGGAAGATTGCCTCAGTAACCTACATTTAAAAGTAGGGAATCTCTGTATCATCTATCTCTAGCATCAAACCAAGAGATATAATTGCCCTTACCTTATCCGGACAGTAGTACCTCTGGGTCCACACAGGACATCAGCAAGCAAGCTCCCTTCAAATGCCAATTGGCAGACAAGGGCGAACAGAGTATGAGCCTTTCCCTGAGAGGCTTCCCCGGAGATCACAGTCACCACAGTGCCATGATCCGAAGCCTGCCCTGCTGTCTGTGTCATGAATTTCCTACGCAGCCAGGTGTCATATTGGCATGAATTTTGTTGCCAAGTACATTTTAAGAGGTGGGCGTGGCCGTGATCAGGCAGCCAGTTCCACCTGTCTGTAAACCCTCATAACCTCCAATGCTTTCAATATTTCGCTCAGGTACCCAGTGACTTCATGAGTTACCCACGCACTGGGGCCGACTCAGAGAGGTGTGGGAACAGTATCGAGTTCAAGCAGCCCCGTCATTGTCGCACACAATGCTCATGGTTACTGGCAAATACCTCATTGCTGAATCAGGATTGGGAGGCACTGAGCAGGACCAGGCAGTTTTACTGCTTTCTGTTTGTTTCCTTTTTAGAAACCATCCTCTTCTAATTAACCACTGAGCAAAAATAGATTCTTTTTTATGTTCAGTATTTAAAACTATAGCTTTTGCATTTTATGCAGAGAGAATTACTGTATTTTAACACCCCCCACCTTTTTTAAAGCAAGCACTTGTGAAACCAAAGGCAAAGAAAAGTGAAAATGGGAGTTCCCCATACAATAAAATCAACATCACTGCACGTGCTGTATATTATGGTCTTAAATTTTCTGATAGCAAATCAAATACATTTGTTGGTTATGATTCTTTGGCTTCTTCTCAAGAGAAAAGGATAATGGGAAATGTGTTTTGTAAACCTCTTAAGAAAAGGGAATCTTTTACTTCTTAAGGTGGAGTAGTAGACAGCGGGCACGCTTTTTATTTTTTTAGTGGGTGGTGGTATTAAAATACTTGGCTGGCTACATATCTCTTTATGGGCATATGTGTAAGTGGAATTCAGGTATGGAAGTGGCAAGTCAAGATTTTATAAACATAACCAAATTTATATGTTTTATCCATCATCGTAAGGATGACATGATAGGAACAAAGTCTATAAAATATGGGGCTGAATAGATGTAAATGGTATGTCTGACTTACAATTTCTACCCATTTTATCAGTGTACTCTGGAAGTGGTCAGGTATTAATTTTCTCAGACCCTTTAATTCCTCAGTGACGTTTAAATCAAGCAAAATGTTTTGCTTTGTTTTGTTTTAGATTGATTTAATCTCAAATATTAAGTTTGGTCCAATATTCCACCCAAAGCAGGAGTTTCATGCTATATAATAAAGAGCTAATATGTAATTAGACCAAACAGCAGAACAACCATCTGGATGAAGCCAGGGTTGCATCGGGCCTCTAATATATATATCTATCTGCCTTTTTTTTTTTTCCAAATTACCTACCATCTAGCACAAAATTGACATGTAATGGCATTCAGTAAATTTTGCTAAGTAAATGTTTAGTGGTATATTTGTAACTGCATATGTGGACATTGCAAATGATATAAATCAACTAACCTGAAAACTTTTTAAGGCTCCTTTCCTGTACAAGGATTATTTATTACACACATAAATGTGAACAATAATCATTTGCTAAATAAACTGAAATTAAATAACTTTGGTGAGAATATACCACTAAGTTTAAGACAATCCATTCCCATTTTTGCTAGAGATCGTCCTTATTTTTCACTAGTATTGTCTTTTCTTTGGGATGAATTTTTTTTCTGAAGCTTCATGAAGCTTTGAGGATAAATGTAATCCCTATTCCACATGAAAGTTATTCAAGTATTTGAAAAATGGCTATCATTTTTCCCTAAGTCTACTCTTTTTTCAGACTGAACATTCCTTTAATCATTCTAATATGAGATGGCTTGTAAGGCCTCTCACCATATTGGATAGATTCCAGTTTGTCCATTTCTCTCCTAAATGTGGCAACAGAACGGAATGCATTACTTGAGATGTGGTCTAATTATGCAAAGTACATGGATCCTGGTGCCTGCCTTGTTCTGGACTTTATTTCTAATAATTTAGATTTTATGAAGGCAGGAAGTACACTCTGAGGAGGGGATGGCATCATTATCATATTCTTAGTTCTTGAACTTTTACAAAACTGAAATGTCTAAGTCTTTTTCATACCAAATTTTGTCTAATTAAATTTCTTGAATTTTGTTCTTGTTGCATTTGCTGCTTTGGAGGGAAATAGTGGACTTATGTTCACCCATCCTAGAACTCATCTTTGGTACTGGCCCCCTATTCTAATTAGTTGTGGCATTTTTTAAAAAAAAAGATATTTTTATTGATTTCAGAGAGGAAGGGAGAGGGAGAGAGAGATAGGAACATTAATGATGAGAGTGAATCATTCACTGGCTGCCTCCTGCACGTCTCACCATGGAGACTGAGCCCACAACCTGGGCATGTGCCCTGACCAGGAATCGAACTATGACCTCCTGATTCCTTGGTCGACACGCAACCACTGAGCCATGCCTGCTGTCCTATTTGTGGCATTTTTGAATCCTGATTTTGCTACCCATAATTCTGGTTACCAATTTCATTTTGTGTCATTCTTTAAAACACATCTGAATGGGTCAGGCACTATACCAGGCAGTGATGATACCAAGAACAAGAAGACATGGCCACTTTCCCAAAAATGCTCATGGCGTAGCAAGCAAGGACACTGCCAGTATAATTACTATGCCTTCTATGATTTCTTTCAAATCATTGGCAAATCAAAGTGGCAGTGCATGTCTCAGAGATCTCTCTTTAGATTGACAGCAATCAATTAGCTTTAGTTAATGAGAATAAAATATAACACCTACCATTTTAACTGAGCATTTATTTAAGGGTAGGTTAAAAAGCACTCCATGTCATTTAAGAAGCACACTCTTTATGATAGCTAGTTTTAAACCCTCATTACTGTTGAGGGAACTAAATTTCAGAAAGTTTCTAAAACTTGCCCAAATTTACATATCTGATAAGTTGTGGAGCTTCAATTTGAACCCCCAAAGCTCTGTGACTCCAAAGTTTATTTTTAATCACTGTTAGGAGGTAATTCTTTTGGAAACTTCCTAGCAATACTATAAACTATCTCTAATTTATCTTCTAGGAAGGTATGATTATTTTTTATTAAAAGACTTGTAAAAATTCAGTTATACCCTCTTTTGAAGAACAAACGTTAGTTAGTTTGCTTGGGGTTGCTTTGTTGTTAGTGAACCCATACTGGTTCTTAATCATCACTGCCATCTTCTCAAAAGGCTCACTTTTCCTTTCCTTGGGACTGATCTCAAACTCATTGTTTCCTGTTCTCAGAATCTTTCTTTTCTTCCTAATAAAATCAGGTCAGCATTGACTCATCTCAAGTTTTCTGAACTCGGCCCCATTTTTCATGATACCTCAAAAATAATTGGCAAGGGTTCCATGGGCACCCTTGGACTTCTTTCTTTCCTGAAGACAGTAGAACATATTCTTGGAGCTCTCTGCTTCACCTCCTTGGGGTTCACTTAACATAAGGGGAGTTATTGGAAGTAAAATGAAGACTGAGTTATTCTGGACTAAGTCTTACACATACAACACACTTCAAACGTCTTTGTTAGAAAAAATCTACATAGTGGAGAGGGGGAAAACCCCCTGCTTTATAAAAAAGAGAAAGACCACTATTTTTTGCCCTCTCGGAAAGCAGCACATATCACACATGAGTGATTCTTTTATTAAGCAAAACAACTAGACAAATCTGGATGAGACTCAAGTTGAGAAAGTCAAGGTCCTGGGCACAGCCTGATGGCAGCACTGGATAAAAAGAGGGCTAAATGCCTCTGTAATAAATTATGAACAATTTGTCAGTCTGGGAAACAAGACTTGGACATGGGAAGAAGGGAAGAGATATGAAGTGGTGTGAGGTGTTGCCCAAGAACGTGGCAGAAAGCCCAGAACACAACAGAGGAATCAAGCCAGGGAGAATTTCTGAAGCTACTCATACTCAAATCTCAAAACATAGATGCCTCAGTGCTGGGCTAGTCCAAGAGATGACACAGAAATAATGATATAGGATGGGGCCCTTTTCTTCAAGATAGAAATATTAGTGGATAATCCTAATTTTGTAAAATAAAAATAAAAATCTTTAGAAGAGGCAAATAGCTTCTATTTGGTAACTTTTATAATTACACTTTGAGAGGGTTTTAGAAAGTAATAAAACCCATATCTTCTTATAATGTTCTTTCTATTGATATGATTTTTCCCTAGTAGCACTTTTATTAATATATTTTTAAGAGCTGTATTTATTCTTTTTATGGACTATCCTACATAATAAAAGGCTAATATGCAAATGACCAAATGGTGGAATGACCGATCACTATGATGCACGATGACCACCAGGGGGCAGACACTCAATGCAGGAGCTGCCCCCTGGTGGTCAGTGTGCTCCCACAGGGGGAGCGCTGCTCAGCCAGAAGCCAGGCTCACGGCTGGCGAGCACAACAGCAGTGGTGGGAGCCTCTCTCACCTCCGTGGCAATGCTAAGGATGTCCAACTGACAGCTTAGGCCCACTAAGCCATCAGTCAGACATCCTCCCAGGGCTCCTGAACTGCTAGACTCTAGCTAGAGGGTGCAGGCCAGGCTGAGGGATGCCACCCCCAACCCCCAAGTGCACAAATTTCATGCACCGAGCCTCTAGTTAAATATATATATATATATATATGACATAGGAATGCTTCAGATTATTTCTGGTAGGTAAGCATAGAATGAAAGAAAGGTACACTTCCAAGAGAATGCAGAATCCCCCAACGTGAAAGATTTTTTAAAATGTCAATTTATCTAGAAAAAACTAAAGTGTCAGTTTCATATGAATTTCATAGGACTAACCAAAGAATTAGCAATACATAAAGGCTTTTGAGATATTTTTTCCAGAACAACACTGTATATATACACATTGATCATATTATCTTTAATGTTCTTAATAAAAATATGTTTATTAATAAAAATAATCAATTCTGATGGAGAATATTAAATAATCTATATATTATATTATTAATATAGATACACATATACCTATAGATGTGTATATATATATGTGTGTGTATGTAACAGAAAGTTTAAGGTTCACGACTTTAATCAATGGTTGAAAGTAAAAATGTATTGCTGAGAATGGTTCTCATTGGCAACATGTATTATTGGAAGCATCAGCATAGTAGTATTATGCTAATGCAGTAAGACTGGAAGAAGACCCTCACTGAAAAATTCAAGAAACTGAATACTGAGCAGTTCATTGCAGAATGGCAATTATGGGACCTGGTCTGGTTTCATTATTGGGGATGAGTGAGAATAAAATGCAAAACTGAAACATAAATGATGCAAGGCATATCAGGTATGAGGTTTCCTTTTTGTTTTAATTATCAAAGTGTTATTAATAAGTGCTTTGAAATATATGATCCTTTTTTTTGATGTTGGCTATTTCAAAGCAAAATATTATATGGGCTTATACTCCATTATATTATAATGATTCTAATAGCTAACAGTTTATTACTATGTGCCAGGTATTATTATAAACATTTTATATGCATTATCTTATTTATTACTACCAGAACTCCATGAAGTAGATAATATTATCTTCTTTTGACAGAAGCGGAAAACTGAGGTACAGAGAAGTTAAGCAACTTGTCCACAGTCACATTGTTACCAAATAATTGAGCTGGTATTGAAACTCAGGTAGCATCTGGAGACCATATATATCTACTCATTTATTTTGCATCTACTGCAAGCTTTCTTTATGTGCCCACTACGTTCTTAAGTGTTTTTCATATAATTTATGCACTTATTAAGGAGAGACCATTCTTCATAATTTATTTTGCAGTGCTATGCAGTCCTTAATATCCTACCCAAAGTGAGTATAAAACATATTGTGTCTGTTAGGATTCAGCTGAGAGGTCAACGTATTTATGGAACTTTTATTGATTTCATTGGGCAGAACTGACCTGTTTCCTTTGTGTCCTCTTAACCTCTACAGATGCCTATATCTGCCCCTAATATCCACTGCACCTATTTATTTACATGTGTACTTATCTCCAGGGCCTAGCTTGGTATTGGAACACAGTAGGTGTTAAAGAAATTTGAGGGATGAATCAGTAACTGGGGCTAGTCCTGTATCAGTTTTTGACACATAATTTTTTCCTGCCAGGCACCCATTTACCTCCTGCTGGGAGAAAGTCAGAGTATTGCTTTCTCTAGACTTTGAATTCATGATTTTTTTGCTGTTCTTTACTAACCTAAAGTGGTAAAGAAACATGAGTTTCTCTGCTCAAGCAAGGAGCACATTTGATAAATACGGGGTGGACAAAGTAGGTCTACAGTGGTAATATCAATAAATAATACAAAAATTAATTAATAAATAATACAAGAATAAACTCTATGTTTTGTGTACTCACAACTGTAAACCTACTTTTTGCCCACCCCTGTAAATAAGGTAAAAATACTGAATCAATAAGCTTTGTGTTGGATTACCTCCAAGTTTCCTGAAGTTTGCCCACACTGCCTGTGATAAATGTGGCTCACAATGCCCTTTGCCTCAAAAATCTTTATTATCAAGTAATCTGGCCCATTGTTTAAACAGAGAAGGAAAACCTAATGTTTTCACCCCAACATAGACCTGGGAAAAGAGTAAGTCAAGTGCAGACTAAAGCATTGGCATAAGACTACCCTTTCCTTTCTTCATTTACTTATCTGACATTTGTTGACTGAATAAATGACAGCTCAGGGTGAGGGGGGAGCTGCAGGTGCACTCGGAGATGGCTACAGAGAGGTAGGGACTTTTGAATGAAGCAGTAGGATGAAGGGTTCATCAAGAGAGGGAAGAGTGGCAAATAGACAATTGGAAAAGCAGGATGAACAGCACTAACCATGCAGGAATATGGGGGTACATGATTTCTTGGGCAACTGTGAGAAGTTCAGTGGAACAGGAGGCTCTTGGAGGAGAGGAGGGAAGAAGGAAGTAGCCACACAGTCCTGTGTGAACATTTTATGATAAAAGAATGCAGCAGTAGAATTGTAATTTAGGTAGACTCTTTCATAACCTCAAGGCATGGCCTTATGAAAGTCCTTTTATACCAGGGATGCAAAAATCAGATGCTTAAAAAGTCCAAGCAAGTGAAGATTAATAAGTGAGGAGACTGGAGATAAGGCAATAGGAAATAGTGGTACTGTGTTGGCATGGGAGACACAAGCCCAGTGTTATCTAGTGATACCAGAACTTTCAACTCTTCTTGATAAGTCATTTTTTTTAATGTGAAATACCCAATTTTTAAAATATTGACAACCAATTTCATGTTTTATTAAATACTAGAGGCCCAGTGCATGAATTTGTGTGCATGGGTGGTGTCTGGCTGGCCCCGCCCCAATTGGGGTGGGGGAGCAGTTGGAAGTGGGGCCAGCAGGGGGAGGGGCTGCGAGCGGTTGGTGGGCCGGCCCGCCCTCTGGTTGAACTCTCAGTTGAATTCCTGATAGAGGGGACAATTTGCATATTAACCTTTTATTATATAGGAGGATTATGTTGGTAAAAAAATGCTTGTTATCACTTTATAACCCTGATTTTCACTTTGTATTCTATAAAATGACTTGATAACATTTGTTCTATCTTCTTCAAAATATTATTAGAAAGATCAAATCATCTTGTAGATAGGCTATCAGAATGTGCTACTGCAATTGAAATATTATTTATATTATTGTTACTGCCACCAATTATCTTTTTTTAAATTAATTTTAGAGAGGTAGGAAACGGGGGGTGGGGGGAGAAGAAAGAGAGAGATTGTGTGAGAGAGAAACATCGATTGGTTGCCTTCCATATGCACTAGGATCAAACCTGAAACCTAGGTATGTGCTCTGACCAGGAATTGAATCTGGGACTTTCCGATGCTCCAACTGGATGATGCTCCAATCAATTGAACCACACTGGCCAGGACCCAATTCTCATTTTTTAACATGCTGATTTGTGTCTCACTGACTTTTTTCCCTCTTTATTTTTATCTAACAATGATCAAAAAAAAGAGCATGGCATACCATAGCCTGACATCAAAGGAATCCAGGTCCAGCACTGCTGACTGGCGGTGTGATTGGTTGGCACTTCTGTTTCAAGTTATGTGAGTATCAGCTCTTCTTTTGCAGTAGGATGGGTATAAACACTTTTGAAATACTTCATCTAATTTGATTATATATATATATATATATATATATGAATGCCATTTTGCCTCAGCTTGCATAACTGTGAATAATCAAAAGTCTAACAAAGAAAACTCATGGTAGACATTACCCAAACATATTGGAATGAGCTCTCAAAATACTCTCTCTTTTTAAATTATTATTTCTTTCCTCCAAAGTAGAGATTCTCATGGACTTACAGAGTTTTTGGCCAAAGTTTTGTTTATCCTTACCCAATTTGTAGGCTAAAAAAACAAGCAGAGCTGATACCAATAAATACTAAAAATGGACCCTAGAACTTAAGATAACAATTAGATATTGGCAGATCTCCCCAGTTGAAGTTGCAGAATCTCTTTCTCTTACTTTACTTCTTTAAACAGGATTTATCTCATTTGTCTGAGATGATTTTAGTGTGGTCCTGCCAGTGACCTCTCCAATTTTTCTCTGCATGTCCTTATGCTGGTTGAGAGGTCTGTACAATTTTCACAGAATGCATTCAGACTTTCTGTGGCATCTGGGCTCTTTTAAGAAACCAAAAGATCTCGTAAGCATCCCATAAATTTCACCCTGCTGCTGATTGGAACTTCTTCAGAAGCAGCACCGGAACAACCGGGTCTCCTTTAAGTGCTTCTGTAAGGACTTATTTCAGCAGCTGCGGCTGAGGATTCCACTGCAGGCAGCCCAATAAGGTTTAGATTAAAAACGGGAAATAAACCTCTTGAAGTAGAATTCTGAATGTACCCACCAGCAAGAATGAAATGAATCACATGTTTCCTGTAGGTGACATTTTACTCTATGACTTAAGGAATCTCAGCAGGAAAAGTGTAGGTTTGCCTAGAGAGGAGTGTAGGAAAAATTTACAAAGAAATGAAAAACCTAGGAATGAGGAAGGCAGGTTGCCAATTCTGTGATTTAAAAAAAAATACCCAAAAAGCACACTAGGAATATTCAAAAACTGAGCCTTCGGCATAGAGAGTCAAAGCAACCTTTTAAACTTTCCAGAAATAGGACTGTAACTCCATCTCATCTTCTTAGATTTTGTAATGAATAGAAGTTGGGAACTGAATTTTACATTTTGAATGAGGCTAAAAGCAAAGCGACTACTGGGAAGATCAAATCTGGGGCCTGTGCTATATTGGTAGCCTGAGTCACAGTGAGAGAACTGGAAATACTCTGTTCCTGCTCCATGTCAACTTATTTCCCTTCGTCTTTGTCCTCCTATTCCTGTGAACAAGCTGAAGTCAGAGAAAACTATGGGAGAGAGTTAGAAGAGTCTCAGATGGGGGGAAAGAAAGAAACATAGTTTGGCTCCAAAGTTTAGATCTTATCGTGAAAACCAAAGGGCATTGTATTTGTGAAAACTCCAGTAAGGGCTATCCTTAAGAGTTGCAAAATCACAATCAGATGGAGCTTCAGGGGATCTGTAAGATCAAATCAGAAAAAAAATACTTAGCCTAAGTCTCAAACAAACTGGTTCCTCCTTGCCTTTGGATGACCTTTCCTCTTATTCCACTCATGGGAGTCACATCTAAAGTTTCATCCCTCTGTTCTGTCACTGTCTCCAGCCACATCTGCAGGTGGGTGGAATGGGAGGGCAGAACAAACAGGTTTGGGTGTGGTGTCGTGTCACATTGTCAAAGGGTCACAGCCATTTGCTTTTAACCTTTGCATATATATCTCAAACTGAGGATGTGCAATATGTTTTGAAAATCTGGTGCCTCACATTAATGTTTCCCCCTTTTACAAACAGGTCAATTAGTTGAGGTTTTGTGTTGTTGTTTTTTTCCTAGTTGACTATCACTGCCACAGATCTGGGAACTTCTTGAAGAGAGACTGTGTTGTATATTTCTGAAATCCAGAAGTACTCAAACATAATGGGTGTTTAACAAATCTAGGTTGAATAAAGAAAACATTTCTTAAAAATGTAATGTGCTCTTAGATGCTCATTTTAGCATAGTTACAGGTTAGAGATAAAGAAAGTTATGAACTCCCAGGACAGTAACTAGGCAGACTTACAGCGTTAACTAATTCTAGTAAGTCAGACTAAGATCACTGTATGATGAAGGCTGACAAATACTTTATTTTATTTATAATAATTAGCCAAAGTAACCTACTATATTTCCTTTACATTTAGGCAGTATTTGAATACATCCTGTATCAGGAAGCAGTTCTTAAGATTTGGGGGGTTATAAGCCCCCCAATTTGGGAATCCATGGGAAGCTATGGATTCTCCCCCCGCCCCTGGGGGTGGAGGGTGGATGGAGCACACATTCATATCTACTCAAAAACAAAACAAGAAACTTTGTCTGTGAACATTCTGAAGCTCATTCATGGACAAACCTGTATTCCAGGTTAAGAACTTTCATAAAGGCAAAGCCCTGAATGGTGACCTTCAAAGTCCAGGAGAGGGCTTTCAAGAAAAGGCTTATTTCAAGATTCAGAACAGTAGACTTCTATAGAGCACAATCACAAATTCCATCCATTCCAAGAGACTGAATTGAAAGAAACAAATATGCGTGTGGAGCTGCCCCCTCTCTGCGGAGGTAATGGAATTTTCATGCACACCCCACAGGGCAGAACAACTCAAAGGCACTCGTTAAAGCCAGATGACACGCCGCTGTACTAAGGCCATTGCACACTGTTCTCACATCCAAAGAGACACACAGTAGGTTCACTGTGCTGAAACACATTAACATAGCAGAGGGGTGGGGTTTGCGCTCTGGAAGTTTAATGGGAAGAGTAAAATATTTCCTAAACAAATTAAAAGAGAAATTACTGTCATTAATCACTCACTTGTTAACATGGTTTTTCCTGGGACCTAACATTTAAGCTGATGACCAGTCAGCCCCTAAGATTCAAAGGCCAGGAAAGAACTTGTGAGAAAGCAATCTGCATCTCACTTGTCCTTCCTGACCCCTCATCTCCCCTCTTCCCAGCAACTGCTAATAGTTTCCTCCTTGCAAGGCAGCGGGAAAAATATTGAACTTACTAACTGAGCCAACTGCAAATTGCCAAACTAGAAGCTGAAAGGTTGTGTTTTAAAATGCTTTTGTAGCCAAACAGATGTATTTCTAAATTTCACTCCACTTCATTCACTGGCTTCTCCTCCACTATTTTTAGGATTCGTTGCTCATTTTTCTTATCATTTTCCATTTCATTGCTTTTGTTGCACATTTGAGTAACTGCGGGTCAAATGTGCTCCAGACTATTCTGTGAAAGACATGTGAAAATCAAATCGAAACTGTATGATTAATGATGTGAATCATCTGTTTTTTAAAAAACAGGAAGGTAAACAAGTGCCTGGCAAAGCCCCACCTGCTTCGCTGCTGTTGTGGTGCCGTGCAGATCAGGAGGAAAACAATTCCCCCTTCTCAAGGCTGAACTAAAATTAGGCTCCACCTGCAAGATGTTAATGAAAACTTACACAGCTGCATTCCAGAAACAAGTCACCCAGATTGCTTTTGGAAAGCTCCGTGTAAAAGCAAACGTGTTCGCTCTTTGCCTAATTCCCAAAATGGAGTATTAATTTTAATGGCAATTATTAGCACAATCACCAACTGATAAGTAATCTCAAAATAGATCCAATAGTATCAAAGAGGAGATAGACGGTAATTTTATGCAGGCATCCTGCTGGGCTTAACCCCTCCCTCACACATGCATACTTCCTGTCTCTTCTTTGGCACTTGCCTTCAATCGGAAGACACCAGAACAAGTGAAGTCACTGGAATGGGTGGCGAGCAGGTCCCATTGGCGCAGCGGAGCCTCCCTTATCCACATGCTGCTCAGTGGGAAGAAGGGGGAGCACCTGCTGCCTTGGCCCTTGATGTTTTTTGCAGATTCTCCAGCATTATTTGGAAGAGAAGCCTCCAACCAAAGCCAGATCACGTCAGACTCACATCCACCTTTTCCTGGCAGATTTAAGACACACTGACACTCCTGTATTCTCCTTGGGGAAGGTGATCTCCATTTCTACTTCCAGGTCAAGCGTTCCCAGCTCCATTCTATAGGCCACAGGACTCAGATTTGATCCCCATTACTTTTCCAGATCATACTCTAGTGCTTATCATCTGAGAGAAAGATGTGTTAGGAGATAATTATTTACTAAATTATATGTGCCAGAAAAATTTTAAAGCTGCCATTTGGGGATGGAGAATCTCTGCCTGTTCAAAATGCCAGCCTTGAAAAAAAAAATCCTCTTTATTATTTCCTTGACTTGCAATGGAGTCTTATCAAAGGAGCCTATGGTTGTTCTGATGTGGTCTATTTTCCCGATGTTGTATAGTTTCTTAATATTTTCACAATTAAAAAAAAAATGTTTTGAAGTCCAATCGGCTCCATTAGATCGCAGGCAGCAAATTCGGTTTCTGTTAGAGCTTAAATAACGAAGAAAACAGCAATGCTAACAAGTAGAAGGCTGCCTTTCATTACCCTATCTGAGTTCATTAGCCTAATTCGGGCTCATTAATTATTGGTCTGATGAGCTCATCAATGTAAGTATGCCAGCCTCATGAGGGCTGCATTTGGGGAATAGTCAGTCTTTTTCAAGACTTCTGCAGGGCCCTCAGATGATATTCCCATTTCACTTCCATTTCAGGCTGCTGCCCGGCTCAATAAATGTATCTGAACCGCCTATGAAAGCAACACGGCCGGAATAAACATTTTGTTTATAACACAGCTCTGCTTGCCACTGTCAACAGAGAAATGTAAAAAGAGATTTAAGTTTTCATTCTTAGATAGTGAACTCCTGTGTGTTTCTACAATGCAGGTCATTACAGACTCGGCTGCCCCCTGAGATTGAGCAATTCCTGTGCGCGTGTAACAAAGGGCTGCGGATCTGGCAGTGTGGGAGTGGCCTGGGCCACTCAGATAAGTTTCATTCACTGCAGGAGCCCAAGGGAACAGTGCATCAAGGCAGCTGCACCGCTTCGGTTCATGGTGTAACTTTACACTATTTTCCCTTTAAGTCGCTACTAATCCCTTGGGTTTACATGTTTTTTGGGGGCTGCATGAGAGAA
The DNA here is from genome assembly GCF_963259705.1 of Myotis daubentonii. Classification (NCBI taxonomy): domain Eukaryota; kingdom Metazoa; phylum Chordata; class Mammalia; order Chiroptera; family Vespertilionidae; genus Myotis; species Myotis daubentonii. The sequence continues at coordinate 159,520,136 of NC_081842.1, forward strand.
AAGCAGTGTGAAATTTCCTGAAAGCCTCCTTATAAATAAGACTTACAATATAGACTAGCTCTGTTGATGAAAAGACTGAGAGAAATGCCCTGAGGGCCCCAAAAACTGTTTTACAAGGCTCCCACTGAGATTTTTTTTGGTCTCTATATAATGACTGCAAAATAATAATAATAATTTTAAAAAATTACTAACTAGGTTAAAATCTCACCGCCCCCAAATTCAGTTGGAAACTGAGGCTTAGCATTAACATAAATCCTGTCTACATATTTACTAACCAATATTGCTTGTTTAAACTTGGTCTTCTCTTTCTAGAAATTTCTTACTTCATTGACAAACAGAAGAAAGAGAAAGCAAAAATAAGCAGAAAATCGGGGACATTTGAGATTGGAACACTGGCCTAAGGTTCCAGGGACTCTAGATCTGCTTTCTCAACTGTGTGTAAGACACCAGTGTGGGCCATTTTCATGCTTCATCTACATAGGTCAATTCTTTGAAGTGTTATTGTTCCATTTTAAAGGTGAGGAAACTGAGGCTAGTAAATGACAGAACCATTCATTTAGCATGGGAGTGTCTTACTTTAAAATAATCATGCTTTTTTTTTTTTTCTCTAACTGCCAACCAGGGAAGCTAGAGGAAGTGTAAAAAGGTCAAGGAGAGACAACAGAAAAACACTCTTCCCTCTTTATTCCCTTGAGTTCTTCTTTATCACTTGGTGGCTCTCTCGTGTTCACTCTTCTGCTTCTAGAGTTGGTTTGACCTTCTACCTTGTTATTTTTATGAAAACACTAACTCCTCTTACACCTCCCATTTCCTAACATTCTGTTCTGTCCACCCCATTCTATGCCCCCATCAGTTTTCCTGGTCTCTAAATCCTCCTAAAACAACCGTTTGGAAACAATTTTGAGGTCCACCAACTTTCCTATGCATCTGTCTTTTGTAATTTAGAAGACCGGGACTGTGTGTTTTCTACTTGTCATGTTTATGTCTCATACTCTGTGGGTACCTAATAAATGCTGAATAATAGCAGCTTTATGACAATGCAGAACCAGAAACACAGGTTCTTTCTTACATTTAGTATTTCATCAGCAGCAAGGAACCTTTACTCACTGTCGGCACTGTGCTAGGCACTAACTGAAGTTCATTACTGAAGCCTGGCTCCTACATTTGTACACTAAGATATTTTACTTTTCTCTCTTATTTTCTTGACCAAAAAAAAAAAAAAAAATGGGGGTGGGACAAAGATTGGCACCAAATCTTCTCATTCAATCCACAGCACTCTGAAGATAGAGGTTGGTCCTTTTTTGAGGAAGGGGGATCAAGGTACAGGGTGTGCTGAATGAGTACTCCTTGTGAGTCAGTGCTGAAGCCATATACAAATGTCAGTTTGCTGTTGTACAGTATCTAAAATTTGTATTTTCTAAGAATAATGAGAAACAAAACCCTCTGTGTTCATGCTGTGTCTAAACAAGCAGAGTAAATTGGGACAGTTAAACTTGATAATTTAGGCCAAAGATTCATTTGCTTGTAATCCTATATAATAAAGAGGTAATATGCAAATTAACCCTCATGCCCTCACAAGATGGCTGCCTACGACCAGGTCAGCAGGAGGATTAGTGAGGGACAACCAAACGACTGAACAAGTAGGATGCGTGGGGTGACCAGGCCAGTGGGGGGCTTTGGGGCAACCAGTCCAGCAGGGGGTCAGTTGGGGGTTACCAGGCCAGCAGGGGGGACAGTTGGGGGCGACCAGGCTGGCGGTGGGGGGTGACCAGTAAGGCAGGCAGGTGAGTGATTAGGAGCCAGCAGTCCAGGATTGTGAGAGGGATGTCTGACTGCCGGTTTAGGCCTGATCCCCAGGACATCCCCTGAGGAGTCCCTGATATGTAAATCAACCTAATTGTGGAACAACAGGACGCTAAACCGGCAGTTGGACACCCCCTGATGGGTCCCTGATTGGAGAGGGTGCAGGCTGGGCTGAGGGGGAGCCCCCCCCACCCGTGTATGAATTTTGTGCACTGGGCCTCTAGTATCAATATAATAGGCTCAAAAGGGTTGTGGGTTTCTTTCTTTCTATTTGTTTTTTGTAGACTTTCCTAAATACTGATCTCAGTTCCATTTCTTTTGCTCCCCTTTGTGGACAGAGGCCACAAACATACAGGGAAAATAAAAGGCCACTTGCAAATTTGGGACATTAATTCATGAGCAGACCCATTCTAACATCATAGGTTTGTTGTTCTCAATCATTAATTCAGTAAATATTTATCAAACACTACCTACCACATTCTTGGCTTTGTGCTATTCAGTGAACTACACAGTCCAGTGTAGAGACAGACATGTAAACAAGCAATTAATAAAATATAGTGTGCTGTAAGGGAAATAGTCTTACAGGAATGATAAATTCTTCCCATGTGCTCTGAGAAGGCGACATGTGGGAGGTGACATTTCAGCTGTGTCTTAAAGATGAATAGTTGTTCACTGTCAGAGAGTGGGAAATACATCATAGGTGAAGGGAACAGCAAGTGCATAAATAGAAGTCCGGGGAAAAGGATAGTATAGTGTGTCTATTACCTAGGGAATATGATAAGAAATAGTACAAGATGACGTTGAATTATCTAGTGATGAAGGCCTTTTTGCATCACTCTAGGGAGATTAATATATTTTATAGGCATCAGAAAGTCATGATGAGTTTTAAGCAGAAGGATAATATTATATTTATTCTCTAGGAAAAGAATTTAACATAAACAATGGCTTGGCATAGTTGTAGATAAGGGTGAATTTCATAATCATTATTTTAGTCAAGTCATAAGGAAATGAGGGGCTTTACTTGAGAAGTATAAGAGAAAATGAATAAAATATGTAATTGAGAGATATTTAGGAGGTTGAACTGATAGGATCTGAAAACTAATACAAAAAATAGGAGAGGGAGGTCAACTTGAACAATTGTCTATATTGTGGTGCTCTTATGGAAAATGATACTGAGTTATTTTCATATGTTAAATTATTAATATCTCACAGTAATAATGTGACATAAACAATAGGTAGTTTTATCCCTATTTTATATGGAGCTCAGGAATGGTGAGACTGGCTAGTTACCCCGTGTTACAACATAATGGAATCAGGATTGGAACCAGAGTCTTCTCAAAAGTCAGTATATTCTTCACACATTTCTACCATCTTCTGGTGGCATTAATGAAATTTCCTTTTATAACCCTGATATAGATTTTAAATCAGATCATAAATTTGATTAGTGAGTGTTAATGACAAATTTAAAATTTTCACTTTGAGTGAAATCATTTTTTTCCTCTAAAAGTATTTATCAATTCTGGTTAAAAGCCTGTTTTTGTTGCCAAACAACAACAAAACAGAAAATAAATTTCTGTTAACGGCTTTGTAGTAAAAAAGACTGACATCTCTTTGTTAAGGAAAAAATTTTTGCCGTGGAGTCTGCTAGAGATGAGGCCTAATACCTGGGTAGAATGACATAAATTTTCTAATAGCTAGTCACTTGATTTCAACACACTTTTTCAATACTACTGATTCAAAATACTCAGGGAAATATATTATCAAAGTAAAATATTTCTAAAGTTAGCTGAGGAAGTATCTTTTTTCCTAATAAGCACAGTGGGCTTTTATTACATAACTAGAGTTCTGGTGCATGAAATTCATGCATGGGTAGGGTCCCTAGGCCTGGCTGGCGATCAGGGCCAATCTGTGGGGTGACCAGCAGGGTGATCAGGGGGCCCCCACTGGCACCCGCCTTGGCTGGCCTGGGCCTGTGGGCTGGGGGCAGCTCGGTCATTCCACCATTCGGTTGATTTACATAATTGACCGAATCGTGGAACAACAGGACGCTCAATGCAGGAGCTTCCCCCTGGTGGTCAGCATGCTCCCACAGTGGGAGTGCCGCTCAGCCAGAAGCTGGGCTCATGGCTGGCAAGTGCAGTGGTGGTGGCAGGAGCCTCTCCCACCTCCACAGCAGTCGGATATCCCCCGAGGGCTCTCAGACTGCAAGAGGGCACAGGCCAGGCTGAGGCTTCCCCCTCCTCCACCGAGTTCATGAATTTTGTGCACTGGGCCTCTAGTATAAGATAATAGGTTACTAGATGGGGGTGGGTGAGTGGAAGGCTGCCTTTTTTTCATATTGAGGCCATTTAGTTGTTTTGTGTTTGTTTGTTTGTTTAATTTCTACTTCTCAGTTAAGTCATCTCATTTTAGTATGATGGATGCTGTATTTCTTAGCATCTTCTTCGCTTTTGTGGTAATTTGGGAAGGTATTCCTTTGTGTGAGCTACTTGTTCCTGGCCTAAAATCTAGAATAGAGGACGGTGTGTGTGTTTGAGGGGGAGAGGGGGTGGGTGAGGGGGGGGGGGGGGAGGTAACATGGCCTTCAGCACTTTCTTTTTTCTTTCTTTCTTATTTTAGTTTTATATTTTTCATATGAAACATTTTCCTGCAAGGGTCTTCTAAATAGAGTTGGAGGATGTTTTTGATATGCAGATCAAGCAAAATGGTAAATACATGGCCCTCTCTTTTTAAACACTCCCTTATTCTACATCTGCCTGTCCTCTCACTTTCTTTGATTTCCATAAGGCCTGCCCTTGGGTTTGTATTGTAACTTGGTAAAGTTCCATTGTCCCTTACCACAGAAATGCTTCTTAAGAAACTCCATTCAGAGTTTAATCCATCAAGCTTTAGCTCTTCTTTCTCCTCCTTCCGTCTGAAGATTTAGTGACTAAGTCTTTGCTTTGATTTTCCTTTTCTGAATTGAGGGTTCTCACTTTCTCTCCTAATTGCTACAATCTGGTGTCCCCTTTTGCCTGGAAGTAAACAAAAACAGAAACAATTGGTGAAGAGACACATGGGCTCACGAGCTCACGTGCCTGACTAGCTGATGGATGGGAAAGTCTGCCTCTTAGGAATGAGATCTTTTTACCATTCCATGCAGCCTCAGTTTCAGGATGGGCTCTATGTGAGGCACAGTGGTAAGTGCCTCACATGCATTAGAGTCCTCCAACCAATCTGCAAAGTAGGCCTTGTTACCATCTCCATTGTTTCAGTTGAAGGAATCAAATCCAAAAAAGATGATGTCTCTTTCTTAAAATCATTCACCTAGTAAGTGATAGGAGTGCTTGGTACACCCAAGTATTTCTGACTGTAGTACCTGAATTGAAATACTTAATTTATATTTTTTTCATCTGAAAACTTCCTAGTGTCACTCTAAAACAGTTCTCTAAATTGGAGGAGTAAGTTACCATTATATTATTTCTTGAGCTCTAATATTCCAGAAAGTATATTTCCTCTGATGCCTGTGGACTTGTTAACAAGCTTCTAAAAATAGGGAAAAATAGAAAAGTTGACAAGGTCACTCACTGAAAGGAAAATAAGCATATCATTTACTGAGAAAAATTATGTTAAAATTTAAGCTGGAGGGTAAGCATGGTGTAATGTGGGCTCTGATTCTCTGTGGGCCTGTCTTATTCATTTTCCTATAATAGCAAATAGTATATTGAAATGATCATTCAGTGTGTTCTGTGTTATTATGTGTTAGTTGGGCTAATTAACCACTTTTCAAAATACAAATACTATTTTGAATACATATGGAGTATCTTGACAGACCAGCAATACAAATCCTCTGAGCTATACATTAAGAATACATTATGTTACTCATTTTTCAAGGCTAGAGAGGTAAATTCTACATTAAATTGTAAAAATAAGAAAAAACACCATTAAAATTATTAAAATTTCTGTATTAAAGAGAGATTTATGGCTTCCAGTCAAGATGGTGGCATAGGTAAATGTGGTACTCACATCCTCCCACAAATACATCAAAACTATAACTAAACTACAGAGCAACCATCATTCAAAACCACCTAAAATCTAGCTAAATGGAAGTCCTATAACTAAGTATTTAAATAAGAAGCCACATGGACTGGTTAGGAGGGGTGGAGGTTAGAACTAGATGGTCCCACATCCATGTGTGTCAGATAATTGGGAGGGATGTCTCAGCTGTGGAGGTCCCCCTGGTGAGCAAGGGGTCCCAGCCCCACACCAGGCCCCCAGCCCAGGGTTCCAGTGCCAGGAAGAGTAGTCCCCTTAACTTCTGGCTGTAAAATCCAGCAGGGATGGAGGTTGAGTGGCACAGAGGACTGCTGGAGTCTCAGGCAGTTCTTCTTAAAGGGCCCACCCATGGATTTATTCAGACTCACTGAATCTGAGCTCCAGCACTAGGGATGCAATTTGAAAGGCACCAGGGACATATAGAGAGGAATTGATTTGTCTGGCATCAGGGCGAGAACTAGAGGGGTAGCTTTCTGCCAGATATCATAATTAAAGTGCAAAAGGTTAGAGACAAAGACAGAACCTTAAAGGCAACAAGAGAAAAGTAGTTAGTTACCTACAAGGGAGCTCTGATAAGACTGTCAGCTGGTTTCTCAACAGAAACTTTGCAGGCCAGGAGGGATTGGCAAGAAATATTCAAAGTGATGAAAAGCAAGGACCTACAACCAAGATTACCCAGCAAAACTATCATTTAGAATTGAAGGGCAGATAAAGAGCTTCCCAGACAAGAAAAAACTAAAGGAGTTCATTTCCACCAAACCGGTATTACGTGAAATGTTAAAAGGTCTTCTTTAAAAAGAAGAAAAAGAAGTTTAAAAATCTGAACAATCAATTGACAATAAATACATATCTATAAACAATTGAATCTAAAAAACAATGTAAATGAATAAGCAGAACAGAAACAGACTCATTGATACAAAGAACATTTTGATGGCTGCCAGATGGGAGGGGGATTAGGGGATGGGTGAAAAAGGTGGAGGGATTAAGAAGTCCAAAGGATTGTTAATAGTCACGGGGATGTAAAGTACAGCATAGGTTATATAGTCAATATTTTCTAATAACTACATATAGTATCAGATGGGTATGAGATTTATCAGGATGATCAGTTAGTAAGTTATGTAATTTCTAATCACTGAGGTGTATACCTGAAACAAATAAAATATTGTATGTCAACTGTAAATGAAAAATAAAAAATGATTTAACTAAACATTAAAAGAGACTGTGAACAAGAGAAAAAATAGAGATTCATTAGATACAAAAAAATTTTTAAATGTGACTTTATTTTATTCAAATTGTATTCGAATGTTAAATTGTGAAATTTTGCCAGCCTCTGATAATTCATAAAAATCATTTACAATGGATTAGTTCTTAAGAGGTCAATATGATGATTTGATTATTTTAATGAATAAAATGGATCATTCCATAATGCATTAATCCACAGTCATCGACAATTATAAAGATTCAATTCAAGCATTACACACTATACCCCTATTTTTAGAAAGCACTAGATTATGCTCTTTTGGAAATATAATAATAAATAAATTTAAATAAACGTATTTAACTTAAATTAAAATAAATTAAATAAAAAATAATCAATAATGACTTCTGTTCCACAGGAGCTCACCTTGTAGTAGCAAACATATTTAGTTGCATCCCATAAAGATTATACACAATACATATTATTAGATACTAGAGGCCTGGTGTATGAAAATTCATGCACCGGAGTGGGGGGTCCCTCAGCCCAACCTGCCCCCTCTCACAGTCCGGGAGCCCTCAGGGGTGGCAGGCGACCCAGTGATCAGGGGAAGGCGATGCCCCATCACACCTCTGCTGCTGCCACTGCTGGCAGCGCAAGCCTCGGCCGGCCCTGGTTACCTGAGCCTTTGGTAGCCCTGAGCGGCTGGGCAGCTGCCATCCATGGCTTGCCTGTGCCTTGAGCCAGCCCTGGGTGGCTGGGGGGCTGAGGGGCCTAGGGGACTCTGGAGGAAGGTGCTCCGGTGGGGCTGAGGGGACTGGGTGCCACCATCTTTGAGGGCATGACAGTCAATTAGTATATTCCTTCCTTATTGGCTCTGGGCACCACCATTTTTGAGGGTGGGGCAGTCAATTAACATATTCCCTCCTTATTGGCTGTGGGCACCGCCATCTTTGAGGGCAGGGCAGTCAATTAGCATATTCCCTCGTTATTGGCTGTGGGTGCCACCATCTTTGCAATGGCATGAGGGTCAATTAGCATATCCCCCTTTATTAGATAGGATGCATAAATTTTATCACCAAAGTACAGAGCAGAGGTCCTCAAACTTTTTAAACAGGGGGCCAGTTCACTGTCCCTCAGACCGTTGGAGGGCCAGACTATAGTTTAAAAAAAAAACTATGAACAAATTCCTATGCACATTGCACATATCTTATTTTGAAGTAAAAAAATAAAACGGGAACAAATACAATATTTGTATTTGCATGTGGCCCGCGGGCGGTAGTTTGAGGACCCCTGGTACAGAGCATGAGAAAAAAGTAATTACAACTTAAGGAATACAGGTTTCCTAGAAGAGAAGGGATTTTACTAGGTCTTGAAAAATGGATAGGGTTTTGAGAGGTAGGTATGACTATGAAGATAAACATCAGTTACTTTAAGATCAAGTCACATTTCTCTGTTTATGTCTTTTTTTTTTTTTCATTGAAAAACAAAACAGTTAATATTTCTTGGAACAAAAATTTGTGTTAAAATAAAAAATTTAAATGATGGATATTCTTGATTTAAATGCCAGAAGTAAGTTATTTTTTTCTCATTCTGTGAAATAAATAAGGCTAAAAGCTGGAAAATTATAAGTCACTTGATTAAATGAGGCAAGCAAAGAAATGCTTTCTAAAGATCCCAGCTCAGTACCCTCTTTGCCCGAGGCTAGTTGGAACTAGTCCACAGTCACAGTTTCTCCATCAGATGGGTGGCCAGTCAATGTGGTGCCGGCAATGAAATGTGTAATCAACTTTCACATGTTTTTAGACATTCCCAAATCACTTTGATCATGACTAACAAGAAAACTGCCACTTCGATTAATAATCTATAAATTCTCAGGGGAAGGTTTAATCCAATACCAAGTAGAATATTTCACATTTTATTTTAAAGATGTAGACTAACACAATCTAGAAATATATTTATCTTTAAAACAGTCGCCAATTTTCCATAATGTAATTTGGTTCAGTGTTAACATTTTAAATTGTCATTTCCCACAAGTCCAGGGACCTTGATAATTGAGATAGAGTTGCCTTTGAAAACTCGTATCCTTTGGATTCCATTTCATCTAGGTAAAATGCACAGAGATAACTTTTATGACAGCTTTCAAAGCTGCTTTTAGGAGTGCAACCTGTGGCATGCCTGTCTTTCTTCATGTAGTTGAATTTTGCTCAATAAGAGGAAAAATAGTGATTATGGCAGAGAAGAGACCAGATTAAAAGTATTCCTGGCCGAGTGCTTTTTTAGTGAGGGAAGATGTTCTTAAGTATGTATTAGTTCTATGCCACAGGACACAGTTAACACGAGTTGTTAGTAGGGTACCAACAGCACCCGCAGCATCTATCAAGACAGCAACATGTAAGAGCTTGTTGAAAGCAGAAAATGATTGAGAGAGGAAAATTTCAGAGATGACAGCTGTTTAAATCTAATCAAAACCTCCTTCCTACACCAGGAGACATTTAGTCTTCCATTGGCTCTAATATGTATCTTAGAAATCTACACAGTTTTAGAAGGTTGCTAAATCAACACTTGAGAGCAACACAAAGATAAGACATGGTGACATCACTCATAATGAATTAAAAGGGAGGAATAGGTGTGAAAGGCTGTTGTCTGGGACACCATCTGAGATGAGAATCTTAAGTAATGATAAATCTAAATGCTGTGTCTTTTAAACTTATGCTACCGTGTAATTTTTCTTTTTACATACAGTATTTAAATATCACTTCCCAAAGTGACAGCATGTGCACACACAAAAACACCCATACTCAAATGAAACCAGTAATATTCCCATAGGCCTTGCTCCTCAAAGTGTGGTCTACAGGCAGGCATCACAGGAGAGCTTGTTAGAAACACGGATTCTAGAGCCCCACCCCAGACTCAATGACTCAGAATCTACATTTTAACAAGATCCCTGGATGAGTCTTGTGCAACTAAGTTTGACAAACGCTGATTTAAATTCAAGCTACACAGCCCTCTCATCTTTAAAACCCATGTGTCTGAATTTTCAGACCACTGCTAATCTCCCATTGTCTAATGCAGTATAGTTTAGGGCAGTGGTCGGCAAACTCATTAGTCAACAGAGCCAAATATCAACAGTACAACGATTGAAATTTCTTTTGAGAGCCAAATTTTTTAAATTTAAACTATATAGGTAGGTACATTGTTATTAACTTAATTAGGGTACTCCTAAGCTGGCCTTTGCTAAAAACGTTCTCAGTCTGATTGAGGTATGTTCACTGAGGTCAACCCCTTCCAACTCTCCCATCCACACTCGTCTTGTATACTTGTTTCGTCTATCTCCTCTCCGAAAACTGACTTCTGCGCATGGGCCACGAAGTTTCAATCGCACTGTACGTGCGTGCCCACACATGGAAGAGCCACACTCAAGGGGCCAAAGAGCCGCATGTGGCTCACGAGCCGCGGTTTGCTGACCACTGTTTTAGGGAGTGTTTCCAAATGGCCTGGAGTCCACTTCCAGGGCCAACTTGGGCCTCCTCCCTGAGTCAGCCCTCCCAAAGGCGTGGCTGAGGTGGAGAGCAGGTGTGAGATGGAGACTAGACATGCTTGGTAGGACCCTCACCCTGCAGAAAGGAGAAGAGGGTGGGCGGGGGGTAAGGCTGGTTCCAGGTTCAGGCCTCCATTTGTACTCTTGCCCAGAGCCATGCATAAATTAGGGGTGTTGGTATTTATTTAAATTCAATCTGTGGCTATAAAGTTGATGATTTTATAAAATAGTGAGTCTAGTCTTGGGGGAAAAAATGCTTGCAATTCCTCCCAACCCTCCTTTCTACAGCCCCAGTTGGCGGGGTAAAAGGTGTGAGTTCAGATGCCATGCCCTTCCTTTTCATCTGTTTTTTCTGCTTCCATTCACACTGTGGCGAGTGTGGCACTGTTGAGAGCAATGTTTCCTTAGGGACTCACATCGACTCTCGGGCTTCCAGGCTCTGTGCCAGAGGAGTCTGACAGTGACACGGAGGGCAGGGTACTTTCCTAGAGATACAAGCACAGCTCCGACGGCCATCAGTGGGAGTTCGACAGCCAGACTGAGAGCAGAGTACAGTCCAGAATTGGAAATTCGTCCTCCAGGTAAGGCAGCATAAGTAGCCTGGTTACAGAGGAGTCACATTCCACAATTAAATAGCAAATGCTTTGAGAATGTAGAGGAGAGTTTATTCCCCCAAGTTCTACAAGGAGAAGCAGGTGAAAATAAGTTGAACTACAGACAATCATCAAAGGAATTTTTTAAATTCCTTAAAGAAATTATGAAGTAAGCTACCAATTTTTTAAGAGGTCTTTTAAACAGGCCATTTCACCTAGTTAGACGATTCTGGAAATAAAGGGAAAAATCTCTGAACATTACACAGTTTACTTATATGCCATTTTCTTTATCTGCCTCCCTTAAATAAACCTCTCCTCCAGGTCTCAGTTTAAAAGAGAAGCCTTTGCAGATTAGCTTAGGTGCCCTCTTTTACATGTGTTTTGGGCATCCTGCATTTCTTTTTCATAGCACCTATCCATTCTAATTAAACTAGAGGCCCAGTGCACAGATTCGTGCACCAGTGGGGTCCCTCAGCCTGGTCTGCACCCTCTTGCAGTCAGGACCCCTCAGGGGATGTTGGACTGCCGGTTTCGGCCCGATCCTCACAAGCTGGTGTCTGTGGGGATCGCACCACAACCGGCAGTCTGACATCCCCTGAGGGGTGCAGTAATGCACAAAGCAGCAGGTGGCCGGGGAGGAGCCCAAGCCTGGGCTGGGTGCCACTCTGGCTCATCCCAGCCCCGCTGCGCCTGCCACTCGGTAGCACTACTGTGGAGGCAGAAGAGGCTCACACCGCTGCAGTTGCACTCGCCAGCCGTGAGCCTGGAGTCTGGCGCCCATTGGTCAGCTGAGCGGCGCTCCCACTGTGAGAGCACCCTGACCAACAGGGGGCAGCTCCTGCATTGAGCATCTGCCCCCTGGTGGTCAGTGCATGTCATAGCTACTGGTTGTTCCACCATTCGGTTGACTTGCATATTAGGGTTTTATTATATAGGATAGCTATTTGGAGAATCATGTATTGTGTGTTTGTCTCTCCAGGTAGACTGTAAGCTTCATGAAGACAAGGGCCATATCTGTCCAATTATATGCCTGAAACACACAGCCCACCCAATAAATATTTGTTCAATGAATTCATATTTAGTAGCCTAAATATAAACTTCAAAAGTCTTACAATAATGCACAGCCACCAAAATTTATAGGAATTGACTGGATCCTTACCCAGACCAATTTACTCTGTAGATACAATCAAGTGTATTTGCTTGTTTTCTCAAACCACAACAGACTAAAGTAGTAAACTAGAAAGAGAAGAAGCGGGGAGGATAAAGAAGGAATGAAATAGGCCAACTCAATTGACAGCTTCACAGAGGGGGAAGAGAGAACACCACAGGTGAAAGAACTAAAAGGCCGGTGTGGTTCAGCTGGTTGGGCATTGTCCCGTGCACCCAGAGGGCACCTGTTTGATTCCCAGTCAGGCACCTGCCTGGTTGTGGGCTTGACCCCCCAGTGGGGGGTAGTTGATTGATGTTCCATTCTCACACCAATGTTTCTTTCTCTCTCTCTTTCCCTTTCTCTAAAGATCAATAAAAAACATATTTTTTAAAAGAACACAGCAATGTGGAGCCATTATCAGGGGCAAGATATTGCAGAAGATACCTTTGTAAAACTCCAGAATCCCATAAATGTTGGTAATTACAAACCTTAAGTTAAAAAAAAAATAGGTAAAATGATATTCCATATTTGCTGCTTAAGAAGGCAAGAAAGTATATATTTTGGAAAATTTTTGTATAAATTATCTAAAAGCAAGTTTGCAGCATAATAAAAATAATAGTGTCCATTATAATGCATTTAAAAGTGTATAAAGCACTTTCCTATATTTTCTCTCATTTGATTTTCATAAACTACAGAAGAGGGCAAGCTACAGTTGTCAGGAAAATTTACTCATGTGGAGCATCTCATTCTAGGGTGAAGCTGATGAATTAGGTGCTATGGGCAATTTTCTCACTTAATAGTATAAGAGTACTTAGATTGATTTTTTCAGAGAATTGTTGAAAAGATATTTGATTATGATTTCAAAAAGTTTTAAAATCTAACATTCTTTTCAATAATAATTTACTGAGAGTTAGACATTATATTTAAATTAGGTTATCTAAATCTTACAATGTTGGTGCATAAATAATATAGAATAGATCTTATAAATATGCAGCAGATGCAAATTTTATTATTTATAATATTTTAAAAGTAGATGTGTCCTGAACATTAACTTATAATTTTACATTAGTTATGCCACTGTATTTTGACAGTGCTCTTTTTAGAATACTGAATTTTACAAAAAACAGACACACATAGATTCTCAAAAACATGCATACTTTAAGTGTATCAGGAGTGCAAGAATGTATTTTAAATTTTCAAATGTTCCTAGTATTCAGAATTTCAAATGTTTCTAGTATCTACAATTTCAAGTGCAGAATTGCATGTAAAAAGGACAATGTGTGTCAGAGATGATAAGGAGACCTTGTTGACAGACAAAAGACAATCCCAGGAATGTTGTTTATCAATAGTGGCTGTTGCTTCACAATATAAAACTGTTTTTATATAAAATGTTCATTTTACAGTCCTCTACAGGAGATCAAAAATCAAATATATGCAGGAACATAATTAAAGGATTAATGAACAAAGCCAGGTCACAAAGGAAGAAATTTCTGGGGAAAAAAGTATATATTGCAAAATGACCTCCACAGTAAGTCTAGAGAACATCCATCACCATCCATAGCTGCATATTAGATTTCCTATGGCCCACAGAGGTGCAAGACCCAATGTTGACTCTGGCTACTCTCTCCAATGACAAACATAATTGTATGAAAAATGGCACTTTAAAACTGAAGGTGGGATTAGTGATGTCTTCATGAAAATGTATTGCCTACATTGTTGAATAAGAAATAAAGTACATCTCAACATAGATATTAATTTCTTTGAAGAGAATGGTCTAAAGGATTAAATGTTTTATCATACACACTAGAGGCCCAGTGCACAGATTCATGCACCGCTGGGATCCCTGGGCCTGGACTGTACCCTTTTGCAATCCAGGACCCCTCAGGGGATGTTGGAGAGCTGGTTTTGGCCCGATCCCTGCAGGCCAGGCCGAGGCACCCCACCAATGCATGAATCCATGCACCGGGCCTCTAATACACATATAAGATCTGCCCTCCTCCCTCCCCGCTTCCCTCTGAGATTCATCAGTCTATTCCTGTTTCCATGTCTGTGGTTTCCACTCTTGTGATGAGCATCTGCCACTTGGTGGTCAGTGCATGTCATGGCTACTGGCCGATCAGCTGGTCGGCCAGTTGGCCGGTCGCTTAGGCTTTTATATATATATACAGATAGAAAACACATAAGATCAATTTTTAAAGGAAAATGCTACTTACATACTAAGACACTTCCTATGTGATTTCAAAGTACTTATGACCTTTGGATAAAGTACCTTTGCATGTCCTCTACTTGGAATGGACTTCATTAGAACTATGTTTACTTGGCAAGCTCTACTAAGTCTTAAAGATTTAGTTTATTCATCTATCTCTGAGGGATTTTTTTCTTTTCTTACAATTCCATGCAGAGCTCTTTATGAATCATTGCTGTGCCTTGATAAACCCTTTCTTATTATCTGAACCACACAATATTTATTTTGTTTGTTCACACTTCTCCCCCTCTGAGTATGATATCCTTGTGGGAAGGGACAATGTCAGATTCATTTTTTATTGTATTCTCAGCATCAAGTTCAGTGCCTGCTACAAGCATAGTGACTCAGTAAATACATATAAAATAAATGAATGTGACCTAAACACCAAACATATTAAATCAGTTCTATTCTAAAGTTCTACCCAGATAAATATAATAAATAAATTAAATGAGTTTAGGCAGAGACATATATTTATGGGTATCTTAGGACTATGGAGGAACAGAGAGGAGAAAATGACAATGCAATATTATAATTCATAGACTAAAACAAAAGTAGTTCCTTAAGTTGTCTCAATTATCTGTGCCCTCAGAAAGTTTTTTTAGATTTTAGAGACTTAGTGTATGTTCTTTTTCAATCACTCTCTCATAAGCAAGGCAATCAACTGAGAAATTTCTTGAATCTATGCCTGGTTAGGGAAACTCATGAGAACCCAAAGAATCTGATTCATAAAAAGGTTTGGTATCATTCATGGAATGCATATTCTAATCACTACATGCTGTTACTTGAAAAATTGGCACTGATTATTTCAGAAGGAAGCACATCAACATTATTATAGTAAAACTAGAGTGAAATTATGGATTTCTCTTCTTGGATTTTTTTTTTTTTTTTTGCTTTTCTGAGAGGGTTGAACATATACATGCAGATTTTAACATCCTTAAATTATGAAAACACAAGAAAAATATTTTTACTATAAATCTGGGTAGCTTAGCTTACTATATCATATATTTTAGAAATCTGAGGTATATGTCAAGATACGAAGTTATTCTTTCATTTGTTTATGAGATAAATATTTCTTTGAGTATTAGTTATAAGGCATTGTGTGGGCACTTTGGAAAATACAAAGATTTTTCTACATATGAACAATTTAGAAATGTAAATAACAAACTAAAATGGTTAGGAAAAAGATGCTTAGCATGCAGTATTCTCTTTTGACAGTTTTAAAGATATTTTATAAGCTGAAGTCACCCTTAAGAACAGCAGTGTGCAATAATTCTTCTAGCTCTGTGAACATATGATAACCTGAATCAAAGATGGACATCCTTCCTCCCCCTTCAGAAATCAATATTATACTAAATAACATTTAGTCACCATATTTATTTACCATACGTGGAAAAAAATCTATAAATCTTTGCAGGAAATGTTATGAGAAAAAGGAGCCAATTTTTTAAAAAAATGAGGTATAATTGATAGACAAGATCATATTAGTTTCAGGTGTACCACATAAGATTCAGTATTTGTATATTTTGAGAAATGATCACCACAATAAATCTAGAGAACTTCTGTCACCATACATTGCTACAGATTTTGTTTTCATGAGATGAGAACTTTTAGGACTTACTCTCTTAGCAACTTTCAAATATGCATTACAGTATTATTAATTATAGTCACCATGCTGTACATTACATCCCATGACTTATTTATTTTGTAACTGGAAGTTCATGCCCTTTGACTAAGGAGCTAATTCTTAAGATAGTCTCTTCCATTGTCATGCTTCTAAACTCGACTTTTACAATTAATATGGCCAACAAATGCCTGGACCCTACAAACGGAACACTTAACAGCAAGAGCAAATGGTCAAATGCTCACCATCTGCTCATCAGTCAATCAGGCCCAACTTAACAAAACAACCAAACTACAGTGATAGAAGAATTGGACCAGTATACTATTACCAAATGACATGGAAGGAATTTTATCAGCAATACATGAAGAACATTTAAGCAGACTGTATTCCTTTTTGTTTTTTTCTCCTGTACTCTGTCACAGTTAAATAATACTTGTCTGGTAGGACTCAAAATTATTTACAATGAGAATGTATGCAGTGAGGAATGAAGAAGGGTTAAGGAAACACAATCATGTTGTTTTCAACTCATTTGACCAGAATTTGGTGAATAACTAGGGTGGCCATATAATTTATTGTTGAAAGTCAGTGCTTTTCAAGTGAAGGCAGGATAATTATGACAGACAATTGATGTAATCTGGAACTATTCCAAGCAAACTGAGTTGTATGATTAATCTGTGAATAATTAGCCATAACTAGACAATTTTAAATGAGTTAAGACAGAGCAGTGACATTAGTTGTTGTATATAAGCTGTGTAAGAAAAAAAAATTGTTAATGTTGAACCACATAGTTGGTTATCTAGTTTTTTAAAATGATGTCATTGACTCAAAACAACTCCTTCCACTGTATCTTTTATGGTTTCAATGACATGCATTTACATACTTTCCCCCCCAAAGAATAGTTCAGGATTCTTCACCCTTATTTTTCTAAAAGCTCTTAGCATATGAAACTTGTATAGTAACACAAATATCTGGGCAAACAAACATCTCTAATGATTAATAAGCAAGATGCATAAGGGTGGAAGCCAAAAGAAGAGACCATTAGGAGGTAAGGAACCTGGAATATTGTTTTGACTCTATGCTATTACCAGGTAGGACTTACCTTCACTCTGATTTAAGTTTTTAATTGCTACAAAGGTGATAGTAACACTTCTTAATTTCCTCGGTAGGGCTTATAAAAATGCTTTTAACACTTAAAATGTTTAAGTTTAAATATTTTATTTTCAAAAGCTCTGTAGCAATTTTTTTTTAAAGGTAAAAAAGAGGCTAAAAGAGTCTGAGAAGACAGAATTAAACATAGTGTTTAAAATACTACAAAGAGAAATATGTTTAAATAAAATGGAAGGAAAGTGGATCTTTCTGACCAGGAAACTTCCAGTGCTTTTGCTAACACTTTCAGAAAGTATTTCCTGAATCTTGCAATTTCACTCTGACACTTCATTGTTATTGTATATCTACAAGGCTGTATGCCTTGTAAGACCCAAGTATGTTTTATCTGTTATTAAACTGTACGGTATATGAACCAAAGTAGATACTCAAAATTTTTTTACCAAATGTATTAATGTCGACAACCAATTTAGAGAAGCAGAATAAGACATCTCTCTTTGAATAATGATTCTCTGCATTATGTCTTTGCCAGATTCTATTTTCCTTTGAATTTTATGTTTGAGCTTTTTCAAAGATTCCTTTTCCACGAAAACCTAGAAAAGGAAGCCTGTAAGAACTACCGAAGGTTCTATGAGTTTTCACCATAGGATACTTCTCCATTGTGACACAGGAAGAACTCGTTTGGAAATTGAATGTGGCTCAGTGCAAATAATCTATTTACCTTCGGAGGTGTCAGCTCAGTTGGTGAGAGGACAGCGCTAATAAGGGTTTTATTAGCTTTACCCAGAGAAAAACTGCCCCAGAGTCACAGATTCTACCTCTAAGCTCGGGGAGTTCTCTTGGGTCATAAAGAGAGTGCAGATTACTCAGTACAACCTATTAACAGATTGGAAAACAAGCAGCGGATGGTAGATCTAATACCCAAAAGACAGCACACTATTACTTTGCAGAGTTATAAAACAAATTGAACCACCAAACACGTGTAAACTTGAGAAGCATACTTTTGTCATCTGTCCCCATTAGATCACAGCTCTAAAATGGGCATAGTAATGAAGGAAATTTTATTATTTTTATTTTAATAGTTTTTGTTGATTTCAGAGAGGAAGGGAGAGGGAGAAAGAGATAGAAACATCTATGAGAGAGAATAGCCCGCAACCTGGGTATGTGCCCTGGCCGGGAATTGAACCGTGACCTCCTGGTTCAAAGGTCGACACTCAACCACTGAGCCACACTGGCTGGGCAGTGAAACCACATTTTTAGATGGCCCAGGCCAGGTAGCTCAGTTGGTTAGAGCATTGTCCCCACACATCGAGGTTGCAGGTTTGATTCCCTTTCAAGGCACATATAAGAATTAACCAATGAATGCATAAATAAGTGGAACAACAAATACCTTTCTTTCTCCCTCTCTTACTTCAAAAATCAATAAACTAAAAAACAAACAAAGAAAAAACACAAACTCTTAGAATATACCTAAGTCAGTATTAGAATCTCTGCTTGGAAGGAAGAAAATATGGCTGTGTGGTATTGGTAATAGATTGTGAAAAGGGCAAAAATCAATCTGAAAATCATCAGTAGTGATCACATTAGGCACTTGCAGGGTGATGGATTCTGAAAATATTTATGTATTGAAATAATGGTTTTCTTTGCAAAAATGTGCTTTCCCACACACAAACAGCATTTCATTGTATGTGAACCTCTGTTTTTCCAATAAACATTAATTCATGGCTCACTACCTAAATTAATGTCAGAGAAAGAGAGTAATTTAGAAATATTTTGATGCATTCTGTGAAATTCAGTATGAGATCTGATTAGAATCTGATAAACCTGTCGATTCACTAAAAAAAAAAAAAGACAAAGTGCACTAAAAGAAAAGAGAAAGGGAATGGTGACAAGTAACATCCATTTACAAGCTGTATGGTAGCCAGGAAATGGTACTATTAAGAGCCTTTCCATATATGGCAATGTTCTAGTGTCATGGATGTTGCATATCTTGTGATCAATCCATTTTTTAAATAAATGTGCTCCCTGGGAAGGTTGATAAGAGAAATCAATTACTACTTTGACTGGGTTCTCAGATAAGAAGAGAATCCAGGTCTTAAAAGGAGAAAACCTAGACAAGTTACAAAAACAAACAAACTTTATACTGAATTCTTTTGGGTAATAGTTCCCTTCTGGGTTCAAAGTTTACTTCTCTCATTTCCACTGGCCTGCCCTTTTGGGGACAAGTGCAGCAAATATCCATCTCTGCCTTCTCCAACATGTAAATAATAGGCGTGCTAGAAAGCAAGTTGCCCAATGGAAGCAAGCATTGAAACACAGACAATGTTTATGTATCCAAATAAACAATAAGACATGATGCTACGTCAATGAATAGACTACGTGATAGGTGGTAAAACCATACGCCAGTGAGCCTGTTAGACATGAGCAGAGCAAGGGCGATAGGCCAGGTCCTGACACTCACCAGGGTGGCCAGCCCCAGAGGCCTAGCAAGGTGCAAAACTGGGAAAACAAGAACCTCACCCCCAGGGCAACCTACCCTAGCATGTCACTGGTCATGCGGTTTGGACCTCTGATCTTTCATATCTCTGGTCAGGTGGTTTAGAAGCCCTGACCTTTTTCTCCCTACAGATAACATCTAGGCCTCAGTTGTACCTCAGCTCCCAGAGAAGCAGCAAAACCAGACAAGTGACATCATGGCTGCCTCAGGGCCAGCGACATTGACTAATGATCCCCTGCCTTGGCACCGATCAATCATGCAGACCTGGACCCTGTAAGAGCATACCTGGACTAACTGATAAATATTCTATTAAGACCCTCCCCTAGACCTCCCCTAAGATTTCCACCTGCAAGAGAGAGAGAAATACGCAAAGGACGAAGGACCCAGGGCACCCTCTCCCTCCAAGGAGCATGCCCGTGCTGTTCCCCCCAAGGCATGTATCCCCTAACCTCTAAAGGACCCCACGAGGCCTGCAACCAGGGGAGCAATGGGCAGCAGCGGCTTATCTTGGGCTAATCCCTGAATGTCTCCAAGGCCCCCTTTTCCATGACTTCCTAGTGAGCTAAAACACCCAGCCATTGTCTCTCTCAACTGGCCCACTCCTCACTTGGAGTGTATCTTCAATAAAACCCACTTTGCTTTACTTTCATTTTTGTTGACCTTAAAATCTTTTCTGAGTCGACAATAAGAACGGAGGTCCCAGCTGGTAACCTTAATCAGTAACAAGACTATCAAGAACATTCTAGCAGATAGGCCTTTTGACTTGCCATTCTTTCTGTTTTTATTCTTAATAAATGACCTATCCTCATAATAGTGAATTAAGAACACACACACACACACACACACACACACACTCCTCCCAGTTGACTCTGCTCCTCCTGGAAGGAGAAGGGTGAGTTGGAGACCTAGGGGTTTGGTGAGAGTGGAGGAGAAGTGCTACTTCTCTTAGGATATTTTAACCATGAAGGAATTCCTTTACCAGACGAAGCTTACAAAATCTCAGGCTGTGCTCGAAAACAAAACTGGCTCATCCTGGAGCCTTGAACTGAGGTCTCTCCCTGATAAAAACTGCATGGCTCTCAGAACAATTTAAACACTGAGGGTACAGAGCAAAATGCTGCTCTTTAGTACCTGTTGCTGAAGAAGATTCAGAGGTTAATATATCAAGATATTTCTCAGAGATAATAATGAAAATATCATTTGCCAACTGTGGCTGAAAGCCAAACATCTGGCACACAGAATCTTATTCTAAAAGCAATTTTTAGAGGTATGGCTATGCCTCATATAAAGGTGATCCTCAAAAAATTAAAGACCTTGCCAAGCCCGGTTGGTGTGGCTCAGCCATTGAACATTGACCTATGAACCATAGGAGGTCACAGTTTGAATCCTGGTCAGGGCACATGCTGAGGTTGCGGGCTCAATCCCCAGAATGGGGCGTGCAGGAGGCAGCTGATCAATGATTCTCTCTCATCATTGATGTTTCTCTCTCTCCCTCTCCCTTCCTCTCTAAAATCCATAAAAAATATATATTTTAAAAAATAATAAAAAAGACCTTGCCATGATTGCTGAGCTAGTTAGAGATAGCCAGTGAGTTGAATCTTGGTCCATACAAGTTCAGAATCTGAGCCAGACAGATCTAGGTTGGAATTCTCTGTCTCTTACTGGCAGTGTAAGATAGGCAGATTTCTTAACTTCAGTGAGGTAAGCCTCCATATTTATATCTAAAATGAAAATAATGCTTACCTGACAAGAAGCCCAAAGGTTAAATATTTGAGGCAGGATATGTTCAAGGGTTGAGCATAGGGTGTCTTCCCTCTGTGGCCCTGCCTCGAACAACCAGTAAGTCACTCAAGGCCCCGAACTTGCTGCTGCTAGAGACACACCATCCATAAGCCTCTCTCCTCCCACACAGCGCTGGAGATGCAGTGGGTGAGCGAAGACAATGACTTATTACAGGCTGCCTGTAAACATTTGCCCCAATATGTGGAACAGATAAAAAGGGGACACTCTGTTTGAAGGGCTGTGGGTGTGTGTAAGGAGGACACAGGTGCACCCACTCAGTTTCCCAGCTGCCTCGGGCCGTCTGGGCTGACTCCTTTGAACCCGGGGCTCTGAAAACAGTCATTAGGCCAGATAACATCAGGTGGACTTTCAAACATAAAATCCTGGTTTCTGCTGGAGGTGCACAGATATCTGTAACAAAGGCACAAATATGATAACTATAATGTATACGTGTACTCACACAGAGAGAGACCGCACTTGCCTTTCCATGGAAGAGGAAAGAAGAGGGTCAGTGATGGTATCACAAAGAAGGTGGCCTTTCATGAAAATGGGTAGGATTTTAAGCAGCTGAGATCACCATTGAAGAGATAGGAGAGGAATGAAATGCATGTTAACAGAACTATATCAGGAGGAAAGGAAGATTATGAAAAGGAAGACAAAGAAAGGAAAAAATACACAGCATCTTGGAGATGTGTGAGTAACTGACTAACTGGAGCTGCGAGTACATGTGTACAGGAAGTAGGAGAGATGGGTCTGGATGGGTCAAGGGCTGTGCTAAGAACATGGGTTTTGCAGTCAGGCAGTTGCGGGGGGGGGGGGGGAGGTTGAGCTCCTGTTCTGACACTAGTTGTATGAACAGGGTCAATTGACATAACACCTATGAGCAAAATGGGAATAATAATAATAGAACAGAGTAACATTTATTGAGTAGTTATTCTGTGCCAGGCATGGTTCTAAACATTTGCAAGGTGTTTACACAGTTAGTCTTCACAACAACCCAGTGAGGCAGATACCATCATTGCCACAAGTTTGCAGATGAGGAGACCGAGACAAGAGAGGTTAACAAAGCTGTCACGCAAGTCACTTGTCACACGGTTGATAAGAGGGATTGGAATCCAGGCATTC